>NC_141698.1:469690015-470960710 GCF_964263255.1 Lissotriton vulgaris
TTTAGCTGGTTTTCGACTTAGTTGGCCTGGTCTCCTGCTAATCAGGGCCCCAGGCTATCTGCTCTCTCTGTAAAATGGATTCCATGTACCCTAGGTCCATAACTAAATTGGCTTGGGTCACCTTATCAGCCCCTGTACAGAGCACTATAGGGGCCCAGGGCATAGGTGCATCCAAGGCCTACCAGGGGCAGCAGCATAAGTTTTGCCACCCCTGGCTGGCTATCCAAAATTGAGACAACTGGCTGATTACTCAGCTGGGGCAAGGTGGTGTAATCACCCCTTGCTTAGATATAGTATGCCTATATCTGAACCTATCTGGACACATATAAACCTATAAGCCACTCCTATGGCAGGCCTTAACAATCCTGGAGGCTGAGTGCGTGGTTTTATGTGAGATGGTGCTCTAGCATGAGCTGAGCCTGTCTGCAGCTGTCGGGACCAATTCCCTAAGCTGTTCCGGGATAATGCCGTACCATATACTATTAAGTGCATTATAATCCTCGCGGTTATATGTTAACTTTGGTTTGGCATTATCAAAACATGTCGTGTAAGGTGTCATACGATTTGGAATACTACCCCCTCGTCAGTCCTGGCGACGGGGGTAGCATTCCACCCCTCTAGAGGGAGACAACATGTTACTTTGCTAAAACGCGGTTGATTTTAAAAGGAGCCTCAGATCCACAAAATGGATGCTTCTGCCACAGACACAAGTCTGACCTCCTGCAGCTGACCAAAACTCAGCCAAGGAGGCCTGGACAAAGGATTTCCTGTCACAGTGCGGTGTCACACCACCCCAGACAGGAGATAGTGGATTGTAGCAGGGAGGTTTGAAAGAAACCAGACACTGCCTGGGGAGAACAAGGCTTCCCCTTGCATAATCCGGCCAAACCGGTTCTGAGGCACACCAGCCCCAGTCCCAGCGCGGCCTGGATCAAAGGGAAAGGGGTGTATCCACCCCTTTCCTGGGTCCCACCCATAGGAGGGGACCTAGCAGGTAATCCAGCCCCCTAGATTGGTATAAGAATGGGAGCAGTGCCAACTCACTCAGATTATCCTGATGAAACATTTGAAACAAAACTCTGGACCCTTCGACATCCTACTCGACGTAGAAGACTGAAGAATCTCCCTTGTGGCCAAGGAGTGACCACCCTGTGCAAACAGGCACCATCCAGCACCTCGACGTCTGCTTTGTTGCAGTTCCCGCCGGAACTCGAGCGACAGAGATCGCTGAGATCAAGCTTGCCTGCCTTCTTACAGCCCGATCCACAGTCCCTGCAGAGTTGAGACCCGTGGAAGTGACCGTAAGCGTGGGGCACGCCATCTTGAAAAGACCACGAGACGCTGACCGTGCAGCCCATGAGTGACCCTCGAAGCTGTACACTGGGGTTTGAGAAGCCCCAGCCCTGAGCCACTTTTGCACCGAAGCTCACTCCTCTACACTTGACGAGGGCTGCGTGGGGCCCTTCTGCTCTCTTTGGCTCAAAGGGTTGGCCCCGTCACTTGCCAGCTGGCTTGTGGCCCCTGTGCCTACGAAAACTAAAATACGACTTGCGATTCTGGTTGCTCCAGACTTGCACCCGCTCTGACCCTCCTGGTCCAAGTGAGAAGTAATCTTCCAATCCGGCGTGGATTGCTCTTGCCAAGTGTTGTTTGCTCCGATCTTGAAGCCGACAGCGCCGATGGTGAGAACCTGCGTGGGACAGCTCGTGACCCGCTCCTGGACGTCGCAGATGCCCCAGAGCCCACCTGGCAGCGGAGAGAAGCTCCTCGACAACCACCTGATTGCGCCCGACATTGCCTGGTTCCGTCCTGGTTCCACCCTGGTCACTGCTGAGTGACCCAGACTCTGTCCCGTCTGCTTTCAGGTACTTTACGACTCTGATCCACCCTTGGATCACACCGGACACTTCTCCTTCACATCACCTGCAGCATCTTCAGCTTCAAGCACTAACAACCTGCGTGACGAAACCCGGCGCCACTTCGACCCTATGCACCCGCTTCCTGTGGGTGAGGTAACTCAGCAACGTCAGTGTTCCCACACTGGTACACACCTCTGGGGTCTGTGTCTAAAGTTTTGTCCTTCTAGGTTCAGCGGAAGTATCCTTAAACTCTATTTGTGTAACTTTTACGCACCATTGACTTTGCATTGGTGCATGCGTGTGCTTTAAGCGCTGCACCCGAATCCCGCGGGCTTTTCCCGACTTCAGCATTGCTTGTCCCGACTGCTCCCAGTGATGCCTTAGGCCCTAGGCCTAACCACTGTTTGATTGGTATTTCTTATACCACTTTCTTAATATATGGTTTGAGTGGCCACCCGCCCTCATCCATAATTGTGCAACTTTCATATGTTATACTGTGCTTTTGATTTAACGCTTGTGCCCCTTTGCTCATAAAGAGTACTGGGGATTATTCTAGTAATAAATACATATATTTTTATAATATATAACTTGTGTGGTGTCCTTTCATTTGATATTATAGGATTGTGATTGGTAAAACAGCTTGCTTAACACGACCTCTTGAGTTAAGCCTTTAAGGCTGCTTAGTCCATGCTACCCTTAGGATAGCTTGTCTATAAAGTTGACTTACAACCAGACACCATAAGGGATTGTTTGGACTGATACAAGGTGGTTCCAGAATTGGAAACATCATATATCAGGCCAACTTCTCACAATCAAATATTATGGTATGCGGTCCAAAGAGTACAAAAACTAAGATTTTCATAGTACAGGACAAGAGAATAGAAAAGGCTGAGAATGTTATCTACCAGGGGAACTTATTTAACAAAAAGCTATGTTGGGACCAACTTGTGACAGCAAGAGACCACCAAACAACTAGAGCTGTGGATGGGCTATTTCCAGTTGCATGCAAATTAGGACATAAATCTATTAGGGAAATAATCACCCTTTACAAATCCAAATGCCTTTCGATTGCAACATATGGCACAGGGGTGTGGGGGCATCATAATATCCGCCAGCTACAAATAGGAAAATAAATTCATTAAAAGGCTTATGATGACACCTAATAGTGACCCTAACCCATTATGTCATGAAGGATTGGGATTAGAACATATAGAGGATCCCATATCTTGTGCTTCTCTACTCCTATGGGTGAAAATTTTACTATCTCAAGAACTAACATTTTCACGAGAAATAATAAAAGATTGTCAAAATCCGGCCAACTCTCTAAAAATACCATGGCTTTGTTTTGTGAAAGATAAATATTATGAAATAGGATTTGGGCATTTCTATGATAGTCCTGAAAGCATCCCTCTGAACACCAAAGTCATCATCAAAGAGGCGTTACATTCAAGGGGAAACATGCATTATCCTCACCAAGGTGAGATCGGTCCCATGCACTTGTCCCCTGCCACATTGAAATATTTTTTAACATTCACCACTAATCTGCAGATTACATTTTATTTAACTACATTTCGGTTAGGTACCGTGCATTTTTGCTGGAGTTTCCTCACCAGAGTGGTTGGGTGAATGATCTCTCACCTTGTCCATGTGATAATCTTACAAGCCAAAGCACTTTATCGTATTCTCCACTTTATATATATTGGCAAGGAGTACATTTTTAATCCGACTGTTAAAGAAAATTCGCCCTTGTACATATGTTGATGGTTTTAAATTATTTCACTCACTAGCTACCCCTGATGTTTGTATTGCAGCAGCTAATTATATCAAATTATCTTTGGCTATTAGGAAACGTTATAGAAAGATTTCCCTGTGTTGTCTCGCCGTAACTACCCTATTCAAAGAGCCCCATGTCCCTGTTTTTTTTATGAATAGTTTTTAACATATTGTTCAGAACTGTTTATATGCGGTGATAATGTTTTTGTTAATCCTAATGGTGTTATGAATTGATACAATGTTGTTTTTATTGAGTTTTAAGTAATATGCTCTTTTGAAGATTGTGGATTTTAATCAACTTGGAACTTTTAGAGGTCTATTGAGCTGCCATAAAGGCCACTAGAAAAGCACCTTACCTTAAGAATTGACATGGCTCATAGTTTCCCATCGTGAAGTTTTTAAGTGTCTACTTAATTATTGTATGTTGGCATTTGAAGCCATCATGTTTGACCCAGCAAATGCATTTTAGTGACATATGTAACGTTATTGTATGCTTATTTGTCCTAGGCTGGAAATCGATGCTGCTGCTGTTGATGCACTGAATGCCCTTTTTTTGTACTCTTTTATGGCTGTGTAAGCCAAATAAAGATTTATTGATGATGACCAATATATAAAGACAAACCACAGAAATCAGATTGCACATGTGACACACTCATATGATTATGACATATAGGGATAATCCCATACTTGCTAATTAAATTTCATGTACTATATGCATGGTACAAAATAGGCAGACTGTTCATTTACTTATTTTTTTCTCTCTCTCTCTTTCCCCTCCTTTTCATTTAAATGTAATAATGTATTGCAGATTCCATACACAATAAGATTTTACACATGGGTTCCCACAAACAGTGAAAGCAAACAAACTGCCCAACTAGGGTGTTATACTCACAATGTGGGGTGATGTTATGCACAACTGTGATTATGAGAGTGGCTATGAACCGCTCTGTTTTAATTTGTATTACAATAGAGTTAGCAACTGCAGCTATTTCTTACATTTTTTTTATCCTTTCTGAAGTTGTGGGGGCAACCCCCATACGACAAAACAAGTGTTTGCTAAAGTTCTGAGAAGAGGTCAAGGCACCTGATAATAAAGCCACATTTTTATGACAATGCGTGTGCCTTATCCTGTGAAATATTATTTGCCTCAATACAAGCCCAGTATTTCAAAATATAATCATGATTCTGAAGCCAGGGGAATCTTCACTGGTTTAGAGTAAAGAATAGACTTTGGGGCATATTCACGAAGGAATGGTGGAGTGTGGTGTTATGCCACAATTGGTAATACTGTGCCCAACATTCTGAAAACTCAGGGATGCAAAGTATTTACAAAAATATGGCGCACCCCTGCATTTCCCCTAGTGCTGGCACTAAATTTAGCTGCCTAACGCCATTGCAGCCACTCTTGCATCATTGTGCAAGGGTACCTGCATTGCAGAGAATGATTCTTAATGTGCAGGTAGGTGTCCCTTTCTTCACATAAACAATCACTAATGGTGATTTGTAACTTCAAAATGCAGCACATGTAGAAGTTGCAACTCGTCATTATTTAATGATTGCTTATGTGCAGGAAGGGACACCTTCCTGAACATGAACAATCACTAATGGTGATTTGCTTTTTCTATGAGTGCTGCAGAATGCAGCACACATAGGGGCATATTACAAGGGGATATTGTCACCAGAATGTGACTTTTAGTGATGTTCTGGTGGCGATATCCCCTTCTCCTAATTTACAAGGCAGGCTTAACGCAGCCTTGTACATAAGGCCCTTTTCACGCTTCACTTAGCGTGAAATGGGCATGGAATGGGTGATGCAGAGGGCATACGGCCACAGAACCCATTGCTTATTGATGCTGTCCCATATTTACAAGGATGGGGCAGTGCCAAAAACTAAGGTTAAGTAAAACCTGATCTTAGGATGGGAATACGAGGAGAAATTACTAATTTCTCCTCGTATTTTGCTCTTTCTATGTGTGCTTCATTCTACAGCACACATAGAAACAGCAACTCGCCTTTAAAGATTGTTTATGTGGAAGGTTTCTTTTCCTGCACATAAACAATTGCCCCCGCAACCCAGGCACCCTCGCATTATGGCACAAGGGTGCCTGCACTGGTGCTAGGCAGCTCTGTTGTGCCAGCAGTAGGGGAAATGCAGGGGTGTACCATATTTTTGTAAATATGGTGAATCCCTGCATTTAAAAAATGTGGTGCGTAGCATTTCCAATTTTTGGGGTAACACTGCGCTTCGACATTTTATTGTAAATATCCCCGATGGAAACAGCAAAAATAAGGAGAAATTAATCATTTAATCGTTTAAGAACAGATTTTCCTTGGTATTATTTTTGGTGCTGTCCACACATTTACACCAGCCTTGTAAATAGGGGGCAGCATCAAAAAGCAATGGGTGTTGCGGCAGAACACCCACTACAATACCCATTGTCCGCCCCTTTCACTCTAAGTGCTTCATGAATAGGGTCAGTATTTACAAGGCGCCGTTAAGCCACATTAATGAGCTTAATGCTGCCTTATAAATAAGGCGAAGAGGTTATCGCCACCAGAACATCAAAAAAAGTGACGTTCTGGTGGGGATAGCCCCTTGTAAACATGTCCCTTTGTGTCTCTACAAAACTGCCCCATGCTAACTTAAAAGCAAAATCAGATATGATCAGAGTGAATATTCTCATAGATATTGAACAAAAGATCTTCTTCACTCCCCTCCTTATACTTTGCAAATTATGAGTGGGAGCGTTTAAGAAAAGGGGCTAACCTCTGATATTTTCTTCATGAGCCTCAAGGCTCGAGGTCTCTATACTTCCATTGACATTTCTTCTCAAGACTGCCCTTTTCTCTAAGTTCTGTCCTTCCTAATCTACTATAACGCTTAAAGATTCACCCTCTATGTTGGGCTACACAAGTGTCATCATTGTTTGGGCCCTGATCAGTTGGAGGGATTACAATTGTCTTTATCTAAAAGAAAGGCTCCAGATCAAGTAATAAGTATGGTTGTTTCTTCTCTTTAAAAAAAATAAGTCCACACGGGACCTTGATGGCCTATGCCATTATGGCTAACATTCCTGTTATTAGCTGACTCATACATCTTCAGATCACCGCTAAGCAGGATTGTGACCTAATAAGGCATAGAAACGCTTCTGGTGGCAGTTTTGACTGCTTCAGGTTAGACTTGGATGGTGTCAGAGTCACAGCTCTGACATGTAGGACTTGTTGATGTCCTCTAGGGTGTATGCAGGAACTGAACCTGTAAGGTCTGATTTGGATTGGATTTCGCCGTAATGTGTTCGTTACTCAAAGGCAGTTTTGTGTCACCATTGTATATTTTGCACAGAGTCGAAAACAGGAAGCACCAATATATGCGGCTCTCATTCACAAAAATCAAAACATTACCCTTGCAGAATGAATCGAACGATTAAAATAAATTCACAATTGCTCTAGAATTCATACAACAAATCCAGGACTATGGTTGTGAAGCATAGCAGAAGAAAGCTACTCAATATTTTGCTATATAGCCCGTGAAAGATGGAAACAAATAGGAATCTGTTATATCGTGCTGCTTGGCAACAAGCAGCTCTAGAGTGCTTTGTGCCATTATTTGACAATCAAGGAACTATATCTAGTGAAATAATTGCGAAATTGAAACAAGCAGTAACTAGCTTCAGTATTTCTAATGGAATTATCTGTATAAAAAAGAATCCCAGTACGTATCGCATAATAGTTTGTATAAATAGGAATATTAACCTCTAGCATCAGACTCCCTCTAGACAATCAGGTACAGTATATCCAGTCTGTCTAGTATGTCTATACAAAAGTATTTATATTTCATAAATTCTGTGAGCACGCCGGTCTATAGTTTGTCAGTTGTTCCCAGTTTGCACCAGATATGCCTCCGCTGGCATGCTGAGCCCACATTTATGAAGTCCTGGCCTTCAGTATTCTCTCACTTCAATACTCACTCGCTGGAGTTGAGAGGCCCATCTTCCTTGCCTGGCATATTCTCCCAGCTGAGTAACGAATCCGCTGGAAACAAACAGAGATACGTGAAACACAGAGGATAGTAGCCTCAACAATGGACTAGGACATCTTTCAACTATAAACTCTTCAATGCTCCTCACCTCCCCATCCATCCTTTCTTATTCATTCACTCTCTGCGTTTTTGGGTCCAAGCTTAATTTAGCCTCTCCCTCCTCGCAGTGATGACAAAAAACACCAAGGTCTTTGCTGGATTTTCATTCTTACTATCACACCTACATGCAGTGGCGGCTGGTGACATTTGAAAGTGGTGAGGCGTACATATTGCACTTTGGCGAGCGAGCGTAGCGAACGAGCCAGAACCTCCTTTGGGAGGTTCGGAGGGTATTCTCCCCGAGAAAACTTTGAAAAAAGAGTGTGCCAATGGTGCATTCTCAAACAAATTTGAGAAAGAGGTGGCTTGGCAAACACAACTCTGGGAGTAGCCAGACAAGTCTCTTTGCACTTGCACAGATACATCACTCTCCCTGCATTCACAAAGGCACACTACTCACCCTGCACTCATAGACCCAATACTCACCCTTCCATGACACATCACTAAGCCTGCATTCACCCATCCACATCACTCACCCTGGATTCACACAGGCACACTACTCAAACTGCACTCACACAGACATCACTCACCCTTTGCTGCACTGCACTCAATAGGTTTCATTTATTACAGCCTGTCTAGGCCTGACATTGCCTGGTAACAGACTACAGTAGAACCCCCATGCTTCAGCAATCCCCAGGAAAGCCCATGGAACATAACACCCTACAACACGACTTAGTCATAACAAGTCCCCACTGCCCACCTCCACGTTTTAAATTGTATCACATAAGCAGTCTGATCACCTTAAACACAACCCTGACCTTCTGAAAGTCGAGAAGCGGTACTTTAACAACCAGTTTAATAGTACAGCCTGATAATTACAGAACTTCAGAATGGCAGAAGTGGCTTAAAAGAGCTATATAAAAATGTAATTAAATTGAATGTAAAAGCAATGCGGCTACAGATGGGTGGGAAACAGAGAATGAGGGTTCCTGACAGGGCCAGGAGGTAGGTACTGGAAGTGGACTTTCCTTCTTGCGAATAGTCGATGGCAAGCCTTTTACAGGGTGATAGGGCTGGGGAAGAGTCAGTCACGGCATGCCTGTGTCTCCGGAGAGCTAGACAAAGGAGGACGAATAGCTGTCAATAGTGCAGCAGGTGCAGTGGCACTGTGGCCACTGCAGTGTTGCCCAATTATAGGTGATTTTTGAATACCATCTGGGGTGTTGGAGCCTCTTATTCCTGTTCGCATTAGGACCCTCAATATGCCACTGGGACAGAGTCAGTAGTAACTCAGGCGGCCGTGATCACAACCTGATGGTGTCATATTTTGTGTCCCACGTGGCTGGAGCTTCAGGCCTCGTTACGGTTATCTGGCACAGTGGTGCCTCCTTCCATAGCAAACACCATCAGTGTAAACATACACTGGTAGATGCTCTATCAAGAGAGCAGTGGGTGTACACCAACCATGAGGGAGTGGCTGCGGCATGCTGACAACTAGACCTGTGAGCAGCAGAACACTACAGGGAAGTCCTGGCACATGTAGCCTTAATGACCCTCCCTGTGTGCTTAAGCGTAGTTGGCTGGCCTCGCGCATGCCAGTCCAGAATAAGGGTTTGAACAATGGCCCTGGGGCTCTGGGCGTTGTTCCGTGTGGAGCTGGACAAGGGAGTAACAAATTCGTGTGTCGCTGTTATTACGTCAGCACCACCTGAACAACGTTCGGCAATGTGTCACCATGTGACCCAAGTCGAACGAAATAAGCCACATGGACATAAGAGGAATACACTGACCCTACCTTCATCAATACTACAACATTTGAAAGACAATAGACACGACACATCTGTGTGATTCGGAATGTTTAATGCACATTCAGTGGAGTGTTGCATATGGAACAGTACAGGGCCATGCAAACCCCAATTTACAATGTTGGCCCGTGGAGGGCTAGCCAGAGTCCTTTAGGGAATGACAAGTCCAAAGGAAGATGAAGAGTTCGGTCCGTAGTCCATTTGCTGTGTCATTGGTGATCAAACAGAATATGGCAGTCCATTGCGAGGTCCAAGGTGAGTGTTGCAGAGTGTATCGGGGGACAGTTAAAGGTGATGATGCAGAGGCAGAACCAAGCTGAAACCGGTCATATGGCGGAGATTAATACTACTGCGTACTTATTACCATGATGGCGGTTTCATTCGCATCTTCGTCCACTGCTGTTTCATGTGCCTCACATGTGGGTGGTGGTGTTATATCTCCAGCACTGTGTGGCAGTCTCACCTCAGGGACCGGAGGTGGAATGTCTGCCACACTGTGTGGCACTGGCACTTCAGGGTGCGGAGATGTGGATGTAGTGGTAGCAGCAGCATGCATCAGCACCAGGTCTTGTGACAGCAATGCCATATGGAGGATTTTTGGTCATTGAGGAACGCAGCTACCACTAGCTGGTGTGCAGCTGTGGCAGCCACTCTTTCCGCATTGGCCCGCTCCATGGTCTCCATGAGCCTCCGCATGATTCCCACCTCCCGGGGGAGCTCGCTGGAGCCACTCTGACTAGATAGTCGTTCTTGTCCCTGAGTCAGGACGCTGGTGATGTCAGCCCTGGTTTGTTGGAGAGCATGGAGCGGTCTGTGGGTGTCGGTTAGGGACTGTGAGTGGTCCCTGGTGGGGGTTAGACTCCCACGTATGGAATCTAGTTTGTCTGCCATACGGTTGAAGCCCACCCGCACCTGTTCAGCCAGCTGCTCTTGGCATCCCAACACATGGCGTTGAAAGGCCATGTGTTCTTTGTGAGGGTTCTGGGAGGCAACAGTAGTGGTGGGTACTGCCTGCTGTATGGTCTGTGCAGGGGGTGGGGTATCGTCGTTGTAGCTGGGCTGCCTGCTCCTGGAGGTGGGCTGCGGAGACTGTCAATGAACTCTTGGAGGGCGTTGGAGTCGAAGCTGTGGTGGTCCTCTTTGTCATCAAAGAAGAGAGGTTCGGGCTGCTCTGCAGGAGGTGTTGATTGTCCCTCTGCACTGTTAAGGGGAGATGCAGTTTAATAATGACTGTATACATCGTGGCTGTTTGGGAGGAGCTGCCTATTTGATGGGGTACAGTGGACATTTCGACAACAGACGTGTGTGTGTGTTTGTACTTGTACATTATCATCTCACATTTCCCTGCAATGCCACTTGTGATTTGTCAGTGTCTACACCCAGTTGGCACCAGTTGTGTCCTGTGTTCTGTGGTGGACGTGTTGTGGTTTGTGCCTCATTGTTGTCAGTGTTGATGTGCTCTGCATGTTATGTGTGTGTGCTGCATTCTGGGGATGTGGTCCCTGCTGCTCTGTCTTGCTGCCCCTTATCCCTTTTCTGTGATGTGCCTTTGCTTTCTGTGCTTTTACAGTGCTGAGATGTTGCATACTTTGGTACATTGGTCTCTTGGTGGGAGTTGGGGACTAGGGCATGGTTTGTCTACAGATTTGCTCAGCTCAATTGACAATGTGTGCCATTGTGGCCAACTCCCCCTGTTCCCCCAGTCCCTGGTTGTTAATCACCCTGGTGCTGTGGTGTCTGGACATTTTGAGCAGTGTATGGTCCCCCGACTCCAGACACACTCTCCCCATTGATGTCTGTGGACACCATTTCCTCCAGGTCATCCAGCTCCTCCTGTGGCGCTGGACTCCCACTTCCAGTCTGCATTGCTGCCTCCGGTTGTTGGTGAGTTTCAGCTTGGTTTTGCAATTGACGTCATTCCAGCACCTCTTGACCACTTCCATTGTCCTCTTCAGCACTCCGACTGCATTCACCTTGTCCACAATGGACTGACATAGTCCATTTTTTGTTGCCAATGACACAGTGGAGGTGACGAACAGTTGTTGATGGAGTTCGACAACCTCCGTTATCAGGATTTTGTTTTCCTGTGCACTGAAGCTTTTCTTCCTACTCTTCTTCTCCTTGGCCTTCCCTGACCCGAGGTCCCAGGCAGTTCCTCCGGGGGGGCTTGTGGGGTTCTGGTTCTCCTCCGTAATTGCTCCGGCAACATCCTTTGTGCTTCTCTGTTGTTTGGCATTTGTTTGTTAGTTTTTTTTCTAGTTTTATGGTGATTTTTATTTCCTGACACGTGTGAATTGCAGGCCTGTAGCTGGTTTTTGGTGATTTTTGTATCGCGATTGGCCTCATTGCAGCTTTTTTTGCATTTGCGTTTCACATTTTTGCGGCGTGGTGTTAAGTGCATTATAATCCTTTTGGTTAATGCTAACTTGGGTTTGGCTTTATCAAAACATGTCGTGCAAGGTGTCAAACACTGTGGAATACTACCCCCCGCCAGTTCTGGTTGCATGGGTAGTATTCCACCCTTCTAGAGGGGAAGAAATGTACACACTGGTATACCCGGTTAAAGTTTAAAAGAGCCTCAGCATCACAAAATGGATGCTGCTGCCACAGACACGAGTCTGACCTCCTGCTGCTGGATGAAACTCCAGCAGGGGAGGCTTGGACAATAGGTTTCCTGTCCAGGGAGGTGCTAGCACCTCCCCATACAGACTTTAGTATATTGGGGCAGGGTGGGTTGTATTCAGTGAATGCTTTTCAGACACTGCCTGGGGCACACAAGGTGCTCCATGCTTTTTCCAGTTCAAACCGGTTCCTGGGGCACTCAGCCCCAGCTCTGGTGTGAAAATGGACAAAGGGGAAGGGATGTCACCACCCCCACCCCAGGTCCTCCCATAGGTGGGACCCTAGAGTTAGTCCAACCCCTAAACTTGGTATAAGTATAGGACCCCAGTCCCTAGGACTTTAGATTAACCTGGACGAAACTCTGATACATAAATCTTGGACGTTCGACATTCCATATCGACTGGAAGATGGAAGAATCTCCCTTGTGATCAAGGAGTGACCACCCTGTTCAAACAGGCAACAAGAAGCATCTTTGTCAGTCTGCATTTTCGAGGCTCCCGCCGGATCCCGAAGAATCTGTGACACAGAAAATGGCCTTCCAGACATCTCTGACGCTGACCCGAGCTCCCAGCAAAACTGAGACCACTAGTGGACACAAGAGACGTGGGACCGGAACTCCTGGATATCCTGCATTTTTTGCAATTGCACCTACTTCCCGAAGTCTCCTGAAGTTGTGCATTGGGGTGTTTGAAGCACCTGCCCTGAGCACCTTTTGCACCGAAGCTCAGAGACCTGCACTCAACGAGTTTCCCATGGGCCAGCTTCGTGCATTTCCGCTTGAGGCTCCTTCACAATCCCTAGTCTGTTGGCTAGTGGGTCCCCACAAAGGACAATCCTTTGTTTCTTGAGCTTTCCTGGTTGTTCCAGATGTGCTCTCACTCCTCTCCAAAGGGGGAGTCCCTCAGACCTTGTTGGTCTGAACCGAAGCCAATCTTGTCATCTTGCATGGGCTGCTGTTGCCAAGGCTTTTTGGATCCAATCCGAATACTGACGCTGCAGCACTCGACAGCCTTTGTGGGACAGCTCAAATCCAGCTCCTGGTTGTCATCAACACCTCCTGCTCCTCGTGGCTGAAGAGTCAAGCTTCACCTCTTTCACCTAAAGGCACCCGACATTGGTTGGCATCTTCCTGTCGCCATCGTGGTTATTGCTAAATGACCCAGACTCTGTCCCCTCTGCTTTCAGGTTCTTTAGATCTTCGATCCACCCTTGGATCCACCTGGACACTTTTCCTCTAGCCGCCTGCAGCATTTCTTTGCAGCTCTCCATTGGAATCAACGACGAAATCCAACACCAAAAGACACCTATGCACCGGCATCCCTGGGTGAGGTAACACGAGTACTCCGGTGCTCCCGTGGGTCTTGACTCTCGAAGTGGCTAAGTATAAAAGGGTTCCATTGTAGTTCAGCCCTAAGTGTACTTAATCTTTAAAATTGTAACTTGTTTGTTTTCCATAGAAAGTCAATGGTGATTCACAGCAGTGTTTAGACACTGCACCCGTCTCCCGTGGGTCTCCTGTGTCCTAACCGTGGGTGGTTCCTGGTTGCCCCAGCGGTTCTACAGGCCCTAGGCCTGCTTTCTATCCCTCACATGGTTGTAATTTTACCTCAAGCCTCATAAAAAGACCAGAGGGGTTGTGTTTACATTAAATACATATATATTTGATATATACCTTGTGTGGTGTACTTTCATTTGGTCATTCAAGAGATTATATACTGATAAAACAACTTGCTTAACTCGCCTCTAAGTCTTAGCCTGAAGGCTGCTCTCCACAGCTGCCACTAGGGTAGCTTTCTATAAAGGTTGACTTTAAGCCTACCATTAATAAGGGTCATTTGGGCTGGTGAAAGGTGCCCACTAGAATAGTGGACATCATATGCCAAGCCAACTTCTCACATTGGTGGCAGCGGTTTGATTACATCTTGCATTTTTTTTTACCAGATAATCTTGAGAATATCATTTGAAAAATTACTTAAGGTACCAGTAGGCACATTTAAATCAAGCATATAATACATAAGTTCTACTGAACTTAGAAGTTGTAGGTGGTAAGGGCTCAGCACACCCTGACTACAACTACTAGGGAGGTTTAGAAGGAATCCAAGTAGTGTAGGTAGGTGCACACACCACACCTCACTAGTCATGACTTCAAAGGAGAGACCCAGCGAGTCTGTTCCAGATGGCAGTCCAATACAGCCATCTAAGTATGACACATTCCCTTTTCAAGAGTTAAGGGCTCTGTGTTCATTCAGAAAATTGAAGACAGGGCAAAACCCCAATACCCAACGCATTGTAGAGGTGTTATTGCTTGATGACTTCCTAAAAGCATCAAATCCCTTGGGGATAGACAATGGTACTGGGGTAGACACATCAAAGAAGAGAATACTGGTGGGTTGCCCCACCAGGACTCTGAAGATGATGATAACCAGGATGAAGATGAAGATCTCAACTTGGGGAATGTAGACTTACCTGGAGATGAGGAAGGTCAAGGTGTGCCTCCCTTTATTCTCCCGAGTAGGGGTAGTGTTGTGCCAAGAAGGAATAGATCTCCTTCAGGGAAGTCTGTTCATTCTGGTGTATCACTAGGGTCTTCTGCCTCTTCGCATAGGAGGAGGACCTCCCCTGAGAAGAGGGAGCATAAAGCTAGGATGATAGAAGCCAAGCTTAGGATAAGGAGGCAGGAAGTAGCCTTAGAATGAGAGACCCTAGCTCTTGAGAGAGAAAAAAAGATGGGACTAGAGTTCCATGGTGGCAGCAAAATCTCTAGTGGTAGGGATAGGTCTTATGACCATAAAAACCTAAGCATGAGTGTCCCTCCCTATCAGACCTGGGATGACACCCACAAGTGGATTACTGCACTGGAGAGGGCCTGCAAAGTACAGAAGGTACCACAGGGGCAGTGGGCAGCAATCTTGTGGCTCTCCTTTGCAGACAAAGGTAGAGACAAGCTCCTCACTGTAAGAGAAGAGGATGCTGACAATTACAATATCCTGAAGAGTGCTCTGGTAGATGGGTTTGGCCTAACCACTGAACAGTATAGGTTGCAGTTCAGAGACACCCAGAAGGCACAGACTCAGAACTGGACTGACTTTGTTGATTGTTTTACTAAGGCTCTGGAGGGCTGGTTACTGGGCAGTAAAGTGTGTGACTATAAAGGATTGTATAATCTAATCATGAGAGAACAGATTCTTAATAACTGTCAGAACCAGTTGTTTCATCAGCACCTGAATGACTCTGATCTGACCTCTCTCAAGAATTGGGAAAAAAGGCAGACAAATGGGTGAGAATCAGGGTGAAGCAGAAATTACAGAACGAAGGTGGTAACCAGAAGAAGCAAGATCAAAAGGGTGGGGAGAAAGGTAAAAATCAGAGGTCTTCACAAGGTCCCCAAAAAGCTTTTAATGGTGGGGGTCCCCAATCTAAAAAGAAAGAAGGCCCAAAGACACCATGGTGCAAAATTTGTAAGGTTAATACTCACTGGACTAGTGAGTGCACCAAAAAGGAGACAGCTCCAGCCACCATTGCCCCTGAGGCAACTGTTCCCCCTAGTTCAGCTATAAGTGGTGGTTCTCAACAGAAGGGTGTGGTAGGGTTAACCCTGGGAACTGAGATGGACTCTGGCCTAGTCAGAGTACCAACTCAAGATGTTTTGATCTGTGATGGACGCATGGATATGACCTCCTCTGTGAGTACCAGTAACTGGGCAAGTCCAGACAAACTCCTTTAATCAATAAGAAAAAGGCTCAGGCCTATAGAGACACAGGGGCTAGTGTCACCCTGGTGATATCTGACTTTGTGGACCTTGGACAAGTCATACTTGGAGAGACGTTCAAGTGACCAATACTCCTGGCGGAGTGATTCAAGCGCTATATAAACTCACAAATAAATAAATAAATAAATAGTATGGCAGTTGTTAATTTCTTCTAGGGAGGGGTTACTAGCCTTAAGAAGGTTGGTATCAGTGCAGACCTCCCTATTGAATGCTTGCTTGGCAATGACCTTGAAACTTCAGCCTGGTCTGAAGTGGCACATGTCCTTGCAGTGACTAGGTCACAGGTCAAAAAGTCTAACACTGAACAGGCACTGGATTCTGGAATAATGGACCAGTTGCCTACCAGGAAAAGGAGCAGTAGAGTTAAGGCAGTGCCTTCCCCCGTGACTCAGAGTGAGGATCAGCCTTCTGAGGAAGCTGATTGTGAGCCTGAAGAAGGAACTGTGCCAGAAGAGCTTGAGCCTGATCAGGTTGAGTTTCTTAGGACAGGGGGCCCTTCCAGGGCAGATCTGAGTCAGGCGCTGTTGAACTGCCCTTCTCTTGAACCCCTCAGACAGCAAGACAGGAAATGCTAGTGGCACCCATAAAATCTATTGGGATGAAGGGATCCTGTATTCAGAGAGTGGAGAACCCAAGCCTGGTGCTTCCAGGAGGTTGGTCATACCCTTGGCATTCAGGGGCTTCCTTTTGACACTTGGTCATGATATTCCCCTTGCAGTACATCTTGGCCAGAACAAGACTTGGGACAGAATTGTCCCTCACTTTCACTGGCTCCACATGTCAGAAGACACCAAGGAGTTTTGTCGCTCCTGTGTAACCTGCCAAGCCAGTGGCAAAGCAGGTGACACTACAAAGGCCCCCCTTATACCACTACCTGTGGTGGGGGTTCCCTTTAAAAGAGTGGGGATTGATATTGTTAGACCAATGGATCCTCAGACAGCATCTGGGCACAGGTTTATCCTGGTAGTAGTGGATCATGCCACCAGGTACCCAGAAGCTATACCCCTTAGGACCACTACAGCACCTGTTGTGGCAAGAGCCCTCTTGGGAGTTTTCTCAAGAGTGGGTTTCCCTAAGGAGGTGGTATCAGACAGAGGTGCAAACGTTATGTCTAGTTACTTAACTGCAATGTGGATGGAGTGTGGAGTGAACCACAAGTTCACCACACCCTATCATCCACAATGCAGTGGTCTAGTTGAAAGATTTAACAAGACCTTAAAGGGTATGATTAAGGCTCTCTCAGAAAAGCTCAGGCAGAGATGGGATATCCTGCTACCCTGCCTTTTGTTTGCATACAGGGAGGTTCCTCAGAAGGGGGTTGGCTACAGCCCATTTGAACTTCTGTTTGGGCACCCTGTCAGAGGCCCACTTTGTCTAGTGAAGGAGGGATGGGAGTTACTGCTCAAACCCCCTAAACATGAAATTGTGGACTATGTACTTGGTCTCCGCTCCAGGATGGCTGAGTACATGAAAAAGGCATCCAAAAACCTTGAGGCTAGGCAGGAATTACAGAAAGCCTGGCGTGACCAAAAGGCTGTACTGACTGTTCACCAGCCAGGAAAGAAAGTGTGGGTGTTGGAGTCTGTGGCCCCAGCAGCTCTCCAAGACAAGTGGTGTGGACCCAACACTATTGTTGAGCAGAAGGGAGAGGTTACCTATTTGGTAGACCTAGGAACTCCCAGGAGCCCCCATAGGGTGCTTCATGTCAACAGACTGAAACCATATGTTGACAGGGCAGACATGGGCTTGTTCATGGCTACTGATGAAGGTCAGGAGGAAGAGGGTGACCCTCTCCCAGACCTGCTCTCTCAGAACCCTGATGATGGATCAGTAGATAGTGTAGCCCTGGCAGGCAGCCTCACTGATCAGCAACAGACTGATTGCAGACAAGTTCTACAACGTTATGTTATGTTCTGTTATATTGAATTTGTACAGCGCGCAACTACTCAAAAGTATCCTGGCGCCAACAGAAGGAAAGGACCAGAAAGAGCACAAATCCGCCACTAGAAAGGCAACGTTTTCAGTTTTTTCCTAAAAAGCAGTGGGTCCTGGATACTTCTGAGCACCCAGGGCAACGTGTTCCAAGCCATACTGGCTTTCTGCACAAACAAAACGCCTCCCAGTCTATGGCAGTTGAACCTGGGGGACAGTAGCAGCCACTGAGCGAACGAGCGCAGCTGTCTTCCTGGTGTGTAAAAAGCAAACCTTCTCTGCAGATAGATGGGACCAAGACCCTGAAGAGCCCTATGAGCGATGGTCAGCATCTTAAATTTCACCCGCGAGTCAACTGGAAGCCAGTGCAAGGAACGCAAATGAAGGCACACACTGTGCCTGGACGTCAGTCCAAATAGCAATCTGGCCGCCGAGTTTTGAACAATCTGATATTTCTCAATAAGGTAGCCCAGGCTGCCTACCAGTAGGGCATTGGCATAGTCCAAAGGGGACAGGATAAGAGCCCGGACCACTGTTTCTCTGGCGCTGCCTGGCAAAAAGGAGAGAAACTTCCTCAAGATTTTTAAGGTGCCAAAGCATGTGCCCGCCAGCTTCTTTATTTGTGTAGAGAAATTCAGGTTGTCGTTGAACCAGACGCCCAGATTTTTTGTGGCACTTTTGTCTGCCATAGGACGAGGAAAGCCAGGAGGATAGAGCCTTTCTTTCAAGTCCAAAGTGAACGACCCATTTAAAAGCACTTCCGATTTCCCTTCATTGCATTTCAATTGAGCATTAGCC
The DNA here is from genome assembly GCF_964263255.1 of Lissotriton vulgaris. Lineage (NCBI taxonomy): Eukaryota > Metazoa > Chordata > Amphibia > Caudata > Salamandridae > Lissotriton > Lissotriton vulgaris. The sequence continues at coordinate 469,708,652 of NC_141698.1, forward strand.
AGCCACTGGAAAACCGAAGACAGACAATGTTGGGCCGCCACTACCGAGTCATCCTCCCTGCCCCATGAGAAAAAGAGCTGGGTGTCATCCGCGTAGGCCATCACTTTAGCCCCAAGAGACTCCGCCAGACAAACCAGCGGAGTCACGTACATGTTAAAAAGTAGGGGGCTAAGTGATGAACCCCTGCGGAACCCAGGTGGTTACCTGGAACGGCTCCGAGGAACAGGGAGGAAGCCAGACCCGCTGTGTCCGGTCTTCCAAAAAATACCTGATCCACCGTAAGGCTGAGCCAGAAACGCCTATCTCTGACAGGTAATCAAGAAGCAGAGAGTGGGGCACAGTGCTGATTGCCGCCGAGAGATCTAGCATAACCAATGCCGCCCTCCCGCCGGCATCCTAACACTCCCTAATAGCCTCTGACACCTCAAGCAGGGCAGACTCCGTGCTATGAGAAACACGGAAGCCAGACTGTGCCGGATGGAACAGGCCTGATGTCTTAACATAGTTGGTAAGTTGGGAGGTGACACCTTTTTCGCAATCCTTGGCCAAGCTAGGTAAGCGCGAAATAGGGCGTTAGTTATCAGGAAGCAAATGATTAAGAGGTGTTTTTTTAAGGAGAGGTAAAATAAATGCCTGCTTATATACCTTTGGAACATACGCCTCTCGGAGCGACTGTTTGACCATTGAGTTTATTCAGCATTAATAGTGTCAGCCACATCTGACAAAAGCCTAGCAGCACAAGGACCATTAGGTGAACCTGATTTAAGAGCCATCAAGATCCTGAGGGAGCTGGGCATGTCCACCACACTAAACGAGGAAATCGTGGGGGCGGCCCACAGCCCACCTAAAAGCTTCCCAGACGGTGTAGAAAAAGTCTCTTGGATACTGGTGATTTTATCTTTGAAGAATTTTGCCAAAGTATTACACCAGGTCACCTACGTTGGAGCCCCGGGCCCCAGTGCCCTAGGTGCCAGGAAATTCTGTACAATAGCAGAGATTTATTTTGCATTGTTATTTGCCCGATCAATGCGAGCCGCGTAGTACTGGTCTTTGACCAATCTGATGGCAGTGTAATAAAGTTTTTGTTTGGCTCGCAAAGCATCTTTATCCAAGGATCAATAACCCCCAGAACGCCATGCTCTCTCCAACACTTTACACGAATGTTTCAGGGTCTTAAGCTCAGGCGTGAAACAAGCCGTAGAGGGAGACTCTTTCCTCAACCTGGGCTGACCCGGAGCCGAAATAATGGAGACCAAGCTGGAGACCCAAACAAACAAGATGTAGAACGAGATTCGCCCCAAATAAATTCCCTTTTTAAAAAGTCACACAGGTAGAATTAGAAAGAAGTGGAAATGCGTAAAATGCAGCCTTTGCTCAAGCCAGTATAGGCATATGTTTTCACTGACTCCAAGTCAGACTACCTGGTGCACTAATGAAGTGTACACTGGAGACAGTCTGCCTGTTAAAAATAAGATTTACAGGCAACTTGATCATGTCAGGGACTGTATCAGGACTGAAGTCCAGAAAATGTTGGAATTGGGAGTGATTGAACCTTTAGATAGCCCTTGGGCTAGTCCAGTAGTCCTCGTGCCCAAACCTCAAACCCATGGTGGTAAGAGAGAGATGAGGTTTTGTGTAGACTACAGAGGTCTCAACGCAGTCACTAGGACTGATGCCCATCCAATACCTAGAGCAGATGAGCTCAAAGATATGTTGGCATCTGCCAAATATCTGAGCACATTGGATCTGACAGCTGACTACTGGCAAATCAGGCTAGCTGAGGATGCCAAGCCAAAGACAGCATTTTCAAACCCTAGTGGACATTATCAGTTTGTGATAATGCCCTTTGGTCTGCAAAATGCACCTGACACATTTCAAAGGTTGGTGGATAAAGTCTTGACAGGTCTGGAAGCCTATAGTGCAGCATATCTAGATGATATTGCTGTCTTTAGCTCTACCTGGGAAGATCAGCTGATCCATCTGAAAAAATGTTTTGGAGGCCCTGCAAAAAGCAGGCCTAACTATCAAGGCTACTAAGTGCCAGATAGGGCAGAGTCAGGTTGTGTACCTGGGCCACATTGTAGGTGGAGGCCAGGTTCAACCATTGCAGAGCAAAATCCAGACTATAATGGACTGGGTTGCTCCAACCACTCAGACTCAGGTCAGAGCTTTCTTGGGTCTGACTGGGTACTATAGGAGATTTGTCAAGGGTTATGGTTCCATAGTGACACCCCTGAATGACTTAACTTCTAAATGAATGCCTAAGAAAGTTCAGTGGACAGTCAGCTGTAAAAAAGCATTTGATGACCTGAAGCAGGCCATGTGCACTGCACCAATTCTGCAGTCCTAACTACTCCAAAGAATTCATTGTCCAAACAGATGCATCTGAGTTAGGGGTAGGGGCTGTGCTAGCACAATTGAATGATGAAGGTCATGACAAGCCAGTAGCTTTTATTAGCAGAAGGCTGACCCCTAGAGATAAGCGTTGGTCAGCTATTGAGAGGGAGGCCTTTGCTGTGGTTTGGGCTCTGAAGAAGCGGAGGCCATACTTGTTTTCAATTCACAGTTCAGACAGACCATAAGCCCCTCTTATGGCTAAAACAGATGAAGGAAGAAAATCCCAAATTACTCAGGTGGTCCCCCTTCTAGAGGGAGAAGACATGTACACACTGTTATACTCGGTTAAAACTTAAAAGAGCCACAGCATCACAAAATGGATGCTGCTGCCACAGACACAAGTCTGACCTGCTGCTGGGCGAAACTCCGGCAGCGGAGGCTGAGACAATAGGTTTCCTTTCCAGGGAGGTGCTAGCACCTCCCCAGACAGGCTTTAGTGTACTGGGGCAGGGTGGGTTGCATTCAGTGAATGCTTTTCAGACACTGCCTGGGGCACACATGGTGCTCCATTCATTTCCCAGTTCAAACCGGTTGCTGGGGCACTCAGCCCCAGCTCTGGCGCGAAACTGGACAAAGGGTAAGGGGTGTAACCACTCCCACCTCAGGTCCTCCCAAAGGTGGGACCCTAGAGTTAGTGCAACCCCTAAACATGGTATAAGTATAGGACCCCAGTCCCTAGGACTTTATATTACCCTGTATGAAACTCTGATACATAAATCTTGGACGTTCGACATTCCATATCAACCAGAAGATGGAAGAATCTCCCTTGTGGTCAAGGAATGACCACCCTGTTCAAACAGGCAACATGAAGCATCTTTGCCGGTCTGCATTTTTGAGACTCCTGCCAGATCCCGAAGAATCTGTGACACTGAAAACGGCCTTTCAGACATCTCTGACGCTGACCCGAGCTCCCAGTAAAGCTGAGACCACTAGCGAACACAAGAGACGTGGGACCGGAACTACTGGACATCCTGCATTTTTTCAACTGCACCTACTTCCCGAAGTCTCCTGAAATTGTGCATTGGGGTGTTTGAAGCCCCTGCCCGAGCACCTTTTGCACCGAAGCTCAGAGGCCTGCACTCCACAAGTGTCCCGTGGGCCGTTTTGTGCATTTCCGCTTGAGACTTCTTCACAATCCCTATACCGTTGGCTAGTGGGTCCCCATGAAGGACAATCCTTTATTTCTTGAGCGTTTCGGGTTGCTCCAGATGTGCTCTCACTCCTCTCCAAAGGAGGAGTCCCTCAGAGCTTGCTGGTCTGCACTGAAGCCAATCTTGTCATCTTGTGTGGGTTGCTGTTGCCAAGGCTTGTTGGATCCTAATCCGGATTCTGACGCTGCTGCACTCGGCATCCTTTGTGGGACAGCTCGAATGCAGCTCCTGGTTGTCGTCGACGCTCCCTGCTCCTCGTGGCTGAAGAGTCAAGCTTCACCTCTTTCACCTAAAAGCACCTGACATTGGTTGGCATCTTCCTGTCTCTATCCTGGTCACTGGCAAGTGGCACAGACTCTGCCCCCTCTGCTTCCAGGTTCTTCATATCTTCGATCCACCCTTGGATCTACCCGAACACTTTTCCTCTGGTCGCCTGCAGCTTTCTTCGCAGCTGTCCATTGGAATCAACGACGAAACCCGATACCAAAAGACACCTAAGCACCCGGCTTCCCTGGGTGAGGTAACACGAGTACTCTGGTGCTCCCGTAGGTCTGACTCTCGAAGTGTCTAAGTCTAAAAGGATTCCATCGTAGTTCACCTCTAAGTGTCCTTAATCTTTAAAATTGTAACTTGTTTGTTTTCCATAGAAAGTCAATAGTGATTCGCGGCGGTATACACCTGTTACAACGCAACTTTTACAACTACCTACTATTACAACGCAACTTTTACAACGCATACCATTACAACGCATTGCGCTGGGGGGCGCTCTAGGATAGGGAATAAGTTTAATTTACTATCCAACACCTTCCCTAGTGTCCACGGGGACTGGAGTTGGAATAGTAAATTATACTTACCACTATCCAGCACCTCTAAGCGCTATGCGTTGTAATGGTATGCGTTGTAATGGTCGCGTTGTAATGGTAGGTAGTTGTAATGGTATGCGTTGTAACATGGTACATCCTTCGCGGCTGTGTTTAGACACTGCTCGCTTCCCCCGTGGGTTTCCTGAGTCCTAACCTTGAGTGGTTCCTGGTTGCCCCAGCGGTTCTACAGGCCCTAGGCCCTAGGCCTGCTTTCTATTCCTCACATGGTTCTTGTACCACTATTTTAGTATATGGTTTGTAAGCCACTTGGGCAAAACGTATACTGTTTAACTTATTGTATGCTAATTAAGTTCCTTGTATTGTACTTTTACCTCTAGCCTCATAAAGAGACCAGAGGGGTTGTGTTTAGATTCAACACATATATATTTGATATATACTTTGTGTGGTGTACTTTCATTTGGTCATTCAAGAGATTATATACTGGTAAAACAACTTGCTTAACTCGCCTCTTGCTTAACTCGCCTCTAAAGTCTTAGCCTGAAGACTGCTCTCCACCTCTACCACTAGGATAGCTTTCTACAAAGGTTGACTTTAGGCCTACCATCAATAAGGGTCGTTTGGACTGGTGGAAGGTGCCCACTAGAATAGTGGACATCATATGCTAGGCCAACTTCTCACACTAAACAGCTGGAAAAATCAACCTAGTTTAAAGTAAAGTACTTCACATTTGACATTGACACCTTAGTGTAAAGAATATTTTAACTTGAACCTCTGCACCCTGTGTACAAATCATGTCCTCAATTTGTAAATAGTGAACAAAATAACGAATCCAGTTATATTTATAGTTAAATGGAAAAAATGTAATTGAATTGTAGAGACTAGGGGCCCGATGTAGGTCACCAAATACCGGTCGGTAACGGCCGAATTTGGCCGTTACCGACCGGTATTTGGTGATTGAGATGTAGGGGCTATTATTTTACAGAATCGGTAAATTTACCAAATCGGTAAATTTACCGATTCTGTAAAATACCGAATTGGTAATTTTACCGATTCGGTAAATCCCAGATGTAGGTAGCACTGTTTACAGTGCTACAGGCCTTCAGAATTCGGTATTTTATCACCCAATACAATTGGGTGGTAAAATACCGAATTCAGGTGTACATGCACATCTGTGCATGTACACCTGTGCAATGTGACACACAGACATGCCCTTAGGGCATGTATGTGTGCCACATGGCACACAAGCGTGGAATTGGGGTGCTACAGGGAGTCAAAGTGACACCCCGTTCACCCTTGCAGGATTCGGTATTTACCGATTCGGTAAATACCGAATCGGTATTTCCCATTGATTCCTTTGGGCTTCAAGGCCCATAGGAATCAATAGGAAATACCGATTCGGTATTTATCGAATCAGTAAATACCGAATCTTACAGATTCGGTAATTCTAAAATAAGAATTACCTACATCTGCCCTCTTCCTATTTACCTACTCTTAAATACCGAATCGGTATGATTCGGTATTTAAGAGTAGGTAAATAGGAATTACCTACATCGGGCCCTATATGTCTGAGCCTGGATTTGAAACTCTTGTGACCCAGTTTCCCTAGCTGGTGGCTTGAACCATTGTGCTAACTTTGCCACGGCGCCCATATCATAGAAACTGTATTCAAAACTTAAAGGCTTCACGTCCACAATGAACTGAAGTCTACCTACTAACAAAACCGACTTCATCAATCAATTCCTAAAATGTCCAATTAAAAACATTGAGCTACATCCAAAAACCAAAACGGATCGAAAAAATCCACCCAGTTTGAAGTGAAAATAATTGTGTGTTATTGACACCTTAATATAAAAACAGTTTTAACTTAAAATCCTATCCCCCTTGTTCAAATCATGTTCCAAATTTGGAAATATTTAGAAAAATAACCTATCCAATTATTTTGGTAGTTAAATGTCAAAAAATTAAAATAAACACACAAATCATTTAGACGTGGATTTGAACCCGTATTTGCTGGTTTCTTTACCATATGGCCAGAGCCAGTATGCTAACATTGCACTGGTCACCATGGTGGAAATAGAGGTCATGAGTTGAAGGCTCCACGTTCACAGTCCACTCAAATTTCATGTTATAAATAGGGGTGGGCAACAAATTATGCTCCGCTGGTGGATTTCGCATAGTTTAACCCACTCTGCGCTCCATGCAGAATACGAAGTTCCAAAAACTTTGTAAAGTGACACAGAGTGGAGTTTTTCTCTCTAGTGGCTCCCCAACAGTAAGTTGGAGAGTACTTGCGAGAAATATTTCACTTGCTAGGTTTCTCATCGCAGACGTTCATGGCAAGTAGTGACCGATCACGTTGAGAAATCTGCCATTCACATTGAAGCGTAGTGCTGTGCATGCCAATTTGACAGTGTGGGATAAATTCCTGGCGCTGAAAATCAGTGCAAGCAGTGCTACTTAACAGACTCCGCCGCTGGCAGAACGCCGCAAAGCTCAATAGAGTTATTCTGGCACTTTGTGGAGTTCTGCAGAGTAAAACTCCTTGAACACCACTCAGGCCTAGTTATAACTTAGAACTCCATATCCACCAAAAATTTCAAATGTCTTAAGAAGTAATAACAAACAAACAAAGATAAAAAACATCTAACACCAAGAATATGTTTACAATAACATAATACATAAGGGCCTTGATTCAAACCCTTATGTATCATTCTTCAAAAAATTGTAGCCCAGACCATTCTACTAACTGCATTATGAGCTGCATAGTCCACACCAACTCAGTCTTTCTTGACTCACTGTTAACAAAATGTAACCACATTTTTATGAATGTTCAACTAAAATAATTGGTCCACAAATTCGATTTGGTTCAGATGTAACACCTCGCTACAATAAAAATAAATGTTTATATTATACCAATATACATATACCGTGTGACGTTATCGGTTTACCACAACTTTCCTATGGACATTCTAACATACAGAACTCATGTGACAAGTGTTAAATGTCTGAAACAATGATCAGAAATCATATTTAATTATAGTACAATAACGGAATAGTTTGGGAAGTAACATGTTAAAAATGTATTAGTGGAAAATTGATAAGAACATAAATGTGGATCTAAAATATGGTTACACGATATGGAGACTTTTGTCTTCTCTTTATTCTGAACATGTATATTATATCATTCAATATGAACAGTATATGCATCCTAATAAAGGAAAATGCTACTTACCAGTATGCATTTGTTCTTGGCATGTAGAGCTGCAGATCACTACACTATGCCAATTGGTGTTTGGCTCGGATAATTGCATGTTGTTGTCATCTTGGAAGTAGTCTTTTGTAGTCACGAGATAGGTGACTCCTCCCTTGGACGATAGTGCGCATGGGAAACGGCTCCATCCTTAGATTGTTTTTCGCCATGATGGGAAATGATGGAGTTAGTAGAAGTAAAGAAAAGATGTCCATGCGTGTGCATCTAAGTAAGATAGAAACTGGAACAGATACAAGTCCCGGGGAGGCGGGAGGACGTGTAGTGATCTGCAGCTCTACATGCCAAGAACAGATGCATACTGGTAAATAGCATTTTCCGTTCGAGGCATATGAGCTGCAGATACTACACTATGCTTCGATTGTGCAGCAGTGTCTCCCCTAGCGGTGGTCACCTGTATCTGTTGCAGTTGTTTGAAAAAGAGTTTTAAGAACAGCTTGGCCTACTGCAGCTTGCTGCTTGGCTTGCACATCAACACAGTAGTGTTTAGTGAAGGTGTGTGTTGTAGACCATGTTGCTGCTTTGTATATGTCTTCTAAGGGGTGGTTCCCTAAGAATGCCATGGAGGCTCCTAGCTTGCGTGTGGAGTGCGCTCTAGGAGGAACTGTTAATGTACGTTTTGCTTTGTGAAAGCAGACTTGTATGCATTTTACAATCCACCTTGCAATTCCACCCTTAGAGATGGGGTTGCCTTTATGAGGTGGAGAGAAAGATACAAATAATTGTTTTGTTTTCGAAAAGATTTAGTCCTATCTATATAGTAGAGAATAGCTCTTTTAACATCTAGAGTGTGTAGAGCTCTTTCAGCCACAGAGTCAGGGTTTTGGAAAAACACTGGTAACTACAGATTGGTTTAAATGAAAAAGAGTAATTACTTTTGGAAGGAATTTAGGATTAGTTCTTGGAACCACTGTGTTACGATGTAGTTATAAAAAAGGTTCTTGTATAGTGAAAGCCTGTATCTCACTTACTCTTCTAAGAGAGGTGATAGCAATAAGGAAAGCTGTTTTCCAGTGAGGAATTGCAGTTCACATTTGTGTAGAGGTTCAAAAGGGGGTCCCATGAGCCTTGTAAGAACCACGTTGAGGTTCCACACTGGAGAAGGTGGTAACCTTGGTGGAATGATTCTTTTTAATCCTTCCAGTTGGGACAGTTGTAGAGAGTGTGTCCCCCCCTGTTTTTGTATGTAATACATGGCTGTCATGTTGTCCATCCGGATCAAGACAGCTTTGTTCTGTAGTTGTACTTGGAATGTTTTGAGTGCTAAGAAAATTGCTAGCAGCTCTAGATGGTTGATATGGAACAGTGTTTGTTGACTGTTCCATTGTCCTTGAGTTGTATGGTGTAGGAGATGAGCTCCCCATCCTGTGAGGGATGCCTCTGCTGTCAGCACTAGTTGTGGAACAGGCTCGAGGAACAGCCGCCCCTTTGTCAAGTTTTTGGTGTTCCACCACTGAAGAGAGCAATGTGTGCGGCTGTCTACCAACACCAGGTCTGTTAGTTGCCCTTGTGCCTGGTTCCATTGCTGTGCTAGACATTCTTGTAATGGACACACTGCAGTCTTGCATATGGTACTATGAAAATGCAAGATGCCATCATGCCTATTAGTCTCATGAACATTCTGGCTTGCAGAGATTGTTGCTGTTGAAAGATTGTGACCAAGGCTTGAATGCTCTGTATCCTAGCTGGACTGGGATACGCTAGAGCCGTAGATGTATTTACTGATGTATGTGAGAGGGCTGGAGGTGCGACTTGGTGTAGTTTATTGTAAACCCTAAGTCGTGCAATGTTTAAATTGTCTGATGTGTGTGTTGGACACAATGATTGAATGACTTGACTTTTATGAGCCAGTTGTGTAGACATGTATTTGTTGTCTTCTGAGGTGTGCTGCTACTACTGCTAGGCACTTTGTGAATACTTGTGGTGCCGTTGTCACTTCGAATGGAAGGACTTTGAACTGATAATGTTGTCCTTCCAGTACAAACCTTAGATACTTTCTGTGAGCAGGATGTATAGGAATGTTGAAATAGGCGTCCTTTAGGTCTAGTGTCGTAAGGAAATCGCCTTGTTGCAGCAGTGGGAGCACTTGTTGTAAAGTGATCATATGAAAATGATCTGATTGTATGTAATGATTGAAGGGCCAGAGGTCGAGAATTGGTCTTAGTGTCCCGTCCTTCTTGGGAATTAGAAAATACAGCGAGTAAACCCCTGTTCCTTGTTCTTGTAAAGGAACTAATTGTATTGCTTCCTTTTGTAAAAGTGGCAGAAGTTCTTGTTTGAGCAGAGTAAGGTGTTCTGTAGACATTGGACGCTGCCTGGGTGGTATGTGTGAAGGGGTTGCTGTAAGTTCCAGGCAGTAGCCATACTGGATAATCTGTCTTACCCACTTGTCTGTTGTGATGGAGCTCCAGACAGGCAGGAATTGTGTTAATCTGTCCCCCACAGGAGTGGAATGCTGTTGGGGGAGCAGAGTGAAGTCACTGTTTTGTGGCGGAAGAGGTTCGATTACTGTTGTTACCCCAACCTCTTCCCTTGTTGTTATTCCCTCTATATCATCCTCTAAAATATCCCTTATTAGAAGATGTTTGTGTGTTGGATTTGAAGGATGTTGTGATGTCTGCACCGGTTTGTTTGGAGCCCCCTCTATAGAAGGAGCGACGAAAGGAACCTCTAGTTTGTGTTGGCAGTAAAGCTCCCATAGATTTGGCAGTGTCTGTACCCTTCTTCATTTTCTCCAGTGCTGTGTCTACCTCTGGTCCAAACAATTGGTTTTGATTAAATGGCTGATTTAAAATGGTAGTTTGGACTTCTTCTTTTCTAAGTACTACACTAGTATTTACAGCTCTAGATGCGGTATCGGCAATGTCTAGTGTGCACTTGATTGAGGCATTAGAAGCATTAGAGGCATTAGAAATGAGTTTGCCTTCTTGTATAAGATCATTTGATTGTGCCTTATATTGGTCAGGTAGATAGTCTAGCAGTTTCTCTAACTGATCATAATGAGCCCTATCATATCGGGAAAGGAGGGCTTGCGTATTAGCTATGCGCCATATGTTGGTAGCTTGTGCGGCTATTCTTTTGCCTGAGGCATCTATGACCTTGGATTCTTTGTCAGGTGGAGGTGCCTCACTTAAAGTTTGTGAGTTTGCTCTCTTCCTAGCATTGGAGACCACTAGGGAATCTAATGGTAGTCGCCCTTTAATGAAGGCTAGATCTGCAGGTGTAGGCCTATATTTTTTCTCAATCCTGGGGTTTAAAATCCTAGTACGTATAGGGTCTTTAAAAAATTCTGGAGCATGTTTGATGACCCCTTTAATCATAGGAAGAATTTGAACAGATCTCTGTGATTGTTCAAATATATCTAATAGGAAATCTTCCTCTGCCTCGTCAGAATGCATAGTGACCCCATGGCAAATGGCAGCTCTGTTCAATAGGTGCCCAAATCCAAAGTTATCTTCTGGGGGAGAAGGTTTTGATGGGTATGATTGTGGGTCAGGAATGTCTAGTATATCCTGTGGGTTTGGGACTCCCAGACTGCATCATCTGTAGGGTATGGGAAAGGTTCATCTGTGTACATCCCTTCTCCTAATCTATACTCATCAACATTTTGTGGTGAGTGTGGTCACAAAAGAGGGGATTGTGAAGGAGAAATCTGTGGTGAATTGTTAAGAGGAGCAGGAGATGAAGGAGAAGGAAGTATAGGTGAAGAAGGTTTCGGAGCCGAGACTTCTTTCGGTTTCGGTGCCGAGGGAGCTGGTGGGATCGGGACATGCGGCTTGCTTGGTACCGAGGTACCGGAAGGCTTAGTTAGTTTCTTCGGAGCCAGGCTCGATGGCGGGGCTGTCGAAGAGGTGTTTTGGTCACGACTGGGCCCCGGAGGTGGAGTGTTGACCTTTGCCTTCGATTTGGGTGCTGTGTGTGGTGCAGGGGCAGTAGTACTCACGCGCTGACTCGATGGTCTGAGTTGTCTGCCTATGATACGATCTGGAGATCATCTGAACTTCTTCGGGAACGAGCGGAACCTCCTCGTCGAAGATATCCACCGTTTCCGGAGTTGATCTCTGCATGTCGTGTCGACGAGCCCTCCGATCTCTGATGGTTTTCTTGGATTGAAAGGATGCGCAGGCTGTACAGCTGGATTCGTCATGTTCTGGTGAGAAGCACAGGTTGCAGAGCTCGTGGTGGTCACTGCGTGGAAACTTTGCTCCACACCCGTGGCATTTCTTGAAAGGCATCCTTTCAATGAGGTGTAGGCCTCACGGCGTGGATAGGCCCAACGGCCCGTGTCGACGACCGGAATCCAGCTGATGGAATCGAAACGATGTTAGTCGTTATCGAAGTTAGTTTGAAGAGTTGTGGGAAGTTTTTTGCGCTTCGAAGTGCTTGAAAAGTTGATTTCTAGCCGGAGCGGAAAACTTTCATCCGAACCCAGTGGCGGAAAAGAACAATCTAAGAATGGAGCCAAAGCCTGTGCGCACTATCGTCCAAGGGAGGAGTCACCTATCTAGTGACTACAAAAGACTTCTTCCAAGATGACAACAACATGTAATCATCCGAGCCCAACACCAGGTGGCGATCTAATGCATAGTGTAGCATCTGCAGCTCATATGCCTCGAACATACTTTTTTCCATTTATTTTCAGCCCTGAAGAATGCAGCATGTACGGCAGCGAAACACATGCGTGGTGAAAATATCGTGTTTTAGGAATAAGTCAACTGTAAACCATTTGTGGAAACATTTTGTAATGATATGGAATCATATTTTCTGACTAACGCTGTTTTGTCATTTTCTATAATCTGTCTGGAATAAATTTGAATAAGAATTAGATAATTAGATGTCTATTTGTGAATCTGTTGTATTATTGTTACAAATCAGCTCCCTACGAAACCTTTAGTTTGTATCATATATAACCTACTAGGCCAGCTGAGCGATACAGGTGGAATGGCTTTACCACATATGTGTAAGTATTACTGGGCCTCACAGATGAGGGTCTTGCTGGATTAAAGATCTAGAATAAATGAGAAGATCTGGGTACATATGAATAGAGTGGTGGTGGGCCCATCTCTATGGGATCCCATCTGGAAGCCCAAGAGAGACCGGCCTCCTAATGCATACCCTAGTACACCTACATCCACAACTCTCCAACTGCACCAACAGCTATAGCTGACCACTTGCCTATCTCTTCAGACCTCCAGTCACTTCAATAACTCCTTCACACTGGCATTACAACCAGATCCATTGGCGAAGTGGCGGGAGGGAGATTGCATTTGTATCACTTTTTATTTTTTGCAACAGCAAGGTTAAATCTTTTGAGGAATTTATGGAGGAGTTTCCGAGTTCACAGGTGCTTTTTGGATTCTGAACGAGGGAGGATACTGGGAGGATGTACCTGTGAGTTGCCCATGTTATACAACCAGTAATGGCGTTATAACATTTGCAATCTACATCGTTTGGGGGATTTTTTTACTTTTTTACTGTAATCTATGTGCAGTACCATGCCAAGGGTTGATGTTGCCTGAGATCGAACCATGAATGGGTTTTCTTTTACGCTTCTGTTATGAAAGATGATGAACGCTTTTAGCTTACTAAGTTCTTGAAAACATTGAAGGAAATGGTTGTAAAACAAAAATTATCTCAAATCTATGGGTAGCATGTAATAGTACCAGATATTGTAGACCACCACATTTGCAGCAAAGAAGTAACCCAAAACACCACTTGCCCCACCAGAATCTGAATAACTGACAGAGAAGCAAATACTCACCATCCTTTATGTGTAGTATCTCGCTAGCTTCTGATACAAGCATTTCAATGAGTTCAGATGATGGAAGAAATAGACGAGCTGATACTGAAGAACGGTCATCCTGCTGATGTTTGCAAGCACTGCTGCAATAAATAACAGCCAGTTAGACTATTTTAATATATGGAGGGAAGACAGATGTGTGTGAGCTTTGGATGCTATAAAACAACTAAGTTCACTATATTTGTGAATTCTTGTTAATGTCTCAGAGAGCTAAAACTGGAAAAGCCTGGTCACCTCTATACCCATCTACCCGAGAGTAACAAAATGAGGAGCTCTTAAACAGTGTGCCTACATTTTGTTTTCATGATATGAAAGTCCCACATAACAGTTTTGTTCCTGTGGCAGACACACCAACAATGATGGCTAGTTTCTTTAAATTTCTAGCTTTTTTGCAGCCATGCAAAAAGATAAGCTACCCCACAAAGTTGGACCAGCCTCCTCCCTCACTGAGGATGAGGATTTTCATTTTTACCCTACAGCCTAAAGCTAGGCTGACTATCTCAACACTAATGTAGCACACAAACTACCTTACTCTGGTGGCACTCAGGCGCTTTGCAGAAAACACCACTAAGGGAGAAATAATCAATAGTTAATGATTTCTGAGATTCCAACCACTGCCTCCCTGATTCAGGCCTTTCCAGGTAAAGATTAGCTGTGTATCATCCATGTGCATATAGAAATGTGACCCTGCCTGAAAGAGTAATTTGGCAAGGCATTGCATGTATATATTAAATAATAAAGGCTAAATATTTAGTCATGAATGTAATCACAGCTGGCCTTGCTAGGCTGGAAGGAGAAAAGAGGCAAGGAGATAAGTTAACATCTGATCTCAAGGTGGGAGGTGAACCATTCAAGTACTGTCCTGAGACAGATACAGTGGTCATTCCAGTGGAAAGTATTGATAGGTTGATGGTGTCAAAGGCTATGGAAATATCGAACAGCATCAACACTCTGACTCCACTGCCATACAGTAGACGTCTGAGGTTGTCTCTGACTGATAGTACCATTAGATCTGTATTCCTTCTGTGTCAAAAATGAGCTGGCAGGGTATTCAGAACATCATTGCCCTAAATGAAATCTAGTAGAGAGGCATAGATCATACTCCATAAAAGCATTCCTAGGTAGGAGAGGAGGAAGATCGGATATTTTGATGCATTATAATCTCCAATTCAGAAAATGAATCCAGTCTTGTGTTCTTAAGCGGCAAGATGCCTAAAATGCTCTGCAGAATTAGTCTTAGACTGCACGACGAGCACACCACTTTGAAAAGAGATAACGGGACACAGAATAAACAATAGGCATGCCAGTGTCGTATTTCAGGATGCTATAGGCCTGTAGGCAACGAAGGTTCCAAGATTCCTGCAAAGCTGTCTTAGCCAACGGGCCCTTATTACCTTGTAGGTAGGGCAAAATAACAACACATGCAGGTTGGTCTCTGAACAGTTTTTGCAAGACGGACAAGCTTTCGTCTGGCTACCCCCCCCCCCCCCCACACTTTAAGGTGACAGCATGTAAGGGGAGTACGCCATGCCTGAACTGCATGTAGAGTTTTTTGGCTAGGAAGGGATGTATATCATCAATGTTAGAGTCTAGGAGGGATGAGAATTTAACATCTAGGAAGGATGTAGTAAGTGTGCCTGTCCTGAGGCCCCTCTGGAGTAAGTTGACGTGGTGATCCTTAAAGTTTTTTATCAGGACTTTTCTTGGTGTAACCAAGGAGCTTTCTTCTGGGCTATTCCATAAATCTCCCATCCGATGGCTGCAAAGGAATTCTTAATATAGGTAAGCCAGGAGATTTTTTTTGCCCCCCTGTGATTACCACCTCCCTCAGTTCCTCCTTGTACGCGGATAACTCTGGGGTGCTCCATAAACGACGCCAGTAAAGTAGGGGTCTGAGCGCTACCTCTTGTGCCATTGGGCTCATGCCCAAGTCCATTCGGAGAGGAGTTAGGGGAGTGCTATTAGGAAGGCCCACCAACTGTCTAAGGAAAGAATTTTCAATCCTTGCAAGTTGTTCAGTTGGCCTATGGCCCCATAATTCGGCTCAGTACAAGGCGGCCCCTCTAGCTTGTGCCTTGTAGATTTCCAGCACCGGCCCCAGCATTTTGCGTACACAGTTCCTCTGCTGTTTCACGAGGCCCCATGACGTTCGTGTCAGCTTAAGACAAACCTACCTTATTTGGTCACCCCACTCCATATTCTTGTTGAGGGTTAGGCCCAGATAGTCACAGACAGGGACTTTCTCTAAAGATTCTCCGGCTAGTTGTGGATTGGGACGCGTTGAGTGGCTGCATTGAACACCATATATTTTGTTTTCTGTGTATTTATTTCCAGGCCCCTGTTCTTGCAAAATAAGAACAAAATATCCAGTGCCCTTTGCATACCCATCGGTAATTCTGAAAGCAGGAGGGTATCGTCTGCGAACATTAAGGCAGATACCTTGCGGCCCGCTAATTTTGGTGCGTCGAGATCCCCCTCCGGCTGCCAAAGCCTCCACTAGGACATTTATAAAGAGACTAAAAAGGGTAGGGGCTAGTACACACCCCTGTCTCACACCTCTCTCTATAGGTATGCGATCGGTGAGGTCTCCATTTGGGCATAGTTTTTATATGCAATCTTTTCAGAATCTCACATAAGTAGGGAGGCGCTCCTAGATCGTATAAAATAGCCCATAGTTTTTCTCTGGGTACTAGATCAAAAGCTGATTTCAGGTCCACAAAATTCATATAGAGACTGCCACCCTCCAAGATTACTGTTTTCCAGTGCAATAGTTGCAACCTGAAAACGTAATAAATTGTGGATGTTTTAGTACGAATACCGGCCTGGTAGGGGGTAAGAATAGAAAACCCCTCTATCCAATTCTGCAAACGCTCCAGAAGCACTCGAGCGAAGATTTTTTGTGCAACATCGATGAGGCTAATGGGCCGATAGTTTGCAGGAAGGAGGAGTGAGCCCTTCTTAAAAATAAGGATAATTTCAGCCCCTAGCCATGTTATAGGGATCTCCATTCCCTGTAATATAGAGTTAAATATACTCCAGAGATAGGGGGCCCAGACACTAGGTTCATTATGATAGAGGTATCCAGGAATCTTATCAAGCCCCGGGGCCATAGCAGGTATTACTCAGGCAATAGCAGCCGTAACCTCTTTTAGAGAAATTGCCGGAGTTTTTAAGCTGAGTAGATGTGTGAGAGAGGTGGAGGTTTTGGCATGCTCAAGAGCACCCTCTTCCCTGGAGTAAAGTGACTGAAAGTGTGCCCTCCAGACCTCGGTGCCCGAGTTTGGTTCAAAAGCATGTTTGTCCTCCTTTGTATCTGAGCTTATTAATTTCCAAAAGGTCCTCATGTCTTTCCTGTTTAGAGCATCTCTCAGACTGTCCCACTTCCCACTTTTCTATTTCCCACTCCTTTTTTCCTTGTTTGATTTCAAGTTTATATATTATCCTGTTGCCCTTTATCACCAGCTTGTCGAACAAGTTACTTACCTTCGGTAACGATATATCTGTAAGAAGCAGTAGTTAGTATTAGATTCCTTACCCGGATCCGGAATTTTTTGTGTAGCAGTACCCTTGCGCGTCGGTAGGCGTCGTCTGCAGCTCCGCATCCGTCGTCGGCATCGTGGGCGCCGTGATGATGTCGTCGGAGTACTTAGACGCCGCCTCCGCGTGCTGATGTCAGTTCTTAGACACAGCATTTCGGCGCTAGAAACGCAGAGCCATGTTAAAAACCAACACTGGTGCCATTGAAACTAGGGCCCTGAAAGGGGATGACCTTAACCCTAGATATCGGTTCGCAGAACGGGGAGGATGGGTGGGGCGGTAAGGAATCTATTACTAACTACTGTTTCTTACAGATATATCGTTACCGAAAGTAAGTAACTTGTTCATCTGAAAGAAACAGGTTAGTATTAGATTCCTTACCTTAGAATAGATACCCCAGGAATACCAACCTCGGTGGTGGGTCTGGGAACCAATAATCACACCAGAAAGTCCTGGAGGACGGAACGGCCAAAGAAGCCATCCCTCCGGACTTGGCTGTCCAGGCAGTAGTGTCTTGCAAACGTATGCAGCGATTCCCACTTAGCTGTCTGACAGATGTCCTGCAAGGGGACTCCCCAGCCCAGGGCAGTGGTAGCTGCTGTGGCCTGAGTGGAACAGGAGGCTCATTCCTTGCCAAGGAGTAACAAGCCTTGATACACAAGACGACCCACCGAGAGATGGTCCGCTTGTGTACCGCCCGTCCCTTCTTAGCGCCCACGTAACCATTAAAGAGTTGGTCATCCGCCCGGAACTGGCGTGTGCGATCCAGATAGAATGAGAGCGCACGTTTTGGGTCCAGACGGTGGAGCCGCTCTTCCTCTTTTGAGGGATGCGGAGGCGGAAAGAAGGTGGGCAAGGTGATAGACTGCCCGATGTGGAAGGCTGTGACAAACTTGGGCAGGAAAGAGGGTCCAGTTCGCAACACAACCTTGTCCGGATGGACATAAAGGAAAGGAGGTTTAGAGGAAAGAGCCTGGAGCTCACTCACTCTCCTGGCAGAGGTGATGGCAACCAGGAAAGCAGTCTTCAGAGTAAGAAGGCGGATAGGACAGTTGTGAAGTGGCTCAAAGGGAGCGCACATCAGATAAGTAAGAACCAGGTTCAAGTCCCACTGAGGCATCACGAATGGAACAGGTGGAAACGTGTGTGTGATACCTTTCAGAAAACGAGTTACAATAGGGGACTTGAACAAAGATGGTTGATCAGGCAGCCTTAGAAAGGCTGAAAGGGCAGAAAGGTAGCCCTTGATAGTGCCCAGAGCAAAGCCCTGCTGGGCAAGAGAAAGAAGGAAGAGAAGAACCTCAGAAAGAGGGGCAGAGAGAGGATCCACAGCCTTTGCTGTGCACCATGCCACAAATCTGTTCCACCTGCAGGCGTATACCGACTTTGTGGAGGGACGCCTGGCTGCCAGAATGATGTTACAGACTTCATCAGGCAAGTCAAATGGCCTCAACTGTCGCCGCTCAATCTCCAAGCATGGAGGTGGAGACGGGACAGGTTTGGGTGGAGGACCGTCCCCTGCTGCTGCGACAGAAGGTCCTCCTGAAGAGGCAGATGAACCGGGGGATCGACTGACATACTGAGTAGCTTGGGATACCAGTACCTTCGTGCCCAGTCCGGAGCCACAAGGATGACTTGGGCCCGGTTGCATTTGATTTTCTTCAGCACTCTGGGCAGAAGTGGTATAGGCGGAAAGGCATACAACAGACCGCAACTCCACTTGTGACGAAAAGCGTCCCCGAGCGAGTGCCGCCTTGGAAATTCCAACGCGCAGGACTGATGACATTGCTCGTTCTCTTCTGTGGCGAATAGATCTAACCAAGGCTCTCCCCACTGCAGAAAGAGACCTTGCGCCACGTCCGAGTTCAGACGCCATTCGTGATCCATCATGCACCGGCGGCTGAGTTCATCCGCCCTGGCTTTCAGAGAACCTGCCAGGTGTAGAACCACAAGGGTCACACCCTGATGTTCCAGCCACTGCCAACGGTGCAGAGCCTCCTCGCAGAGGGTCCACAACCCCACCCCGCCCTGTTTGTTGCAGTACCACATGGCAGTGGTGTTGTCCGTGAACACCTGCACTACACTCCCTCGGACAGAGGGGAGGAATGCCTTCAGTGCAAGAAAAATCACCCGCAGCACCAAAAGGTTGATATGGAGCCAGGACTCCGCCGGAGACCAGAGGCCTCTGATCTCCGCCTCTCCCATGTGGCCACCCCAGCCCTGGAGGGACGCGTCCGTCACAACTACGTGCTCTGGTTGGGGAAGGGAGAGGGATCTTCAGCTGAACCAATCGCGGTCCGTGAGCCACCACTGCAGCTGTCTTGCAGTGCCCTCCGAAATCAGGACATGGTCGGACAGGTTGCCCTGATGCTGGGCCCACTGAAACTTCAGGTCCCACTGCAGAGCCCGCATCCGCCAACGAGCGTGACGCACCAGAAGGATGCAGGAAGCCATCAGCCCCAGAAGCCGCAGCGTCAAACTGACCGAGACTCGGGATAAAGACTGAAAGATCGGAATCAGAGCCTGAATATCCCAAACCCGCTGCTCGGGGGGATAAACCCGACACTGCGCCGAGTCGAGAACCGCTCCGATGAAAAGGAGCTTTTGAGAGGGACACAGATGTGACTTCGGCACGTTGATGGAGAACCCCAGCAGGTGCAGGAGATCCGCCATCGTCTGGAGGTGGCTGACGACTGTCTGGGCCGAGCCCGCCTTCAACAACCAGTCGTCGAGGTAGGGGAAGACTGAAACCCCTAACCTGCGCAGATGAGCTGCGACCACCGCCATCACTTTCGTGAACACCTGTGGGGTGCTGGTAAGGCCGAATGGGAGCACGGTAAACTGAAAGTGCTTGTGGCCTACCGTGAGCCGTAGGTAGCGCCGGTGAGCCGGCAGGACGGGGATGTGGAAATAAGCGTCCTGCAAGTCCAACGCTACCATCCAGTCTCCTGGGTCCAGGGCAGATAAGACCTGAGCCTGTGTCAGCATTTTGAAATTCTCCTTCCGGAGGAAGCCATTGACGTTCCGTAGGTCCAAAATAGGGCGTAGGCCCCCTTTGCCCTTCTTGGGTACCAGAAAGTAGTGGGAGTAGCAACCACACCCTACTTTTGGTCCAGGAACGCGCTCGATGGCTCCCTTGGCCAAGAGGGCCGTAACTTCCTCCTGCAGAAGCCGCAAATGATCCCCTGATACGCGGTGGTATTGCAGTGGCATGGATGGAGGGGTCATCTCGAAGGGGAGGGAGTAGCCCCTTTGGACGATTTGCAGCACCCACTTGTCCGATGTGACAGTGCGCCAGTGGGAGTGGTGATGGCGAACCCTGCCCCCCACTGGCATCACATGGGCCCGAAAGCACGGACTAGGAAGGTTTTGAGGCGGATGCTGTGGGGGAAGGTGTGGACTGGCCTCGCCGTTGTCCCCGACCGCTTCCACAGCGGTTTCCACGGCTGCCACCGCGTTGGATGTTAGTCTGCGGTGGGTGGCTGGCAGCACGTGTGGGGGTACCCCTTCCTTGGCCACGAAAGGAGCGAAAGGCACCCGTTTGCTGGAGCGGGCCGAGAGGCCCAAGGACTTGGCCGTAGCCCTGGAGTCCTTAAAGCGCTCAAGCGCATGGTCTGCCTTGTCGCCAAAGAGGCGACGGCCATCAAACAGCATGTCCATGAGGGTATTCTGGACATCCGCTGAAAAGTTGGCGGACCTCAACCAGGCGTGGCGACGAATCGCCACCGTCGTTGCCATCGCTCTTCCCAGTGAGTCGGTGGTATCCAGCCCACACCGGATGGAAAAACATGCCGCATCTCGACCCTCCGCAAAGGCTTGGGCGAGTTTAGCCTTGACCTCCACCTGGCATTGTGGCAGCACATCCGCAACCATGTCCCACAGTGGGTGTAGCGGCCCAAGAGGCATGCAGTGTTAGAAGACCGCAGTCCCAGACTAAGGGAGGAGAATATTTTCTTTCGGTAATTCTCATACCTCTTGGATTCCCGATCAGGCGGCGCTGACGGGAATGCGGTCTGGGAGTTCGAGGCCTGGATGACCAGGCTCTCAGGGGTGGAGTGGGTGAACAGGAAACAAGGGTCCGGGGCCGGGCGGTGGCGTCTGGCCACGTTCCTATCTACAGGCCCGCCTGTAGTGGGCCTGGACCAAGTGCCCAAAAGAACGTCAGTCAAGGCCTGATTAAACAGCAGCAGAGGCTCAGCCGAGCTTGACTGCGGTTTCAGGACCTCAGTGAGGAGGCTAGTCCTCACAGCCGTGACGGGGAGCTCAAGGCCCAAGGACTTGGCCGCCCGCATCAACACCACACTGAAGGTTGCCCCCTCCTCCGAAGCCACGGTAGGAGGTGAGACAAAACCAGTGTCTGGCGAAGTGTCCAGACCACTGACATCCCCAAGTCCACCTGTCCAGTTTCCTGGGACTGACACTCATGTGTCAGAGGGTCCTCAGACCCCTCCCAATACTCCTCATCACCCACCCCCTGATAATCATGGTTGTCAAATGATGGGGCCGGTTCATTGAAGTAAAACTCCCCAAGCAGGGTCGAGAGCGGCGCCCAGCGGCGCCGCTCCGACGCCGGAACCGGGTCGAGGGAGGTATCGGGGACGGCGCCTGCGGGACCGGAGCCGATGAGGTAGTCAGGTCGATCGGCGACGATCCAAATCCAGAAGTGGATCCAGTGGGGCCCTGGGGCATCGATCCCGAAGGCGCCGGCGGCATCGGGGCCAAAGCACCCGACCCGCTGGGGCCCCCAGACGGGTCCGCTGGGCCCAAAGGTGCCGCATAGCCCGCCGGAGGAGTGTGGGTTCTAATGGCCATGAGGAAGCGCTCGATCTCCTCCGGCGTCGCTTGCTGCCTAGGGACCGGAGGGTATGGGGCAGGTCGCGACACCCCTGACTCCGACGGAGCCGCGTGGGCGGTGTCACCCAAACCCCAGGCCGCATTGCGCGAGCATCGGGGGGAGTCGGAAAAGCGATAACGTCTCTTCGACTTCTTGTGCTTACCTGACGACTTCGAACCTGAGGAGTGATGTGGACTCCCGGAGCTATGATGGCTCTGCTCCCGCGACCGGTCCCTCGACCTCCGTCCGGACCGGGACCTCTCACGGCACGGGCCGACTGCTGGAGCTCGAGCCGCTTGCGGGATCGCTCCCGCCTAACTTTCGATGTTAAGGCCCGACAGTCGGAGCAGGTCTTGTCGTCATGATTGACGCCGAGACAGTGGAGGCACCGTCGATGAGGGTCGATGACGGACATCAGCCGGTCGCAGTCCTCACAAGGTTTAAAACCTGGCATCCCTACCGGCACCGATCGGAGTCGAAGACTCGAAAAATGATCAAAAAGATCTCAAAAAGTTTAGTAAAAAAGTGACTAAAGTACCACTTTTTCCGGATTTGCGCTGCTGGCGTAGAAAAAAGAAGAACTGAGGTCAGCACGCGGAGGTGGCGTCTAAGTACTCCGAGGACGTCATCACGGCACCCACGACGCTGACGATGGACGCGGAGCCGCAGACGACGCCTACCGACGCGCAAGGGTACTGCTACGCAAAAATTTCCAGATCCAGTCTGACGCCTGGGGATATTCTAAGGTAAGGAATCTAATACTAACCTGTTTCTTTCAGATATTCCTTTTGATCGCTGCCAACAGGTTTATCTTAGCCTTACAGCATTTGGCATTGTACCAAGGATGTCTAGGCACACTGCCTGCCTTTGCTTGTATTATTTTTACATAGCTGTCCGCTAGAGCCACCACTAATCCTTGATGATTTTCTGCTATTTTACTGAGGGTGCAGACAGAATCTCCGGACTCACCTAGTTGGATTGCAACCTCCAGATATGGTAAGATTTTGTGGTAAAGTGAAGATAGTCTATCTTGGGATTCGCATAGGGTGCCACATCTTACTCTCCTGCATCTAATAAGGATTGGCCCTGCTGTTTTCAACAGTTGGTCCTTTGGGGCTTCTCCAATATAGGGAGTGTTCATTTCTAAGATTAGAGCATTGTGATCACTATCGAATCTAGGAACAATCTTAAAGTTGACCAACAGATGCCAAGATTTAGTATTCACCATGATATAATCTAGGATTGAAGGGGAACACAACCTATTATAGGTGAAATTGGCCAGACTGTCAGTGTTGAAGCGCCCATTACAGGCCCTAAGCAAGTAATTCAGGGTGAGGATGCTCAGTTGGACAACTAATGGTGTCCATGCCCGTGCTGGCTGTGCATTGGCCACTGGAATGGCCCAGTGCAGATCCTCGTCATTTGGTTCGTCAGCCTCCAAGCCCCTAAATCGTTTGTACTGACAGTTGAAATCGCCAGCCAAAATCACTAGGTCGTGTTATTAACTGTGGATATGAATGATGATAATTTGTCTAGGGTGGGGGACTCTTGCCCATATCCGGTTGGCCGCAGTATACATTAATGAGCACTAACCTTGGCCTGGCTGGGGAGCTTAGAATAACACATAGAATATCACTAGATGATGTCTCCACCTGCTTCCCCGTGCAACCCAAGTGTGTAGCATCCCAAGTGATAAGTCCCCAGATGGTCTGCCTTCCCCCCCGGATGTGGCGGGTATGGTGTAAGTTGTGTAGCCGGGTCTATGGATTGTCTCCCTGGCCCAGGTTTTCTGAAACATACATATATCTGAGTCTTGGATAAGGGCACCCCACTCTGGGTTATCTATTTTACAGCAGAGACCTGCCACATTCCACTATAGGATTTTGAGCTTCGGTGAGAGGTTTGTGGGGTTGCTGTAGTTTTCAGATTCCCTATACAATAGCCAGTGGACACCCCCAGCTATGGACTCATGAGCCTCAGCAATTATTGGGGGTGGGTTCACCAGCTGTTGAACATTTTGGATCTCCGGTGGTAATCAGCCTCCAGGCAGACTTTGGGCCTGAGTTAGAGTCTGACAGAGGTTTATTCCTCCACAAATGTGACAGATATCCCGCCAGCCTTATTACAAGTGCCCTGGCATCTAATGCACTTGTTTAATAAGGTAGATGGGATATCCGTCACATTTGAGATGAAACACACCTCCTCCAAACTCTAAATCAAATCTTCTGTGTGTAATTTTGAAGGATGCTGTACATCGGTCCAAAATTGGCAGATGACCTGTATACCCTATTTAGAGTGTCTACCTGTGTATACATTCTAAATAGGATGGGCAGGACAACCACCAATTTCTGGAAAGTGCCCTGCATCTGCCATACTGTAAATGACTCATGAATCCTGTTAGTGACATAAATGGAGTGTCCACTATATGAAGCATTCGGGAAAGGCTACTTCAGTGATCATATCATACAAGTGGTGCTCACCTGCTCAGAACTATTTCATGCTCAAATCACCATCTATTCTTTTGCAGTTCCATGAATGTGGACTGGTGTAGATAAACCCACATGCAGCTTTACTTCCAAATTCAAAGAACTAAAAGGGCTACCTTAGGACAAACACACTTACCTTTACTCCAGTCTTCAAGGACATTAGTTTGTGTTGGCTGACCACTGGTAAACCCGGATAAGGAGATTACCTCTATATGTGCTTTCTGGGTTTATATTACATGGTTGCAGTTTTCAAATATATATCAACTGAAAAATCAGTGCAGAATTTAAGAATGCCTGAACAGCAGGTTGTGCTGCTAAGGCTTTCTATTCATGCTTTCATCAATGTGAGTTAGGTGGTCATCTATTAAGGGGATGTTATATTTCTAATTGTTAACTCTTACAGTGCTGTGTAATTTACTCTATTGTCTTTGAGTGTCCTAAGAGCGGTTAGTAGCAGTGTCGATGTTAGTACATTGTTGTTTGCTCTTTCCATTAGGCTAGCACAGTTGCCTCTCACCTTCTCATACATGTGCAGGTCTCATCTGAATACACAATAATTGAAACCTAGAATCCTCTATCCAAGTGATACTTAACCTCACTGTACGCCATTGACAGCAAGCTACATTTAGGTCTTTACAAATGGGCACTTGGAGGTTGTCTGTCTATGTAAGGCTAGCCCAGTATCTAAGATGGAAGATTGATGTCTGTACATAGAACTGTAAGGGGAGATGGTAGCACTGTGTCTGGTCACTGCCTATAGGTTAATAAAAGTGAGCTAGAGTAGATGGATGTAACACAAACAATGTATTGTATCCACTTGTGCGCTCAACAACCCCCATGGATGAAATGAGGAGAATTAGTCTATCCCACAGAGTCGCGAAACATCCCATAGAAGCGATGTGGGGCGGTGATTTCTAGTGTTAGCTGTGAACTGTGCTGAAATTTTAACAAAACTCTAACAAGTGTGGTTTATGCTAATATTCGTGGCTCTTTTGCTGGTAATGACAGTGTAATTCTTGAAACATAATTATGAGAACCCAAGATTTCAGCACACAAGGGGATCAGCACAATTCAGAAAAACATATTCTCACCTTTGTTCATCAGCTGTGGAGTATGGCTTTGTCAGTAGCTTGTGGACATTCTGTTGAGAAAGAAAAGGGACAGTTCATATGGACACAACGAGGATTTATGAGGTTTGCATTTCAGCCTAGATCTACCTATCCTCTCCTACCCATAACAGAAGAAATGAATGAATGTTCCTATGACTCTGCCCCAAATCTAGAGGTGTGTGAATGCATTCCAGAAGTACTGAAACTTCAAGTGAAAATGTATAGCAGGGACCTTGCCCTGAGGGCAGTGTATACAATACATAGAGTAAGAAATATGTTACAATTCATACAAGAGAGAAAAGCATGCAGTGGCGTTTACTAACATTCTGGGATGATAATCTGCGTATGGGCAGACCCCCATTAAAGCTCCACCTGTCTGAGCACAGACATGACATGAGTACCACATGTCTGGACACCAATTTGTACCAGTTCCAAATACATTGGTGACCATGGAGTATCTGATTGGGCTGCCTGGTCACTTAAGGGCATATGTCACATGTATAAAAGCATATGGAAACATATGTACCACATACTAGAGGACAGACAGGACATCAGCTCAGCCTACTTGAGCCCACATGGAGCAATTGTTTCACTCAACCCATGAGACACATACCTGTTAGAACTGGCTTAGCACAGATTAGGAATCTGTAGCACCTGCCTTAGCAAATATCTTCTCCAAGTGTCAAATCACTGATGGAAAATCCATTGCACTTGACACATTTCACTCACTTCATCCACCTCTCTGCCTAGAATCTGACTCCCTGAGATTCTATACAGTCTTAAAGATGCATGTTTTCTGAAAGGCCTTTGGAATACATCAGCGCTGACTACCATGTTTGGCTGAACTGTTGACATTATATGATATCTCATGAGGATTTAGTACTCCCATTTTGACTTCATCTAACCGCTTCCCCGTTCCTTGTTCAGAGCATTGAAGCAGCCACAAAACCAGCTTCATCACTTCTTTTCTATGAATGCAGTAATGTTTCCTGAAAGAAGTATTGACTCTTGTATGGTTTCTTTTTAACTAAAATTATGACTGCATCAATGGAATTACGACACATGCATCAGAAGGGAGGAGTGAAATTAAAATAAAGGGTCGCGTCTATGCTGTTCAGAGTTGTGAAGTTGTGACTCTAGGCATTTGGTGAATGTGCTAGGGATTGATGGCTCTGACCATGTTCGTATGTTCGTGCAACCATCAGTTTTGGAAGCTCCCTGCTGGAAGATCTTAGACATGTATAACAGCTCTTTCGTTTCAGGAATGTGAGACGGTCCCAACTATTCTGGTAACTTCCTTGGCTTGTCTTCAAGCAGTGTTAACTCGGGTACCACAGTATCCACGGGTGGGGTGGCTCTCCAACCTCTTAATTTCCAAAGGGTTTGCTCGAAGTCCTCCTAGAAGGATGGTTAAACTTTAAAACTGTAACTGCAACTACCCCATACAAGTGTACGGAGCCCGCGGTCGTGTTAGCACCCTGCAGCCATCCTCCCTGGGGTCCCTATCTACTCACCTTGGGTGGTTCCTTGGGGTCCCTGTGATGCTACATGCTCTGGACTGTGTCTTGACTCAAGTCGTGATTGTTATACCACTATTTTAGTATATGGTTTGGTCTCCCCCTGGAGCCCACTGTGTATTGTGCTACTTACAACTGTTCTATTGATCTATTTATTGTGTGCTTTACGTTCTATCCTTGTGTAGTGGATACTAGAGAGTGTTATATTAATAAATACATATTTTTATATAACTACTTTGTGGTTCTCCTTTCCTTTAGTCAATATAGAAGGTGATATTCTGGTTAAACAAGCTGCTTTACATTCCTTCAAGATTAAGCCTGAAGGCTGCTCTCCACAGCTACCACTAGGATAGCTTTCTAAATGTTATCTTTGACCTCATACATCATAAGGGTCGTTTGGACTGGTGCAAGGTGCCCACTTTAATTAGTGGACAGCATATACCAGGCCAATTTCTCACACTGGTGTGCAGCGGTTGGGATTCAAGCCTGCATTGTCTTGCCAGATAAATCTGTTAGTATTGATTGACTGAAAACCACTAAAGTATTCAGGCACATATAATACTTAAAGGTAAGAATAAGTTGTGAGAAGTTGGCCTGATATATGATGCTCACTAGTTCTAGTGATCACCTTGTATCAGTCCAAACAACCCTTATGGTGATTGGTTGTAAGTCAACCTTATAGACCAGCTATCCTAATGGTAGCATGAACAAAGCAGTCTTAGGCTAAACTCTTTTGGCATGTGAAGCCAGCTGTTTTACCACATATAACCCCTTGAATATCAGATGAAAGGACACCACCCAGGTTGTTATGAAAATAAACAATATATTTATTACTAACAAACACCTCTGAACTCTTTATGAGATCAGAGGGCTAAGCACATAACAATACTCTTCAGAAAAATACAATAAGTTGCACAAATTACAATGGTGCCCTAGGGGCACGGCAAACCATATACTAAGTAAATGGTATAAGTAGAACGATAGAAGAAATGAGGATGCCCAGAGGCTGTAGAATCGCTGGGGCTACACTACCATAACCTTAGGTAAGGAGCAGGAGGCCCACGGGACGCGTGTGCAGTTTTAGAACACACACGCGGGTTTCAATGCAAAGTCAATGGGCATGAACAAATTACGAAATAGGTAAGTAAAGACAGTTCCGACTGGTTGAGACTGAAACTGGATACCTGGACACTAGGAGAGTCAATCTACCTATGAGCACCGAAATGCTCTCGTTACCTCACCCACAGGCTGCGGGTGCATAGGTGTGAAAGTGTGTCGGGTTTCCGCGTTGAAGTCAATGGAGCCTTGGAGAAAGATGCTGCAGGCTACTAGGAGGAAGATGTCCGGAGTGATCCAAGGGCGGATCGAGGAAGATGGAGACCTGAAAGCAGAGGAGACAATGTTCACAGTCATTAGCCAGTGACCGTAGTGGAACCAGGAAGGAACCAGATGATGTCATCGCTATCAGGTGAAGAGGTGATGCTTGGCTCTGCAGCCACGTGAACCAGGAGGTGTCTTCGACGACCAGGATGGAGGCACGAGCTGTCCCACGTAGGCTCTCGCTGTCGGCGGTGTCTGTTCCGAGATCGGAGTCAACAGGCCTTGGCAAAGGCAACCCACGCGGGGAGTGAAGATGGCGTCTGGTGCAGACCATGAGGGTCCGGGGTACTTCTCTTTTGGAAGGAAGCAAGTGTCAGTCTGGAGCAACCAGACCAGTGGTGTAGTTTTCAAAGTTCGTTCTCTAGGAGGCCACAAGCCAGCCGGCAAGTGACCAGACAACGCGTCGAGCAGAAACCAGGCAGAAGGGCCACACCAGCTCTCGTGGAGGCTGGAGGGCTGGTCTTCGGTGCAGGAGCTGCTCGGGGCTGGGGCTTCTCAATCCTCAAAGCACTTTCTCGAGGGTGCCTCAGAGATTGTGCTGGAAGCGAAGTGCAGTTTCTTCAAGATGGCCGGTCCCACATGTCTCGTCGCACCCATGGATCTCAGCTGTGCTGCAGATGTGAGTTGAGGTCGGAGAGGTATGGAAGTCCGGGTCTCATCGGGCTCTGAAGTCTGGTTCCACCTGGAAGGACGACAAAGTGAACCGCTAGGACGCTTGATGGTGCCTGCAGATGCAGGGTGGTCACTTCTTGGCCACAAGGGAGATTTCTTCAGTCTTCTGTGGAGCAGAACGTCGAAGTCCAGAGTTTCTTCTTTGTAGAGTTGTTCAGGATAATCTAATTTGGAATGGGACCAGCTCCTACCTTTATTGTGCTAAAGGGGGCTGTACTAGTGACTAGGTCCCTCCCATGGGTGGGACCAGGAAGGGGGTTGGTTACACCCCCATCCTTTGTCCAGTTTCGTGCCAGAGCTGGGGCTAGAGTGCCCCAGCAACTGGTTTGAACCGGGGTATGCACAAGGACACTTTGTGTGCCCCAGGCATGTCTCATTCCTTTCAGCCCTGCCTATCTGGATACACAAAGTCCTGTCTGGGGTGGTACTAGCAACTCCCCAGGCACGAAATCTTTTGTCCAGGCCTCCGTTGGTGGAAGAACTCCCAGCAGCAGGAGGTCAGACTTGTGTCTGTGGCAGCAGCATCCATTTTGTGATGCTGAGGCTCGGGTTAACTTTAACCCAGGTTACAGTTACATACATATCTTTTCCCTCTAGAAGGGTGGAATGCTACCCCCATCGCCAGAACTGGCGAGGGGGTAGTATTCCAAAGCGTATGACACCTTACACGACATGTTTTGATAATGCTATGCCAAAGTTAGCAATAACCGCGAGGATTATAATGCACTTAAGAGTATATGGTATAGCGTTATCATGGAACAGCTATAAGGACTTGGTTTCGAAAGCTGCAGACAGGCCCAGCTCACGCTAGAGCACCATCTCACATAATTCCAAGCACTCTGCCTTCAGGATTGATAAGGCCTGCCATAGGAGTGACTTATAGGAGTATATGTTTCCATTTTGGGGTTTAGATATAGGTATACTATATCTACAGCATAGGGTGATTACACCACCTTGCCCCAGCTGTGTTACCAGCCAGTTGTGTCTGTTTAGATGGCCAGCCAGGGGTGGCATAATACATGCTGCAGCCCCTGGTAGGCCTTGGGTGCACTTATGCCCTGGATACCTATGGTACACTGTACAAGGACTTACAAGAGTGACCCAATACCAATTGGTAAATGCACCTGAAGTACATGTGTGTCAATTTAGAGAGAGAACAGCTAGGCTGTGGGTCTGATTAGCAGGCCCACAGCCAGGGAAAGTCGTAAACCAGTGAAGCAAAAAGCAAAAATCTGGGGTGACCATAGGATTGCAGACCCTACTCTCCTACATAACCCCCCCACCCCCAAACCTAGGGACATTAAACTAACCTTGACCAGGTGAGTCTTCCTGTTCTAAGTGGAAATACCTGGAGAGCCCATCTGCATTGCCATGATCAGTACCAGGTCTGTGTTCCACTGTAAAGTCTATCCCCTGTAGGGAAATGGACCACCTAAGAAGTTTGGGGTTTTCACCCTTCATTTGATTTAGCCACAAGAGGGGCTTATGGTCTGTCTGAATCTTGAAGTGAGTTCCAAACAAGTATGGCCTCAACTTCTTCAGGGCCCAAACCACAGCATAGGCCTCCCTCTCAATAGCTGACCAACGTTTCTCTCTAGGGGTCAGCCTTCTACTTATAAAAGCAATGGGCTGGTCATGACCATCATTATTCAGTTGAGATAGAACAGCTCCCACACCCAATTCAGAAGCATCTGTTTGGACAATGAAGCTTTTGGAGTAGTCTGGACTCATGAGAATAGGTGCAGTACACATGGGCTGCTTCAGGTCATCGAAGGCCTTTTGACAGCTAACTGTCCACTGAACTTTCTTTGTCATATTCTTGCTTGTCAGGTCATTGAGTGGGGTCACAATGGTCCCATAATTTCTGACAAATTTCCTATAGTAACCAGACAGGCCCAAGAAAGCTCTGACCTGTGTCTGGGTGGTTGGAGGAGCCCAGTCCTTTATGGCCTATATCTTGCTCTCCAATGGTTGAACCTGGCCTCCACCTACAAGGTGGCCCAGGTACACAACCTGACTCTGCCCTATCTGGCACTTGGTGGCCTTGATAGTGAGGCCTGCCTTCTGCAGGGCCTCCAAAACTTTCCTCAGGTGGATCAGGTGATCCTCCCAGGTGGAGCTGAAGACAGCAATATCATCTAGATATGCTGCACAAAAGTCATGCAACCCAGTGAGAACTTGGTTCACCAACCTTTGAAAAGTGGCAGGTGCATTTTTCAAACCAAAGGGCATCACCACAAATTGGTAATGACCTCCTGGGGTAGAAAATGCTGTTTTGGCCTTGGCCTCCTCAGCTAACCTGATTTGCCAATAACCAGCTGTCAGGTCAAATGTACTCAAGAATTTGGCAGAAGCCAGTTTAACTATGAGTTCATCTGCCCTGGGTATTGGATGGGCATCTGTTTTAGTAACAGCATTGAGACCCCTGTAATCTACGCAAAACCTCATCTCTCTCTTACCATCCTGGGTGTGAGGCTTTGGCACTAGAACTACAGGACTAGCCCAAGGGCTTTCTGAGGGTTCAATGACTCCCAATTCCAACATCTTCTGTACTTCTTTCTTTATGCAGTCCCTGACGTGGTCAGGTTGCCTGTAGATTTTACTCTTTATAGGAAGACTGTCACCAGTGTCCACCTCATGGGTGCACCAGTGTGTCTGACTGGGGGTCAGAGAAAACATATGTCTGAAGAATTGAAGAACCTGTTTGCAATTCTTCTGTTGATGTTCAGAGAGGCTGTCAGAAAAGACCACACCATCTACTGACCCATCATCAGGGTTCTGAGTGAGCAGGTCTGGGAGAGGGTCACTCTCTTCCTACTGTCCCTCATCTGTGGCCATGAGCAAGCCCATGTCCGCCCTGTCAACATATGCCTTGAGCCTGTTAACATGGAGCACCCTGTGGGGGCTCCTGGGAGTTCCACGGTCCACCAAAAGGGAGGGACCTCTCCCTTTTGCTCAATGATGGTGTGAGGTCCAGACCATTTGTCTTGGAGAACTCCTGGGGTCACTGGCTCCAACACCCACACCTTCTGTCCTGGCTGGTAAACAGTTAGGACAGCCTTTTGGTCATGCCAAGCTTTTTGAAGTTCTTGGCTGGCCTCAAGGTTTTTGGTTGCCTTCTCAATGTACTCTGCCATCCTGGAGCGGAGACCAAGTACATAGTCCACTGTGTCAAGCTTAGGCTTTTTGAGAGGTAACTCCCATCCTTCCTTCACAAGACATAGGGGTCCTCTTACAGGATGCCCAAACAGAAGCTCAAAAGGGCTGTAGCCAACCCCCTTCTGTGGGACCTCTCTGTAAGCAAACAGAAGGCAGGGTAAAAGGATGTCCCATCTTCGCCTAAGCTTTTCAGGTAACCCTTTTATCATCCCTTTTAGGGTCTTCTTGAATCTCTCCACAAGCCCATTGCACTGTGGGTGATAGGGTGTGGTAAATTTGTAATTCACACCACACTCCTTCCACATTGCAGTCAAGTATCCTGACATGAAGTTTGCCCCTCTGTCAGAGACAACCTCCTTAGGAAACCCCACACTGGAGAAAACTCTAAGTAGGGCCCTGGCCACAACAGGAGTTGTGGTCCTAAGGGGGATAGCTTCTGGAAACCTGGTGGCATGATCCACTACCACCAGTATAAATCTGTGCCCAGATGCTGTTGGGGGGTTCAGTGGTCCAACAATGTCAATCCCCACTCTTTCAAAGGGTACCCCCACCAAAGGTGGTGGTATAAGGGGGGCCTTTGTTGTGCCACCTGATTTGCCACTGGCTTGACAGGTGACACATGAGCGACAAAACTCTTTTGTGTCCTCAGACATGTGTGGCCAGTGAAAGTGAGGGACAAGCCTGTCCCAAGTCTTGTTCTGGCCTAAGTGTCCTGCAGGGGGAATCTCATGGGCTAAGGTAAGAAGGAAACCTCTAAGAGACAAGGGGATGACCAGCCTCCTGGTAGCACCAGGCTTGGGGTCTCTTGCCTCAGAGTATAGGAGTCCTTCATCCCAGTACACCTTGTGGGTACCTGTAGCATTCCCTGCAGCCTCAGCAGCAGCTTGCTGTCTGAGGGGTTCAAGGGTGGAACAGTCTAACTGTGCCTGCCTCAAGTCTGCCCTGGAAGCCCCCCCTGTCCCAAGAAACTCAATCTGTTCAGGCTCAAGTTCTTCTAGGACAGTTCCTTCTGGGGTATTTGGGTCAGGCTCCTGAGAGGGCTGATCCTCAACCTGAGGCAGGGGGGAAGGCACTGCCTTAACCCTACTGCTCTTCCTCTTGGGTAGTGTCTGGTCCATTGTTCCAGGATCCAGCACTTGTTCAGCTGGGCATTTTCTGGCCTGTGACCTGGTCACAACAAGGACATGTGCTGACAAACCTAACATTTCCACATGAGTCCTATACTCCACTTCTGACCATAAGGAGGATTCCAAATCATTGCCCAAAAGACATTCCACTGGGAGGTCTGAACTAACTACAACCCTTTTGAGGCCAGTTACCCCTCCCCAGGAGAAGTTAACAGCTGCCATACTGTGATTGGTAGTGACGTTGCTAGCATTGGTCACTAGGTAGTCTGAACCTAGTATGATCTGATCAGGGTCCACAAAGGCTGGTGTCACCATAGTGACACTGGCACATGTGTCCCTGTAGGCCTGAGCCATTTTTCCATTGATCAAAGGTGTTTGCCTGTACTTGCCCAGAGTACTGGGACTTACAGTAGGGGTCATATCCATGTCCCCACTACAAACAAGAACAGCCTGAGTAGGTATTCTGACTAAGTCAGAACCCACCTCAGTTCCCAGGGATAACCCAACTATAGCCTTGGGGGGTACACTACCACTACTAACTGTACTAGGGGGTGCAGGTGCCTTAGGGCAGTAGTGGTAGGAGCTGAGCCTTTCTTGGTGCACTCACTAAACCAGTGAGTCTTACTTTTACAGTATTGGCACCATGGTTTCTTCTGACCATCCTTCTTCTTCTTTTAGGAATTCTGGGACCCACCCTCCTTAGATTGTTGGGGCCCTGTTGAAGACTTCTGGTCATTTTGTTGATTCTGATTACTACCCTTTTGGTCTGCTTTCTTCTGGCCACCACCCTGGTTCTGGTTCTGGTTCTGCTGCTTAACCCTGGTTCTGACCCATCTGTCTGCCTTTTTTTCCAACTCTTGGGGAGAGGTCAGATCTGAGTCAATCAGGTGCTGATGCAACAACTGGTTCTGACAATTATTTAAGATGTGTTCTCTCATAATAAGATTGTACAAGCCTGTGTAATCAGTAACTTTACTTCCCAGTAACCAGCCTTCTAAAGCCGTAGTGGTACAATCAACAAAGTCAGTCCAATCCTGAGCCTGAGTTTTCTGGGTGTCTCTGAACATCAACCTGTACTGTTCAGTTGTTAGGCCAAACCCATCAATCAGTGCATTTTTCAGGACTTGGTAGTCATTACCATCCTCATCTCTAACAGTGAGTAGCTTATCTCTGCCTTTACCTTCAAAGGAGAGCCACAATATAGCTGCCCACTGACCCTCGGGTACCTGCTGTACTTTGCAGGCCCTCTCCAGAGCAGTCATCCATTTGTGGATGTCATCCCCTACCTTAAAGGGGGGCACTATTTTACTCAGGTGTCTATTATCAAAACTCCTGTCTTTATCACTAGGGATACTGCTGCCACCAGTGGGTTCTA
This sequence comes from Lissotriton vulgaris, assembly GCF_964263255.1. NCBI lineage: Eukaryota > Metazoa > Chordata > Amphibia > Caudata > Salamandridae > Lissotriton > Lissotriton vulgaris. The sequence continues at coordinate 469,743,288 of NC_141698.1, forward strand.
TCCCTCTCAATTTCTGCTCTCTTGCAAAAGCAAGTTTCTCCTTGGCAAGGGCAAGTTCTTCCCTTTGGATCCTCAGATTAACTTCCTTCATCTTTGCCTCGTGTTCTCTCCTCTGAGGGGAAGTCATCGCCCTCTGAGCAGACACATGAGAGACATGGGAGTGAAAAGATTTGTTAGAGTCTCTGGAGTGAGACCTACCTCTTCAATTCCCAAGGTTAGGCCTGCTTGTGGCTAGGTCTGGGGCTCCCCCAAACCCATCCCCGTATAGGCTTAAGTTGGCCCTTGTAAGTCTGCTGACTAAAGCTTGGCCATTGTCTACCTCTTCCTCAGATGAGTTGCCATCTTCCCTACCATCTACATTTTCTGTTTCAGGGAGGTTAGAGTCAGGGTTCTCTTCTAAGGGGGGTATGCTTCCATCTGCTGGATCTGAGGGGCCTGGGTTAGAGGTCCTTCTAGCATCATATGTCTCTAAGAGACCTTACAGAAAAGGAAGGGTAGGGTTGGAACCCTGTTTCAGTTTCCTGGAGGTACACAATTGTCTCGTCTCCTGGAAGCTGAGTGCTGCATATCTGGAAAGGACCTGTGGAGGGTCACTAATCACAAGGGGGGTCACTGTGGGCTCTCCTGTGATAGACATGCTTTCTAATTTAGGGGTGGTGTGTGCACCTACCTACACTATGGGTTTTCCTACTGATCCCTTGCTAAGAGTTGTAGTCAGGGTGTGCTAGGCCCTTTCTACTACAACAGCTGGTTCAGTAGAACTCAGAGTATTTCTTAGCTTGTTATATGTACCTATGGTACCTTATGTGATCTTTCAAATGATATCTCAAGATTATATTTGGTAAAAACAACAGCAAGCTCAAAACCCAACCGCTGCACACCAATGTGAGAAGTTGGCCTGATATATGATGCTCACTAGTTCTAGTGATCACCTTGTATCAGTCTAAACAACCCTTATGGTGATTGGTTGTAAGTCAACCTTATAGACCAGCTATCCTAATGGTAGCATGGACAAAGCAGTCTTAGGCTAAACTTTTTGCCATGTGAAGCCAGCTGTTTTACCACATATAACCCCTTGAATACCAGATGAAAGGACACCACACAGGTTGTTATGAAAATAAACAATATATTTATTACTAACAAACACCTCGGAACTCTTTATGAGATCAGAGGGCTAAGCACATAACAATACTCTTCAGAAAAATACAATAAGTCACACAATTTACAATGGTGCCCTAGGGGCACGGCAAACCATATACTAAGTAAATTGTATAAGTAGAACGATAGAAGAAATGAAGATGCCCAGAGGCTGTAGAATCGCTGGGGCTACACTACCCTAACCTTAGGTAAGGAGCAGGAGGCCCACAGGATGCGTGTGCAGTGTTAAAATACACACTCGGTTTCAATGCAAAGTCAATGGGCATGACAAATTACGAAATAGGTAAGTAAAGACTCTACCTATGAGCACCGAAATGCTCTCGTTACCTTACCCACAGGCTGCGGGTGCATAGGTGTGAAAGTGTGTCGGGTTTCCACGTTGAAGTCAATGGAGCCTTGGAGAAAAATGCTGCAGGCGACCAGGAGGAAGATGTCCGGAGTGATCCAAGGGCGGATAGAGGAAGATGGAGACCTGAAAGCAGAGGGGACTATGTTCACAGTCACTAGCCAGTGACCGTAGTGGAACCAGGAAGGAACCAGATGATGTTGTCGCAATCAGGTGAAGAGGTGACGCTTGACTCTGCAGCCACGTGAACCAGGAGGTGTCTTCGGTGACCAGGATGGAGGCACGAGCTGTCCCAAGCAGGCTCTCGCTGTCGGCGGTGTCTGTTCCGAGATCAGAGTCATCAGGCCTTGGCAAAGGCAACCCACGCGGTGAGTGAAGATGGCGTCTGGTGCGAACCAGGAGCGTCCGGGGTACTTCTCTTTTGGAAGGAAGCAAGGGCCAGTCTGGAGCAACCAGACCAGCAGTGTAGTTTTCAAAGTTTGTCGTCTAGGAGGCCACAAGCCAGCCGGCAAGTGACCAGACAACGCGTCAAACAGCAACCAGGCAAAAGGGCCCCACGCAGATCTCGTGGAGGCTGGAGGGCTGGTCTTCGGTGCAGAAGCTGCTCGGGCGGGGGCTTCTCAATCCCCAAAGCACTTTCTCAAGGGTGCCTCAGAGGTCGTGCTGGAAGCGAAGTGCAGTTTCTTCAAGATGGCCGGTCCCACATGTCTCGTCCCACCCACGGATCTCAGCTGTGCTGCAGATGTGAGTTGAGGTTGGAGAGGTCTGGAAGTTTGGGTCTCGTCGGGCTCTGAAGTCTGGTTCCACCAGGAAGGATGACAAAGTGAACAGCTAGGACGCTTGAGGGTGCCTGCAGATGCAGGGTGGTCACTCCTTGGCCACAAGGGAGATTTCTTCAGTCTTCTGTGGAGCAGAAGGTCGAAGTCCAGAGTTTCTTCTTTGTAGAGTTGTTCAGGATAATCTAATTTGGAATGGGACCAGCTCCTACCTTTATTCTGCTAAAGGGGGCTGTACTAGTGACTAGGCCCCTCCCATGTGTGGGAGTAGGAAGGGGGTGGTTACACCCCTATCCTTTGTCCGGTTTTGCGCCAGAGCTGGGGCTGGAGTCCCCCAGCAACTGGTTTGAACCGGGGTATGCACAGGGACACCTTGTGTGCCCAAGGCATGTCTCATTCCTTTCAGCCCTGCCTATCTGGATACACAAATTCCTGTCTGGGGTGGTGCTAGCACCTCCCCAGGCAGGAAATCCTTTGTCCAGGCCTCCGTTGCTGGAAGGAGTCCCAGCAGCAGGAGGTCAGACTTGTGTCTGTGGCAGCAGCATCCATTTTGTGATGCTGAGGCTCAGGTTAACTTTAACCGGGGTTACAGTTACATACATGTCTTATCCCTCTAGAAGGTGGAATGCTACCCCCGTCACTAGAACTGGCAAGGGGATAGTATTCCAAACCTTTTGACACCTTACACGACATGTTTTGATAATGCAATGCCAAAGTTAGCAATAACCGCGAGGATTATAATGCACTTAAGAGTATATGGTATAGCGTTATCATGGAACAGCTATAATGACTTGGTTCCGAAAGCTGCAGACAGGCTCAGCTCATGCTAGAGCACCATCTCACATAATTCCAAGCACTCTGCCTTCAGGATTGATAAAATTACAAAAAAAAAAAAAAAAAAAAGCAATTTGATGGACAGAATGTAGATCAATGTCTTACATTCACCCCAGTACAAGGATCTGGGCCTAAATCCATCGTTTTTTGCACTCCACACCACCCTGGGTCAGATAATGGCTTCATGCAGATCAGCTCTGACCCTGTGCCCAATGGGAACAGTCCAGTCCAGTCCGAACTACAACAGCCATATCTTTCCCAGACCGGAATCAAGCATCCGAGGACCGGACCAGTTTCGAGGTAACACCTCTCATCAGCCCGGCTAGCTTGACTCCAGTGGTGTGGAGGCTCTGGGACCCACGTCTGAGCTACCCCAGTACACTCAGGGAGAAAATTACAAAAAACAATTTGATGGACAGAATGTAGATCAATGTCTTACATTCACCCCAGTACAAGGATCTGGGCCTAAATCCATCGTTTTTTGCACTCCACACCACCCTGGGTCAGATAATGACTTTATGCAAATCAGCTCTGACCCTGTGCCCAATGGGAACAGTCCAGTCCGAACTACAACAGCCATATCTTTCCCAGACCGGAATCATGCATCCGAGGACCGGACCGGTTTCGAGGTAACACCTCTCATCAGCCCGGCTAGCTTGACTCCAGTGGTGCGGAGGCTCTGGGACCCACGTCTGAGCATCCCCAGCGCACTTATGGCGGAATTTGCAAACAAAACAGGTGATGGACAGAATGTGGATCAATGTCACACATTCACCCCAGTCCAAAGATCTGGGCCCAAATCCATCGTTTACAGCAATGGCAGCTTTGGCGAGGAAGCATGAAGGCCCTCAGTTCATCAGTGAAGCTGCAGTGCGAGGCAATGCTGCAGTTTTGGACTATTGCGGGACATCTGTATCTGCCTTGTCGGGGGCTACAGCAGGAATTCTGGGTCTGACCGGCCTGTACCGATTTGTCTTTATTTCCTGGCTTCGTTACTTTCTCCTATCTCTACTTTTGGTGTTAAAATCTGGCCGGCGGTGGAACAAATATTTCAAATCCCGAAGACCACTCTTCACCGGAGGGCTTGTTGGAGGCCTATTCACTTATGTCCTTTTCTGGACTTTCTTGTATGGCATGGTGCATGTCTATTAAAGCGATAAATCCTCTGAAATGTTTTTAATGAAATTTGAGGACTATTACTCAATTCGTTTAATCGACAGACCAATACTCCTTATTAATTTCTAATTGTTTGTCTTCTTGTGTAATAGTAACTTAATGCCATGCAGTTCTGTTCCTCTAATTAAATCAAATCTTACACAAGTCAAGTCAAGTCAAGTCAAGTCAAAATTTATATAGCGCGCTACATACCCATAGGGTCTCAAGGCGCTTGATGAAGGGGGGGGGGGGAGTTACTTGTCGAATATCCAAGTTTTAAGGTGCTTTCTGAATGCTAGGTGGTTCTGAGTAAGGCAAAGGTGAGTGGGAAGAGAGTTCCAGGTTTTAGCTGCCAGGTAGGAGAAGGATCTACCTCCCATGGTGGTTTTGTTGATGTGAGGTACAGTGGCAAGGGCTTGGTTGGAGGATCGTAGCTGACGGGGGGGGTGTAGAAGGACAGTCGTGTGTTGAGGCATTCGGGTCCAAGTTCGTAAAGTGCTTTGTGTGCGTGGGTTAAGAGGCGGAAAGTAATCCTCTTATTTACGGGGAGCCAGTGGAGGTTTTTCAGGTGGCCAGAGATGTGTTCTTTACGCGGGATGTCTAGTATAAACCTGGCTGAAGCATTCTGGATGCGTTGGAGTTTTTTCTGGAGTTTTGCGGTGGTCCCGGCGTAAAGGGCGTTTCCGTAGTCCAGGCGGCTCGTGACCAGTGCGTGAGTGACCGTTTTTCTAGTTTCTGTGGGGATCCAGCGAAATGTTTTTTTGAGCATGCGGAGAATGTTGAAGCAAGATGATGAGACGGCGTTGACTTGTCTGGTCATTGAGAGTGAGGAGTCCAGAATGACGCCCAGGTTCCGTGCGTGGTCCGTCGGGATGGGTGCTTTTCCAAGGGCCTCTGGCCACCAAGAGTCATCCCAGGCGGAGGGGGAGGTGCCTAAGATGAGGACTTCTGTTTTGTCTGAGTTAAGTTTCAGACGGCTGTGCTTCATCCACTCGGCTACTTCTTTCATTCCTTCTTGTAAGTTGTTTGTAGCAGTAAGTTTAAAAACACCTCTCGTGGGCTTTTCAGGGAAATCTGCCCGGTTTGCAGACTTGCTGCATTATTTTGGAAGTAAAGCGAGGCTGCGGGAAGATTGTTTTCTTTTATTTAGATATCCATGTTAATCGCAGCTCGTGAAGGGGCTGCGATTAACATGGATACTTTAACAAAAGCACTCAATCTGGCCGTAGCCTCGCATTACTAACAAAATAATACAGCAAGTCTGCAAACCAGGCAGATTACTCTAAAAAGCCCACAAGCGGGGTTCTTTAGCTTGCTGCATTATTATGGTAGTAAAGCGAGGCTGTGGGCAGACTGTTTTCATTTATTTAAATATCCCAGTTAATCGCAGCCCCTTTCAGACATTTGCAGTTAACTGATTTGAAAAGAAACGGAAGTAATTATCATTTATTTGCCAAATACTGCAATGTTTAGAGAATTTGTGCTGAAGAAATTTAGAGAAAACCTGCGAAGATTTGTAAATGTTTAGTGGGCGGTGCAGGCTGCCCTGGGTGCTGCAGAGCCGGCTGCCATGGACACATATGAAATTTACAGGCCTCCAGGGAGCTTTGGCTGGCTGCCTTGGCACAGCGATAAGTTGCCTAGCAGGTTACTACCTTAATTTAAAAATGTGACATAAGGAAAGCAGATTCTGTGGGCTCATATTTTAGTCGGAGCATTGCAAATGAAACGCATCAGCCTGCCAGCAACTTCACATTACACACAAGTATCTGAGATTGAGCAGCATCGACAAAAATAAAAAAACTATTCTAGCCAATGCTGCCCAGCACCGGGAAAAATAATAATGAAGAGCCTTCGCCAGTGTGCTGTTTGTGCATGCATGTATCATGACTCAGTGGCCATTTTAACTTTTGAGGCAAGTGTGATCACGTATGCTCTCACCAGCCATCACCATTATACATCATGTTGTGACAATTTTTTCTTTTTTTCTTCTTTAATTTACATTCAAGATGTGGATGCTCACCGTTGAGCGGCACGTTAAAAAAAAAAAGTGCACAGGAGCACATTTTAAGGATGGAGTGACCAGGTTGTAAATTGTAGTGTACAGTACCTCCTGAAAAGTTTATTAAAATAAATAAATGAAAGCGATAGTCACACGTTACGTATTAAAGGAGTAACAGCAATAAGCAGGGAGGGGCAGAGCGCACCAAAGGAGGAAGGTTATAAAAAGAGAAAGCACTACTTACTCTTTTTATGTAACTTGTGTAATTACTGCTATTGTATTACTTTCCTTTTCCCGCTCGATATTGCATTTATGTCCTCCCTTCCATCCTATTGTGAAGCGCTCTAATATCCTTCGGGATCATGTTTGCGCTATATAAAACTTTGTAAAAAAATAAATAAATATAGCAAGTCTGCAAACCGGGCAGATTACCCTAAAAAGCCCACAAGCTGTGTTTTTAAACTTGCTGCATTGTTTGCATTTGGCCATGCTGCTGAAGAATGTAGGCACGAAATGAAAGTTGAAGGCGTTTCAGTTTGTAAAATAAGAAATGTAGGCCCTTGCCCTACATTCACAGCATACCACATCTGTGGATCTGAAAGATGTCCAGGAATGGTTAAAGGAAAATCTAGATTGGTGACAGCCGGGGCATTCAGCTATGTAAGAGCCTGTGGTAGAGCGAAAGGCTGTACTGTTTGCAGAGCTCTGTTCTCCATCGCCAGTGGCGCACACACTTTATATATCCAACATGTTAACCCCTTCGAAGCTAATGACGAGCTGGGCTCGTCATGGCGCTTACCTGCCGTGCGCGGATGACAAGGCCAGCTCGTCATGAAATAAAGTAATAAAGCAATTCCCAGCGCAGGACGGGAAAACGCCTAGCAGCCATGTGGTTAAGCTTGGTATGTGGCTTTCTAGGGTTTTCTCTAATCTTCTATTAAGGGCATCAGAGTGTGCTGCCTTATGGTCCCAAAGGCATCATAAAGATTGTGTTTCCAACACCAAATCATAGCAGCGCTCCCCTAATCTCATTGCCGCATGGCTCCAGGCTGCAGTAAATACATGTAAAATTACAATGATGGCCCTCTGCTAATTGCTGGGGAGTGACTGGTGCAGCTGGCAGGTCTGTACTTTGAAGAGGTGGGCAGCCAGGGCAGCCCACCGAAGTAAACCCGATTTGCGGTGGCTCTGATCACAGCCTTGAGGCCACACAAGTGAGTGAGACTGACCGTGCTTGCTGCAGAGTGGGTTAATATGAATTCGAGAAAAGCAGTTTGGAGATATTATATTGCTTCCCATTCTCAAAAAGCTTTTACTTCTAAGATTTATCTCTTTCCATCATTGCTTATTTTGATCAGGAGAAAGTGTCACTCATAGTCCTTGAATGGCACTCATAATTACACTGACATTATGCAAACGGCGCACATAGACAGAAAACATGACAATCGGCATGTATTTCATGAGCTCATGTTAGAAAATAAGCAGGCTTCTTTCTAGGCTTTAGGCTTCCATCACACACTTTAATGCATTGCATGCACGAACAGTGGCCATGTGAACAATCTGCAAAACCTGTGGTGTATGTGACAATATAAAAATACATAAAATGCCATGCCACCCAAGCAAAGTCAGAACATATCCCTTTTAAAATATTTGTTTATTTAAGCAAGGTTTCCTTGCAGGGCAGAGCCAACGCCTCACTAGCTAGGATTCTCCAGTAGCCAGGTGAACATATGACTGGAAAGTGCTTCCCAGCACCAGATTCATGGCCTATTTTTGGCTCATCTATCACCATCTGTTACCTAAAAGTAAGTCATTCACTATTTATGAATCTATCATTTAATAGGTATCGTCAAGTAGTGAGCGAGTTAGCGTGAGTGCCACGGTTTGGTTGTTGAACAATTGTGCAGCACGCCCCAGTGCGCTGTACCCGCTCCTCCGCTACTTTATAATGAGTCAAAACTTCCCCTAGACAAAAAACAGATCTCTCTGCAGCTGGTCCATCAATCTCCAGAGTTATCCAGCCAAAGTGAAGAGGAGAAGCCTGTATTGATCCCAAGTTTTCTGGTACCACATTGTTCAGCCACTAATTGTACATACTTCTCCAAGTCCACCTTAACACCTCACAAGTCCCTGACCACTACCCTGCACGCATCAGTGCGGCCCTCTGTCACACCACAACCAAATATTTTTGACCCTTAGAAAAATATTTGCGAGTACCCATGGTCTATTGTAAATGTGATTACATGCAAATGTGTGTGAATGGGACACATTGGCATGGCAAAAGGTAAAGAAAACGCATGAGAGTGGCTGGATTGTGTGGGTAGGTGCATATAAGTTTAGCCTAATGGGTGTTAATAATGAAGCACAGGGGCACATGCTTATTTGCCTAAACTGGAATCCCAGGTAACTATTTGGTTGTTTTAACTAATGGAGTATCTGGGCCAGTCCCATTCATTTTTTGTAACTCTTAGAGCCTTTGCTAACCATCTTATCTTCAATTGCAGGTTTGCAGTCTTTAAGGTATTTGGATTTGAATGGTCAGGCGTGAGTACCCACAAAGACAAGGTAATTCTGTGTATGTTCCACATTGGATTTTGGGGGTGCTGGGTAAATAGAATCACAGTCTGCACCCCTTTTCTTTTGCAGGTTTGTGAGACCGTGCTACAAATACAGTTGTACAGGCAGACGGGAGTACAGGCAGAACAAACAGGTAATTGTTTGGTAGAGTTAAACTGTGGTGCATCTTGTGTTCTTGTGTATTGTAGTATAACAACATACCTTACCCATGTTTTCTTCTGTTGCAGGTTTCGCAGACTGTACCCCACACATTAGAGCGGGAGTACGTGAGTACAAGCAGAGCAGGCAATTGTTTGGTAGTCTTAAACTGTGGAGCATCTTGTGCATTGTAATTTAACAACATACCTTACCCATGTTTTCTTGTGTTCTAGGATGCGCAGACAGTACCCCACACATTTGAACGGGGATACGTGAGTACAAGAAGAGCAGGTACTTGTTTGGTAGAGTTAAACTGTGGTCCATCTTGTGCATTGTAATTTAAAAACATACCTTACCCATGTTTTCTTCTGTTCTAGGTTTCGCAGACAGTACCCCACACCTTTGAACGGGCATACGTGAGCACAATCACAACAGGTAATTGTTTGGTAGAGTTCCTTTAAGGTGCACATGGTATATTGCTGTATCACAAATTCACAATGTGATGTAACAATCTTTACTTCTATTGCAGGCTCTACGGACAGTGCATCATTTAAGTTTGAAAGGGCAGGGCAGTGGACAGAAATCCAGGTAATTACACTCTACGTTTTGCCGGCAATGCCTCTGTATTATGTGACAGATTGCAATCATGAGCATAGGCATCAACTTTAGCTATGTTTCTTTATTTTGCAGGCTTTGTGGCATAGCAGGCTGTTAGAACCGGCTGTCTCTAGTTGGCAGAGGTATACACTTCTGGCAAATAGGGGCACACCTTTTCTAGTCAGGGCAAGGGGATCACACCCTTCGATAACCCCTGCTCACCCCCTTGGTAGCTTGGCAGAGCAGAACAGGCTTATCTCAGAGGCTGTGTGTTAAGCAATTATGACCACATACAGTAATAAAGTGCATACACTACAAATGGAGACGACACAGTAGTATTATAAAAATAAGTATTTTTATATAAGGCTTAGCACAAGACCAAATAACGACAAAACTGTACACAATCGTAATAAATACTCTGGGAAGGGAAAAATGATAGTTCAAAGGTAGGTTCTTCTTTAGCACAAAAGTCTTTAGTATCAAGCAATCTTCTTCTTGGCAATACAGTTCTTAGCAACAGGGTAACCGACACGGGGCTACACGACGTCGAAGCAAAGTTATTCCAAAGGTTCGGCGTCGACCGCGAGGAGCGCTACGTCGAGCCCGGAGTCACACGGACCCCCAACAACACAGTACCTTTAGGAAAATGAAGCACACGGTGATCAGCGGCGTCGAGCAATCCGGCGTCGCGTCTTCGGTGTCGATCAGGCCTCAGCAGGCGTCATCGATGGTGCGGTTGCACAGAGTGAGCAGCGCTCACGGCGTCGAGAGGGCACACAGTTGATGCGATCAGCAGCGGTGCAGACACAAGGTCCCTTGGAGCTAGAGCCGTACTCCCACTCACTGGCGTTGCTGCTGGCGTCGTTCGGGCCCGGCGGCCGGTCGTCGAGGAAGCGGGACACTGGGGCAGTTACCCACTGCGTCGAGCTGGATTCGGCGACGTCCGTCAGCGTCGAGATTGCTGGTTCTTTCAGAGGTGCTGGATTCACGATTCCAGCAAATAGCACTTTAGCAGATGAAGTCCTTTAGCCCCGTGACTTCAGCAGGAGACTGGCACTCTTCCAGTCCTTGGAGATTTTCTTAGCAAGCGTGAGAGTACACACCTATTTCCTCTCTCCTGGTTCCTTGGCAAAAATAAAGAAGCACTGCAGGATTCCCCCAACAACAGCACACTGGCAGAAGGGGTAGGCAGTCCTTAGATCAGCAGGCCTCTTGTCCTTGGTTACAGGGTTCCTTGTCAGAAGTGATCTAAATTCTTGGTTCAGGGGTCCTTCTCTTATACCCCTTTCCGGCTTTGATCCCTTTGTCCATGCCGGGGATTTCCCAACATCCTGGGTCTGTTGTGGGTGGAGCCAGGCAGAAGCACCTGGCCTATTCACTGAGCAGGGCTGGGTCCTCAGACGCCCAGCAGGAGGTGGAGCCAGCATTGACACTGGCAGGAGCAGAGCTATCGGCCTCCTGGCAGGAGGTGGGGCTAGGATCGTCCATGGCAGGCACAGAACCATCAGCCGCTTGGCAGGAGGTGGAGCCGGCATTGTATCAGGCAGGGCAGGCTATCGGCAACTACTCTCCCCCTACTCTCAACGCAAATGTCCCACTCATCCCACACTGACTCATCCAGACCTGTGGAGCCACCCAGCTCCTGTCACACAAACGCAAGACCAGCAGAAACCAGATATGGTTAGACAAGAAAATAGACACTTTCTAAAAAGTGCTATTTTCGAACCCTGAGTCCAAAAACCATCCACACCAACGGATGCGCAATTAAACCCCGAGTTCAGGGATACCAAACTCGACATTGCACCATGCTCCCCGAGCCAGCTAGGATCATAGCATTACTAATCCCGGCGGCCCATTCAAACGAATGGAGAGCAGGCTACCTCGCAATAGTGAAGAACGGAGATGGCGGTAATTCACTATTAGGACATGCCAACTTGGTCAGGCGTGTCCTACCTTATACTTACAATGCACCCTGCCCGTGGGCCTACCATAGAGGTGACTAACATGAAGTCAAGGGAAGGTTTGAGGGCTGGCAAGTAGGTATACTTGCGCAGCCTGCGTGACAGCACTAGGCTGCACGTGGGTCTCGCAATGACCGACCCGTAGACATTCTTTTACGAGGCCGCTCCTGTGGGTGGCACAACACGTGCTGCAAGCCCACGAGCGGCATTTGTATTTACAAGCCCCGGCACTCCTGGTGCACTAGACTGGGGACTGACAGTAAACCAAATAAGCCAAACATGGATACAATAGATACATCAATTTAACATAGGGAGCACTTGCGCTGTGGCACTGATCAGCAGTGACACCGCGCCCAAACCATATACCAGCAAAACATCGTAAAACAGTAGAGGCAAACAGAAAAAATGGAGGAGAGACTCGAGCCAATGATGTCAGGTCTAACACAGGCTAAACCCAGTTATCACAAATATGTTCAAGCGCAAAGCTGTACCTTCTGCAGAGTGTGATGCTTCACCACAAAGGAAGAAATGCTGCCTTGTATTCAAGGAAGAGTGGATGAAAGAAATTGTGGAGGCTGAGACACAGAAATCACGAAGCAAGGTTCGCGTGCAACTTGGGGAACTATTTCAATACAGTCCAGACGTGGGCTTGATTTGCAAAGCATATGCGGAAGCCAAGATTGTTGGGGACTTTTCTACAGGGAAGAAATGGAGTGATGGCTGGAAACTGGATTACCTGAAACGCCATCTAATTAGTAAAGTTCACGAATCTACCATGGTGATATTGAGAAACAGAAGTGCTGCTGCCAGGTTTGGTTTTGGAGTGCGGGCAATGTTGACAGAAACTGCCACTGACAAAGCAAATAGAATGGAAGTAGTTGAACGACAAAGATCCCTGCCTGAGGAGATAAAGATTCTCATCAACAATGTGCTGGCAGTGAAGATGAATACTTCAATGTTATCTGTACAATTTTCCTGTCAAAGGTACTGTTAAATGTTCATCCTGAAAATCATGTAGTACAATCCTGGGAGGTGAATCTTTCGAACATAATGGATGTCGCTTGAATGCTAATGACATGTGGAACTGTAAGACAGCCAATTGCATTTATTTCATTTTATGCCCGTGTCAGCTTGGCTATGTTGGCGAAACATCCAGACCAATTCAAACAAGGCTGACTGACCATCGATCAGCTATACGTACAAATAAAATTGCAGCACCTCTAGTCAGACATTTTCAGGAAAAACAACATAAGTCTGACGACTTTAAATGGCACATTATAGAAAAGATCAGGCTTCCAGAGAACAAAGGCGGCTGTAAAGTTCGTAAAAAGAGAGAAGTCTTTTGGATTTTTAGCTTGGGCACCTTCAAAAACGGGTTTAATAGTTTAATAGTGAAATCCCGTGGGAGAATGCTATTCTTTAATCTGTATCTTTTTACATCAATAAATAGGTGCTCTTTCACCTTTATTTCCCCTTCACACTGAATAGACCATCCCCTGAGTCTCTGGCCCCATTAAAAATTCTCATTAGATCTGTCATCCTGAGCTGATTGTGTCCTTTGAAGGGATTTGTTCATGATTTTTGATTTTTATTTCTTGATAATTCTATGACCCCTTTTAATTAATTTTTCCTACTATCGATTGTTTAATTATATGGCCATTTGTCTTTATATTTCATTGTTTTTTGATCCCGGTTGGCTTCCACAATAGTTATTGGAGTGACCTTATTTGTACCGAAAATAAATCAGAAAGTCCCTCCTTGATGTCTATTGTTATACTGCCACGTTAGTAGTTGTCCTTCCTTTAGTACTACCTAAAACTAAGGAACATCGAGGCTCCTAGTCCCGTTTCTATTTCCCCTACCGTATCAGGTGCAGGTAGTTATTTTCTTAAATGAAGTATTTAATTGAACGGCCTAGCGCGGCAAATTTGAACATTCTTCCGCCCGCCGCTTCTGAGACGGTTCTAGACGCCGCTACCGTGCTACGCGGAGAGCATTATCCTGCTTATACTTCTAATCTAAAGGTAAGCGACCCGCGGGACGCTGCTTGGCTTGCATTTTAAGATTCCCATATTGTGGCCAAACCTCAAGATATCCTTCGGTTCATGAACCCTGATCGTCTCAATTGCTCCGTTTTCATAAAATAAACGTGCGTGTTTAACGGTCCTCCTTTCCTTTCATTCCCTTGAACTTAGTTTTAACCCGGAGGAGGCCATCAAAAGGATTGAGTTTTCTGTAAAGAAATAAGCATTGTGTTATGATAGCATGCTGATGTACAGAGGACACGGCGTTATATTTTTAAAGGTATACCCTCTTACGCTAGGACAGCATATCTCTCTTATTTCATTTAAACCCATATGGCCCTAAATAGTTTGCTTTTGAATTACTTCCTTAGGAATTTCGATATTTAACCTATCAGTAATTGTGGATATCATCACATCCCAGACTTTACCGTTTACTACGCTTTTTATATACCAGGTATGTAGATATATGAATTTATCCCCCCTTTACCTACTTATAGGGGACTGTAATGGCATTAGATATAAAATTACTACTATAGTTAGTGATAACGTTACAACGTTTAATCTCCTGGGGTTCACTTTAAAATATACTCTTTAACTATACCATTGTCTCATAAATTGCGCACACTCCTAGGAGCACGTTATTAAGACATACATTATGAGACGAGTATTATGCAGATTGTAACTGCATCTCAAAACGTGACTCTTAGCACATACTCGTATACCATTTAGATTAAGGTAAACGTTTCGTTAAAAACTGGTAATATTTTGGACTAATGCCCTATTTACATGGCTGTTACCTATGGTTTTATATGCCCCTCAACTATGTGTTCATGCAGTATCCATGATTTTGGGAAATTTATGTTGTCCTTAATTTGGATTAGTTTGATTATATAGGATTGAAATTTGAATTTGGATATTATATGTATTTTAGGACTGTATCCATTGCGGCCATTGTTCTACCAAACCTGCAGGATCAAATTGTGTGTTTTCCTGTATAAAAGTCCTTTTTCCCTTCACAAACAGTGAGTTTAATCCAAGAAAAATTAGGGGGGAAAAAGTTTTTGAATAAATTTAATATATGGATAAATTGTTAAATTACTAATTCGATGAAATGCAACAATTCATGAAATGCTATAATTATCATGAGATAGGTTTGAGCATCTCTGTGTTATAGTAAACCACGCCTTTGTTGATGAATATCAAAATGACTATTGATTGTATCTCATCAGTTGTTGTTTTTTGTTTAGTTTTGAGTACTTTACAATCTCTTGAATTATGGCTTGATCATGTATGCCGTGGAAACAAGATAAAATATGAAATAACTTGACAGCGAAAATGTCTTCTTTTCATAAATAAGCACTTTTAGACTTGGAAAAATGTTTTTAAATGTGATTGTTGTATGTTTTGTTTTATTATATTAGAACATATTGTAAAAGAATTTTCTTTCATGTATATGTTTCAGATATCACTGTGCATCTCCTGAAGAAGGCGTTGTTCACGCCGAAACGCGCATTTTTTCACTCGCCACAGTGTTGTTCACCTTTTGATACCAATGATATTAATTTGTAGGAATGTTCTCTATATGATGATTTTATAAATGTATGAATTGTATGTTTTTTAATTAACTTTTATTATCATACGGTGATGGTTACACCAGTTACTTGTATGATTTGTATCTTTGTTCATTAAAATCATGATTACTTGTAATTTATATTTCTATGTATGATTTTTTCGCTGTCACTTTATATTACGTGTTTGCCTATTTTGTTGACTGCCTAGGGTTTTATCTCACACGTTGTTATCCCTGCCCTAGGAGTTTTTCTACACCAGTGTTCAGGGGGTCCTTTTTTTTCTCAAACCATCTGTACAAGACATCCATGACCACCTAGCTTTGTATGTGAAGATACCAGACAGCTGGAGGAGCAAGAACTATGCCTTTGAGTTCCTTGAGGCCATCAATAGCGTGATACACTGTGAAGGTATGGCAGAACTTCGTAACGCTTTGTATCACACATTGATAATTGACGAGAGCACAGATATTTCTGTTACAAAAATGCTCATCCTGTATTTCAAGTTCCGACCTGTAACCTCAACAGAGCACAAAACACTGTTTGGCGGCATAGTGAAGCTGACTAGTTGTAATGCTGAGGCTATCACTACTGCTGTGAAAGAATTCTACACTGCCAATGAACTGGACCTCATGAAAATGGTCATGTTCACATCCGATGGTGCGTCTGTGATGCTGGGTAAAAATAATGGTGTTACTACTCGCCTTAAACAATTCATTCCCCATCTAGTTGAGCAGCATTGTGTCGCTCACTGAGAAGATTTGGGAGTTGATGATGCCTGGAAGAGGGTTCCAATGATTAAAGAGATGGAGACATTACTGAGGACTGTCTACACTGTGTTCTCCAGATCTCCGGCAAGGAAGTCCAAGCTGGATGAAATGGCATCAGCCACTGATTGTGAAGTGCTCTCTTTTCGACCATTGAATGAAGTCTGGTGGCTATCAAGGCATTTTGCAGTTGGTGCACTAATTTGGAATTATGAGGCTGTTCTTAAGTACTTTGAGCATGAAAAAGTTGAAGAGAATGATCCAGTTGCTAAATATTGTTACAAAAAGCTATCTGACTCAAACTACCGTATTTCCCTTGCAGTACTTAATGACATTCTGAGTGAATTTGCATCTTTGTGCAAACTGTTCCAAAAAAGTTCTTTGACTACTGTTGAAGCTGTACAGTATGCAAGAGCAAAGATTGGCCAAATTAAGGAACAATATTTGAGGGACACTGTCTTTTGGAGCAGCAATGTAAGAGATATGATTGTGTTGTACAAGGAAAGGCAAGAGTTTGACAGTGGACCTATTTTGTCCTTTGTTTCCCTTCTTTGTGAGCACATGCAAAAAAGGTTCCCTGAAGATGAACTGAAAGAATGGGCAAGTTTTGAAATACATGCAATGTCAACACAATCACATTTTGATTTTGGGAATGAGAATATACAAAGACTTGTTGAAAAGTATAAACATGTCTTGGTCCTGGGTGATTGTGAAACACCAGAAGATGTTGTTCGGCAATACAGAGATTATAAATATGTGGTGGCAAAACATGTAAAGGGTGGGTTATTTACCACCTTTCAAGACCTGGTGAATTTCACTGTACGCAATGCTGCTCAGTATAGTGTTGATGTCTGTGCAACATTTCAAGCATCTAGTGCAGATTGTGAACGAGGATTCAGCCTCATGAATACTATCAAGAGTAAATTGAGGAATATACTAGAGCAGAAGCATTTGGATATGCTGATGAGGACCAAGGCCTGCCTCCTGAATGGGAAAGTTGACCTTGATAGAGTGTATCAGCACTGGAAAAATGGCAAGGATCGCCGTGAGAAGCAACCCTGTCACCCAAGTTCAAGTTCAAAAGACCTTTATTCGAATTCCTTAAAATTCATAAAAGTACCGAACATAATTCATCAACAAAAATAAAGTAATTAAACATACAAATAGTAATTAAAAATCCATATACATATGACGTACCCTTTTATGCAGTGACAATACAATGTGTTTTAAAAACAATATGCTAATTTCCATAGTAATGTTAACAAAGCTGATTTATCATACTCATGGGTTTTCCATCGTTTTGCGTGCTCGTATAGCCAGTCTTAAAAAAGAACTGACACGAAAAGTCAGTTCATCACTATCCAAGGCAATTAACATATTATATGAGTCTTGAAGAGTCAGTGGTCTGGATTTTTTAAAATACGGAGTTAAAAACCATTTGATATACACAGAATAAAATTTACAGAAAAATAAAAAGTGCAAATCATCCTGAGTGCTCACGCCATCACAGGGACATGAGGTAGAATCAACACTGTGACAATGTCCTAGTGGAAATGACAACATAAATTTTACTGTTCCTGCCCTTAAACGAAACAACAATGATCTCTCCCAGCTAGTCATAGGCAGCGAGAGATAGGGCGGCAAAGTCGGTCCACACAAACCATTGCCTATATATTTCGTTACAGTTGATTTTTGTGATTCGCTTCTGAGCCTTTCATTGTTGTAAAGTGCATATAGTGCGTTCTTAACCTGAACTTTGTCCTGCAGTTCTATAGTTGTGGGATCATTAAACAAAGTTCCTCTGCCAACTTCATTCAAAGATTTTAAAACTTCAGACAACCATGGAATTCTCATTCCATGGTCGCTACTTAGACAGTCCTTTATAATATTCTGAGTAAGAGCAGCAGCTTCATTCTGCCAGATTCTGATCCAAAAGAGTGCCGGTCTTGCTCTAATAAAATCACTAATATATGGAGTGTTTAGTTCACTATGACAGATGAAGGTTGATGAGGAGATTGGTACACCCAACACTTTCCTGCAGAAGCGATTCTCCTCACTTTGGATGCATGGACTGTTTCTTGATCCCCATACCTCCGCTCCATACGTGGCAACAGGTGCGCACTGTAATTTAAAAATCTTTAAAATAGCCCTAGTGGCACCTATTTTCTTTGGGCGCGGGAGACTTAGAACAGAGTTGTTGGCTTTCGAGAACTTGCTCGTGGCGTGGGCCATATGCCCACTCCACGAGCCGTTCGCAGCGAAAACCAACCCTAAATATGGGAATTTAGGGACAGATATCAATTTATCTGTGCCTAACTGGATGGTATTAAGTTTCTTTTTGCCAGGGCCACAGGACATAATAAAAGATTTTTTAAAATTGACCTTTAAATCCAGATCCTCCATGAACTTAACAAAACTATGTACAAGCAGACGAAGGGCATTAGGAGTGCGGGCCATTAGCACCGCATCGTCTGCATATAAAAGTACTGGAAGTGGTTTCCCTGAAACAAATGGGACATCTGTGGTAACTTTTTTCAGACAGGTGGATAAGCCATTAATATAAATGATGAACAACAGGGGTGCTAAAACGCACCCCTGTCTCACCCCCCTTCCTATCTCAATGGCTCCTGATACCTCTCCGCCCATCCCGATACGTACCCGTGCTTTCAGGTCCGTATGGAGATAGGCTAGGAAATTTACCAGAGTGTCATCAAGACCATTAGTTGAGAGAATGGACCAAAGCTTTGATCTATTAACAAGATCAAAGGCGGACGAGAGGTCCATAAATGCAAGGTAAGTGGGGGAGGAGCGGGCAACACTATATTTGTCAATTATCAATTTTAAGTTTAGGCATTGCTCCACTGTTCCTACCCCACTACGGAACCCCATCTGACATGGATCTAAAAAGTCAGTGTCATTCGCCCAGTCCAGTATTCTATGAAAGATTATACGACCCAATACTTTCAAAGTATTATCCAAAAGGGAGATAGGGCGATAGTTCGCTGGATCAGACCTATCTCCCTTTTTGTAGATAGGGACAATAATACTGGTGGCCCAAGTAGTTGCCATGGCTGTTTTTGGTAAACTGTTAAAAACATTAAGAAATATGGGTGTCCACAAATCAACATCATGTTTAATGATGTCAATAGGGAGACCATCTGGTCCGGGTGCTTTATTTCCCAGACTCTCTTTTATGGCTATTCTAATTTCATGCTCTAAAATTAATAGACCCCCTGATTGGTCAGAAATAGATGGAGAATACTCCTCTTTAGGGGCTGAATAGATGTTAGAAAAATGGGTCTCCCATGCAGCACTTGTTATGTTACAACTGATTTGGGTGAGTTTCTTTCCCATTTCCCGTGTTTTTCTAACAGATGACCAGAATGGGCCGCTACCACCCAAGTTTGCGCTGATTACCAAAGAGTCCCATTGGTCGGAAAGTAAATTAGCCTTCCGTTCTGATATTGTAGCTTTGTACTGTTTCCTAGCTAACTGAACGGTTGTTTTACACCTAGGTTTCATGGAGAGAGCCTTTCTTAGTTCTCTATTTGCCAGGGAACATGCTGAATCGAACCATCTTGGCTCTTTACCTTCTATGGGTAGTGGAACAGACAAAAGGGTTTTGATGGCTGAACACAAGGATTCAAAATCAGCAATTAATTGATCATAATTATTACTTAAAACTTTACAAGAGTCAATCAAATGTGGAAATAGCAATTGTACATTTGTTAAAATAGCCTCACAATTCACCCCCCTCCATTTTAACCGCAGGCCATCAATTGATGGGGTAATGTCCCTTGCACCATTTAAATTTTCGAAAATCGGGCTTGGGGCAAGATCCAAAATTACAACCAATGGATTGTGATCGCTAAAGGGTGTTTGTAAAACAGAAGTTTCCACTATACAATCTATTAACAGTGGTGACATAAAAACGTAATCAATAGTGGAACTACTGTTCCCACCAATATATGTAGGAGCGTGATGGGAGTCATAATTATGTCCTACACTCAAAGCATCATCTAAGTCAAATTCAGTGAGTAGTTTGGATAGTTCAAAACCCCTACGCTCTGCTGGGTCTAAATAAACGTGATTAACAGATCCAGCACTCCCTGCTAATTTTGCGTTAAAATCACCCCCTATTAATATACATGACTTTTTGTCTACTGCAAGGGAACATTCCAGATTTCTTAAAACATTAGATAATGCCAAAAGGTTCTTGTTTGGTACATAATAAAAATCATTGTTATAAAAATTTATTAAATAGATTGTGGTCTTTGACTTCAATTTATACTCAAGAATCTGGATGTTGGGGTTTGCCGGACCATCATATTGCAGGTTTCCAATTGTACCACCTGCAAGAATCTTGATCCCGATGAAAAGACCACCCACCGCTCGGCCAAAACATGGTTTCGGCGATGTTAAACTAAAGCAGTGATAGCCCTCAATATACAAGTTACCAACAGCCCATGTTTCCTGAAACATAACAATATCCGCATCATTAATTATCTTAATCCATGCAGGATCCAATAATTTGGATTCTAATCCTGCAACATTCCAACTTAAGATTGTTAGCCCATGAGTATTGCGACGGTTACTTGGCCTAACCCTAGTACAGCTACTCCCTGTTTTTTCAGAAATGATATTAACAAGTGCAGGTTGATTGTCGTCAACAGGCATTAGGTCCAGGATTTCTTCAGTATCACCCATAGCCTGAGCATGTACAACCGGAACCTCTGGTATATTAACTGTAGTTAGGCTATCAGTATCTTTTGTTGGCATTATATACAGTCAGTCCTGTTCATCTAGGTTGGAAAAATAGTCAAAACGATTATAGGTAGGGATGTTAAATGTTGACCTCGCTTCGAATGATGGTTGGAATAGATGAAGGTCAGGGGCAGGATAGGATCTATCTCTATAATGGTTAGCTTGCTGCATGTTTGGGAATTGAAAGTGGTGCGGAGGGTAACTAGGGGATACTAACATTGGCATCTGGTTTGGCATTTGGTTCCGCCAATTATTATGGCCATTCAAATGACCAAAATCCTGATTTTGTAAGAAGAGCGGCGATTTGAATCTTGCACCAAAATTCAAATCTTGAAAGGTGGTGATGGGATTGCTCTCCATGACTTGGTTCTGGGGTATCAAATGTCTATAGAAATACCCTAAGGGAAGGAGTGTAGTATTGAATTCCCGAGTTGAGGGTGGTGGGGCGCTTGCTAGTGTTTTCTCTGCCCACTGTGGGTTTTTAAAATTAATTATAACACAGTCACCCTCAAACTTTTTCCTGAGTGGGCCTATCCAGCCCACCCGCTGAGTATTGATAATTTCTCTTGCACCTTCTATTGGGAAATTGCAATTTGCAATTAACCAATGTAGGGTTTTGTTTTTAAGAGATGTGGGAATTTCTTCTTGGTCCTTCCTTAGTTTGGATACATTAACTAGAACAAGGACATAGGCCCCGCATTCAGGTGGTAAATTAATGCGGGAAGGAGCATGTCTAGATGTTTTTTGTAGTGGTTGGGCCTGGATGGAACCACCTCCAGAATTTGGGGGCTGGCCCATCATAGGGACATTTACATGTTTTGTGATATTATCCTTCCTTATTACAGGGGCTGCCTTGTTACATTTCGCTGTTGGTTGGCTGACACTTATCCCCTTCGGTGGTGCTAGGGCAGGTTTGGGTGGGTTAACTGTATTTGTAAATAATACCTGAGAGACATTCGAATCGGGACCCACTGCTGGATTAGGAGTGGGTTGACTTGTGTCTTTTGCAACGGTTACTTTAGCTAAGCTCTTAGTTGGCCTGGTTAGTTCTGCTAGATGCTTTTCTATCCGGGTGAGCCTACTTTCGATAGGGGATAGATAAATACCAAGAAGTTCACCCAGTTTTGCCAATATATAGTCATTCATTAATTCAGTAGGGTCGATCGATCTACCATCCTTTACTGCTAACCCTTCCAGGTGTTCCGTTTCTTTTCCTTTCCCAGCCTCATACTCATGGCGATTGTTAGCTGTGTCCACAGTCCTGCTTATATTTGAGTTGGGGTTGGTACTAGTTTCTTTCCCTTGGTGTTTACTGACCCTAGGGGCTTTTGACGTGGGTGCGCTTTGGTTATGTTGTAATTTTTGAATAGCGCCCTCACGTCTGCCCCTTACTTCCCTAACATTCTCTGCTGATATAATTTCAGGTGAGGGAGTCATATGTAGGTCAGGGGTCTTCTCCAAGTCTAGGCTAGTGTCTGTATCGGAATCAATCAGGGGAATGGAAGCAGATAGATTTACTTCATTGGGTATGGTATGAACATCAACACACATGTTCAGTAAAGATCTATTGTTATTAACAGCTAGAACCTGAATGGGAGTAGTAGCAGAAGCAATAAGTCCCAAGGAAGAGCGTCTTGCATGAGCAAGATCTTGTGAGACCCTACGTTCCAAAAGGGATATACCTTGATTTATGGCATCATTGGCCTTGATTATAAAATTGTCAATAGGACCCGTTTTGCTAACTTTACTACTGCCCCCGGCAGCTGCAGTTCTGCTGCGACTTCCCCGTGGAGACATACTTATTTGCGGTAGGTAGGAGAAAGTAGTAACTGTAGTTGTTATCACCTCATAAATCGAAGTGTAAGAACTACAGCAATCAATTTATAAGTTAGCAAATACCTGGTACCTAAGATAAAATATACGTGGTCCCACAGTCTGTGAAGCAACAGCAACAATAGCTGATAGTAACAGTCTGGTTTTCTCCCGATCCAATAGTCTTTAGAATGGTTGGCAAAACACAAAGTCACTCGGAGAGGACTACCAAATACCTTATGTTGATGGCAACGTTAGGGGACTGGACCCGTCCCGTCCACCTCCGGCCGCTGACGGCCTAAGACGGCCCGCCCTCTGCCCGGGCTCCGCCCGGCGCCGCCCGCGCGCGTCCCGCGGGGCGGGAGGCTCTCGGAGCTTTTGTAGCGCCTCCGGGCGCGAGGAGAAGTGTCACGCCCTCTCCGGGGCTGCTGGGAGCGGTAGTCCGCAGGTCCGCAGGTAAGTTTGCCTGGAGCCGTTTCCCTCACGGCGGCGTCAAGCTGTCCAAATGCCCCCCAGGAGCTCTCGGCGCTCGGAGCTTTTGTAGCGCCTCCGGGCGCGAGGAGAAGTGTCACGCCCTCTCCGGGGCTGCTGGGAGCGGTAGTCCGCAGGTCCGCAGGTAAGTTTGCCTGGAGCCGTTTCCCTCACGGCGGCGTCAAGCTGTCCAAATGCCCCCCAGGAGCTCTCGGCGCTCGGAGCTTTTGTAGCGCCTCCGGGCGCGAGGAGAAGTGTCACGCCCTCTCCGGGGCTGCTGGGAGCGGTAGTCCGCAGGTCCGCAGGTAAGTTTGCCTGGAGCCGTTTCCCTCACGGCGGCGTCAAGCTGTCCAAATGCCCCCCAGGAGCTCTCGGCGCTCGGAGCTTTTGTAGCGCCTCCGGGCGCGAGGAGAAGTGTCACGCCCTCTCCGGGGCTGCTGGGAGCGGTAGTCCGCAGGTCCGCAGGTAAGTTTGCCTGGAGCCGTTTCCCTCACGGCGGCGTCAAGCTGTCCAAATGCCCCCCAGGAGCTCTCGGCGCTCGGAGCTTTTGTAGCGCCTCCGGGCGCGAGGAGAAGTGTCACGCCCTCTCCGGGGCTGCTGGGAGCGGTAGTCCGCAGGTCCGCAGGTAAGTTTGCCTGGAGCCGTTTCCCTCACGGCGGCGTCAAGCTGTCCAAATGCCCCCCAGGAGCTCTCGGCGCTCGGAGCTTTTGTAGCGCCTCCGGGCGCGAGGAGAAGTGTCACGCCCTCTCCGGGGCTGCTGGGAGCGGTAGTCCGCAGGTCCGCAGGTAAGTTTGCCTGGAGCCGTTTCCCTCACGGCGGCGTCAAGCTGTCCAAATGCCCCCCAGGAGCTCTCGGCGCTCGGAGCTTTTGTAGCGCCTCCGGGCGCGAGGAGAAGTGTCACGCCCTCTCCGGGGCTGCTGGGAGCGGTAGTCCGCAGGTCCGCAGGTAAGTTTGCCTGGAGCCGTTTCCCTCACGGCGGCGTCAAGCTGTCCAAATGCCCCCCAGGAGCTCTCGGCGCTCGGAGCTTTTGTAGCGCCTCCGGGCGCGAGGAGAAGTGTCACGCCCTCTCCGGGGCTGCTGGGAGCGGTAGTCCGCAGGTCCGCAGGTAAGTTTGCCTGGAGCCGTTTCCCTCACGGCGGCGTCAAGCTGTCCAAATGCCCCCCAGGAGCTCTCGGCGCTCGGAGCTTTTGTAGCGCCTCCGGGCGCGAGGAGAAGTGTCACGCCCTCTCCGGGGCTGCTGGGAGCGGTAGTCCGCAGGTCCGCAGGTAAGTTTGCCTGGAGCCGTTTCCCTCACGGCGGCGTCAAGCTGTCCAAATGCCCCCCAGGAGCTCTCGGCGCTCGGAGCTTTTGTAGCGCCTCCGGGCGCGAGGAGAAGTGTCACGCCCTCTCCGGGGCTGCTGGGAGCGGTAGTCCGCAGGTCCGCAGGTAAGTTTGCCTGGAGCCGTTTCCCTCACGGCGGCGTCAAGCTGTCCAAATGCCCCCCCTGTCACCCATCTAGTGATGCCACTTGACATGTCTGAACGGCTCTCTCCCACAGTCCATGTTTGCCTGGATGTCTAGGTTTTACAAACTATCTCTGGTGGGAAAGCCCAACATTACTCAGCAGCTCTCACATCAAATTGTAAATATTTTATATAATTTTGCAACTTATTGTGTACATGTGATATTGTATAGGCTCTAAATATTTCCCCACCCAATGAACAGTGCTCCAGTTAAGAATATTTAGTAAAATCTAATGATGGTACCACCACTGGAGTCTTGTGCTTTTTTAAGCCTGAAGTGTACTTGTCTGTGTAACTAATTCATGTAATGGTGTGTTTATCCAATTTGCAAACCGACCTTAAGACCCTTAACGTGGCGCTGTATGTGTGAAAATGCACCATCTTTTCACTTTTTTAAGTAAATATTTAGAGTGATATTTGGCATGGCACACGCGTGTTGTCTGGTTCCTGGAGCACATAGCCATGGTTGCAGTGCACAGCGACCCTCCACTGCCGCACACAGAGGAAAAAAATTAGAGGGAACGTTGGTGGTGACCAGAAGAAGCAAGATGCTAAACCTGCAGATAAGGGTCGGGAGAAGGGTAAAGACCAGAAGTCTTCATCAGGGACCCAAAAACCTGCATCTGGAGGGGAGTTACAGTCTAACAAAGGTAAAGGCAAAAAGAAACCTCAGTGCTTCCTGTGTAAGAAGAAACCCATTGGACAAACAAGGGATGCCAATTTTGCAAAGGCCAAGGATCCTCAAACCACCAGCACTGCCCCTAAGGCAACTGTTCCCCCCAGTTCAGCTCCAAGTGGTGGTACAGTGAACAAAGGTATGGTAGGGTTAACCCTGGTTTCTGAGATGAGTTCTGGCCTAGTGAGAACTCCAGCTCAGGATGTTCTTGTCTGTGATGGAGGCATGGATATTGCCTTCTTATTTGTGAGCCCCAGTAATCTGGGCAGATACAGACAACAGCCTTTAAACAATGGTAAAGAGTCCATGACATATAGGGACACAGGAGCAAGCGTCACAATAATGACAAAAGATCTTGTGGACCCTAACCAGATCGTACTTGGTGAGATGTACCAAGTGACCAATGCTAGCAATGTCAGGACAGACCATTCCTTGGCAGTTGTTAACTTCAGCTGGGGAGGGGTAACTGGCCCTAAGAAGGTTGTGGTTAGCTCAGACCTCCCTGGGGAATGCTTGTTGGGCAATGATTTGGAAACTTCAGACTGGGCTGAAGTGGAACTCAGGACACATGCAGCAATGTTGGGCATCTCTGCAGATGTGTTTACTGTGACTAGGTCACAGGCCAAACTGTCTTCCACTGAACAGGTCCTGTATCCTGGAAAAATGGACCAGGTGCCTTCCAAGAAAAAGAGCAGCAGGGGTGAGGCAGTGTCTTCCCCCCAGACTCAGAGTGAGGATCAGTCTCCTGAGGAAGATGATCCCAGTCCATGTGAAGGAACTGTCTCAGAGGAACTTGAGCTTGATCAGGTTGAGTTATTGGGGACAGGGGGCCCTTTCAGGGCAGATCTGAGGCAGGAGTAGCACAGCTGCCCCTCTCTTGGACCCCTCAGACAACAAGCTGCTGCTGAGGCTGCTGGGAGTGCTAGTGGGTCCCACAGGATCTACTGGGATGAAGGATTCCTTTACTCAGAGGGTAGAAACCTAAGCGTGGTGCTACCAGGAGGTTGGTCATACCTCTGAAGTTTAGGGGTTTCCTACTGACACTCGCACATGATATCCCATTAGCAGGACACCTAGGCAAAAGTAAGACTTGGGACAGGCTTGTCCCTCACTTTCACTGACCTCACATGTCAGAGGACTCAAAGGAGTTTTGTCGCTCCTGTACCACCTGTCAAGCCAGTGGTAAGGCCAGTGGTACCACAGAGGCCCCCCTGATACCACTACCTGTGGTGTGGGTTCCCTTTGAGAGGGTTGGGATTGGGATTGGCATCATCAGTCCCATGGACCTTCCAACTACATCTAGGCACAGATATATTCTATTGGTGGTGGACCATGCCACTAGGTACCCAGAAGCCATATCCCCTAGAACCCCTACAGCTCCTGTGGTGGCCACAGCCCTCCTGTGAATTGTTTCCAGAGTGGGTTTCCCTAATGAGGTCTTAACTGACAGAAGTGTAAATGGCACGCCCAGTTATATCACTGCTATGTGGAAGGAGTGTGGAGTAAATTACAAATGTATCACACCCTATCACCCACAATGCAATGAGTTAGTGAAAGGTTTAACAAAACCCTGAAGGGCAGGATCATGGACCTCCCAGAAAAGCTTAGGTGAAATGGGATGTCCTGTTGCCCTGACTTCTCTTTGCCTACAGAGGTTCCTCAGAAGGGGATTGGCTACTGTCCTTTTGAACTTCTCTTTGGACATCCAGTTAGGGGTCCCTTGTGTTTAGTGAAGGAGGGATGGGAGTTACCTCTCAAACCACCTAAACAAGACATAGGGAACTATGTACTTGGTCTCCGCACCAGGATGGCTGAGTACATGAAGAATGTAAGTAAAAACCTTGAGGCTGGCCAAGAATTACAGAAAGCTTGGCAGGACCAAAAGGCTGTGATGACTGTCTAACAGCCAGGACAGAAGGTATGGGTGTTGGAGCCTGTGGCCCCAGCAGCCCTCCAGGGCAAATGGAGTAGACCGCATACCATTCTTGAGCAAAAGGGAAAGGTCACCTATCTGGTGGACTTTGGTTCTCCCAGGAGCCCCCACAGGGTGCTCCATGTGAACAGGCTCAAGCCATATGTTGACTTGGGTTTGCTCATGGCTACTGATGAGGGACAGGAGAAAGAGAGTGACCTACTCCCTGACCTCCTCTCACAGAACCCTGATGATGGCTCAGTTGATGGTGTAGCCTTGGCAGACAGCCTCACTGAGCAGCAACAGACTGATCACAGGAAGGTCCTCAATCAGTACAGACATATATTTTCCCTGACTCCTAGTCAGACCACTTGATGTACCCATGCTGTGGACACAGGTGAAAGTCTGCCTGTTAAAAATAAGATTTACGGGCAACCTGACCATGTCAGGGAGTGCATCAGGACTGAGGTTCAAAAGATGCTGTGATTGGGAGTCATTGAACCCTCAGATAGCCCTTGGGCTAGTCCAATAGTCCTGATACCCAAACCTCATACCCAGGGTGGTAAAAGAGAAATTAGGTTGTGTGTAGACTAGAGGGGGCTCAATGCAGTCACTAGAACTGATGCTCACCCTATTCCCAGGGCAGATGGACTTATTGATACCTTGGCCTCAGCCACGTTCTTGAGTACATTTGACCTCACTGCTGGATATTGGCAAATCAGACTAGCTGAGGATGCCATATAAAAAACAGCATTTCAAACCCCTATTGGGCATTATTAATTTGTTGTGACAACCTTTGGCTTGAAGAATGCACCTGCCACATTCAAAAGGTTGGTGAATAAAGTTCTCACAAGCCTGGAATCCTATAGTGCAGCTTATCTTGATGATATTGCTGTCTTTAGTTCCACCTGGGAGGATAACCTGGTCAACCTAAGAAATGTTCTGGAGGCCCTGCAAAAAGCAGGCCTCACTATCAAGACCACCAAGTGCCTGATAGGGCAGAGTAAAGCTGTGAACCTGGGCCACCTTATGGGTGGAAGCCAGGTTCAACCATTGCAGAGCAAAATCCAGACCATCATGGAGTGGGTTGCTACAAATACCAAGACTCAAGTCAGAGCTTTCTTGGGCCTGCCTGGGTACTACAGGAGATTTGTCAAGGGATATGGATCTATAGTGTCCCTCTTGAATAATCCGACCTCTAAAAGAATGCCTAAGAAAGTTCAGTGGACAGTTATCTGTCAAAAGGCATTTGATGACCTCAGGCAGGCCATGTGCACTGCTCCCATTCTACAAAGTCCTGACTATTCCAACCAATTCATTGTTCAAACTGATGCATCTGAGTTTGTGGTAGGGGCTGTGTTATCACAACTGAATGAAGAGGACCAGGATCAGCCAGTAGCTTTTATAAGCAGAAGGCCGACCCCAGAGAGAAACGTTGGTCAGCTATTGAGAAGGAAGCCTTTGCTGTGGTTTGGGCTCTAAAGAAGCTGAGGCCATACTTGTTTGGCACTCACTTAATTGTTCAGACAGACCATAAGCCCCTCTTATGGCTAAAACAGATGACGGTTTAAAACAAACTTTTGCAGTGGTCCATTTCCCTACAGGGAATGGACTATACAGTGGAACATAGACCTGGGAGTAACCATGCCACTGCAGATGGACTCTCCAGATATTTCCACTTAGAAAATGAAGACTCAACTGATCAAGGTCAGTCTCATGTCCTTTTGTTTGGGAGGGTTGTGTAGGAAAGTAGGATCTGCTTCTTATGGTTACCCCCACATTTTGCTCGATGTTTCACTGTTTTTGACTAGTCTAACTGGGATCCTGCTAATCAGGACCCCAGTCTATCTGCGTTTTCCTTTAAATTGTTACACATGCACCTTGGTACACTCCAGATTGGATACTGGGGTTGTAGGAGAGTAGGGTCTACTATCCTATGGTCACCCCAAATTTTTGCTTTTTGCTTCACTGGTTTCTGTCTTAATGTGGCTGTGGGCCTTCTAATCAGACCCACAGCCTGCTGTTCTCTCTCTAAATTATTGCCAATGCACACTAGGTGCATTACCAATTGGAACTGGTTCACCTTATAGGACCCTGTAACAGTGTACCTTAGGTACCCAGGGCATTGGTGTATCCAAGGCCTACCAGGGGCTGCAGCATGTATTGTGCCACCCCTGGCCTGGCCTAGCTATTTGACATAACTGGTTGATCACTCAGCTGGGGTGAGTTGGTGTAACTACCTCTTACTTAGATATAGTATATCTATATCTAACATATATGGACACATGATAACCTATAAGTCACTCCTATGGCAGGCCTCGACAATCGTGGAGGCAGAGTGCTTGGTTTCATGTGAGATGGTGCTCTGGCATGAGCTGAGCCTATCTGCAGCTTTTGGAACAACGTCCTTTAGCTGTTTCATGATATTACCATAACATATACTCTTAAGTGCATTATGAACCTCGCAGTTAAATGCTATCTTTGGTTTGGCTTTATCAAAACATGTCGAGTAAGGTGTCATACAACTTGGAATACTACTCCCTTGCCAATTCTGGCGACGGGGGTAGCATACCACCCTTCTACAGGGAGACGACATGTACCTAACCTGAAACCCGGGTAAAGTTAAACATGAGCCTCAGCATCACAAAATGGATGCTGCCACCACAGACACAAGTCTGACCTCCTGCTGCTGGGAGTCCTTCCAGCTTGGGAGGCCTGGACTAATGGGCTTCCTGTCAGGGGAGGTGCTTGCACCACCCCAGACAGGATTTTGTGTAGTGGGTTAGGGAGGGTTGAATAGAATGAGACATGCCTGGGGCACACAAGGTGTCCCTGTGCATATGCCAGTTCAAACCGGAGCTGGGGCTTTCCTGCCCCAGTCCTGGCGCAAAACTGGATAAAGGAAAGGGGGTGTAACTACCCCCCTTCCTGGCCCCACCCAGTGGAGGGACCTAGCAGGTGATCCGGCCCCTAGATTTGGTTTAAGAGTAGGAGCTGTGTCCTAAGACTTCAGATCATCCTGAACTTGACTTGAAATTAAGAAGAATACTGGACTTCGACATTCTGCTGCACAGAAGACTGAAGAGCATCTCCTTTGTGGCCAAGGAGTGACCACCCTGTGAATACCGGCACCATCCAGCAACTTGACATCTGCTTTGCCGCCACCTCCCGCCGGAGCCCGAGCCCAGAGCCCAACAAGACCTGGATTCCCAGATATCGCAGAGCCCGATCCACAGTCCCTGAAAAGAAGAGACCCGTGGAGGCACCGAGAGACGTGGGACCGGCCATCTTGGAAGATCCACGAGAAGCTGACTGCGCAGCACCCGAGGCATCCTCAATGCTGTGCTTTGCAGTTTGAGAAGCCCCACTACCGAGCAGCATCTGCACCGAAAAGCAGCCCTCCAGCATCTCCACGATCTGCATGGGGCCCTTGTGCATTTTGCCACTTGACACAACATCCCGGTCACTGGTCCGTTGGCTAGTGGCCATCTTGGCAACAAAATTGACAATCAACACTGCTGGTCTGGTTGCTCTAGACGGGCCCTCACTCCTGTAAAAAGGAGCAGCCCCTCTGACCTTGTTGGTCCAAGTAACAAGCTTTCATTGACTCCTGCGTGGCTTGCATTAGCCAAGGCCTGTTTGCTTCAATCAAGTCCCCGAAACCGCCATCAGCTAGAGCCTGCGTGGGACAGCTTGTGATCGACTCCTGGACGTCCTAAACCTCCTCGTGTCCATGTGGCTGCAGAGACAAGCTACACTTCTTCACCTGTTTGCACCCGACAACGCCTGGCTCCTTCCAGGTTCCTCGCCGGTCACTGGCTAGTGACTTTGAACATTGTCCCCTCTGCTTTCAGGTCTTCACTTCTTCAGATCCACCCTTGGATCCACCGGAACTCTCCTCGACGACCCGCCTGCAGCATCTTCATCTCCAGGCTCCATAGAACAGCACGACGAAACCCGACACAATTTGAGACATATGCACCCGCTTCCTGTGGGTGAGGTAACTCTGGCACTCCGGTGCCCCTGTGTAGAAATACACCTCTAGTGTCTAAGTTCCAAGTTGCTAGGTTCTAGGTCATCCGGAAGGTTCTCTTTTCTTTAACTTTGTGACTTTTACGCACCCATTAAAATCAATAGGTGCCCCAGTGTAACTTCCAGCACTGCACACGCATTCCGTGGGCCACCTGGTCACAAACTTTTGTTAGCTCCTTGCAGTCCCAGAAATTCTCAAGGCCCTAGGCCTTCTTCCTTTCAGATATGTGGTTCTTATGCCACTATTTTAGTATATGGTTTGAGCGGCCACCAGGGCCTATCCATATTGTGCTACTTTTGTATATTTAAACACTGTTTTGTTTTAACGCATTTGCTTCTGTGCTCATAAAGAGTATAGGGGATACTTGTAGTAAATAAATATATATATATATATTTTCAATATATATCTGTGTGGTTTCCTTTCATTTGGTATTCAAGGAGAGTGTATATGGTAAAACAGCTTGCTTCACATGCCTTTACAGAGTTTAGCCTAAGACTGCTTTGTCCATGCTACCCCTAGGATAGCTGGTCTATAAGGTTGACTTACAACCAATCATCATAAGGGTTGTTTGGACTGATACAAGGTGGTCACTAGAACTAGTGAACATTATATATCAGGCCAACTTCTCACAGGGGTACCCTTGTAGGTTCCTAGTATATAGTATCCATGTACCCAGGGCATAAGTACCCCAGAGGCCTTCCATGGGCAGAAGCATGTATTATGCCACCCATGAGAGGCCATGCAAAATGGAACTACGGGTCTGCTACTGCAACCTGTGTAAGATGGTGCCTGCGCCTCTTACGTTAGATATAGGTTCACTATATCTATAGGTCACTACACTTAAAAGGTATAATCACCCCTATAGCAGGCCTTATCAATCATGAATGCAGGGTGCTGGGTTTCTAGTGAGAGGGTGTCCCTGCATGAGCAGGGCCCCTCTGCAGCCTTTGGAGACCATCCTCCCAGGTTATCTGTGACTCAGCCAGACATATAGGTAGAGGTGCAATATAACCTCGCGGTAAATGCTATCTCGAAAATGGATGCATAGAAACATATCGTGTTTGGGATCAAACCTCTTGGAATCATACCTCCACACAAGAACTGATGTGGAAGTATGATTCCTCCCTTCAGAAGCAAGCTTCGTGGGGTCACTGGTCTATGCGGTGCCAGCCTTCTCGACCTAGACAACACAAAATGGATGCTGCCGACCAGAGACACATTTCTGCCCTCCTGCTGCTGAGCCACGCTCGAGCAGAGGAAGGCAGCACAATAGGCATCCTGTCACAGGGAGGTGTGACCACTTCCCAGACAGGATTAAGTGTATTGGGGCTGGGTGGGTGCATTCTGAGAGTGCCTGAAAGTCTGCACCGGGGGCACATTTGGTCTACCTGTGCATAGTCCAGCTCAAACCAGTTCTGGGAGCCATTGGCTCCTGCTCTGGGGCAAAACTGGACAAAGGACATGGATGTAACCATCCCTCTGTCCTGACCCTGTCCCGTCGGTACAATAGGGCTTCTGGCTGTAAGACTTTAGATTTTACGTGGACAAGATTCTACAAGAAGAAAACACTGACTTTTGACAATCTGGACACTCTGGACTTTGCTGGACTTTGACTGGGTCCATCTTTGTCTGCCTCGCCGTCCAAAGCTTTGTCTGTGCCCTTGCTCCATACAGGTTCCGTGCAGGCCTAAGGACAACTGAAGAATCTCCCTTGGAGTGAAGTAGTCACTCTCCTGCAACTGCACTGTAACACAAATGATAGTCTGCTGCTCCTGAGCTCCTGCGGACTCTGAAGATTTCAGCAACACAGGAGGTGGGTTTTCAAAAGTTCCTGAGGTCGATCTGCACTCTCAGCAAGTTTGAGGCCAGTATCCCTCGTGGTGACTGCATAACCCGAACCACTGTGCACCACATCCATTTGCAGTCGCGCATGCTTGTCGGCATGCTACAAATTTTTAGGAGGCCCCATTTCATTTTGGCATCCAACAGAATACCCAAGTATGAAAAGACGCTTGTCCTTGGGACCGGAGTAAGCCCTACCTTAAGGGTATAAGACCTACTAGAGTGGGAACCTACTTGCAAAACATAGGACTTTGAGTTTTTGACCAACAGGTCCTGATCCCCCATGAATTGGGCAAAAGAATTTCCCAGCGTTTGCAGACCCTGCTTGGTCCTACCCATCAAGACGGCATCATCTGCATAGAGCAGAACTGGGAGGCCACGCCATCCCATCTGGGGATAGTCCACCTTGGTCTCCAAAAGAACCTTCTCTAAGTTGTTTATATATACATTAAACAAGAAAGGGACCACAATACAGCCAACTGACCCCTATCTGAATGGAGAACAAGTGCAACACCTTCAAGTCACCCGAGTATCAAACAGGTGCTTTCGTATCTCGAAGGAGATCTTTTAAAAAAAGAACTATGTCCCTGTCCACCCCCAGGGATAGCAAGGTTTGTCACAGCTTACATCTGGTCACACGATCAAATGCGGAAGAGAGGTCCATAGAGGCCAGATAGGTTGCACCAGGCGAGCTACTGCGTACTTGTTTCAGATCATAAACAAGTTCAAGCAGGTTTATCATTGAGCGACCGGGGCGGAAGCCGTATTGGACGTCTGACAGGATATTATTATTTAGGGCCTAGTTGGTTAGATGTCCAATACGATCCATCCTACCACATTCATTACATATCTCTCTTTTCAGGAAACATAGTATGGTACAATAATTCACCTTTGTAAATACCTCTTACTTTCTTGAATGCATGGGCTTGAGACAACATATTTCAACCAATAGGAGATGAAGGCAGTTTGGTCAAGAGGGAGGGACAGTTTATATCCAATATTGAATTCATGGCAGCATAAGGCTTTTCTCATTATATTTCCTTGACTTTTTTATTTAGTTTTTTTTATATACAGCACAAACTTGACCCAAAAGGTATCGGGTATCGGAGCGCTTTACACGAGCACCAGTTACATTACATAAGGACATATCCATTTTTATTAGGCACGGGGAGATTAGGTGATTTGCCCAGAATCACAGAGACTCGAACCTGGTTCCCCAGATTCGAGGTTGAACACCTTAGCCATTAGGCCAACTACTCTCCCAAACTTGATTAGGTTTTGTGCCAGTGAGCATGGTGTGAATTGTGATTAGAGGTGACAAACATATAAGGGAAGTTAAGGTTTTGGTCCTTAACTGTATATTTCTAAAGGTGAATAGAGCTGCAGTGAAAGACATCTTTGTAGATTACACTGTGTATTGGGAGTAAACCACTAAGAGCTTCACCACGCAACAGTAGACGTTCAGCATTTAATTTCCATTTAATTTGGAAAGCCATCCAGTTGTTTGAGGTTGAATCTTCAAACCTGCTCTTCCCACATCTCACGAGGGGCCACCATCTTTGAGGGAGGCATCCAAGCACGGACATAAGCGGTCTAAACTACAATGTATGTTGCATATACAGAATGCAACAGGAAGTAGACATGCTCTTTAAAATGACTTCCTACCTGAGTTTGAGGATCAGGCTGTAGATGGTCAGGAAGACATTTTGAGCAATGCAAACAACACTAATTCAGTTATAACAATGTAATTGACTATGAGGACATGTGTCCCTGCAGAAGATAAGGCTGTGAACATAATATATGCATTAGAGGAACTGGTTATATTGATTTTCATGTACAAATTGGAAACACCAATATTTGTTGGATTGAAAGATGTCTGGTCATGTGGAGAGCTCATTTGAGCTGGCTGATTAGGACCATGACCTTGTTTGATGATATCCTTTCTCTGTTGCAACCAATAATACCCAGGCCCAGGATCAGAGGTTTGTGAGATGGGCACTTTAAGGTGCTTGACAAAGAGGGTCACAGATGCAGGGATGACGCAGGAAGAACATCATGGTATTTCAGCTATGGTGGGCAATGACAAAGACATGAGGAAACCTACAGTTGCACTCCTGAAATGCATACATCAGAAAGTGGCTAACCCTGCTCTGAAGATGTCTCTGTAGAACATGACATGTCATGGGTGTCATGCCTATCAGGCAAGATGACAAGAAAGCAGGAGAAGTTCATCCTTCAAGTCACGTTCAAGGATTAAGGGTTGAAACTTCTTACCGGCTCTGCCCTAATCTCATGAGACACTGAAAAGGCCTAACTAGGCTGAAACTGGTCTGGGGTTGCTTGTGTTCCTATATAAGGTGGACTGTTTCAATTGGATTATAACCAAGACTGATTCACAGATGGCATGTTTCTAGAGTGGCAGAGTGAATATAAGACAATGGAATGCAATGCGGCACAATCGATCACCAGTTGCTGAGATTTATGCAAGCATTCCCTCCAACACCTTTCTGTTTGTTGCACTAATCTCAAGAAGCACCTATCTTGAAGGATGAAGCTCTGCACAGGCATAAATAGCCCAGAAAAAAATGTGCTTTGTGTATAAAGAAAGCAATAGAAAATAAAGGCCCACGTCCCAATGAGATTCTGACTGGGTGCTGGAGAATCGGAGGGAACAAAGGACAGAACAGTATACAAAGAAAAAAATGTAGGGTGGAATTGATGTACTCTGGTACAGATTGCGTCAAGTACTTCTCATTACTTTAGGGGATCTAAACACCGCCTATGGGGTGGTGTAACTGTTAGGGCCTGATTGTGAGTGGGTCAGTAAATAGAGCGGTATTTACCAACCCAGTAAATACTGATACTTAAACGTGCAATATACCTCATGTTTGGGAATTTCACTAGAAAAATGGAGATTCTATGTCGAATTGGAGTTTACCGTAATGAATTTGCATGTGCTAGATTTTTTTTCTCCTCTTTTACCCCAGTAAGCTTTAGCAGGATAGACCTGCCAAAATTTGTCTGGGCAATATTGCAGGTGTATAGTGTGTACTGAAAAAATTCAAATCCTGATCCCCACATAAACACCTGTTTTTGTGCACAGGCCATAAATGACCTCCTAACATGTAATCAGATACTTAGTGTTCTATGGTACAAAACACAACACTTCCTGTTAAGAGTTCAAATCATGGATGTGCAATTGTCTATTTTCAGTCAGTGATGCTAAGTGGGATGGTTCCAAGGAACCCTGGGCTGTGTAACTCTAGACATGTGTTTCTGGAGTCATTTCTTCATTAGTAGAGAGCAGTAAGTCTTATTGAGAATGCTTGTGTTGATGCACCGGCACCCAGTGAGTAGTACAGAGACCAGAGAAGACTTTGTTCAGCATTTTCAGCACCCGCAAAATGACTTGTTGCTCTCTAATGAGGGGGGAATGAATCCAGAAATACGTGTCTAGAGTTACACAGTACAGGCTGCACCAACAAAGTTGAACAAGACTGCTACTGAAGTAAATGTTATCATGCACTACATTTACCATGATGCTTTGGGGCAAATAGAGTGCTGGGATGTGAGCCAGTGTGCTCATACCCTCCTTCTGTTTGAATAGGACAGATATTGGCTGGTGAAGAAGAGTTTATTTTTTCCCAGGTGGGGAATGGATCTCTACGGTTTAAGAAATGATACACAGGTGAAGGAGGATTTTATAGAGATGTATTTACGACTCTTAAAATGTTAACATCCTATGGGGAATTCCATACCTGCACAAAACATAGAAGCTTCTTATTTGATATTTCCAGGTGTTTGTGAGATATTTCTGTCCTCCTCAGCTGATCATCTAGGAGGGAGAGCCTGCGATTCACATCTGGGGACCCCCCCTGCGAGAGACAGACAAAATCAGAGCTAACACAAACAGTCGATTGATCTTCATACATCAGCACTCAATATACAAACTCTTAACTACCAATTTCAAAGCTTTAGCTCCACATACATTTAGATTGGGATCCAATAACTCAGTCCAATAGACAATTTAGTATTTAGCATATATTAGATAAGTATTCTCACACACTCTCACCTTCGAAAAATGTATGTTTTGCTCACTATACATTATCACCTTTGAATGATTGAGCGATTCATTATATTCACTTTGTTTGCACTGTGACAGGTGGCTCACAGTGTCCATATCCAAGTACACTCACTTGGCAGTTACACTGCAGAGTAGGTTAATTTCCAAATGGTTTAAAATACCAAAATATTGTCCGAAACGTTGTCCAATACAGCACTTGAATGGCCCTGGAGCCAACATCACAAAAACAAGTAAATATATCAAGGAAACAATTGAGACTTACCAAATTCCAATGTATTGCTTTAATATTAGAGGTGATCATCTGCATTAGGGCATCAACACATCCACCTCCTTGTCAGGAGTGTATCACTGTCACTAAACCACAACCAATCCGATAGAACACACATCACAATATTTCCCACCCTCCATTAGAAATCAGCAAATCATAAAGTGCACTTCATCACTAGAATGCCCCTTCCCCCACAAAGCCAAACATCCTTCCAAAGAAACAAACTTTCTCCTGCTAGACCTTACCTCTTACCCATATGTCAAAACAGTAACAACAGTAGTCTACCTCGATCAATAAATAAGCAGTTTCATACCTGGATATTACAATGTGTGTTGCCCACATCCCACACCACAACCACCACGTCATTTTAGAATATTTAATTTTCACACAATCAACCTCATCTACATCAATAGACCTCTTATCTTACCTTTAGATGACTTCCCACCCATAGTACACCACCTTTCACCAGACATCATCTTCTGCTGCTGGATGAGACCTTAGAATACTAATCTGCATTTCACATCACAATAGGACCCTTCCTATCAATAGATGGACATTCCACAACCGGATATCTGTATCCTGCTATTAGACCACATCTCCTGGCACCAGACCTGACCTCTTGCCGCTAGATCACACCAATGAGCCTAGATTGTGATTATTGATATTGTATCTCATTCCATGCCACCAGAATAAATAGGAGCCCTTTAGCCCATACCACCTGCTACTAGACCCATAGCTTGCCAATAAACCACACCCCCAGACACTGGACCACCTTTTGTCACTACACAATTCCCTATTTTATTAGATCTCATTAGACTGTTGAATATTCACTCTTACTTGTAGACTATGCCTCTACCTTCATCTCTTGTGACTTTATATGCTGTTACTCTACGTATTACTTTCAATTACCAAAACAAAACCTTTGAGCTGTCAGTCTTGTGCATAAGTCTAAGCAGCATGCTTAACAATACAAACAGATCAGCACACAGGTTCATGACTGTGGGAAGGATCACACTAATTAGAGCAATACGGATATTGGAAATCTAATTCACAATAACATGGATTAAAAATGCAAGGGGGCAATGTAAGTATAGGAACAGTAAGCACAGCTAAGGTTTTAGGCAGTGTAGATAGAAGTGTCTTCTCTCTGTTAAGTTAGTAGTAAAGAGAGAGCACAGCCATTCTAAATACATATAAGGAGTATCAACAGCACCTATCCACCCACTTCCTGTTGATGCCCTCACCTTAGGGGGTGATTGCACTGGGATAGAATCAAGAGGGAGTATTTTCCGCAATAATGGTTGGGTGTCCTACAAGATATTCCCAGGTTGCTGCCAAAAAGAGTTTTCAAAGCCCTCTGGGATCCTCTCTTCGGAGTGTTGAGCTCCCTGCAGCTCCCAATTTGATGAGAGTCTAAACTCAGGAGGACAGAGAGGAAGGGACTTTAGATTTCCAACGAGAAGTAATTGCTCTTGTAGGAAGGAGCACTGTCAAGTTGTCAAGATAAGAAGCTGCATGGTCTTTTTTAGAAAGCTTATAGATCTCCACCGCTATTTGTGGCCAGGTAAATGGGATTGGTGATGATAGAAGAAAGCATATTGATTATGTAGGCCCCAAATGGCCTCAGTAGTGGTCAGTAACAGAGCATGTACAATAAGTCAGCCATCTTAGTGTGACAACAAGGACATGCAGGCAATATCTGGGGATAAAATGAATTTAGTGTAATAATTTATTAGTTTGAATCTTACATTCCTGGTGACCATGCAGGGAAACTTTAACATGCTTGTCCATTCTTTATTGTGAAGGACCCTACCTGCATCGGCTTCCCAGTTGTCCTTCTGTGTAATAAGCTGCAGGAATGCTTGAGGTGAAAGGGCCTTATAGAACCATTCAGAAAAGGGGGTGGTGGTGAACAGAGTGTCTGAATTAAGCAGACCACTCTTACCCAGTCCAAAGATCAGGGCTTTATCCATCACCGTTATTTATCTCACTGCACCATCCCAGCTCAGAACCTGGCTATATGCAAATCAGTCTGTCCCTGGCCCAGTGCATCATGGGAACAGGGCAGACTAAACTACCAAGCCAATTCTTCTCCAGAAAGGAGACAAGCTACCGGGGACCGGTTTCTGGCATTTCAGCCGTCTTCGGCCCGGCTTGCTTGAATCCTGATGATGCAGTGAGAAAGGGACTCATGTCTGAGTATACCCTGCCACACCTATAGTGGCCAAAAACGATTCAGAAAAGGGGTGGTGATGAACAGAGTGTCTGAATTAAGCAGACCACTCTTACCCAGTCCAAAGATCAGGGCTTTATCCATCACCGTTATTTATCTCACTGCACCATCCCAGCTCAGAACCTGGCTATATGCAAATCAGTCTGTCCCTGGCCCAGTGCATCATGGGAACAGGGCAGACTAAACTACCAAGCCAATTCTTCACCAGAAAGGAGACAAGCTACCGGGGACCAGTTTCTGGCATTTCAGCCGTCTTCGGCCCGGCTTGCTTGAATCCTGATGGTGCAGTGAGAAAGGGACTCATGTCTGAGTATACCCTGCCACACCTATAGTGGCCAAAAACGATTCAGAAAAGGGGGTGGTGATGAACAGAGTGTCTGAATTAAGCAGACCACTCTTACCCAGTCCAAAGATCAGGGCTTAATCCATCACCGTTATTTATCTCACTGCACCATCCCAGCTCAGAACCTGGCTATATGCAAATCAGTCTGTCCCTGGCCCAGTGCATCATGGGAACAGGGCAGACTAAACAACCAAGCCAATTCTTCACCAGAAAGGAGACAAGCTACCGGGGACCGGTTTCTGGCATTTCAGCCATCTTCGGCCCGGCTTGCTTGAATCCTGATGGTGCAGTGAGAAAGGGACTCATGTCTGAGTATACCCTGCCACACCTATAGTGGCCAAAAACGATTCAGAAAAGGGGGTGGTGATGAACAGAGTGTCTGAATTAAGCAGACCACTCTTACCCAGTCCAAAGATCAGGGCTTTATCCATCACCGTTATTTATCTCACTGCACCATCCCAGTTCAGAACCTGGCTATATGCAAATCAGTCTGTCCCTGGCCCAGTGCATCATGGGAACAGGGCAGACTAAACTACCAAGCCAATTCTTCATGTCTGAGTATACCCTGCCACACCTATAGTGGCCAAAAACGATTCAGAAAAGGGGGTGGTGATGAACATTATAGAACCATGACATGTGTTGCTGACCATGTCCCATGGTATGTACAGCTTGGACTAGTGGGTGCTTCCCAAGAGGAGGTTTAGGGCAGGCCCCATCTTCTGTTTTGCTTGGTGAAAAGTGTTGTATAAGCGGAATTGCCCAGCATGTGTAAATTAAATCAGTCGACAAGTTCTTCAAAGAAAAGCCATTGCTCCTGACCATATAGATCTCTAATGGTTGTTATGTGCGCATCAGCCCAGGTAAGAAGACTCCTGGGCGTGAGTGGACCTGTAGGTTTCAGCATTGCCAGTAGAGGAATAGCCGGTGCACATGGAACTGTCCTTTAGGTCAAAGTATTTTCCAGAAGTTGTCTCCTCTAGCGAGAGTCTAGAAAGCAAGAGACTCAGCCACTGGAGTTGTGCCA
Organism: Lissotriton vulgaris; assembly: GCF_964263255.1. Taxonomy (NCBI): domain Eukaryota; kingdom Metazoa; phylum Chordata; class Amphibia; order Caudata; family Salamandridae; genus Lissotriton; species Lissotriton vulgaris. The sequence continues at coordinate 469,784,155 of NC_141698.1, forward strand.
CAAAATAATGTAATTCAAAGTGGGGTGCTTTTGAATCCACCTGCATCTTCCAGGAGCCGGAAGTTTGAAAAGGCCACCCTCTTCCTATTGATATGCCAAATGAGCTCTCTCAGTAGCATGCATGTCTAGGCCTCGAAAACAATTCGGGCATAGCAATAGTGCCAAGTTTGCAGAGTAGTAAAGCAGATGTGGCAGGAGGATCATCTATGAAAAGGCAATGTGCTCGACTGAGCCTAGGGGGAGAGATTGCTGAAGAACATCTGGGATGTGATAGATGGTACCACCTTTGTGAGGTTGCCCTCTAGCAGATCTGAAACTGCATGGTAAATCCTAATCCCCAAATAACGCATCATGCGCCCCTTTCAACACAGAGAGCCATTCTCAACGTCTAGTTGGAATTGTGGAAGCACATGGGTGAGTAAAAAGATGCAGGACTTTGGCCAGTTCAGTAGCAGAATCTTGGAAATATTTTACATATATGAGGAGATCATTGGCATAGAGTGAGACTGCCTGGATCCCACTGGGGAGCGTAATTTCCCAAGATATCCTCTCCACCTCTGGCCGATGTGCCAATGGGCACACTGTGAAGGGAGTGGAGATCAACTTGCCATTTCAGACCCATGCACTGGGTTGTGTGTTAATTATTTTAAAGAGGCAGATAATACAAAAGCCACATCCGAAATGGCTCAGGACCTTGAAGAGCTACTCCCACCAGATAACTTTGAATGCATTTTCCAGATCTAAGCTTAGAACTGACACTCTGGGCGAAATCAGAATGTCTGCCTCCGTTATGCAAAGGTTTAAATCCATTGTGTTCTGGATGTATGATTTGAGGGAGGAATGGGAGGATACGGCAGGCAATGATCTTGCCTAGAATCTTGCCTAGTCCGAGGTAAGAATAGCTATGGGCCTATAAGAGGACAGATCATTGGAAGGTCACCCCAGCTTCAATAAAGGCACAAGAATAGCCTCCAACTGAGATTGTGGGAGGAAGCCCTCTGCTTAGGACGTTACTTAGAGTTCCGTCAACCAGGGCTCAAGGAGGTTAACAAAGGCTTTAAAAAACTCATGGGGAGTTCAACCGTTGATGGTGTTTTGCCAGTGGGAAGGTCTTGGATTGCTGCATTAACATCGTGGCGGGAAATCAGCCCGTCTAAATCTTTGTGATTTGAGGGTGGTGTAAGTCTGACAAAAAAGGAATAGGTTGCAAACAATGGATACCTATAGATTAAGATGAGTTTAGTAGTCCGTGCTGGCACCCCTGGAGGAAACCAATGTGGGAAAACTCAAGTGCGCTGTAGACACCCTTAGTTGCCAATAGGAGTTTGGGAGATATCTCTGAAAATTAGCCAAGCTAATAGTCTCTCTGCTCTATCTCCCTGTGTGGATGCAGCCAGTGCTTGGGTCTGTCCCACAGGGTTGTCTCCTGGGCTTGCACCTCAGCAAAGGCATTCATAGAGGATTGGTACATCACTAGGCTTTAATAGTGTTAAGTTCTTTCTCTGTCAACTTAAGAGTTTGAGATGATACAAATATGCTGTGGCCCCGGAGGAGCACTTTGAGGGTACCCCTTTTCTATAGAACAAGACATAGTGGAGTCGGCATTCATCTCAAAGTAGTTAATAAAGTAGAAGGCCATCTTGTCTCTAAAAGGGGGGAGACTCTAGGGGCCATATGTATCAAAAAGTAATTTTGCGATTCTCAAATAGCGATTTTTTGCGGATTGCTATTTGAGAATCGCAAAATGTTATGTATGTAGGATTTGCAATAAATTTTGCGAATCCTACATATTCCTTAATTGCGATTACCTCCCCACTCATTCCTATGGGCCTAAAGGCCCATATGAATGACTGGGAAGACATTCTCAATTTGTGATTTGCAATTAGCGAATCGCAAATTGAGAATGCAATTTCAAGGGTGCAGGGGTGTCAAAAGGACACCCTGTTGCATCCCTGAAATAAGCACGGGTATGTATGTGCTTCACATTGCACTTTGAAAAATGCAAAAAAGTGCATTTTTCAAAGAAATCGCAAATTACCACCAACTTGAAGTTGGTGATAATTTACGATTCATAGGTCAAATTGCACTTTTTTTGGTGCTTCTTACATTGCATTTAAAGAATCGCAAAATTTGCGATTCCTTTAATGCAATCGTAAAATAAGGAATCACAAATTTTGCGATTCCTTATTTTGCCTTAATACATACCATGTAATGCAAGTTTGCTTGATACATATGGCCCCTAGTCGCCCAAAGTCCCTCCCCACCGCAATGCGGACACCAGGGGGCTGTGCTCTGATATAAGCTGTCCCAAGTATTCTGATTCTACATAGGAAGTGCAGAGATGTGCCATACACAAAATGCGTTTGTGGCGCACATAAAGGTCATGCGGGGGAAAATAAAAAGAGCATAATTGGAGGCTAGGGTTATGCCGCCACCAGACATTAGCATTTAACCAGTCAATTAAGGACCCAGCTTTAGCTGTTGTGGTGGCTTGTGATAGTGTGGGATAGAATTTATCTAGGACGGTGTCTAAAACATTATTGGCGCCTTCACCTAGGATTCATGGAAGATATGCCCAAGGGGTTGGAAACCAAAGAGCCCAGCAAGAAACACTGGTCTGTCCAAGTTAAGAGCATAAATGTTTCCCAGAACTAGAGGTGCACCGTCCAATAAGCCCTCCACAAGCACAAATCTACTCTCTGGGTCTGCGACTATTTGGTGTGCTGTAGATTGGATCCCTGCCCAGCTCCATATAGTTGCTCCTCTGGCATAAGTAGAGTAGCTAGTGGAGAATAGCAGACCCCACTAGCGTTTCTGGAGTCGCAAGCAATCCTCTGGGAAGAGAGGAGATGTGTCTCCTGTAAGAATGAGATTTGAGCCCTTTTCCAGATTAAGGAGCGCATTTTGTGTCAGAGACTAGGAATATGCATACCTCATATGCTCCAGGAGATTAGGTTAAAGGCAGAAGAGTGCATAAAGTTGTAAACAAGTGATTATCTAGTATTTGTAAAAGATTGCTGACCATGGTGCAGTAATGTGGATAGTTTATTCTCAGCCTTAGAAGGAACGGGGTAGGATTAAACAGTGAAATGTAAGGGGAAACAACACTAATGGGCAGCGAGCTAACAGCTGGATGCCCAAACTGGAGCATAAATGTGTACAAGTACATTTAGCTAGGTGGAGACAAGCAAGGTAGCAAAGCGAGGGTGTATGTATAAGGCACCAACCCATAGTTGATGATCGATTCCGAACTGAGAATGTGCGCTTAGCGAGGGGAGATGGTCGTTGGAAGAGAGTGGCAGCCTGTTGGGGGCTCCAGCAAATTCTAGGGAGGAGTGTAGGATGGGGACACCCCAGCCGAAGGGATGGAGGGCCATCAATGGAGAGCACCAGTGAAGTAAGATGCTAGAATGCAAAATTGGGACCCATCAGATTTGTGGCCAGCATAGTTGTAATCGAGCAGTAAGGAGAAATTTAGGCAATTACAGGGCATGGCCTGCACTTCAAAGGACGTCATCACCTGGTGATGAGGATTTCTGCCATCATCTGATGAAGAATCAGAGGGAGGCAGAGCGAAGTCTCTAAATGCGATCCCCGTTGCCAAGGCTGCTTCCTGTTGTCTCTGACTTTTTTGAAAGAGGGTTGCTAGGAGTGTGAGAGGGGGTGGCTCAGGTCTTGACTGTGGTGTCGGCCTCCCCTGCCAGGAGCAAGTTCAACAGGGCACATGGCTCGCTGTGAGGCAGCTCATGGTACTCAATACATTATTCATACAAAGCAAAAGAAAGTGCAACAGACCAGATTCTGAATCCACAATCAATTTATTTTCCTTGCAAGTGGCGTATTGAATTTACTTGACATTTATTGTTGTATTAGTGAGGGTTGCTCGAAGAGAGGGAACGTGCAAAGAAGAGTAGTGCTCTAGTGAAAGGTGATAAGGCAAAGGAAAGTATTTAAAGTAGTGACATAAAAAGGATGATACAATTCTAAAAATGAGGACTGGTTGTCAATCCCCGTGCTTAATGGCCTGGCCAAGGATGCAGTTCACGCAATAATTGTATTACAATTCTCTATTGAGGGGTAAACATTCCCATGTTGCACGTTGCGCATGTAGAAAGGGGGTCCAGGCCGTATTTAAATGGGGCGTTGACGTTTCAACCCGACTTGGGGCCATGCAGGTAAGTTAGACCTTGGCCGTGTGGGTCTTCATCAGGACAGGTTGGGGCAACCCAGAGGATGAGAAGGGGCTTCTAAGTACCCTAAAGAGATTAAGGGTTAGAGTCAGGCTGTTGCACTATGATTAGGCCAGAAGTACGTAAGGGGGAAAAAGTGTGGTGGATCAAAAGTACCTGTGTTGTTGTGCCTCTCTGGTAAGAGCGGATGCAGTGTTCATTGTCAGGCATCGCCCTTCATTCCCATGGGGGAAGATGTTGGTGCCCCCATGGGAAAAGGAAGGAACCGAAAAGTCCCCAGCTCCCCAACATTCCGCGTTTTCTAGTGTCCATATTCAGGCCTGGAAGGGGGGTCTCCAGTCTCCATTGGATTTTTCCAGGGATGCCAGCAGGTGGAAGAGGGTTGCCTCCTCCAGGGGGTCAGTAGCCGGGGTGCCTTGCGCCTAGCTGCATCAATCCAGGTATGGCAACATAGGCAGGGCTGCCATGTAGGGAGTGCAAGTGGGCTGGGGCAAAGCCCAAGGTGGGAATCTCCGGTCTGGAAGAACAGGCACCAGCCAATATCAAAACAACCCCATGGGCCCAAAGATAACACCCTGTGGTCCCTCAGAGAGTGTGAAGCCCACTCTTCACCTCCCCCGGCAAGGTCCTCATGCAGCAAAGGCAAGCTGAGGCCTGGCATCAGCCACAAAAAGGTGACTCCCAAATTTCCTCCAAATCCCCTGCTGGCTGTTTACCACAAACCTAGTTGGTAAGTTAGGAAGGATCTCAGTTGTTTACAAGGGCCACAGAGAAAGGTTGGTGAGTCTTCGCCTCAGAGCTTTGCCGGCTAACTGGATGGCCACCAGGAGTAATTTCACAAGCCAACTGCTATGTGGGCCTCACTGGCCACCAAGTCAACCGTAAATCATATTGCAATTCTGAGATGTCTGGATACCAAATTGGCCAGGCAGACCTGGCATTGATTAAGCCCTTCAACTCAAACAAATGCAGTAAGCCGAACCTCGGCAATTCCCTCTAACAAACTCTGGCCATCCCCACCAAAACTAGAGGAACGATCACCCAGGCCCTCGTCAGCAGCAGACTGGACTACGGCAACGCACTCTACGCAGGAGCCCCGGCCAAACTCCAGAAACGACTCCTAAGCATCCACAACGCCTCAGCATGCCTGATCCTAGACTTCTCCTGCCGCAGCCACATCACACCCCACCTAAAAGACCTGCACTGGCTCCCCATCAACAAGAGGATAACCTTCAAGCTCCTCACCCATGCACACAAGGCACTCCACAACACCGGACCAGCGCACCTCAACAGACGACTCAGCCTCTACACCCCCGCCCGCCAGCTCCGCTCCGCAGACCACGTCCTTGCCACCGTCCCACGCATCCGAAGAATGACCGCCGGCGGCAGATCATTCTCCCACCTCGCCGCCAAGACGTGGAACACCCTCCCCATCCGCAGATCGAGGTTGTATGACACTACAACGCGGGCTATTACCACGTGTGCCATTACAACGCTGTTTTTACAACGCAAGTCGTTACAACGACTTGCGCTGTAAGCGCTGGATAGTGGAATAGTTTAATTTTCTATTCCAACTCCAGCCCACGGTACATTAGGGAAGGTGTTGGAATAGAAAATTTAACTATTCCTTATCCAACAGCGCCCTCCAGCGCATGTCGTTGTAACGACTTGCGTTGTAAAAGCAGCATAGTAATGGCAGCGCGTGGTAATGCCCGCGTTGTAAAGGCTGCTCACCGCAGACCGAATACCTTCCAACCTTCAGGAGACTCCTCAAGACCTGGCTCTTCGAACAGTAGCAGCACCCCCCAGCGCCTTGAGACCTTCACGGGTATGTAGTGCGCTTTACAAATGCTATGATTGATTGATTGATTGATCATGTAGGGTTCTTTAAAAATACAGTCTCTTACTTCCAAATGCACAATACAGTGTTCCAAATCTTTTACAAATATTTATAAAATGAAAAACATCCAACATAAACTCTTGAAAAAAATGATGCACCTGGTCAGTACAGAGACATTCTTTGACCCCTATGGCAGAGTTCTTCAAACTGTGGGGCGTGGATGGGTTCCCAGGGTGGCGCAAATCACTCTGCAAATACATGTAAATGAAGATGGCCTGGAAGTAGGGCATGTATGTGCTGCATTTCCAGGCTGTCTTCATTTATTCCGAGCTCTCGTAGTGAAAGTGAGAACTGAGGTGGGGGCGGGGGTCAGTGCGCGTGCTGGCAGGGTCAGTATACAGATTACGTATAGACTTCCAGATCAAAGAATATAAAGTGCTCTGCACTGAAAATCACTTCCTGATAAACTAGGTAGCCAATCGGAAACTTTTTAATTTCCTGCTCGAGGTGGTGTATTTTTTGCAGTCTGGCAAACTAACTGAGGTGAAAATACATATAGTAAAAACGTTATGGGAAAGTTGTACGTTTCTTCCAACTAGAGGCAAGCCAGAGCGGAGGGTCTGGCTCGCATCCTAGAGCTTGTGCAGGTGCCAAGCAATGAAAATATTTGCTAAGTAAATCATACAACAAACATCAGGTATAATATGATAAGGCCTCCTCAAAATTCCTAAAAGTGTATTTATTTAACGTGTCAAAGCTTTGACATTAATAAGGCACACTATATTTCGCAGTGAAAAGTACTTATTAAAAGTGATAGTTCTGTAAAACTGGTCGTCTGAACTCACATTTAAAAGTGCTTTCTTACGCGATAATGAAGAAAACAGTTTTAGTGAAATAAAATATTTGCCTAAGATCACACAATTTGATAAGCGAGGAGCTCGCGTTTTATCCAGGTTTTCGGGTTAAATTCTTTGCAAATCAGCAGAAAATGCGTGTCTATTTGCCTTTCCTATGTTAAGAGATTGTTTTTACCTCTTACTTCATTTTTCTGTGTTTTTTAAATACAGCGTGAACTCGACCAGAGATGGCCGAGCGCTTTACAGGAGCACCAGTTACATTACACAAGGTTACATGATTGTTTATAGGCACGAGGAGATTACGTGATTTGCCCAGAATCACAGGGTGTTGAGCCGGCGCCAAAACTTACACCTCGATCCCCACTTCCCCATTATGCAGCTCTGTCCCAAATGCCAGATCCTGGGTAAAGGAAGGGAGGCAGGTAGAAGCCACATGAAAGCTCTGCTCCTTGTGGGCTCGAGGTTCCAATAGTACCTCGAGCTGAGCCAGAGCACGGATTCAGACTCGAGCCTTCAGTGCTCACCCATCTATACATTCAACTCAACAAACTTGTTGGATTTGAGATGCCATATAAGAGCACACTGTTCAAGTCGATTAAATATTCTTGTGCTTTTTGGTGCACATAATGGGCCCAATTTGCAGCTCTTTTATGCATCTATGCCCAACATCGCTGCAAAAAAATAAAAGTACATATCTGTTGTTTAAACCTAAGTCTTGTTTCATATATTGAGAATGCGCTGACAACAGGGTGACCATGAGAGATGTTTCTAATGTTAGACTTTTTGCGTTCTGAATTGGCCTAGTGCTTTGTGGCCCTCTTCAAATAACACTAAACATCTTTTCTATGTACGGCATCCAGTTTTTAATTGGACATGAGTCCACTTTCATGTGTGTGATCCATAACCTCCCCAGGATTTTTTTCAGTAATCTCTCAAACCGTTCCTTGTATTATAACCCCTTTACCTTTTGTCATCATGTTATCCTTCTAAGACCTATACCTCTTAAATCTGTCACACAAAGAATTCGTTGGAGACTGAAACATAAATATAATGAGGAGAATTAAGGATCTAGGGGGCATATTTACAATAAAGTGGCGAATCGTGTTGTTAAGCCAAGAAGGCTAACGACACGCTCCTTCACTTTAGAAACACAGGGATGTGCCATATTTACAAGAATTAGGTGCAACCCTGCGTTTCCCCCGCGCTGGTGCTAAATTTAGCTCTCTAGCGCCTATGCAGGCACCCTTGAACCATGGTGCAAGACTGTCTGCGTTGAGGGTAAGATTGTTTATGTTAGAGGTCTTCAAACTGTGGGGCGTGCCCCTCTGGGTGGGCGTGGATGGGTTCCCAGGGGGGCGCAAATACCTCTGCAAATACATGTAAATGAAGATGGCCTGGAAATACGGCATGTATTTGCTGCATCTCCAGGCTTCATAAAGGGCCATTCATAAGTGCAACAGGTACTGCAGCCAAGTGTGTAAGTGGCCACTGTAAGTTATCATTAATGACGCAGCTGCAGCAGGGCTCGGGCCCAGGGGTTTCAGAGGCCCACTGCTTCACAATTATTACTGTCTACCTTTAAAAAAGGGGCATGGGAGCTTATTTTCCTTGCTAGCATAATGCCTGAGGGCACCCTTGCAGAAAAAAAGAGATACAACATGTTGGAGCTCTCTTTTCGAACAGGACAGAGAGCCTGTTTCAAGATTGGAGTGATGGTCAGGCATGATGGGGAAGAGTTAAAAGATGCAGAGGAGATAGCCTGCTACTCAGGACTGCAGTTATCATTAGTGCAGTAGGTAAAGTTGCATTGGGGTCCAAGAGTATGAGGGGCTCACAAACACCCGAACTATGGGGAGCGGTGTTTTTGGGACGATACATGTTTTTGTTGGATTAATTTGCTGTTTTACAAGTCTCATATTTAGTGTGGTTCATGAACTTTAGAAAAAGTACTCCTGAAATTATCTCATGAGCCCTGCTGTCTGCACACAGCCATGTCCTTCCTGTTCTCCCAATCCTTGCTATAAAGTTTTGGAGGGGGGCCCGACCTCAAAACATTTTGCTTAGGGGGGCTCAGAGCAAAAAAGTTTGAATACCTCTGCCCTAGGGTGCTCAGGATGGCTTGGAGCCTTCCTCAGCCAGAATGGGCGTTTGCTGAGGATGGCTCCAAGTCGTCCTGGCACCCTGGCACTCCACCAAGGGCTACGCACTACATGCCTCCTTTGGGGGTGGTATCGGAAGAGCCTTCATTACCACCTGACCTCCCAATGCGATCTGATGATGTTGGCATGCACAGACAATATTAAAAGTTGCCAGGACATTCTGGAAACCATTTGCTTCAAGCCTGTCAGATAAATATGTATGTTTCTTCTCTAGGGAGGGTTCCGGGGGAGCAGGGAGGCACCCGGGGAAAGAAATTGTTTTTTCTTTCCCCCGGTGTCTCTTTGCAGTGCATTTGTGCTGCGCAATAGCAGGTTGGGCCACAATTGCCCAGCAGGAATGTACCCAATAGGCCATCAGGGATTTTCTTTTGTTTTGGAAAGTGACTCCTTGAGCAAGGGTTAGTCCCCTTTAATGAGCATGAATCCTGGCAGTTTCTAGATTGGTTTTATTTGCAGGCCGATCTGCCCCAAGGGGTACAGAAAGCCACTGGACAGCAGGGATACATTTTTTGGCATATAGGGGAGCTGCCCCTTAGACAAGGGTGACTCCCCTTTCATATTGGCAAAAAATGTGCCCATTTCTGCGCCCCTTGGAGACAGATCGGCTATATTTGTAGGCCAATTTGCCCCGAGAGGGGGGGGCAGAATCCCACTAGACACCAGGGATAATTGTTTTCGCAATTCAGGGATCGACCCCTTAGGCAAGAGTCGTTCCCATTTTATTCTCGCAAATATTTATTCCGCCATCATTTTAGGCCAATATGCCCCCAAGAGGGCAGATCGGCGATGTTTTTAGGACAAAACATCCTAAACAGAAGGGATAATTTCTTTTGCAAGTGTCGCTCCCTTTTTATTTTGACAACGTTTTGGCTGTTTTCTGCCTCTCCTGAGGGCAGATTGGCCATAGTTTTAGGTCCATCTGCCACAAGATGGACAGATAATCACTAGATACCAGGGAAAATTTCTGCAGGTGTGTGTGTCTGAACTGATGTTCGGCTGATGGTCAGCGTGTACTAGCATTTGGCTGGCGGAGTGTGTAGATTGGCATATTGCTTGCAGTATGTGTAGACTGCCACTTGGTTGGCAGTGGGTGTGGACTGGCGTTTGACTGGCAATGTCTGTAGACTATAAGCGGTGTCAGTGGCTGTGTCAGCATGATATTGAAGAATTTGAAAAAAAGAATTTCCAGCTCACAGTGAAAACAGTGGATTGAATATCATTGAAATTTGGATGTTTCTATTCGGATCATATTGCCTCTCATCTTTTTGTTATATTTGCCATGAATCTATGGCCATGTGACAGCTGGTCATTTGAGGTGGGCAGTAGAAAAAAAATTGAGACTTAGGAGTGACTATACAGGGTGGTGCAGTAAGCGGTGCCTTGCTGCCTTTCTTTGCTCTTATGTGTTACAGACTGCTGCACTGTTACTTGGAAGGAGGAATCGCTGCTGCAGAAGGAAGGACCTATCCACACCTCGCGGAACCCACTTCGCGGGTCCGGCATCGTCAAGGTAGCCCATTCGAGTGTTGACACCTGCGGGGCGAGTGCGCGAGTGACAGGGCTGCGAGCGTTGGGAACCGGGACTCACTCTCCCAGGAGCCCCGGCGATCCCGAGGCCAAGTCACCTGGCCCGCTCTCCCTGACCGCCCCCCCCCGCAAAGCAGCAGAAAAGGAGCCCGCCCAAGCAGGAACTCGGGACGTGTTACAGACTGCTGCACTGTTACTTGGAAGGAGGAATCGCTGCTGCAGAAGGAAGGACCTATCCACACCTCGCGGAACCCGCTTCGCGGGTCCCGCATCGTCAAGGTAGCCCATTCGAGTGTTGACACCTGCGGGGCGAGTGCGCGAGTGACAGGGCTGCGAGCGTTGGGAACCGGGACTCACTCTCCCAGGAGCCCCGGCAATCCCGAGGCCAAGTCACCTGGCCCGCTCTCCCTGACCGCCCCGCCCCGCATGATCCTCTCAACCAACGCCTATAAGAAGTGACGACCCTCGCTGCGTGGGAGTGCGCAGGAGTGCCCGGGGCTAAGCCCGGGCAAAGGGCGGGCCCTCTGTGGCCCTCAGAGGCACGAGAAGGCAAGGCGAGGCCACCCCCCTGAGGATTACCGTTTGGGATTAATAAGGTACCGTTTAATTATACTCATCATTACCCTCAGGCCATCTGCCAGTTGCCTGTCGATCCTGACACCTATTTGGGTTTTTTTGGTCGGACGTTTCAAGTGGTAGGCAATATGGTAAGGAAAAAGCCCGCACCTGCCGCGACGGAGCCCCTTAATACAATGTTTTCATATGTGGTACAAAAAGTTAGTAAGATCAACAATGAGAGGAGGCAATCGCTAGGCTTGAGCCAATCTCCAGTCTTGCCGTCAGAAAGTCCGCCCTCAAGGGCACCAGCCTCAGAGTTGCTGGCCACACCGCCAGAGTTTCCCCAGTCAAATAGCTTAGTTCATATCTCACAAGACTTGGGCAGCGATGAAGAAGATCCCCATGTTTTGGTTAACTCGTCTGCCAATAATGGTAATGCCTCGGAGCAAAATCACCAGTCATTTACCATCGAGGAAGTACCATCACCGGGGCAGCCCGTATCACGGCCAGTGAGAACTTGTAGAAAATCTCATACAAAGAGAGTGGGGAAACAACAAGGCAGGAGAAAGGTGGCTACACCACCCCTAAGACGTGAAGGGCAACAAATGGACCTCGATGTTGAAGCAGAGTCCAGACGCATCATAGATGATGAACTTTTCAACCGGATTCATGATATGATTGATATAAAAATCAGGACAATCATTAAGCCCTTGATTGGGAAACTGGACAAATTAACATCGGAGGTTAAGAAGGCGGGGGGAGCACAAAACAATCTGGTGGTAGAGGTGGCGAATTTATCCGCCCTTGTTACAAAATTGGCGTCGGGAGCCGTAGAGGCTTTACCTAATGAGAGTGCTCCACAGCCCACACTACCAGAGAGGCCCCTAGCATTAGCATCAACTTCACTAACGGTCCCTAGTCAGGATTTAGCAGGCGGAGCCGCGTCGTCATCATCATCAGGTGACATAAGTGGGGCAACACAGGAGGACGTATCAGCCCAATTCATTTTGGAAGCCTCCCCAGTCGTGCTAGTATTAGCAAATGTCCCAGTTTTAGGACAAAATAAAATAGAATCTAAACAGGACTTGAAAGATAAAGCACTTCATTGGCTTACCACTAATATGACCATGGCCCCCCAAGGGATGGATAGCTTAGCAAGGGACATTGTTATGACCAGGAGGGTACCTTGGATTGGGTCTAAACCTAAAAAACTTAAGGGGGACTGTGTGATTATAAATTTTGCCAACACGGAAGTCCTCCCAAAAATTCTGAATAACATCTTCCCACCCCAAAGGCGGAGTGGCTCTATAATCCCGCTTACTTTAAAATTCTTCTATAGTGAGGCTCAGCTCCCTACTTTTTCTAACTCCCCTAGAGTTAGGAGAGCGCATAATGCCCCAAATTGGGAAGGGGGCTTTAGACATAGATACCCCAACGAGCGCCCTGGGCCCATATTTAACTTTGAGTACGGAAGACCTAACCATGCGCATGAGTCAAATTTCTGGCCTCCCATGCCATCAGACCCTGCCGCCAATGGTTGGGGCCCGGGTTGGATGGGCCAAGAACCCACTGGGTGAATCAACAGGTTTATACCACGGTTGAGAAACGATCAGTTTCCGATACGCCCAAATACCCCTTTACCTATGTGGAACATCGCAGCTATGGGTCAAGGTCAGGTAGCTACTCCGTTTGATTGGGGGGGCGGAATGGAGAATAGGTATGCCCCCTTATCGGATTTAAATAACTGTGATTGACTTAAACCTGATAATGTCCGAGCAAGCGAGCCCATATTTATACCCCTAATAAATCGTAGCCAATGTTACCCTGATGAAGATCTCCGCTTGCCCACATTTTATGAAACACCTGAGAGATATGTGCCGTTAGATAACCCTGGGTTATCATACCAGGGGGTGGGTTGTGTATTACCAACCCTGAATACCGTCCTAACACAGAGCGCCCCCGAGGTAGATCAGAATGAGGTGATCATATCCTCAAGCTTAGCTGAGGGGTGTTTGTTGAGGGATAAAGAGTTGAGGGTACCTACTAACTCCTGTAAAATCATAAGTTGGAACATTGCTGGTTCAAATGCTAAACGACAGGACAAAGCCTGTTTGAGCTTTATTTCTAAGCACCATATAATTGCCCTGCAAGAAACGTGGGACACATCGGCTAACTTTTGGTGGGATGGATTCACTTGCTTTACTATTCCTGCCGTCCCTAGCCGTATGGGCAGAGCCAAAGGTGGTTTGGCCATTATGTTTTCCCTAGACCTGAAGGGCAGTTATAGGCAGATAAATACCGATTCCGTAAACATCCTAATGGTTGAAAGGATGACTAGTAACAATTGCAGGACGATATATATCAACTTTTATAACTCTGGGAACAGCGAATACAGTGGGAGCAATGTCGCCAACCTAGATAGCATTTTAAATAAAGTGTCTCAGAATATCGATTTAGTTCATGAGTTTATCCTATTAGGAGATTTTAACATCCACCTATGTAACTTGGTCTGTATGGGAAGAGGTGACAATGTAACTGAGGAGGGCGAGGAGGCCCCTCGGGGTCCCCACTTTGAACACTCTACAGAGGGGCTCGAGTTAGAAGAACTATTAGCAAACCATGACTTATATGAACCTGATAAGGGCGTTAGGGCGCCAACCTTCACTGGCAGTCATCATGGCTCAGTGATAGACTATATCTTTGTTTCACAAGGTATCCTAAATCGGTCTATGGTTTATTGCACAGTTATAACACCCTACAGCGACCACAACCCTGTATTACTTGAAGTGGCCTGGGGTGGCCAGATGGGAGCACCGCCAAGAGCACTTAAACCAGCACACCCCTTGAAACCTTGCGACCAAGACAGACGACTGAAATGGGCTAAAGTCATCCCGGATAATTTCTATGAAATAAATTTTCCAAAAATAAAAGATAAAATGGACATCTGTCAAAAATCGGGCGCGCAAGGTAAAGAAATAATAGAGGCCTTCGAGGAAATTTGTGGCCAGGTGGCCAAGGACCTTTTAGCCAAACCAAAAAAAGGACTTTCCGGAACAAAACGTTGGTTTGATTCTGCTTGTTCAAAAGCCCACAGAGCATTGTTGACAGCGTTAAAAGCCTCTCCCAGGGTCGGGGATGACATTGTCAGATTAAGGAAATGCTATAAGGTTGCCATTAAGAATCGCAAAGAATCCATTAAACGCGAATCGTGGGAAAATCTCCTTTCAGCTGCAGTACTGAAGGACAGTAGGAGATTTTGGGAGATCATTAGACAACCTTTATTTTCTGATGACAATAATGCTCCTATGGACTGTGTGATCACTGACGATAAATGGTTAAACCACTTCAAAAATGTCTATGAGGGTGGGGCCAAAGGAACTGTAGATGCTCCAGTGCCTGCTATAGCGGCACATCCTATGGTTTTTAACCCCGAAGAAGTAGAAAAAGCCTTGATGGCCACAACAAGACATAAAGCTCCAGGCCCTGACGGCGTTCCCGCTGACTTCTTTATGTACTCTCCTAAATTGTGGGCGGAGGTTTTGTCGAAAGTGTTTAATGCAGCCAATAATCATGCACCTAGTTCCTGGTCCACATCCACCATAGTTCCTATTTATAAAAATAAAGGCCAGCGAGATGATCCCGCCTCCTATAGGCCCATATCTCTTTTGGACTCAACCGTAAAAATACTAGGCAGAGTCCTTCTAGCAAGACTTAATGACAACGTTGAGAGCCGTGGAGGGCTGTCTGAATTACAATATGGATTCAGAGAAAGAAAGGGGACAATCGAACAATGTATAAATTTACATCTATTAATCTCTAAATATACAGTGGCAAAGGGGGGTTCCATGTTTCTTGCATTTATGGACCTCTCCTCTGCCTTTGATCTGGTGAATAGGACGAAATTGTGGCAGTTACTGTTGGAGATGGGCATCGATGAGTCTTTGGTTGTGTTTATGGCTAAACTGCACCAGGAGCTTTTTGCAGCTGTCCGAGTCACAAACGATGGTAGACGCACCCCCCTGTTTAAATCTCTAAAGGGGGTGCGGCAAGGCTGCATTCTAGCCCCTGTATTATTCACCATTTACATTAATGGGTTGGGCAGTCACCTGCGGGGACAGGCAGCCGACGTTCCGCATGCAGGAGGCGTCAAAATCCCAGCACTCCTGTATGCGGACGATGCAGTGTTGATAGCCCGTACTGGGGTAGGCCTACAGCATCTCCTGGACGCTTTTGGTAGTTTTATGGAGACTCTGGACTTCAAGGTCAACGCCTCTAAATCACACACGATGGTAATGGGGCGTGAGTGTAACAAAAAAAGACATAAAACATTTTTTTGTAAGGGAGTCCCTGTCACCAACGTATCCACATTCCCATATCTGGGGGTAATGTTTGACCAGAAAGGAACTTGGGGCCCTCAGATAAGAGCAAAAAGATTGGCTGTAATAAGATCTTCCTCAGCGGTATTGGGCTTTGCTGGGAAGCTAGGGGCTAGGCCTATGCAAGCTCTCTTGAAAATCTACAATAGTAAACCAGTGGCCATAGCAGCTTATGGTTCCCAGCTGTGGGGATACGTAAATCTTGATCCAATTCAGAGAGCAGAAAATAGATTCATTAGATCTCTGCTCTCAGTCCCGCAATCCACCCCAACGTATTCTATCCATAAAGAGGTGGGTTTGCCTTATCTGTCTGACACCCTGAGCCTTGCACCGCTAACTTTGTGGCTGAAAATGTGGACAAATGATGATCTACCTCTGAACCACAAGATTTTGCACGATGTCTTATCCTTGGATAAACATACCAGCATCCCATGGCTGGCTTACATAGCGAAAACCTTTGCAGACCTGGGTCGCCCAGAACTTTTTTCATCTCCGGAAAATATTAGGAGACAGGATATAGTAATCATCAAAAAGTTATTTAGGGATAGGCAGGAAGCACGGAGGGAGGAACTCGAACTGCTGAAACCTGCGGTAAGGGCCCATAACCTCCTGGTTTGTACATCCTCACTCTCCCCCTACTTGAACTTTGTCACATTCCCATATCATAGGTTTTTATTAACAAAGTTTCAATTTAATTTGATACATTACTATTTAGGTTCTTTTAAGAGTTGGCAGAAGCCTGAGCAGGCCCCACCGTGCTGCTGTGATAATTTTTCGGTGCAGGATACTCTGCACTTTGTTATGTTTTGTAGTATATACCACGAGCAGAGAAAGAAATATTTGTTGCCTATTTTGAAAAAAGCTGGTTTTGTCCAAGTAAGACCAGCCTTGCTCTTTCTACAACTTCTACCTAACACACATATTACTTTTTGCATGGCAAACTTTTTGGTAGCTGCAATGCGGGCGAAATCTGTCAGCCAAATTTTACCTTAAAATTTTTAGTCGTTTTAGGATGTTTTTGTGTTAGATTTGTATAGAATTATTTCATCCATGTTTAAAAAATTTTTTTCTTTCCTTGTCTAACTGGATCTTCTTTTTGGGAAATGTAAATAGATGTACAGTATGCATTGTATTGTAAAGTAATTGTTTTTCTTATTTTTGTTCTTTGTATGACTTGTAATAAGTCGAATAAAGATATTCTGACTGACTGACTGACTCTTATGTTTTGTTTGGTGCCCGTTCATGTCACGGGCACTTGGCCTACCACCCAACCAAGTGAGGCACTGCTTTTCTCTGGAGAGTTGAGGGAACACTGGGTGGTAGGAAATGTGTGGCTGCCTACTGATTCAAAGAGTTTTCCTCAGAAATGCAAAGGAAATGTGTTTTTGTAGGCAAAGTTTGAGCTTTGCAGGGGATTCTCGGCAAAAGAAAAATCTGGTGAGAGCTACACAAGTCACCCCACCCTGGACCCCTCCCCAGATGTCTTGTTTCAAAAATATGCTGGTTTTGTTTGTTTCCCTGGGTGCCGGCTGAGCTGTGGCCCAAAATCCACAGCTATCCACTTTGCGAAAAACTCTATTGTTTTTCAGTGGAAAGATGCAATGAGCCTAAGTTGTGTATGATGCCCTTTCGTGTCACAGGCACTTGGCTTACCCACACAAGTGAGGGCCCCATTTGTTTTTTAGAGGCTTGGGGGAACACTAGGTGGTAGGTAATTTGTGGCTGCTTGCAGATTTCAGGGCTTTTCCACACAGAAATGCAAGGGAAATGTGTTTTTTAGGCAAAGTTTGCGCTTTGGATGGGATTCTGGGTGAAAAATTCTGTCGAGAGCCATTCAAGTCACCCCACCCTGGACTCTGCTGGGTGTCTCACTTTACAAAATGTGCTGGTTTGATAGGTTTACCTAGGTACTGGCTGACCTGGGGCCGAAAATCCATAGCCAGCCACCTTGTAAAAAAGCATACATTCTGTTTTGGGAAATATGATTTCGCCTAGGTCACATTTTGGGGTATTTTGTGTCACATGTGCAAGGCCCAGCCACACAAGAGGGGCCTTGCACATGTGACACAAAATCATTATCGAGAGACATGTGGAAATATAGAATAGTAGAACAATTGCTATTAACTGTTGGAAAGTGGGTTATTAGTAGTGGTAAATGTGCATCTACCACTGGCAGTAAGGCCACTGACACCATCTAGGGTTCAGAATAGGTATCAATAAATTATTCCCATGCTCCACCCTCGGTAGCTTGATTGCGAGCAGTCAGTCTTAACTTAAGAAAATGGTAAGTAAAACATTTAAAAACACCAATTCAGTGAATAAATAAGACACAACACACAATAAAAATCCCACACTAATTTATACAAATAGGACATATTATTATCTTTAAAATGACACCAACATGACAAAATTCCAATGTAGGAAACCGGAGGTATACATTTTGAAAGAATTAGTACTCTATAGAAATTAGAAACCTATAGTGCCACCTTGGGACATCTGGTCACACTTGACTGGGACAAAATCAAAGTGTCAGGCAACCGCTATTGATCCCTGCTCAGATACCCCTCACGGTCAGCCTTGGT
This sequence comes from Lissotriton vulgaris, assembly GCF_964263255.1. Classification (NCBI taxonomy): domain Eukaryota; kingdom Metazoa; phylum Chordata; class Amphibia; order Caudata; family Salamandridae; genus Lissotriton; species Lissotriton vulgaris. The sequence goes on from NC_141698.1 coordinate 469,802,244, forward strand.
TGAGACTTAACCTTCTGACTTAGAAACCTTTCTGGCGTTTTTTTGCCTGAGTCCCCTGCTGCTCTTCACCAGGTCGAGTTTGGGTTCACCGGCTTGCTTTCCAGGAAGTTTCCAGTCAAACTCTGGAGGTCAGAGCTCTGGAGCTTTTCAGCAAGAAGAGCCAGCTGGGCATGCTGGCTCGCGGTTGAAGATGGCAGCTTGGCTCTCTCAGTTGAGTCTGTCCTTTCTCTGGAGCTTTTTGTCCAAACTTCGACAAACTTCTTGAACATATTCCTGAAGGTCCTCCAGGGATCCCAAATTGTCCAAAGCAAAATAAAGGGGTTTGAAATCTCCAAGATGGTACTTGAAAGTTTGGGGCTTCAGTTCCCACAATCTACTTGGACAAATCCCTTACAAATTCACTGGACGTAGGGGATTCTCTGCGGTGATAGTCCAGGTGAGCTCTGTCAACCTATGGCTTGCAGGGAATACACTCTTTATTTCTCTTGAAGCAAGGTACATTCAAAGTGCTGTAGTTCCAGATAATGTAGCAGGAGTAGTCAGCCAGAATGCAAAGCCTGGTGGTGCAAATCAAGTTTCCAGCTTGGAAAGCCTTCTTCTTCTTTTAGTTTCAAGCATCAGATCTGAGATGCTTTGCATCTCTCACATTTTTATTCTGTGTTCTCTGGGGTAAAGCAGGAGAGCAATTCTGTCCAATTAAGTGCAGGGCAATGCCCAGAGCATGACCACTTTCTCCAAAGTGTGCATAATCTTTACCCAGGGAGCACTATTTATCCAAAATGCAATATGGGTGAACTTGCAGCAGCGGACCAAGAGCTAGTTAAACCAACCTCCAGTATGGCTCATTTCCGTAGCTCTCCTCCCCCTATCATCTGCAAATTCCTCCCATCTGGCTGAGTCAGGGGAGCTGGTGGGTAGCTGGGCCTTGCATTCCCTGCATTTCCATTCGCCCAATGAAGCTTCATAGTTTACAACCCCTACCCCTTACTCTGGCAGTTAGTTCTGTGTAGCTGAGCAGTGTCCAGGGCACAGGATGACTTTGTAACATTACCAACTGAATATCTCAACGTTTATGTCTCTCAAATGCGAGCAAGTAGGTAACACAGAAGACAATTTACAAAATGCCCTTTGAAACACCTACCTGTAAGGCTACCCATAAATTAAGGGAACACTATTTATCCAAAATGCAATATGGGTGAACTTGCAGCAGACGACCAAGAGCTAGTTAAACCAACCTCCAGTATGGCTCATTTATGTGGATTTGCTCCCCCTATCATCTGCAAATTCTTCCCTTAAGCCTGCCATCTGGCTGAGTCAGGGAGCTGGTGGGTAGATAGGCCTTGCATTCCCTATCCCCCAATGAAGCTTCATAGTTTACAACCTCTACCCCTTACTCTGGGAGTTCTGTGTAGGCGAGCAGTGTCCATGGTACAGGATGACTTTGTAACTTTACCAACTGAAAATCTCTACGTTTGTGTCTCTCAAATGTGAGCAAGTAGGTAACACAGAAGACAATTTACAAAATGCCCTTTGAAACACCTACCTGTAAGGCTACCCATAAATTAAGGGAACACTATTTATCCAAAATGCAATATGGGTGAACTTGCAGCAGACGACCAAGAGCTAGTTAAACCAACCTCCAGTATGGCTCATTTATGTGGATTTGCTCCCCCTATCATCTGCAAATTCCTCCCTTAAGCCTGCCATCTGGCTGAGTCAGGGAGCTGGTGGGTAGATAGGCCTTGCATTCCCTATCCCCCAATGAAGCTTCATAGTTTACAACCTCTACCCCTTACTCTGGGAGTTCTGTGTAGGCGAGCAGTGTCCATGGTACAGGATGACTTTGTAACTTTACCAACTGAAAATCTCTACGTTTGTGTCTCTCAAATGTGAGCAAGTAGGTAACACAGAAGACAATTTACAAAATGCCCTCTGAACGACCTACCTGTAAGGCTACCCATAAATTAAGAGATGCACAAACAACCACTGCTACTAAACTCAGTATATGGTGTACGTTTCAGAAATACAACATTTTCCTTCAAAGCCTTTTTAAAATCTTTCTAATTTACCATATGAATTGCTGTACGGTCACTACACAATAAAAAATCTTTGTAAGGTGCAGCTTGATTGTTGGCTCTGGGTGCCTTGGGTTCTTGGAGAACCTACAAGGCTTCTATATACCCGCAACCAGAGGGTCTAGCAGACATAATGGTATATTGAATTTGAAAATATGCCATAGTAAAAGGTTACAGTTGGAGACGTTGAGATTCAAACTCAGGGGCATATTATCAAGGGTGGCGATAGGCAATGTTTGCCGCTTTAGCGGCCGTTTTCGGCCGCTAAGCGGCGATAATTCAATCGCCCTATTATCAAGCTTTCGCTAACAGCAGTTAGCGACAGCTTTTAGGTGATAGCGAGCGGTTTGGGGCCTGCTTTGCATATTAGCGATATTTATCGCTAATGACATGCAAAGTGGGCGTTCCCAAACTGTTAGCGACTGAAAACAGTCGCTCACATCGCTATCGCCTATTAGCAAGACAGGCGCAGCAATGGAAATATTTGCGCTAAGCGTGAATATCTCCAAATACTAACACCTGCCCAGACCAGTTCTTAGCCATGTTATCCAATGGGAGGTGGATAACATGGCTAAGAGCATTTCGTCGCTAATGCGTGAATATCGCTGTATTCTCAGCGATATTCACACATTTCGCAGCTATCGCCGGAAAATTTATCGCTTTGGAGATAAACGTTGGTAATAGCACGTTATCTCAGCGATAAATTCCGGCGATGCTCAGCGATAAAAAAATCGTCGCTAAGCCTATTTAGCGATAAATATCGCTACTTGTTGGTAATATGCCCCTCAGTTTTCTTCAGTCCACAGGCTTAACCAGGACTCTCTACACCAGTGTCCCACATGACTGAATAGCTACACCGCTACATTATGAGTTTAGAAATACTGATAACAAAGAAATGAGCATGACTACATTTGTTATTAAGAAGAATCTAACAGTCAAACAGGACACGGGAGAGAACACCTGTAAGAAACTTGTATTCTGGCACCTATATCGTCAAACTCCATTTACTATTGTTAAAGGAATAAGAAATACAGTTTGCAGTTAGATGCCCTGAAGAAGTCCCATTGGGGACAAATACGTGTTAGCTGATGATAATGTAGTTGGTTGGAAGTATGTAAAACACAATAAAGACAATGAAAATATATCACACAACCTTGTACTTATGAACTAACTTGTCTCCAAACCGTATTATTTGAACTAATTGTTGGAGTGCTCCAGTATATTATACTCAAAAAGTTCACCCCGCCACCCCCCCCCCCCCCCCCCCCAAATAAAACTTCAGTCAAAATGTAACGGGGTATAGCTCTTCAAGATCTGCACTGACTGGTCCGGAAACAAAAGAACTGATGTCAGCAAACTGGGGTTGTGTCTATAAATGCACCACCCACATCCCATCAGGCACAGACAATGCCAATACAAAACAAAACACAACACCACCTACCAGAGTGCAGGGGTACTGCTCACAAATTTCCAGATCCCATCTGACACCTAGCGATAATTCTAAGGTAAGGAATCTGTGGCTAGAAGTCTCTATCAGATGTCCTCTTACAACTTCCAAGAACACGCAAAAGAGTATTGTTTACAATGCCATCTGAAAATGAAAGATCTAAGAGCCAATTATACTAAATGGACAGTTCTTGTAGAGTGATGAGAACAACCTATCAGTTCAGAGTCAGTATGAAAGGCAGAACCTATGTCTACCTCTCAAGAACAAGCAACGTACTGCCAAGTCCTCAGAAGGCTTGACAAAGTGCCACTCTCTGACAACAAAGTTATTGCAAGCTACTCCCCATCATAACTTCGATGTATTTGGTTTTTAAGACCATCCTCAAGCAATTGTTGTGTCTTGTGTAATTACTGTTTGGGCCACCAAGATAAGCAGATGCATAGATGGGCTGTCTCTTTCAACATCGTGCAACTTGTTGTTCTATTGACTTAGTCACATTATAACTCAGCAGGTACTTCTCTACAATATGACTGTCTGACTGCCTATTGGAAAATCCTCAAACCAAGGACATGGCGGCTTGATATGGCAAGACAATGAGCAAGACCCCAATGTCAGAAAGCTGCTAGTGCTGCTATCAAGGCAAGGTGAGATGCTGACCACAGACTGAGAAAGGGCCCAATTACATCACAAGACCTACCTTTGTACATAGGTTCAATTTCTCTTGATGCCAGACCATCCACAAAAATAGCAGCAACTTTCACTGCAACAATGTTGTGCAGTGTATTTTAGCCTCCAAATGTGCATGAGCTGTGTGTCTGAGCTCAGACTGCATGTTCACATTTTTTAACCCTCAATCTAAATCTTCTCAAATAGTTGTGCTCAGTCTGCAAGTTCATCATTATTTACATTATTAACTCATGTTCTCTCGAAGGCGAATTTCCATTATAGTCATAAGTGCTGAATAGTCCTGCTCACGTGCGAGGACTATTCAGAACTTATTCAGCACTATTCAGGTTGTTTTATATATATCTTCTTAAGTGTATATTTTCACCTTCCTTCAAGAAGGCCTGCAAAGATACTTAAGACAGAGACAGATTATGCAGAATATTTACAAAGGCTACAATGGAGAGATTATTCACCATGAAGACAAAAAAGGAACAGAATAAAGCATTTGAGGATAATCTGAGTTGATTTGCAAATAGCATAAATATTCCCCAGAAATGCTTTTTTATGATAGAGATCAAAGGGAACTGGACAGTGTAGCCTTATTGGTTGTCATGATATGTCTTAAAAAGACATTCTGCCTTTAAGAACCCAAATACCACCAGTATCCCATCTTGCACAGCAGGTGGCAGTTACTTCAGTTCTTTTTGAAACCTGTGTCAACAGATAAACATTACAGGAATACCTCTCTCCATTCCACCGGGGAGGAGGGAGGGTCAAATATGACTTTAATGGAAATTCCCCTACTAGAGAACAGGAGCCACAGGTAAGAAACTATTCCTTCTCTCATAGGTGATTTCCATTTACAGTCCTAAGCGCTGAGTAGAGTAGCAAGTCCATCCCCAGATAGTGCGGTAGAGTAGATAGAGGACAATCTGGAAAGGTCAAGCAAAGAGAATTCTGAGGGAACTCTGCCCCACTTGCAAATCTGCTCTATCATCAGTAAGAGCTGCCAGGTAAACATTTATAGAAGATGATTGCAATCCACATTTTGCCAAATGGAGTAAGCATGGGAGGATGGCATCTTCCTGGCAAATGGTAAGGCCCTTGTACTTAGATGAACAACACATGCACAATCTGTTCCATTTGAATGCATATACGGAATGTGTGGAGGTCTGCTAAGCTCCTTTAAGGAGCTCCATACAGTACTGCGGCAGATTTACATGTCTATAATGCACTAGCTCAGGAGCCATGCTGCCAAATTTAAGGAGGAGAGATTGGGGTGAACCATCTGGCCTCCAAATGTTGACAGTAGGTCTGGTCTGCATGGCAGCTTTAGATGTGGATGGACAGACTGGAGAAGGAGGTCCATGAACCACCATTGATGTGGGCACTCCGGAGCTATGAGGATCATCTTGGATGTGGATTGAGACAACTTGATGAGGACTACCCGGATCAGGGGAATCAGCAGAAAAGTGCAGAGAAATTAGCCAAACTAGTTGATCCATAGGGCAGTCGCAAGAGTCCCCTGCTGGAAGAACAGCAATGCTAAGCTTTGGCATTTGCTGTTTTCTGCAGTGGCAAACAAGTCAATGGCTGGAGTTCCCCACTGTTGAAAGATGTTTTGGACGTCACTTGTTTTCTTATAGGTGTCTGCTGAGGGAGCATGCTTAAACATTTTGGACACCAGGAAGGTGAGTTGTTGTGATCATAACGCCCCTTGCTAAAAGCCACTTCTAGATTGTCTGGGACTCGGGTGACAAGGGTCTGGGCCTCGTCCCTGCTTGCTTGTTGAGGTAGAACATGGCTGTGGTGTTGTCTGTCTGAACAAGCATGGAGTACGATGCGAACAACGGATTAAATGCTTTGAGGGCTAGATGGACTGTGTAGCTTAAAGAAAGTGATATGGTATGTCTATTCTATCTGAGCATATGCCCTGGATTTGGAGGTGATCCATGTGGGCTCACCATCCCAGTAGTGAGGCATCCGTGACTATGGTTTGAGGAGGGATCTCCTGATGAAATGGTGTACCTCAAAAGAGATGGATTGGAGAATACCACCATTTCAGGGACAGTTATGCACAGAGATGTAGCTGTATTTTGTCTTCCCAATTGCCTTTCAGTTGGTCCCACTGGTCCTCGAGACATTCCTGTAGATGTCTCATGTGGAGAAGGGCATTTGGTGTGAGAAAGATGCAAGAAGCCACAAAGCTGAAGGGAGAATAATGTTCTCACAGTTGGATGGTAAGCTTTCATGAGAGCCTGACACTTCTGAAGGATCGATAAGCATCTCTCCTCCGAAGGACACAATTTTGCCCTTATAGTGTTGATGGAGGTTTGAACTGGGACAGAGGACGACTTGCTGTGGTTGATCTGAAAATTACAAAAAACAGTTTGATGGACAGAATGTAGATCAATGTCTTACATTCACCCCAGTACAATGATCTGGGCCTAAATCCATCGTTTTTTGCACTCCACACCACCCTGGGTCAGATAATGGCTTTATGCAAATCAGCTCTGACCCTGTGCTCCATGGGAACAGTCCAGTCCGAACTACAATAGCCATATCTTTCCCAGACCGGAATCAAGCATCCGAGGACCGTACCGGTTTCGAGGTAACACCTCTCATGCAAAAAACGATGGATTTAGGCCCAGATCATTGTACTGGGTTGAATGTAAGACATTGATCTACATTCTGTCCATCATATTGTTTTTTGTAATTTTCTCCCTGAGTGTACTGGGGATGCTCAGACGTGGGTCCCAGGCACTCCACACCACTGGAGTCAAGCTAGCCGGGCTGATGAGAGGTGTTACCTCGAAACCGGTCCGGTCCTCGGATGCTTGATTCCGTTCTGGGAAGGACATGGCTTTTGTAGTTCGGACTGGACTGTTCCCATGGGGCACAGGGTCAGAGCTGATTTGCATATCGCCATTGTCTAACCCAGGGTGGTGTGGAGTGCAAAAAACGATGGATTTAGGCCCAGATCATTGTACTGGGTTGAATGTAAGACATTGATCTACATTCTGTCCATCATATTGTTTTTTGTGGTTGATCTGAAGGCTTAACCATTGTAGGAGATTGCAAGTCCAATTGTAATGAAGCTGCGCTTCCTGAGACGTGAACGGCTTTATTAGCCAATTGTCTAGGTATGTATCTCCTGGGATGGGCAGCCGCTAATGCCATGCACTTGGAAAATGTCCTTGATGCTGGCTTCAGGCCAAATGGAAGACCTTGGTATTGAAAATGGTCAACTACAAACATCAAAGATGTTTGATTCCTTCCTGTAGATTGGTATATGAAAGTATGCATCTTGAAGGTCGATGGAGCAGAGCCATTCCCCTTGATATAATTAGGGATACATTTAGTGCAATGCCAGCCTCCAGAACTTCTCACCAGATTCACTATTCATCTGTTTTGAGGTCGAGAATGGGTCTGAATTCATCCTTGTGTTTATTCTTGATGAGAAAGTACCTGGAAAAAATTCCTGTTCCTCGTTGTTGGTGAGGAACCGGTTCCACTGTCAGCTTTTGTAAGAGGATGTTGACCTCCGCTTATAACAGTGGGAGTTGGAAACTGGATGGTTTCCGAGATATGGATGGTGGTGGACTGTTGAACTGCAGACAATATCCATTGCAAACAATAGTCAGTACCCAGGCGTCTTATGACATGTTTTGCCACCCTGACAGATAATGCCAGATGCCTCCCCTCATTGGAGTGGGTAACAGAAGAGGAGGGAGTCATTATTCAGGGTTATGATACAGAATGTAGCCTGCCCCTTGAGCTGGCTGTTGGGTAGATCTCCCTCTTGGCTGCCTTTATTGGTAAGATTGGTAGAGACTTTAGTGCTGTTGTTGTGCATTGCTTTGCTGACATCCCTAATACAAATGAGGGGTTTGAACCCTCAGGGAATAGAAGCAGAGTTCATATGGTTGGAAAGATTTCCTCTATTCCCTGGTGTCTCTAAGCCGACTGTCTTCAGAGTGTCTATCTCTGTCTTCATCCATGCCATTGCATAATTAGCATGGCTTCCAAACAGAGTGTTACCAGAGAATAGAAAATGTAACATTCTTTGCTGTGTTTCTGGCTTAAGGGATGTTGGGCGAAGTCAAGAGGGTCTTTGAAGAGCGATGCTGTGGCAGTACTCATGAGCTAATAAAGAAAAGTCTGCTGCATTACTAGTAATGTGATTTGAGACCATCAATCGCTTCCTTGAAGTCTTCCCTCTTATCTCTCAGGAGATGTTACTTAAACTGGTTTATGGATTCCCATAGTGCTCTGTTGTATCTGCGTAGTAGGGTAGTGGTGCTGGCTACTTTAATAATGGCTGCTGCCATGCCGCACACCTTTTGGTCCAAAGAGTCCAATTTCGGGCTCTCCTTATCGGGAGGTACTGTAAAAGAGGGGATAGTGGTGTGTTGTTTCTTCGTCGCTACCATGAACACGGAGTCTTTTGTAGGATCCGTACGGAGGAATGCTGAATCCTACTCCAGAGGGTAGTATTTCTTTTGAAGCCTGGATGGTAATATCTTAACAGAGGCTGGGGTTAGGAAGAGATCCCTAGGAGATTAAAGGAGACCTGGTACTAGAGGCAGCAAAGGTATTGATGCTGATCTGTGTTACAGAGTTTCAAAAATGACTGATGTCATTTTTGTTGGAGTCGACACAGATATATTAGGTTTTGTTGCTCCTCTCACAAGGACTTCTTGAAATGTGGAGACATCATCCATCAGTGTAATACATGGAGGTGGAGAGCCAGAAAGTGTTGGGGAATAATGTCCAGTAGAAGTGAAAGATCTTGATAGAGAACGAGAATGATGATGATGGGGTGGTGGTGGGATCACCTAGAAGAGGTAGAAGTGTCTTTAAGCTGTGACAATGGCACCTAGAACGATGGCGTGACCTGGAACGAGATCTGGGTCTTGGAGGTACCACCTTCAAACTGTGTCGGGAGTTTTCTTTGCTCCTCTGTACCATGAAATAAATTCTTCTCTCGGTCGCTCAGGGTGCATTTTGAAAGGTTCCTGTAGTGATGGCAAGACTCAGGACCATGCTCTTCTGGGTGGCAGATTATACACTTCTTATGAGAATCTGTCTTAGTCTTCTTTCTCCTACAGGCTCGTCATTTGTAAGAAAAATATGGAATTTTTCTGTCAAATTGCCTTTAAATTCTCTCAGAAAAAGACAAACAAAAGTCAGGGAGAGACCAAAGAAATTGAGTGAAAAGGTTTTCACCAAAATTCAGTTAAGAATTTTTTTTTTTAATTCAAAAAACCTTTATTGTCCAATAAGGTAAGTAACAAAGCTGGTAGCCTACAACCATCAACTGGCCGGCAGCTCCACGTTCGCAACATAAATGCAGTAATACCAGTCATAGATATTCTTATACTAACACAGCATGCCGCCTACAACCTCTCAGGGCTGGCCGCGTGTCAAGTCCCTACTTCTCACATTCTTGTAGCAACAGAGATGTTATATATATGCGGAACACAATTAGGTGAATTCTATTGTAATGCTGGTTATTTCTTACCAGTTGGTGACGACATGGTACTTTGGACACAACCATCCGGGTATTAATGAGCTTCGTAAAGCCAATCCTGTTTGCATTATTTCCCTAGATAACTATAAACAAAAACACAACACAGCCAGTGCATGGTAGATGGTCCAACCAATGATACACAGTACAGACATTCACGTAGCCCAAATCTCTAAAATCAGGTATTCTACGATATCCATGTAGCGTTTTAAGATTTGCAGGTGTGATGCCACTCGGCAGTTCAGCACAAACTCCATTAATGTCTTAAGTGCCCATCCAGTTCCCCGTGCATGTAATCCCAGCCGTACTGGGCTCCGCATGGGACCTGGTACATACTGTCCCTCCATCAGAGTCAGCCCTGGCAAGCATATATGCAGTGTATGGCCCCCAAATATCATTTGGCCTAGTTTTAGATGGTAATGCCTCGTAATAGAAGGTGAGTTGGTCCCGACAATGTGCCAAGTCCAACAGCCAATCTTTCAGAGCAGGTGCCCTCCTACTCCCCCAGCACACAGCAACCCTACGCTTAGCCATTTGTAGAGACAGAGACACAAACCTTCGCACTCCCTTTGGTATGGCAGTGAGCAGGCCCAGCAAACACACACGAGGTCCACACTCAATCGCGACTTCAGTCATATCAATCACTGTCGCAACTACATCTGACCAGAAGTCCCGAACTTTAGCACACTCCCAAGCCAAATGCACAAAGTCAGCAGCCTCTGCACCACATGTACAATTGTCAGAGTCTCGCAACCCATATTTATATAATTGTGCCGGTGTGTAGTATAATTGATGTAAATATTTATAATGTATGAGTTTAAAGTTCCCGTTTGCTGCAAAGTTACCCATCATAGAGCAGCACTCCTCCCATTCGTCATCTGTTAGTGGTTGCTGAAGCTTATTGTCCCATTTGCGCTTCGAGCGACTCTCTATCGTTCCCTCATCCCTTTGCGCTGTGCGATATAACCGGGACACCAACTTCGTCCTGTCCTTTGACTTATATAGGAGCTGCAATGCCTCCAGTGTCGGCGGTTCCGAAGGGAAAGTCCGGAATAGGCTTCGTAATGCGGCTCTAAGTCTGACGTAGATGAACGCGGCCATGCCTGCTTTGCCACCCTGTGCCAGAAAAGCCTGCAATGTGATAAATGTGCCGCCTGGGAAGATGTCACCCATGACCTGCAGACCCGCGCCATGCAGGATGCGGAGCGCTCCAGCCTCACCCGAAACAGAGATATTTTCATGATGCAGGAGAGGCATCGCTGGTGCATATAAAGGAAGCCTACCTGCCCGTCTACAAAGCGCATTCCAAGCTGAAGTTGTGCATCGAATTGTATCCACCTCCTTCTTCTCATACACAGTGTAGGAGTTCACTATCATGGCTTTCAATGGCAACGGTTTGACCGCCCCTGCCTCTACAGCCACATGTGGCATGTAGGGTGGGGCCAACAGCCAGTACGAGGCAAAATGTGCCTGAGCGCACAGGTAAGAGAGGTGCATATCCGGGACTGAGAATCCTCCCAGCTCATATGGTTTCATCAAGGTAACCCAGCCCAGTCGGGGTTCCTTTCCTCCCCATGTCAATGTGATTAGAAGAGAACGAAGGGTGGCAAAAAAATGGATCTTGAGCTCTAGCGGGACATTCACAAATAAGTACAAGAACTTTGGAAGTACCACCATCTTTATCAGTGCTACCCGGTCCGCAAACGACAGTGGCAGACGCTTCCACCTGTCCACTTGATCCTCAAGTTTAGACACAGCAGTCTCATAATTAGCCCTGAGCATTTCATCTGGATCCCGATGTACCCACACGCCTAGATAGCGAACAGGCTCTGTTGCCCACTCGAGGGGAAAATTCAGGGAGAACCTCACGGCGCTCTCCGTGAGAGGCAAAATAATCGACTTCTCCCAGTTAATGGATAATCCCGCAAACCACTCAAAACTGATGTATTCTCGAATGACTCCTTCAAGGTGGCTCTCCGGTTCCTTCATGTACAAAACCATGTTGTCTGCATACATGGATATAGCCAGCGGCCACTGTTCAAAGCACAGAGCCGAGTGCGCATGTCGCTGGCGCAGCAAGCAGGCCAGCGGCTCCATGATTAGAGCAAACAATAAAGGTGAGAGCGAGCAGCCTTGCCTGGTCCCGCTTTGAATGGCGAAAACCTCCGAAACATGCCCGTTAATACGAACCCGGGCCACCGTGTCTGTGTATAGCAGCTTCACCCAGTTTACAAAGAAAAGAGGAACCCCCATACGGCGCAGCACAGCAAAGAGAAAGTTCCATGCTATAGAGTCAAACGATTTTGCAGCGTCTAACAGAACAGCCACCGCCGGCAATTCTGGCTTAATCAAATGGAGGACAGCAAACATAGCTCTCAAATTGTGCGTGGTAGAATGTGACGGGATAAATCCCGACTGGTCTGGTAGGACCATAACGAGAAGGAGCAGACGCAACCGTGTTGCCAGTACCTTAGCAAGAATGTTCACGTCTGTGTTCATTAATGAAAGCGGCTGATAAGATTCGCACTTGTCATGCGGTTTTCCGGGCTTAGGCAGCGCCACAATGAGGGCCTCTCTGAGCGTGTCAGGCAATCGTCCCTGCTCAAACGATTCCTCAAACATTTTGGCTAGATGCGGGAGAAGCATGTCTGCATATTCCTTATAAAATTTGGCGGGGAGACCGTCCGTGCCCGCTGCTTTGCCGTTAGGCAACGCAGCAATGGCATCCTTCAGTTCGTCCTCTGTTATATGGTGCATCAAAAAGTTTTGTTGGGCTTTAGAAAGCCAAACCAATGCTACTTCCTGTAGATATGTTCCCACATCTAACTCGCTAGCCGTATCCCTATGTTCATACATGCCCTTGAAAAATCGAACAAACTGAGTCAGAATCCCTGCGGCGTCCGGAGCGGTCATCGGCAGTAATCTCCTGCACGCTGCAGTACTTAGCCCACGGCTCCGTAATGCGCTCTGCTAGTGCCCAGCCAGGTCTTCCACCCTCTCCATGGTATCTTGCTCTACGCCTTTTGGACAAGTGGCGGGCTTCTTGTTCTGCTAACTCGTTATACTCATCAACTTTAGACCTAATGTCCGCCAGCAGTGCCTCAGTGGGGGAAGTGTCATACCGGTGTTCCAGACTCATCAGATCACGCTCTACCCGTTCAAGAGAGTCTCGCAGTGATCTGAGAACCCCTGCTTGCTTCCCTCTACACACACCCCTGATAGTCACCTTAAATGCCTCCCAGACAGTGCCCATGCCTTGCACTGATCCTACATTTTCCGAGAAGTAATGTTCAATCGCTTCACGCACTTCTTCCTTAAACACCAGCTCCAGCATGGCTGTGGGTTGCAATTTCCAAGCATACGGAGCAGAAGAGTAAGCCGGCCATTCCATCGCTAGTTTAACCGGCGCGTGATCTGACAATGTGCGCGCTGAGTGTTCAACACTAGATACCCACGCATTCACATCTCAGGTCACTAACCAGAAATCCAATCGGGACCATGTGTCTCGCGCATACGTATAACATGTGCCCACTTTGTCTCCAGGATGCCGCAGCTGCCATACATCCACCAATCCCAGATCAGTCATGCCATCAAGCACCGCTTTAGCAGCTTTCTTCTCATTGGTTGGACGGGCAGTCTTTCTATACACATCAGATTCCAAGACCACGTTGAAATCTCCCCCACACACTACAGCAGATGGTGGCAATTTATACACTTTGTTCCACAGCACCCTGTAAAATTCCGGGTCATCAATATTAGGCCCATAGACATTAACCATTGTAATTAATGTTCCACACAATTTACCATGTAACAAAATGTACCTCCCTTATTTGTCAACCTCCTCTCGTATGCTCTCAAACCGCAGTCCCCTTTTAATCAGAATGATAACGCCACGGGCATACGTTGAATACGTTGATGCCAACCGGAACCCCGCCCACGGTTTAGCCACAGATATCGCTGTACGTGCTGTTAAGTGTGTTTCTTGGAGGAAAACGATATGTGTATTATGACGATTTAAGAACCCTAACACCTGTCTAATCTTCTTGGGGCTATTGAGGCCTCTCACATTCCACGTGATCCAATTGAGTCTACTGCTACTGGACATCTACCCAAATCAACATATACCTGGAGTTAGCTGAGTCAAAGGGCAAAACGTAATGTACCTGATTGATAAGCGAAACATTCATGTTTAGGCTATGTTCGTATGATAGACCCCACCGTTCAACAGCGAGCCGATGTAAAGTAGATAGAACCATGTCTTGGCTGTAGACACACAACAAATCATCCCAACAGGGGAAAATCCAGAAACATTCCCCAGCCCTTACCCCCCCTCTGCCCCCCACCCACTTCAGCAACCCAATCTAGCCAAAGCCATCCCAACCCGAATCCCAACTCGGCCCACCCCCCTGTCCAAACAACAATTGGGGTTCAGCTATGTCTAAGGCGCCAGGGTGCATATTCCTCCAGTAGCGTACCCAACGGAAGGTGATCAAGCATTTATAAACATACATCCATATATCATCAGAGCATAGTGGCATCATTTAAACTCTAGAGTCATCACAAATAGTCTAAAGGCCAATCGTTGTAATTCACTCCCTCCTATGCTCATATCATCTGAACACACCCTGAACCTGTTGTGCCATCCAGACCCCTATAAGTCGTCCATCCATTAAGCCAGCTCCTGAGCATTCATGTCTTCCACAGAAATCATACGCGGTCTGGGGGTTCAGACCTCATCCCATATAGCTATGGACATGTTCATGTAATGCGAGGCCGAAGCACCCCATGCCTCATAAACAACGACTGCAAGTTTTAGGATGCTTTTCCCGGCAATTCAGAGCTCCTCCTCGGCCATCTCCTCCTCCTCGGGCGTCGTGAAAGAGTCACGTTTTTTGCGTTGCAGCTTTTTAGCCTAGTCCATTGCTGCCTTTGGAGTGTTGAATATTTTGTTATCAGCAGGAGCCCCAATTCGGAGTGTAGCAGGATAGAACATAGCATAGAGTACTTCCTCTTTCCGTAAGAATTGTTTAACTGTGTTGAATTCTTTTCTAGCTGCCTGTACCGCTGCAGTAAAGTCTGGGAAAAACTCTAGCTTGATCCATTGGTGCTCTATTGCGCCTTTCTCCCTCGCCAGTCTCAAAATGGCGTCCCGGTCTCTATAGTTTAGGACGCGCACAATCCCTGGTCGTGGAGGAGCGCCCGGCGGTGGTCTGACCGCCAGTGACCGATGTGCTCTTTCAACGATGAACATGGTCGACAGTTGCTCAGTTCCAAAAATGTCAGCAATTAGGGGCTCTATATATACCTTCATTCTCCCCACATTTGTCGATTCAGGTAGGCCCATAACGCGAACCCCACTCATCACAGTGTCATTTATATATTCGCTTGGATTTATGAAAGCTTCTGTTTTAATGAAAAAAGAGGTACTCTTCATAAGGAGTGACCATAAACCAAACATCATCCTCCATCCCAACTCTATCAGAAGTATTAACCAATGTAGAAGTCTTATTTGGCACCAAGATACCCTTAATCCCCGAGAACTGTGGTCAGAATGGTAAACTACCATTTTCCCTGCTACATGCAATCCACATAATCAAATTAACAAAATCCTTTGTTCCTTTAATGTTAGACTGCAATGACATCATCTATGCTAGGCTTCTTAATTTACAAAGCCAAAGGTGGCAACAAATCCTTAATCAATCAGAATACATTTGACTCTAAAATCTTCATGAAAGTGCGACCATTGCTCCAACATTACATCCCAGGCCCTCAGGAAATCAATTTTACTGTGCTGTGTACAATGTACAATACTTTCTGGGAAATAGCCCCCTTTCCCGAACACTCCGGCTTCTCACTATAAACCCACAAAGAAACAGCTCCATGAGATCCAGGAATCCAGCTCAGATAAGCCAAAGCAGGTCCAAGTGAATAAAACAAGGAGGAATAACTCTTAAAATTCTGGGCTGCCCTATCAGGAGTCATCTGGATCCAAGCTACCAACAGTGTAGGCAGCACTTTCTCCTTCATTGGGCCTGTGCCCTGGTAGACAGCAGAATCCTATCCAAAAGCCATCTTTTCTCTGATATGGTTCCTGAGGGAAGTTTACAACAACAAGAAATACCCTGGCACTCAAAGCATTTAGAACTCAATTAATGACACAATTCAGTCCAAACTAACAAGGAAAAACAGGAGAAGTAGTCTTAACACAGGAAACACTGAAAATGTAATTTGTCAAGACATTCATTAATTTATTTGATTGGTATCAACCTAACACAAAAATGTTACACAATTTGCAAGGACTGAGACACTTAAAGTCTAAATAGTACAATCAAAAATAGAAGTCTCTACAATGATGAAAATAGTGATCCAGTCCTTGGTTCAGAAAACATGAATCAGCCAACATGCGTTTCGTCACAACCGTGACTTTTTCAAGGCTGTAAGAACAATAGTAAAAACACCTATATGCATTTAGTATATCCTTACAATATGTAATACATCCTATTCAAATTAAGCTGGACAGTGTATAGGCAGGATATATCAAGAAAAGAAGGTCCAAAACCAAGTGGAAAGATAATAGAAAAGAGAAAACCAGTGTAAAAAATGAAAATATGTGAAGAAATGTAATAGGAAAGGATAATAAACTCAATTCAGAAGTTGTATAAGATGAGAAGACAGTTGGGAAGACGTCCGAACCACTAAGTGTAACAAACAAGCAAAGAAGGTGAAAATAAAGAAAGATTAGCATGGCACCACCGGTATAGACCAAAAGGGAATTGTAACCGGAGAGCAAAACTAAGAATCTAAGAAGTTAACAGCTCGTCTGTAGTAATAAGCAGGAGCAATGGGAGTAATTTCATAAGGATCAACAATTCGAGCTAAAACATGAATATTGTACATATTCAGAAGAACAAGTCTAATTATTTATATTGATGTAGTAATGTACATCTTGACTGTATGCTTACTCTAAAATTGTATCTAGTAAATCTTCTTCTTAGTTGCAGTAGCAGTTTGTTAGTAGTTGTTGATGGAGTCGTAACAAAAGTATATCTGTAACACTGAAATAATGTGTTTTAAAGTTATCGGGCATTGAAACAATCAACCACGATATATGGGGGATAGTCGGATACTTGAGACTGAGTTAAACACTCTGTAAACTTACATCTCGAAATGTTATGGGGAGTGAAGACGTAGACCGATTTAGTAAAGCATCTAAGGGGCTATGATAGGTCCCTATGAACAAACAAAATAATATTCAGGGAAAAGAAACTGACAATTGTGATTAGTCTAAAGAAACTGCCCTGTTAGAATTATTCCAATACGCTTGTGAGATAGAGTGCTAACTTATTGTTTACTAGCTGCATGCTAAAAAACAGGGGCACAATGCTGAAAGCGTGCTCCTGAAATTCAATGAGAACTGACCTGATTAATTAACCAACCACACCTAGTAACAGTCTCCTCCCGTCTGTACTGTTGCGAGGAACATTGCTCCAATGTGACACATTTAAATACGTCACATACCCGGAACTGGAAATAAAACGAAGTATTCCATAGACTGAAACTTCAGAGAAATAGAAAACAGACTTAGCAAAATCTTCAATTGTGATCCAAATGAAATGATCAACAGGAGTAGTGTGGCGGCCAACTTAGAAAAGTTCCCAAAAAGGTCAGAAGAACAGTAAAAGAAGGACCCAGTTAGTGTAAAAGTGTAGACAGATGGAAACAAAGGCACTATGTGTAGATGCAATCAAGTGAGAAGGATTGCAATTAAACAAAGTATTTAAAAAATACAGACATAAAGATGTTGCATTACGTACATTATGGAATCAAAGGCACCATGCGTAGATGGACTTAGATGAAAAAGGATTAAATTGAAGTAAATTAATTAAGAATACAGACATGCAGATCTTGTATTACATATATTACAAGCATATGTTGAATATTCTTACACATCACTAGTTAACAATGAGAAATGTGCCATACACTGCTCAATAATAGTCATTGAGTTAGCTTATTCCACAAGGAAAACATTGAATTATTGAGATCCCTCAACAAACATATCTTTAAACAACATTAGTAGAAATCCAAAACATTTGGACAAAAAAGCCTATTTCTTGGCACAGCACTTATGTCACTAGAACTGATCTATCATACACTGAGCATGTATCCCTTATGGATACATGCAAAGGTCCCTGTCCTCTGGATTACTCAGACAAAAACACGTGTAGTTCCCTATCAGTGTTTAAACCCTTTTCAACAGCTCTCAATTTTATAATCCATTGTGTCTCTGTTCTCCTTAGAGTCAATAGGGAAGCAAAAGTGAAGTCCGAGTTGTTGTTGCTGCGAATGGCCCTCATATGTTCTTGGATTCTTTCTTTTAAAGGGCATAGAGTGCTTCCTATGTAAACAAGTGCACAATGGCAGATAATGCAGTAAACTACAAATCTAGTGTTGCAGTTGATGAAGTGTCCTATGCAGTTGTTAATGGGAGTGTTGTACTGGAACTCCATTAGTTTGTTAGCGTTTTGAATTAATTCTATCAGGGCAGTTACTTTAGACTAATCACATATGTCAGTTTCTTTTCCCTGAATATTATTTTGTTTGTTCACAGGGACCTATCATTGCCCCTTAGATGCCGTGCTAAGTCAGTCCACGTCTTCTCTCTCCATAATATTTAGAGATGTATGTTACCACGAGTACGAGCTATAAACGGAGTGTTTAACTTGGTCTCAAGTATACAACTATCCTCCATATATCGTGGTTTATTGTTTGCATGCCCGATAACTTTAAAACGCATTATTTCATTGTACAGATACATTTTTATTACGACTCCATCAACAACTTCTCATAAACTGCTGCTGCAACTAAAATGAAAAGAGGCCTAGATTCAATTTTAGAGTAGGCATACGATCAAGATGTACATTACTACATCAATATAAATACTTAGACTTGTTCTTCTGAATATTTACAATGTTTATGTTTCAGCCTCGATTGTTGATCCTTACGGAATTACTCCCATTACTTTTGCCTATTACTTCAGGTGAGCCGTTAACTTCTTCTGACAATCCGTATATCTCAAAGGTCAGATTCTTAGTTTTGCTCTCCGGATACACTTCCCTTTTGGTCTATACCGGTGGTTCTACGGCTAATCTTTCTTTATTTTCACATTTTTTGCTTGTTTTCTTACACTTAGTGGTTCGGACTTCCTCCCAACTGTCTTCTCATCTTATACATCTTCTGAATTGGGTTTATTATCATTTCCTATTACATTTCTTCACATATTTTCATTTTTCACTCTGGTTTTCTCTTTTCTATTTTCTTTCTGCATGGTTTTGGATCTTCTTTTCTTGTTGTATCCTGCCTACACACTGTCCAGCTTAATTTGGATAGGATGAATTACATATTCTAAGAATATACTAAATGTATATACATGTTTTTACTATTGTGCTTACAGCCTTGAAAAAGTCACGGTTGTGACGAAACGCGTGTTGGCTATATCATGTTTTCTGCACAGAGGACTGGATCACAATTTTCATCATTGTAGAGACTTCTATTTTTGATTGTACTATTTAGACTTAAGTGTCTCAGTCCTTGCAAATTGTGTAACATTTTTGTACTTCTGTTTCTTCTTGGTAGTTTGGACTGAATTGCATCATTAATGTAGTTCTAAATGTTTTGAGTGCCAGGGTATTTCTTGTTGTTGTAAGCTAATTCACAAGCTACTTCTTGTTACATGTGTTTTCTGCACCCCAGGTAGTGGGGTGTTTTTTACCCTGAGTGGCACCAAGTCTAATCTTTCATGTTATGTTACTACACAATCTATAATTAGCCCGTTCATACATTGATATTATTGTGTGATCCCTTTATCCACCACTTCCTTCTCTTGATCTGTATTTCTTCTTGAAAGTGTTAGCTCTATTTTCCATCTCTGACTTATTCAGCACCCTGTTTGAAGATCATAGAACTGGAATCGGCTCCGACGGTTCACACCTACCTTCAACAGAGGCTCTGGAGTGGTATAAGGCTACATATGTAAGAAAATACAACACCCCTGAAGTAATGAGTAAATACATAAATAAATAGATAAATCACAGACATTCCAGTTGTACCTCAACACTTACTGATAAATTGTTCATTTAGACATATTCACACTCAAAGTTAAATTTCCATTTACATATATTCACATAAAGGATGTCATTTTCATTCCTGTGCTGTGTATTTTATTTCTATATATTAATTTTTGGGCAGTAAGTTTCCAAATGTTTGTACTCCTGCTATAGATTAACATAATATACCTTGGGCTACATAGGCACACATTTTTACTTTTTTACAATTAGATTTCATGTTTATATGTACTCAATCATTGGCTACTTTGTGACACAAAATCTGCACAATTCCACTTGTTCATAGTAAAGTTCAACATACACATTTGAGCACAATCAGATTACACATGGACACTTATACACACTTAAACAGATTTTACACATCTTGTCATGTTGATAAAAATCATTCCAACTCATTTGGTCGTAGGTTCTACCTATATTCACTGACAGACTATATGTTCATTCTGAGAATCACAGTTGTTTACATTCACCCTTGCGGTACATTCATAATATAATAGTTATACTCATCTAGCACACTTACAGAATATTTTACTATGGCACACAGTGACACTGGCCTATGAGATGCTAAACAGGCCAAAAATCAATTACCTCATGTGTGACACATATAGGTTTATGTCCTTGGCAGTGGTTCACATAGCAAGTACATTGGTTTAGGTGTGAAAATTATTATATGTGCCTTTCTGAGCACAGCACCAATTCACACAAGTTGTTTTAGTTTACATGTACTATACCGGTTGGTATGCAGCATCGCTGGTTTAAGTAATCTTTATGCTGGTTAATGCATAGTAAGTTACTGGGACACTGATCAAGCACATTGGTTTGCATGTCAAGGCATACGGTTTAAGGTTTGCATTTTATGTTCCCAATATACTGGTTTATATCAACAGCACACTGCTGTGCGTATTTAGTCCATTAGTATATGCACATTAAATACTGGTATATGTATAACACTGTGTGCTGTGTGTACACTATACTAGTCTGTAGGCATACTCCCTTGGTTTGCCTTCATAATGAATTGGTTCATAGGCAAAATACTGCGGTTTGCATCCATACTCTAGTGCTGTGCATAAGTAACACACAGGTCCACATGTTCAATGTGTTTGCTGAAATGCATGATATATTGTTTTTCTCCTATATTGTACTGATTGTAGTTACGACACACTGACTGACG
Organism: Lissotriton vulgaris; assembly: GCF_964263255.1. Lineage (NCBI taxonomy): Eukaryota > Metazoa > Chordata > Amphibia > Caudata > Salamandridae > Lissotriton > Lissotriton vulgaris. The sequence continues at coordinate 469,823,254 of NC_141698.1, forward strand.
TGCATATTATATCAATTTGCAAGAGAAAGGTATGGGTGTGAATGTCTACTGAATGACTATATATATATAAATATATATATATATATATATATATATATATATATATGTATATATATATATATATATATATATATATATATATATATATATATATATATATACTGCCGCACCGATGAAGGACTGACAGTAGCAAAAGAGAACTTATTCTCTAGACTTAAAAAAGAGGGTACACCGAGAAAACCTGTCAGAATGCAGAACTGAAATGTAAGAACAAAGCTAGGAAAGATCTCCTTTTTCCCCTAAACCAGTCACAGGCACTGAGAAAAAGGATCGCCAGCCACCTAGATTGATCACAGGTTTTAATAGGTACCATACGAACCTACGTAAAATCCTCACTAGGCATTGGCCTCTGGTACGGAACGATCCGACCATAGGTAAAACGTGTGGGAAAACACCTTTGATAACCTTCAGGAAAGCCAAATCGATGCGTAGCCAATTGGTGTGCAATGCCCCAGCTATTAGAAAATTCAACAATTGGTTACAAACCCAAAAAGGGTTTAAAAAATGCACCAAATGCAAAGCGTGCAACCATGAGACTAACACGACCAATGTCACAGTACCCTTTGGACAGAAACCCTACAAAATCAGAGATTTGTACTCATGTAAAACAGAGTTCGCGGTGTACGTTTGGGTGTGAATATGTGGTAAAAGGTACGTGGGGAGCACGATCCACCCAGTACACGTCAGAATACTCCAACACCTCCGGGCAATAGCCAATGACGATCAGGCTTACCCAGTAGCAAGACACATCAATCAGGTACATGCAGGGAACACCCAAAACCTGTCATATTTCGTCATCGACAGTGTACCAAAAAACATCAGGGGAGGAAACCGTAAATTGGCTCTGCGACGGTTAGAGTCTAGGTACATAATCCTACTAAACTCCAAGATCCCTATGGTTTAAACACGGACGAAGCCCTTAATGTACATCTGTTGTCCAGTTTGGACTGTCTCTGACCCAAGTACCATTCCTACAAAACATCTGCAGTTCACCTACTTAAGAGACACATATCACATGTACATATGAGCACTACACACTTTAATTTTCATTATTTAATTTTGAATTCACCAATTCGACTCTTTAATTTTATTTAGCCACATAATACTCAAACACACCGACACGAGATCTTTTGCTCCACTTGGAGACGAGGATACACGCACATACAAGGCAGACCGGCACTATTTTCATGTGCTGGGGAATGGCAATAATGGAGGACTGACGGGCTCTGATCATAAAGCAGTTATAGGCCCACAGCATAGTCTGAATCGAATAAGATTAATTCAGAACCACGCAGTAACATCCCAAGCGCGTAGGTGTTTCACCTGTCCCACACAAAATAGTGTGTGTTTACTTAAACCCAACAGAATGCCCCACTTGCCTCAAATGCGATCATATGCACAAGCAAGTCATTATCCTTAAACTGTCGGTGTATGCACAATTTTATTATCAAGTTTTATTGTTATTATTTTTCAATTTTACGCGCGTATGTGCAGTTAACATATGCAAAATGAGTCGAATTGTAATGCACTGTAAATAATTTGTCAAGGAAAGTGTAAACAGACTGAGCCATGACTAATGAGGAATCTGTAAGTCAAGAACTCTTCTATGTCTGTCAATAGTGTGATGACAACATCACCATGACAACCAAGATCGAGTTGAAACCTGTCAGACAATTAACGTTATATGTAATCCTGTATATATACTCTGAAGTAAAGTTTGTGCAGATGTAGCGAACAAGGCGGGAGAAAGCCGCCGAAACGCGTCTAAGCAGCAGCTGAGAGAATACATTTTCTTTGGATTATGGTTCACGGAGTCAGCGCCTTTCTTAATTGAGAGTTTGGACTGGTTTTCAATATATATATATATAACATTTTCTTTAAAACAAAAATAATCATGCTGCACTCTCAGAGGCTGTAAAATCCTGTAGATTTAATTGGCATCAGCAACTTTACCAAAACTCTACCAACATGTTTTTACCATTGCATTCTTGTTCACAGCAGCTGAGTCTGATTTGCAAATTACATACTCTGCTCCCATGCCTTTTATATCCATAGATATTCTGGTACTCGTAGTCTTGATATTATCAACCTTTAAATAATTGCTAGGAACACACCCTTGTGCTTGAGATAGCATCAGCCTTTTAAACATAATATAAGTATTTTCACATACGGGATTGCTGGCATTAATTCTTGTAGCCTCGTGCTGATGTAATATGCTGTACATTATTCCTCATTAGACCTCTTCCTGAAATACTCTAAACAATCTGTGCACGTAGTTTAAAGGCTGTCCATGGTAAAATGTAATTTCCTGAAAGGATTCTGCACACATTACCAGTGTTTCTTCAATGGCATACATAATTGCCATCCATGCCACAGTAATTTATAAAGCCCCCAGACCCCTTAATTATGGGATCGCATCAACATGAAAAGTCATTTAGCCGAGGTCACACACTCACCCTCATCTGTGAGCCTGTCATCGGCTCATAAACAGTTGCAGAAGTCCACAAGACACATATGGAAGTTCTGGCTGTTCTGGGCTGTCATAGTGTTGTAGTGTTTAGTACAGATGGTTGTTGGGACATACAACAGCTACTTATCTGTGCACCTGTACTTAACACTGGAAGACTACGACAGCCCAGAAAGACCAGAACGTCTATTTGTATCTTAGGGATCTTGGGATTTGCAGTTACCGGCTGGTTTCTTCTTTCCTTGAACTCGGGAGGCTGAATATATGCACATATACATATATCTCAACTTGAAGGAAATACCAGCACACACATGGGGTTAAATCCACGTTAGGATTTATTCACACACTTTGTTGCAAACGCGTTTCGGCAGATCGCCTTCGTCAGTGTCGGCGACCACCGCGTTCGTCCCTCTTTTATTTTAAATCTCAGTTATTTACATTGGTATTTGGGCAGTCAGTGATCCGCCATCTTTGAGTGGGTACTTTCCTATGCAAAATATGACATTCCACATCCACCATTGCACTTATTCAAAGTCATAGGGGAAAATAGCCACTTGATTATCGATAGCAGCATAATGTTTCACAATTATAAATTAATTTTAAATTCCTTTTACATTTCCCATAATTGCATCACATTGCCTACTTTTAGCACAGAGTTCTGCCATATTAGAACAGTAAAGGTACGCCATTCGTTCCATTTGTAAATCAAATTTTGACATTTCATATCGTATATAACATCACGCCCTGAATGGGCTATGGCTTCCAATTAATTATTTAACTTGTGCATTCTAATGACATAAACATTACTGTGTGTTAATTTAGTCGTCAGATGGATATTATTCAGATTGCCTTATGAGTCTACCTTTGCTTAACTGAATCATTTTGTTTAATGTAATTATGCGTCCTATTCACGGTCTTCACTTGCTCTTAACTATAAGAGGGGATGTCCTGTCCTATTACTGTGTCTGATCTTATTATGCACCAGTTCTTGTATTATTTTCCTCACATGACTTGCTGCATTAGAGAAGTTTGTAATCAAACGGAAGTTCCCCTTCCCATCACTGTTTTTGGTCTTATCCTCCTCTCTAAAGTGTTCTTTCCTATCCTTATCTGGTACTCTTTTCATGGCCTTTCTCAAAACTCCTCTCTAATACCCCCTCACTTCAAACCTCTGTATGTTCTTGTATGTATCTTTTTGAAAGTCTTCTTCCCTTAGGAGTTCTCCAGGAGGGATACTATTTATGAGATTGCAAGGATGGCTGCTTCTAGTATGCAGTAATGAATTCCTTGTTGTAGGTTTCCTATATAGTGCAGTGTGAACCTTGTTGTCTTTCATAAATACCTTTAAATCCAGAAAGTTAACTTCGGAGGAGCTAATCTCACTAGTAAACTTTACATTTAAAGTGTTACAGTTAAGGAGTGTGATGAATTCCTCAGTTGATTCCTCCGTACCACACCAAAATATGAAAAGATCATCAATGTAGGGTTCCCAGCTCACAGTTTGCTCTACCCACTTCTCATAGGTGTCCAACCATGCCACTCGCTTCTCCCACCAGCCCACTAACAAGTTCATGTAGCTGGAGGTGAAGCAGGTTCTGATGGACGTTCACTTGATTTGTTTGTACACATTGTCCTGAAAGATAAACATATTGTTATGTAGACGGTAGTCTGGAAATTCGAATATCATTTCACTGGGCTCTGTATATTTTAGAGAATGATTCTTTAGAAAAAATCTAATAGACCCAAATCCTTTTTCATGTGCTATACTCGTATACAGATTGGTCACATAGAGGACTCGCATGAGCAAATCTGGTTCCCACATAATCCTTTCAATATGCTTAAGGAAGTCCTTTGTATATCTCATTTATGTCGTTAGCTCCATCACAAATGGGAATAAGAAATAGTCCACATATCTGGACATATTTTCCATTAAACTGCCGATTGAAGAAATGATAGGTCGTCCTGGTAGGTTTAATCTGTCTTTATGCACTGTTGGTAGATGATAGAACGTGCGTGGATGCGGGGTGGATGGAAACTCTTGATGTCATGATACTTTCCGTATATTCCGTGATCATGATAGGGACAAAATGTTCTTGATTATTCAGTTGTTTGTACACTTCCTTACACTAGTTCTCTTTCGTTTGCAGCACCACATGTCCACCTTTATCTGAGGTTTTCACAACTATTGATTCATCTGCTTCCAAACCTCTTAATACCAGTTTTTGTACAAATGTAATATTCAACATATTTTTGTCCTATCAGTTTGTTCGTGTAACTTCAGAATGTCCTGATTTACTCTTTCTGCGAAGATGTCTATCGCATCTGTAGGTGTTTGTGGGTAGAACTTTGAGGTGGGTTTAAATGGGCTGGGGATCCTGTTTGTGTGATCCCCAAGTGTTCAATCGAATCCATATCCTCCAGTCGAGTTCTCATTTGTTGTTGTTCCTCACCACCTAATTGCTCTTGAACAACTAAGGTATCCAGATCCTCACTGGTTAGGATATCCAAACCTGTCTGGCTCACTTCTTTTCACTCTTTTTCACTTTCAACTCCCTTCATTTTGAAGTATCTGAACAGTTTTATTTTTCTTATATACTTAAGCATATCAATTCTTGTCTGTACATATTCAAAAGATTTCGTTGAGCAAAATGTTAGTCCCAAATTGAGCATTGATTCTTCCACCGATGTTAATTTCCTAGGTGTCAGATTGAGGAAAGTTATATTCTCTTTTTCAGTTATTATATTCATTGTCTGTACCTAGTGTTTCGTTTGCTGCGGGTGTTCTTGTTTGTATTCCCATGTCCTTCAGTTCCACTCGCCCCTCCTCGTTGTTCTGTGGCTTGTGGTTCTGGTGGTCTCCCTTTGCCTCCTTTCGACCACATTTGTTGTATGAGGCTGAAGTCCTGTCAAAATGATGCAGTCCCACACCACTTTTTCCAGAGTTGCCTCCTTCCTCTTCCAATTGTTTTGCGTTTGTTACTTCAGACTCCGAAGTGTCTCTTTGTTCCACCACCTTGCTATTTCTATTACTCCTCAGATCACGTCTTGGAGCATCATATTTCCTACAAAATATTAGGATTCTTCCTTGGTCATAGTCTCTGACCTCACGTTCAGATTTTTGTTGTTTCCTCTGTTTGATTCTTAGCTCATACGCCCCCAGGCGCACCTTCATTACTTCTTTCAATTCATTATGTGTTGTTATGTCTCCTTCATTGGCTATGCTTGTTTCAAACTCTTCAATTTCTTTAAGTATTTGCTCCCAGTCACTCCAGGCAAATTTTACTAATATTGTTAGCATACCCTTCGAGGAATCTGCTGTATATTGAGCCCATTTCAGTAATAATTGTGGGTCCGGGTTCTCATACGCTGGGACTATGTACATTCTAAGTCCTCTCGGGACCCTGTTCAAGTCAATCTAGTGCTGCAGTGAAGTGGCTTCCCACCACTTTCTGGTTTCCCTTTCATATAGTCTATCTAATCGTTGGTATTTATTTCATAAATCTCATTGGGGCTGGTTAGAGGCACCACTTTCTCCTGCAGTGCGCGAGCCCTATCACACTTTGAAAATGTCAGAGGCCGCTTCGCTGATCTCGGTTTTTCGGCCCTTAATTTTTTTTTATATTTTATGTACACTTTATGTAACATATCACTCATATTACCTTGTTCACTTGATTCACAAAATGAACTAGTAAATACTACGCATTTAAAATGATCCTTTCTTGTGTGTTCCATTGAAAAATCTTAAATGAATGTACTAGACTTTAGCTTTGCTGATTAATTCTTGACATGTACTAAGCAATTGTTCTCTCCCAGACAGAACCACTCATAGTTTTTCCTTGTTAATTCCCAGGTTCTGAGGGACACTAGGTTACCCCATTGACTCTAATGGGTTAATTTACTACATCACATCTGCCTACATGACGTAGGTGTATGTTTAGAAACCCTGAAAAACGAAATGCATACTGTATGATAATACCTACAACTTTGCATTTGGTAGTGTACTGATATGGAACACTCATATGACCAGCTACTCTCATAGAATTGTTAGGCCTGGGTGACATTCCTGTTCTGCTAGAGCGATCTCGCTAATTTTGTGTTATGTTTAATATGCAAAATTACCTAAATGATGCCATCATGCAATGTGGTGAAATTACTACTTGCTGCAATGCAACACAAATGACCAGAATGTGAGTGTCTGCTGTTTGCAGCATTTTTGTTTTATTGACTTCATTTAGCGTGACTTGCACCCTCTCGTCAAAAGTGGCTAAAAATATAGCGCTTAATGCTAGTTTCACATTCTGCCTAATTTTGTACACTTTTTGTTGAATTTCAAGTAATTACACAAAGCAAATTATGTGAATTTCACACACATACATGAATATGGGCACTGAAAATCTATCGAGCATGAAAACATTCTGCTGCAGTGAGCCATGCCTGTGCCTATACCATTTGCAGACTGAGATTCTGCAAATCAAGATTTGTTTCCTGTTAGTGCAGATTTGTAAACATTTTGTGTTGAGTTTTCATCGAAAAGTGATGCAAACTAGTGCAAAATAATAATGTTGTATTTACTAGTTATATGTTTTGCACTGGAAGTTACTTCAGATTTGGGAAAAGCAGTGTTTTGAGATGCTTTTCAATACTGTGCGTCCTGAGGGGCATTCCATGGGTGGTACATGGGTGTTCTCAAACAACAACCCATAGGTTTTGCTGCAAAGCCCTATATACTAACAATAGTAGACAGGGTTTTTATTTTTGTCCTCATAACACCAAGGCTTCTGCAAACCTAGGCTGTACTGCATTAAGTTACCGGTTATCAGTCTGATGCATTTGCCCATATCCATATCAGTGCTTAGGTGTAATCATGGGACCACTTGATTTCCCGGTACCATCATACCACTTCACATAGAGAAATCAGCCCAGGTCACATCCCCCAGCCTGAATTGCTCCCTGCATCCAGCCTGCAGGTTCAATGGGCTGCTTTGAACCAGCCCTCTGTGGAGGGAGGTAGTGAATCTATCCAGCATTTACACATCTCCCTTCTAGCAAGAACCACTGAATAGAACAGCAAACCCAACTGAGATCTACTCAAAAGGCCGTGTGATACAGTATCGACTCTCAACAGTACCAGCGTGGAACTCAGCTTAATTGTAACACCCAACATTTCAGCTATGATTTTGCCTGTTGTCTCCCAAAACCCACTGATCCTGGGTCAGGTGGCAAATATATGTTCATAGTTAGCTGCAATGTGGCCGCATCTTGGGCACCTGGGAGTCGGGTTCCCAGATGCAGAGTGTGCAACCCTTTGTTGGGTCCCAAAATATTCTGCTGTGGTTAAAAAAAGATTTATTTTCAGATTAGCAGGTCTGACTGTAGAGTTTATCAATTTCAAGTATGCATGTCACATGTTCTGTAGCTCAGGTCCTGGGGTAATCTCCTCCCATATCACCTGTGGTGCCTCAATATTCCTATCGGCAGAATCTAGGAGCGTCCAATACTAAATGGCAACCTCTTTGCTCAAAGGCCTCGCATCTTGTAAAAGTTGTTCATCCTTCCAAGCATCAACCATCTCCAAATTGGCACTTGCGAACCAAGAGGGGAGCTGCAAATATTTAAATCTTGATCGGGTACCCCCTAGTCCTGGCCTTAAATACTTTCCAGGGTAATAACCCCTGCACTGTAAACAGCTCCCCCAGGTAACTATCCAGCCTTCCTCAGGGGATGACTCAACCCATCCAACACACACTCTTGTGTGCCTGGGGAGTCACAAATTAGTGAGAAATCTGAGAGGTACCCATTATCCTCCTGATTCTAAACCATAAACTAAATTCAGCCTTTAAAACGTTTAATAGAACTTTATAAATAAATTGGGGTGCCAAACTTATAAAGACAATCAGAAGATCTCAAGTAGTCATTCCTGCTAAGATCTCCCACCAAGTTGAACTGTTCGGGGTCCCATGGAGCATCCTACAATTTTTAAACTGAAAGGCCGTACAGTACAAATTCAGGTCCAATAAAGCTAGTCCACCTTTCTTAAGCCTTTGCTTCATTTTTATCCAAGCAAGTGTAGCTCCACCAGTGATCCAGAAGAAACTTGTTATTTTCTCGTGTAATTTAGCTCAAGTGGTTCTAGGAAACGTAATGTGGGATATAATTAAAAAGGTATATCAACTTAGGAAGTATCGACATTTGAATCAAATTCACTTGACCATAGATTGTCAATGATGAGTTCCTCCATCCAGTGAGCAGGAGAACAATCTTCCTATGTTAAGTAACCATATTGCATCCAAAGAGTGGACTATAGAGATACCCAGGTATATAATCTCAGTTTTAACCTCCCCATCCCAATTAGTAATGTTGCAGCGCATGATATCTGACTCGGTGGTATTCACCGAGGGTCTCATCACGATGTCGGACAGAAGGCCACCGACAACTCATTGGTGGCGGCCTGCCCGACATCTGAGGCATCTGTCCGACTGCCGTATTAGGGTACAGGCAGTCCGACTAATGCCTGCGGGGGGGAATCCACTCCACCTCCGACTGCCTCAAGAAGACTATCGGGGCAGTGGGTGGATCATAATCTCCAAAATAGAGACGGTGCCTGCTCAGGAACCCCCGTGGGGTTTTTAATACACCTCTCCGGCAGCCTTTTCATACGGGCCATGAAAAGACTGGCAGAAAAGGTATTTTGGGACCCCTAGCAGGACCCTTGCCCCTCGTGGCCCTCCGCTATGGGACCTGGGGTGAACCTGTGCTGCCCCCCTAAGCATCCATGCATCATGTGGCAGGCACCACATGCTGCCTGCCACACGGTGCACGGATGTTTCAAAAGTGTATTTTTCCTATTGATGCTTGTGCTGCGGCCCGCAGTACAACCCACTTTAGGAAAGATACATTTTCCGATCACCATGAATGCAGCTGCATCTTAATATTGGTAGTGGGAACGCCAGCTCATTGTCGAGTGTTCCTGTTTCTACTACAATGTGGTCAGACGCTCGTCCAACCGGCATCCTAATGAGGCCCAGAGGATTCTGATACAGTCCCAAACTCCTTTGCAAGCCTGTCTATCCGGGAAATGGTCTGGGTTGGCTCAGATGTATATATTATAGGATAGTCTGCACAGAGCAAAATCTTTTTCCTATAATGCAGCAGAGAAGGGGATTACCTGTAGGTCCTTTCTAAGTAGCTAAGTTTTCAATATGGATGTCAAAAAGGAGGGGAGACCGGGGACATCCCTCTCAGGTATCTCTAGAGAATCCAAAGCTCCTCGTCAATAAGCCATTGAACAAAATTCGGGCAGACGAATTTTCATAAAATCTCCAAAGGGTCGAGATAAAACATAAGCGGAAGCCTAATGCTTCCAGGACCTCCCAAAGATAAACCCAGCATATTTGGTCGAAAGCCTAGGCAGCGTCTATTGTGACCAATGCCAAAGGGATCAAATAGGCAGTGGTCAAATCAATAAATCCTGTTAGTTGTTGAGTAAACTTGTGAATCGGATGCTTCGAGACAAAGCCCTTCTGCTCAGGGTGGATTAACTGCCCAATCTTCCACTCAAAAATCTCAAGAAAACCTTATAGTCCACATTTAATAGAGAGATTGGTCGTTAGGACACTGCCTTTCTGGAATCTTTATCAGGTTTTGAAATCAATACTAATGTGGCTTCCCTGCATGAGTCTGGGATCTGGGAGTTTTCCAGATAAATGGAGTTAAACCATTTCTCCCAGACTGGTACAATCCCTTCCTTCAAGAGCTTATAAAGCTTTCAGGGAATGGTGTTCGACGCGCCACCTTCTCATTCATAAAATGTTTCAGATGTTCGAAAATTTCTGCCTAAAGGCATTCCTTGCCCAACTCTATGAGCCCAGGTAGGTCCCTGTGCTTTAGGAATTTCCTGAGCCTATCAGAACTGGATATACCTCTTCTGTATATAATGCTGGGAAGACGAAAACCAGATGTCTCTACATTTCCCCTGCATTTCTCGAAATATTCCCTAGGGAATTAGTTATCAGCTTCTTAATGGCGTTCCTAGACCTCTCCGATCTCGTCGTCCATGCCAGGAGTGATCATGATCATTCCCCATACTCAAAAAGGCTCAAGTGCTTTGCCTGCCACTTTTCCCCACACTTCTTATCAAGCTTGAATATAACATAGCCACATATATTTAGAGAAAAGAGTTCTGCTCTCTTTCACGGTTAGATGGGTCTCCTGCATTACAATAACATGTGCTGAGCTTTCTTCAAAATACCGAAGCACCAATCCCTGCTTCCCCTTTAACCTTAGGCCACCCCTTCTTCCTGCAGTAAAGCTGATGCCTACAATTAAGAATTTCAGAGTTTAGTGAATTTAAGGACTCCTCCCCCCCCCCCCCCCCCCCACTGTCCCCCACCCAGTGCCAGCCGCAGTCCGTGCAGGTAACAGCAGTGAGTCAGTGGGCCCATGTAAGGGGGGATTCCGAGGGACGAGGATAAAGGAAAATTAATGATTTATTTAATTTTCCCTCTGCATCGCCCCTCTGAATACCCCTTAACACGGCGCCATCACCCCATCGCTATTACCGGCACAGACCGCGCTGCCCAGTGTCCTTTCTTCAACCCCTCCTTTAGGTAACCGCTAACTACTAATTAATTAGCTTTATCAAATGCCTATGAGCATTCCTGGGAGGCGAAAATGTTATCAAGAACCTATTTGCTGAACAACAGCATGACTACCCCCCCTACCCTAGCTACAGCCACAGAACCAACATAAAACCTGGCTTCAAGAATTTGTCCCCCTTTGATGGAGTCAATTAGCGCATCAACATCTTCCTAGGCACAATAGTTATGCATCTAGTTTTTCCAAATAATGTGGAGCATACCTGGGAATTTAAATTGAGTCTTGGCCCTCAGCTTATGAAGCTCTTTCCTTCTCCTACCAAGCACCCACTGCTGCTGTTCTGTTGCCCTACATATGTAAGACATGATGAAAAAGGAATAGCTTTTAGCAGTGAGGGACCTGCGCTTTAGAGCTATGCCCAGGATGACCTCTTTCCATGCGTCAGAGAGAAAACTTTTCATCTTCCTAGGTTCCTGATGCTGTAGATTCCTTTTAATGGGATCTCCGTGCACTCTCTGTATCTACCTCTGAAGGGTAATTTCAGCCCTATCCTTGAGAACTGTGTCCTGCAATAGTGCTATGATGAAAGGCTTCAAGTCACCATCTGCCTCTGCCTATGGGAAATTTAGGATCCAAGATTCGAGAGTGGGTCTCTAGATTCTCAATCAGCCCAAGAGTTTGTTTAGTCAGCAGACTTGTCCCAGTAGTCTTCTTCTGTCCATCTTGCTTAACCAGGATACCCTCCTCCTCTAATGCTAAGGCTTTGGAGCTTAAAGTTTTAAATCTGGGAAGCCTGCAAAGCCGCCTAATAAGATATCCGGTGGTAGGGGGAAGAAAACACTGGCTCTTCAAAGCCAAGTAACATCTTCCTTTAACTCTTTCTTTAAAGTCTTGGCCTCACCTGTCCTCCTGAGTGTTGACGGGCCCCTGAGGAGGCCACGGGAAGGTAAAGTTAGAATGTCAAATTGTCCCTCGTTCCTGTCGGTGTGATCGGTGAAAGCTTTATGACTGATGCAGAAACTTGCCTAGGTATGAATGGACCTATCCAGAGTTCCCTTCAAATAAGTTCCAGGAACTGGTTTGAGTAGAGAGGGTTTTGTGTAAAAGTGTAACACGTCTTTGACATTGGCATTAACTTGGAGAAAAACTTTTATTTTGCCACACTATTCTGACTTTGCATGCATGCTGCACAGCACACAACACGTCCGAGAGGGAAAACGTTTAACGTTTCTCTGGGAATAGTATTTTATACTGGAATGGCATCCTTCCAAGCCCAATGCTAGACATGATGCAGACACCTTTGCACTATGGAGCATTTGATCAATTATTTGTGTGTGACAGTAGCCAACCTGACTGTGCACCAGCGCTAGGGAGAGAGCAGAACAGTGCCATATCTTAGTAGATGTGGTGATTTCCTGCTCTCTCCCTCTCACAATGCAGAGAAACAAATACGTTGGTTGAATCTTGCACAAGTAAAAAGTTACATTTGCACCACAAGGCAAATTTTAAAGACTTTTATCGTGGTCACACGTTGTGTACCATCTTTATAAATCTGACCTGTGGTGCAGATGCAACTTTTTACTTATGCAAGTGCATTCACAGAACATTTTAAAATTCATTTACTGTGTTTTCAATGCTTGCAATTAAAGTGAAAGGTGTCAAGATTAAACTGTACATAAGAAAAAGTGTAGCTGCGTAATGTTATATATGTACATTGTCTTTTATTGTATTGATAATATTACTAGTTTATATGTACACATGCCCAAAAATGTATTACTTTGCTTGCCCACTGCAGTGCATCCATCAATAAGTTTTTGCATATACTTAAAAAAAACTAGTGTGTACCCATGAAGATAAGTTGAATAAATAATGACAATTCTTTGCTGTCTTTATCTAATCATTTCATACAAAGTACATTTTTAGTTAATGTACATAATGAGTGGCTGAAGACTGCAGAAACATTACTTCGCATGGTTTCTACTATGAACTCTGTCCTTTATAGTTTGGTTTGTGTCTGCAGTATATTGGTTTGACTTAGCTGATTTTAGGAGGCACGAGGCCGGGCCAGGAGGCCTATGGGAGCAAGAAACTCAGGGGCATATTATCAAGTATGGCGTTATAATTATCGCTGCTTTAGTGGCAAAAAACTGCCGCTAAAGCGGTTCTAATTGGCTTGATAATATGCCGTAGAGAATTCCTATAGAAGCCCATGTTCACACCAGAACATGGGCTTCTATGGGAATTCGCAAGGGCATATTATCAAGCCCATTATCGCCGCTTTAGCTGCAGTTTTCTGCCGCTGAAGCGGCGAAAATTATAACGTCATTCCTTGATAATATGCCCCTCAGTGTTCCCAAATTCTCACAGAGAAAGGGTGCTCCTGACCTCCTGAGCCTTGAGGAAACTGCACTGAGGTATTTTCTTTAAATTGTTTGCTGAAAATAGAGAATTGCTTTATAATTCTGATTATTGACATTTCCATTTTCCCAGAATATATATTGAAATTGAGCTTTTGAAAAATTAAAAATGTTATTGTAAAGTTTGTGATGTATTTCCCACTGCTTTCAGAAGCACCAACACGTGGTATTAATAATGCAGTTAATTGTACATCTCTGGAAGCAACTGTTTTTAATGCAGGCTTCATAATTTGTTTTTATAATTCCTAATGCATTTCAATCCAAACAACCACATTTCACTATCTTTCGCCAAAAACTGCAGTTTTCAATACACTAATGTTGTGAGTTCTCAGTTCCTTAAATCACATCACATGAAATCACATCTCTATTCAGCTGTTCTAAAGTATATAATGGGACTACAATGGTTTAATCCATGTAATGATAAGCTGGAGGCACGTCACTTTCTGCTTATGCATGCATGGAGCATTTATCACCCCCAGATAGTTTTGGAATTAACTACGCAACTAGTCACAGCCTTTTCCATTGTCAAAATATGAGAACATCAGTTGCATTTTATGCAAACAAATGCTCGTTTTCAGTTTGTTTATGCTCATCCTCTACTCCTGCTACAGGATTTATACCCATGAGAAATCTCAAATACACAACATGGTGTAATAAATAAATCTCAGGCATTTTGCGTAACAACAGTTACACAAAATTCAGAACTAATCCAGGAAACAGAAACTTATACCTGAATGATTCTAGTGTAAATAAATGAATAATAATAAAAAGAAAAAAAAAAAAAATATATATATATATATATATATATATATACCACAAAAGATGCTCCTCCTGGACTCAATGAGACTCGTGGAGGTTGGCGCGCACGCCGGCAGAGCCACCGGCAAGTTTATTCATAACTAACAGTCCAGTAACCACGCGCTCTCAGAAAATGAGCCAGCACCAAGCCAGTGTAGTGTCCACAGTACTCTGAAAGTTGGCGGCCATCTTGTAACATTGTAAACACACTGTTAATAGATTGTACATTTTAACACACAGTGAAAATCATATTTTCTATACATTGCTGAATGCTGTAAATGTTGACATCGCTAAAAAACAGGCTGAATGATGGTATGTTTTATGAACCTGTAAGTTTTGAGAGATATAACAGTAGCATTATGAGCATTTGGGATAGTTTATGTGAATGGAAGGACAAAGGCATCCTTACGTGGGAGGAATATGGATATCTGAAACAAGACTACCCTATTCTCCCAGTACTGTATTTATTGCCCAAAGTACACAAAAACCCCATTAGACCACCAGGAAGACCTATTGTGTCTTTAAGAGGGAGTGTAGGCAAACATGTCTCAAAATACATTGACCACTTCCTGAGAGAGTTTGTACATAATTTGGACAGTTTCGTGAAAGACACTAAAGATTTTCTGTTGAAGATTGAGAATGTGGTATGGGACGCAGATTCTCTGTTCATTTTACTGGATGTGCAGAGCCTATATACCATCATGAAACATCAACATGGTCTCACAGCAGGCAGACGTTATCTCAACACCAGACAAGTGAAGTACAAACAACACACTCAAATGTTAGTAGAAATGACAGAATATTGTCTCATGAATAATATCTTTCAATTTAACCAAGCATTGTTCCGGCAAATCAACGGGATGGCCATGGGATCGTGTTCTGCTCCCAGCTTCGCTAATCTATTCATGGGAAGCTGGGAGGAGAAAATCAGGTCAGATCCTGAACTCAAATCTGATTTTGAACATGTGTCGATGTGGCTCCACTACATCGATGACTTGTTTATTATTTGGAAAGGCAGTGAGAGTGATGCTAAGAATTTCATTACCAAACTTAATAACAAACAGTTGAATATTGTTCTCAGTGGTGATATCAATAGCACTGAGACTGAATTCCTAGATGTGAAACTTAGAATGAAGAACAACAAGGTTCTCACTACGTTACACCGCAAATCCACCGCGGGGAACAGTGTATTGCATGCCCTCAGCAGCCATCCAGAAACTCTCAAGTGAAGTGTTCCATTTGGGGAGCTGCTGAGGGCAAAAAGAAATTGCAATACTGATGAGGCCTACAAATTGGAAAGTAAGATCATTGTAGAAAGATTTGAGGAGAGGCTATCCATCTTGGGTACTTAAGAATGCCTTGAAAAGAGCCGACAGTATGGAGAGAACACAAACCATCATTGACAAACAACAAAAAGCAGGACCACAACAAGAACAAACTAGAATGATACTGACATTCAGTTCAGATGGACAGACAGTGAAGAGAATCATGGCTAAAAATTGTGAAATTCTTAGGAATGACAATGTTATTAGCGAAACCATCCCCAAAAGGCTCAGCATTACCTATCGTAGCAGTAGGAACCTGAGGGACATGTTGGTGCTGAGTGATATAACCACATATCCTCCAACTAACATGGAAGGCCTCCAGGGCTTCTACACATGTGGCCATTGTAAGGCCTGTGCACAAAGTAAAAGCCATAAATGTGTGACTTATAAAGACACAACCAAAAATATCACACAATTTTTGACCTGCAGTTCTGTTTTTGTCATCTATGCTATAATTTGCCCTTGTCATTTATGGTATATAGGTAGCACTACTTGTATGGCCAAAAAGAGGATTTTGGAGCACAGCCGAGCTATCAGGAACTTTGATCCAAAATACCCGGTAGCCCGTCATTTCAGAGAACATCATTTTTCCAATGCCAAAGAACTGGGATACATCGCTTTAGAACAGATACGAAAGGACCCCAGAGGGGGGGAATAGAGTGTTGAAACTACACCAGAGGGAGTCGAAGCTCATCATTAATTTCCAGACCAAAACACCTAAGTTCTGAATCATGAAGAGGAGTTATCAGTACATTTAAAAGAATAATTAGTTACATTATGCTCATCATCTGCTTTACCTAGTAATCCTTTTTCGTTATTGTACCTACTTAAGCTGTCTGGATTATGTTACAGGGTTCTTTTGTTAATCCTGTGTTTTAACCTGTATATATTTATTTATTTATCTTACAGGAGGCGAATAAAGGGCACCTATCACTAGAACTCACTTCCCTCGGCCTTCCACTCATCTACCTCCTTCTTGACCGTCAAGAGCACTGCAACACTATTTACATTAAGCATGTTATTGGTGTGGTGACTCAGTAACCTTTTGCATTTCTGACTGTACAGCATGAGTGCAGAGTTATTATCATACTGAGTATAAAGCATTTTACTCTGTCAGCAGACCTTGCTTTCTGAGGTGGTAAATTTCTGCCTCTCTAGATATTAATGTATCAAGGCACTTGCCAATACTCAGTACCTCGTATCGATACTATGATTTCTGGTTTATTGTTCAAGCACTAGCTACACATTGCGTACATAACTATATTGACTAGTTAATGCACTCTGGTTGGCCCTAGATGCTACACGGCAATAGGATTGTCAATGTACTTTATTGACAACATTTGAGTGACAAAGTACACGCAGTATGCGCGAGCAATAGCCGATGCCATTACGCATACGTATGATCATGGCAGCACATACTATTTAGTGCAAGCATTATCACGGTGTATTTCCCGGAGCACAACAATTACAATGGCAGTCCAAACACAGTGCTTATAATTGTACAAATAAACTACATGAGGTGAGGTACCTTTACCTGTGCAAAGTGAACAGTGTATGAGATTATAAATACAGCTATATTATTTTTTTTCGAGCCTGTTTTTTAGCGATGTCAACATTTACAGCATTCAGCAATGTACAGAAATTATCATTTTCACTGTGTGTTAAAATGTACAATCTATTAACAGTGTGTTTACAACGTTACAAGATGGCAGCCAACTTTCAAAGTACAGTCCTCTGTTCATTGTTAATTTATGTTACTGGTTGCCTCACACTATATATGCTTTGATACACAGTTTGTTCCTTTCACGTGATCAAGCCTTTTGAGGTGAAATCCGTCGTGAATTAAACTTTGGACACTGCACTGGCTTGGTGCTGGCTCATTTTCTGAAAGCGCGTGGTTACTGGACTGTTAGTTATGAATATATATATATATATATGCAAATACCTCGCAGCAGCGCTCCCTCAGTGAAACACGAGGCAAGGACCAGCTTTTTTCAGCATCTTGTTTATTCAGCCATTAACCAGGTAGTCATAACGCGTTTCGGCCGTCCCAGCGGCCTTGGTCACATGGCGTTACAGATTGCTTTTGCCCTTTTTAAAGTGATCTCGTGCAGTCACATGTTCCAATGATGGACATAAACAAAATACTACATGTATAAATACATTTGCTAATGGTTTCTCATAGGTGCCAGTAAAGAGGAGAATTGATAACTGTATAAATACATAAATTAGTCCTGTAGTATTATTGTATGAAAAAATATATATATACATTTGCAATTTCAAATCTCATGTGGCAGAGTATTTTTAGCTTTGCAATTCTATACATATCAGCATGAATGCCTTTAACTCTTCAAGTTGGTACTGAGAAAATGATATCAACCTTGTCCATCAAGCCCATTAATAACTACTGTGCATAGTCAGTGCTCACCAACGTGTATTAAATCATAATACAAAAAAAATGTAATAATAATCACTACTATTTCATGATAGTAGAGAAAAGAAGATCCAAAAAAAGAAGATAACTTTATCTATAAGGACCCTACAAAAAAGGATGAATTCATGATGAACATATTTCCAGCCATTAGAAACTCGGAAGAAGGGGATATAATACCGCTAGATATTATTTAGTTCTGTTAATTCATTCTCACCTTCAACCATATTATTGCACCTGTATTTAAAGTGGCTTCGTGTCAACTAGAAAAAATATATACTTTTTTCATAAAGTGACATCGTGCAAACAAAGTGCAGATACAGATAAAGTGGCTGGTGCTGGGGGGTTATACTGGAGTGAGGTAGTTTAAGGAGGGAAAATCTTAACTCTATTCAACCAGAGTTATAGTCATAGTATTCAAGACAAGATATGATCATACATTACCAATGTAGCACATATAGAAAAAATCACACCATAAAACCAATCTATAAAAAAGGGAATCGGTGACATGACTAAAATCAGCTATCATAACAAACATTAGGATAAAAAGACTACCCCAATGTTTAAAAGGACGGCTAAAATCAATCAATTCATATATATACACACACACATACTTCACACTCAATATATAAATTATGCACAATACATTACAATATAAATACATATGTGCAAAAAAGTGCAAGGTGCGAACCAACTCCTCTTATAGTATGGTATGCTGTAGTATATTGGTGTTAACTATATGGCTAAGATGTGGCATTATCATGAAGTGATCAAAGGTATGTGTGGAGGTCCTCCGTGGTGTTAAGACCACCCGGCCACTTTGAATTAAACTCCAAAATATATTTGGTTTCAAGCCTGCGCATACACGCCTCTCTGTCGCCTCCTCTTTTAGTAAGCGGGATCGATTCTATGGCGAAGTATTTGAGACACGGAGGCTTACTGTTGTGACACGCCTCAAAGTGTCTGGCCACTGGATAACTCTGATCCTTGTTAACAATGGCGCGGAGATGCTGTAAGATACGCTTGTTAATTTGCAGTTTACTGCTACCAATATATTTGAGTTTGCAGTCACATTCCAATATATACACACAGTATTCAGTTCTACAGGTTAAATGCTGTTTTATCTCCCTCGTAGTTCTTGGAATTACTGTTGTGTATTTTTTGGTGTTAACCATGTTGGCAAGCCTTACATGCCAGGCATTTGAAGAAGTCCCTGCTGGTGGGTCGCCACGGCTCCTTGCCGATGTATTCCTCACTGTTTTTAGAGAGGATGGAGCCCATGCTTAGACTTTTACGGAAAGTTATGGAAGGATTTGGGGGCATCACATCGCCAATCATGGGATCATCTTTTACAAAGTGCCAGTTTCTTCTGACTATACTCCTGATTTCTTTCTCCTGCTTGGAGTATGTCAGTATAAGTCTAACTTCATTGATTTTGTCGCATTGTTTCACTTTCTCAATCAACAAGTCACCTCTTTCTTTAAGCCTGGATTTCCTTATAGCAGTGTTCAGTATCTTGGCAGTGTATCCCCTATCTACAAATCTTAGAAAACTTTCATGTTGTTTAACAATCATGTCATCATGGTTACTACAAATACGGCGGATGCGTAGCATCTCGCCGTAAGGTATGGATTTGATTAGATGTTGGGGATGAGCACTCGTGGCATGTAAAAGAGTGTTACCTGCCGTCGGTTTCCTAAAAAGGGTACTGGTAAGAATACTATTAGATATAAAAACCTGTACATCTAAAAATGTCACCGATTCCCTGCTTACATCAGAGGTAAAATGCAGATTAAGATCATTTTCATTGATTTCATGTATGAAATTTAAAACACTTTCCTCGGAACCACGCCATACAATAAATAAGTCATCAATAAAACGGAGCCAACAGGTGATATTAGTGGTGCAGTATTTTTCAAATTTGCGCCTGAGGACCAGTTCCTCCCACCACCCCATAAACAGGCATGCGTAACTGGGGGAGAAACTGGCCCCCATTGCTACACCTTGAACCTGTTGGTACATTTGTTCATTAAAAATGAAGAAGTTATTGTTAAGGCAGAATGTTAGCATTTCCAAAAGCATTTTGGTGTGTTGGGCCAGTTCGATAGGCCTGCGGCTCAGATAGTATTCACATGCACGCAGGCCATCTTTATGCTTTATACATGTGTATAATGAACTGACGTCCAACGTTACTAACAGCAAGTCTGGGCTCCACACTACATCCTCTAGTTTTCGCAGAAAGTCACTAGAATCTTGTACATATGACTTTAGAGATTTCATGTGTGGCTGCAAAAAATAGTCAATGTACCTTGAGAGGTTTTCCAACGGGCCACCACAAGCTGCAATTATTGGTCTGCCTGGTGGTTTGGAGATACTTTTGTGGACCTTTGGTATGAAATATATATATGGAGTGAGTGGATGATCTTTTTTAACATACTTAAACTCATCTCCACTTAACATGCCAAGGCCCTTCCATGCCACCAGCTTCTTACATAAGACCTCTAACATTGCCCTGTATTTCTGGGGGTTGCTCTTAGTATAGCATTGTGGGTCGTCTAATTGCCTGTGCGCCTCCTCAAGGTATTCCGTGGTAGGCCATAAAACAATATTCCCGCCTTTGTCTGAATTCCGAACTATAACTTCAGCATCTTTCAACTTAGTGGACAATTGTTTTAATTTTCTTTCCTGATTCGTGAATTGTCGCTTATTATTGTCAGTCCTTAGGGCCATCTTTTTCACTTGTTGCACCACAGCGTCGCTAAACGAGTCAAGACCATCACGTGCCGCCAGAGGAATATATTTGGACTTTGGCTTGAATGGGGTAATTGGTTTCATCTGACCACTGGATGCCACTATCTCCTGTGTCCCCATAGTCTCATCAATCCCCAGCTGGCACATATCACGATATAGATTTAGGTCACTGACTGCCAGTTCAGAGGTGCTAGTCACTGATCTTGTCGGAGCATTTTCCATGCTGGCTGTCTTGTTTAGGAATTGTTTAAGTTTCAATATATATATATATATATATATATATATATATATATATATATATATATATATATATATATATATCGGCACAATTCTTTTGGAAAAAAGAATGCAGAAGCCACCATGGGGAAATCCGAAGGAGCAGCTTTATTCTCTTTAACAACAGGCAAATGCATTTCGGCCGCGAGGCCTTTCTCAATGCCCACAGTTGTAGAAATGGACACGCCTCCTCCCCTTGGGCTACTTTGAATGTCCTGCCCAGTCTTGATTGGCTGTTCTCCCTATTCCTCTCACTCCGGCCGGAGTGGGCTGCCCAACATGTCGTGGCCACCAGGTGACCGAACTACAAGTCCCAGAATGCCATGTTCCAGCGAAGGGGTCTGCAGGTTTGGGCTGACATCCAATGCAAATGTGTGACTGGCAGGTAAGTCCAAAGAAAGAGCGTGCCTCCATTTCATATTAATAGCGGAGTTAAACGTACTCCCTCGAGTCCCCAAGCCGCAGCTACCTTAAACGCCCAGGTTGCGTTCGCCTTCTGGGGTCACCAGGTGTCCACCGGAAAAAAACTGCTACCGCAGAAAACCTTCTCACACCAGCCGGAGCTGCCGCTGCCAATGGTTCCGGCAAAACTTGCGCTGCGGGTTGCTTCATATCAGTGATGTCATCAGTGATGTCACTGACCATGTCATGAATGATGTAATATGTGACATCATCAGCAGTGGATTGCGGGTGCGCGATATATAGTTAGTACAACTAACTATATATGGAATTTGAATGGTTTTGTGTGAGTAAAATAAGGTTTTGTAAATGTGAATTCCTAACTAAATATGGTCTATAACCTATGGTTTTTTCAGTGAATTTTCAAGGTTTTGTAAATGCTAATTCCTAACTATATATGGTCTATAACCTATGGTTTTTTCAGTGAATTTTCAAGGTTTTGTAAATGCTAATTCCTAACTATATATGGTCTATAGCCTATGGTTTTTTCAGTGAATATATATATATATATATATATATACATACATATATAAACATATATCATCTGTATATCTATATAAATACAAACATAAATGCATGCATACATATACTTATATGCATACAGATGCATGTTATTTACATGAAAGTTGAAAAAACACTAATAAAAGCAAAGCTAAAAAGCCACCTCATTACAAACAGAATGGCTTTAACTTAAACGAGGGCGAGATCTATTGCATTTTCAATGCTTGTTTACTTTGGTTCCATCAAGAAGGCATTCAGATGTGTCACACATTTGCCATAAATTCTGAATGTTAGCACTCTAGTTGCACATTAGATCACTGTAGTAAAGCTACTGCTCACCAGGGACGTCTGCTGCTGGTATTCAAAGTGCATGTTTCAGTCTGCATGTCAGAATTTTTTTAATGAAATAGAAGAGGATTTGAGAGGTCACTCAAAATGATCCCTAATTTTTCTTTCTGAAGCACTAATCATACTTTCTATGGCAAAATTAACCCCCTCATGTTGTTCCTTTTTAAATTGAGTGTTTTCAGACTTACCACTTCATTCCAATCAAGATGGCTTTTGGTGTGCCATACTTTTGTCATAAGTAAGACTGTTAGCGCTCTAGTTGTTCTTTAGAACACTCTGGGACATTCTGTCATTGGGCTATACTTGGGGTACATCTGGGTGATATTTGGGCTACATTTAGGCTCTTTTGTCTCTGGTGGCCATCTTGGGAGACTGTATGTCAGAATGTTTTAATGAAATTGAAGAGGGTTTGAGAAGTCACTCAAAATGTGCCCTAATTTTTCTTTCTGCAGCACTAATCATAATTCATATGGCAAAATATAACCCCTCATTTTGTTCCTTTTTAAATTAAATGTTTTAAGAGTTACCACTTTATTCCCATCACAATGGCTCTAGGTGTGCTATACCTTTGTAATAAGTAGGACTGTTAGCGCTCTAGTTGTTCTTTAGAACACTCTGGGACATTCTGTCATTGGGCTGTACTTGGGCTACATCTGGGTGATATTTGGGCTACATTTGGGCTCTTTTGTCTCTGGTGGCCATTTTGGGAGACTGCATGTCAGAATGTTTTAATGAAATAGAAAAGGATTTGAGAAGTCACTGAAAATGTGCCCTAATTTTTCATTCTGCAGCACTAATCATACTTTCTATGGCAAAATATACCCCCTCATGTTGTTTCTTTTTAAATTAAATGTTTTAAGAGTTACCACTTTATTCCAATCAAGATGGCTTCAAGTGTGCCATACCTTTGTAATAAGTAGGACTGTTAGCGCTCTAGTTGTTCTTTAGAACACTCTGGGACATTCTGTCATTGGGCTATACTTGGGCTACATCTGGGTGATATTTGGGCTACATTTGGGCTCTTTTGTCTCTGGTGGCCATTTTGGGAGACTGCATGTCAGAATGTTTTAATGAAATAGAAAAGGATTTGAGAAGTCACTCAAAATGTGCCCTAATTTTTCATTCTGCAGCACTAATCATACCTTCTATGGCAAAATATACCCACTCATGTTGTTTCTTTTTAAATTAAATGTTTTAAGAGTTACCACTTTATTCCAATCAAGATGGCTTCAGGTGTGCCATACCTTTGTAATAAGTAGGACTGTTAGCGCTCTAGTTGTTCTTTAGAACACTCTAGGAGGCTGCAGTAGAACACAAAGGAATCAACTGACAGTCTCTGTCCTTGTTGGATGTACATGTTTTACTGAGAATGTCAGACTTCATTTTCACATGACTGAGAAAGATAATGTGAATTTACAGAAAATATGCTTTCAGTTTAGCTTATAGATCCCCTTCCAAACCACTGTGGGAAAATCATGAGATATTAGTTTTCTTTCAAACAATATTCATGATATCACAGCAGAAGGTTTTTTCACATGGTAAAATCACCTTAGAACCCACCACAATTCCTAAAACGAGTATGGTACCATCAACAAATGATTTATAATGTAACTACAGTCCTAAAACCCTCTATTAACTACAATGCTTTTTAATGAGGTGCTATCATGTATATTGGTCCCAAGATGGCTGCCAACACTTCTTGGATGAAGTGCTGACAGCCAATCAGATCAGATGTGTGGTTAGGCTCCGCCCAGATATATATCTTTTTTTGAACCTAAATTACTCAAAATCCACTGGAGCACATATATTGAGACCTAGCAAAGGCACATCGGGCTAACAGTCCCTACAATTTTGCCAAGTTTCGTGCAAATCCATTCAGCCGTTCGAGCTAAAAGTGAGGCCAACCGCCCTATGGAAATTAACATGGGAAAAACGCGTTTTGGGACCCCCCTTTTTTCTCGCCCCCCCCTTGATGAAACCCCCCCAAATTGTCAGGGTCTGCTCAGAAACAAAATGTTCCATTTTCCTGAAAATTTCAGCCAATTCCGTCCACAAACGCCAAAGTTATTAGACATAGAATTTTCAAAAATCCCATAGAGAAAAAATCCTAACTATATATATATACCTACTGGCGACCGCCAGTAGGTAATATATATATATATATATATATATATATATATATATATATATATATATATATATATATATATATATATATATATATATATATATATGATTGAAAGGGCTCCCACACAGAGTTTCTCCTCCCAGGAACCACACAAACGACTCGCACACCAGGGTCCGTGTTCAAAATTGCGTTTATTGGCGACGCGTTTCGACCAAACGGTCTTCTTCGAAAGCCAACCACACATAAACACAATCACCATTTTATACACAAAACAGTGCTCATAGTGGTAAAGGAAACTGAGGTAGGACTTTATTTTTAGTCATGACTACATTACATGTGAACTACAAATGAGGTAGAAGACAGACTATGTCGAAAACCAGTCTCAGACAAGTTAAATACCAGGAGTAAGATGTGTAAATTTAAACACAACATATAATTAAATTAAATTATATCAAAGGCACAAATATATTTCATACAATTTTCCAAATTGTCACAATATTACATGCACAGTCCATGTAAGTCTCTGGTTCAACCTGGTAATGGAATTAAATTATGCATAAAGGCCAAGTGGCCTATACTCTCTCAAAAAGTCTGGAGACCAATTGTTGCTGTCACAATTCTCTATCTGTTTGAGCCGGCCCCAAATTAGGTTGGATAGGGCTGGAATGAGAAATGGGTCACGGCCAAGTGGCCAATTCATTTTTGTTAAAAAATGAGTAGTTCAGTAGTAGTCTAGAAATTTAATGAAATTTAGACAATTAAAACTATGAATCTATGAATCCTCTACGGAGGGGAGTCGACCTCAAATCATAGATGGACTGCTCCAAATTCATGGAGGAGCCTCTCCAAAGGCAAAGTAAAATAAAAGAAAAATTACGGGTGAAAGGGTGCCAAAATTCTTCTTTCAGCCCCGTGAACTATACAAAACGTGAACCCTGTGCTGCCTGAGGTTTGCCTAGCCAGACAAACCATAATCAGACAGTTTGGTGTGATTGTGAAAAATAAAATTGTGGAATTAGGGAAGTGCCCGTGAAAGGACAGGAAAGGTCATTTTATTCTGATACCGGTGCAATATTGCCCCCGT
Organism: Lissotriton vulgaris; assembly: GCF_964263255.1. NCBI lineage: Eukaryota > Metazoa > Chordata > Amphibia > Caudata > Salamandridae > Lissotriton > Lissotriton vulgaris. The sequence goes on from NC_141698.1 coordinate 469,848,894, forward strand.
GTCTACCAGAGAGTGGATTTGGCATTGGCGTAATTTGAGGTCTAAGAATCTAAGCTTGAATGTGATGTTGAAATAAGCTAACCTGCATCAGAGAGGGCCCTCTCTGTGCAGGTTTCGTGTGAGTTAGGGGAAATTGCAAACACAGAAGCCCAGGTGGAGGGATCTGGGCAAAAGGCACTGAATGGGACAATAGTGGAACTGGTGCAGTATAAAGGCAGATCTTCCGGCTCAACATAAGGTTCTTAGCCAATGTGCACGTACAGTTCCTCATCCTCGTTCAAACCAAAAGGGTTTCTCGAGTCCAGACGGATGATATACCGGGATTCCAGGACACGCAGTTGTTTGAGACGGTTACCCCCTCTGGGATTCGCTGGAACTCTGTCAATAGCAAAAAAGGAAAATTGGTTAACATCACTGTTGTGGACACGCAACCAATGACGTGCAGTGGCATAGGACATATCAGCATTCTTAATTGCTCTCATGTGCTCAAGAATTTGCTTTTTTATCGGGAAGATGGTACTTCCAATGTAGAACTTTGCACATGGACACACAATTACATACACACAATGATGTATGTATATATATCTATGTGTATATATATATATAAATATATATATATATGTATATATATCTATGTGTATATATATATATAAATATATATATATATTTATATTTATACACATAGATATATATATATATATATATATATATATATATATATATATATATATATATATATATATATATATATATATATATATATACACACATACAAGAAAGAGAAAAGAATGCAAAAAAGAAGGAGAGAACTCTGGGTTGTTCTCATGTTTAGGTGGCAAGCAGCTCCTGTTAGAGCACTCTCAACACCAGCGACACTCTAGATCTGCTCATACATACATATATTTCTATGATGCGACCCCGCTACTTACCCCACCGGGACTTCCTCCCCTCGGACGACTGACCTTCTCAGAAACGCATCCCGAGGCGTCCTTGGAAGCAACCCTGACAACCAGAACCCCGACCCTCTCTTTTTTGCAGGAACCAATCGGAGGAGGCCACGTACCGGAAGCACATCACGCTGACCCCTGAAATCCCGCCTCGCCTACAGCATCGGAGCAGGGAAAAGACGGAAGCGGAGAGAGAGACGCCGTCGGAGCAGCGATCTTGTGGCAGGAGACTCGGACCACTGCGGAGGAGGAACAAGCGAACGAAGAAGCAGACGTGTGGACGGAAGACTGGTGGAGTCCCCAAGTGGTGGCTGAAGAGCGGCCGCAACTCATCGGAGAGTTGCGGCGGAGCGTGTGAGTACCAACAAACCACCCCCTTCTTGAAGCACATTAGGTGCTCTGTACATACTAAGCACATTAGGTGCCCTGTATATATATATTTAGTCCCCCTCTTGTAAGCACGGATCTGAGAATACTGTAATTTCCTGTAAAGCACCCGGCACCCTGTACATCACTATTTCCTTTCCTTCACGCCTTCCACCAGACACCAATCTTCCTGTCTCCCTAAAAGCCTCCTCCCCAACTCCCTACCCTCACGGTCTTCTTCTGCGCCCCTCACTAGCACCCTGGTGTTGGTAACGGTTGTGATTATAACAACCCAGCAGGACTAACGGCTCCTTATTTCTTTTCTCTTCCTGACCTCCGAGGACCTTCCCCTTTTTCCGGACAACCCGACTTCCCGAGGACCCAAGACCAAACCCCACCTCGAGAGGATCCAGACGCCTTACCTTGGAGCCACGCTTTTGTTTCCCTGCTTCCCTGAAAACCTACTTTGTGTTGCAATAAAAGAACCGATATTGCCCACTATATTCGTCCTCCTTGCCTGCTTTTCCAGCCCGCCGTCACCCCACGTTCACAGCTGGTGTCAGAAGTGGGATCAGCTGGAGGCATGGAGGCCGTGGTAAAGAGGATGGCTGAATCCCAGGAGCAGCTGGGCAAGATAATGGAAAGGTTTCTTAAAACCGCTGAGGACGATAGAGGACAGTTACATGACGTCCTCAAGGGTCAGGGTGATGCACACGAGCAAGCCATGGGGAAACTGACCGATGCCCTGGGATACCGATGGCCCCCCTCCCTTCAGTGGTAATGCAGAAGTACGTATCGGGGGACGACCCGGACTACTTCTTTACAAACTTTGAAAGACCAGCCCAGGCTGCCTTATGGCCCGTTGATCGCTGGGGCCAATATCTCGCTCCTCTGCTGACTGGCGACCTGCAGGCCGCATACCAACAGGCCAACATCCAAGGTAACACTCCCTACGTTGATATAAAAAAGTGTATATTGGAAAGCCTGGGTATTGACGACGAAATGTACAGAGTGAAACTGCGACAAGCCAAAGAGGGACCCCAAGAAAACCCCAGAGCCCTCTCCTTCCGGATCAAAGACCTGACCAACCGGGGGCTTAGACCCGACACCTCCTCCAAAGACGATATCCTGGGGAAGATATACTTAGAACAGTTTTTAGCGTCCCTGCACCCGGGCACCCAGAGATGGGTAAGACAACACGCCCGCCTTATGCTAGAGACCGCTGTCGAGATCGCCAGTGCCCATAGTCGGGCTCAAGAGCTCCAGCGAGGCTAAGAGGAACACCCCCAGAGAACCCACAACACGACAGGCATCCGCCCTCACTGACCACTGCTACCGAGGAGAACAGAACCTCCACCTCTCTAACCCATACCTGTCCTGTACCGTCCTCCCAACCCAGGACCTCAGTGCTATAGTTGTGGGTGTTTTGGCCACATCGCCCGCATGCGCCCACAAAAGGAAGATCCCATGGAGGTCGGTCTCATCCAGGACTATGTCTGCGCTACTCCGGGTGCTACCCCTCCCTCGTTCCGTTGTCGGGTGAACATTGATGGACAAACCGTCCTTGCCCTAGCCGACACAGGATGCAGACAAAGCGTTCTAAGGCCACAAGACATGTCCCCCCCTGTTGGTCCTCCTACTGGTGTGGTGGCCATACAATGTGTCCATGGGGACACCAAGAAGTATCCGACTACCCGAGTAAGAGTACAGCATCCCACAGATCCAGGAACCACCCTCACAGTGGGTCTTGTGCCGGCCCTTCCTGAACAGGTCATTCTGGGGAGCGATTACTCCGGTCTACCGAACCTACTACTAGACTCCATGGACTCGCTGACCCAGTGGTGGAACGAAGCCCCTTTTCCTCAGGGACTGTCTCCCCCGGCTTCAGCTCCCAAACCCTGCAAATCCAGAATCCAAAAGAGAAAGGAGAAGAAGGAACACATCGGTACATACCCTGCGATACCCAACGAGCATCTCTGGCAGATGGACAGGGAATTCAGGGCATCACAACTAGAAGATCCCCTTCTACAAGAAGCATGGGGAAGGGCCCTGGACCACGAGGACCCCTTACAAGTAGGTCCCTATTTCTTCAAGAGAAACGGGCTGTTATACAGGAAAGGTGGGGCCCAACAAAACCCACAACTATTGATCCCTGGACCCTTTCGAGATAAAGTCCTATTCCCTGCCCACAGCCACCTCTTGGGAGGCCATTTCGGCGACGAAAAAACAAGCCAAACTGTCTTGGAGAAGTTTTACTGGCCAGGCGTACATCAACAGATCAAAACATATTGTCGTACATGCCCGGTCTGTCAAAATCATAGGACCCCTCCTGCCGTCCCGAAGTGGGTGTCGTTATGCCTTGGTTCTAGTGGACTATGCCACCCGCTTCCCTGAAGCCATACCCCTACGCCAACCGACTACTCAAAACATTGCCAAAGCCCTCATTGCTGTTTTCTCTAGGGTCAGGGTTCCCAGGGAGATCCTGACCGATCAGGGCACCCCTTTCATTTCGGCCCTCATGAAACAGGTCTGTTCCCAACTAGGGATAAAACAACTTAGAACCTTCGCGTACCATCCACAAACCGACGGTTTAGTGGAGCGGTACAACGCCACGTTAAAACAGACACTAAATAAACTATTGGGCCTAGAAGCCAGAAGGTGGGAGGAGAAACTGCCATTGGCCCTATTCGCCATCCGATGCAAACCCCAGAGTAGTACGGGTTATTCCCCCTATGAGCTGTTGTATGGTCGGCCTCCCTGTACCCTTCTGGATATGGCTCAAGAAGCATGGGAGGCAGAGCTAGACCGTAATCGTCCCCTTTCCGAATACGTTGAAAACCTGAAAACCCACCTGTCAGTAATCAGGGACATAGTCCGCCAAAATATGGAGAGTGCACAAAATACCCAAAAGAGGCAGTACGACTAGGGCAACAAAATCCATGCCTTTAGCGTCGGAGACCCGTTCCTCTTGATGATGCCTTCATCTGACCAGAAGTTACTAGGCCAATGGCAGGGCCCTTATACCGTCCTCCGACAAGTGACCCCTGTTACCTACGAGGTGGAACTGGATCCCAACCGGGGCACTACCCAGATATATCACGTAAACCACCTCAAGAAATGGGAAGGACCCCACCCAGTCCTGTCAGGGTCCAGCGTTCGCTCCCCTCTCCCCTTCGACTCCTATTTAGACACCGAGCTGACCAAAACACAAATGCTGGAACTGCGGGAGGTTCTATATCCAGTGCGTCAGGTGTTTTCCTCCTCTCCTGGACATACCTCTATCATGGAACATTCCATACAAACCGAACCAGGGAAGGTGGTTCGGTTAAGACCCTATCGAGTCCCTGAAGCCCGCAGAGCGGCCATACAGTAAGAGACCGAACAGATGTTGAAAATGGGGATCATTGAGCCCTCTATCAGTAACTGGTATTCCCCTATAGTCCTTGTACCCAAACCAGACGGGTCGGTCAGATTCTGTATTGACTTTCGCGAGGTCAATAACATTTCCAACTTCGACACATATACCTTGCCTCGCGACGACGAAATGGTCGAACGGATAGGGAAGGCCAAGTATATATCCACGCTTGATATCTGTAAGGGATATTGGCAAATACCCCTCAGAGAACAGGATAAAATAAAAACAGCTTTCTCCACTCCTGAGGGGTTGTATCAATTCACTGTTTTACCCTTTGGTCTTCATGGCGCATCCGCTACATTCCAGAGAGCCATGAACCACATCCTGAGGACCCACGCCCTGTATGCCGGGGCCTACCTAGACAACATCATCATCTACAGCGATAGTTGGGCACAACACCTAGAACACCTGTATTGTGTTGTTACCTACCTGGGGTCCTTTGGGTTCACCATCAACCCCGCCAAAACCACCCTAGCAGCCCAGACAGTGAAATATCTCGGATACCTCCTGGGCGAGGGAGTAATATGACCACAGAAAAACAAAATAGAAGCCATCCAGTCCCTTCCGTTTCCCCAGACCAGAAAAGACCTCCAAGCATTTTTAGGCCTTTTAGGTTACTACCGAACGTTTGTTCCCAACTTTTCTCAGAGAGCCGCCCCCCCTTAAGGACCTTCTAAAAAAAGCAGCCAGAACAGATGTTGCCCTAAAACACCCTACGCCAGTACTATGGAGTGCCTTTTCCGACCTCAAACATGCCCTGACCTCCAGTCCTGTCTTAGTAAGTCCAGACTACTCTCAACCATTCGTCCTGCAGACCGATGCTTCGGACCAGGGTCTAGGAGCAGTCCTGTCACAAAGAGACGGTCTGGGGAATGAAAGACCCATCCTCTATCTTAGTAGGAAATTGTTTCCCAGTGAAATGAATTACGCCGTGGTGGAAAAATAGGCACTCGCAATCAAGTGGGCTATTGAAAGCCTACGCTACTACCTGGAGGGACGAGACTTTATCATTTACACAGATCGCGCTCCTCTGGAGATAATGTCCCAGAACAATGGACACAATGACCAAGTCCTCCGTTGGTTTTTGTCCTTACAACCCTATCGCTTCAAGACTGTCCATAGAAAGGGGTCAGACCAGGGCAATGCCGATTTCCTTTCCCGTTACCCTATTTCCCCAGCCCGTACAAGAAGGACAGCTAGGGAAAGGGGATGTGATGCGACCCCGCTACTTACCCCACCGGGACTTCGTCCCCTCGGACGACTGCCCTTCTCAGAAACGTATCCCGAGGCGTCCTTGGAAGCAACCCTGACACCCAGAACCCCGACCCTCTCTTTTTTGCAGGAACCAATCGGAGGAGGCCACGTACCGGAAGCACATCACGCTGACCCCGGAAATCCCGCCTCACCTACAGCGTCGGAGCAGGGAAGAGCCGGAAGCGGAGAGAGAGACGCCGTTGGAGCAGCGATCTCGTGGCTGGAGACTCGGACCACACCGAAGGAGGAACAAGCGAACGAAGAAGTAGACGTGTGGACGGAAGACTGGTGGAGTCCCCAGGAGGTGGCTGAAGAGCGGCCGCAACTCATCGGAGTGTTGCAGCGGAGCTTGTGAGTACCAACAAACCACCCCCTTCTTGAAGCACATTAGGTGCTCTGTACATAGTAAGCACATTAGGTGCCCTGCATATATATATTTAGTCCCTCTCTTGTAAGCACGGATCTAAGAACACTGTAATTTCCTGTAAAGCACCCGGCACCCTGCACAGCACTATTCCCTTTCCTTTACGCCTTCCACCGGACACCAATCTTCCTGTCTCCCTAAAATCCTCCTCCCCAGCTCCCTACCCTCACGGTCTTCTTCCGCGCCCCTCACTAGAACCCTGGTGTTGGTAACGGCTGTGATTATAATAACCCAGCAGGACTAACGGCACCTTATTTCTTTTCTCTTCCTGACCTCCGAGGACCTTCCCCTTTTTCCGGACAACCCGACTTCCCGAGGTCCCAAGACCCAACCCCACCTCGAGAGGATCCAGACGCCTTACCTTGGAGCCACGCTTTTGTTTCCCTGCTTCCCTGAAAACCTACTTTGTGTTGCAATAAAAGAACCAATGTTGCCCACTATATCCGTCCTCCTTGCCAGCTTTTCCAGCCCGCCGTCACCCCACGTTCACAATTACCTACTGGTGGTTGCCAGTAGGTAGTTATTGTTAGGACCAAGTTACCCTAGGAAGAGCTTTTTTTGTTTTGCTTATAACTTTGGCGTCGTTTGATAAATCTTCATGAAAATTTCCAAAGTAATTCTTTGTTCATATCAGCTCCTATGTTTAAAGTTCAGGGGTGATTCATCAAGAGGGGGCTGAGAAAAAAGTGGGGTCCCAAAATGTGTTTTTTCTATGCAATTTCCATTGGAAACTTTGGACAAGGCTATAGGTCGAACGGGTGAACAGAATTCCCCCAGATTTGGCAGGGAGAAGGGTCTTGGTCTAGAAAGCACACTTTTGTTTATGTGGTGTAAATCTGTTCAGTAGTTTTGGAGAAATATCGAAATTTACAGATATAAATATTTGGGAATTCTGCCATCTGATTGGCTGAGGCGTTAGAAGCCTGAGCTTGCTGGTTATTGGCTGCGAATGGTTGCAACTAGGAAGTGTTGGCAGCCATTTTGTGTTTCTGTTGAAGCGAGTAAGGGGAAAAAAGGGTGAAAAAATTAGGAAAGAGGAGTGTTGGAGCGGTGTGAGCTCTGTGAGGTGGGTTAGGGTGTGCTATACAGGGAGTGTGAATCGAAGTATTTACCCCTATCGGGGTGAAGGTGCTGTTTTGCCCACAGTGAGAGGGTGCTGAGGTGAGGTGCCGGTACACTCGGGGATGAAAGCGTGTGCCTAATCTTTGAGCTGAGTGCTGTAAACTGATGTACTCTGGTTGCTGTAGCATACTGGCCGCTGTAGCATAGCTGTGCAGGTGGTGTTAGTGTGCGTTTAGACTATAGCGGGATTGGGAAGCAAACCACTCACTGGTACCGGTCTGAAGACTCTGGGATAAAACCGTGAGCCTAACCTGTGTGCTGATTGCTGCAAAGTGATGTGCTGTGGGTGCTGTAGGATACTGGCCACTTTAGCATACCTGTGTAAGTAGTGTTAGTATGTGTTTATATTATACATGGAGTGGGAAGCGTACTACTCACCCCTACCATTCAGAAGACTCAATGCACTGTTTTAGCAAGCAGGAATAAAGACGTAATCGTGAAGAATATAATGCAGAATGTTGCAATGCCACAGAAGAGAAATAGTGAAGTCAGGTGTGTCTAAGAAAGTGGCTGTGTGTAATAAAGTAATGGAGTCTGACAGTTATATAAAAAGTGTCTTTATTTAAGTACCATAAATGGACCCACTGGTGCAAGAGCTAAGGCATCCAGCTGAGGCAAACTCTAACCGCTTCTGCTGTATTAAAACATAAGCTCCTGCATCAGTGAATTCCACATAACATGTTACAGTTCCATGTGACATAAACAATACCTCTTAGACCTGAATGACTATAAATTCTATAATGAAAATAAAGGTAGGATACAATTACCACATGCATCCTTCAAGAAAACAAATTTGCAAAATGTAATCATCAAACTTCTTAGGTACCCTGGTACTCCTTTTTTGTAACACAAAATTATCAAAAGTAGAACAGTCAGCAATCTCTTCTACAGTAGATTCAATCTGGTGCATGTCAGAATTGGTAATAGTTCTACCCACATCAGAAGTTTGAGGATGAACACAAACATTGCGCTTCTGAGAAGCACATTCTGTACCCTTCTCGTCAATGCATACATTATTATGTTCAGTTCTTTCAAAAAAACATTCTTGTGCAAAGAGCTAAGGCATCGAGCTGAGGCAAACTCCAACCACTTCTGCTGTTTTCAAACCGAAGCTCCTGCATCAGTGAATTCCACATTACATGTTACAGTTCCATGTGACATAAACATTAGCTATTAAGACATGAACAACTAAATTCTATAATAAAAATAAAGATAGGATACGATTACCACACTGTGCCAACCAGTTTCTAAACAATGTCTTGTTTTTTGATCATGATCGCCAGCTCGTGAGCAGAGGCTGAGGGAAACATCCTTTAAAACGCAGCCTTTACAACGCAGTGCTTTTACATCGCAACTTTTACAATGCAAACCATTACAACGCATTGCGCTGGGGGGCGCTCTAGGATAGGGAATAGATTTAATTTACTATCCAACACCTTCCCTACTATCCACGGGGACTGGAGTTGGAATAGTAAATTAAACTATTCACTATCCAGCACTCCTCAACACTATGCGTTGTAAAGGCATGCGTTGTAAAAGCAGCGATGTAAAAGCATGCGTGGTAAAAGCATGTGTTGTAATGTCATACATCCGAGGCTGAGGATGAGGTAATTTGTGTGAAAGGGCTTTGTGGGTAACAGGCAGGCAGAGAGACGTGTGCGCAAATAGACATGGTTTCAAAATGGATGTTGGGTTTAGGCTAATTTAGCAAGTATATAGCATATTTGCATAGGCCATACATCACCCATTCCTTGTTAGGCTGGAGACGTAAGAGGCAATAATGAAAACAGAGTTCAAATGCCTGAGCATACTTAGAAAGTTATTATATGAAAATAGTTCAATTGAAGTGTATAAAAAAATTTATAGGAAAAAGTCAATAAAAAGTTGGAAAAAAATCAATCCAAGAATAACGTGAATTTCTTACAAGTCTTGGAGATTGCAGTCCGGAAGATCTTCAGCGGCATGATATTCGTAATGTTCCAAGAGGTCGTTGTTGCCATCATGTGTGAAAAGCGAAGAGATCCAATTGATATCCTCGAAAGGACAGTAATATTCCTCGAATGTTGGAGCGGCAATTTGAATTGGCAGGCAATCTGCAATGCTGTCAAAGGTTGCACGATGCAGGAGATCTTTCGCGGCTGTGCAGAAATACCATTCGGCCACAATACCTTTTTAGAGAGCATCCCCCATTGCTCCACTGCCCGAACAATCAAGTTCAAGGTTTTCAAGATACTCCATTAGCTGCTGGATATCGGGAGCGATTGTTAGGAAGTTGGCAAGGCATAGATCCATTTGCCAGTCGAATGGGCAAGTTTTGCAATCAAAAGATGGTCGATGCAGATTGCATATGTGTAAATAAATGTCATGTTGTAGCTGGCTCTGATAATAGATTGAGGAAGGCAGCCGAAAAGGCTTTCCATTTTTTCACGCGTAAATGCATATTCTGTCGGACATGGTTGTTACCACAGGGAACACAGCCATTTTTACAAGCAGGAAAAAGTAGTAGGAGGGCAGCAAAGATAGCGAGAATTATGGGCACTCTTCCTGTTATTCCAGAGATGATCGAATGAATGAAGTCTGGTATTCTACCAAAAACAGTTTGAAAGCCTGTGACAAGGCCGGTGGAGACCGTGTTAAACAAATGTGCCAGACCTTGAGTGTGAGATGTGTTGAAAATTGTGTAACAATTCACAAAGTGTAATGGGAGGTTCGTATTTAAAAGGGACTGTGTTTTACTTGAAGTTCATGCTATCTGCAGTCGATACATTTCTTTTGCAGAAGTGAGGGACACTTCTGTTCTGAACATAAGCGCTTTCAGTTTGGTCAGTTTAATTAAATCAGTTTTCAAAGTAGGTATTGAAGGCCAAGTTGAAGTTTGGGAGTTACTTTGTGTGGGTGGGAATAGACATTGCCACAGGAAGTTACTCGGTTTGAAACAGTAAGGACATGCGGTATGCCCGCTCACATTCCGTAGGAGTGCATGTTGTTGAGAAGCAGATAACTGCCATTAGAAAGCTGTGTGAATGTTGGTCTGATTGTGGGAGTTGGTGTGCTTTTAAGAAAGCACACAAGATTGGGGGTTGTAAACTTAGAAGCGTCGCACAGTTGGACATTCTTGCATAGTAATGAATGACTGCCATTGTGGTCGCACTTTTCACCTGTGAGAAAAAGTTCTGTATCCTCTTTAAGACAGCGATATGTAAATGGGAGAAACCACTGCTCGTGAATGAACGTGCTACCTTATATAATCACATACAACATGACAAACAACATGTACACCTAGCAGATACAACAACACTACGTACTGTGGAAACCGTGGCTAGCCATGTACACAAACCAAACATGGCATGGTACCTCTGTCACACAATGCAGAATGCGGGGAGGATTGGGAGCAAAGTATGTGCGAAGGTGGCAAGTGATTCTCGATTATAAAAGTATACAATGCAAAGTGTTGAGGGGATGTGCCGGACAGACTTGAGTATGCAGAGCACAGACATGTACATGTCAATATACACTGATGGTATATTGAGTGAAGTAGACAGTGAACGCAACCATGATAGTACAGTCAGTAAGGAAGATTATGGAAACATATCGCGTACGTGCCCCCCCTCACCAAATCTTTAGCGTGGTGGGCTGGCTCGGCGTACGCAAGGCTAGCGTAGGGGTGTGAATAAAAAGGTGTATGAATAAAAGGCACGTTTCTCTGGATGTGGTTTTGTTCCGTAATGGCGAATGTTTCTGCCAGGTCTGCACAGCTTACACCTCCTCGAGGTTGACTCAGTGAGTGAAGGTGGCTGCATGAATGATTCTCTCAGCCAGCTGGTACTCAGAAACCGTCAGTGTCGCTGCGACGCATATATGCCGCACAGTTCACCTTTCGACACCGCTGTATGTGAAAGAGGGCCCACCAACTGACAGCAGAAATTCCTGGGACGAGGTCTGTGAGCTCGGAAGGCTCCTGAGATCAATGCTGGCTACCACGACACAGGCACACAGCGCCCAGCCTGAGGCCCAGCACCATAGAGAGCTCTGTATAATACTAACACAGTAGTCCAACAGGTACCAGCAGTGGAACAGTGTCTTGATCCCATAATGGACGATGTTAGAACTGCATCTGAGAGTGGAGATGAAGGTACTCCCTTCAACCAGGTGCAACCAACTCTAGGTCCAAACAGTGGGACGGTGTCTTGATCCCACAATGGATGATGTTAGAACTGCATCTGAGAGTGGAGATGAAGGTACTCCCTTCGACCAGGTGCAACCAACAGTAGGTCCCAACAGTGGAATGGTGTCTTGATCTCACAATAGATGATGTTAGAACTGCATCTGAGAGTTAAGATAAAGGTACTCCCTTTTGAACAGGTGCAACCAACTGTAGGTCCCAACAGTGGAACAGTGTCTTGACCCCACAATGGTCAAAGTCCGATATTACTTGCTGCTTGATTTTACACAACTCCCTCCGTTGAGGTGCATCAGACTCTGTGCTTCTGTAGCTAACTGCTGCACATGATTTCTGTGCTTGGTTGACAGCAGTCGGTGGAGTACACCGTGGTACAGCAGGTCCGAACAGGGAAACAAGTCTTGATTCTATGATTGAGGATGTCAGAAGTTAAAGTCTGTGATGATTTCTGTGTACCCCCTCCGATCAGGTGCAACCAACTCCATGCTTTCGAATCCAACGGCACGTGGCTGTGAGGCATTAATGACCACTGCCTATGGCCGACACTGTGGTCAGCAGAGCTCATAATTCAGATCAAGTAGTGACTGTTTAATTACAGAATACAGTAGTCAAGTAACTACAACGTCTATAGAAATATACACAATGTCCTATTAGTATACTTGCTTGAAGAACTTTTTTTAGATGAGTTATAGGTTTAGTACAATGACCAAGTTCTTCTTGGTAGTGGAAAAGAACACTGAATAACAGTATACACTGTGGACAGCAGAGATCACCATTCAAATTGTTTTGTTATATTTATTGTAGAGTTTTCTGTAACTTATGTTGTTGTATTTTGTGAAGAGAAAGTGACAAAAAGTATTCATGGATGCCTGTGTGACTACTGCCTTCAATTTATACTGCAGACAGCAGTGTTCACAATTCAGATCGAGTCGCTATTGTAGATGACACAGTCCTGTGGGCAAAAGACATTGCTCCAGTGCGCTCTCTCCGCACCACGCATACGCATCATCGCAGGCTCCGCACACGCTTTTTGTCGCTTTGTGTATTACAAACTGGGCAGCTCAAGTCCACGGTACGTGGCAGTGGGCCCTTGCTGACCGCTCTCTCTGGTCTACACTGCAGACAGCAGTGTTACAATTCAGATCGTGTTGCTATTGCAGATCATGCAGTGTTGATGGCAACAGACATTGCTCCTTGTACGGCCTGCCCGCAGCACGCATCATCGAAGGCTGGGCACATGCTGAATGCTTTTGATGTGGCTATCTGAGTGCACTAGAACTGATGGACCCTTTATGATACAATCTTTTTGTGTATTAGTTCAGATCTATTGCCTGGGTCTCAGTATACCAGAAGTTGTGGTTCTTTTACGATATAATTTTTTCTGTATTTTTCACATCTACTTTCCCTACCTTACTGCAGCACAAACTATTGCCTCTTTTAAGATTGAATCCCTGTGTGTGATCCAATGATTACTGTAGTAGTTGATGCTGGCAGCAACCATTCCCTGAGGGTTGGTTTACACTCACCCCACACGCACCCAGCACAGACGTCACTGGATATGTGACCCTGGTAATAAAAAGGAGTTGAGCGCACGTGCTCATACCCACTTCCACTATCTATCTGTGTCTGTGTGCTCATTATTAATGCATGATACTGCCCCTGGACCGTACCACATTAGATTGTGCTGTGAACAGCGTATGCAACCATGTTACCTCTGGCAGAGGGGAAAACATTGGTTATGTAACTTTTAGGTGCCTGGCTATCACAGGTGGAAGGCTACTTTACAGACCATGAATATTGATGAAGATGATTGTTGCATGTTGTGTGTAGTGTAAGGTATGTGTACATAGCAACACTTTTTCTAAAAAGCTCTCTAAGCAGAAGAGGTGTGTCTCATCAAATGCTGTAGAGAGAATGACTAAAATGGGTGGCGTTCTCCAACCGCTACAATGGGAAATGTTATGAACTAATCAAATGCTTTTTTTTAAGGTCACATGGAAATCGTGCACCTAGTGCGCAAGGAGACCGCACCCGACACGATTTTGAGAAAATATATTTACTATAATATAAGTTTATTACAGTTAGAAATATACAAATGTTTAAAATATTTTAGATTATCGCTTGCTCTCATATATCCTTTAAAGTTTTTAAGATATAGTTTTGAGACATAAAAAAAAATGAGGTAATGGCGTACCCGGCGCGACACCATACGTCTATGACTTAACACAGGGCCTGGCAGCGTGCACTCGTTGCATACGCAATGCGCAGAGGGCGCAACCTCATATGTACATGATGTAATGCCCGGCTTGGAACTGCGTACCCCTCGAATACTAAAGTAGCAGCTGGCGCAATCTCATACGAATATGTTGTTACGCGGGATGCGGTGACACAAACCCGTCAGATACGAAATGCGCATCATTTACGAGTTTGCAATATGGCAGATAGGATTCGCGGGTTGATGGAGCTTGATACACTACCAGTACGGGACTCTAGTTTTCTCAACAAAAAAAAATGATATACATATTTTATTTTGAAGATTTAAAACATTACATAATTTTTAAAGTAAAAAAAGGATAATGAGTTTAAAAATATTATTACAAAAAATATGAAAAAATATAGGCTATATAAAAAGTTAAATATGAAATTAACAGTTAAAAATCCTTTGAAATTCACAGAAAAAAAACATAGGTTTTACAGACATTACAGTTAGAAATTAGCATTTAAAAACCCTTTGAAATTCACTAAAAAACCATTGTTATTTGGACATTTGACTCATAAAAAAACAGAGAAATTTGCCTGTTATAGTTAGTTGAGCTAACTATAACTCGTGCTCACGCAATGCACTGCTGATGATGTCACATATTACATTACTCATGACATGTTCAGTGACATCACTGATGACATCTCAAATGACATCACTGATGACATCATCCACGTGATAATCTGATGCACATACTGATGCTCTAATATAAACTTTGATACACCCACTCTAAAATACAGACTACTATTTTTGAAACCATACACACAAAAATGCCCAATACTACATACAACAGACTATTTCATAGGTCTATACAACACATCCAATCACTTATACATGCAGTTACTCATCAAAACAGCACTATATTATGCACTCATACACCTATACATACAGTCACACTCCTCCACTCATCCATAGAGTTACTCACACATCTAGTTAGCCATACAAAGAATGAATCACATACCTATATACTCATGTATACAGTTATACACACCAACTCAGTTTTCTATACACACACCACATCGCTTACTTATGTAGATACTAACAAATACTTACTGTCTTATACAATCACTGATACAAGCAACCACTCATTTATACACCCACTCTTCAAATACCTTACTCTCACTTATAGTCATTTATATACTCGAACACTCACATATACTGCCTTAAAACATATGTAGTTAGTCACACATATACCACTAACACACTCACTCACTCACCAACACACCCATACACACACGAACTCACCCATACAGCCCTTCCCAGATGTACTTTTGAATCCATACAACCAGTGAACCAGTGAATCACCCACTCAGACATCTATGCACAGAGTCACACCCCCCCCACCCACCCACACAGAGACGCAGGCACACATACAGATACTCAGACAACAAATCAATAACCCATATAGACACTCATGTAGCTACTCACCAACCCATGCAGCCGCTTACACACCAACTGAGAGACTAATACAGACTTTCACACAGTTTAATCACTAACCCATGCATTTAGTAAAACACGTTCAATTACTCACTTATGCAGTCAGTCACGCACCTACTTAATAATCCATTCAGGCACTTGTAAATCCACTCATTCTTCAATACATCTTGGCATAGATATATATGAAAGATAATTCAACCTTACAGAAACACATATTCACTGGATGATGTCATCAGTGATGCCATCAGTGATGTCATTTGAGAATTTATCAATGATGTCACTGACCATGTCATGAGTGATGTAAAATGTGACATCATCAGCAGTGCATTACGGGCACACGAGTGATAGTTAGCTCAACTAACTAGGCGAATTTCTCTGGTTTTATATGAGTCAAATGTTTAACTATAACGTCCCTGATACTAATGTTTTTTTTATGAATTTCAAAGGTTTTTTAAATGCTAATTCCTAACTATAACGTCTGTAAAATCTATGGTTTTTTCAGTGAATATATATATCTGCAAATACCTCGCAGCAGCGCTCCTTTCAAGAAACACGAGGCAAGGACCAGCTTATGAATTTGCAATTTGCTGCTGCCAATATATTTCAGTTTGCAATCGCATTCCAGTATATACACACAGTATTCTGTTCTACAAGTTAAATGTTGTTTTATTTCCCTTGTAGTTCTTGGGATTACTGTTGTGTATTTTCTGGTGTTGACACCATGTTGGCAGGCCTTACATGCCAGGCATTTGTAGAAACCCCTACTACTGGGTCGCCATGGCTCCTTGCCTATGTGTTCTTGGCTGTTTTTAGAGAGGATGGAGCCCATACTAAAACTTTTACGAAAAGTAATGGATGGATTGGGGGGCATCACATCGCCAATCATGGGATCATCTTTTACAAAGTGCCAGTTTCTTCTGACTATACTCCTGATTTCTTTCTCTTGCTTGGAGTAAGTCAGAATAAGTCTAACTTCGTTGGTTTTGTCACATTGTTTCACTTTCTCAATCAACAAGTCACCTCTTTCTTTAACCCTGGATTTCTTTATAGCAGTGTTCAATATCTTAGCAGAATAGCCGCTATCTACAAATCTTTGAAAACTTTCCTGTTGCTTGACAATCATGTCTTCATGATTACTACAAGTACGGCGGATGCGTAGCATCTCGCCGTAAGGTATCGATTTGATTAGATGTTGGGGATGTGCACTCGTGGCATGTAAAAGAGTGTTACCTGCCGTCGGTTTTCTAAAAAGAGTACTGGTAATGATATTATTGGATATAAAAACCTGTACATCTAAAAATGTCACCGATTCCCTGCTTACATCAGAGGTAAAATGCAGATTAAGATCATTTACATTGATTTCATGTATGAACTTTAAAACACTTTCCTCGGAACCACGCCATACAATAAATAAGTCATCAATAAACCTGAGCCAACAAGTGATATTAGTGGTGCAGTATTTCTCAAATTTACGCATGAGGACCAGTTCCTCCCACCACCCCATAAACAGGCACGCGTAACTAGGGGAGAAACTGGCCCCCATTGCTACACCCTGAACTTGTTGGTACATTTGTCCATTAAAAATGAAGAAGTTATTATTGAGGCAGAATGTTAACATTTCTAAAAGCATTTTGGTATGTTGGGCCAGTTCAATGGGCCTGCGGCTAAGGTAGTACTCACATGCACGCAGGCCATCTATGTGCTTTATACATGCGTATAATGAACTGACGTCCAACGTAACCAACAGCAAGTCTGGGCTCCACTCTACATTCTCCAATTTTCGCAGAAAGTCACTAGAATCTTGTACATATGACTTTAAAGACTTCATGTGTGGCTGCAAAAAATAGTCAATGTACCTTGAGAGGTTCTCCAACGGGCCACCACACGCTGAAATTATTGGTCTGCCTGGAGGTTTGGAGATACTCTTGTGGACCTTTGGTATGAAATAAATATATGGACTGAGTGGATGATCTTTTTTAACGTACTTAAACTCATCTCCACTTAGCATTCCCAGGCCCTTCCATGCCACCAGGTTTTTACACAAGGCCTCCAGCATTGCCCTGTATTTCTGGGGGTTACTCTTAGTGTAGCATTGTGGGTCGTCTAATTGCCTGTGAGCCTCCTCAAGGTACTCCGTGGTAGACCATAAAACAATGTTCCCGCCTTTGTCCGAATTCCGAACTATAACTTCAGCATTTTTTAACTTGGTGGATAGTTGATTTAATTTTCTTTCCTGGTTCGTGAATTGTCGCTTATTATTGTCAGTCTTTAAGGCCATCTTTTTCACTTGTTGCACCACAGCATCGCTAAATGAGTCAAGACCATCACGTGCCGCTAGCGGAATGTATTTGGACTTAGGCTTAAATGGGGTAATCGGTTTCATTTGACCACTGGATGCCACTATCTCCTGTGTCCCCATAGTCTCATCTATCCCCAGCTGGCACATGTCACGATATAGGTTTAGGTCACTGACTGCCAATTCAGAGGTGCTGGTAGTTGATCTTGTTGGAGCATTTTCTGTGCTGGCTGTCTTATTTAGGAATTGTTTTTTAAGTTTCAATTTCCTTATAAATCTGTAGATGTCTGCCCTCGTGGTGGTATACGAAAAATTGGACTCAGGGCAAAAGCTTAAACCTAAGCTTAGAAGTTGCTCTTCTGCAGCTGATAGTTGTACTGAGCTTAGGTTAATTATGGATTTGGCTTGTTTCTCCTTGCGGGATTGATCTCCATCACCGCTCACAGTATTGGAGGAATCCATGGTGTTGTCTTTGACTAGGCCTGGGGTTTCTTGCTCCTTCCCCGTCCACGGCCTCGTCCCCGCTTGGCTGGCTCGCCTTTGTTTGGCAGCTTTTCTTCTGCCCCTCCTGCTTTGGGACTTGGTTGGGACAATTTTCCCTGGAAGTGCGATCTTAGGGTTGCCTTTCTGCCATCTTTCAAGACCGCCAACTCTTCCCCCATCGTCAAAACAACATTGCCTCTTGCCCCTTCGTTGTCTGAGCCGCTTTCTGCAGCCGAGCTGTATATGGATATTTCTTCAGATTCTGCCATCACTGCCCCTGTACTGGCTGTTCCTCTCTTACTTGCTGTGGCTCTTCTTAAATTATCGTAGCGACGTGCAAATGTGAATATTTGGCTGTTCGCGTAGTCGTCCCGGTCTCTTTTAAATTTATATATTATTCTTGTCTTTATTTTTTCTTCCTCCTTAGATAGTCTTGTTAACATTTCATTCCTCATTTTGGTGGTCTGTGGGTTTTCCTTATCTCCTTGAAGTGCTTTTATTTTCTCCTCAAGAATGTCTATCTTTGTTTGGAGTTCCTCTCCATCAATTTCAGCAAACTTCACTAGGATCTGCATTAATTTCCGTGAGGATTCAAGGTTGCACTGACCCCATTCCTCCATCATCAAGGGGTTGGGGTTTTCGTAACTGGGGGCCAGCATGATGCGAAGTCCTCTAGGGACTCTCCCTACATCCAGATATCTTTTGAGGGAGCGAGCTTCCCACCATTTAGACTGTTCATTTCTTTTCAGTTTTTCCAATTCCCTAAACAAGTCTCTGGCGGTACTATTGGCAGCAACCTCTGGCCCCCTGTCCCCACTTCCTTCTCAGCAGTCACCTCCTGCTCAATGTCGTCTGAAAACATTGCTTGCGCAGCGAGCTCACGGGCCCTCCGTACATCGCCTGACATATTCTGGTCAATGGCTGTTAGTTAATCAAGTGCTGAATAACGTGTTAAGCAAAACCACCTTATTATGCTTCAATAGTTTATGTCAGCAACAGCTGACTCTAGCGGTAAGCCACATACCTCCTCAATCCGATTTTCACCGTATGTGCTTGTCTCCACTCTGTGCCTCTGGCTGAACTCCCATCAAGGACGCATGTCGGGACCAGCTGCCTGTTTAGTATATCGGCGCCACCCGGCGCCCACAAAGCACGATGATCACTCAAATGCGCCCGTTCTGAAGCAGCCTCAGGGCGAGAGATTCTCTTAGCGTTCTACGGCGTTTCCGTTGTACGCCCGGTGCATAGTCGGATGGCTCCGCTCCTTCCCTTGAATGGGATGTTCAAAGTGCCCCCGGGGTCCCCGCCAAAGCTCTTCCTATGTATATATATATTTTTATTTGCCACACTGCTCCTTCGTTTAAAAAGAAGAATGGGCGCACTCCTTTTGCATTTTCTCCACAAAGTTTTGCTAGCCCATCTAAGGGCGTCATGAAGAGCATGAAAAGGCTAGCTCATCTATGGGCTTCATAACAACTGTAATGTGTGGTTAAATGCTGAAACATTGTGTAATTTACATGATCGCATATATCATAATATGTTACACCACTCCAAGATGGCTACTGATACTTGCGCAGTTGTCCTATTACTATGTCCACGAATGATGTTTGAACATAAAAAACGGCCATTTCGGTGGCGCCATGTTACCATCGACGAAGGCGAATGCCGAAACGCGTCTGGACACCGTGAGCTGCATAAAACTTTA
Organism: Lissotriton vulgaris; assembly: GCF_964263255.1. Classification (NCBI taxonomy): domain Eukaryota; kingdom Metazoa; phylum Chordata; class Amphibia; order Caudata; family Salamandridae; genus Lissotriton; species Lissotriton vulgaris. The sequence continues at coordinate 469,868,783 of NC_141698.1, forward strand.
CAGCTGCATGTCATCAGTGATGTCACTGACCATGTCATGAATGATGTAATATGTGACATCATCAGCAGTGGATTGCGGGTGCGCGATATATAGTTAGTGCAACTAACTATATATGGAATTTCAATGGTTTTGTGTGAGTAAAATAAGGTTTTGTAAATGCGAATTCCTAACTATATATGGTCTATAACCTATGGTTTTTTCAGTGAATTTTCAAGGTTTTGTAAATGCTAATTCCTAACTATATATGGTCTATAACCTATGGTTTTTTCAGTGATATATATATACATACATATATAAACATCAATCATCTGTATATCTATATAAATACAAACATAAATGCATGCATACATATACTTATATGCATACAGATGCATGTTATGTACATGAAAGTTGAAAAAACACTAATAAAAGCAAAGCTAAAAAGCCACCTCATTACAAACAGAATGGCTTTAACTTAAACGAGGGCGAGATCTATTGCATTTTCAATGCTTGTTTACTTTGGTTCCATCAAGAAGGCATTCAGATGTGCCACACATTTGCCATAAATTCTGAATGTTAGCCCTCTAGTTGCACATTAGATCACTGTAGTAAAGCTACTGCTCACCAGGGACGTCTGCTGCTGGTATTCAAAGTGCATGTTTCAGTCTGCATGTCAGAATTTTTTTAATGAAATAGAAGAGGATTTGAGAAGTCACTCAAAATGATCCCTAATTTTTCTTTCTGAAGCACTAATCATACTTTCTATGGCAAAATTAACCCCCTCATGTTGTTCCTTTTTAAATTGAGTGTTTTCAGACTTACCACTTCATTCCAATCAAGATGGCTTCTGGTGTGCCATACTTTTGTCATAAGTAAGACTGTTAGCGCTCTAGTTGTTCTTTAGAACACTCTGGGACATTCTGTCATTGGGCTATACTTGGGGTACATCTGGGTGATATTTGGGCTACATTTAGGCTCTTTTGTCTCTGGTGGCCATCTTGGGAGACTGTATGTCAGAATTTTTTAATGAAATTGAAGAGGGTTTGAGAAGTCACTCAAAATGCGCCCTAATTTTTCTTTCTGCAGCACTAATCATAATTCATATGGCAAAATATACCCCCTCATTTTGTTCCTTTTTAAATTAAATGTTTTAAGAGTTACCACTTTATTCCAATCAAGATGGCTTCAGATGTGCCATACCTTTGTAATAAGTAGGACTGTTAGCGCTCTAGTTGTTCTTTAGAACACTCTGGGACATTCTGTCATTGGGCTATACTTGGGGTACATCTGGGTGATATTTGGGCTACATTTAGGCTCTTTTGTCTCTGGTGGCCATCTTGGGAGACTGTATGTCAGAATTTTTTAATGAAATTGAAGAGGGTTTGAGAAGTCACTCAAAATGCGCCCTAATTTTTCTTTCTGCAGCACTAATAATAATTCATATGGCAAAATATACCCCCTCATTTTGTTCCTTTTTAAATTAAATGTTTTAAGAGTTACCACTTTATTCCAATCAAGATGGCTTCAGATGTGCCATACCTTTGTAATAAGTAGGACTGTTAGCGCTCTAGTTGTTCTTTAGAACACTCTGGTACATTCTGTCATTGGGCTATACTTGGGCTACTTCTGGGTGATATTTGGGCTACATTTGGGCTCTTTTGTCTCTGGTGGCCATTTTGGGAGACTGCATGTCAGAATGTTTTAATGAAATAGAAAAGGATTTGAGAAGTCACTCAAAATGTGCCCTAATTTTTCATTCTGCAGCACTAATCATACTTTCTATGGCAAAATATACCCCCTCATGTTGTTTCTTTTTAAATTAAATGTTTTAAGAGTTACCACTTTATTCCAATCAAGATGGCTTCAAGTGTGCCATACCTTTGTAATAAGTAGGACTGTTAGCGCTCTAGTTGTTCTTTAGAACACTCTAGGAGGCTGCAGTAGAACACAAAGGAATCAACTGACAGTCTCTGTCCTTGTTGGATGTACATGTTTTACTGAGAATGTCAGACTTCATTTTCACATGACTGAGAAAGATAATGTGAATTTACAGAAAATATGCTTTCAGTTTAGCTTATAGATCCACTTCCAAACCACTGTGGGAAAATCATGAGATATTAGTTTTCTTTCAAACAATATTCATGATATCACAGCAGAAGGATTTTTCACATGGTAAAATCACCTTAGAACCCACCACAATTCCTAAAACGAGTATGGTACCATCAACAAATGATTTATAATGTAACTAAAGTCCTAAAACCCTCTATTAACTACAATGCTTTTTAATGAGGTGCTATCATGTATATTGGTCCCAAGATGGCTGCCAACACTTCTTGGATGAAGTGCTGACAGCCAATCAGATCATATGTGTGGTTAGGCTCCGCCCAGATATATATCTTTTTTTGAACCTAAATCACTCAAAATCCACTGGAGCACATATATTGAGACCTGGCAAAGGTACATCGGGCTAACAGTCCCTACAATTTTGCCAAGTTTCGTGCAAATCCATTCAGCCGTTCGAGCTAAAAGTGAGGCCAACCGCCCTATGGAAATTAACATGGGAAAAACGCGTTTTGGGACCCCCCTTTTTTCTCGGCCCCCCCTTGATGAAACCCCCCCAGATTGTCAGGGGCTGCTCAGAAACAAAATGTTCCATTTTCCTGAAAATTTCAGCCAATTCCGTCCACAAACGCCAAAGTTATTAGACATAGAATTTTCAAAAATCCCATAGAGAAAAAATCCTAACTATATATACCTACTGGCGGTCGCCAGTAGGTAATATATATATATATATATATATATATATATATATATATATATATATATATATATATATATATATATATATATATATATATATATATTTATATATATATATATATATATATATCTTTCAAAAGACTCCTGACGTGAAGAGCGTCTTCAGCCTCTCGTGGTCAGGGCCCATCACTGATGTGTCAGACATCGAAACAAATTCCATACAAGAACACGCACTTGATTAGTAACGTGCGACGGGGCACACCAATGTTGCTTAATAAATCAGTTTATTTGTGGGCAAAGAACATTGGGGTCTGATCATGAACATTGGGCAAAAAACATTGGGGTCTGACCATGGCCTCTTACGCTGACGACACGCAGCTGGCGGTCACCCTGAGTGGGGACTCCGACAGTGATGCCCCCAGATTTCGGGAAGGACTCCTGGCAAGCTGGATGAATACCAACTGTCTCCAGCTTAACGCTAAAAAAACGGAGGCCATGATAGTGGGTAAGCGAGTGGATCTCTGGGATGATACGTGGTGGCCCCTGAGCTGGGTGTAACCCCTACCCCAGTGACAGAGGTAAAGAACTTGGGGGTTTGGCTTGACCCTTGAAGTGGAGAAGTGTGGCTCAGGGGTTCGAGGCGGCAGACCCGGAAGCTGAGATCGGCCCTGGACCAGGGTTCAATTCCCCGCCTCGGCGGGTCTTGGGCTCAAAAATTCCACGGACTCGATAATTCTCGCTCCGGTGCCTTCTCAACTCACGGGTGCACACTCTGCGACTCTGGGCAATAGCTTGCTTAATCTCCACAACGGCCCCTCGCGGTGGGATGCCTGGCTTTCACCTTGTGGATACCCTGCCGGGGTTCTCACAGGGGAATACCAGGACGGGTTCCCTAAGCAAGCGCCGGGAAACCCTTTGTGGGTAGCTGTGTGCTATATAAGCTCAAATACATTTACATTTACATTTACCCTGCCCTCAACTTTTGTGGCCATACGAAAAAAGTAGCGGCCACCTGTTTCGGCATCTTACGAGGGCTGAGACCTATCCTGAGGTTCTTTTGAGGAAATATAATTTTTGATCGAGTAGTGTTCCCCAGCGAGTACCCCACCGTCTCCATGTACTAGCTTGCAGTGCATGTGATTTCCCTCCTGTGCCAGTTATGAAGACGCAAATACATTTGCGTCCATCTTTAACATGTCCTCTTTCAGATCCGCCATGAACGGATTGTATATTCAGTTCCTATATATGCTGTGCCACCGTCTTTTTGTGGTACACTTTATACGTTTTTCAGCTCTGGCGAAAGTAGGCCCTGATTCTGCCATCGAGCCTTTTTCCTGCTTCCCGACTCTGAGGGCCTCAACCCAGGCGGCCCCTGTACCAGTGACCCCTGTCTTACTCCCTGCGCGGCTCCAGCCCAGCCTTCTGCCTGCCAAGACTGTATTCAACCTTCGAATTATCTGCTCCACTCCTCGAAAATACATTCCTGTCTCGTAGCTCAAGTAAACATCCTCCCAGCTGCAGGAGCATTGGGCCCGGTCTTTCTGTCTCCGTGCAAGTAATACATAGACTCTGTTGCCATGGTAGGCCCATGCCCCCTCACCCCGCATGCCAACACGTAGACGCATATACACGCAGACAGTATAGAGTAGTCTCCGCTCGAGAGACCTTTTCCCTTCTAGATACTACAGTTCCTTAAACATACGATATTAGATACGATTTGGGATCAGGTTGATCTGACATCCCAGACTTATGTCTACACTTGTAGTGCTAAGTGTCAAGTCCCCTTCACCCTCCAGTTACACGTCAGATTCACGTCAAGCTGCTGCGCGCGCATCTATGCTATGAATTTCTGCTGACATTGCAAGATTCTCCTACGTATCCACCCATCTGTGACCTCATGATAAATGACGTCTCTAGTATACGCCTTCATGCACGCCTATTGTAACGCCTTTTATGACGTATTCATGTTTTATCTCTTTTTTTCCAGCTGTTACGCCTACTGCCCATTCGTTTAATGTAATGCATTGACTATATATATGTACTTCTGTAAATAATATGTTGTCTGTCTGCCCCTTCCCGAACCTGTGTGGTGAAGGAATGGTATGCCACCTTGGCTCGAGCCAATAACCCAATTCCTTTAACAGGAATAAAACCCTTTTGAGTTAACCTCAATATCCCGGATTTTGCCTCCTATTTTTCTGAGTTATTCTTATTGATTATTGATTATAAATTATGCATAGGTAATTGATTTTACCACAGTTCTGGCGCCCGAACAGGGACCCCTCCCCCACCCCACGCGCCGGAGGTGCGTTGCAGGCCTGGCCCCCTGCCACAGCCGGACGGACAACTACGCGTACCCGCAGGATTTCCTGTATCTCCCTCAGGCCAACGGAGGTGACTGAGGCTGCGATCGACACCCAGACGAGGCGGTGAGGAGTGCGGAGGATCCCGACCTGAGCTTAGCTGAGAGAGCAAGATCCGAGGTATACCGAGGCCCACCAGTTTCCGAAGTTCCGAAGTATCTACGTCGCGAGTCGAGTCCGAATCCAGTCCGAGCCCAGTCCAGTTCGGGGTTTCCGAGGCCTTCCGTTTCCGTGCTTCCTGGTGAGTACCGTTGCTAGGGACGCATCCTGACGTGCGCATTAGCTTGTGCCGGTCAAGACAGGTTCGGGTACACGAGCCTGGTCTGCACTGTCCAGCAGTGTATCTATACTGTTTAGCAGTATATCTAGTCTGCATCTGTAAAAGGTGTATCTGTGCCGTTTAGCGGTACATCCTGTTTCACGTGGTTGGTAGGTTTTTAATTATAATTGATTAATGTGGCTCGTTCTTGAAGTGTTTTAATGTGTCATTCAAATGTCGTGGTGTGAGTGAATGTTCGACCCTCATTATTGTGCTTATACGTGTTTTATGTGTAGTGTGTTCATGTTCATATCTGAGTAAGAACCAAGTAGCCAGATTTCAGAATGCCGTTATTTTCCAAACTAAGACAAATAAAAACCCGTAAAGGGGTTCTAGAAGAAGCTGTTCCCATACCACCTAGGGATACTCCAGGGTACTTTATGTACCATAAGCACGGCCTAGATGCCGTTTTGTTTCTCGACTTATGGGTGGATTACACTAAAGAACTGTCAGAGAATCAGAGATGGCCCGCTGCTGGGACATGGGATGCAGATTGCATCATGAGAGTAGAAGAAGCATTATGGAAAAAGAAAGCCAGACAGTCACAGAAGGATGCCATCGAGTTATGGCGTAAAGAATCACATAGGCGTACAGAAAAAGCACACAGACTAGAAGAAAAGAGTAAGGAGGAGTCTGACAAGACCCGAGAAAACGCATTAGTTGAGGAAGGTATCAGAGTAAAATTAGAACAAGTAGACAGACAGCGAAACACACTTATGAATGGCATGTTCCCCATCTTGTCAAAAGGCCTGCCTAAGGCCTCTCCGGAAGTATCGAAGGATCTACCACCCCCATTGCTCCCGACTAAAACATACCAGAAGACAGCAAAGGACATTTTTCTTTCTTCCTATTTAGACGATGTAGCTCCCGCATATGTTAATACCGCATTGCCACAAGTGCCTGCGCCTGATGGTCAGGACAATTATGCTCTTCCTCCCCGACAAGCTACTCCTCCCCCGATTCCTTCTGGTCTTCCAGCTTTCCCTCCACCTCCTACTTCCCTTGATACGAACCCGACTAACCCCTTCGGAGCCGGCGCCTCAGGAGGCGCGTCCGGAGGAGCAGTAGGTTTCCAGACTCCGCCACAACCCCATCGTCTGAGCTTTAGAGAAATAGCGCAACAGCGTACACCTAGAACAGATATTACAATTCTTGGAGATCGCCTTGCAGACTGCAGATATGATCCTGTACCTGGCAAAAAGAATGACGAGAGAATGTTGCTCGCATCAGTACGTTTACGGCGAGTCACGAATTTCCTAATGACACTACCTGGAATGACAGATCACTTAGATCGAATATATAAGTTTGTTCAGACAGGAGTAGGGCCTGAAAGTATTAAGGAGGCCATGGCCTATCAGAAAGTGGATACTAAAGGCAAGTTATTGCGGTTTCTTATAAACTGCTTAATTAGAGAAGTGGACAGGCCGGGTATAAACCCGGAAGATGTGAAAGCACTCCACAAATGGGGTCAGCATATAGCAGATGGACAGCATGATAGAGACGCCTGTATAGAAAATATGTACCGAAGAATCAGAACTTCGATAACCAAGATGCATGAGAAAAGACAGCCCGCACCGGCAGTAGATTCCGACAAACATGAATCCTCGGAGGAGGAGCCAGAGGAGGAAGCCGAGACACCAGAACACACACAGTTGCCAGCTAGAGAAATGATAGCTTATGTAGGTAAAGGAAGACCATTTAATAATTCGATGCGCCCAGTGCGCCCAGAAAGTAAAAGGTTATATCAGGAAGCCATGTGTAATCCTAGAACACCCGAACACTTATTCCAAGCCACTGACAGAATACTTCAAGAGCGAATGGGGTACCATGTACTCGATTCTATGGATGAACAAGAATTAGCCAGGTCAGCCGTGCAGTGGGCTGACAGCCCTGAGAAATATGGTGATGATGCGTTAGCACATACGTTTCTGAACCTGACACCGAGTGAACAGCGTTTAGCTGGTATGTACATGATACAACATCTGCTCTTATTGTATAAAAGCCAACGTTCTGATCCAGGTCCTCTGCCTGACATATTAATAGAATTGGTCACGAACAGATGGAAAGGTCTAAGTACTGATCTAATTAAAGTAATTCTAGAACATCGCCACAAGTATAGTACATTCTTATGTCCGCAGATCAATTCGGATCCCGTTATGGAACGAAAAACCATGTATTACATGGAAAGACAGAATCCGTTGCGAGAAGTGCACCCCGTACAGAACGCAGACAGCACGCTTAGACGTGTATTCGTGTATACACCTGTGACTAAAATTGAATTGTTGGAAATGAAGAAACTAGTACCCAGTCATGATAAAGATCCTGCAGGGTTTCATCGCGAAATAAAGGATATGTTATTAATGGGCGATTACACTTATCCCGACCTTATGAAAATACTGAAAGTACTACTACCTCCAGGCATATACGAGAAACTCAAGGAGAAAGAGTGGGAGGTGGGAGACGCAAAGATTGATTGGGCTGCATTACAACAAGAAGAAGATACCCGAGTGCCAGGCCTAGGGCTTGGAGACAAAGTTAAAGTGTTACCAGGTTTATTAGTACAAGTGTTACCACGTTTATTGAGTACGAAAAAGGAAGATTGGGGTGCTATTTCAGCATGCAAACAGAAACCTGATGAAGACACTAGTGATTTTTATACACGATTTGAGAAATGTTTTGGTATAAATAGCGGTCTGAAAGCAAGTAGCGAGTCATATCCCCATCTTTTTGTAACGAAATTAGTCGAGAATTCCTTGCCCCAGGTTAAGAACAGAAAGTAGAAAGTACTTGGCAAGCTAATACTCCTTCACAAATGTTACAAATGTTACAGTACCACCAGAATAGACTTAGAGAAGAACAAGAACATGAACAAAGACGTATGAAAGATACAAAAATGAAAATGTTAGTTGCTCAGTCGGTTCCTGCCGACGGTCAGAAAAAAGGTGCGACCCATCCCAGTAACTCAACAGTTCCTGTTAAGGGTGTATGTAATTACTGCAAACAGCCAGGTCATTATATAAACGATTGTGCAGTTCTGAAAACACAATATCGCCACGGGTAAGACTAAAGAGAGACCGCGTCCTCCTAGACAAGATCAGACTTCACAACAAGTACCCCAGAATATACAACATATTGCACCCATGCCAGCATCTACACAGACCGTAGCGATACCCCAACAACAGCCCATTACCGCAACACAAAACACTACTCAACAGATGTATCAGTATGCGCAGAACGATTACCCTGATTATCAGCGATACACATGAAACAGCCTGGAGGGGGAATTCCGCTTGCCTCTTATTGAAGTTCCTGTAGATCAAAATGGTCCCTATGTACATAGTCAAGTATTAGGGAAAGACAGAAAGTTTCTCATTGATACAGGGGCAAGCAGAACGACGATAAGCCACGACGAAGTACCAGGGGCACCCCTCTCAGGCTCACAGAACGTGTCCCTTGGATTTTCAGGAAAACCCATTATTAATGAAGTATCACAGCCCCTCCCTCTTGCAGTAGGTCCTCTGACACGGACTACAGATTTATTGCTCACGAAATCATGTCCAGAAAACCTGTTAGGAATAAAAACATTGAAGGCTCTAGGAGCTATTATATGCTGTTCCCCGGAGGGAGTACGATTGTTTTTGCGAGATTTCAAAGGCCATTATGTATTGAGAGATATGGATCCCCGGCTACAGAACGTCCCTGCACACTTGTGGGCGCAGGGCCCCACTGATGTAGGTTGCATGCACATTACCCCATATCGAGTCACACTCAAGGCAGGAGTGGTATTACCACGAATTCGACAATACAAGTTACCCCCAGATGCTGTAGTGGCTTTACTGAGAATCATTGATGAGCTCATTGCACAAGGAGTGGTTGTGGAAACTGACTCTAATGTGTGTAATTCTCCTATCATTCCTGTTCTTAAACGTACTGACCCAAACGCTCCACCTGTTTATCGATTGGTTATTGATCTGCGCGAATTGAATAAATGTATTGTACCACAGTACCCTGTGGTCCCAGATATCTCTTCATTATTGACAGCTATTGATTCCGAAGCAGCGTTCTTCACTGTAATTGACCTCAAGAACGCTTTCTTCAGTGTCCCTATTGACCCGGAGAGCCAATATTTGTTCGGATTCAGTTTAAATGGACGATCTTTTAAATTTGCTCGTGCACCTCAAGGATTCACAGAAAGCCCCAGCATCTATAGTCAAGCATTGAAGAAACAACTCGACAGTATCCACATGCCAGTTCACACTGCCCTGCTTCAGTATGTCGATGATCTGCTGATCACCGCGCGAAGCGAACCCGAATGTGAAAATGCATCACTGATTGTTTTGGACTTCCTGGCCGACAAGGGACACAAAGTGTCTCCTTCGAAGCTACAATTCTGTGTTCAGCAAGTTGTGTACCTGGGTCACTTGCTGTCCAAAGTGGGGAGGCAGCTCACACCTGATCGCATTCAGTTAATTGTAAACATGTCACCACCGAGAACACAAAAGGAAGTGCGGGCATTCATAGGCCTAACTTCATACTGCAGACAATGGATTCCCCAATATGCATTTCTAGCGAAACCACTCATTCAGTTAACGACACAGGAGGCAGCGACTTTGACTGTCCTCCCTTGGACTCAGGAACATACACAAGCTTTTGAAGACTTGAAGAAAGCCTTATGTCAAGCACCTGTTTTAGCAACACCATGTTACAGTAAGCCTTTTACACTTTTTGTCACAGAACGTGAGGGTACTGCTTTGTCAGTCCTCACTCAGGAACAAGCAGGTTCACACAAGCCTTGTGCTTACTTTTCTAGCACATTAGACCCAGTAGCCCAGGCCCTTCCGGCGTGTTTGAAATCAGTTGCAGCCACAGCTTTAGCAATCAGACAGAGTGATTCTATTGTGTTAGGACATCCCTTGACAGTACAGGTTCCACATGCTGTAGAAGTCCTTTTAAATCGAACTCAAACCCAACACCTGACCATAGCAAGATTGACGGGTTACGAACTGACATTGTTTCAACCACACATCGAAATCAGACGCTGCAGCACATTAAATCCTGCCACGTTATTGCCAGTAAATGGAGTAGATCCATTGGCACATGATTGCATTGAAGTTATTACTATCACAACAAAACCCAGACAAGACTTGACAGATGTTCCGTTACCAGATCCTGACCTGACACTGTATGTGGATGGTTCATGTATGAGAACAAGGACAGGTGAATTAGTGGCAGCCTATGCGGTCACGACAGACACGGAAGTCATCGAAACCAATTGTATTGACACTTTGTCAGCCCAAGCAGCAGAGCTTATTGCTCTGACACAAGCATGTATTCAAGCCAGAAATAAGAGAGTCAATATATATACTGATTCACGTTATGCATTCGGAGTCGTACACGACTTTGGAGTCCTCTGGCGAGAGAGAGGTTACTTAACTTCTCACGGGGCCAACATCCAACACGGTCCCCTTATTCAAGCCCTGTTAGATGCAATACATCTACCCACTGCAATATCTATCATGAAATGTAAGGCCCATACAAAGGTTACTGATATCATCTCCCAGGGTAACGACCTGGCAGACCGAACAGCAAAGCAAACTGCTCAGAACCGGACCCGTGTAACTGATCAGACACAATTAGTAGTACCATCACACTGCATGACAGTCAGGGATCCCGCACATGATGTGATCGACATACAGTCACATGCAACGCCAGATGAAATTAAGGAATGGACTACACTAGGAGGGATCCAAACAGACCAGGGATGGATGACGAAGGGAAAATCTACGTGGTTTCTCCCCGACTCTATGGTACAAGTCATCATTAACACAATACATAGTCCCGCACACCTAGGAGAGAAGGCAATGCTAGACAGTATTCAACACATATGGTCCAATAAAAACTTACGGGCAGCAGCCAAACAGAAAGTGCGTACTTGCATGATTTGTGGTCAGTTCAATCCAGGTAAAAGTATCCCCGTAGAGCAAGGTGGATTTCAGCCTCCCGATCACCCTTTTGAAGTACTCCAGATGGATTATATCCAGATGGAACGCTGTCGAGGATTCAAGTATGTCCTCGTAGTCGTATGTGCTCTTTCCCGATGGATAGAGGCATACCCAGTTCCCGATTACACTGCTCCGACCACTGCCAAGCAGCTGGTTCGTGAATACTTCCCACGGTATGGTTTGCCCCGCATCGTGTACTCAGATAATGGCCAGCCATTCTCATCCAAGCTCATGGAACACATTACACTCCTGTTAGGCTATCAGTGGAAGTTCCATTGTGTTCGGCATCCCGAGGCAGCAGGTCTCGTGGAGCGTCATAATCAGACTTTAAAAATCCGACTTTCCAAGATCTGTAGAGAGAAGGGTGTGGATTGGATAGTTGCCTTGCCGGTCGCCCTCTTCTATATGAGGATGGTGGTCCATTCCCGATCTGGGCTATCCCCGTACGAAGTGGTTTTTGGTAGACCACCGAATATGTGGGGGACGCCTATACCACGAAAAATAACTGATGTTGATTGTCTTATGCTGACAGATTACCTTGCCTCCTTGATGTCTGCACTACAATCTTGTCGTTCACAGGTAGCTGCAGCGTTTCCCGACAACACCGAGGTGAAGCCCCATGAGGTGGTTCCTGGTGATTACGTTTTCGTCCGCAACTTTGATCGGAAGAGCCCACTGGAGCCCCGCTGGCAGACCCCGAAGTTGGTTCTACTCACGACGAGGACAGCTGTTAAGATAGAGGGCAGGAAGGGATGGCTGCATTCCAGCCACGTTAAAAAGTTTTACGGACTTCCTTCGGACTTGGACTCTAAGCCCTGCCCTCCTCCACAAACTGACTCAAAACTCCCTTTGGTTGAGAAATCCGCTTCTGAGGAATACAGAACTAAGTTACGATCTAGCAAGTCAGACAGTTTAATTGTTTAAGTCCTCCCCTAGGTGAATCGGTTAAATTAGTTTCTGACATGTATCCCCTAGATCAAGATAGAGAGAGAGATAGACAAAGACAACATAAAAAGAATGCATATTGTAAATCACTTCGCAGTCGCTGTATAGTGACACTACTTATTATGTTTTTTTTAAGTATTCTGGTTATTACTGCTAGTGTTCTGTTACACATATATTATCCTATATTCAAGCGTGCACAATCTGCTTATAATGATACTGCTGAACATTCTTTTAGTGAATTACCTCCTCACGAGCTATCTTACAGACTTGCGCTGCGCAATAACACTTTTATTAGTATGTTACATCACTCCCATCAGACTACCAATGCTACAAACTGTTGGATATGTGGTCGACTCCCTCCTTACCAAGAAAACAAGGGTGTTTTACCCCTTTTCCCGTACCCGTTTACTCACAATGGCACATGTGGAGCGTGGTTTAAAATGCTCAATTCCCTAGTTTCTGATGCTGCTATTTTCGAAGGTAACTGGGTTTGGGGAAACCTGAACTTAGTCTTGCTTAATGTATGCTACCCTGACAAGGAGGGACTCCCCGTAGATACTGGAACTGATCTGGAAAATGAAGTATATGGATTAGGTAATTACACAGTTACATTCATGATTTTATCTGTCGAATCTGAAGCTGCTCCCGTTCTACCTGCTATGGCAGTATTGCCAGTTACTGGTGAACTATGTGTTCGCAAGAATGGTTCTGTACACGTAGGTCATAGTAAATGTACTACTGTAGTCGATTTCAGTGAACATGGCAGATCCACGTTTAGGGCTTTACGTCATTCCTATTTTGTTTGTGGCCATACTGCATATGTCCGTTTGCCTCTAGATTGGGATGGTACCTGTTACATTGCATTCCTTCTGCCGCCTGTTTTTCTAGCCCCTCCTGACTACCATAGAAACACCAACCTGATTAAGCATCGATATCAAAGAGATCTCCCACTTGTCGATTATACTGAAACCACATGGGAACAATATACAGATTTTAACAAAGGTTTTTTCCCCTACCTAGGTACTGTTTCCAATAGTAAACTAATCCGTAGATTAACAAGAACCCTCGAAGCAGTGGTGATTGAGACCACTTCAGCCCTAGGTAACTTGACGGAGGAGCAGTCCGCCATGCGGGTTGTTGTTCTTCAAAATCGTCTCGTTATTGACGTCATCTTGGCAGATAGGGGTGGAGCTTGTAAGGTCATCGGGTCAAGCTGCTGTGTTTTCATCCCAAATAACGCGCCAACCGTGTACAAAGCTATTACACGTCTCCATAAAATTGCAAGTTTAATACATCAGACTCCAGGCACCTGGACTTGGTCCGGTTGGTTCTGGACAACGCTATCGGCCTGGGGGTGGAAGATCCTATCCCTCCTGGGTATTGGCCTTCTAATAGTACTCAGTTGTTGCCTGTGTCTCCAATGTGGACCGGCGATTTGCGGCCTGTGTGCCACTTCATGTGTACCACATCCAAGTTCCCATTCAAAACGCGAAAAGCAAGAAGAGCAATTGATGTTAAGTGAACAGATTGATCAATTGATGAGAATTGATGTATCATGAAGGGTCCGTGGGGAACAAGGAGGGAATGAGGAAATATAATTTTTGATCGAGTAGTGTTCCCCAGCGAGTACCCCACCGTCTCCATGTACTAGCTTGCAGTGCATGTGATTTCCCTCCTGTGCCAGTTATGAAGACGCAAATACATTTGCGTCCATCTTTAACATGTCCTCTTTCAGATCCGCCATGAACGGATTGTATATTCAGTTCCTATATATGCTGTGCCACCGTCTTTTTGTGGTACACTTTATACGTTTTTCAGCTCTGGCGAAAGTAGGCCCTGATTCTGCCATCGAGCCTTTTTCCTGCTTCCCGACTCTGAGGGCCTCAACCCAGGCGGCCCCTGTACCAGTGACCCCTGTCTTACTCCCTGCGCGGCTCCAGCCCAGCCTTCTGCCTGCCAAGACTGTATTCAACCTTCGAATTATCTGCTCCACTCCTCGAAAATACATTCCTGTCTCGTAGCTCAAGTAAACATCCTCCCAGCTGCAGGAGCATTGGGCCCGGTCTTTCTGTCTCCGTGCAAGTAATACATAGACTCTGTTGCCATGGTAGGCCCATGCCCCCTCACCCCGCATGCCAACACGTAGACGCATATACACGCAGACAGTATAGAGTAGTCTCCGCTCGAGAGACCTTTTCCCTTCTAGATACTACAGTTCCTTAAACATACGATATTAGATACGATTTGGGATCAGGTTGATCTGACATCCCAGACTTATGTCTACACTTGTAGTGCTAAGTGTCAAGTCCCCTTCACCCTCCAGTTACACGTCAGATTCACGTCAAGCTGCTGCGCGCGCATCTATGCTATGAATTTCTGCTGACATTGCAAGATTCTCCTACGTATCCACCCATCTGTGACCTCATGATAAATGACGTCTCTAGTATACGCCTTCATGCACGCCTATTGTAACGCCTTTTATGACGTATTCATGTTTTATCTCTTTTTTTCCAGCTGTTACGCCTACTGCCCATTCGTTTAATGTAATGCATTGACTATATATATGTACTTCTGTAAATAATATGTTGTCTGTCTGCCCCTTCCCGAACCTGTGTGGTGAAGGAATGGTATGCCACCTTGGCTCGAGCCAATAACCCAATTCCTTTAACAGGAATAAAACCCTTTTGAGTTAACCTCAATATCCCGGATTTTGCCTCTTATTTTTCTGAGTTATTCTTATTGATTATTGATTATAAATTATGCATAGGTAATTGATTTTACCACACTTTGATGCCTCAACCAGGCAGCTGGTCATTCAAGCATCTATACTATCACGGCTTGATTACTCCAGCTCATTATTGCTGGGTGCCAACCAGGATGAAATTGCGCGGATGCAACGTCTCCAGAACGCTGCAGCCAGAGCCCTGGTGGGGCTACCGAGGTTCTGCTCTGCTGAGAGTACCATCCGCTCTCTACATTGGCTGCCGGTGGCACAGAGGATCCATTTTTAGACACTGTGTCTGTCGTTTAAGATCCTCTGGATGGCCTTCCCCCCAATTCTTGACAATCTTTTGAAGCCTTATGTTCCCTCGCGCCCTTTGAGATCCATGGGCCAAAATGTGGCTGTGGTTCCGCGATTTAGATTGTGCAGAGCGGGAGGACGCTCCTTCCGAGTCATGGCTGCGAAGCTGTGGAATTCTTTACCACCCCACATCCACGAAATTGATGTGCTGCTGAAATTCAGGAGAGCCATCAAAACGCATCTGTTCCCCCATTCCTCTTAGGATTCTGTTCTGTGTGCTTTCTCCATCTTTCTGTTGTGTTGTGTCTGGGTTCCCTTTCAGAAGTGCCGGGACGCCCCTTTGCTGGGGCATCTGTGCGCTATAGAAGTGTTATTAACATAACATAACATAACATGCATAACGCATTTCAACTCTAGCAAGTCTTCAATTGAAAATGTTCTTAGGGCGGGTTCGTTAGCTTTTTGAAACGTAGCTAAAACATTGAGGAAGGGCTAACTGTCCATGCAATTCATTAAGGAGACAGTAGATTGAAAATTATTTGGAGTTCTAGGAAAGTTCATAATTCAAAAGTTGGTGAGTATTCACTTTCATTGTTGAAAAGGTGAATCTTCTGAAAATGAGGTATTCCCATATTTTTTGAGTCACCATCACATTTGTTTTTAATGTTAATGTAGTTACCTGGACCACAACATCCATAGTGCCCCACTACTACTGCTTTTATCTCCAACAGTGATTCAATCTTCTACTTAGTACAACTTTAACTTGAGAACACTGCGTACCAAATGCCGCAATGCTGCCTTTGAACAGGAAAGTTGGGTGTTGTGGCTGAGTCATAAGGTTACAGCAGAGGTCAACAAAAAGCCGCCTTTCTGACTCATGTGTTTTATTGTTTGCCTTCCAACGTTGGTCTGGCCTGTAGCACATTACTATTCAAGTGCGTGTTCTCGTATGGAGAAAAAAAAAATATATATATATATACACACACACACACACACACACACATACATACATATATTTACACACACATATATACATATGTTTGGTTGAGATACCTACAGGCAGGTAAGGTGGCTAAATACAATCCAGGTTTCAATAAATGCCTGCAATGTAAGGCATGTCAACATGGCATTAACAGGCAAGAGATTCAATCGCCGTTGTTGAAGGAACCTTGGAAGATACCCCGTTTCTTGAATTGTAGGAGTGACCATGTGGTTTACGTTCTTCAACGCACGTGCCCCAAACTCTACGTGGGAAGCACTATACACATGGTGCATGTGAGAATCCTTCAGCACCTGAGGGCTGTAAAAAACAAAGATAGAACCTACCCCCGAAGCCAGGCATAATGAGGCATAATGAGGTTTAAGGGGGGATATCAACAAGCTATTTTATGATGTGATCAATTCAGTCCCAAGAAACAGGCAAGGGAACAATCAAGAAATGAAACTTAGACAATTAGAGTCATAATACATAGTTTTGTTGGACACAAAAATCCCGCAGGGACTCAACTCTGAAGAAAACCAGCATGTCCACCTTTAGAGGGGCGGGACCCCTCTGCCGCCTAATCCCAATGTATAGAAATAAGAATTTTACTGTAGTGAATCAATGCTATTAGAAACATTTAGAATTTTCTGAATCCTTTTGAACTTTTTGGTTTTATTCGTGTACCCTGTATCATTGGTAATATGTAAGGTAGGATTGATAACTCACAGGTAGGAAAGGCATCCACATTTTGTACTTTGTATAGGTGAAGTTAGACCAGTAGAAATCTATTATTAATAAGATAGAGGAAATAGTCATGTATTAAATGTATACATTGTTTAGTTTAATTGAAATTTAGATACATTTCTTCAGATTGCTGTAGTAGGAAATTAAAAATATTCTCTAGCATAGCACGTTCATGCAAAACAGCACTTGCACTTTAAAAAGCATTGGTACTCTCTGGTAGGAACCACAATTTGGATAGAGAATGCATTCCTGTCCGTACATGCTCCAAGGTGGGGCAGTCAAAAGGCCTTTTTTTATTTAACAAACTTTATTGAGTACCATCAAGTGATATCAGATTGTCATAGCAAGTATAACATGGCGCTTTCTTCCTTTTTTCTAATCATACCATATCTTATCTTCGTGGAAAGTAGAGATCTGCGTACATATGCAGGATTAAATAGGATATTCTTGTGATTATAAAGGAGAGAATGAGTGCATACATATGATATAAAACCATGCGATGCAGTATGCAATGTATAACTAAACAACCCCGTTAACAAACCCCTTACCACCCCCCCACCCTCCCTCCTGGCCAGTCGGTTCCTTTGCGCCATTTAACCTTGTGTGTGCATGTAGTTAATACTTGCTGCGAGTCGTTCCCAGTGTGCATCTGAACTGTGAGTGGGACCCTTACCTGCTCCTTAAAAGACGAGGGCCCCTTACAACTGGGTATATCATGAGGTAGGAATGAGACACAAAGGGTGAAGATCTAATGCTTTAAAACCTTCAAGCATGAGATCCCATTCCATAGAAATGAGGTGTTTCCGTAGTCCTCAAGCCTCTTCGCATCTAATGGCTGCGCTTTCGGCACTGCTCCAGCGTACCACCTCCTCCTGCCATGCAGATAGAGTAGGGCATCTAGGGGATTTACACCTCATGGTGATTGCACGTATGGCCAATATGAGGACAAGGTCAAGGAAATGCAGTGGGGCTTTCAAAGTTTTTGTGCACTTGCGGAGGCCCAGTAAGCATTTCAGTATATTGTCCTTGAGTGGTAGGTGTGTGATCAACCCAAGTGCAGTTCGGACCCCCAGTAATCACGCAGGAGAGAGCATGCCCATAGCATGTGGGTAAAGCCCGCCTCCTCAGGCCTGCAACGTGGACAGTGGTGTTGGGTGCCAGGATACATGCGATCAATTCTCTTTGGGGTCACATAGGATCTATGTAGTACATACCATGTATTGTATGAATTTAAATTAGGCATTGCAGGATACACACTTGGGGTGTACTAGAATGCTCACCCATGCCTTATCAGTCAGTGCGTTGTCAGTTGTACATGACCATTTTGTTCTAAAGGCAGTGAGTGGAATGGAGGCTTGTGATTGAATACTAACGTATAACCATTTAATAAGATAACTGCCCTCACCCATGCAATAAAGAGATCTTAACAATACGTATTGCGGAGGTTCAGTACACTGAGGTGCCCACGTCGTCCTAACATAGTGATACACTGCTGCTTGAGTTAAATAGAGACAATCCGGCACATCAGTGTTCTGTACAAAGGCATTGTGGTCGAGGAGGCTTCCATCGCCGAATAGCGACCCCACCTCTACTACACCAGCATCCGCCCAGACGCGTAGCCGAGCCTTCGTGAGCCTTCCATCAGTGGTTGGTATTCCCAACAGTGGAATATTACTGGCGTACGGGATCGCGCCTGAGGTGTAAAGCAGAGACTTCTTCCAGCAATGGAGTGCCGTTTTCAGTAATGGAGGCACAACAGGGAGCATTTCTACTTTCGGCAGTAACAGAGTTTGCAGTGCTCCTTGCTCTAGATCTCGGGTCTCATATCCTATTTCCTGCAAGTTCCTGCCTGCTGTCCAATACAACCGCCATTGAAGCTGATTAGCATAAAAATAAGCCCTGATGTCACTAACCCCCTGTCCGCCCTTGTGAGGTTCCAAATGCACTTTTCGAAGGCTTACTCTGAGTCGACCTGTTCCCTAAATAAGCTCTAGTAGGATTGTGTCAAGTGTGCGAAAGGTGGACTGAGGAACCACTAGAGGTAAATTCACGAAAAAGTACAGGAGTTGGGGGAGCACCACCATCTTAGAAATGGCAATACGCCCCATCACCGCCAGTGGCAGGGATGCCCAAGTTCAAGTTCAAGGATTTATATAGCGCACTACTCACCCAGAGGGTCTCAAGGCTCTTGGGGAGGGGGTTCATTATTTATCGAATAGCCAGGTTTTAAGTTCTTTTCTGAAGGAGATGTGGTTCTCTGTGAGGCAGAGGCGAGTGGGGAGTGAGTTCCAGGTTTTGGCCACCAAGTAGGAGAAGGATCTGCCTCCCATGGTGGATCTTTGGATTCGCGGAACTGCGGCAAGACCTGGATTGGAGGATCTAAGTTGGCGGGAGGGTGTGTAGAAGGATAGTCGAGTGTTGAGGCATTCGGGCCCTAGATCATAGAGGGCCTTGTGCGCGTGGGTGAGGAGACGGAATGTTATTCTCTTGTTGACGGGAAGCCAGTGGAGGTTTTTTAGGTGGCTGGAAATGTGATCTTGGCGAGGGATGCCCAAAATGAGTCTCGCCGATGCGTTTTGGATGCGTTGGGGTTTTTTCTGTAATTTGGTTGTGATTCCGGCGTAGAGGGTGTTTCCGTAGTCAAGTCGACTCATAACCAATGCGTGGGTGACGGTCTTTCTTGTCTCGATGGGGATCCAATGGAAGATTTTTTTGAGCATACGAAGTACGTTGAAACAGGAGGATGAGACGGCGTTGACTTGTCTGGTCATCGAGAGGGAGGAATCTAGGATGAAGCCTAGGTTACGTGCGTGGTCTGTGGGTGTGGGCGCAGAACCCAGATCCGAAGGCCACCATGAGTCGTCCCAGGCGGAGGGGGATGATCCTTGGATGAGCACTTCCGTTTTGTCGGAGTTAAGCTTTAGGCGGCTGTTTTTCATCCATACGGCTACTTCTTTCATGCCTTCGTAAAGGTTGGTTTTGGCGGTGTTGGGGTCTTTGGTGAGGGAAAGGATCAGCTGGGTGTCATCGGCGTTGGAGATGATGTTAAGGTTGTGATGACGCGCGATGGAAGCGAGTGGACTCATGTAAACGTTGAAGAGGGTGGGACTGAGTGATGATCCTTGTGGTACTCCGCAAATGACTTCGGTGGCCTCTGATTTGAATGGGGGAAGTCCGACTCTCTGGGTTCTCCCGGCAAGGAACGAGGTGATCCAATCTAAGGCTTTCCCTTTAATGCCGGTGTTGCTGAGGCGTTGTATGAGGGTGCTGTGCCAGACTGTGTCGAAGGTGGCGGAGAGGTCGAGAAGAATGAGGGCCACTGTTTCTCCGTTGTCCAGTAGTGTTCGGATGTCGTCTGTTGCTGCAATGAGGGCGGTTTCGGTGCTGTGTTTGGCTCAAAAGCCGGACTGTGAGGGATCGAGGGAGTTGTTGGATGTAGGTGTGGGCGGAAATGCATAGTCACGCTACGCGAAGCTCTGTGAAACGGTAAAAAATGTCCGCAAGCACACAAAAGTTCAGCGAACACGCAGAATTGCTTGTTCCGCCCGTTCGCAATGCTTTTTTCCTGTTCACGAACGCTGTTTGCGTGCTCGGGGAGAAAAATCTCACTAACACGCATTTTGAAAGCGCGAACAAGCAAAAAATTCTGCAAGGCCGCGGATCGCGGAATTTCTGGCAATTCCGCATTCTCTGCGGAATTCAAAATTACCCAAATTCCGCAAATTCCACAAACGGAATGAAATTTACCACACAGGCCTATCCAAAAGGATCCACTGGAGCGTATTGAAGCAATTGCCTTTGTCAGGTTACCAATAAATTGATCCGCCTGTGATCTGTATATCTGGATTCCCAGGTATTTAAACGTGTGGTGCGCTATTGGCAAGGTGTTATCGCCAAAATGGAGCATGTTTGGGTGCGGTCCGTAACGAGGATAGAAAGCATTTGATTTCCCTTCGTTAATAGCAAACCCAGGGATATGTTCAAAGGTGGCAATAATTGTGGGGATGGGTCCCGCCTGGGCAGAAACGTCATGTAAATATATATAATGATATTGTGAGCATAAATTGAGATTAAGTGTGTGTTGCCGTCTATTGGTATCCCCAGGTGTTCAGCAGTGTGCCGCAATGCTATCGCTAATGTCTCTAAGGCAAGGACAAATAACAGAGGGGAAAGGGGGCACCCCTGTCGCGTGCCTCTGTAAATATTGTATTCTCGTGAAATATGACTTCCGGTGCGAGCTCTGGCTCTGGCTGTGGAGCCAGTATACAGCCAGTATACAGCAGAAGCACCCTGTTAAGTTAAGACCGAAGCGTCGCAGGGCCGCAAACATGTACCCCCACGTAATAGAATCATAAGCTTGGCGTAGGTCTATCACTATACATCAAGCGATATCATACTCCGCTGGGGTAGCCAGCATAATATGATGTGGGCGTCTAAGATTTAGTGAAGTACTGCGTGTGGGGAGAAACCTGAATTGGTCTCTGGGGATTAGGGTATTTAGGTAGGGCAGGAGACGGTTAGCTAAAACCTTACTGAGGATCTTATATTCCCTGGCTAATATAGATAATGGTCACACCCTGGTTTGAGGAGTGAGATAACTAAGTAATGCATGGTGGAGTGGGGTAAGGGACTGGACTCCAAGGCTGTCTTGTATAGCTCCTATAACTTAGAAACAAGAGCGTCTGAGTAAGTTTCAAAGAATTCCATGGGTAGGCCGTCGAGTACCGGGACCTTGTTGCACTTCAGACATTTAATAGCAGCCCTAATTTCGTGTTTAGTAATGGGGCCTGAAAGTGCCTTTTGTGTATCCGCTGTAAGACATGGGTATGTGTAGCTGTTTAAAAAGTCTTCCACTAAGGCGTCATTGATGTGCGCAGGTTTGTTATAAAGATTACTAAAATAATTACAAAAGGCATTGTTTAGCTCTAGTTGTGTCTGGACCATGCCCTTGTTAGGTGCATTAATCCGAGTGATGATGGAAGGGGTCGGGCTGTCCCGCAATATCCGGGCCAGTAGCAATCCGGACTGGTCAGCCTCAGTGCGTTTCAGTTGTGTAAATACCCTGTAGTCAATAACCCAGTGCGTTTCAAGGATCTCAGCATGTTGAATGTGTGCATCTTGTAAAGGGGCCTGTTTGCCTGGGTCACTCGCTGCAGCAATTTTCAGCTCGGTCATGAGGTTTTCTATACGGGTAAGGTTTCTATATACCTCCTGACGACCCCCCACTGTCGACCCAATTGCAGTGCCCCTCACAACTACCTTGAGTGCATCCCATTCGATTAGGTTGAAGGAAACCGTGCTCCAGTTCTCAGAGAAATAGTTTGTGATGGTTTCGCGGTACAAAAGGGGGCATTCTCCAGGAGTTGGGGCCACAGCTTCCAAGTGGGGACAGGAGTGAGCATCTTACCCCATTTAAGGGTGATCTCTAAAGGGCAGTGGTCAGAGAAGGTCTTGCCAGGTATGGGCAGTGGTATATACGGGTGGCAATGTTGATGGAGCACAGAAACCTATCTATCCTAGTATGAAGTTGGTGGACTGGAGAATAAAAGGAATATTCCCTATGTGTAGGGTGGAACATATGCCAAACATCGCCCAGTCCCCAGCCATTCGTCCAGGTTTTCAGGGAATCAGCTTGTTTGTGGGCGAGAGCGCCATGCAGTGGCAGATGAGACCAATCTAAGTGCACGTCTAGGATGGTGTTACAGTCCCCTTCCAATATCCAGGGTACTGTATCCCGTTAAGGCTATGTCTAGATGATTAAAAAACTTGTCCTGGTCAACGTTCAGGGCATAAAGCTACCTAAAACCACTGGCAGCCCATCAAGGGTTCCCCTCAATAATATGTATCTACCCTGTTTGTCCGTATGTCGGACTAGCTCTGTAAAGGGGACACCATAATGAATGCATATGGCCGCCCCTCTTGCAAAAACCGAGTAGTTAGTAGAGAACATGTGGCCCCTCCATTTCTTTCAAACCTTCAAGGCCTCAGAGTCAGTGAGGTGCGGTTCCTGAAGAAAAACTATGTGTGCTTTATGCCTAAGGAGGTGGGCATGGGCCCTTTTATGCACAGCGCCAAGTCCCAGCACGTTCCAGGTCAGCAAGTTATATGAACCTAACACGGTGTAGTGGTCAGGCATCAGTCAATGATGTAAGCGTAGCTCCCCCTAACTCAGAGCCTATTAACTATCGCAGGACATGAGTTCCCATTCCTTCCAATTAAGAATACTCAGCTCAGCTATTGAACAGTGCTGGGCCAAACAGATACCAAAAACATACAAGCAGCATAGAACAGTGCGTTCAATTTGTGGGGGGTCGCCGCCACTGCTCATAATGCTGTTTATGTAGGTGTAAAGGTTCAGGTAGCTCAACGGGACCAGGGGGGGGGTGTCATATAAGCATTTCTGTCTAATATAACTATTTGCCATAGACATACAGACTGCATAAAACAGGATAGTGACAAGTCCAATGATCCTGAACAAGGAGACAATATCACGCAGTTTGGGCCCTAGGTGTTAATATTGTATCTAAGGATGCACCTAATGTGCCAAGGCAGGTTCTGATTGACGTGATAAGGCAGGGAAAAGAAAAGGATACATGCAGTCTCTTTAGGTCTGCCATAAGCTTGCTTGGCCCTGTTGCATCAATGGGCAAAGTGAACAGGCACTCCTTGTTATTCATCAGCCAGGTCATCCATAGTCTGAGGTGTCACCGATGGGAACCGGTTGATGCTATGTTCGGAGTCCGAGTGAATGGTACTGTCCTTTGACGAGTCAGACACAATCTTAAGGTTTTCTTCACAGAAGGAGTTAGCTATTGTCAGCGCCTCTGTCCAGCTGCTCATCGTCTGTTCATGTGTAGGACCAGTGGCGGCAGAGCTGTGCAGTCCCTTGGTGGCACAGCGAGGACCACGGCCCTGAGATCATGTGGGGATGTGACGCAGAGAGCCATGCGGGCCCATCCTGGCTCGATTCAAAGTTCATCACTTCCAACCATTCCTCTGTATCATTCAGACTGTCAAAAAAGTAGGTTTTTCAGTCGAGCATAATTTTCAATCGAGCCAGGAACAATAACACATATTTGAGCTGGGCAGCTCGTAGCTTTTTCTTCACTGCCTGAAAGGATGAGTGCTGGCGCTGCACCATTACTGTATAGTCAGGGTAAAGCGAGATTTGCTGATTCTCGAATAGGATCTGCGTACGTTCCCTCAGTTTCTACAGTAGGACATCACGGTCTCTGTAGTTCAGTATTTTAACAATCATGGGCGCTCCAGTAGGAATCCGGTGGGCTTTCTCCACGCAGAAGAAGGGCGGCAAGCCCTCCTGGGCTCCGTGGCCCCGAAACCAGGTTTCCATGAAGTCAGTCGCTTTGGGGCCTTCGCTACGCTCCGGAAGTCCTATGACACGTATATTATTCTGGTGGTTCCTGCCCTCTGCATCGTCGATCCTATCTTGCAGTCCGTGGTCTTGCTGTTGTAGGTCTTGTATCTGTTTAGTGTGTTCCGTAATTCAAGGTTCCATGCTGGTCAAGGCTTTCACATGGCTGTGGACTGCGTCAGCAAGT
Source organism: Lissotriton vulgaris (assembly GCF_964263255.1). Classification (NCBI taxonomy): domain Eukaryota; kingdom Metazoa; phylum Chordata; class Amphibia; order Caudata; family Salamandridae; genus Lissotriton; species Lissotriton vulgaris. Next base: position 469,893,458 of record NC_141698.1, read on the forward strand.
TTCCCATGGCCCATCCAGAGGAGTGTAAAGCCAGTAGTAAGAGATCTGATCTGTTGTTCTATTGCTGTACGGGAGTAGAACACTATTAAATATACTTATACGCCTATTTCAACATTACACATCAGCACACATTGTATTCACTTATAAAGACATCCTTCTGACTTATGCAAACAATTGATTATACCTACATTTACTCACCTACACACTTATACACACACCACTTCTTCTATTTATATAGATAGTAACTCACACTTAGTGTGTTATAAAATCACTATTACAAGTATACAGTTATCCATATAGTGACTTATACAATCACTAAGTCTTAGACACACTTAATTAGATATAACTATTAAATACACTGCCTTTTGTTTCAAGTTTAATGGAGATGTACCATTGAGAGAAATATGTCATCACCACCACACCCATAAACATATACACTCACTGAAACAACTATAATAACATGTAGTCTTAACCTCATATACCTACTGAATGAACTATTCACACATTTTGTGGCAATCACACACCCCCCACCAAACCACATAAACATTAATTTACCCATACAAATACTCAGTTAAGAAACAAATAACAAATATAGTCTTTAACATAGCAATTAAGACAAAGTAATAAAGACTTTCACACAGTTTAGTGACTACACATTATATATAGTGAGACTCTACAAATTAGTCAAGGAAACAATCAATGACACTGTTACTAAATCCATCATCCACACATTTATATTTATATATCCACTCATTCTTCAATGCAAAGTAGTGTATTTATAATACATATTTAAATATCAAAGCAAACCACATCCACTGGATGATGTCATCAGTGATATCATCAGTGATGTCATTTGAGATGTCATCAGTGATGTCACTGACCATGTCATGAATGATGTAAAATGTGACATCATCAGCAGTGGATTGCGGGCGCGCGAGTTATAGTGAGTACAACTAACCGGGGGAAGTTCAATGGTTTTGTATGAGAAAAAGGTCCAGCTAACTATAATAGAAATATATATATTTATATATACGTGCACGGACGTGCACGGACCTTCGCGTGCTGCATGCTGATTGGCTGCCAATGTCTGTCAACAGTCCAAAACAGAAATTGTTCGCAGCCATCTTATGCTTCGGTGGACTGAGGCACAAGAAAGCAGAAAAACAAACATGTAGAACTCAAAAAGGGGGCAGGGTAAAAGCACCCTGACCCCCTAGGCCTGCTCAGGGGGTCCCACTAGGACCCCCCAAGACAAAAAAAATAAAAAAATGTTTCGAAAAATCACGGTGTGCGCGTACCATGCGCGCACGGGTCCGCGTACGTGCGAGTACGGTGCACGTACCTTTCCGAGAAAGCTGCATGCTTATTGGCTGTCAACACTCCAAACCAGGAAGTGTTTGCAGCCATCTTGTGCTCATTAGACTGAGGCAAAAGAAATCAGAAAAACAAATGTGTAGAACACAAAAAGGGGGCAGGGTAGAAACACCCTGACCCCCTAGGCCTGCTAAGGTGGTCCCACAAGGACCCCCAAGGCCAAACATTTTTTTTTTAAACCCGGTATGTTTGTTTAAAAATTACCCCCCAAGGGGGACCGAATCACGGGGGCATAGTGATAAAGAAGTGTGGGGGGTGCCCAATCCCACCCACACTGCCCCGGGGACCGCCGCCCTCCGGGGCAAAGCAACCCAGCCCCCTGGCGCATACTGGAGGTTCCAGGTGGGCTAGTTGGCCCCCAGGGACCCCCAGTATGCAAGGGGAATTAGTTCCCCCTCTTCGAACATGCACGGGCGCTGCGTTGCAGAGAGGTGTAAAAAAGGGTGTGGCCTCATTACACCTCTCTGAAATGCAACACCCTGGCGCATACTGGAGGATCCTGGTGGGCTAGTTGGCCCCCAGGGACCCCCAGTATGCAAGGGGAATTAGTTCCCCCTCTGCAAACGGGCCAGGGAGCTTCGTTGCAGAGAGGTGTAACAAGGGGCTTAGGTTCATTACACCTCTGTGTAATGCAGCCCCCTGGCGTATACTGGAGGTTCCAGGTGGGCTAGTTGGCCCCCGGGGGCCCCCAGTATGCAAGGGGAATTAGTTCCCCCTCTTCAAACATGCACGGAGGCTGCGTTGCAGAGAGGTGTAAAAAAGGGTGTGGCCTCATTACACCTCTATGCAATGCAGCCCCCTGGTGCATACTGCAGGTTCACAGTGGGCTAGTTGGCCCCCAGGGACCCCCAGTATGCAAGGGAAATGAGTTCCCCCTCTGCAAACACGCCCGGGGGCTGCATTAGCATTTAAAAAAACCTTTGAAATTCAGTGAAAAAAACATAGGTTTCAGGCCTTATATAGTTAGGAATTAGCATTTAAAAATCCTTTAAAATTCACTCAAAAAACTATAAGTTTTAGGGGTGTTATAGTTTCATACAAAACTATTGAAATTGCTCCTATATAGTTAGTTGTACTAACTATATTTCGCGCACCCCAATCCACTGCTGATGATGTCACATATTACATCATTCATGACATGGTCAGTGACATCACTGATGACATCTCAAATGACATCACTGATGACATCGCTGATGACATCATCCATGTGACAATCACATACACCTGTTCATACACTAGTAAAAATCTTTTATCACTCTTTGTAAAATACAGAGTACCATAGTTGAATCCATTGTCACAGCAATACAAGTATCTAAAAACCCACTCAGTGATTCATAGGTGTATAAACACATCTAATCACTTACCTGTAGATTCACTCATATATGCTGTCAATGAACAATAGAACCCATCAAAAATACTTTTACACCTATATCGACATTACACACCAGCACACATCCTATTCACATATGAAGTCATCCTACTCACTTATGCAAACAATGGATCATACTTACATATTTACTTAGCTACACACTCATACAAACACAACTTCATCTATTCATTTAGATAGTAAGTCATACTTAGTGAATTATAAAATCATTATTACAAGTATACAGTTATCCATATAGTCACTCACACAATCATTGAGTCTTTTGTATACTTATTTATATACAACAACTGACACATACACTGCCTTTTATTGTTCTAGTTTGTTGGACATGTACCATTGAGAAATATATTTGCTCATCACCACACCCATAAAGATATTCACTCACCCAAACAACTGTTAGAACATGTAGTTTTAACTTCAAATATCTAGTGAATCAACTATTCACACATCTTTGGACAGTCACACTCCCCCCCCACCGAACCACACACACATTCACTCTCCCACACAAATACTCAGTTAACTAATCAATAACTAATATAGACTTTCACATAGCTAGTAACCAACTGGAGAACCAGTTTACACAACAACTGACAAAGTGATACAGATATTGACACAGTTTAGTCACTATCCACTATATTTAGTGAGACACTATAAATTGGTCAAGTAAACAGTCAATTACACTGCTACTAAATCCTCCATCCAAATATTTATTTTTATATATCTACTCATTCTTCAATGCAAATTGCTATATATATAATGCATAATTAAATAACGAAGCAAACAACATTCACTGGATGATGTCATCAGTGATGTCAACAGTGATGTCATTTGAGATGTCATCAGTGATGTCACTGACCATGTCATGAATGATGTAATATGTGACATCATCAGCATTTGATTGTGGGTGTGCGAAATATAGTTAGTACAACTAACTATATAGGAACAATTTCAATGGTTTTGTATGAGTGAAATGTCCAGCTAACCATAACACCCCTAAAACTTATAGTTTTTTGAGTGAATTTTAAAGGTTTTTTAAATGCTAATTGCTAACTATATAAGGCCTGAAACCTATGGTTTTTCCAGTGAATATATATATATATATATATATATATATATATATATATATATATTTTTTTTTTAAACCAATGTTCCTGCGCATAGGAGGTTACTCCACATAGCCTCTAGTAAAATGCAACCTGCTTGCCTGGTTCATCTTTAATTGTTTCATGCCGACGTGTTTCAGGATACCAAACACTTCTTCCTGAGCGACATGCAAGAATTGAAAAAGCGCACCACCTTTGCTTTCCTCCGTTTTTATTCACTCATTAGTATGCACGCCCTCAGTGGGTGTGCACGATTGCTTTGTGGGACATTGAGTCTCGTAGTGCGATGTAATTGTTCCTTTTGGTAAAGTCATTAATCTTGCTTGTCTATTAAAAGCCATTATTCACTAGTAGGTAATGAAATCCAAGGCAGCAGGCTTGAATTAGCATGGCGCTGTGCTTTTCAAGTTCGAAAACTTCCAAACTGCAGTCACGCAGGCTGGTTTTTTTTCTCACCAGCCTACGATGGTGCTCCTTCCCCACGGCTGGCTGCCGTGCGAAATCTTTAAACCAATGTGCCTGCGCATAGGAGGTCACTCCACATTACCTGTAGTAAAATGCAACCTGCTTGCCTGGTTCAACTTTAATTGTATTATGCCGACGTGTTTCAGGATACCAATCACTTCTTCCTGAGCGACATGCAAGAAATGTAAAAGCGCACCACCTTTGCTTTCCTCCGTTTTTATTCACTCATTAGTGTGCACGCCCCCAGTGAGAGTGTACGATTGCTTTGTGGGACATTGAGTCTCGTAGTGCGATGTAATTGTTCCTTTTGGTAAAGTCATTAATCTTGCTTGTCTATTAAAAGTCATTATTCACCTTACTGGTAATGAAATCGGTAGGTAGGTAGGTATTGGGGATATCTGCACGAATACGCATAGCGTTAATTTACCGGCCAGTATTGGGGGCTCAAAGAGATGATTGTAAGATAGACAGGGACAAAGGAGGTACCTGGAGTATGAAACCAGCCTTAGTGGACCTGTAATCTCACCTGTTAGTGAAATATAAAGTGCACTCAAGTGAGTACCCAGCCGGGTGCTGCATGGCACGTAAAAGGAAGAAGAAACAAAACTTCGGTAAGTTCTATGTTTTACAATAATGCTCATTGTCGGTTTACATTGATTTATTTTGAAAAGGCTCTTACCTCACGGTCATGAGGTGTAGGCTGCCTTCTCTGAATGATGCGCAATGGATTCTGCCAAATAGGCTAGATAGTAACAGACACGTGATGGTGTCTTTTAATCTAAAACAACAAGAGTGAGTAAGATTTAGTACTAGATAAGTGTGAGGAAAGCGCATCGCGCTGAAGCGCTAATGACACTTACTTTTAGTGCAAAGTAGCGGGGTCTCCTACCATGAGGTAAAGGCGTGTTGCCGGGTCAGACTCTCTCCGGTTCGATGACAGCATTTTACTGCCTCGATTCCTTCTTTTAACTACCAGGGCAGCCGTAAGTCAGCCCCGTTCCGAGCATTGAGCCATTGCTCAATCTATTGCTGGGAGCTGGGTTGCTATGCTATGTGTGTATATATATATATATATATATATATATATATATATATATATATATATATATATATATATATGTATATATATATCCTCTTACTTCGTTCGATACCGCTCACACAGCATCAACAGTCAAATCCAGACCGTTAGGAAAAACGAATAAGGCAGACCCAGAAAGAATTCCAGTGCAGTAATTTAATTCATTTTAAAAAATAGTAACCCAGCAAGCCCGCATGACGCGTTTCGCCTCCAGCCGGAGGCTTGATCACATGATATATATATACACCAGTAGGTATAGTTAGGACCTAGTTTCCATAGGCAAGGAGTTTTTTGTGTTGGTGATGACATTGGTGCCGTTTGATGAACCTTCACATTTTAAAACTACTTTGCCACTCACTTCAGTTTTTGTTTGGAAAGTTTTGGGGTGTTTCGTCAAGCGCATTTCCCCATGCAATTTCCCATTGGGATTTTTAACACAACTACAGCCTGAGCCGCTGAACGGAATTACTCCAAATTTTAAAGAAAGCAAGAACTTGGGTCAGTAAGAGTAATTTTTGTAATTTGGTGTGAATCCACTCAGTAGTTTTGGGATTATTAAATAAAAAAGATGTATGTATCTCTATGGCCACAGAGGGCCCGTGGATCCGACAGCTAATATGGTGAGATTTAATTGGTTCCCACCACTTCAGCCAGAAAGTGGTGGCAGCCATCTTGCAACTCAGTTCGAGTCCCTAGAAAAACAAACAAAACAAAAAAACACAAGGGGGCAGGGTAGGGTTACCTTGAACGACTAGGTCAGGAGTCCCAATGGCACCAAAAAAGTTATTTTAAAAATATTTAGCAGCAAATTCTCGGAGGATTAGTGCCTGGCCAAAGTTAAAATAGAGGAGAAGGGCATGCTGCCCCCTCCTGGGACAATTTCTACTTTGGGTACCCCATCCGCTGAGGCCAGCCCATAATAGTAATGGGAAAGTGGGGCCATGCGGCCCCCCTCACCAGGCAAATTTCAACTCAGGGTGTTGTAATTTGGCAGCGATTAGGTTAGCATTAGCAGAAGCCATCCTGTATTTAGAGACTATCTTGTCCGTTTTGTGGAATCCATTTTGTATTTCTTTCAGCCATTTTGTTTGCCATGTGCTACCATGTGCTCGCCATGTGCTCTGTCCTACCTTTCTGTTAATTGCTCTTGAAATCTGCCTAGTGACAAGGTATATTTAGCCTCTTCTGCTTCGTACATGCTCAGTTGAGCTAGCAGCTGTCCATGCAGCTGCTGTTAGTCTGTAACTGTCAGGATGTATTCACCAGAATTAGCAGCTGTTAGCTCCTCCCACTTGTTAACTATGCATTTTCTGTATGACCATAACTGTACCTAAAACCAGCATTTTGTACTTGTATAAAAGGACCTAGCTCCTTCCATTCAGTGTGCTACTTCATGCATTACCGAAGGGTGCTGTGTGAATGTAATTCCACCTCATGATGTTTAATAAATCTTGTATTTTCTATTCCAGTTTCTGGTCCAACTTCTAATCCATGGTCTGAGGACTGTGCAGAGAAGGGAGAACCCCTAACACTGGTAGGCCTTGCTGAGGCCCACCACTACAAATTGGCGCTCCAACACAGGGCTCATCGGCGACTCGGAGGCCCGAAGAACTGGTCGAAATGAAGGATTGGAATCTCGCTTTGGACGCGATCGCTGCCTGAGGAGACCCGAGTCTTGGCAACCACGGTGTTTTTCCTTTCTTCCTGATCTGACCTTCCAGGTGGTGCCGGTCCTCGACTGAAATCTTTTCTATTGATTCGCCGTGCATTGACCATTTCGTTGATTTGAGAACTTGGCAGTTGGAAACCTGGCTACTATTTGATTGGTAAGAGTCGTTCTGCGGCACTTGCTGTAGGGTTTTGATGCCTTGGATTGGTAAGGTAGTTTAGTAACACTTACTGTGGCTTTTGATTTGAAGGATTGGCCAATATTTGTATTCGTTTGTAAGGTATATATAAATTGCAATGTATATTGGTAGCTAATGAGGACGAATTTTCTCTATTTGAATTAATTTGAACAGCACATCATACTAAAGGTACTGTAAGTGCTACTTTGGTTATAATACTGCATATTCTGCACTATTTTTGGCATGTCTGTTTCTAGCACACTTCGTAGGATGTGCTGTTTTGTAGTGGTACCAGTTTGAGACTCGATGAAACACAACTGGCCCCACCGGAGGGGACGCCTAATAGGGGCATGTATATTAAGTATGGTATTTTATAATGTACAGCATGTTATGGAATAAATACACTAGTAAGGATCCTGAGTTGCGTTGGCCTATGCATGGGTCATTTGATTTACGAAAGATTCATTATGTGGAACAATGTATATTTAAGCGAAAGACTAGGCAAGATATGTTTGACTGTGTGCGAATGTGGGAGAAAGAAGTGCATGAACGAATGAAGCGGGAACAAGCCTTGATTGAAAAAGAACAGCAAAAGAATATTCATGCAAAAGCATTAGAGTTAAAAAACAAGGAAACGAAAGAGCTAAAAGAGAGAGAAGATTGGGAGCGCCATTTACAGGTAACTGGCCAATACGCTGTTAGGCAACCCCTTTATCCTATCGTTAATAAACTGCAAGATGATTTCTTGTTATTAGATCGTTCTCCACCTCCATATATTTTCCCTTCCGCTCCTCATAAGTCCGATGAGGAATCTTCTACAGATCAGGAGAACGCGCGAGAAACTTGTTCTATGTTGCCCACTGCGCGTTCTGCTGAGCTTAGATCTGCTGCTCATAAAGCAGCCCGTAATACTGCTTCTGCCTCTGAATTTTTAGATGACATGAAGAATTGGCACGAAAGGGAGCAAGTATATTTTACAGAGGTGTTTGCCGCAGAAGTAGTTGAATGGTTTAGGAAACTTTCTGAGGAATTGGAGCCGGTTGATATAACATATGATTGTAAGCAAATATGTGATGGTCTTTTTCTCTTTTCTCAGGTGGCTGACTCTATCAGGCGTTTGGTTAAATTACCTGTTGAGGCAGTCCGTTTGTGAGAGGAGAAAAAAGCAGCAGACACAGCTGCACATCTCAGACCAGCATGGCACAAGCCTCTATCTTCGGAACAGATAAGACTATGATGAAACCTATGCGGGAAGCCACCTTCTAGAGGTAATGATAGAGGTGGACGTGGATCTTATGGTTTGTCCTTTCCTTCCTATACTCATTCGAATTTGTCTGTTGACCAGTGTGCGTACTGCAAGAAATTTGGACATTGAATTTCTGATTGTCCAGTGCGGCGTGCTCAGCAGTGTCCACGTGGTCGGGGACAAATGAGAAATCGTTCAGGATATCCAGGGCCTATAGGAAGCACAAATGTTTGTGCTAGGTTTGATGCTAATACACGTGGGCAGGATGGGTTTAACACTTTTGATAGAAGGGACCAGTATAAAATGTCCGACTATGTGCCGTCTGATTTTTAAGATTCTGCTTATGCATAGGATTACCTAGGATGGGGTAAGGAATCAGTTGAAGTTCCAGTAGATTAGAGGGGTCCCTATGTTACAGCACATGATTTGGGTTCTACTGATCAGTTTCTGGTAGATACAGGAGCTACTTGTAGCGCCTTATCTAAACAATTGGTTCCAAGGGCTCCCCTGTCTGGCTCAACCATAACATTGATAGGGTTCGATGGAACGCCTTCCCTTAGCCCATTGTCACAACCACTCGCATTCCATGTTGATAAGTTTACCACTCCATTTCCATTTATGCTTTCTCCGAACACACCAGACAATATTATGGGTCTTGATATGCTCAAGTATTTCAGGGCTACGATACGATGTTCTACTAAAGGAGTGCGTATTATTTTGAATGACAACTTCCCCATGACTGAGAGATCTTGTTTGGTTAAAGAAGATACTGCATTAGCTTCACTCCCATGTGCTTTGTGGGCTACTCCAGACACCGATGTAGTGCAAATGGTTATTCCGCCAGTACATATTAGTGTCAAGGAGGGTGCTTCTTTGCCAAGACTGCCTCGGTATAACATTTCTAGAGGAGAAGAAGCACTTACACACATTGTTGGTTTCTCTACGTGAGTGGTCACATGCATACACGACCACTCGCAATGAAAAATCCAACTGTCTGCGTTGAGAAATCTCGCCGGGAAGTTGATTTTCCACGCTCATGCTCACCATTTTGACGCTGACAATCGCGAATGAGGAAGAAACCTTGCAGTGAGGTGAATATTCCTCGCTCACGCTCACCAACTTGACGTTGATGAGCACAAGCGAGGAAAAAACTCCGCTCTGGATAACCCGAGCTCTGCATAACGCGGAGTGTGAAAAACTCTGCAAACTCCACAAGCAGAGCGGAGTTCACTGCCCAGACTCAAAAAAGAAACACTGGGGCTGGAATGGTCACACCCTCCACAAGCCCGCATCAAACACCCCCAGGCACGCCCTGACCCAGAACCCTCAAGAAACAAATGGCACACTATCAGTGTGCCCCTTTATAGCAGCCCTCTGGAGATGGTCAAAGAGGTCCTATTGACCCCTGTGACATCCTGTTTGAGTCACTCACTGCACCCGCCTGCAAGGGGATCTCTCTTTCATCTTTGAAGTGGAGGCGGGTGCCGCCTCCACACTGACGGTACAAAAAGGGGTGGTGATGGACGGAGCATCTGAACCAATCAAACACTCACACCCAATCAAAAGATCTGGGTTTGATCCATCACTGTTCTTTAGCCCACTCTGCCACCCCAGTTCAGACATCGCTATATGCAAATCAGTCTGACCCTGTGCCTCATGGGAACAGTCCAGCCCGAACTGCCAAGCCATACCTTCCCTGGACCGGAAACAAGCTTCCGAGGACCGGTTTCTGGCATTCCAGCCGTCTTCAGCCCGGCTTGCTTGAATCCAGTAGCAAAGTGAGCAAGGGACTCACGTCTGAGCATACCCTGCCACACTTATGGCAGCCAAAAGCGGTACAAAAGGGGGTGGTGATGGACGGAGCATCTGAACCACACTGAAGCATGGAGGGGCTTTGAAGCACCACTTTCTATTTCACTTGAATGTGCTGCCCCTGGACAACACATGTTTGCGGCTGGCCTGAGGGCAGCACATTCAACCTAACCAGGGTGCACTTTACCTGTTTGCGCCCAGGAGACCTGTTTGAAGGTGCGCCTTGGCACAAACAGGAAAAGTGTGCCCTGTATATAATAGGGCCCCTGGAGTGAGATTGAAAGAAAAGCCCAGGACAGAGATGACTAGGGAGGTCTGGTTGATGCCTATACCCCAGGAAGGGTAGTAGGCATAAGTAAGTAAAGAAGTGTTCTATTTAACTACTTTTTATTTAATGGTACAGCTCATTTATTTAAGGATATAGTTCATTTTAGAATCAGGTTAGAAAAGTGATAAAGGGCAAAGGGTGGGAGGCAATTTATTTAATTAAGTATTCTTAATGTATCTGAATTAATATTTGATTCTATTTAATATGGGATTTTTACAGTGTCATAGGGACAAAGTGTGGGAAGACAGTTCTTTAAAATTGCATTTCTTTTTATTATTTTCTTTTACAATTAAGTTACAAACAGGTCAAATAAATAATATAGGGGCAATGGATGGTAAGTAACGTAATTACCAAAAGTTAGTTAAATGTATTAAATATTTATTAGATGATCATTCTATTTCAGAATGGGTAAATAAATTGATATGTATTTGAATTTGAGCACTTAAAAATGGGTAATTCAATGCCTATAAGGCAAAGGGTGTGTATAATGTAATTAGTAAACAATATGTATACCACAATTCAAATACCATTAACATTTTCATTTTCATTAATTTAATTGATATGATATATATTTTAGCACATTTGATTCTATTTATGAATGGGGTGATTAAAAAATATAGGTGGAAAGGGTGGGTAGTAGTTTTGATAAAGTACATTAATTATAATGTATTTTTTTAAATAGAATTAGAATATCAATTATTTTGAAAGGATTCGATTTCTTAGTAATTAATAATAGCAATTTGGGGGCAAAGGTTGGTAGTAAATACACCTATAATACATTAATTACATTTTAATTATAAAATACTTTTTTGTCAAAAGTTTATTTTTCAGTTTTGAATGGGGGTGCAAAATATACTCCATTCAATAATGTGTTACAGATTAATATTGTATTTACAATGAAAAACATTAGATGGCAGTGTTGTTAAAATGTTAGTAAAATGCAAAGCTTACTGAATGTGAACACAGCAAAAGATCACTGTTGAAGATATATATATATATAATATCTTTAATACATAAGTCAATGTACAATGTACATAAATATGATGTTAATGTGTACGATGTAAATGTGATTTTCATAGAGGTACCTTACAATGCAATGTAAATGTTATTGCTGTAATTGATGTGTTGTCATATACCTCTATGTAAATATTTTCATTGAAATATCTGCTATCCATTCCAAACAGTTGTTTCTAGGGTTGGAAACCTAGCTGCGTTATTGTGGTGTTTCCGAAAACAGTGGGAAATAAATCAAACACGATTTATGATATTACATTTTTCAAAACCTCACTTTGAATATATATTCAGGAAACAATGGAAGTGATGATGATCAGAATTAAAAATCACACTTCTCTGTTGTCAACAAAAAAATTAAAGAAAATATTTCAGTGCAGTTACCTCAAGGCTCAGGAGCCTAGGAGCCCACTTCTCTCTGCACTGGAGCTCCTTGCTTCGAGAGGCCTCCCGACGCCTCCTCCTGCCTCCTAAAATCTGCTGAGTCAACACCATTTTCTGCAGACACACACCAAATGACAGAGTTCATAGTACAGCCTATGCAAAGTAATGCTTGTGCAGGCATAAACCACTAATAATGTAGGTAAACCAAAATGTTCTGCTTATGGACCAATTGTATTAAGACAGCAAAGCAGTGCCATAGATGTATGTATCATGCCTTAATGGGGGCACACTTTTATTGGGTAAATATGGAACCACTTATGACTGCGTAACGTTATCGTAGCAATACAATATAATGTTATTACATAACATGACAATATGCATACACATCATTTCTTATGTGTAGGTTAATCTTGACATCTTTCACTTTAATTGCAAGCATTGAAAACACAAGGGATGACTTCTAAAACGTTCTTTGAATGCAATTGAAACTTGCATAAGTAAAAAGCTACATCTGCACCCCTGGCATTTTTACAAAGATATCAACGCAACGCGGTGCAGCAAGCTAAGTCTTTCTCAATGTGCCCCGGGGTGGAGATCCAACTTTAACTTGGGTAAGATTCAACCAAAGTTGCTGAGCTGCATCACATGAGTGGGAGAGCAAAAAAATAGGCACCATTAACTAATATATGTCACCATCCTGCTCTCTCCCTGACTCTGGTACATAGTCAGGTTGCTATCTGCCACACACACACATCTTAGCGCCATAGTGCAAAGGTGTCTGCATCAAGTCTAGCATAGTTTTTGTATTAGGAGGTTACTGTTCCAGTAAAAAATACTACACCTAGACAAACGTTAAAGCTTTTCCCACTTTGGATGTGTCGTGTACAGTGCAGAACAAATGGAAAATCAGAAAAGTGTGGAGAAATAAAAGCATTTCTCCACGTTAACACAAATGTCAAAGAGGTAGTAGTAGTAGAAAAGCTTTATTCGAGTTATATACTCATAAAAGCACAACATGCATATAAAAACATAACACTTGATAAAAACATTTCTTCCAGTACATATTAAAACAGTTGCGCAGCTTAATCGTTGTAAAAGGAAAAATACATAAAGGCTAAAAACATTGATCAAGAAGCATTAAGGGAAAGAGCTCTCCGCCTAATGGACCAAGCCCAGCCCAAATACTTAGCTGTTCCCATGACAATAGGCTCCTCAGAAGTAGTACAAATGATTCTCTGAGCCTCAACTGCACTGTATGTCCCAAGATTCTTGCAGACAGGGGTTAACCATACCCTTCTTGGGGAGGCATAGGCCTTACAAGCAAATAGGAAGTGTCCTACGCTTTCGTTGATAGCGCCGCACGCTGGGCAGCACATAGAGTTCAAACCCTTCCATCTGCCTGTTAGATATCTCAACGGGAGGGAGCCAGATCTTAATTGAAAGAATAACTTCCTGTCCATAGGTACAGTTATACTGTCCCAATATTGTTATATTACAGGGCACATTTTACTTTCCAGAAAACGACCACCCATTGAGTCCGATTTAACCCCCCTCCAAAGCCTGCCGTCTATCCACTCCCAGTACAACATTTTAAGTGTATCTTTACTTGGGAATACTACCCCCCCTGGATTGTCCCAGAGGTTGGAAAGACCTAGTTCACCTAGCATTACCCTTAGGTTTTTCAACCAAGATATTTTATGGAAGGTATCAATTTTGATTATTGCCAGGAAACCTTCCGCGTAATGCCTAATTTCAGGGGTGGACCAGAGTCTTCTCCAGTATAAAATGGGACGCAATCTGGCTCGGTCACCGACCGATCTTCTCCCCAAGTCAAGACTAAGAGGGATTAATGGGGTACTCTGGGGCACCTAAGGAACCTATTCTCTGCTAACTGTAGGGAAGTGAATTTGTCAAAACCCCACAGTTCCGCCCCATATAGGGCCGAGCCTATTGCCTTAGCATCATATACAGCGAGGACAGGTTTTATGGGTTTTGTTTTAGATCTTTTGTGCTCCACACGCTAGGCCCCGATATTTGCTGGTGTTTCAATACCGCCTTTTCTATGTGGTGCGACCAACCATAATTATTTTCAATTTGTACCCCCAGGTAAGTGAACTCCCTTACCACCTCAAGCCCAATATTATTCATGTGTATCCTAGGGCGAGGTTTACATCCTCAGGAGAAGGCCATCAACTTAGTCTTGCCTATGTTTACTTCCAAGCCATGCTCCTGGCAAAAGTCATCAAAAATGTTCAGGGCTCGCTGTAACCCTGCAGGGGTCTTGGACATTATTAACGTGTCGTCAGCGAACATCAGGATGGGAACCCTGATGCCCACTAACGAAGGTGCATCCACACTAGCGTCTAACATCCTATCAACTATCCCATTGATATATAATGTAAAGAGCAAGGGTGCCATTGCACAACCTTGGCGAACCCTTGCTCCACCGGAAAGTCGATAGAGGATTGACCATTTGTTCCCCACTGTACTTTGGCAAAATTGCTTTCGTGTAACCTCATAATTAAAGTAAGCAATTCTGCTGGGATGCCTATCTTGCTTAAAACTGCCCAGAGCTTGCCCCTTGGGACTAGGTCGAAGGCAGCCCGCAAGTCGACAAAAGCGACATACAGGCTGCCCCCGCCAAGAAGTACCGTCCCCCACCGCAGCATGGTAAAGCGGAACACCTGGTCGATGGTACTAGTGGCCCTCCGGAAACCTGCCTGAACGGGAGAAAGGGAATCATTTTCATCCACCCAATCCATAAGCTTGTTTACCACCAGCTTTCCAATTACTTTTTGGGTAGTGGCAATCAAACTTATGGGCCTATAATTGGCTGGGAGGGATCGATCTCCTTTTTTATGTACAGGTATAATAATAGCACCTTTCCACTGTTCTGGGACTAGAGCACCTTTAGCGATTGCATTCCCTAATAAGAACACATACCGGACCGACCTAGTTTTATCATTCTTGAAAACATCCGAAGGTATCCCGTCTAATCCGGGGGCCCTGCCCCCTTGTACGGAACTGATTACAAGGTCGACTTCCTTGGCAGTAAACAAGTTATCCTTGGGAAATACAACTGAAATTGCCTCCCCACCAACCCAATCTTTTGTCTCAGCATATTGGGGCCTAAAATAGTTCACCCAGGCGGATTCTGCGACGTTGTTGTCTGGTTTTTTTGGGGTACCACCTCTGCCCCACTTCACTAACTTCCAAAAGAGCCTGGAATCCTTTGCTCCGGAGGCCTCCTTTAATTCCTCCCAATACTTCTCGTCCCATGCTTTTTTGGCCAAGGAGATGCTAGTATTATATTCCTTTCTAGCTGCTATGATCGCTGCCCTATCCCTGCTTCTAATAGCGTTACCCAGTGTTAATCTGGCTACCCTACACTGTTGGTTAAACCACCCAGCTGGTTTGGTGGATATTATACGGTTTCCCTTGCATGCTCTCATAAAATGGGGTTTTAAGAGGGAGAAAAGCTTGTTGTGTATTTCAGTAATTGCCCCTGATCCTGGGCGTGTGGGGCTAGCTAATTCCATGGAAACAATTGCTTTATCCACTTCAGACCCAATAAAATCCATGGATGCTACATTCGCCAACACAGAAGGCCATTTTAATCTATGCATATTATTTGCCATGTCTGGGAGCAACCCATCACTTACATGTAAATTTGACTGTGTGGGCTTACACCAAGTGTGGGTCACGCAAAGGGGGTTGTGGTCACTTTCTATCCTGCCCTTGACTTCCATGTCACAAACCCCCTGCCATAGATTAAGACTACAAATAACGTAGTCTATCCTACTTCTGTTATGAACATTATTATATGTACACACACCGTCCTTATCACCCTTTGTTCTGCCATTAAGGGCTCTCATCCCATGTTCTAAACACATAGCATTTAAGAGAAGAATATCCTTCGTCCAACGTTTAACAGGGGCCAGAATCAGATAAGGAACACCCCATAGATTGTCCTCTTCCTGCCCCACTGGGTTTTCAGTACTGTCTAGAGGTTCAAAGGTCCTATTTAGATCCCCAGCTATTACTATTCTATTCCCAAGGGACTTTGTTTGCAGAAAATTAGATAAAGCCTCTAGAGTGGAGGAACTCCCAATATTGGAGCCTCTGGCATAGACATTGTATAAATCTATCACACCCCAAAGAGGTGTTATCTTTGACACAAAACCCTGTCTAAATTGTTAGAAAATAGGGTCTTACATCAAAACCCATGGGTGTTTGGTTGGGAATGCCTATGAACCATTCATGGAACACCTACATGACCAAAGTAGCTCAAAACATTGCCATGAGCAAATTTGAGGTATCTTTCCAATTCAAAACAAGTTTTGCGCTGGGGAGTAAACTCAAAGTAACTATTTCACACTGGTTTAAGTCACTTTTGTGATGCAAAGCCAGGGCAAAATGTTGGCACATATGCACCCAGAGGTGACAGATGTTGATTATCAGAATCTGCTCAATATCTTCATCAAGATACATATCAGTGGCCATGTGTGTGCATGTGTGAGAAATTCACATCATTTGCTCTTGTATAATTACTTGAAATCAGCACATATTGTGAAAAATTATGCAAAATGCAAAACAGGCATTTTGCGCTACTGTTTTCATCTTTGTGTCAATGTTGGACGAGAAGACACGGTTCACAACAAAAAATCCCCAAAATACAAGTGTTGCAACCAGACACTCACATTTTGGACATTCTTGGTGTTCTGCATTGACTAGTAATTTAACCATATATCATAATTTTAGGAATTTTGCATAACAAGCGAAACACAATGTTCGCACGATTGCTCTCGCATAACAGGCATTCAGGTCTATATGTGACATGAAATGAACTAGTCATGTGGGCGTTTCATGCTAGTATACTGAACAGACCACAAAGTTGTAGGTATGAACAAACATTGCTTGTGCATTTGTCAGCGCTTCTAAACTTACACCTGCGTCGTATAGGCAGACATGATGTAGTAAATTAAGCAGCATGCACCAAAGTGGAGGTGATTTCATGCAAACATGTTTTTCCTTTATAGAAAAAAATATATTTACACATTTGCAGGAATTTATAACCTGTGGAATCTGCACTCTGTGGAGAATATGTATTCGTTGGGATATGAGGGATAGATATATTCCTAGAGACCTATGAAAGCCGTACGTTCTCCACTCAAGCTTGATAGTCTGAACATCAAACATGATGTCTTGCAAGCCTATGGCAGGTTTTCAGCCTCTGAACTAATTTATCAAGCAACAATTCATTGACCCATCGTACACCTGCATGGAGCTCTGACCACATATGTCTGTAAGGAGTGCTGATCTCTTCTACAATACTAGTGAGTTACTTCAATTATCGTAGCTTCTAAGAGGTTGTGTCAAGTTTAAGATATTTTTCTAGTCATAAGTAACGGGTTTTTAATCTGCTTCATTTGCATGTTGGGCACAAAAACTGAGAATGTGAAGAATGAAAATGCAATTCCCAGAATGCAATGTGAAGCTGTATAAAAGGCGATAACAGAATGTGTTACAAAGTAAAGACCCGAAGCTAAACATTGCAACAGAGAGTGCCTTACACATTATAAAACATCGGAGCACCAAATATGTTGAGAATTCCCCCACGACTATGTAGGAGAGAAAGAAAAATTGAAGGAGATGTGTGCAAGGAAAGGAGAGAAAGACACAAAAAGGAGGGAGACTGGAAAGGAGACAACCAGTGAGACAAAAGAAGGAGGATGTGTGAGGAGAGAGAGAAAAGGGGAGACATGGTGAGACAAGAGTGAAGGCGAGATAAAAAAGATATGGGAGGGGTGTGGCTAAAGGAAGTAGAAGAGACAATAGGAACAGGGAAGAAGAACGAGTAAGAGAGTGGGGGAATGTGAGGAGAAGAGACGCAAGGAAAAACAAAAGGAGGTGGAGAAAAGGAAAGAGACATAAAAGGGGAAGAATTTGAGAGACAAAAAGAGGCTTGCTTAAGAGAATGGATGGACAAAAGAAGAGAAAGAAGCTTGAAGACCAGAGACATGAGAGAGAAAAGAAGAGAAAGGCATGGATGAGGGATGAGACAAAGGAGCGGATGGTAACTAAAAGTGAGTAGATATGAAGTGGAACAATAGGAACAATAGGAACATGGTGAGAGAGTGAAGGGAGCAGGCCAGGGGCATAGAGTTGCAATGGAAGGATGACACTAAAACGTTCAGATGAAAAAGAAGAGAAGGGGAATAGTGAATGGCCAAGGAATGAGAGAAAGTCAACGGGTGATGGATTTTCCTGAGGCATAACGCATGATGGATGGATAATGCCTCATAGATACTACCTTAGTTTCCTTGTGGTCCAATAATCCAGCTACTTGATCTAAAGGTTAGCTATGGAGTGTTCTCCGATACCTGGTGGAAGGCTTAAACCTTGAAGGGAATCCACTGTGTAATTCCTTTCACCAAAGGGCTATTATCATGGATTAAATACTCAACGGTAAAGCCAGTGCGCCAAGGGTCCCAGTGCAAGGAGGAAAATGATCCCACTAACCACTGTTTGAATTGTGAAATACTGCAATAGTCAGAGCTCAGTTGACCCCCTTAGGATTCAGGGCCCCAGTACTACTGCACCTGCTGCACAGATTGAACCTTTGTTCCCTGGAAATGCTACCAGTGGACTCAGTGTCTAATTCATAATCCAGTACTTGACTCAGTGTCAAACTTGGAATGTCCATGGTGACAGGTGTCCGATTCTGGAGCCCAACTGCTCTGGACTGCCTCTGTGAACTTTCCCTGTTTCTGACTTTTGGCAGACCGTAATGCTGCAGGAAAGATTGTAGATTTCAACTGGTGCCACAATTCTTGCATGTGGGTATCAGGGTCTACTCTATGGCAGATTGATGTTCTACAGCCGTATTACAGAAGGTGCCCCGGGGGTCTAATGGGCGTTTGAGCCCGCTTTGCGTGCCTCTGTGGCTCTTTGGTATTACAGAAGGGGCCGCAGAAACTTGTGCAGCCCCTTCTGTAATACCAATAGCACTGGTGCACTTAAAGCGCCAGCGCTAGCTTCAGAAGGATTTTCCTCATTTGCGTGGGGGAGTGGCCCTTGCAGGTGAGGGAATCCCTTTGCCGTTTCCCCAGCGCCATAATACAGAAGCAGGCACAGAGGCAAAGAAGCTGAAGAGGTGAAAGGGGGGGGTCTCATGGACCCCAGACATCCCCTTGGAGTGGGTGTAGTCACTCACTGCACCTACCTGCAAGGGAATCTCAAATTCCCCTTTAAGGTGCAGGCAGGTTGCTGCCTGTCCAGTGAAACGTGGAGTGGGTGCTTCAAAGTCGCTCCGTATTTCACTTGAATGCACTGCTCACAGGGCAGCACAGGTTCGTTGCTGCCCTGGGGGCAGTGCATTCTATGTAATAGGGAACACTTTTCCGCATTTGTGCCCAGCGCACCTGTTTTAAAGTGTGCCAGGCGTATACCAGGAAAGTGCGCCCTAATACATAATATGGCCCCTGATGTGCATATGCAAACCTTATGAAGGTCGCTGCTCTGGCTACAGCAGGTTTCTAAGGCTTCTCAGAGCCCATTACATTTTAGAAAAAGTGAACATTTCAGAAAACAATCTCTTTATGTGGACGAAACAGCTGTGTTTGAGTCATGTTAATGTGTCACAGGATTGAAATCACACATACAAACTCACTTGTAACATGGACATGTCACACATGAAAAAACTTACAACATAGCAGCTACAAGCAGACTGCTAAAAATCATGATTGAATACTACTTTATGACCTGCTAAATAAAACTTCAAATGCAAAATCCAAAGCAGTTTATAATGTAAAATACTACTTTTAAAAGCATATCTTCTTTGCAGTTGGGAACGGATAACTTCAGCAAAAGATTTAAAGCCTTATTCTCTGGGGGCTAACAGCAGAGCTTCTCAGCTTCATAGGAAGTGGCTTCTCCCAGGTCTTGAAAAAACGTTAAAACAAAACCTATATCCCGATGACCCAAATCATTTTAGACCCATCTTGCGGCTTCCCTTCCTGCAAAGTTAGTCGAAAGAGCCATGAACACTCAATTATCTCAATTAATACATGATCATCAGCTGTTAGATGCGGTACAAAAGGGGGTGGTGATGGACGGAGCATCTAAATCAATCAAACACTCACACCCAGTCAAAAGATCTGGGTTTAATCCATCACCGTTCTTTAGCCCACTCCGCCACCCCAGTTCAGACATGGCTATATGCAAATCAGTCTGACCCTGTGCCTCATGGGAACAGTCCAGCCCGAACTGCCAAGCCATGTCTTCCCTGGACCGGAAACAAGCTTCCGAGGACCGGTTTCTGGCATTCCAGCCGTCTTCAGCCCGGCTTGCTTGAATCCAGTGGCAAAGTGAGCAAAGGACTCACGTCTGAGCATACCCTGCCACACTTATGGCGGCCAAACGCGGTACAAAAGGGGGTGGTGATGGACGGAGCATCTGAATAAATCAAACACTCACACCCAGTCAAAAGATCTGGGTTTAATCCATCACCGTTCTTTAGCCCACTCTGCCACCCCAGTTCAGACATGGCTATATGCAAATCAGTCTGACCCTGTGCCTCATGGGAACAGTCCAGCCCGAACTGCCAAGCCATGTCTTCCCTGGACCGGAAACAAGCTTCTGAGGACCGGTTTCTGGCATTCCAGCCGTCTTCAGCCCGGCTTGCTTGAATCCAGTGGCAAAGTGAGCAAGGGACTCACGTCTGAGCATACCCTGGCACACTTATGGCGGCCAAAAGCGGTACAAAAGGGGGTGGTGATGGACGGAGCATCTGAATCAATCAAACACTCACACCCAGTCAAAAGATCTGGGTTTAATCCATCACCGTTCTTTAGCCCACTCCGCCACCCCAGTTCAGACATGGCTATATGCAAATTAGACTGACCCTGTGCCTCATGAGAACAGTCCAGCCCGAACTGCCAAGCCATGTCTTCCCTGGACCGGAAACAAGCTTCAGAGGACCGGTTTCAGGCATTCCAGCCGTCTTCAGCCCGGCTTGCTTGAATCCATATAGCCATGTCTGAACTGGGGTGGTAGAAGAATGCCAGCAAACCAATGCATGAACTTACATGCCAACAGGTCTGATTCAGGCAGGAGACTTGGGGCCCGACTTTGAGTTTGTGGACTGGGTTACTGCGTCCCAAACGTGGCAGATATCCTGTCCGCTGTATTACAAGGTATTATATCCTATGGCACTTGTAGTGTGTTTGTGACCGAGTAACCCGTCCTCCAAACTCTTAATCTGGCCCTTGATTTTTTAAGCCCAAATTTTATTTTAGAATGAAAGGAAGGGGTCCCGAGACTCGAGAAAAGAGATTACAAATTCATACCATTTGTATTCATTAATTCAAAAAACAAAACTTTTAGATGCAAAAAAGATTTTAATTCAAGATTGCATGCATCCTATTCAATGGATATAGTACTCATTAAACATTTATTTGATGCCAACAAGTTTATATACAGTGTACGTGCCCACATTCACAACGGGGAGGGGGTGACGTGAGGGAAAGTGTAGGGGATAGGATAAACGTGGTCTGAATCATTCAGTGACAAGTCTTATTCATATTTTTAAGACAGTGTACATGTGGTCCCTTAAAATCAGGGCCACAGCTTGAGGCTCCTATAGAGTCCAAAATTATGACTAGCAAAACAGGCCTAACTCCGTTAAAGCCGTAAGTGTCTGAATAGGGACCGGAGTTGGTCGTTGGTTGTGTAGTCGTCTACGTTTCGACCCAAAACCAGTAGGAATCTTTTCCTTACGAAAGGGTCTTCATCAGGACAAAGAAAGTTGTGGGTGGGCAACCTACTAAGGGACAATTAGAAAAACAAATTAGAAACACACCATTCCTGTCTTTAAATTCATAGGATGGTGGTACATAGTTATCAGTTAAAAGGGGCCGTGTTGTCTGTCTATGTCTGAATCCCACATGTTAGATTGAAAAGTATAAACTAACGCTCACCATTCGCAGGGGGCGAGAGGAGTAGGATCAAAGGATGGATTTTCTTAGTCTAGGCTGATGGTTAGAAACTCTGGATGTTAGAGAAATGACTGATGTTTGTAACAAGTCTATGGAGTGTCAGCTAGTACAGTTAGAACATATACAGAAGATTATGCCGGTCGGATCTTTAAAAATGGTGTGCAAAAACATCTATGCTTAAAAGAACTGGTCCGCACACATTGCTATAAGCTCAAAAGGATGAAGGGTCATAGAATCCTAAGTATTTTTTACCTGTTGACCTCTACAGGTTAGCGTCTTGGCTGGTTATTCTAGGATTTTTTGTCGGTGGGTAAGGATTTTCAGCCTACAAGATGAAAAGATGGAATATATTCTTGCCGAAAAGATATCATACTTGGAACCATTCTTGGTGTTTCAAAAAGTCACCCTAAACAGGCTTACCACTATCAACAGGTTAGTGAATAGAATAGGTGGATCCTGTGTAAACTGTGTAGGAGAATTAGCTCAGTCACACTTTTCCATTTGGGGCAGCCACAATTTTTGGTGGAAAACCTACATGTAAAAAGAAATTTGAACAGTGAACTGGTATTAGTATTTCTTAGGCAGGGGCTATTGGGATACCTTTGTTTGTAAACAAGCATCATTACCGGGAGAGGCTGCAGGAGAATTATCCTATAAAGCAGTAGACTTTTTCTTTTATAGATTACCACTTCTCATGGGAGGATGCATATTGGAAATTCAACCTATTCAAGAAATCGGCATGAAAATCTGCCTGAGGGAAGAGAAAGTAATCTAATTTACATAAATCCTTGAGCGCTTGTAAACGTGAAATGTAAGGAACATTTATTTTTTTAAAAATCAAATAGGTAACATTACCAGGAGAAGCTACAGGAAATTTATCCTTTAAAGCAGTCGAATTTTCAGTCATAAATTAACACTTCTCATGGGAGGGTGCACAATTCTACCTAAAGAACGAGTAAAAATGAAAGCAGTCTGAGTTTACATTAATCGGGAAACGCTTATAAACGTTAAATATAAAGAGCCTTGCTCCACGCTTTCCTACCTCCACCGCGAGACGGTTTTGAATAAGGAGGGACCGAATCTTCCGTGATGTTCACCACCTCCTACAGCAGGTTGAACAAACACAATTCAGGGAAATGTCCGTGATTAGGACGCGCAGTTAAACCCAGTAGCAGGCGAGGGGGCTGTCAATGATTACCTTCTAAGACGTCCGTAAGTCTGCCCGAGTCAGAAATGCTCAGCGTTCGTGCACACGTTGCATAGGGTATGTGTTCCCGCTGCCGCTGCGTTCTCTATATTAAACACCGCTTTGGAGCTAAACACTTCCTGGTTGTTCCAAACAAGGGGGCGGAGCCTCGAGTTTTTAAAGATGGAAGAAAGACTCAACCCATTTCAAAAACAATTTCAAGTGTTATGTGAATTATATCAATGCATACCTCTAGGCAATGTTATATTTCTTATTGTGGTTCAAAAATAAATCATAAATTATATCCCTGCGTTCCTCTTGGCTATGTTATATCTCATCTGACACATTGGTGGTTCGAAGGAAAATAATCAAATAAGCCTAGTTTGCCGCAACAAACCATGCTATTAATGAGTAAAATAGCAAAAATATGTTTCTTTATATTAACACCAATCATTATGTAATGTTCAGAAAATAGTATATTTTTTATACAAACATATACTGTGCTTACAGACCAGGGCATTATTCATGTAAACCATACAATGATACATACCAACCAATAACTTGACACGTGTAAACAGTAAGGTTAAACATGCAAACCACTAGGTTAATTATGAGAGGCAGTATATCATGCATGCAAATCAGCTTGTAACACTTGAAAACCAATAGCTGAACATTTAAACCAATATATTACACACAGAAACCAGACCAGTACATGAATGAACCTATATAGCACACATACGAGCCATATATATGTGTGTCAACCCATATATTTAAAATGGAAATCAGTATGGTATTCATGCAAACCAGCTAGTTGTGCATGGGAACCAGTATGTCATGCATGTAAACCACAATGTCATGCTTTCAAACCAATAGACTGTACACCACAAACAATATATTACACGGAGAAACAGCGAATTACAAAAATGAAACAATTTATTATGTATACAAACCATACAGTTCTGCAAGTGTACAAGTTCATTATGCATGCAAACCACTATGTATTTAATGCTCTCAAACCAATAGGCTACAGAGTTAGTTGAATATATTACACACATTACAACAGTGAACCAAAATAATATTTATATGATTCAGTTCATTAAACATTGACAACCATATGTTACGCTCTCACATTGATATGATATGGACGCCTTTCCGAATGCTATTAACCAGCAAACAGATTGCAACCAGTGTTCCTATTTTTTTTTTTAAATATCTTTATTAAGTTTTGCAACATAAACACAATATTGCACGGCATCTTTTTTTTTTGTCCTCATCTGCCTTCCCCTTTAGACGGATAATGCCACCCACCTTGCACGACATTGCTGACGTGATGTGTTATGTTGGTTGGAGAGATATACCGACAATAAAAGTTAGGGGTGCTTTCTTTTGACTCCATCTAGGTATGTTTCAACCTGCCGGACCTTACTCGAAACTATCCTGGCCCCTGGTCCAAAAGAGTATAGATGGCATAATCATCGAACCCGGGAAAAAAAAAACCCCAAAAAAAACCCGGATCATCTCCAGTTGGTCAGGAGGTCCCAAAAAGCCAAGTTTCTCTTACTAACAGATCTTTTTAGGTCACTTTTGGATGTCTCGTATAAAGATGTGAGCCATGTACAATGTAAAGGAGGTGTCTTCTCTACCCATTGTATGCAGATCTGTCTTCTCGCTAATAGAATTGCGTAGAAAAGAAATGACTTCTCCTTGCCTATGATGTTGTCTTCCATCCCAAAGATGACAAGTGGGAGGGTTATTGACAGGGATGTATTTAGTATAGAGTTTAGAGTGTTTTTCACGTCTTCCCAGAATTTTGCAATATATTTGGACATTCTAGGAACATGTGTACATCACATGCATCTACTAAATTACATTTGTTACATTTCTTATCCGGTTGGTATATAGAGAGTTTTCGTGGTGTTAAATATGCCCGATGTACCGAGAAAATATGATTTCGTACTAGCCAAGAGGGCTTTACGATTTTACACAATAATCCAAAGGAGTTTATCCACCTCTCCTCGCATGGAAGCCCAATCTCTGCCCCCCATAACTCATCCGGGAGTTGAAACTCCCCTTCACTTTCCTCCAACAGAAGCCAATACCATATGGCTACTTCTCTTCCTCCAGTTGGTCGTTCCACCATTTGTTGTTCCGTTTCACTTATCTTCCCAATATTACCATCTATGCGGGTTTCAGATCTTGCCCAGCTATCCAGTTGAATATATTTAAATCTGGAAAGCCCCGGGCCAACTAGATCATATCGCTCATCCCAAGTTATCAGTTTTTTTTCTTTAAATAATTGCCCCATTTAGTAATGCCTGCTTGTTCTAATATAGTGGACAGATTGTCTCTTAGGCATGGGGGTAGACCGGGGGAGTCCCAAATTGGGGAATAATTTGAGTAATAAGATAAACCCAGTTTTTTCCTGATGTTAAACCAATTTTTGGCCCATGAGTGTAATATTTTCAATTTGATGTTTTTGAAAAATGTCTGACTTTCAAATTTAAACATAAAGCTATCTGCTGCTAGATTCGTCCCCCTTAGCATGGCCCCGTACATGGACGTATTAGGTAAATTAGATGGCATTTTGAGAAGCATTCTAGAATAAGACATCTGAAAGGCCCATGAATAGTACATTAGGTCCGGCAATGCAAGGCCCCCTTTTTCTCTCCTTCTTCTAAGCTTCTTCCATGCTATTCTTGTGGTCTTGTAGTTCCGTATAAAAGAGTTAATTTCTCTTTGACATTTTTCCATCATTTTTGTTTCCATGGCAATTGGGATAGTATTGAAACCAAAGGTGAATTTTGGGAGAATACACATTTTGATTAGATTTACCTTTCCTGTTATGGAAAGAGGCAAATGTGTCCAAGATTTCATAAGTCTTTTGCTTTCACTGTGTATTCTTTCCAAATTAGTTTGTGCAAGGATGCCCACATCTTGGGTTATTTTGATTCCCAGATACCGCATTGAGGATGAGATGTTTATCCCAACATCTAGGTTGGGTAGATTCCATGCCATAATCTCGCTCTTACTCGAGTTTATGTCGTAGCCCGAGACATGGCCAAATTCTTCAGCCCGTTGTATGACCACTGGGAATGCCCTGACTGGATCAGATGTAAACACTAAGATGTCGTCTGCATATAATGCTACCCGTCTTTCCCACTCTCCGAAACAAAAAGATGGAATATTAGCCTCTTCCCTTAACACCTGGGCGAAAGGCTTGATGTACAAATCGAATAAGAGAGGGGAAAGCGGGCAGCCCTGCCTTGTTCCTCGAGTAATGTTAAGTGCTTCAGTCAGGGACCCGTTAACCAGCAGCCTAGCTGATGGTGCACTATATAACTGCTTAATAGTTCTGCAGAACACTTCCCCACAATTACATTTTTTTAAGACGTTGTTTAGGTAGAGCCAATTGACTCTGTCAAACGCCTTAGTTGCGTTTAGAGTCAAAGTGGCCAAGGGCAGAGAGAAAGCAGTAGCAATATCTATAGCCCCAATTAACTCCCGCGTTAACTCAGCTAGTTGTCGCCCCTTTATAAACCCTTTCTGATCATGATGGACTACAGTACCAATAACGCTAGCCAGTCTTGTGGCGATGATAGTTGTAAAAATGTTATAATCGTTGTTAAGTAACGATATTGGTCTGTATGACCCGCACTCTAATGGGGATTTCCCTGGTTTTGGAATGAGAACAATTGTGGCCTCCCCCCAAGACTTAGGCATTGGCTGTTCTTCCATTAAGATGCCATTAAAGAGTTCAGTTAGCACAGGTGTAATAGTGTTCTCAAAAGCTCTATAGATTTCTCCCGGCAAACCATCCGGGCCTGCTGCTTTCCCTTTCTTAGTTTGACTAATAGCTTTTTTCACCTCCTCTTCTGTAATGTCTGACTCTAATGATTTGCTCGGGATTGTTGAGAGAGTAGGTAGTGTAATGGCGTCTAACCATCTATCTCTTGCGTTTTGGTCGTTGGGGAGATCCTCTTTGTAGATATCCTGAAAAAAACTCAAGAAACGCTCTCCCTATCTCAGGACTGGTGGTTCTTGTCTGTGGCTCACCTTCTATCTTGATTTCCCTGATGTAATTTAGGGCTTTATCAGGTTTGATTTTCCAAGCCAGAATTTTTCCTGCACTTTCTCCAAACTCAAATTGAGAGGATTTACTTGCTTCCCACCTCTTATTTATTCTCTCCGGCAAAGTATTCTCTAATTCAGCTTTCAATTCAGCCAGTCTTTCTGGTCCTTCAGCTGTTATTGAAGGCGAGACCATTTTTGACTCTAAAGTTTTCATATCTTGTTCTAATCTGTTTATCTTGTCAAAATATACCTTCCGCCTATGGGAGGCTCTATTAGTAATTTGCCCTCTTAAAAAAGCTTTGAATGTCTCCCAAACGACTGTTGGGGTTGCAGAGTTTCTATTTATTTCAAAGAAGGTTATAGATTCTTTTACTAGGAAGTTGACCTCTTCTTCCTCGAGTAGGAGTGTCCTGTCAAAAGACCATGAAGGGTGTTTGACAGTGGTGTCAGACTTAAGAGTAAACTCTAGCGCCGAATGGTCTGATAGATGTGATGGTAAATATTCTATTGATTCGAGAGTGTCTTTTAGACAGTAACTAAAGAAGCATAGTCTATTCTGGATTTATGTTTAAACCGGCTGTTCCTATAAGACACCCCCATCTTATTACCCACTCTTTCTCTCCAAAGATCTGCCAGACCCACGTATGTCATTATTGCTTTGTGTTTCTCTAGATTTAATAGAGCCAGTAGTTTTAGACCTTGTTGATTTATCTAATTTGGGATCAAGAACAATGTTAAAATCTCCCATCCAGATTATTGGCTCCTGCACTGTTATTAGTTGGGTCCTTATTGCGTCTAGGTGTGATGAATCGTCCGAGTTTAGGCCATAATAGCCCACCAAAATTCTAATCTGACCATCAAGCGAAACTCTTACTATTAGCTATCTCCCTGTTTGGTCTTCCCTGCAATCTAGTATTTCTGCTTTTGCAGATTTTTAAAAAATGAACACTACCCCTCTCATATTAGCGTTATGATCTGTGGAACAAAATTTATCAATCCACCTATGTTTTTTTAGTATAGTGTTTGCCTCTATTCTGAGAAGGTGTGTTTCCTGCAACGCTATGACCTGCGCCCGTGAGTCTCTCAAGTATTGTAGTATGCGCTCACGTCTTCCTCTCACGCGCAGACCATTCACGTTCCAGGACAAAAATTTAGGGCATGTCATATTATAGCTTCTATCCCTATCACCCTTCCTCTTTTGCTATTTATGTGGAAATTTCTTAGACCTGGCATGGAAAAAACCTGTTTTTGTAAAGATTGTAAAGATTGCATAGTTAAAACAACAGTACAGGAGCACAGATGAGGATTTTTTTTTTGCTAATCTACCACCACCCCCCCTACGCTTACCCCGGGAAACCCCCCCTTATTTACTCTGGCTCGATCTTTAGCCAGGTTAACGCCCATTTACAGCCCATCCATGAGCCACTACTGCTACCTAGTCTTGAGCAAAGAATATGTTAGTCTATGAGCGAGTAAAGAAGAGATGAGTCCACAAGTAGCTGACTTGTTGAACTGTGTTGAGATAATCGTAGGCGGGAGTTGTGTGTTATTATTTTTTTTTTTAGGAGCTGTTTCTTCTTTATTCGATTCCCCCCCCCCCTTTTTTTTCCCCCTGTGCATGGTCTCCCAGTGTATTTCCAATATATATCTATATTTTTTATGTGTGTTTTTTTTCCCTTTTTGTGTTACCGGTTCCACCTATGTGGTCACTTCCTTTTTCTTTTGCTTATATATATCCCTTGTTTTTAGGTTCTACAATCTAGTTCTGGAAGACCTGAGGATCTATGTCTGCACTGATATCTAACTTACTTTGATTTCTAAATCTTGTGAGAGTGAGCCTGGTCCTGGGCGTGAGCTTGAGCATGATCTCGGATGGAATCTAGCAGCTCATCTGCATCCTGTATAGTACGAACATTATGCATCTTATTATTATACATAATGCGAAGGAATGCAGGGAATCTCATCTGCACCGTAGCCCCGTATGATCTAAATTTATCCATGCGCTGACCCAATTCCCACTGTCTGTCCAATGTGGTTTTTGAGAGGTCAGAGCGAATCTCAAAAGAAAAGTCAGGACCTTTTATTGTACCAGCTTTCAGGGCTAAATTTAGTATTTTCTCTTTAAGAGCATACGTCAGGAAATTAATTAGCACTTTCCTAGGTTTAGTCCTTGCTGGGTTCATGCGAAACGGATCTCTATGTATCCGCTGGATGTCCTTGTTGAGTTCTTCAGCCGTTTCCTCCAAATTGAGTGCCTCTTTTATTAGTTTTATTATATATCCCTTGAGATCTCCACTTTCTTTCCCTTCCGGAATTTTTAGAAGTCGGATGTTATTGCGTCTAGAAAAGTTTTCCAACACTTCTATTCGCTCCTTCATATTTTCGCCATCTCTTTGGAGGTTATGTATTTTTGACCTGGCGCACTCCAAATTAGTGGTTAGAAGACCTACAGAGCTTTCTAGAGTCTCAGTCCTTACATAAAGGCCATCAACCTTATGTCCTAGTTCCTCACAAGTTGCTCTTATTTCATTTTGATTTAATTTAGAGACTACAAATTCCTGTCTGATCTCTTCTCTCATTGTTGCGATGGAGGAGACTATAGCCTCGAGCGATTTACCAAAATCTAGAGCTGTGTTTTGTTCTGCCTCCCTTCCAACTGATGCATCCAGGGACGCTTCCTCTAGAGATACTGCACTGTGAGTACCCTTCTCTGTAGAGGTTTTAGAGGCCAGAGGTGTGAGTAAAGTGGCCGGAGCTTCGGTCCCTTCCCCCTCATGTGGTGGCACAGCGACTGCAGCCCCAGTTGATAGTGAGTCAGGTTTGCTCTGCAGTTGCTTGTTGCTATCCATAGCTGCTGCTGCCATATCCTGCGTAATCTGCAAAACTTGGGGTAGAACTCTGAAATAAGAGCGCAGTGATGGAGTTATGTTACCTGGGGCTTTTGAGCTCTTGCTCTTGGGTTTATTCTTGTTTCTTTGTTGTTTTTTACTCGTGTCTATCACTAATTCAGATTTTTTTTTTTAGCACCTGTGCTTTCCTGTGAACCTCCCCCCAAGTGCACCCTGGGCCCTGTAGTTCGTTTTCTAAAGTTTCTAAAGTTCTAGCCCTGCTCCTTGTTATTCTCACTTGTGACTCCCTGGTTGAATCCTTGTTGCAGTCACTATTTACAGGCCCCATTGCATCAATTAATCCCACCTTACTTGAATGAGCGTTGATGTCACCTTGATCCTCCAGCTCTCTCACCTCCCACAGCTCTCTCAGCTCTCTCAGCGTCTACCGCCTTGTGGCCCGTCTTGTGTGTCCCCTTTCTTTCAATCACTTCGCTCTGGTACTTCTTCCTGCTCCCCCCGCCACTCTCCGCCACCGTGCGCACTCTCCGTGCCGCGGCCACACGGCCTCGTCTGATCTCTCCTGCTGCCCGCCACCAACACAAACGAGAGGCGGAGATCGGCAGAGCAATCACTGCCGGTGGACACATCCACAAACACAAACCCAAAACGGAAAGCCAGGAAAAAATGCCGGGTCAATATACGGCTTCAAGGTTTTCAATGTAAGCCCTACCGGCGGACATATCCACAAATTAAAGCCGGTAAACACGAAGGGCTCCGCTCTTCTCCGTGCTCCGACCTCCGAGCTCGATCACAATGTCAGAAATGTCATAGAAAGCTGCCGAAAGCTGCGGGAAAGATGCTGGGTCAATGCATGGCTTCAAGGGAAGCCGATTCTTCGCTTTCCCCCACTTTCTCCCGCTCACATCACAGTCGTAGCGGTAGCAGTGTAGGTTCCGGATCGGCTGTTCTCAGGAGCGTGTGCGCCGCTCTAGCCTGCGGCCGCCATGTTTCCCCCTTATTGCATGACATCTTACATCAAATTGGTTCCACATGCTCCTAATGGGGGAAAGTATCTGAGCGAACATATATATGGTAGACAGGTGTTTGTGATATTCATGAATGCTTTCAAGTGCATTGAACTCAGAATGTTAAGTTTGATTGGTCTGCTGTGGTAAGCATAGTTGTATAACTGGGGAGGAACAAGGAGGTTGTGGCAAGGGGTGAAGGGCATGTTGGTTTCAGTGACATGGTGTGTGGATTTGTGTACATGAGTGGGGTGGTGGCTTGAGGGCTGGCTGGTGCATTGGAGGTGTGCAAAGTTGGGCAAGGGCCTATTGCAGGTGTGTGCTAACACGTACATCCCTATTTGAAGTGGGATTAACTCACTGTGTGTGGGGGGGAGGGGATTTATGAGGTAGGTAATCGTTTCCCGCCTTCTGAAGGAAGTGTGTGAGAAAGGTGGCCCACTGAGGAAATATAGGTTGTTGTGTATCTGACAAATCTCCTCATACCAGAGTGCACCATCCTCCGCTGCGCCCCACTTAAGGACTGCCTCACCATGCCCCTATTGGTGGAGCCAGGGAAGAACACCAATGTGGTGTGAGTGTGTGCCTGCCTAGGAGTAACACCAGGTCTGCAAAGCGGGCACAGGTTTCAGTTGTTTCTTGCATCTACAGATCCCAGGGGGCATGCTTCCCATGTGTGAATGTTAGGTATCTCTGTGACCGCATGTTATATGGTGTGTATTAAGCACCCGTGCTGTGAAGGGCCCAACAGGACCTTAGCATATGCCTGAGGGTTGCATCAGGAACGCGAAAGCGTGGGCAATCAACTGTGTCTCGGAGAAGTGGTGGTGAAATTGTGCCAGGGTCTGCTAGGTCCTTTGCAGAATAAAGGACTGTAAATGATTGAAGCATGAGTTGGGGGAAACCCTTTTTGGAAACTCCTGTGCCCATTCAAATTTCTTGTTGTGTAGCACCCTCCTGAATTCATTTTTCCACTTTTCGCGTAGCGTTGTGAAGGGAATGGCCATCAGCTCTCGTACACTTTGGAAAGCCGGGTAATCAAGTTCCGACCGGCGCCCATTGTCAGGACAGTCTGGAGAACTGGGTGTGTCGCAGTTCTCCCTCAAAAGGTCCCAGCGGGCGTGGTGTTTGTGACTGAGTCTCCAGTGTAATATTTACTGCCCAGGGGGAAGATCATTCCGCTCAGCCAGTTGGCCAAAGGGGATAACGTTACCTTCAGCAAACAAGTCACCTGCCTTAAGTATCAAGTGGTCTGTCCAGACCCTCAACTCGACCATGGTATAGTAACCTGGGTTGCGAGGGAGGCCTATGAGTGGCAGATCTGGAGCATACAATGTGTTCACTCAGGATACATGGTAGATTCTGGCCATACAAGCCTTTGCGACTGTCATCTGAAGAGGCCAAGGAGTTGTGTGTTGTGCTTTTGGCAGGAGTAGGTGATGAATCATGGGCATTGGGAGAGGTCCAATGTCATTACTGGCTTTGGTTAGGTACCACCCAACAGTCTAGCCAGATAGCCACTGTAATTGTGCTGCGAGTAAGTACGGCTCAAAGCTCAGGCCCCCAGGTCCCCCGAGGCAGCAGCAGATGCAATTTAGCTAGGATAATATGTCTGCGCCCCTGACCCCATATGAGTGAGCATTATAGAGAGTCTAAGTCCCTGAAAAAGGAGCAGGGTGACATAATTGGAAAATTTGCGAAATAATATAAAAGGCGTGGCAGAATGGCCATCTTCGCTAAGGCAATCTTACCTGTGGGGCCAGGGGGAGCGATCACCAAAACTTGCAAAGGTTTCCCTCATATAGGTCCTGTTGGCTATGATATAGGTAGACCCCCAGGTAGAGGTTTGTCTGTGCATGCCAATAAAGAAGGGTGCCTTAGAGATAAATATCATGCAGTGGTTGGTTAGGACATAATGGGTATATGGCTGATTTTGTCCAGTTAACACAGAGACCAGCAACTACAGCATCCTCCGCTAAGATGTCCCTAAGTGGTGTGAGGCTGGTCGTTATGTCTTGCTTATGTAGGAGCAGACCAGGATAATGCATGCGTCCTAGTTGTGAGCAGGATGCCCCACCCTCCTATAGATTATTTTGTTAAACAAGGGAACCCAAGGAAGCAATATGCTAGGGACCTTAGGGAATTATATCTTTGCACAGGACAGTGGTCCCTAGGCAGAAGGAGTTTTCAAGAAATAAATATAGACTAAATAGGCACTATATTCAGTGTCCAGCTGAACAGTTTTAATTTCTGATAAATAATTTATACAAAAAATCTGGTGTGATAACAGCAGGACACCAGCCGATGTCCAACTAACACACTTAGGAAAGGGACAAACAAGAAATATTTGAGGCAATTTAAACAGTCTGTGTACTACAATTCACAGTCAGACAATACTAATTGCACACTATTGCTAGCGTCAAATAGCACAATTCATACACCTAAAGTGTGACAAGGTCGACGACGTTTCGAACCTATAACTTATTCAAGGTTCATCTTCAGGACATCAAATATATGCCTTCTTATTTAAAAAGTCACAATACACTTTTTAGCCCGTACTATGGGCAACAATTGCCACAACATATATTAATACAAAAGGCAAAAGACAAAAGGGGGAAAGAGAAACAGAATACACAGATTAGGGCATTTTTTCAAAAAGAGAACTGATCACACACTTAAAGTACAATAGATGTTGGTTACACCAAAAAACGGAGAAGTATGACCCGTTTAGAACCGAACCCAAACATTCAGTTGTGCCAGATTCCAATTTCACATTAAAAAATGTGAACATTAATCAAGAGTAAAGTAAAAATTACAATTTGGGTCAAAGGACCATTAGTGTAGCAAGTAACATACAGGCGTGAATTGTGCCCAGTGTAATTCGGTTGTCATAGTGATGTGAGCCCAAGCGGAAGATAATAAAATGCCAGCGAGTGATTTCTACAGAAAGTGTCACAGAGTCCTACAAGGTGGCGCAACCGGACCCCTAAACCATAAAACCGGCACCTCAAATTAGTGAAGTTAAAAACGGCATGGGGGTAAATGTACCTGCAAGGCTGGTATGAAGGCCGAATGCCTGAATATTACTGAATTGGTCCGCCTAAACCATATAAAGTCAGTGATTAGCAAAAAGTTAAATCAGTAGCCACACCGCTAAAGAAAAGAATACAGAGCCGATTTCTTGCTTACCGAATTTACAGCAAGACTACCGCAACAAGTTAGGAGAATTGCTGAAAAGGAAACAATGCCGTAATTACTAACCCGTAATTGCAAGGATTAAAAGGAGTATGGGTGGGCAGGGCAAGGGACTACATAATCATAGACACGCTCTTACCAAAAAGTTGCCTGGACCTGGCCGTCAATGCGATCCGCGTTCAAGGGGAAAATCGCCCACACAGCCGTGAAAGCCGATAACCAGGAAGTAAGGATCCCGGGGTCATGTGACACCCTCTTATGGAGCCACACGACGAGTGGCTTAGTGGCGAGTACAAACAGCAGGGGTGTAGTGGCAACACTGTTGCGTGCTCCAGTTTACTGGGAAGGAGGACGAAACAAGACAACCCAGATGGACCCGGGAGTTTGGCTTGGAGAAGAGTAATTTGGTGTGTGCCATTAGCCTGGGTCCGATACCCATGCAGACAAGTACTTCAAATAGGTAGTGCCATGACAGGGTATTGAATGCCTTCTCCAGATCAAGGATAAAATAGGCCCATCGAGAGAAGCGTAATTGGACTAGATCCTGAACATGAAAGAGGTAACTGATATTTTGCGAGATGTTGCGTCTGGGGACAAAGCCTTCTTGACCTGCGTGCACCACTTCCTGGAGGATCTGGGCGCACCGATCTGCCAGGATTTTACCTAGAATTTTATATTCAGCTCTAGGATGCAATGGGTCTGTATGAGGATAGCAGTGGTGGGATCTCTGCCTGGCTTAGCAAGGGAAACCAGAAGGGACTCTCTGAGGGAGTGAGGGAGCTTACCGGTGTTTAAAGCCACGTTATACATTACTGCCAGGCGTGGCACCATGAGTGAGGCTAAGGTGCTCTAATACTCTAATGACAACCCATCTACTCCCAGTGCCTTGTTTCGGGTCAGGCCGTGGATTCCCTGCTTCACATCAGTGGGTGTGATCTAGGCTGCTAGGGATAGCCTGGTGGAGAGTGGAATGTGTGGAAGATCTATCCCCACTAGAAATTCTGTGACAAGATCAAGTGGCGAGTCATATGGGGCCCTATAGATGGATAAATAATAGTCATAGAAGGCTTGCAAGATATCAGTCTGTGAGTGGACTGTAATTCCCGCTAAGTTGATCACTTCAGTGATGGGATGGGTCTCAGACTCCTGCCAGCTGGGCCAGACTAGAAGTCAGCCAGATTTGTCTCCCTCATTGGACTTTTGCCATGTGAGCTGTGAAGTTATAGTGCTGCAGGTCCTCTAAAAGGGCAGCATAGGTTTTTTCGTGTCTTTGAGCTGCATGGTCAGTGCAGGATCATTATCTGCCACTTTGCTCAGCTCGTCAGGGAGCATTCATCCGGAAGTAGGAACCCCTAACTACAGGACTTCAGATTTTACCTGGACTAAACTCTGCTACAGAAACCAAGTTTTTTGAAGATCTGCTTGACGCTGGACGACTAAAGAATCTCCCTTGGAGTAAAGCAGGCACCTAAACGCATCTGACCGGTTTACATCTCCAAAGCTCCTGAGGACTCTGAGGAAGATTTCTGCAACACAGGAAGTGGGTTCTGAAGGTTTCTGAGGTTGATCTGTGCTCTCAGCTATTCTAGGGCCCATGTCCCCTGTGGGGACCGTGCAACCTGAACCCCTGTGCATCATGTACTTTTGCAGCAGCATATGCTTTTCGGCAAATCCTGAGGCTGTGTTTTGGGCTACTTGTAGTCCTGAGCCCAAGCAGTGTTTCCACTGAAGATTTCTGGCCTACACTCCACAAGTGTTTTGTGGGCTGGTATTTTGTGATTCATCTTGAGTTCCCTTCGCCATCCCTGGTCTGTTGGCCTGTGGGTCCCTGTGAACGTAACTTTAACTTCCCATGGGCTTTCCTGGTTGCTCCAGATGTGCCCTGGCTTTCAATTGCTTGGAGAGTTCCCAGGACCTTGCTGGTCCTCACCGAAGCTGATTTCCTCTGACCACATGGCTTGTAGTTGCCATGGCTTGTTGGTGTTCCATCTGGACACTCAACCCCCCCAGCACTCGACATCCTTTGTGGGACAGCTCACCTCCGGACTTTGGTCATCGTCGACGTCTCTGGGTCCCCGTGGCTGCAGAGTCAAGCATTCCGTCATCTCACCTGAAGCACCCAACATCGGTGGGCATTAGTCTACCGAGCCCCTGGTCACCATGAAGTGACCCAGACTCTGTCCTCTCTGCTTTCAGGTTCTTCTCACCTCGAATCCTTGCTTGGATTCTACTGGACACTTTTCCTCTTCACGGCAGCAGCACTTTTCCGCATCACGCCATTGAATAAAACGAAGGTTCCTGACATCACTTGACACTTATGCATCCGGCTCCCCTGGGTTAGGTAACACAAGTACTCCAGTTACTCACAAGAGTGCTGGCCTTAAAACCTTCTATGTTTGAAAGGGTTTGCTCAAAGTCCTCTGCGAAGTGTCATTATTATTTGAGAAGAGTTGTAAAGAGCTTGCGCCTGTGTTCTCACACTGTACCCGTCTTCCGTGGGTCCCTGTGTAACTACCTTGGGTAGGTCCTTGGGGTCCCCGCGATTCTACGTGCTCTAGGCATTGTGTCTAGTCAAGTCGTGGTTGTTATACCACTTTCTTAGTATACGGTTTAGTCTCCCCCTGGAGCCCACTGTGTATTGCGCTATTTACTGTTGTTCTAGTGATTTAATGTTGCGTGATTTGTTCTCTAATTTCAGAAAGAGGTTAGTAGAGAGTGTTTAGTTATAAATACAAATATTTTATATATTCCTTGTGTGGTTCTCCTTTCATTTGGTCATTCAGGAGGTTCTGATCTGGTAAAACAAGCTGTTCTACATTCCTTCTAGACTTAGCCTGAAGGCTACTCTCCATAGCTACCACTAGAATAGCTTTCAATAAAGGTTGTCTTTAACCTAATCATGAATAAGGGTTTTTTGGACTGGTAGAAGGTGCCCACTATAATTAGTGAAAGACACACAATTGATGGACAGAATGCAGAACAAATCAAAACATTTACCCCCACTCAAGTGATCAGGGTTAAATCCATCATTCCTAAGTTCACCATGCCACCCCAGTTTAGATCTGGCCAAATGCAAATCAGTCTTGACCCTGTACCTTATGGGAACCATCCAACCCAAACTGCCAAGCCAGGTCCTCCTTGTTTGGGGGCACCACAACTGGTGGTAACCCAAAGAAAAAAAATGCATTGTGCTTTATTGTAGTGCAAGGCTGAGGTTAGTCGCTGATGTGTAGCTATGTTGTAGAATTGCTCTTTAAATGCAGATAGATGGGTATCCCAGAGTTGACAGGGGAGTATGTTGTCAGCCTCCGGGAAAGGCATGGAGGCCACAAACCGTGTATGATACAAGTTAAACGGGCCTTCGAGAGGAGTCCCTGTGTAGAGGGCAGTTTGTGTTCTGCTGTAGTTGTAACATAAGAGTCTGTTATAACAAGGGACAAGTGGCCATGTAAGCTGGAATGGAAATGTTTGAAGAATTGGGGTAGCTGCTGCCAATGGCATTGTGAATGAGGGGGAGCTATGTGTCAGCCCAGGGGTCATCTGTCCGGGAGGTGCATCCCCAGCTTGGTGACATCATGATGGAAGGAGGTATTTAGCTCATGGAGTCTACTAAGAAATGTTTACAGGAGATTATCTGCTATCTGCAGCGTTTGCAGTGAAGTGGATTGTGATCCAGTTTGGGAGTCCTCAGGCTGAGAGATGTCATCTTCAGAATATAAGATATGCGGGCCCTTGTCATTCTCTGTGGCCATGGAGGCAGGGCCCAGGTTTGCTGCAGCTTGTATGGCCCACCTACGATCCGCAATGATTTGTTCTAGGTTGAGGGAACTGGTGGGAGACATCCGAGATTGTGGTCTCATACGTGGTTTACTCCATCATCTGTTCTGCGGCCCACGGGGGCCTAGCATAGGCTTGGCACATTTGATTGCTGGTTCCTCCTGATGTTGGTTGGCCCAATCCCAAGCCTCTTTAGTGTTGATAAAGAAGACAGTGGTGCCGCCAGATATTTAGTCAGGCAAGGAACAGTAGCGAGTACTAGACCCCACGCTGGCGGAGGCATCGCTTGACATCTAGGAACGAGGAGCGTTGGCGCTGCACAGCCTGGGTGTAGTCAGGAAACAGCAGTATGTTTATGTCTTCCACCCACAGCACTCCTGCCGATCTGGCTGCATAGAGTATAGAATCACAATCTTTGAAGTGCAGTAATTCTGCTAACATGGGGTGGGGGTGAATCCGGCAGTGGGCATCTTGCCGGAACACAGTGCGCCCTCTCCAGGGAGTAGAAGTAGGTAAGATCTGATGTTTGGGGTGAGGCTTTTGAACCAGGTCCCCAGATAGGCAAATGGGTCTGTGCCCTAAATTCCCTCTGCGAGCCCCAGGATAGGAATATTGCTTCTACGGGAGTGTCCCTCCAATCTTCCACCCTGTCTTCTAGATGTATGACTCATTTCAGATCCCAGATCGCTGACTGGTTGTCCTTTGTGAGAGGCTGCATGGAGGGCAGGGTTTTAAGCCATCTGAATCTCATAGCAAGTTGAAGTGTGCAGCCCAGGAGTGGAAGCTGGCCTCCATGGAGACCAGGAGACCATAGCCGCCAACACCTTGTCCAGTTAATCCAACATTGAGAGGGTGGGTGTGTCTTCTAGCTGAAGGGTGTCCGGAATCAGAGATGGTGGGTTTGTAGAAGCCCGCTGCAGGACTGTGGACCTTGACCTGCCC
The DNA here is from genome assembly GCF_964263255.1 of Lissotriton vulgaris. Classification (NCBI taxonomy): domain Eukaryota; kingdom Metazoa; phylum Chordata; class Amphibia; order Caudata; family Salamandridae; genus Lissotriton; species Lissotriton vulgaris. The sequence continues at coordinate 469,932,518 of NC_141698.1, forward strand.
ATGTCTAAAGAGTTCTTCTCACAGCGTGGGGGTGTGTATTCAGGATTTGCAGTTGGATGCTCCATGACTAGCCCGGAAGTCACCGTGCATTGAAACGAGAGTGGCAAGGTCAGGCAAGAAATTGACACTTCTGATCCAGAAGCCGCGGCCATCTATTACACTACATGTATTAAGACTGCAACTGACACCTCCGTTCCCATAAAAAAACGTTCTGCCTACAGACTTTCAAATTCTGCCCCATGGTTTACTGAAACACTCAGGTTAGAAAAACAAAGCTGCAGACACCAGGAATGCAAGTGGCGCAATAACTATGACCCTCATGAAAAAAGTTGCTACAAAGAGAAGCTGAAAAACTACGAATTATCGATCATCCCTCAGAAAAGCATTTTCTTTAACAATCAAATCGAATCAGCCCAAGATTCAATTAAACAACTTTTTCAGGTCGTTTCCCATCTCTCCGGCCATGACAAATCCTCCACTACAGAAGCCTCTCAACCTATGTGCAATGCACTTTCTACTTATTTCCAAGAAAAGGTCTGTGACATCTACTCCAACTTTAATAAACTCACTAATGATGCACATCAGACCCATACTCATACCATACCCAAATCCACACCCCCCAATCCTCCCAATTTTTCTTTCAATCACACTTCGCCTGAGCTAGTTCACAAATTCTGGCTCACCCAACGACCCTTGCCCACCTTCAGTTTTTAAAACGGTCCGAGACGATCTCAACTGTTCTTGCAGAGATCTTTAATGCCATGATTGCATCGTGCACTTACCCTACCATATGGAACAAGACAGTAATGAAGCCTCTACTTAAAAAAACCACCTTAGATCCTTCCAAAGTCACTAGTTACAGACCCATAGCATGCATTCCCTACTCATCTACGATCATTGAAAAAATCATGAATATTCAATTATCTGAATACATAGATATTAACCACGTCGCTGCTGTGGTTATTTTTCCCCTGTGCTGGAAATTGCCATTTTGCTGGTGTCATGACGAGCTCAGCTCGTCATCAGCACAGCTCAACTGTGCCTCATGACGAGCTCAGCTCGTCATGAGCATGGAAGGGGTTAACAACTGCTTAGATGCTTCCCAATTTGGATTCAGGAAGGGACACGGGACCGAAACGGCACTAATAAAAGCTTCAGATGAGATAAGAATGATCCTCGAGAAAGGAGGTGCCGCGGTGCTCATACTACTTGACCTGTCCGCAGCTTTTGACACGGTCGATCATTCTATTCTTATCGACCGTGTCGGAAAAGCCGGAGTCTCATCAAATGCCGTCTCACTCCTTGCATCCTTCTTGACAGACCGAGAGCATTCGGTTTCCATGGGCGTATTCTCTTCTGACTCCTTTTCACTACCTTGTGGAGTCCCCAGGGATCCTCGCTGAGTCCAACACTCTTCAACATTTATGTGGCGGACTTAGCGAGGGTCATTAAAGCTCATCGTCTAGCAGTAACATCGTACGCAGACGATACACAGCTTGTCCTGGCCATTAACAACAATGGAATGAAAGTTGCTAATAACTTCTAAAAAGGAATGCTTGCCATATGTAATTGGATGAACTCAAACTGTCTGAAGCTAAATTCGGATAAAACCGAGGTGATGGTGTTTGGGAAACTCATTCCCGCATGGTCTCCCACCTGGTGACCTCAAGACCTTGGCCCCCCACCTAACCCTGTCTCCAAGGTTAGAAATCTGGGCGTAATTTTTGACAACAGACTCTCATACACTCATCAAGCCAATTCAATAGTTTCTGCCTCCTTTTTTATACTCAAAATGATCAAAAAACTTCAACCTTATCTTCCCTCAAACACCATAAATACTTTGATTTCATCTTTACTAATGTCCCGAGTCGACTACTGCAATGCCCTCATGCTTAATGCTCAAGAACAAGTAGTCCATAAACTTCAGCTGGTCCAAAACGTGTCTGCAAGACTCGTCACAGGCACACCCAAATTTAAACCTATCTCAAATATCATTCACAAACTTCATTGGCTACCAATCAGACAGCAAATTAAATTCAAAGCCCTTTGTATTGCTTTCAAAAGCATTCATGAAAAAGAGCCTTATTTTCTTAAAGATGCCCTTTGCCCCTATCGACCATCACGCACTCTCAGATCGGTTGATGCTAACCTTCTGAAGGTAGTCAAAACCAATAAGGCTACTTGGGGAGACAGATCCTTCGCAGTATCCACGGCTAAACTATGAAACACCTTGCCAGGTGATCTTAAGAACATTCCTACATTACTATCATTTAGGAAGCAGCTGAAGACCTGGCTATTTAATCACTAGATTCCACCATTTCCCGGTTCTAACCTTAAGTCTTCTGTCAAAGCGCCAAGACACCCATGGGTAATCGTGCACTTAATAAATTGCATAAAATAAAAATAAAATAAATAAATAAGAGCACCGCTACTGTTGTCTCCAGCTGAACATACAGATGTGTCATGCCATGCCATGCCTGGGAGGGCTTGGAGGGGGTAGAGAGGGCCTAATGTATGAGCAGGAGCAGTGTACCAGTCTGGGCCCGGCCCCTAACAGTTAACCATATGACTCAATGGTGACAGAGGAGGTTGGCGAGCTTGACACAAGCCTCATCAACTCGTTATAGGCCAATAGGTCTCCAGTGATGGCCAGTTAGATGGGCTGAGGACCCCCCATCCCTTCCGGACCTGGCCTACCAGCTATGCCCCCCTCCCCTGCTTGGCAACGTGACCAGGAACAATCACCAGGTGTCTATGTTTATCTATGTCTTCATGGACTAGTCAGGAGCCATCACCCCCCTCTGGCACCTTTCCTTGCCCTGTGACACGCACTAGCCTCAATTATGGTGCTGGTGTGCTGACTGTGCTCGGTCGGGAGAAGCCCCCACTTACTGGTGCCTTTACTCCAAGGGGCCATTGACCGTGGGTCATCCCCAGAACTGTCACCTGTTGCTCAAAGTCCCCAGCATGAACTGCTCTCCTATCAGGTGTCACTCCTGCCTCAAGCAAGAAGGGAGATACAGCGTAGGCTGACAAAAGGGGTGGGCTCTCTTAAGTCCCCAAAGCCCCATCTTGGCTTCAGAGTGGACAGCAGTTATGTTCTTGAGGCCTCATTCGGTAGCTCCACTCCACACCCTGCGTTGTACGTGTGCCTCAGTGATCGTGCTACGCGCCATGAATGTCGGGTGAGGTGGTGAAGCGGAGCCCCTCCATGCAAACTGACCAAGGACCCCATCTGGTTCACCGGTCGCATTCTGTCCTGCCCCATTCCTCAATTATTGCATCAACCTTGTGTTGTGTGGGCCCCTCCCAGTCACTGGACAACCCCACCGGCTGGCACACCTCACTAGTTGCCAAGACATATCTCTGAGTTTGCGGCCTGTTGCCAGGAAACACCATCAGCCAGGGTGTGTCCGAGGTCCACCGCCACGTGACCTGCCACCAAGGATCCTTACATTCCCGTGTGTGACACAATAACGGTATTGAATAAAACTAAGCTCTGCGTGGGGCCCAGGTGTAGGGGGCCAAGAGCTCTCGCCTTCCGCCCAGTGATGCTTGTCTTGACGTGTTCCAGTGTCTGCATAGAGGGTTGAGATCTTTTCATCCTAGACTCGGACCGCTCTAGTGGTATCTGCCTGTCACCATGTTGCCAGCAGACATGAGCCTTGCTAGCCTCCCATCACCAAAGATCACCCAGGCTGGCTTTTGTGAGCTGGTTAATGGACAGCGAGATGCAGGGAGCCACCTGGGTTTTTCAGTGTCTCCCCCATTATACTACCAGCCAGGATAGGGAGTGATTTTCTGGCGATGGCTGGAGCACTAGGGAGTTGTGTCTGCCATATTGGCTGGCTAAGCCCAAACCAGTGCTCCTATATACCAACTAGTATAGTGCATGCAAACCATTTACAACTTGTGGGAATCAGCGCAGTGCGCAAAAAGGAATACCCAATATTTTTCATGCACACTATGGTTAGCTATGTTAATCATTCCAAATGATATAAACCAATATGTGTCACATATGAGCTAACTGAACTTTGGCATGTTCTGCATCTCATACTGCCCAGCCCCCACTTGACCTGCACTAGAATGCAGTGGGTGGCGTACCATTGTCCACATTGCCAATCTGCATTCTCCTTCCTTTACCTCTCTGCTTTCAGGGGCGGCTGTGGCTCTCTTTCCGGCCAATTTGCTTTTCAGCTCTGTGATTTCGACCTCCAGCAGGTGCACAACTTCCTCGTAGTCATGCTCAGCACTGTGTGCCTGGCGTTGCTCGATTTCTGCCACCTGAAGATGACTCTGCATGGTCTGGTTCTCCAACCTCAGCACCAGTATTTCCTAGAAGCAAAGATTTGGGATTCTTGTTGAGAAAGACTTTTCAAAAAACATGAAACAATCTTTTATGTAGCCCAGATCACCGAATGGTCAAAGTGCAGACAACAGAATAGCTAAACCCTGGAAAGATTAATTTTTCAGGTTAAACGACAAAGCCAATGGTACTCTATGTTACGCACTTATGCACTTTGCTTTTTGTATTTCGTGCGCCTCTTGCATCCAGCCAATCTATTACTCTTTATGGATCTTTTCAGAAATTGAATGTTTTTTCTCTGCAATGGTGTTAATTGTAAGATATTTTGATTACCTATACTCTAAAAGTTTTGCACTAAGTACTTTACCCTGTAATACTGTATTACTGTGTTTTCTTGAACTCTCAATAAAAAAAATATTTTTTTTAGAAAAGTGCAGGCAACTAGTGTTGCTATGATTGCAACTGGGCTGGGATTCACATCGGAGATCTGCAAATTGACAGTCTGAAGTATTCTCAATAAATCCAAGAGAGGTTGTAGTTCCAAAGATGAAGTTTAATCCAGGAATAAAGATCCCATCCACATACAGTGCCAGCAGACATCAACTGACATCAAATAGAACATTTCTATGACACATGCGGTGACATGGCTAGTGATGTCCTTGAGATTCTATTAAAGCTGCAGTGCTAAATATCACACATCCTCTTCCCTCAAAACAAATAAGAATGTAAAAATAAATAAATAAATAAGATGCACTAAATACACAATATTAACAAGATGTGCATATCATACAAAATCAGTAAGATAAATAGGCCTTTTGGACACACGTGTAGAAGACCTAATATTGCCAGAAACATTTGCTTTACTTTTCTCCAAATCCTTTTCCTTGGAATCAAAAATCAGTCCATCTTGCAATTTCCTTCTAACAATAACAACTCTATTTAAGTTCCAAATGCGATGATCTTGGGTTTGCACTGCATTGTTGAAAATTTTGATTACTTTGATAGGCTTCATGAACTTTGTTACAGAAGAACCCACCATGCCAGGTCTTCTCACCATGACCGTATCACCAACACAAACAACAGTTTTCTTGACATTTTTCTTAACATCAAAATATGCTTTTCTATGTTCTGCCTTGTCCTTCTCATTTTCAAGAATTTCATCATTGTTGCACACACATTCTTTACCCTTAGACACTTCATACTTGTTGACCCAGAAAGGTTCAACCTGCGTGTTCGGAATCCTCCCACGAAACAACAAAAATGGAGTCTTACCAGTTGTGGCATGAGGAGTATAACGGTATTCCTCTATTTTTTCCAAAACACATTTCTTCCAGTCAGATGACAAGTTTTTGGCTAAACTAATAGTGTCCTTGATTACTTTATTAAATCTCTCAACCATACCGTTGGCCTCGGGGTGGTAAAGAGAACAGGTCTTGTGTGTAATACCCTTAGAAGATAAATAATGTTCCATCTGTTTGGAAACAAATTGAACACCATTATCTGATAAAATGGTTGCCGGAAGACCTTCTCTACAGAATAACTCACTCAAACATTGAATGATTTTACTCGAATCGATTCCTGACAAAAAAAACACCTCTGGCCATCTTGAGTACATGTCTATAACCACTAAAATGAAAACTTGAGTATCTCTATGTTGTATGGGACCCACAAGATCTAGAGCTATGTCCTGCCAAGGACCATTTGGTCTTCTTCTTAAGAACATGGGTTGTGTGTGTGCACTGTAAGACTTATCACTGACATTGCAATGAATACAATCCCTAATTACTCTTTCAACCATTTTATCCATTCCCGGCCACCAATAAGACATGCGAAGTCTCTCCTTACTTTTGGACAAACCTGAATGAGCAACATGGACCAAATCTATCAAGTCCTTTCTAAGACTAGATGGAGGGATCAACCTCGTCCCACGAAACAATAGATCATTATCAACGGATAGTTCACTGCGTACCGTCCAAAAAGGCTTAGTCAAAGCAGAACCAACTTTGCAGCTGACCCAACCAGTTCTCAGTAAAGATATAATCTCACATAGAGTAACGTCTTTTGCTAACTCTTCAGACCATTTCTTCTCAGATAGAAATTCATAATCCACAGCACACACCAATTCATCATCTAAATCCAAACAATCATCTTCCAACTCTCCACTAGGAACCAAACGAGAGAGAACATCTGCTACTCCATTGTCAACACCTGGAATATATTGAATACCAAAACTATACTCTTGTAGGCCAATAACCCACTTAGATATCCTCCCAGATACCAGATCCAAACCTTTCTTGCTAAAAATTTCCACTAAGGGTTTATGATCAGTATAGACATCGAAGACTAGACCCCAAAGAAATTTCTTTAGCTTCCTTATTGCCCAAAACACAGCCAATGCTTCCCTCTCTACAACAGAATAACGAGTCTCAGCATCCCTCAAACTCCTAGACAGAAACATTATTGTTTGCATGCCTTCTGGACCATTCTGCTTCAACACAGCACCCAATCCTTTTTCACTCGCATCAGTGACTAGAATAGACTTGAACTTAGGGTTAAAGCTTTTTAACGCAGGGGCACTGTTTAATCTTTGTTTGATTTTAACAAACTCGCTCTCACATTCCTCAGACCACTCAAATTCCACGCCTTTCCTCAACAAACACCTCATGTTTACTGTTAATTCAGCAAAGCCTTTGACAAATTTTGCATAATATTCTATCATGCCTAACAGCTTCATAAGTTCAGATTTGTTTCCCGGTGCCACCATCTTGTTTATGGTGTCTACCAATTCGGATTTAGGTTTTACACCATCACGTGAAATGTTATGTCCTAAGTAATTAATAGAATCAGACCTAAATCTACATTTACTTGCTTTTACAGTGAGATTGTGTTTGCTGAATCTTTCTAATACCATATTCAATGTTGCATCATGATCAGAAATATTATCTGCAAAGATTAACACATCATCTTGATATATACAAACCCCAGTAACATCTTTTAACACTTTTTCCATAACCCTCTGAAACACAGAAGAAGCAGAAACTAAGCCGAATGGCATTCTTTTGAATCTATAGGTGCCAAAAGGCGTAATGAAAGAAGTTAAATCCCTGCAAGACTCCTCCAATTCAATTTGGTGATAAGCAGAGGTAAGATCTATTGTACTAAAGACTTTGGCATTTCCTAATAAAACTAATAGCTCTGCAATATTAGGTAAAGGATATCTATCAACAATTACACATTTGTTTAATTGCCTGAGATCAATGCATAAACGCAAATCTCCATTCGGTTTTCGTGCTGCGACTACTGGAGCCATCCATTCACAGCCCTCTATTTCTTCAATTATGCCATTTTCAATGAGTTTCCCAATTTCCACTTTCATATCTTCCTTTACAGCTAACGGTACACTCCGGACCTTACAGCTTACAGGAACAGAGTCATCTCTAACCCTTATCTTATGTTGATAACCTTTAAGACAACCTAAAGTTTCTTTGAAAACATTGGGAAATTCCTTTTTTAACTCACATGTGAATTTATCTTCTAATGACTTCCCTACAATTGATTTCTTGTCTTCAATTAGTTTTCCTTCATCATTTGTAACATGTTTATCATTTGATAACTTCCCCTCAATTGATTTCTTGTCTTCAATCAGCTTTTCTTCTTCATTTGTAACATTAAGAACCCTGTCTCTTAATTGTATGCAAGGAGTGGCATTTGGATCTAAATATACCCCCATATCACCTAAATGAAACCAGCTGATTAAACTGTCACCTTTTTTTGAGACATACACCTTACCAGCTACATATCTAGACTTATACTCTATAAGACCCATGAAATAACCATGTAGTCTTATTGGTTTTTTGTCATATCCCAATGGAATGATGTCAGGTTTCATAAGAGAAACTTTACCTTTTAATTTCTTGGTGAAAAATTCATCAGAAAGTTACTTTAGGATTATGGGAGAATTGTTTATAATCGCACACTTTGTTCCTAGTACTCACATCCATAATGGGTTCACTTTTCTACAAGTTTATCGAGGCCTAATCGTAGTTATCTGAACAGAACTTCAAATACACAAGGGGAAAGTTCATGTTGTTTAATGTAAGCAGTAGAAGTGGAAGTACACGTCTTACCAATCAACAGCATTAGGTGAGAGATGAAAATGCCACATCACAGATGCAGCCAATGTCTAAAACCTTTCTAAACAATGGAGCGGTGCCCAACTTTGATGCAAGATATGAAATAGTATTGGTGTTACCCTTCTCCCACAAAAGTTTATAAACACTGGAGTTGTGCTCTCAATCTCGAAATCCTGAAAAAATGGACTTGTGACCATCTTCCAATCGAATCTGTCAGCAATGGAACTGTGACCCTCAACTATGAGTCAGTCAATCATAACTCGTGGAGTTCTGAAACAATGAAGATGTGACACTCCTTCTGGATTATGAAAATGGGATGCTTGTCTATAAGTCACAACATAATGGAGATCCAACACACTTCCAATAGAGAAAGTAAACAGCCAATAACCCCAACGCAGGATAATAAATACAATGCCCCTTTAGCTCCTTATCTGTACTTCATCAAGACTTCAAGGAGACTATAAGACTTCAAGGAGACTCTGTACCCAGCACAGAGAAGGTTTTTTAGGATCTTAGCTGCTGCTTTGAACCTAAAACCTAGACTCTGCAAAAGCCCTACAGCCATAAAGTGAAGAAAGCGCCATAATAGAAAGAGAAGGATAGGGGCTACTCCACTCACTTAGAAGACCAGCACACTGTCTTGTTCACTGATGCTGCTCACAAGCCATAAAGACACTGCAGCCCAGCTAGCCAGAATTGAGAAATAAAAGAGTTAAAGAATCCAGAGATGCACATTCTAGGACTTAGGGTGGTGAGTCTGAGACCCTCCTGGTGCTAACTCAGATCCCAGTGGAGCCCTTTCCTCCTGGTTTCTAATCCAAGAAGACCTCACAGTTTTGGTTCTCATTACCCCGGGCATTGAAGTAGTGTTCCAATGTCTGCAGCCTGTCACCCTGTATTTAGAACTGTTTCAAGGGTCTCAGAGTTCCACCTACATAAAACTGAGGTAGGCACCTACCTATAAAACCCAGTTCTCAGTTTTCACTCTGAGCATATGCATCCAGTGGGTTAATATACCCCTGCAACTGAAAATAGTGACAAGCCATGTCTGTAGTACAGATACCCCCCCTCCCAATTGGTATCTTGCCCATGGCTGTGATTGGTGCATCAGATATCCTCATACTCTTGCTAAAAGATTCCTGGTTGATGTGGTAAAATTACAGAAAGACTTTGATGAACCGTTCTTTGGCACCCACAAGTAAATTCTTGGACTTGAATGTGAACTTGACTTATAGTTTTGACTTTTGTGAAGTCAAGAATATCGGTGACCAGAATATCGAATTTAAGGTAAGTAATATTGATTTTTTTAATATCGAAGTAAATAACATAATTTGATAAAATATAGTTGTAAATAATATACATTTTTTTGTGTTATGTATTTTATATGTATGTTTAAAAAATGTTATTAAAAGTTTTTACATTATTTTTAAATATTTGTATAACATTTTTAGAAAACAGTCTTTTTTCAAAGTAAATATTGTGTTTGAGTATTTGAGCGGGTTGTGGGTTTATTGGGGAATAGGGTGGGAAGTAATTTAAATATATTTATTAGGTAATATGTGTTTATTTACAGGTATTGTTAATGAATTTATTGTTAATAAATATTAATTGGCAATTATTTTTATTAATTGGTTCATTTATAATTATATTATAAATAATGTATTATACATTTTTAGGTATTGTTATTGTTACATAATTTATTGTAAATGAAGTATTAACTGTAAATTAATGATTAATTAATTGATTAATTGGTAATTCAATTATTATGTTATTTTTAATGTGTAGCGGGTTTATAGGGGAATAGGGTGGAAAGTAATTTAAATATAATTAATTAGGTAATATGTGTTTATTGTTATAGTTAATCATTAATTGGTTAATTTATAATTATATTACTTATTAATAATGTATTCATTTGTATTTATTGTTATTGCTAATTAATTTAATGTAAATAAATTATTAATTGGTAATTAATTTTAATTAAATGATAATTGGCAAGTAAATTAATTATGTTATTTTTAATGTGTATCGGATTGTGGGTTTATAGGGGAATAGGGTGGGAAGTGATTTAAATATAATTAATTAGTTAATATGTGTTTATTTATTGTTATTGTTAAATACTTTATTTTTCATTATTAATTGGTTATTGAGTTTTTATTGAATAATTGATAACTAAATTTACGTGTTGGCCATTGTGTGTTTATAGGGAAATAGGGTGGGAAGTAATTTAATGTTGTTTAAGTAAATATTAATTTAAATTAATAGGTATTGATTAATAACTATTTTGTTAAACAATAATTATGATAGTTATTTGAAAAAAAAATATTAGTTTGTTAATTTAACCCCCACGCTATCCTACATTTTCCCTAGTGTGGCACTCACTGGAGTGGGAATAGTAATTTTTACCCATACGCTATCCAACAATTTCCCTACTGTTGCACTCACTGGAGTGGGAATAGTATTTTTTACCCCTCCGCTATCCAACACTTTCCTTATTGTTACATGTACGGCAGTGGGAATAGTAATGTTTACCCCTGCGCTATGCAACACTTTCCCTACTGTTGCAGACACTGGAGTGGGAATGGCAATTTTTACTCCTACACTATCCAACACTTTCCCTACTGTTGCACTCACTGGAGTGGGAATAGTAATTTTTACCCTTACGATATCCAGCACTTTACCTACTGTTGCACTCCCTGGAGTGGGAATAGTAATTTTTACCCCTCCGCTATCCAACAATTTCCCTACTGTTGCTCTCACTGGAGTGGGAATAGTATTTTTTACCCCTCTGCTATCGAACACTGTCCCTGCTGTTGCATTCACTGTAGTGGGAATAGTAATTTTTACCCCTACACTATCCAACACTTTTCCTACTGTTGCAGTCACTGGGTTTGAAATAGTAATTTTATTTCTCCCACTTTCTAATATTTTCTGTATTATTTTAGCTAATATACTGTATAAATAATTTTGAAAAGAGTAAAAATCATTTGAATTGTTTAATGTATATATTTTTTAAATTTTTATTTATATTATTGTTTTATGTGTATGGATGTATTTATAGAAAAAAATAACCATTTAAAAGTGATTAAAATCAATATTAAAACATATTAATAAGTAAGTATATATATATATAGTAAAATTCCAACAGGCCTTAACAGTGGGGAAGAATTGGCCATTCACCTAGGAAAATAAGCCTAGAGACACATTTCCAGGGCCACCAAACCAATCTCGACAGAAATGGTTTCACCATAGGAGATACCACCAAGAGGGTTTTTTCGGCGGTTTCTAGCGATAGGAACCGCCATAGCCGATCCACGGCAAGATTGGCTAATAGGAATGTGCCTGTTATTGGACTGTACTACTATACACCTTCATTTTATGTCAACACTCTAAGACCAGTAGTGTGGTAAATATACACGAGGTCATTACTTAAGGTTGAGAACTAAACCAAAAAGCTAATAATCATAAATGCTTTCAAACAACCTTCTTACACGTGTATTGAATGTCAAACAATTGTCGTTGATTAACGACTTGATCAGGCCGATACAGGGCTCAATGCAACATTGTCAAATGTATTTTAAAATGTTTATATATTTTTGATAATATGAAATGTCAGTAGGTAGTTATAGTTAGGATTATTTTCAATGCAAAATCTCAACATTCTATTGTGCATAACTTTGGCACCGGTTGAGGAATATGCCTGAAAATTTCCTCAAATTTGCCTCGTGGTGCTCCGGTCCTTCCCTGAAAGTTTGGGGGGGATTCGTCAAGCGGAGGCCAAGGTAAAAGGGGGGTCCCAAAACGTGTTTTCCAATGTTAATTTCCATAGGGCGGTCGACCTCACTTTTAGCCCGAACAGCTGAATGGATTTCCACCAAACTTGGCAAAATTGTAGAGACTGGTAGCCCGATGCGCCTTTGCTATGTCTCAAGATATGTGCTCCAGTGGATTATGAGTAATTTAGGTTCAAAAAAATATATATATCTATGGCCGCGCCCCGGTACGTGCACCGGGGCGCTAACCAATGCGCTACGCGAGTTTGCGCGCGGAAAGCTGATTGGCTCTCGGTTGTCTTTCAACATTCCAAACAGTCCGGAGCGGCCGCCATCTTGTGTCTCGGTAGGATCGAGACACAAGAGGTGGCAAAAACAAAGGGGGAAATGACCATAAGGGGGCAGAGTAGACCCCCCTGACCCCCTAGGTTTGATGTGGAGGCTATAAAAGGGCCCCACGGGGCAAAACACATTTTTTTTTCGATTTGCGCGGGGGGAGCACCCGGTACGCGCACCGCGGAGCGTACCGGGGAGCGTACAATGGGGAAAAAAGAATGATAGAGTTTTTAAAAAATTTTGCCTTTTTTTATAAATTGGAGGTAGTTCTAAAAAGAACTGTTTTTTTTCTTTTTGTTGTTTTATATGTTGGGGAGAAACAAAATACAGGGAATTGAAAATGGCTCAACTGGAGCAAAAAAAAAAAAAGGAAAAAATTAGGAGTTTTTGGGGCAATTGTGGTTGTCACCAGCAAGGAGGATGAGCTTGATGCTCTGTTCACCATAGGAGATGGTCTTACCACAAAAAATACATGTAATTCTGTATTCCCCAAACCGTGGTTGTATGCAAGGGATTGTCTCCCTTGTCTCTGGTCCCGATGGAGTGGGTTGCTTTCTTTTGGAGGTGGTGGTTGAAGATTGGGGAGGGTTACTGGCCAGTTCTCTCATCTCTGCAGCAGAATAGTTGTTTGGATGCTTGCGCTGCATGTGTCTAATCATGGTATTATTACCAAAAGAATATTTTTTGTTCGGGTTCCCCCTTGAAAGTTCCATGTCACAGATTAGGCAAGTCACCTTGGGCGCATTGACTTTCTTCTTGCCCTCTGGGATAGAAAAAAACTCCCATACAATGTGTGGCCTTGGCTTGTATGGGGTATTGTCTTCTGGCAGCCACCGTCTCCCTCCTTCCTCCTCCTTCTCCTCCTCCTCCTCTTCTTGACCACCAATGTAATGTTGTGGTGGTCCTCTTGGTGGGGGTGGTGGTGGTGGTGGTGGTGGTGGTGGTGCAGATGCTCCAGCTGCTGCTGCTACTGCAGCCATTTTAAAGTACAAAATTGTGCACAAAGATGTTGAAACAGGTCTTCCTCAGTCAAAGGACAAAGTCAGAATAAGGAAAAAAGGTGGGGTCTTTCATCATTTGGAAAAAAAAACTGTCCTGAACCAATGAAAAGTGTTATTTTCAGGTCACATGACCCGGGCTTTCATCATTTAGAAACCAAAACTGTTCTGCACCAATGAAAAGTGTTATTTTTAGGTCACATGACCCGACGCGCTTACGCGACGCGCCCCCGGGCGCGTCAGATGATTACGTTGCGCAATCGTATTCGCTCGAGTATTTCCGGGTGCGCTTACGCCATGCGTATTACGCGGACGCAGCTATGCGATACGTCATGATGTTTTTGTTCGCGGCAATAGCGCTAACGGGAGGCTCACCGGTGTGCGACCCGGGGCACTCCAAAAAAATGCGCTTTCGAGTGCGCACACCGGGGCGCGCACCGGGAGCGCACCAGGGCAAAAAAATATATATATATTATATAAATATACAATATAGGATTCATTATAAAAAATATTAATTTCATAGGTTTGAGGCCCTATATATAGTTAGGAATTAGCATTTAAAGAACCTATGAAATTCACTGAAAAAACCATAGGTTTCACACCAGTTATAGTTAGGTATTAGCATTTAAAAAACCTATTAAATTCACTGAAAAAACCATAGGTTTCACACCAGTTATAGTTAGCAGGAAGTTTTACTCGCATAAAACCATTGAAATTCCCACGTTATAGTTAGTTGGACTCACTATAACTTGCACGTGCAATGCACTGCTGATGACGTCACATATTACATCACTCATGACATGGTCAGTGACATAACTGGTGTGAAACCTATTGTTTTTTCAGTGAATATATATATATATATATATATATATATATATATATATATATATATATATATATATATATATATATATATATATATATATATATATATAAATAATTTTTTTTTATATATGTATGTTTAATATATTTTAAAATTATATATATTACTTATAATTTTTAAGCATTTAAAAATATTTTTAAATATGTTTATTTTAATTATATTTATTATTTACTTTATTTTACATTATTTTTTTAACTTAAATAAAAAATGATATTTTTAACAACGATATTTTTGACCGATATTTTTTGGGGATATTTTTGTACTTACCTTAATGTAGATAGGATGTCGATATTCTTGTCCTCAATATTTTTGCTGCGATATTTTGGCCTTCGATATTTAGTCAGTGATCCAATTTGAAATGTGACGCATTGTTTCATTTTGTCTGAATCTTTGCCCCAGTCTCTGACTCAGATAAACTGACTGTGTACAAACTGGGAAAACTGACATATGCTTGTGATGACACCCAAACCCTTTTCCTGTAGATTAACACTGGCAACAGGGCCCATGCAATTTTAGTAATGGTAACTTTTGAACTTCCTCTGTATCTTTGCTTTAACTACCCTTTGTTACCCCACTAAATTAATAATGTAATTGTATAAGTAAAAGACCTAACAGAAAATTGTATATGTGTTCTATCACTGTGTCATAAAGCATCCAGGTTTATAGCCCAATGCTACCTCCTAAAGTAAGCCTTGAATGTACAAAATGTGCTAACACTGCATAAAGTACCCAGAGGTAGTGGTTTGATTATCTAATCGGAGATGAATGTTACCGGAGCCACTGATATGCTGGATACAGGCTAGTAAGCAGTGATTCACAGATTATCCGGAGAAATTGCTTCACACACCTTCTTATATAAGTTTACGGAAACATTGACCATTTGAATGTCATCTATGAGTGTAATGAAACAACAGAGATGTGGTCTTGCTCCCAGTCATCCTTATTATTACACAGGAGAAGTGACTCACATCCACGAGAAAAGATGAGACTCCGCCACAACAGCCTGAAAGCACTACAGATAAGGCACTCTTATCTATGAGAGTTTCAAAGGGGCAATGCTGATTTAATCATCACCATGAGATTCTATTAACGTTGGAGATTTTACTGTCCTAGTTGACACATTAAATCCTGAAGATTTGACCGTCTGTCAGAGTTTGGTCCACATTGTAACTTATCCACTTGAAGCAATGTTGAGAGAAATACACTTTTTTACATAGCCAATCAAATAAAGCAGTTATGCAGCCACAATTTCAGGGTAGGTATGAATTTGTGACACGTGCCACTTAATCCAATCACCTGCGGAATATTTTGCAGATGCCAACAAAAATAATTTATATCTCAAAGGTTACTAAAAATTAAGAACAGAGAAAAACGTAATAGGCCGCGGTTCAGAAGCTGATTACTGAGACGAAGTACTAAAAAAATTAAATATTGTCCACATGGTGCTCGTATTACCTATTTATGGACTAGGAAGGTATTTTTCCTACATAGGGAAACAAAATTGTATAAGCGTAGAGCTAAGCATGGTTAAGAGAATGATTTCTTATTTTTTCATTAAAATTGTTTGCTTCTCTCTCCACTCTTGAGGGAACAATTTGCCTACTGCTGTGGGACTGCAAGGCACCTCGCATCACCCTCCGTAAACTCACTAAGGGCTGGTACCTTGGCGGCATTGCTCTACCTGATATGCGCCTGTATTACTGGGCATCCCAACTGGTGGCCACTAATTAGTGGATCCACGGTACACCCACGGACCCGGCATTCCATCTCAAACGCTATCAGACGGGGCGTGAGAGTTACCTGGGGGCTTTATACAACAGACCACAGCGTAATCACTATGTAGGTCCCATACAACAGACGGTGGCCATATGGCGTCGCGCTACTAAGAGCCTTGGTTGGTCCAACAGGTTCACTAGGGCGAGGCCCCTTTGGTCTTCGCAGAGTCTCGGGCTCCTATGTTTCAGCCGGGATTTGACAGATGGGATACTATTGGCATATCCACCGTTGGGAATTTGATGCACAAAGGGAAACTTCTATCCTTCCCAGAATTGCAACAGAAGCACACACTCTCACACAGGGAGGTCTTTCGATACCTCCTGGTTAAACACGCTATCCAGACAAATATACCTGACCTCTCCTCCCTCCCAGAAGCCTCACCCTTAGAGGACAGATTACTTTCTGAACCTCTTCTGACTAAGGCAATTTCCTGTACCTACCGCAAGCTCTGTAACAATTTACCTGATTCCTTTCCAGCTCTGCACCTCAAGTGGGTGGCCGACGTGGGCGACTTAGAGGATACTGACTGGTTGGCAGCGCTGATGTCCCCACGGGAATCTGCCATCTGCCACCGCTTCTGCTTGATACAGCTTAAAATAGTCCACAGAATTTACATGTCCGGCCCGCTACTAGCTAAATTGGGCAGACGCCCCAATGCTAACTGTTTGCGTGGCTGCGGCATGATAGGTACTTTTTATCACACCTTATGGGACTGCCCGGTGATCCAACGCCTATGGCAAGGGGCTGTGAAGAAAATGACGGAGGCATTGGGGAAACACATTCCACTCACTCCCCGGGGAGGGATCCTCAATGTTTGGGAGGCGACTGACCTGACGTACATAGAACACCAGTGGTTGGCCCTAGGGTGCCTCCTTAATAAACGTTCCATAGCAATGCACCGGGGCTCTCCTGACCGCCCGCTTGTGATCCGATGGGTGGGAGAGATGGACAGGGCTATGTTGGCCGAGTATACATTGAGAACCTGCCACAAAAAGTGTAACAAGAAGTGGGGGCCGTGGAACATATACAGAGGAGAGATCTGCAGTTCTCCTACTGCAGACATGGCGATGGATGGGGCGAGGTCTGCCCCCTAGGGATCTTTCGAAATAGACATACATGTGGCTGAAATGTATTTCATTTTTTGTCCTTGTGTATTCATATATTGTTTGATATTTTTTGTTGTCATGGGATAGTTAGGGTGAGGGCTGCTCTTTAAAGATCCTCCAGCTTCAACATATATGTGGCCGAATTGTATCTTATGTCTTTTGTATCCTTTTGTCCATTTATTGCTTGATATGCTCTGTTTTTCTTTAATAAAATTTTATTTAAAAAAAAAATTGTTTGCTTCTCTAGAGATTTCAATCCATGTTTACATCATAGATACTGTTCTCAAAGAAGCAGTTTTGTGAAGGAATAACTCAGATTTAAAAGAATCCTAAACATACACTTTGCTATTTAACGTACGATGTCTTGATGTTAAATGCCTTCTGGAACAAAACATGCATACTAAATAAATATAAAATACTGGTCAGCATGGATGTTTCTTAATGAGAGAGGTGTCTTCCAAGGTCATAGATTGCGAATGCATTGTAAGACTGAAATTAAAGATAAGCTTTGACATGTTATTGGCATGCAGATAACAGAGAGGCTTTTTTTAAAATTAATAGAAGCATATATACATAGGTTTGATTTGGTTTCAGTGCGACTGTCAGGAACCAGTCTCATATTTGAGGTACTACAGGGATCAGGCCTACAGAAATCATTGCTAGCCATTTTGGACATTGTTTTCCGAATGCCCAAATAAGTTACAGCAGTGGCACAACGGAGAATGGGTAGATGGAAACTGGGAAGGCGCATTATGGCCGGGGTTGTAAAGCTCAAGCCTTAGGACTCAGCTATTGGTAGAGGCAGTACCAGTTAAGAGGACAGCAAGCATGGAGTACTGTGGTTGGCAAAAGCAGTTGTTATGCTTTCTCTGCTTCCAACTCAGTTTGCACGTGGTTGGCATTTCCACGTGAATTTTTGGGTTTTCCTTTTGGCGGTTGAGCTAGACAGTGCATGCACTGTCTCTTCGAGACCTGTTGTAATTAGTAAGTGGACTTCAAGTCCATGCCCCTCTTGCCCTTCCTTTTTATCTGTCTATGTCAGTCTCCTTAACAAATCCTTGCCTGCTAGTGGTTAGTCCTTGATCTTTGTCCCTCCTTTCTCTCTTCTGTTCCTCCCACAGAGTAGGGACTTAGTACTGTCTCATTCTGCTATTGTTCTTTGGTCCATATGTGTGAAAATGTCCATTTGCGATTCTCAAATAGTGATTTTTTTCGAATCGATATTTGAGAATCGCAAAAAGCTTTGTATGTAGGATTTGCAATACATTTTGCGAATCCTACATATTACTTAATTGCACATCGCAAATTGTGATGTGCAATTAAGGAATACCTCCCCGTTCATTCCTATGGGCCCAGAGACCCATAGGAATGAATTGGAAGACATTCTCAATTTGCTATTCTCAATTAGAGAATCGCAAATTGAGAATGCAATTTCAAGGGTGCCAGGGTGTCCAAAGGACACCCTGTTGCACCCCTTAAATGAGCATGGGTGCAGGTGTGGCGCACCTACATGCCCTAAGGTATGTGAGTCACATGGCACTTTGAAAAATGCCAATAATTGAATTTTTCAAAGAAATTGCAAATTACCACCAACTTGAAGTTGGTGGTAATTTGCGATTCCTTAAGTCCAAATTGAACTTTTTCTGTACTTCTTACATTGCATTTAAGGAATCGTAATTTGTGATTCCTTAAATGCAATAGCAAAATAGGGAATCGCAAAATTTGTGATTCCTTATTTTGAGAGGGGTGTTTTGTGTAATACATTGGACACTGCTGATTTGCGATCGTAAATGCCAACATTTGGCACATTTTAGCATTTGCAATCGTAAAATTGCCTTCATATGTATGGCCCTTTATCTTTTCTTTGGGGGACTATTTTGTTCTTGGTTTCCTGCTCTGTTACTGCTTGTTTGTGTTCAGCTTCAGCGCCCTGGCTGCTTACATTTAAATATAGTGTTCTTCCTCCCACTGCCTCTTAATGCCACACTTGTGTTACTGCCTCCTCCTGCCCCATTATTCATATTATTTTTAACCTTTTTTTTTTCAATTTTGGATGTAAGGGGTTTGGCTGATTTTGGGCTTCCTTTAACCCCTTCCATGCTGATGACGGCCCCCAGCCGTCATGCACTACGGTGCTCGTGTGCTGATGGCGGCTGGGGGCCGTCATGAACCCGCCCACTCGCGATTCTGCCGCACAGGCGCAGAATCGTGGCCGCATGGAAGGGGTTAAGGGGGATTGGGCTTGTTTTTTCCTGCGGACATTTCAGAAGATCTGCAGGCTGTAAACAAACTACATCCACAACACTGTTTACTGCTATCAACATGTATTCAAAAGCTATCTTCTTCAAACATATAAAAGACTATTGCATTCTAACGTCGGCAAAACAAAAGTGCTAAATATTTTTTGTGCTTTGCCTTCATCCTTCCCAGGAAGTTTCCGCTTCTGAAAGCGATAAAATTTGCGATTCCTTACACGCCTGTCTGTGTCCAAGCTGAGGCATGCTGCCATTCCATGTCAAATTCATGCAGGCTCCCTACATGTCTCCTCTACAAAATGTCTGCATTCAGCACGCGGAGGTTGAACAGACTCTTCACTCAAAAATGAGAAGCATAGCCCTACGCACACACACCTATTCTCCCCTGATTTCCTAAATTGAGAATCTGGAAGGCACGCCCCAGTTCCTTTCCGCCCTCTTATCACGCAGCTTCAAATTTACTTATTCTCCCCTGCTTTCCACAAAAAAATTCCACCCGGTCTCTGAATTTAAAGAGCAGCAGGCATTTACAACTTTATTTGTGAAGGGCGGCAGCAACACTTAATTAAACTACTTATTAAGAGCACTGCTCAGGTGGCTCCTTTTTTACCAAAATCTAAGAATGCACTTTTTTTATTTGCAAAGCAATCAGCGCTGCATTTAAAAGCATGGTCCTTGCAGGGGGTTTGCTTCAACTTGACTCAATCTCTCCGTGCGTTCCCCAACTATTCCACCCCAGAGAGTCATGAGATGGCATCAGCCATGTCGAGCTGCCTGTGTAAAGGGCGGTAGCTACATTCTACAAGTGAGTGACTTACTAATTAAATAGGAGGAATGCTTTTCAGCATATTTGTTTTCCTTCCACCCCTCTTCTCACTGCAGCGTCGCTTCCACTTCGCACAATCGCCTTGTACGTTCCCCCGAAAACACTTCCCACACCAAACTACCCTTATCATTATAAAATAGCTGCAGCTATTTCCAGCTCTCTTTCTAGATTGTGGCAGCTTACAGCTAATTAAATTGCACATTAAATAGAAGCACTGCTCTTCAGCTGAGCTCTCACACAGGGTGTGTTAGAATTGCCTAAATAATATTTCCCCTTTGACATGTTTCCATAGGGGTGTGTCAGACACAGTAATACAAAAGCCGAAAGTACTCAGGTTAAAAACATTTGCTTTTTTTAAATGTATGAGCAAGAATTAACAATTTGGATGCCGCAATACTCCCCAGAGGCCTCTCGGATCACTCCCCTGTCCTGGCCACCGTGACCCTCCCCTCTAAACGACAACCTTTTCGCTGGCGTATGTCCGCCTGGCAGCTGCAGCGGCCGGAGTACGTGAACCATTTACGCGAAGCGATTGATCACTTCTGGCGCGAGAACTTGGTGGGGGATGTCGATGCACTAGTTGTGTGGGAGGCGCTGAAGCCTACACTCCGGGGCATTGATATAGCTTGGTGTGTGGCTGCTCGGCGGAAGCATCGGGAAGCCATTGTGACGGCCGCGGCCCGCGTAGAGGAGCTGGAGCAGCGTGGTCGGCTCGGGGGTGATGAGGGCGTCGTGAGACAGCTCCTGCAGGCCCAACAGATGTATGCTTCGGTCCTGTACGAGGAGGCCCGACAGGCGTGGCTCGCCACGCGCAGCAGGGTGTACCAGTGGGGCGACAAGTCCTGCACCATGTTGCATAGGCTTTGCCAAGCGACTTTCCAGCCCCTAGAGCTGCCTGGTCTCACGGCGGATGACGGCTCGGTCATGACCGACCCGGGTCTGCTGGCGGCTAGCTTTGCCCGCTACTACGAGGCGCAATACGCTCCTCGTGACCCCTTGATGGAGGGCGAGATTGCCTCATACCTGGACGACCTGCTCCCGCAGGCAGTCCTCGATGAGACTAGAACCGCCTTGGAGGCCCCGCTTACATCTGAGGAACTCGGGGAGGCCCTTGGCCAATTGAACACTGGGAAGGCGCCCGGCCCGAGCGGTTATCCTAGCGAATTTTATAAAAAGTTCCACGTCCAGTTGGGACCCCACTTTCGCAGAGCCCTAGAAGCGGCGCGGGCTAGGGGCGAGCTGCCACCAGACTGGCGTCATGCCGAGATTGTGGTATTTTTGAAGCCGGGCAGGGCGCCGGACCGGCACGACTCTTACAGGCCGATCTCCCTCCTCAACATCGAGGCCAAGATTTTGGCGAAGGCCCTGGCGAACCGCCTCTTGCCCTACATTGCCGACCTGGTCCACCCTGACCAGGCCGGGTTCATGCCGCGCAGGGCCACCCGGCACAATATCCGGCGGGCACAGGCGGCGGTCGACGCCATGGGTGCTAGGGATGAACAGGCTGCACTCCTTCTTGCGGACATGGACCGAGCCTTTGATTCGGTGAGTTGGGCATATTTGTTCACTTTGCTGGCCCGCCTCAATCTAGGGCCTGTCTTCCTGTCGTATATTCATCTCCTCTACACTAATGTTACGGCGTCGGTCCGCGTGGCCGGCGCGGTCTCTGAGCGCTTTCACATCGGACGTGGTACTCGACAGGGTTGCCCGCTGTCCCCCTACCTATTCGCCCTGGCCATGGAGCCCCTGGCGTCGCGGATACGAACTGATGCCCAATTGCGTGGCTTTGTCTGGAACGATGACCTGGCGGATAGGATTGCACTGTATGCAGACGACGTCCTCCTGTTCCTCACTGATCTGCGGCGCTCGGGTCCCCGGGTTTTGGAGATCATGCGGGGGTTTGGCGAGGTCTCGGGGCTTCACCTTAATCTGAATAAATCGACCCTGTGGATTTTGGGTGGCGGAGTGGTTGCCGACCCATGGGCCGCCGAATTGCGTGTGGCGACGGACGGCTTGAAGTATCTGGACGTCTTCCTCTCGAACTCGCGGGCCGTGGCCTGGACACGCAGTGTCTTGCCGGTGTGGGAACGGGTCCAGACAGATGTTAAAACTTGGTCCAGAATGCCCCTCACGATCTTTGGGAGGCCGGCCATCTTTAAGATGGTGGCACTGCCGAGGCTGCTGTACCAACTCCAAAACTTCCCGCACCCTATTGGCATGGAGTGGTTCCGCCAGGTGAACTCTGTGCTGGGCCGCTTCCTGTGGGATGGCGGTGCTGCCAGGGTGGCCTTGAGGACGTGCTTTCTGTCCACATACTGTGGTGGTTTGGCCACATCCGACCTCCTCTCCTACTACCAAGCGTCGCACCTGCTTGTCCTCAATGACTGGTGGTATGGTGATAGGGGTGATCCGGCCTATGCCCTGGAGAGACTTCTCATGGGAGATCGCACGCTCCACACTATTCTCTATTCGGCTCGCGTACGCCGTGGATTGCCGTCGGTCACTAAAGTGGTGTTTGCGGTGTGGCGGCAGTCCCTGCGCCGCATGGGTTGGTGGGGCAAATTAACAGCTGAAACGCCGCTGTGGCACAATGGCCTGCTTCCGGAACTGGCGGCCCTGGCCGGGTTTGAGGGTTGGGAGGCTATTGGAATTACACAACTGGGCCAGGTCATGTCAGGCACCACCCTCAAGTCCTTTGAGGAACTCCGCGCGGAGTTCCAGATGCCTCAGTCCCAGTTCTTTCGCTACCTCCAGCTGCGGCATGCCCTCGCCCCGAGCATTGCCGGCCTCGACTCCCTGCCGGAGTTCAGCCCGCTTGAGGCAAAAGTGTTTATGGGAGACTTGGGAGACAAGAAGGTCTCTAGGATCTATCAGTCACTTGTTATCCACTGCTCCTCCACTCTCCGCTCCCTTCGGGAGGCGTGGGAGGTGGACGTGGGCGCCCTCGATGAGGACGATTGGAGGGAGGCGCTGGAGTCCCCGCGCGGCACCGCTGTTGCGGTTCGGCTCCGCCTGATACAATTCAAATACTTGCACCGAGCCTATTATACACGTGAACGTCTATGGAAGGCTGGCTTGATTGCGTCACCGGAATGCCTGCGCTGTGGGGAGGTGCCTGGCTCCCTGATACATACGGTGTGGTCGTGTGGTCGCCTGGCTGGATTCTGGAGGGGTGTGTGGAGCTGCCTGACTGAGGTCCTGGGTTGGGATCTTCCTCGTACCCACCGGCTGGGCCTGCTGCATATCATGGAAGGGGTTGGGGGCAACATGTATAAGCGTCATCTGTTGCTCCTGGGTCTGGTGGTGGCCAAGCGTGACCTGGCTCGGGCATGGAAGTCTGTGAGGGCCCCCCCCTGTCTGCATGGAAGGCTGGGCTAGACTACTTCATGGGCCTTGAAAAACCGGTCTTTGAGGCGCGGGGCTGCCCACGCAAACATTTCAAGATCTGGAAGCGGTGGGCCGACTACCGTGGCCTGTCCTTGGAACCCCCGGCGGAGCAGGAGGAGGACATTTGATCGCAGTGACACTTCTGGCCTCAAGTGGCAAAGCCCTGGTTGCGCTATACCTGCTTATTCTTTGTACATTTCCTTTGTGTTGCTTTCTGTACACGTGTGGTGGGGGGGGGGTTTTGGGTACGGGGGGGGTGTAGTTGGGGTTTAGAGTAGGCAGCTAGGGCATCTTTACAGGTGAGCTTCATTGGCATCTGCTTCATTCATTACTGTCTCTGTCATCATTACATTGATACTGTTGTGGTGATCTTGGTGTGTGAAGATACCACATTCTTGATACTCTTATGCTCAATAAAATTGGTTGTGAAAAAAAAAGAATTAACAATTTGACAAAGGAAAACTCCAGTTTCTTACAACTGCAAGGACAAAAAGAGTGAAACAACTTTATGGGCTGCATGCACTTTATTTAAAATCTTCCTCCCTTCCCCC
Source organism: Lissotriton vulgaris (assembly GCF_964263255.1). NCBI lineage: Eukaryota > Metazoa > Chordata > Amphibia > Caudata > Salamandridae > Lissotriton > Lissotriton vulgaris. The sequence continues at coordinate 469,956,845 of NC_141698.1, forward strand.
AACACCACCTGTCCATGTCATTGTGAAATATCCACCAGTGTGTCCAATTCAGTGGGTAAAATGCCAGCTACCGCTAAGTATATGTATTATTAAATAAAAGTACTACTTTTAAACAAGATTGTTTTTCTTTCCACCCTTTTCCTGGCAATGACGCTGCTTTCACTTCACTTAATCTCCCCGTGTCTTCCCCCAACACCACTTCCCGACCCTAAGTATGCACATGTTACTTTTTAGGTCGAGCAGACCTAAAAAGCAGGCGAAGCCTGCTTTGTCTGCGAAGACATCTTTTGCTGGCGTGTCTGGGGGAAGGTGAGACAGCCTTCAAGCACGAGCTTCGCTATCTCAGATTCCTCCTCGAGCGCGCGCACGTCGCCGTGCACATCCCCCGCCTCTGATTCTCACCTAAACACGCAGTCAGGCACACACACAGGCAGGCACACACACAGACGCAGGCACATACAAGCGCACGCACACACAGCCACACACGCACATGCACCCCCCCCACACAGCCATGCACGCACCCCCACCACTCACGGGCACGCACACACAGACACACACACACACACAGATACAACCCCCCCCCCCCTCCCACTCACGTGCTCTTTCTGCCTCGTCCGTGTCCCTCTCTCCCTCAGCAGCCATTGGGAGTGTCTCGGCGTGGGAGCTCCACAGCGCTGGTGGTCACTTGGGACGGGACCCGGGACTTCAGCTGCCTTAGCACCGGGGCTCCCTCTCCAGCAAAGAGCGCGCATGCGCGGGCAGCCCCCGCCATCAGTCGCAGCCCAGTCCTGAGAGCTGCTTTCGGTTTCGCTGTAACTCTGTCTGAGGTCGTCCAACATAGGGCAATTTAAGGTTAGTCATCTTTATTTATTGGCTGTCCAGCACTGTGAGTGACAACATTTTTTTTCTGATATGAGCTCATCCGCCTACAAAGAAATGCTTTACTGTGAAACACTTTAACTGTTGTGTGCCTGTCCTATCCGTCAATCCCTTATTTTTATATTTCTGCCAATTTATTTTGCATAAGTAATTCAAATAAATTGCACGATGTCCAGGACTTGACCACCTGGTGTTGCCAGTGCGTATTCGTTTATGTATGCCCCTTTAAACTTAGCGCGTGACATTGGATGCAATGAATGTGCCTGTGCGGTTCCCTCTGGCCCCATGTAACATGGTAGCCCGGTCTTTCTTCCATCTCTACGGCTAGCAGACGTCATCCAACCTGCTTGCCTGTGTGACTCCGGTCCTTCTATCTCTCTGGCGTGGGCCTCCTCTGGGGGTTGTCAGTGCTGTTGCTTGTGTTCTGTGGCGCGCGCACACTCAGCCGTTTCTGCAGGTGTTTTATGAAATAAATAGTAGTAATCTGTGCTAGCTCCTCCACAGTTCTTTGTCCACCGCGCAGGGTTTTGAAAACGGCCCATGAATCTTCCTAGTTATGCTTCTGCGGTGGTAATTTATTGCTCTCAGCTGGTGGTTTAATTCGCTGATCGAAGCAGCTTTAACTTGAGAAATGTCTCATCTTCTTTCTTTCACCGTCATTTTTTTACAATGCGTGAATTTAGTGTAGAAGAAAAGTGGCAAATTGACAGCGCTGGGAACGGAAGTCTTTCATTTCCCCTTCAAACTTTTTTTAAAAATTCATTTATGCCTTTTTAAATTTCAAGCATATGTGCACGGGAGCCAAAATTGCGTGATGTTTATTGTACCTATATGTACTTCATACATACTTCTCCATTGATTTGCTCGCGCTGGTTTACCAGCGGCCTTTTTGTACACATTTTTATTCTGGCGCTCATCATGTTTCTCACAAATTATACTACTTCCAGGGGATGATGCGCACACCATTTCCCCTAGGTCCTATAGTGCTATTGCCATTATAAATTACAATAATTTTTATTTAAGTATTATTTAAAAAATGTAAAAACCATTGTTATTTGTAATAATAATACATCTAAGTCACGTAAATACAACACATATTGCATTACAAATGCTATAGGTTTCACATTTGCAAAATTTGAAACTATTGGCATTGTAAATGACAAAGCTATTAATTTCGCTATTTTCAATACCAGCACATAAATAAAAAATGTCATTTACAATACCAATAGCTCAAACTTTCCTAATGCGAGACCTATTGCATTGCAAATGCTTGTTTATCCTAGCTCCCATTTCTGTGCGACACTTCTCCATCCCCCAAATCCATGATACATAGATTGTTTAAAGGAACATGCTCTCTCCCCTGTAGACCTTTGCCTTTGCATTATTTATTAGTGTTCACAGCCAAATTAAGCAGGGCTGTCCGGCCTTAGGCATGTGCAAGTTGTGCACCTGCACAGGGCGGCCAAACCCCAGGAGCCGCCACACCAATACTGTAGTGTTGTGCTGACTCTGCCAAAGTGTGAGAAATTATGTTATTGCACGTTCATGCGTCCTCGCGCACACACCAATTATATTTCGGCTCCTCAACCGGCACCAGCATTTTCTAAATCCTGAGCTACTGCCGGCATTGTAAGGTAAGCGAGCTTGCTGCTCGATACCCCTCTTCTTCATTTGTCCTATGCTGCGCCAGTCAAGGCACACACCCATAGCTGAACCGGCTTTTTACCGATTCTTTTTGCTGCACAAACCCTGTGTGTCCTGTCTGAGGATTAGACGATGGCCTACCGCCCCCACCTCTCTCATTTATCAGGAGGCGTTCGCCCTCCCGCCTTTAAATAATACCGCAACAGCATGTGCTAATTTTTGTAAACCTTTGCGAGGCAGGGAACTTTCTCTAACTCAGGTGGCCCCTTCCCCGCATACAATGACCATGTTTGACTGTGTAACCATTACCAGCATTTATGAAACGCGAGCACGCTACGCGTTTGGTTTAAATCATGTCGCCCCTACCTAGCCATTTTAACCTTTGCCAGTACCAGTAATAATTGTGAGTAGGCACACATATTTTAGGCCACACTCAGCCTTTCACGTTGAGCCCCCCCTCTTCCGGGACCCCCTACACTACCTGCCCAGGGCCGCCATGAGCCTAGAGCTGCCCCTGAGCAGGGCATTCCACTTCCTGACCTTTTCTATTTGAAATTTGGGGCCACTGCTCATTACCTGCCATCCACGCTTGTTATGCAGCCTGTTAACACATTAGATTCATATCAATCAGGCTCTACCGTAAAAATGTACAGTGTAAAAAAGGGTGTTCTTTGTGCTTCTATTAGCAGTGCATACTTTCAGTTTGGAGGAAGAGCTCATTCATTATGGAATCTATTCTTCACAGAAAATAAGACCAACCAGATATTTTATTTCCCTGTTTTTGTTTTGCAAACAGAAAGACCAGCATTTTTAGTGAAACATCGTTGTAAGTGCAGTGTGTTAGACAAGCATATAGCAATTATAAAAAACGATGACTGCCTTTTGATTTGCTCTCAAATATAAACATGCATTTGGGGTTTCTTAAACGTTCTCAATCAAATTAAAACTTTTCATTTGATTCAGTAAAACTGAGTGGAAACACAAACTACCAGTAACATTGGCATATTTTATCTGTAATGAAAAATATTTTCTTTGGAAATGAATGCTGGCAACTCCTGCAGGTAACCGGTTTTAAGTAAAGAGAGCTGGCAAAAAAATGTTCTTGTTCATGATGAACTAAAAACATCAACAGGTATGATATCAGGCCTGTGGAATTGGAGTTTTCGATATTTTTGCAAGGCAGTGGTAACTGTCAGGGCAGAATAGAACAAACCACTAACACAAGGTTAATATCGAACACTCTAGTGCAGCACTATGGGCTAGATGTAGGTAATAGGTAAATACTGATTCCTAAATACTGAATTTTACCGATTCGGTATTTAGAAATCGATATTTCAGTTGTATGTAAGAATTCATTAAAAAATACAAAATTCTTAATATTTGGTATTACCTAATCAGTAATGGAGATTCGGTAATAACGAATACCTACCCATTCATTCCTATGGGCTTGGAGGCCGAATTGGTAATACCGGGGGGTATTTCAAGGGTGCCAGGGTGTCCAAAGGACACCCTGTTGCGCCCCTGAAATGTGCATGTGCACACATATGGCACACATGCATGCCCTAAGGGCATGGATGTGTGCCACATGGCACATTTCAAAAAGCAGAAAAGTGCTTTTTGAAAGAAAATCGCTACTAACCACCAACATGAAGTTGGTGGTAAATAGCGATTCCTTACGGCTGAGGTGCACTGTTTTAAGTGCTCCCTACATTGCATTTCAGGAATCGGTATTCCGATTACTTAAATGCAAGGCAAATATGGAATCGGTATTAAGGAATCAGTATTTATCGATTCCTTATTACCGATTCCTACCCTACATCCCACCTGGCTGAATACCGGTCGATAACAGTGAAATTTAATTAATTTCACCGTTACCGACCGGTATTTGCCCACCTACATCTGGCCCTATATGAGCACGCCTGATATCACACTGCCCACTGGCTGTCACATTGAAAAAAACGTACCTGCCAGTAGTGAGCTGCAGTGTGATATTCAATTGATCATCGGTGTTAACAGTAACTCTGGCATCTTCGTTGAAGCAGTGTTAACCAGTCTGTTAGAACCCACAAGTAATTCAGTTCATGGTGTGCACTAAACAAAAACCTCACACCTATATGGTTTAACAAGCAATAATGTTGCTTCACATACTTCACCAGTAGCTGGGATTAATTCAAACTTTCCACCCATCACTTTTTGCCAGTATGATACTGTAAGCGCGGTAAGCATGCCCAACTATGGGTCCAGTGTGCACTGTGCAACAGTACTCACGATATACTTCACTGGTGAGTCCTAACTAGGAAAAAGCCTGCCTGGCGTTTCTTGTGGTCCTGGTTAATTTTAGAATGTTCAGAACGTATGTTTTGAAATTGTTGCATACAGGCCTGGTGACTCTCGGGAAGCATTCCACATAATTCCAACATTACACATCTTGTTATGTTAATGTTAAGTTATGTTATGTTATGTTAATGGGTGACTTATATAGCGCACGGCTACTCCTATCTTCAGTGGCTTACCAGTTTGTGCTGTGTCAGTGCAGTTATTCTTCTGAATACTGGTAGTCAATCATCTAAAGACACCATTGGCGCCATCTTTACATTGAACTAATATATTCACTTGAGACTGTGTGTCACAGGAATCACAGCCTAACACAATACTATAATATAACAATTTCGCAGAGAAGTGCCCCCAACTCGCAACACAACGTTTACCAAAAGACATATTTTAGGTAGGTATGAGAGAGCTTTTTGTTTATTTTTCTTTCTCGTTCCATTGCCTTTCCTGACTGCCATTTAACTTTTGTTGCAGCCATGAAGAAGCTATAGGCAATCTGTCTAGCAAAACAGCTGTTGGCTATGATTCTACCTTTAAGTAATAACTCCTCTAAGGTCATAAACCCTAGGTAGCTCTGCAACACAGCTATTTCACAGCAAAAAACACCCTCCAGGACTTAACATTCATACAAAACAACGAATATATTCTTCCAGATCTCATTTAAAGAACTTAGACTGTTAGGGTCAAGTTGTATTAAGAATCAAACATGGCAGTGGTCTATTTACTGGCTTTCCTAAAACCCATACCGCACAAGTAAAAGAAGTTTTTGACACAGTAGCCAAAATCTTCTCAAGAACTAGGAAAGTTAACCACATTAAATCAGTTCTGGCATCACAGAATTGGCTACTGCTACAAACCGTGAAACAGCTGTTATAACGTTCCGCACTGGCTATAGCAGAATTTGAATAGAGTCTAAATGTAGTCACTGGGAGCATGCGATCACATGAGCAAGTGCCCTCACCCACCCAAAGGTGGTATGCTTCATCATTTGGCTGATACTGCAATGTATTAAATGTAATTTAAAAAATATAATTAAACTCCACAGCATACCACTCTACTTAAAAAAATACCATTCCACATATAATTACACTCTATAAAAATCAATTCCACTACACATAATTATCATTTACAACGGCATTACCTCTAACTCTCACAAATGAGAGACCAATTGCATTGCAAATGCTTGTCCCTCTTAGTTAGCTCCCTCTTAGACAGGGCTCTACCAGATTTCCATTTTCCCTACTTTCCCGAACAGTCCAGTGATACTCGTCACCAGTTGGTGTTCCTCTATTGCTGTTTGCTAGCTTATGAGCTATGGTTTGTTTCCGACCTAGGGAACCTAAGACGTATCCAGTGGGTAAGGGGAGAACCAGGATTCTTTTGTACAACACTTTGCATGCTCCTTTGCATTCCGGGCAAGCTTGAGCACTCATTGGCATGCTCAGTCTAACACTTCCCATTGGTTCCAGAGCGAACCCTCCACAGTGTATCCTCCAATATATATTGCAGGCTCTAAGAATGATCACCTCCATGTGTACTTTATTTTGTGGCTAAATACTTTATTTTGTATGTTATAGTTTATTTGTGGTTAATTCATAACCGTTTGCAACTTTAAAACGCAATGTACAAACATAAACATCCAACATGCCTCAATATTTCAATACATCAATACAAGTCAGCAGATGTTTAAAATTCATTAATTGCACAGTATTCATTTGGGGAAACACATCATTTATCTCAATTCGTCATTAGCTCCTGCCACACATTATAGTCATGCAGCACAAGATATATATTTTCAGCACCTATTTTACACAACCAATACTGCCTCCCGTCATAATGGGACGCCTATCCAGCGGCCAGTGATTGTATACAAGAAAAGAACATGCCCAAAACAAAACAGCATAAGTTTATGCATCACAATTGACATTTTTAATTCCTCGTGAATTTCCAAATTAGCACTACCCTCCTAAATAGGATGCTACAGGACACACACAGCCTTAACATTTGTCAAGAAAATGTTGCCGTGTTTATAATTAGCTTTGATGGCTTTAATACTTTAAATATAAAGGTGGGGTGTGCTTGAGCCCGAGCAAGATGGCGGCTTAAACCGACCGCTTTGCTCCCGGTCCTGCAGTCTCAGAGTTCTGATTTAAAATCATCTCCCCAAAACTCACTGAAACGAACCACAAAGGAACCTTGGCTTGAGGGGGGTACCAAAGATGTGAAGAAGTGGCACCAACTCGATCGATTGCACCAGATCGACAACACCCCTCTGCACAAGGACGAGGGGGAAACATATTGGAGACCCTCTGCAATCTTGCCAGCTTTGGGGAATACGACAGTGCTGCAAGCTACGCTGGAGCCCACATATAGGTAGAAGGTGTGCCTCATCCTCACTGGCTCTGTGCTACAACTAACGGGAACCCAAAACCTGCCTCGTATCCTGATACCCCAGCCCAAGGCCAAAGGGGAAACATGGCCGGCCTCGGCACTTTCAACCTCTGCAGGCAATACGACAACGCTGCAAGCTACACTTGGACCCATATATATGTAGGCACTCCACGTGCACTACCGTAACGCGAACCCAAACCTACCTCGCATACTGTTCCCCACAGAATCTTGCCCGAATAGGTCCCTTTCCTGTACTATAATTATGTGAGCGTGCGATCATCATTGTGCCCACTGCGTCTGCCATTTGATGAGCCAACGCCGATAACAGAATGCATCATCCAACCCACCCCACTCCGATCACCCTGCCACTCCCGAGACGATCGGCCATTCCTTTTGAGGCATCAACCCTGGGCTGTGCTCTGTTTGCAAAGGAGCAACCTTGAAGCACCTCACCTTAACACCCACCCCCCCACCCGAAGACTCTGTCGGCAGCAAGAGAGTTTCAAGAGAGGCGATACAACTTGGTTCACGTCGGCGCTAAAGTGAGACCCAGGGTGACTCCCCTGTCACTCCCAACGTAACATACCGTAGCTCTACCTATCGGCTGTAGACAAGGCATCTGACCAATTAACCTGCACGACTGCCATATGCCGGGGTACGGACACCACCCCCATAGTGCGGAATGCCAGCAGAGCTCAATGCGGCCTAATGCACCTGGTGCACCTCAGAGAGGCCTTGGAGGGACTCTGAAAATCTAATCTCTGCGCTTATCAGACTTTTACCATTAGGACAGCTGCATGTCTATGCTGCACCTAACAGGAATAGCTCAAGAGGAGCGATCCGACCCGGAATGGGCCTTTGGGCCTTCTAGTGGTCAATTGGTTGACACTGGCAGCACAGGCTTGGTGTAACAAAATGGTGCCCACACATGACCTGGAAACAGTATGAGCCCTATAGGAGAAAGCAGAGGAGACACACAGGATACTCTTCCTTCCTCCCAACATCTCCCTCAGCACCCAGAAACTAAGAGTACTGCATCTGGCCGGGTGTCTACCAGGTGCCCCCGGCACACTCTAACAGATAGTTTTCCTCACCTTCAGCTTCCTTCTGAATGGACATGAAATATCGCCCGTACTGAATATAAAGTCTAAATAGATCCCTTACTAGTCACCAATTTGATTGTCAACAGGATAAGACAAAGGGGTGGTGCTCACTCTAGTAACTCTAGTACCCCTCTAGTACACAAACACACAAACGTAAGTCACTATTACAGATTATTTACCCAATAACAAAACAGAAAGAGATCAATAAAGATTCCTAAATTACCAGCACAAGGGTCCTCCCACTGACCTTAAGATGGCGCATCATAGGGACAAGTAGTCCAAGGACATTAAGGAAAGCTAATTCTTCCTGAAACATTTTAAGGTGGATCCTCCTTTCCCATAACCCCCCATCAAAGGTAAAAAGTAAGCATGGGCGGATTTCGCGGATCCACGATCCGCAAATTTGCGGATTTGCGAATTCGCGGATCAGCGAATTTGCGGATTCGCAGATTTTTTTAATGGGGGGGGGTCTTCTGTGCGGCCTCGACGACACTCACAATTGTTTTTGGGCAGATGAATGAGTCACTGAATTTGAGCTTCAACTAGTTCCAGCGACCATGTGTATGTTACCATGCAATCGCCCCGAAGGGCGCAGGGGTCCTTTGAGTGAGCTGTCCATCATAGTGGGTAAATGGCGGGAAGACGGTGCACAGCGCGAGTGTGTCAGCGGGGCTAAATGGGTGGGGCTTCCATTCGAGTTCACATGCCTCTTGTGTGTATAAAAGGTCAGAGACCAATCAGAGCAGCAGATCAAGAGAAAGAAGCTCCTGGTCACAGGAAGAGCACGAGGATTGCGCTCGTGAAAGTCAAGGATGCAAAGGCCTCTATCCAGCATCACAACTGATTTTCGACGGTAGATTTGGGAAGAAGGCACACCTGCCCAGCCTCGACGACACTCCCTTGAGTGAGCTGTCCATCCATCATCTTCCTGTACCTATTTTAGGATGGCGCCGGCAAGCTGCCAGCGCCATCCTAAAATAGTTACTAAATTAGCTTCACTAATAGATAAAATAAAGCAGGTGCTCGAGCACCTGCTTTATTTTATCTATTAGTGCTTCCTGTGCTTCCTGTTGAAGCTAACTTAGTAACTATTTTAGGATGGCGCTGGCAGCTTGCCGGCGCCATCCTAAAATAGTTACAACAACAACTTCAAGCTTGAAGGCTTGAACTTTTGCCCCCCGAATCCGCCGCTCGCGGATTTTCGGTAAATTTGCGGGAGTTCGCGGATTGCGGATTTACCTAAAATCCGCGAAACCCGCGAGCGGAACGGATTTTGCGCTCACGCTTAGTAAAAAGGACTTGGGGATGCTGGCGATGATCCTCCAACGCCTCAGCGCACTACAAGACCTTTGTCCAAGACACTAAAGCAAGCACTGATGTGATGCGCCACGACATACAAGGTTTAATGTAACAACTTCCAAAACATGTCAAACAGATTCACAGAAGCAGAAACGAGGATCGTCACACCAGAGGACACCACCTCGCACACAAAGAACAGAGTAGATGCGGCTGTCAATAAGATAAAATACCTCATGAAATATAGCTCCGAATTTGAGGACTGGAACCACAGAGGGAATCTCTGCATCTTTGGATTGTCAGAAAAAGTGGAGGATGATGTAGACTCATGTGTGGAGTTTCTGGAAGCTTGGCTGCCACGCACCCTTTGAATCACATTTGATCGTGAGTTCGAGATAGAACGGGCGCACTGAGTCCAAAGGGGCAACAAACGCTCAAGTCATCCCAACAAGTGCCCCGGAGACATGAGATTCAAACCACTGAGATATTGTCACACTAAAAGCATTCATGCCGACATGAACAATTCTCAACAGGTGATCTGGGATGGCTTCAAAATCAACATTGTGCAAGAATACTCAAAGGCCACGGTTGCAACTACAAAAGGAATCCTAGCACTCCATCAATCCCTGAAGGACCACAGCATTCCATATGGATTTGCGGGCCCAGCAGATTTTGGCCATGGGAAACCCTGCTTTTCACAGACCCAAATGAACTACAGAGGTTTCTGAACTCCTCCATACTATCAGCTATGTATATTTGACTGTTAACACTAGAGGCTGCATGTGACTACAATCTGCAATAAACACTCCACCAACTTCTTGACACCAAACTTCTTTCTTTTGTTACCTGACAACAAGGTCAACAAGGACGATAACAAGGACAACAAGGAACCACAGCGTTATCAATTGGGGTACTGTGAGTTGGTCTTTCAGTGTTGTCTGGTCATCCAGTATCGACTCACCGGATAAGTAAGATGAGCCAAATAACGTATTTTTAAACTAGATAACATATTGTTTTATCCATATGTCTGTTTCCTATTATGAGCTTGTATTAAAGTCGCCATTGTAAGGTGATTATCCCCTTCTCTGACTTACCTTGTAATAAGTGTTCTCCATCTTTACTGCTCAAAGGAACTACTGCTATTGATCTCTACATGGTACCAACATTCTGAACAACTTACACAGCCACACGGTGCAAGATATTGACCACATAAAGGCATGTAAATTCGCAATACTGCCTCAGTACAGCCTACTTTGTGAGAACACTGTGCTTCGTGGTCACCCTGAGGTTTAGAAAGCTACTGCTGTAAGTGGACTATCGCCTATCTGACCTACCTTGGAATAAGAGCTCTCCTTTTCTACTGCTCAAAGGCACTCCTAATATTGATGTTTGTTTATAAGGTAACCACTTCTACAAGGTTGTAATCTACTGTACTACCTACACTGTCACACGGTACAGAGGTTTGACCACATGAAGTCATATAAAATCCAGACACTGCTTCCTTACCATGCTACTGAGAGACTGCAATGTGAGAGCACTGTGCTCCTTGCGCTCCCCGAGGTTAGCTAAGTCTCGCCACTGGTTACAACAATATAATACTTACTGCCCTATGCAGTCACTTTTCTCTTTATAATACAAGACTTTCAATTGTTGATGAGTGTTATCCATGTACCTGAGATTATATGTTAAGCATATATGCACAATTGTAACTCTGCCCAATATACTGCTCAAAGTTCCAGCTAACTAGAGGGCCTAGTTGACACCCTATCTCGCCCACCTGATGGATGTCTAAACAATCCTTGCTACACACAGGTTCTCTGCAACATCAACTCACAAACCTAACCTGGGAGATGGTCCGCAGTCCCTTACACTACCCTTACTGATTCACAAACACGTCAACTGACCCCCCCCTTTCATCTCTGCCATCAGGTGCAATACTATTTATAGCACTCTCCCCAAACGCATATATATGAATGCTGTATTGCTATATCTCCTCTTGCACAGAACCATGACTCAGTCAACTCCCTATTTTGCCTCACTTGCCTTCAGCTCCCATCCTCGCAATAAAATCCCAGCTGACCCTTCCCCGTAGAATCCTATTACCACACACTTACTACAAAGACGTACCCTATGCACACACTATATATTTCTGTAAACGTAGGTCAATGTATACATTCTTAATAGTTGTAAAATCATGCAGAGAAACAGATGAAGTGAACAATAATAGGAAATGAATATAATGACAAGGGAGAATCCTTGTGTCCTCATTTAATTTTCAAGGCTTAACAACAGCCAGCCGACACGTGTTTCATCGCATCACCCGAATCTTCAGGGCTCTCGGTAGCTGTGTTTGAGCCAATAGGTCGCTCTGCCGGTGATACTTCCGACCCGGTGGGGCCCAAGACCGTCTGATGCTCCAATTTCGAATAGAGAACATGGACTTGAAGCGAAATGCGCTTTTAAATATACCCGCAAAATGTAGTTCAAGTAAAACTGAGATGGTATCTTCAGAATCCAATTAATGCGTTGTATACTTTAGGAGCGACAGAGGTAGCTCTGCGCTCTCGTAGTGAGTATATGTTTCGTAGAGTAACAGAGAAACGCGCTGATCCCGGGTCGCCGTGTTCCTGGTAGTGGACGGTTTTAGGGACTAGCCGCTCGTGGTCAAATATACCCCAAATAGAACATGGGTGGGGGATATGTCCAGCACCCATTTCAGGGGTGGGGTAGTGGGTGGACAGGGCTTGGTTATGGTTATGCTGTTTTTGTTGCAGCCTCACCTGTAGTTCATGTTCATCTGGCCCTTCTTCTCTTCACTATCTTAACCCTCCCCTCCTCCACCCTCACCCTTCCTCATCCTTCCAGCTCACTGGGCACCACTTGCACCAATGTTGTGTCCACAGTCTGACTAGAAGGATGCATACTCTAATTACCATGTATGAATGTTACCAATTACTGATGGGTATATGTGATGGACCAAAACATAATGTTAGGGAATCATCCATCCCTGTGGTCTCTAGCCATCCCATACTATCACCGGCTATCCAAGGAGACCTCAATAGATCTCAGTGGTACACCCCTTGAACAATATTTCACTAACCATTAGGGGCTTAACCAACCAGTCAAATGAAGAGTAGTGGCTGATTACTGACATAAACTGGAGGGCTATATCATTCTCCTACAAGAGGCCCACTTAAATCCACTCATGATGCTAAATTCTATAGCCCCTGGATTGCCGATGCGGGCACCTCCCTGGCCCCAAACAAAAAGAATGGGGTAGAAACATGAATCTAAAAAAAAATCAGGAATTTTTATCGCATGACACATCCACGATCTTGCGGGCAGGTGGCTCACCCATATATTTCATATTTGTATTTGTAAAGCACAAACATCTCAACCCTTAAGGTTTCAAGTTCCTGGTGGCCGTTGTGGAGATTGAGTGAGTTATTGCCTAGAGCAGGGGTCTTCAAACTGTGGGGCGCGACCCCCAGGGGGGCCGTGGAGCGATGCAAAGGGGGTCGCGCCTTCACAGTGTCACTTCTGCCCTGGCCTCCGGGGCTTCAGCCCCCCTCCTCCCCCATCCTTTGTCTCAGCACGGGCTGCTGCAGTGCAGCTCACGCTCCTGGGGCCTCGCTGGGCAGTGTCTCTGGAGTCTTATCTCCACCGGAGTTTTTCACAGGTCTTTAAAGACCATTAGCATATTTACATGCCTTTATTAACTGATTACCAAAGCTTAGTTTTTTATGGTTCCAGAACCCCCTGGGCCCCCAACCTGCCTATTCCTTCCATTTGTATTTTTACACTTACTGCTGTAGTGTGAGAATGCATTTAATGAAAAGAAATATAAAGTTGGGTTGCCAAAAGAAACATGCCATCTATGTGTTGTTTAAAGATCCAGCAGAAACCTGCTCTTGACACTAAATTGAGTTATAAATAAAAAAGTATGTATTAATTAGTGATGTGACTTTTCTGTCTTTATTTTCTTTAATTATTAGTCATGGATCATGGAGGCATCCCTAGAACACAATTAAAAGTGCTTTCTATGTATATTTCCTGTTCTAAGTATTCACAGATAAGTGCAAAAAATACAGCTGTAGGTGACTGCTTATTTCTGGGCCATCAAAATAATGATCTGGTAACCCTAATCATGGAAGTTTGTTGCAGGATCAGCACATTATTTATTTCCTCCACCCTCGAACCCTGATTAATGCCATTATGGCAATAGTTTAACTTATATCTGAAACCCTACGCTTCAAGTTTCTGGGAATGCACCCTGCTTTCAAACTACTCACTTCTCATTCTCGCCTTCACTTTCACGTTCACCCTGCACTCCCAGCGATCACAATGCACTCACACTGATCACCATGCACTCACACTGATCACCATGCACTCACAATGATCACAATGCACTCACACTGATCACCATGCACTCACACTGATCACCATGCACTCACACCATTCATCCGCTCACCCTGCACTCACAGTGATCACGATGCACTCACACTGATCACAATGCACTCAACATTCACCCGCTCACCCTGCTCTCACAGTGATCACTCTGCACTAAAAATTCGCTTGCATTGTTCACTCTGTACCTCACCCTGCAGTCACACGAGCACACTTCTCACCCTGCACTCATGTGACACTCCACTCACCTGTCCCCCCCCTTACTGCTCAATCTGTAGCTCACTCAAACAAGGCCATCACTAACCATGCACTAATTCGTCCCACTCTGCACTTACAGCCGAACCCAAATTCATATGGTCATCTCACTCACCCTGCAATCACTCCTTTTACCATACTCTCACACTGTTGCATTGCTCACCGTGCAGTCACATGGGCACTCTTGTCACCCACACAGTGCAGAAGGTTAAAGTGCCTGGTACAAAGAAGTACCATGCACATCACAGAACAGTGTGAGTAAACTGAGTAGCGCTATAAAAAATGAAATGTTTGTCCGACAGGTGCTATAGAGAGATGAGGTGTATTGTTGGTGAGTGGTAGTGAGGGAATTCATGGAGAAGGTGGAAAGACTGTTGCACTGTGTGTTAACCCCCCGAAGTTCGGGTCTAGTGGATCCCCTGCTTCTGCCTATTACTTCATTTGTAGTGTGCTACTGTTACCAAAAGTTGTCCTGGGGCTAATAACCATCTGCCTGCAATGTGAGAGAGGGATCCGGGGTTGGGAGAGGAGAGAAGAGAGGTATGGAAGGAAGGGGGTGAGAGGAAAGGGGCATGGGTAAACTGCTTAGCTCTGCACAAGACCACCACGGTTTGAATGCACCCTTGCTGCTCCCGGCCATGGCCAGGTGAGCTTCTAATGTGGCAGCGCGTATTCCTGCGGATTGGGAGGCCCTTCACAGAGGTTGACTAGACATCTTTCTGATGTTAATTGCTGTATTTTGGTTATAAACTGGTACTGATGGAGTGAAATCTTTCCTCAGTATTACAGTGTTTAAAAAAATTCTAAATAATAAAGCAATGCTAACCTAAAATACGCAGCATCATAGAACATTATTTACATTTTCTACTCACACAATTTAGTGAAGCCTGTCGCATACTTTGGTCCTCACCTTCCTCATAACCTAGAGGTTTAGAAATTTTTGTCAGGAGGGGGTCCTTACACGTGAAAATGTTGACAGAGGGGTCTTGGCATCCAAAAGTTTGAAGACCTCTGGCCTAGAGTCACATGGTGCTGAGCTGAGCTGCCTTCGGCGATCGGACCATGTGCCCCGCGATCCGGAGTCAGCAGCTCTGGCCGCTGCACCACATCTCCCACACTGCTACACCTCTTACATCTCTGATCTCCTAAATGAAAAAACGTGATCTAGAGGTCTTCACATCTATACACCTAATGATAATGCCTCAGACTTCTGGACAAGCGCGACTGGTAAAGGTAAGAGAGGTGGGATGGTGGGCGGGGTGGAATTGCAGGAGACAGAATAGGGAAAATAAAATAAAAAATAAGTAAAACCACTTACCTTGACGCATCGCGAGTCGGTGATGTGGCAGGCACAAGGTAAGTGGTTTATTTATTTATTTTATTTATTTTCCCTATTCCGTCATCTGTTGACTCCTCCCAGCCCTGCCCTGCACCCACTCCACCGCTCTTACCTGTACCGGCCGGGCCTGCTTCTGGAGGGATCTAGAAAAACAGATCCCGGACCTCCCGAACAACCTAGGTGTTAGTTTGGGAAGGTACTTTAATCTCCCCATGAATGACAATATAGACAGGATATCAGCTCACAAATCTATAGGCAACAAAGCGGACAAACGAATGAAAATCTGCTGTAAAAATAACAATCTGGCAGACATTGGGCACCTCCATAATCCCAAAGGTAATGACTTCAACTTTTAATCATTGCCGAACCATTCCTTCACACGCATAGACTATAACATGGTAAGCAAATCCCAACTCCACAGCGCTTACGCCCCAAAGATTGAGCCCATAGGGATCTCTGATCACGCATGTGTCTCAATGCAAATAACACTTCATGAACCCACACTACCACCCTGTCATTGGCGTTTGAACGATGACCTCTTGGATGACACGACAAAGTCAGATAGAGATGGCCTTATAAACTTCCTCAAAGAAAACGCTGTGAATGACACTCAAATAAAACACATTGGGATGCTCTTAAAGCCACATTTAGGGCATACTGATAAAAATCACATCCACTAAAAATAAGGCCATCTTGACTCTCCTCAAGGAACTGGAAGGCTCTATCTAAAATCTAAGCACCCAACTTAAACACTCCAAGGGCTTGTCCCTCATTTCTAAACTGAGCGCAGAACAGTACGAATATAATAAAATCCTCAGTAGAAGACCCCAAAAATGGAATTATGTAATCAAAGCAGATCGGCTATATGACAACAACAAAGCTGGTAAGTCTCTATAAAACTGCTTAAAATAAACACATAACAGTTCCCTCACATCTGCCAAGGGAAACCCAGACGGGGTGACTATCACCTACACCCCAGGCATACTTGACTCCCTAGAAGGTTCTATGTGGACTTATACATTTCAAACACCCTCACTCCCTTTACCAAAATTGCTGATTATCTTCACTCATGTGACTTCCCAAAAACATCCCAACAACATCAGCTAGAGCTTAACAACCCAATCACAGATCAGGCAATCGCCTGGGCTATCCACTCCCTCAGATTGAGGAAGGCTTCTGGCCCAGATGGCTACCCTGCAAAATTCAATAAAACATTTGCTGACAAGGTGTGCGACAGTAGAAGCTGGGATTCCGTTGGAGTGGTGGGATGGGGAGGGAAGAGGGGGATGTACATAGAAAACAATCAAATGAAAAGTTTAAAAAAAGAACTTACCTTCCGCATTGTGCTCACCGAAACACCACTCTGCTTTTTCTTTCTCGCTATAGCTCAGACTCCCAGTCTCCTTTGCGGCCAATCCTGACACTGCTCTACTGCATGAGAGCGACATCAGGATTGGCCTGAAAGCCCTCGATTTGCACTCCCAGGGAGACTGGGAGTCTGTGACTGCTGTCTCTAACCCAGCAATGAAGCTGGGGTTGGAGAGAGCTTCACTGCGCATGACGCTTTGGCTGTCCTGTGACGACTGGTCAAACCGTCATGTGCATTGAATCACAATGCTAACCACTCTCCCTCCTGCTGTGCCCGCAAAGGTCTCACCTCTAAGCCTCATTCAATGGAAGAAAGAAGAAACGAAAATAAATATGTTTTAGTTTCATTTTACTTTTCAAATTTTGAGGCTAGTGGGGGTGGTGATGCATCTCCGCCATAGCGGAGAAGCCGCCCCTTGTGTCTGACCCCCTACATGCAGTTTTCTCTAAATATGCCTCCAAGGGTTGTGTCCCAGGCTCAGCAACTGAAGCTATCATTGCAGTGATACCGAAGCAGAGGAAAAACCACATGAATGTAAAAATGTATAGGCCGATCTCCTTGATTAATAAAGATTGCAAGATATATGCAAAAATGGTGGCTCATCAACTGGAATCGGACATTCAAAAACGCATCCCTAATTCACATACAGATTTCCCTAAAGACAGACTTGCGGCGGATAATATCAGGAATTTCAGCCATGTCCTAGAAAGCACAAAACTTTCTCTTTGCCCAACTGTGGCACTAGCACTTGATGTAGACAAGGACTTTGATTAGGTCTTGTAGCCTTTTCTACATGTCATTTTACATAAAAACAACAGGATGAGTAATTTATATGCATGACCTTAACCCTATACTCAGGCCCGACAGCAAGGGTGAGAGTTAAGGGCCACCTCTCCCAATCCTTCAACCTCTCACAGGCAGGACCGGACTGGCTACTGGGCCTTTCTAAGTAAAAAATAGAAAACCAAATGGTTTTAACCCCTTAGGTGCTCATGACGAGACCAGCTCGTCATGAGTCAGGGTGGATCTGTGCTCATTACGACCTGGTCTCGTCATAACAGTGCCGCTCCGCCCACGCGCGGTTAATTTCCCGCCAGTGCGGGCGAATTAATCAGTGGGCGGGGCCGTGACGAGACCAGGCCTTCACGAGCACAGTTCCACCGTAACTCTTGACGTCTTGGTCTCATCACGAGTACCGCGGCGCCGCCCTCACCCCCCCCCCCCCGCACAGTGGAAGAATTATCCCCACAGGGAAGAGGTTAAAGAATGCTTTAAAACCATTTGTTTTGCTTTCCTTACTTAGAAGAAAATGCAGGGCTCCGTCAACATAAATAAGTCCCCCACAGCAGTAAAATAGAGCCCTAGCTTGGCAGCAAACCAGAAGACCGGTAGCCAGTCCGGCCTTCTCACAGGATACTCATCAGGAGTGACCTCTCTCTCCCCTGCTCTTCCTTTTGGTTATTGAACCACTCTTTGCTGCCTTCAGAAACAACCTAAGAATCGCAGGTATCTAATTCACTTCTGGCAGACAAGTAGTTGCCACTTATGCAGATGATGTACTACTGTTTACTGAAGATATCCAACCAGCCATACTAATTATCATAGAAGAAAAAAACAGATATTCACTGGTCGCTGGCTATTCTTTAAATATAGACAAAATGGAGGTATTCTCTTTAAACATACGTTGTCGGATCACTGACATAATATAGAATGACAAAATATAGACTTACCAAAATATAGTCACCAAAATTTAGAATGCCAAAATATCGAATTCCTATCTACAAACAGGTAAGTACAAAAATATCGAATCCAAAATATAGTCTGTAAAAAATATAGTCAGTCAAAATATCGAATTTTTTTAAATGTCTTAAAAGTAATTTAAAATCAATGAAATAATAAATATAATTAACTACAACATACTTAAAAATATTCAAATACCCTTAAAATTAAGATATAATTAATTTAAGTTATTAATAAAAAATGTACAATATTTTACCGTAGGATAGCAGGAGGGTAACATTTAATATTACCACTCCAGTGAGTGCAACAGTAGGGAAAGTGTTGGATAGCGTAGGGGTAAAAAATACTATTTCCACTCCAGTGAGTGCAACAGTAGGGAAAGCGTTGGATAGCGTAGGGGCTAAAAATACTATTCCCACTCCAGAGTGCAACAGTAGGGAAAGCGTTGGATAGCGTAGGGGTAAAAAATACTATTCCCACTCCAGTGAGTGCAACAGTAGGAAAAGCGTTGGATAGCGTAAGGGTAAAAATTACTATTCCCACTCTTGAGAGTGCAACAGTAGGTAAAGCGTTGGATAGCGGGAGGGGAAAAAATACTATTTCCACTCCAGTGAGTGCAACAGTAGGGAAAGCGTTGGATAGCGTAGGGGTAAAAAATACTATTCCCACTCCAGAGAGTGCAACAGTAGGGAAAGCGTTGGAGAGCGTAGGGGTAAAAATTACTATTCCCACTCCAGAGAGTGCAACAGTAGGGAAAGCGTTGGATAGCATAAGGGTAAAAATTACTATTCCCACTCCAGAGAGTGCAACAGTAGGGAAAGCGTTGGATAGCGGGAGGGTAAAAATTACTATTCCAACTCCAGAGCGTGCAACAGTAGGGAAAGCATTGGATAGCGTAGGGGTAAGAGTTACTATTCCCACTCCAGAGAGTGCAACAGTAGGGAAAGCGTTGGATATTGGAAGGGTAAAAATTACTAATTCCACTCCAGAGAGTACAACAGTAGGGAAAGCATTGGATAGCGTAGGGGTAAAAATTACTATTCCCACTCCAGGGAGTGCAACAGTAGGGAAAGCGTTGGATAGCATAGGGGTAAAAAATACTATTCCCACTCCAGAGAGTGCAACAGTAGGGAAAGCGTTGGATAGCGGGAGGGTGAAAATTACTATTCCCACTCCAGTGAGTTTAACAGTAGGGAAAGTAAGGATTTAATATATTATTAAAAATAAATTAAATATCAATACCAATAAAACATTAATTGAAATTAATAACCAATTTAATATTATGTAATAATTAATTAGAAATACAACTACATATTAGTTATTAAAAATTAATAACCTATTCATAATTATTTAACAACTAATTAATTTTCAATAACAAAAACTAATTAATAATAAAAATTAATACCAATTAAAAATTAACAGTAAATTAATTATCAATACACAAAAAGTATTTTTAATATGTAATTAATTACAATTACATTACTTCCCACCCTATTCCCCTATAAACCCACATCCCACTACAGAAAATACATTAATACAATTATCATAATTATTCAATATTTAATTGATAAAAAATAATTACCAATTAATAAAAATTAATTGCCAATTAAAAATTAATTAACAATAAATTTAAAATCAATACCAATAAATGAAAAAAATTATTTACTTAATTACAATTAAATTACATCCCACCCTATTCCCCTATAAACCCACAACCCGCTACAGAAAATAAATTTAGAAAATGAACATAATTAACAATTAATCAATTAATACAAATGAATTGGCAATTAATAAAAATTAATTACCAATTAAAAAATAACAATAAATTCAAAATGAATACCAATAAATAAATAAAAATATTTAATTAATTACAACTAAATTACTTCCCACCCTATTCCCCTATAAACCCACAACCCGCTACAGAATTAAATCACGCAAAAATTAAATAACATAAAAATCATTACTTAAAATACATTAAATATACATTACAAAAATTAATATACACTTTTCACACATATACTAACATACAAAACACTTAAAAAAAATTGATATTATTAAAAAAATCGATAAATTTAATGCCTATATTGTATACTTCGATATTTTGACTTCTATATTTTGAAAATCGATATTACTTACCTTAAATTCCATATTTTTTACCACTATATTGTGTTCATTCGATATTTTGTCCATTCTATATTTTTACTTCGATATTATGTCCATTCTATATTTTGGAATCGATATTTTGACTGTTTACCACACTGCACAGCTGATGCTATTGGCGAATTCGGTCTGCATGGCAACTGACAGCCATCAACTACCTGGGCATGTAGTTCTCTCTAGATCTTAAACATTGTGACGCACTGAAAGAACGAAAAAGGTTGTACAAAATTAAAGTAACTTTTTACCAAATGGTCACTTGGTGGGGCCATGTTGGAACAGTGAAGATAATGATAGCGCCACTGATTAGCTTAATATCCAGCAGGAAATGGGAACCCCACTCCCAGGCAATGGTTATTCGCCCTTTTGACAAAACAACATGGTGGAAGATCTGGATCTCCCCCTGTTAGGTTAAATCACCACCACCCTCGCACCCCTCATCTTCCCTCTGCGTAGCCCCCTCTCCTGTCCCTCTCTCTTTCTCCAACTCTCTTACTGATGAGCCAGAACACCTGGTTTCCCTACACTCCATTCCGAATATCTCATCGCTACTTGACTTGGTCTACCATTTACAAGATTTAACTATCTCCACATCTATGTCGTAATAACAACCAGGGGCGGATTGGCAATGCGGGGATTCAGGCATCAGCCGAAGTGCCGGTGTCTCTGTGCCCTCTGTGAGCCGTTTTTTTTCTCCCCTTTCCCAGACGCACAGTGAAGCTGCATTCATTTCTATGTCCCTGTCTCCGTGCTCTCTGTGGACTAGGAAAGGGGGGGGGGAAAAACGGCCCACAGAGGGCACAGGGACAGAGACAGAGAAATGAATGCAGCTTCACTGTGCGGCCGCAGCGATTATCCGCTGTGGCCTCTCCTTCACCCCCTGCCCTGCAAAGCAATCACGCTAAGCGTGGCTGGGGAGGGGGTATTTGTTTGCAAAAATCGGCCTCCCTGGGGGTCAGGTGTTGCTCAGACCTTTGAGCCATTTTTACCTCGGCCCACGCAGCCCAGAAACAGTGTTAGTTTTAACACCTCGCCCACAGCCCTTCACATTCAGGGCATAGTGGGCGAGGAAGAATGGGTCTTGCTGTGGGGGCCAGGTGATCTTTGCAACTTGCACCATCTTCACCTCAGCCTCCCCCTGGCTACCATGGATGACCTAGCAGCTCTGTTTTGTGCCCCCCTGCCAGGACATTGCCCTGAGGCCTGGAGGGCTGGGGAGGGCTGATTAATTTACTAATTGCAGGGGCATTACTGCTATTCATGTGCTCCTGAGCTGCAGGTCTTGGGAGGGCTGAGTAGGTTAGTAATAGCAGGGGCTTTTCTGCTTATTAGGTGCTCCTTCGCTGGAGGGCTCGAATAATTTTGTGACAGAAAGGGGCCTTGCTGTTTTTTTGCTGCTCAGCATGTAGGCCATTGTCACCTTGGCCCTGTGTCCTGTGCAAGAACAGTATCCTCTCACTTTCTTTCCTTGTCTGTGCCAAACATCTTAAGGATTTTGGGGGCCCTGGGCCAAACATATTTTTAGGCCCCTGTTCGGAACAGATTTGAATTTATAATCCAATTTCTGCTCTTTGATGCCCTCTTTCAGCTGGTCACTGGACAGTGCACTACCATACTTGTCCAAATTCATAATGTATTTACATCTAATATTCAAGGACATTGATGTGTGTTTTCAATATTACAACACAGTAGCAGCTTACTAAAATTACTGAAAACAATCTGTGAAATCCTCCCATTTCTCCTATGTGATGGCCTGTTTGATCTCAAAGACATTTTTTATGGATGTTGCATGAAACATAAACACATTTTTCTGCAGAATCTCTGTGATAGGTTCGTACTCATCGCCCATATTAAAAATAAATTTGAAAAAATGGTATTTAAAACAATCTGTTTAAGGAGTACGCATGGTCATTAGGGCAAGATTCTCTGCAGAACAGAGCTGGCTCTATCAGAAGGCTCCCTGAAAGGCTGGGGCCCCGGGCCAGAGCCCACGTTGCCCATGCCTTAAAACGTCTCTGGTCTGTGCATAGGCACATGTGGCCTGACGCCAGAGATGCAGAGATCGGGATTCAAGTTTGAGTCCCAGCGTCTGCTCAACAACCTGTGATTCTGGGCAGATCACTTCATCGCCCAGGCCCTTAAAGGGGAACAGCATTTACAACGCAACTTTTACAAAGCAGTACCTTCACGACGCAACTATTACAATGCAAGTCATTACAACGACTTGCGCTGGGGGGCGCTCCAGGATAGGGGATAGTTTTAATTTACTATCCAACACCTTCCCTACTATCCACGGGGACTGGAGTTGGAATAGTAAATTAAACTATTCACTATCCAGCGCCCCCCAACGCAAGTCGTTGTAACGACTTGCTTTGTAAAAGTTGCGTCGTAAAGGCATGCGTTGTAAAAGCATGCGTTGTAACCACGTACATCCGCCCTTAAATAAAAAATCGGATCATGTGTACTGTAATTGGTACTCATAAATAGAACTCAAATAGCCTTTGTCTTGGGCTGAATTCGCACTATATAAAGCTGTCAAATGGAAAAACAACTATAAAAAATAACCATTTGTTCATGCTTTATGATTCTGCAAAGGGACCATGATAATTAAAGAGGACACTATAAAAACATGTCCATATTTTTTAACACAGCTTTTCTGATGCAAAATGTTTATTTTTATTTAATTCCCCCTAATGCCTCCCTGTCTGGTTGTCTTATGTTGTGGAGGCTGCGCTCTGACCCTTAAGTCATTCTGTACCTCTTATTGGGTACACCATTCTACTTCTATGTTGTTTTTGTTATTCTGGGAGAATCTAAGCTTGCACTAAGATAACATTTCATAGTATTCATAATTTCCCGTGACTCCCTCCTCAATGGGGGATCTTGTTGGGTGATGTTTGTGGCTTTCCTTTCTCTCCCCAGCTCCTGCCTCACCTCCATATGGACACACCCCTTACTCACTGCCTGTATGAGTGGGAAAACAGCAGGCCAATAGGTTTCTGTCCCACTGCTTTGACCACACCCTCTTTCTCAGTCAGCCAGTAAGACACAGTTTTTGGATTTAAGTGGGGGTAAGAATTCATAGATTTCCTTCCCGGCTCCTGATTACCACGCCCACATTAGCCAGGTGAGGGACATAAAAGCAGCTTGCCAGCAGCTTTCATCACACAACTTCAGGTTGGACTCCACAGCACCCACCACCTGGTGGATCGTATCCAGAAGTTGCAGCAGGAGATCAAAGCAAAGACCTGCCCAGCCCTCAGGTGCCCAGAAAACCTGCTTCAACAGGCTGCTGTTTCAGCCTACATCTTTATCTCCTTAGGTGCCAACCTTTTCCTACATGTGTAGACCTTCAGTGACCCAGTCCAACTCCTAAGGCTTAGGTAGAAGACAGTTGTGACCCTCGCATACAGAACTACAGAGTGTTCACCCTGCCTTTTCTATTTGGTTACTCTTCTAACCAGATGCACCACACTGCCAAGCTCTAACTCAAGAGGGGCCATCTAATTCCCTTGGCACCCCACTCTCCACTTAGTTGCAAAAAAAAGTGCATTGCTGCAGGATCTTTTGATTGAGTAATCCTCAGTCTCCCCATGGCTAAGACTTAAAGGCAGCAACAGATATGAATTAAACTGTGTTTTCTGTATATGGAATTCACCTGCTGGCTGTGAAATAAATTTATGACTAAATTGTACAGATACATTTTTCAGCCTTCTTTACCCCCCTGACTGCCTTTTCCTCGTTTGTGAATTCTTACTTTTGTTATTAACACCTTCAGCGCGGCGCGAATTCTCGCGCTGTGCTGAAGGTTCTAATGAGCCAACGGGCTCATGACGGAACGGTTCCGTCATGAGCACAGCTCAACCGATGCTCATGACGGAACCGTTCCGCCATGAGCATCGAAGGGGTTAAATGTTCTGTTACCAGAGATTCCAGTCTTACCCTGTCCCCTTGACTTTGTACTAGATTTCTGATTTATGTGATGATTAGAGACTAGGACATAGCTGGTTGGGAAAGAGTATCTAACGACATTGTGCACAGCATTAAGACTGCAAGTAAGTATTTAGTTTTCAGAACTGCAGTGCTCCTAGTCTTTATCAATGTTACTTGCTGTGTAAGCTTTAAAAGGCTTAATTTACTAAATATTTCTCTACAAATTAGACCTCAAAGAGTAACCAAATGGTGTTTCATAAAAGGGCACGCCCCTTGAATGTGGGCCACGCCCCTTAATTGTGGGCCACTTTTTTCGTCAGTGCCCGGTCCAAATTGTGATCCCAATCTGACGCTGATAACAACCACTATGCTTAACTGTAACCAGCAATGCCGTAATATGAAGATCAATGTCTCACTTCATAGCCTCCAGGATGCTTGAAGTGTCTGGGTTATTTGTACTGTCTTTGCATTGTTTGCTTTCTGTTTTATTTGATTTCTTGTAAAAACTGCCTAAAAAAATACTTTAATTATAATTTGAATTGTAATAGCACCATCCACAGCTGCCTCAATTGGGACAGATCTAGTCATTTTGAACAAAACAGCTAATTGTTTTCATACGGTAATTTTTAAAGCCCATTCGGCTACTAAATATTAGCCTTGCACCAATAGCCATCAAAGCCCTTGACTATGAGGAGTGGATGCACAATTCTAGACTTCGAAGTTATATGGGTGTAGAGTTTCTCACACCCACTGAACGACGACAAACGAAACCTTCACCATCATCCAAACAAGCTGCAAATTGGACCCCATACTGAGGTGCTGCAGAAAATAAAAAAAACGGTATTTGCATTTTATGAATGTAATATGAGCCTTAGCAAAGGTCCGCCACAATGGCCATTAAAGGTATACAATGCGCTGCAAAACAAAGAAAACGTAGTTCATGATAAACCTCAGGCTTCCATTTTTATTTACCAGTGACTCTTTACTGAGATTTTAAAGATCATATAAAGCAGCCATTAAAACAAGCTGAAGCCACGTTGCTGTACGCAGTTAAATCGCTCTTGAATGGTAGATCACATTATAGGTAAGCTTGTGTTTGACAATATTAGAACATACAGTTCTCAACATTTGCAATTAGAAATAGCAGTACAGCATTCAGTAGAGAAAAAGGGTGATAGAGAACTTTCATCAAAAAATCCTCATGAATGAATTAAAGAAAACTTAAGGAAGCAGTACTACCCAATCGGGGCAAGAAATATATAGAATTACATTTAGGGGGCAATGCAGCATTTCACACAGGAGGGAAAAACATCCCCCTGTCCCCTCCTCTCTGCATGTGCACGAGCTCACCCGTGGAAGTTTAAAGAGGATATTGATATTTTATATAGTAGATCTTATGGGGGGGAGTTGGTTGAAGCGTGGGACCATGGAGGAGAGGATGTATCCTTACGGCTAAAGCGGTCAACCTCAAAGCTGGGGAACCAAAGCTGGGGCACCAGGTTCGAGTCTCGGAAGCAAAGTTCAACATTTGATTCTTGGCAAATTACGTAATCTCCCCGTGCCTAAAAAAAATGAATGTGTTCATCTGTAACGAAACAGGTGCTCATGTAAAGCGCTCAGATACCTGATATCTTTGGGTCTAGTTTGCACTATATAAAACTCTAAACAAAAATGTTTTAAATGTAGTACATTGCATCACAAAGTCGCTACCAGATACAGTGGTCTCCAAGGACGGCGTGCGAGTGAGTTTTCATGGTGGTTGCTCATCACACTTAACTGATAATTTCTCTAAGAATGTTTCCCATGCATCCTTCTGTTGTGCTTCTCCCAATTGGGTTACTAGTGATCGCCAGGTCACCATCTCAGTGGCAGCTCACTTACCAAAGTCATACAACCAAAGCGAAATAAAAGGGGCAGACAGAGATTTCCAGGCCATCGTTATCCAACGTTTTACCAGAATATAAGCTAGGTCTATACATTTGGTGGTGTATTTGTTCTTGTGTGGGCTCTGCATGATTCCTAGTAGGCAGAGAAAGGGATCTACTATTAAGGTCCGGCCTTTGAGTCCAGATAGTAACAATACTACCTCAGCCCAGAATCACACTATATCTGGACAGGCCCAGACCATATGGTAAAAGTTTGCCTCCAGGTGGGAGCTTCATGGAATTTTGAGGGCAACCCTGGGAAACATACGATGGATATGTGCTGGGTTACAATATGTTGTATTCAAGGAAGTAGGGCCCGATGTATAAATTTCAGGAGTACCGATTTCCTAATGTATGAAACTCATGGAGTTTAATTTACGGATTTCTTGTGGGGCTCAAATCGGAAATGAGGTAGGTTGTAGTTTGTGACTCATTAAGAATCAAAGCCATCACAGGGATGGTGGCCTGCTGAGGTCATTAAACCCCCATGCCTGTGATTGCTTTTTAATAAAGCAATCTTTTTTTTCTTAAATGCAGCCTGTTTTCCTTAAAGGAAAATGGGATGTGCTCAAAAAGAAAATAAAAAAATGAAACCTTGTGGTTTCATTTTTTAAGAGTACACAATGGTCTGTGGGACCACTGCCTGCTCATACAAAATATTTTCATTTACATTCTAAAAGGGAAAGGGGTGCCTTTGGGACCCCTTCCACTTTGCAAATGGGTTACCATCAGTTTTAAACAGTGGTAAAGTGTTACTGTCTTGCGACTAGAATTCGGTCACAAAACAGCAATACATACTATACTGATTAGGTGTTTGGAAGGGATGCCATAAACAAGTCCCTTTCAAATACCCAATCGCAAATTGAAATGCAATTCGGTAACCAGTTACTGAATCGCATTTTGTACATTTGAAGAAGCATTTTTACTGTTAGAAATGGCCCCATTCTACAAATCAGGCTGTTTGCGACTGGAAACATGCTTTGGACATCTGGCACTAAATTATGTATACTTCATGTGGGGATTTCAAGACACCTTCTGAACATATTCCAGTTCAAGGAACCACTGTCTATCCGTATGTAGGAAGCCCCATGACACTGAAGTCCAAGAGTGCCCTATGTAGCACTGTGATTGCCTTCCTGTCATTCCAATGAATAACCAAGATCTCTGTAGGGTAGGAGATAACACAGGCTCACCATGTCCGGCCCCTTAAGTTTCCCAATCGTGACCTCAAGTCCATTGTAAATTAGGAATTTACCCTCTTCCAGGTTATAGTGCACCCCAAGCTCCTGGAAGGTCAACAGAGGCTTGTGGGCGAATAGGTCACCCAGTGTAGAGAGGCTCACCTATGTCCGATGTCTAGTGTTATGTTGGCTGGCCACCTTGCGAACATCTGGGAGTGCCCATATTGGGAGATTGATGTGTACGGAAGGGGATTGCACTTAGATTGTACACACATCTAATCACTTACCTATAGATTCACTCATACATGTTGCCAATGATCAATAGAACACTATCAAATATACTTATACACTTATATTATCACTACACACCAGCACACATCCTATTCAGTTATTCAGTCATCCTATTCACTTTTGCAAACAATGTACCTTATTTACATTTACTCAGCTACACACTTATACAAATATCACTTCATTTATTCATATAAATAGTAACTCATACTTAGTGTGTTATGAAATCACTATTACAAGTATAGAATTATCTATACAGTCACTCATGGAAACAATGAGTTGTGTGTACACTTATTTATATACAACAACTGTCACATACGCTGTCTTTTATTTTTTCTACTTTGTTGTACATGTACCATTGAAAAATGTTTTTGCTCATCACCACACCCGTAAAGATATTCACTCACACAAAACAAGTATTATAATATGTAGTTTTAACCTCATATACGTACTGAATCAACAATTCACATATATTTGGGCAGTCACAGACCCCCCACCGAAGCACACACACATTCACTCTTCATTGTAAATAATCAGTTAACTAATCAGTAACTAATATAGAGTTTCATGTAGCTAGTAACCAACTGGTGCAGCAGTTTACACAATAACTGACCAAGTAATGCATATAATCACACCGTTTATTCACTATCCAATATATTTAGTGAGACACTATAAATTACTCAAGTAAACAAGCAATCAATCATCAATGACACTGCTACTAAATCCACTATCCAGATTTTTATATATCCACACATTCTTCAGTGCCGATTGCTATATATATAATACATATTTAAATATGGAACCAAACCACATTCACTGGATGATGTCATCAGTGATGTTATCAGTGATGTCATTTGAGATGTCATCAGTGATGTCATCAGTGATGTCACTGACCATGTCATGAATGATGTAATATGTGACATCATCACAAGTGGATTGCAAGTGCGAGAGTCGCAGTAAGTACAACTAACTATAACGGAGGAATTTCAATGGTTTTGTATGAGTGAAATGTCCAGCTAACTATAACACCCCGAAAGCCTACGTTTTTTTCAGTGAATTTATAAGGTTTTTTAAATGATAATTCCTAACTATAACCTGCTTGAAACCTATGTTTTTTTCAGTGAATTTCAAAAGTTTATTAAATGATAATTCCTAACTATAACCTGCCTGAAACCTATGGTTTTTTTCGGTGAATTTCAAAGGTTTTTTAAATGAAAATTCCTACTTATAATGTTGACCACTTCCCCATATTTTTAACAAGTAACCAAATCTGCAATGCTACCTAAAAAATCAGGCAATAGTTCCACTTACCACTAACAAATTAACATCAACATTTAACTACTGTAAGAACGTTGAATATGTACTGCGTTAATTACATCCAACTCACAACCATGTTTAAAGAGCAATATGGGATAGAGGTTCTAATTATATACTTCCAACACCCAACAAAATCACAATACCCAGCGCCACCACCACCACAACCACCCCCACGGATTCCTCCCCCCTACTACCTCAGAGGCAGTGCAAAACAGGACAACATAATATATCTCCCCAACAGTACACTAGCTCAATCTACAGAGATGTGGCAACCAAGTATATATAAGGGAAAGAACTCGAACATCAACAATAATGTACACAACGCTAAGACTACCGGTGAAATACTATACACAATTCACTATACAATCAAAAACTTTTCAGTGTGTAGATATACCATTGATACCTGTAGTGTACTAAATAGTGAACGCAACCATATTATCCCAGACACTGGGGAATATTTCGGTCATGGGGCTCTGTTCACCCCCCCCTTTGAAACAGAAGTGGAGTGGGCTAGTCCAACGTAAACAACGTCAACGTAAGACTATAAATAATTAGGCTACGCCTTGGGCATGGTTCACTTCCACAAAGAGAAGAGACTGTGCCACAGCGAAGGTCCGCACCCTGCCACATGGCTGCCGCAATGACCGAATGCCTCTTCAATACAGGCCCATTGGGAACTCAGCGCCACACCACCGCAGACTTATGTCTGTATCGACTAGTGCCTTCCATCTACACTGCGGATAGGCAGGGTTTACAACTTGAATTCAACTTTGGATGTAAATTTGTCATCGGTATCTGTGCTGCGTCACAGATTCAATCTACTCTGCGGTCAGTAGAATTGACAACTTGATACCAGTTGCGCATCAGCACTACAGAAAACATTGAATTCAGTCTCGATGTATTTAAAGCAGAGACAATTGTACTATGTCCTCAGATTTTGTTAAGGTTTGAACAGTAGGAAATTCAGCCTTCATTTATTTAATGCAGAGACAATTACGGACAGCATTGAAGTTAGCCTTGATTTATGTAGGGCAGAGTCAATTTTGTTAATGGATGCCACAAAAAACATTCATCAATGTCTGTACTAAGTACTGCCTTCAAATATACAATGCGATCTACAGAGTTTACTACTTGATACCACAAGCGCATCAGCACTACAAACAACATTGAATTCATTCTCGATTTATTTAAGGTAGGGACAATTCTACTGTGTTGTCAGATTTTGTTAATGTATGTGACAAAAAAACATTTGTCGATGTTTCTGTGGACTACTGCCATAAATGTACTCTGTGGACAGCAGGGTTCACAACTTGAATTCAGCTTTCCATCTACACTACGGACAGTAGGGAATTCAGCCTTGATTTATGCAATGCAGAGACAATTCTACTGTATGTGTTCAGATTTTTTTTACATAAGTCACAAAAATCATTCGCCGATATCTGTGCTAACAACTGCCTTTGATCTACATTGTGAGGGCTCACGATTCAGGTGGAATGGCAATTGCACATGACGCATTCCAATAGCCAAGAGACATTGTATCAGTGTGACCCGCCCGAACCACGAACTATCGCAGGGTGCGCAAACATTGAGTTCTTCACGTATCACTAACTCACTGAACCACAAGTCATCTCCACGTGGCCTTCTTAAAGCAAAATTCACTAGGCAAAAAACATTGCTCCCAGTGCGGTCTGCCCGGACTATGCATCATCGCAGGTTACATACACGCTCAGTGCCAAAGGTACCAGTAACTCACTGCACCATAATTCATCGCCACGTGTCCGTATTCAGGCAGAATTCAATAGAGAAAAGACATTTGTCCGATTGCGGCCCCTCCTTTAACACACATTATCGCAGGGTACGTACAAGCTTAGCGCCAAAGATACTACTAACCCGGGCACCATGAATCATTGCAAAGAAGAGTGAACAGTTTTATGTCAGCAATGAGGCATACTATCACTTTTAAATTGAATTCATGCAGAATTCATTCGACAAAAGACATTACTTCAATTACTGTGCCTCCCTTCCACCACGCCTTATCGCAGGGTACATACACGCTAAGCGCCAAAGGTACTACTAACTAAGTGCACCAAAAATCATCTCCACGTGACCGTATTGAGTCAGATGTCTTATTTGGAAGAAAATATATCATAGTTTGTGGAGATCTACTGCAACTTACTCCTGTGAAAGGACAACCAATATTTATAAGAAAACTTGATTTTAAAGACTTTGCTACCAGTGCGTCCTGCTCAGAGCATGCTTCATCACAGGCTCCACAAAACTTTGTTGCTTCAGGTGCCACTAACTCTTTGCACCACTTATCATCGCTGGCTGCACACACACTAAATTACCAATACTGTGCAGCTCCAATCAATGCCACGAGGTCATGGACTCTTGCTAACCGCTGCCTTCTGCCTACACTGCGGTCATAAGACCTCACAATTATTTACACTGTTGATTTATTATTTGCAGAGTACAATGCCAAACTAAGTATAACATTTATCAAACCCTATACAGTATCCCTTTATTATGCTTCCTTTAACAACTTTTTTTATATCACTTTTATATTTACTTGAATAATAAATGTCACGCTGCAAATGCAAAGGCACACTTATTGATAATCTACAATGTGGATAGCATCGGTTACAATTTGAACCTCAGTTTTTCTTCATTGGAAACCTGAATTTCTTTTTTGAGACAAAAATGGCTACACCACTGGAAGAATCATCTGATTCTGATCTTTTTGTTGCTGAAGAATTCATAACCATCAATGGTACTTTTTTTCCCCCTCAACGTACACGCAGTCCAGTATGCAACAGTCAATGCTTTGAGTGCAGCCCGTTCTGGCCACGCATCATGGCAGGGTGAGCACATGCTAAACACCAGACATACCACTAACTCAGTACACCATAAATATTCACCTCAAGGCTTTATTAAGGCAAAATACTATAGTCAAAAAACATTATCCCCAGTGTGGCCTATCCGGACCACGCATCATCGCAGGTTACGTACACGCTCAGTCCCAAAGGTACTACTAACTCAGTGCACCATAATTCATCGCCACATGGCCGTATTCAGGCAGAATTTAACTGATTCTTCATTCATTATTTATAAAGTGCTGTAGCAAACAAAGTAACGTCCCTCAAACCTTCACAAAATCAACACATGGCCTTACTAAGCCAGAATTCACAAGACAAAAAACATTACTATCAGTACGGCCTATCCAGACCACACATCATCGTAGGCTCCACAGAACCTTGTTATTTCAGGTATCACTAACTCAGTGGAAACCAAACTAAGTATAACACCTATCACACCCTACACAATATCCCTTTAGTATGCTTCCTTCAAATATTTATCACTTATAGATTTAGATGAATAATAAAATGCACGCTGCATACATGTTCTATCTTCCACCTCAACTATAGATGCAGATGATGCACTCCACCCTAAGATCTACCCTGTGGACAGCAGGGTTTACAACTTGAATTCACCATTGCATCTACACTATAGACAGTAGGGAATTCAACCTTGATTTATTTAATGCAGACACTGTATGTATTCAGATTTGTTAAAATAAGTGAAAAAAAGCATTGTTCTATAACTGTACTGACTACTAGCTTCCATGTACACTGTGCACAGTAGGGTTCACAACTTGAATTTACCTTTTCATCTACACTACAGAGAGCATTAAATTCAGCATCAATGTATTTAAAGCAGAGAAAAAAATAGTGCTGTTGCACTGCTTGTAAGCGCAAGCACCTACAATTGTTGCATCCTGTGAACTATGATAACAAGAATGTAGAAGATTGCGCCAAAATGTACCTACACCACTGGCAATACCAAGTACCTCTGGGGTATCACCTTCAACATCGCCACCAGACATACGTCCCCAATTTGTGAAAGTTAGAATGCACTTCGTGAAGTGGAATCGTTTAAATTGTTATGGGGAGCAATCAGTACACGTAGTTTGCACAGCAGTTGATAACCATCGATGCTAGTTTTTTTCCCCCCTCAAAGTTCATATAGTCCAGTATGCAACAGTGAATGATTTCAGTACAGCCCGCTCAGACCACGCATCATCGCAGGGTGAGCACACGATAAAAACCAGACGTACCACTAACTCAGTACACCGTAAATAATCGCCAAGTGCCCTTGTTAAGGCAAAATTCAATAGTCAAAACACATTTTTACCAGTGCGTTTTGCCTGGACCATTCATCATCGCAGGCTCCACACAAACCACCCCTACCTCAGTGCACCACAACTCATGAACTCTTTACAATAGAATATTCTGTGTATTATTTCACATACAATGTTCCTACCTTTGTACAGCAGAAGTCATAAACCGTTTATGATTAAATATCTGTATATGATATCATTATTGCTATTCTACTTGTTACCAACAACAACGTACCTGTACCCACTTCAACTATCTATCTGTGTCTGTGTATTTATTGTGTTTGTAAAATGCTGCTCCTCCGCCCTACCACATTATATTGTGCTTTAAATAGCGTATGCAACCATCTTATCTGTGACAGTAAGTGTGGGCTATTCCTCCTTTTTTTTGCATATTTATATAGCGCAAAATCAACCTAAAACTATATCAGCAATTTACATGAGCACCGTATTTACAATACATTTTCAGGCACGCGTACATTACGTCATTACTCTACAATAACAGGATGTGGACGCAACTCCGAGCCTCAAACACTACTTTCCAGCACCAAGTTCTAAAGTGTACCTAAATAACCACATATGTATATATATTAGCTGCCCTTCATGTGCCAAAAACTGCAACTTAAATCTTTCACAGCCCTGTATTAATACAGCTACAACACTCCACTGAATGTACAATAAACATTCATAATCGCAGAAATGTGTCATGTCTACAATCTTTTATGTGTGCAACTATGAACGAATATAGAGTCAGTGATACCCTGTACCTTCCATGTTGGCCAAGTTGTGGAACTTTACAGATATAATGACACATTTGCTTTTAAGACCCGGGTGACGTCATCACCACAAAACGGACACCCGAATCACTTAAGGTAAGTAAGTAAAGTTTATTGATTGATTAATTAAAATCTTTACAAAAGACATTTACTCCGTTAAAATATTAATAAATCATTAAAATTACATTTTTGAGTAACAGTAAATCTTAAAGTTGTGGACATTCTTTAAAAACTACTTACAAAGCAATTCGTATGTTCAGAACTAGGGAAAATATATTATCATTGTAGATTCAAAATAGCATATTATTCCAATTTTTTCCATATTATTGTTAAAAATGTTGTCAAGGCAGAGTTAATGGATAGATCGTCTGAGCAAAGGCATCAAATCAAAGCTTGTCTACATGTCCTTATCCCTCTCTCGTTAAATAACCTTTTTAGTATTGATAGTCTTTCATTTCTCAGTTCAGGACAGAGACATAAAAAATGTATTATATTTTCCCCACCAGATTTGCACAACCTGCACAGTTTGTTATTATCGAGTTTTTTCCATGGTGGTGCGTGGGCTTCACCCGGCCATGTTCCAAATCGTGCTTTGATGTAAAGCTGTTTGCTTTTCAATGACCATGTCGTGTCCAAGTATTGTTGTGGCCTCTTTTTCGTATAGCCATTTATTATGGACCACGCATGTTTCCTTTTGACAAAGGTAGCTTTGTCACTAATCATTGATAGGTAATCAGTTGTTTTGTTCACAGCTTTTTTGAATGATTCCTGTGTTATAGGAGAGGTCCAAATTCCTTTAACCTCAAATTCCTCCAAAGCCATGTCCAAGTATTTCCAGGCAGGTGATTTATTGTTTCCTTCAATTTCTTTCCATAAAAGCTGTGAAATTAAGTTGTCCTTATCATTTTTTACTCTGTTCCATACTTTAATAGCATTACCCTTTCGTGCGATCAGCTGGTTATTCAGACCGAATTCCAGCCTGATCTGGGCTTGTGAAGCATTTTTTGGAAGGCGGAAAAGGGATTTAAAAGTTTTTGAAATAGCGTTATTAATGATCATTGCATCTTTCCCATTTAGGGCCTCGCTGCCATAAGTTAAAGATGGTAATAATTTAGCCGATATCACCTTAAGGAGAGGTTGGTAGGTTAGGTTACTCGTTGACTTTTTGATAATCCCAAATGCATCTGTTAGGGCATTTGCTTTCCTAATGATATCAAGTTTTTGGGGGTAAAGTTGCCGTTGTCGTTGAAAATGACTCCCAAGTATCTATAGGTTTCAACTTGTTCAAAGTTCTCCTTCCCCAGAAACCATTTTGATTTATATTTCCATCTTGAGTTTTTTGTAATAACCATAACTTTAGATTTGGTTTCATTTATTACCATATTGTTTTCTATGGCATATTCCATTGTACGAGTTATTAAGCGTTGTAATCCCACCTTTGTGTAACTTAAGAGAATGACGCCATCTGCATAAAGTAGATTTGATATGGTTTTATCGGCAAGCTTGGGCGAGTGAGCATTTATGTCATTCAAGGCATCCGTCAGATCGGCTAAAAACAAGTTAAATAATAGAGGAGCCAGTACGCACCCTTGCTTCAGGCCTCTTAACGTAGGTATTTCCCTAGTTAGTGACTGACCATTACCGATACGTACTCTAGCCCAAGTATGTGTATGTAGCAGACGGATCAGGTGAAGTAAAAAAGGAGGAATCCCTTGTAGGCATAGTTTTTGCCACAAACGTTCTCCGTTCACACAATCAAACGCTAATTTAAAATCAATAAAGCATAGGTACAGAGGTTGCCTTTTTGTAATTGCCTTGTCGATTAGGACTGATAGAGCTAGGATGTTAGTAGCTGTTCCTAGACCTTTTATAAAGCCAGTTTGATTAGGTGGAAGAATACAGTTGTCCTTTGCCCAGTCTGATAGTTTTGATAGCAAAATCCCTGCAAAAGTTTTGCGTCGCTATCCTGTAGGGTTATTAATCTGTAGTTTCCAGGCAATGCCCAATCTCCTTTTTTATAGATCGGGAATATTAGGGACCCTCTCCAGGTTTCAGGTATCCTCCCTTTCCGGACTACTTCTTTAAAAACCCTAACAAGATATTCTGCCCATGTGTCTGAGTCCTCCTTATACAGGGCAAAGGGAATACCATTTGGGCCCGGTGCTCCATCTTTCTGTTTTTTTATTTGCTTAGCAATTTGTTCTTTAGTAATATCAAGATAGTTATCCTGCTTAGGATTTAAGGTACCTTTCCATAAATAATCATCTTCGGTTCGAATTTCCGTAGGTTCTGAATTTAGGTGGTGCCCCAGAAATTTCACCCATTCCGTCTCGGTCAGAACTGATGAAACTATAGGCTTGTCAGGTCTTGTTAAGTTATTTATCATCTTCCAAAACTCCCTTGAGTTTCCTTGATTACTGGCATAAAAAATTCTGGTCCAGCGTTCGTTGTCAGCTGCGGTTTTTTGTTCCAGATTAATTTCCTTAATTTTTTGCTCAAGTCCTTTAGTTCAGCTTTTACATCTTCTTTATTCAGGAGTTTTGTCAGCTCTTTCCTCAGTTTGTTTCGTGTCCGTTTCATTTTTTGTACTGCATATGGAAGGTTAATATGGGTTTCTTTTTTTTTGTTCCGTGTTACATATCCATTACTAAGGTTATTATGGATCGCAATCTGGTTAGGTAGGCTGGATATAAAGCTAACCCATTGGTCAATTATTGATGCCGTGGATATTTCTTGGAGACATTCACTAGCCAGTTTTAGTGCAGAGACATTAGTCGGTTGTTTATTCTTTAATTTCCAATTTAATTTCCGGAAGTTGGTGGTATCAATTTGACCTTGAGTTGTTAAATAGGATTGATATTTTATATTCTCAAATGATGTAGTTATTATTTGCTGACTGTGGTCACTCTCTGGGACCCTCTTTAAACAATACGTAGTACAGTTGTTAAAGATATTCAACGATGCCAAGGTATAGTCAATTCGAGATTTCACATTTTGGGTATAGCAAGACCATGCTGGAGGAGAATCAGTTGGAAATCTACCATTGAGTATCCGTAGTCCCAAAGCTTCCATATCCTTCACTAAATTTAAACCTAATCGATTTTGTCTCGGTTTTGGTTTGGTCTGTGTTACTTGAGCTGGAAATAGCCATTGGTGATCTTGAGATTGTGTCACATCATCTCTTGTAAACGATATTAACAAGTTTAAATTGAAATCTCCAGTATTAATAAAATCCATAAGTGGGTCCTCTATCCTTTGCTCTACTACGTAACTAGAGAGAGTATCACACATTGTCTTCCTAGAGTTATATGTTGGCGGAATGTATATATTGACCAATTTTAACATTTTGACTTGGTTATATATCTTGTATTTTAACAATACAGTCTGGATATTGCCGTTGTTTTTAACCAATTGGATATGTTCTGCATTTAAGTCAATTGAAATAAATATTGCCAGGCCGCCGCATGGGCGACCATAATTGCTTTGCTTAATTGCAGGTTCAAAGTATCCTTTATATCCATGAATAACAAACAGAGATATTGCCCAGGTCTCTTGCAATAGGATTATTTGAGAACTTTTTAGTACCTTGGATATACGCTCCAGCTTTTTGCCTATCCCGTTTATATTCCAAGAACAACTTGTTACAGTATCTCTACCTTCATTTAAGTTTTTCACTTTTGTTTTTTGATTTGCTTGTCATTGATTGTCATTTCCATGTAAGGCCACCGTAATCCATGTCTCATTTATTCGATTTTCCTTCTCCCCCTTTTTGTTTCCCAATGGACTTGCAAGGCTTTGATCTATTTTTTGTATTGGATTTTTGTAGTACAGAAAAGGGTTGTAGCCCTTTTTTTCTTCCTCCAAAAGTGGCTTATTTTTTGCTTTAATAAATGGTGTAGGGTATTCCTTAGGGGCAACTTTACTGACCACTATTCCCCAACTACGAAAAGTATGTTCTTCCTTCATGATTTGGTCAGCTACAGAGGGAGATGTTACTGTGATTAATGTTAATGGCAGTAAGCCTTCTGGGTTTTGTAAAAAGCCAACACATTCAATTGCACTAGTTGTCAGATTTGCTAGAGACGGGACCGATTTAAAGAGGCACAGAAGATTGCCTCTGTTTAGTATATCTTGGCGTCCTCTAGACTCATATACAGGTTTGAAGATAAGTTGTTCCATCCGTTGGTTTACCAGGACCATTTAGCTGTTATTAGTTTGAAGTTGATTAACTATGTTTATCATTTGTTTATTGTTACCACTTCTAACTATTACTATCTGATCCAATTTTTTTGTTTGAGTTAAACACTCTTCCTCATCTTTTGCATCAGATAATGTTCCTAGTTCGCAGGTAGGTGGATGGTTTACGTGTATTTCCTCATTACAATTTAGTTTTGTTATTTGTTGTTCCCCAATGCCAGCATACCGTATGCCTGGATTCCTTTTTTTTACATCAGCAATGTTTATATCCATTTTTGTAGAACTAATTATATGCTCTCTTTTTGGATATATTCCATTAAGGCTATCCTTCTTGGGGATGTCTTCAATGCTGCCAGTTCTAGACTTATGACCACTGGGCTCCCTTAATAGGGAAATTTTCCCGACATCGGACGCTTTATCAAGTGTTTTATCATCTATATCACTTTCATTTACTTTGTCTTTTAAAGTCTTCTTTTCCTGGCCATTTTTTGTATTCGTATGATTCCCGTGTTGTACAAAGATATCAAAATATTTAGTTTGAGTTTCAATGGGTTTTATTGATGTATTGTTACCTCTATCCATTTTCTCTCCAGTTACTTCTTTTTGGGGTAACTGCCCCTTATTGATCCTATTGTAACTTATTTCCTTATATAATTCTGGATTTTTTTGATCCTGCACCCTTGCTTTATTACGTGCTTTGCGTAGTTTTTTCTTATGCCTTTTTGTCATTGTAAATGGTATAGGTAGAAGATCAGTTTCGTCCTCATCTTCCTTTACATCCTTTACATCCTTTTCCGCATTTTTCTTTTCCACTACTTTTTTGATTGGTTTCTCCTTTACGGCAGGAGTGACGTCCTGTCCAATATTTTGTAATGTTGGAACGGATGATCGTTTTTTAATATCTGGATCACGTTGGTCTGGTGGGGAATCTGATTTTGTATGCTTCTTTTCCGTTGTGGGACAAGTACCTTCTTTGTCAGCTGATTTTAACCTGCGTGCACATTGAAATTCCCAGTCCCTCCCTCATCCCGTCCTGATGAAGACCCTGATTTGAGGAATATAATCACCCAGTTTACGTGTGGGTCGAAACGTCGACACTTTCCCTTTGGAGCCTGCATCTATTAGTTTTTGCCCCCCTCTTCCCCCTCTCCCTTCTGTCACCCTCCTAATCCCCTTGCCAATAGTGCAAATCAAGGACAATGGAGGATGTTGTTGAAAACTAGGAGCTAGTATAAAAAGAATCAAATTTTTTTACAAGTGTTGGTTAGGGCAGGCTCATTCTTGTATATAAATAATTCTATACTTTGTTTCTCTGATCTCCTTGATCAATCACTTGAGCACAAACCTTTATCTTTCTCTGTGCACGTTCATCTTTTTATACTACGAAAGATTTTGTGGATTATAATATGTAAATATTTGTATTTTGATTTGCGAAAATACTTTTTTCAAATTATATATTAAATTAGAGAATCCGGCTGGATTCAATTGACTTCTCAAATGTTTGGGTACTTTTTTGATACTTTTTTGACAATTTGGGCTAATGTATCTATTTAACCTACTATATAGATTTAATCTAGAGCGGACTAAAGAATTGCTTGAACTAAGGCTGTAATTCTGTTACATGTTAAACATTTCTGTCAAGGACCACTTGT
Organism: Lissotriton vulgaris; assembly: GCF_964263255.1. Lineage (NCBI taxonomy): Eukaryota > Metazoa > Chordata > Amphibia > Caudata > Salamandridae > Lissotriton > Lissotriton vulgaris. Next base: position 469,997,199 of record NC_141698.1, read on the forward strand.
TCTTTGTAGATTTAAAGGCTGCATTCGACTTGGTACCCCGGAACTTGTTGTGGGATTCTTTGAAAGATCTAGGGGGGCCAGCCGAATTGCTTGTCCAAATAATAAGGCTCCACGATGGAAATTTTGCCAAAGTAAGATGGAGGCCTGGGGTGAACTTACTAAGGAAATACCAGTAAGAAGGGGAGTATGTCAAGGGTGCGTATTGGCTCCCACCTTGTTCTCCCTGTATGTAAATGATATCCCCCAATATTTGGAAGGTTGCAATAATAATTCACCTAGGTTGGGAGGCGAAGTAATACCAGCATTATTATTCGCTAATGACACTATTTTAATCTCGCAAACCCCTAAAGTCCAAAATTTGATGAATTCTTTTCATTTGTATTGTATTAAGAAGGGCTTCAAATAAATTCCAGCAAGACTAATTATATGCCCACAAATCCACATAGATCTTTCAAAAGGAACTTAAAGTTAAATCACCAGAGATTAGAGTACATACAAAGTTTCAACTACCTGGGAATCACATTAGATACGAAACTGACTTGGAAGTCACAACTGGAAAAAAATAGAATAATTCTACTCCAAAATTTCACTCCCATTTTAAAAAGGCATGGGGGAGTACTTAATGGCATGGCTTAGGAGCTGATGGGAATGGCAATGTGAACGCAGAGCTCCGCGCCCGATCCCCTACATTCTCTTGATGCAGGCGTCGCCCGGGCGCCCAAGCAGAGCCGCTTGAGTGGGGGGCGCACTAGAGGCGGCGGCCGTCGGAGCTTGCCCAAAATCGGGCTTGGAACGGCGGCGGCTGTTTTCTGGAGCGGGGCCGGCCGCCGGGAGAATCAAAATAGCGCCCAGCTCCTTTGTTTACTCTAGGAGCCGGGACCGGTGCTAGTTACGGAGCGGAGCAGAGGTGGCTGTGGCGAGGGAAGCGCTCCATATCGCAGTGCAACATCCTGGAGATGGCTGTGGCACTGACACTGGGTGGGGGAGTGCCCTGAGCAGTGGCGTGCACATGATAGGAGCGCTGCGGCCGCCAGATCCCAGGATTAACAGCTCCGCCCTCCGAGATCTTGGAGGGCCCGGAGCGGGATTGAAGCTGAGGGGCAGGACACCCAACCTTGAAACCGGATGGTGCCCTCCTGATCTCATTGGGGGAGATCAGATGCTGATCGTGCCCCGCCGAGAGACCGGAACTGTGGGCCCCCGCCCTGCACAATAGACCAATGGGGGCTGGTGTTCGCTCTCCCTGGGGGCCCTCCTGATCATGGCAGAGCACTGAGGATTAGGAGCTGGACCAATTTGGATCCCCGAAGACCGGTAACGGGGCCATTGAGGGGAAACTACGAATAGCCCTGAGGCTGTTAAGCTAGGAGGACACTGGCGATGTGGGAGATGAACCCTCCCTCGCAGAGCCAGTGAGCGAGGGTACGGACGGCGGCCCTGTGCGGAGTCGCTGAGGACTTGACGCCCAGAGTGGGGCTGAACTGCAGTTACTGAGAGGTGGCTGGCCAGATCTGGAACCGCGGATTTACCATGGCGACGCTGTGCTGGGGAGCGGTGCTGTACTTGCCGCCTGGCACGGGACCGCGAGGAGCCATTTTGAACTGGAACACCGAGGGGGGACTACCGAGAGTGGCGGAGAGCTGTGGGCCGAGGGCCTGGGGTGGTGCGGCCTGCAGATCCACGCGTAGCCCACACTGGATAGCGCACAATAGCTGGGGCTTCCCCGGGGACTGCTGCCGCAGCGTGAGACGATCTTTGAGCCATAGTGGGAGTAAGTGTGGTGTTACCCACTGAACTAGGTCAGAAGATCGGTAGAGGCCTGCAATGTGGGATTGGGGAGAGCTGCCGCCAGCGGCCATGGGCAAGACTGGTGCATGGAAGGAGGAGGACCCACCGCCATCTGGGGCTGACTCTCCCTCTCAAGAAGGTAAGGCGGAACAAGAATTGCCACGGGACCCGGGGATTCAGCTCCAGGTGGACAAGATTTTGGCAGCCATAGCGGACTCTCGAGTAGCCCTGCAACAGGACATTGCGCAAGTTGCAACAGGGCTGGGTTTGTTACGAGCAGATCACTCGAAGCTTGCTGACCGTGTGAAGCAGGTCGAAACTGCGCTTCAGGAGGTGGGCCCTGCACAGACTGCACTGTCTGCGACTATGGCGGGAGTACTCAATCGCCTCACTGTGCTGGAGCGACGGGCCGAAGATGCGGAAGGCCGGAACAGACGCAATAACATCCGCATGGTGGGACTTCCAGAGAATTGAGGGGCCGGATATGGTGAGCTACCTTGAGAATTGGCTTAAAACTGTAGTGGCCCCTGAGGGGTTCTCGAGCTTCTACACCTTGGAGCGAGCGCACAGAGTCCTGGCCAGGCCGCCGCTGCAGAGGCATCCCCCACGGCTGGTGGTGGCGTGGCTCCTACACTTTCGTGACCGTGATTTGCTTCTTCGGAGGGCCCGTAGTGATGGCCCCTTCCAAGTGGACAACAGTAAAGTTACCCTTTTCCCGGACTACTTGTTTAATACGCAACGGCGCCGCATGTCCTTCCAAACGATAAAAAAGGAGTTACGCGCATAAGGGATTCAGTATTCTTTGTTCTTCCCAGCCAAGTTGTGCATAGTGCTTGACGGACAAATACACTTCCACGATACACCGGAGGATGCATGGGAGTGGCTGGAATCCAACAGAGCAGGAAAGGATGGCCAAGAAGTGGAAGCTCGGAAACGGGCTAGAGAATCTTTACCTCGCAGGTCGCGACGGTTGCGGCGCCGTGGACGGGGCCTGCAGAAACCGTCGATCTCACAAACAGCTATAGAACGGAGGGATGCCCTGGAAGCGGTGACGGCGATCTCTGGAGAACTGTTGAAGACTACACCGGAGGCGTCGGATCTTGGTAGTGACAAGGGGCCATCGGAGGCGGAGTCCTCGGCGACAGACGATCCATGCATGCCAATGGTCACTCCCGGAACTCCAGATGGACTGCTAGATGAGTAGATGTAGCGGTGGCTGAGGACTGGGAGTTTTCGCACTGGAATGCTGTGTTGTAATTACTGTTTTCTTGCTTTCATGGGGATTATAGTGCTGCAGTAGATGTGCGAGGGGCTGGAGAATTGTATCGGGAGGGGCTGGGAGTCGGGGGGTGCAGAGGTTGGGGGGAGCTCTGTGGAGACATGACACTAGTGGGGATTTGAGGGCGGGCAATAGTTGTGTTGTTGATTCACTGTAGGTTGCCTCCTAGGCCCTATCCACGCCCCACCGGATGGTAGTTTGTTTGCCTTAGCTTTGCATGGGGCACATAGTTGGGGTAGTTTGGATGGGATGCACTATGTTGGTGCCTGTTCTGGGGGGGGGGGGAAGATGTACTGGGTGGGCTGGGGTTGTTTGGGTTTGGGATTAGTTTGGTTAAGGAATACTGCCTGCTGCTGAACTTGATCGAGAAAATGGGCTTCTCGGGTGTTGTGTATTTGTGTGCTGATACCGCCACCTTGCAATCGGAGTGTGGGGGTTGCTTTGGATGGTTCTCGCATTGTTGGCATGGGTTCGTCACCTGATGTGAAATGTATACCCTGGAATGTTCAGGGATTGCACTCCATGCAGCGCAGGTATAAGGTTCACTCCTACTTGGTACGCAGGGGCGTGCAGGTGGATTTTTTGCAGGAAACACATTTGACTGGGGCTGAGGGGCTAGCTTTGCAGCGCAGGTGGCAAGGGCAGCTTTACTACACCACTTGCTCAGCCTTTGCTCGGGGTGCTCTGATCTGGGTTAGCGCTGGGGTCCCCTTTCAAATGTTGGATCAACTGGTTGACCCTGATGGCCGCTATGTTGCAGTTAGAGGACGTCTCTATGGGCTTAGTGACCCGTTACTCTGTTTATGCTCCTAATATAGATCAGGCGTCCTTCCTGGAGACTTTGTCTTCTGCTCTAGCAGATTATTTCACGACACCAGTGTTGATGGGGGGAGATTTTAACTCTGTTGTGGATGTTTCCTCAGACAGATCCCATCCTCCACTGCCCAAGGCCCTGATTAATAAATTAGCTAGGACTCGGGCCCACTGGAAAGACAGTTGGGGGTTCATTGATATTTGGCAAGCACAACACCCGACTGATAGGGATTATTCATACTACTCGGCTTTACATGATCTGCATGTTAGATTGGATGGCATTTTGTGTAGGGCTGGACTGTCGTCCTTAGCGATTAGTACTGAGTACCTTACGCGTACCATATTGGATCATAATCCGTTATTAATAAACTTCTGCTGGGAGTTGGAACGCCCTAGGATCCCGATTTGGAGGTTGCGTCCAGAGATGCTGGAAGATCTGGTCTATCATGCGGAGTTGGGGGAAGGAATAGAGCACTACTTTGCGGAAAATGCGGGATCAGCTACGACGGGGCCTTGGAATGGGACGCTTTTAAAGTGGTGGTCCGCGGGATCTGTATCGCCTAATGGGTGGGGGTTCAAAAACTGCTGTTGTGGGACATTGAAGCGGGTGAGCTAGCTCTTCGTGAAGCTAAAAGGGCACATTCGGGTGGTACTGGCACACGTGACGAGGTCTTGACCGAGAGGGAGATGGTGGTGGCAGGGGTAGAACGCCTTAGATGCTTTGATCACAGGGCTTTCTTGGCTCGAGCGCATGCGGAGCGAGACAAGGTGGGCACATTGCTGGCTTGGCTGGCTGACCCTGTCCCTAGATGTGTACCCATTCTGGCACTGGCCTCCCCTTCGGGAAGGCTAGATTATGAGCAGCATCTCATAAATGACCACTTTCGATCCTTCTATGCGACTCTCCAGTTGCAGACTGGTGAGGAGGAGGCTTGGGCATTTCTAGAGGGTTTGGAGTTACCAGCGCTCGAGGAAGAGGAGGCAAAGGAGCTTGGGCAGGATATTACTTTGGCTGAGATTCGCTGTGCCATTAAGCAACTGGCACACAACAAAACACCGGGCAGCGATGGTTTGCCTGTAGAATACTATCTGACATATATTGACCTTCTGGCCCCCAGGCTATTGGGGATCTACCAGGAGGCCAGACAGACGGGAATATTGCCAACTTCTACTAGAGAGGCTATCATTGTCCCGCTCCTCAAGCCAGGAAATCCGCCGACTGACCCAGCTGCGTACAGGCCCCTCTCCATGCTTACTACAGATTATAAAATACTGAGTCGGGTGCTGGCCACGAGACTCCTTCCTTTTATGACTCGGTTGGTGCATTCGGACAAAGCTGGCTTTATCATGGCGCGCAATACCGCCAGTAGCATACGTAGGTTGATAGGGATATTAGATGGAGGTCGTGAAATGGAGGGGCAGGCGCTCGTCCTTTCTGTCGACATAGCCAAGGCGTTTGACAGTCTGGAATTGCCATATCTGTTTTCAGTCATGACAGGGTTTGGACTGGGAGCTGATTACGTTCGTTGGGCAGCAATTCTATACTGGTCGGCAACAGCTAGAGTCCAGGTGGGGAGGGTTATTTCCTCTTCCTACCCAGTGGGACGGGGCACTAGACAAGGCTGCCGGTTGTCCCCACTGTTATTTGCCCTTGCAATTGAACCACTGTCGGCGCAAGCTATAATGGGGGGGGAATACAGAGGGCTCCAGCTCAGCGGTCATACACACTATATTTCGCTTTATGCGGATGACCTCCTGATGTTTTTGGGGGATGCGGGGGAGGCCCTGGTGGGGGCACAATTCCTTCTAGCCCGTTTCGGAGATATATCAGGGCTACGGGTTAACTGGACCAAGACTTGTGTTTTCCCAGTGTCTAGTGCATGTAGCCCGCCTACTCTGCCGCCTGATCTGGTGTGGGAGCCGAGGGGCCTACCCTATTTGGGTACACAGGTGTTTCATGATCAGGGGGATCTCTTTGAGGGCCATATTGAGAGAGCGATGAGGGGTCTGAGAGGTAGCATGAAGTTTTGGGGGACCTTACCATTGTCGGTGGCAGGCCGAATAGCGCTTTTGAAGATGGTGGCGCTTTCCCGCTTGTTATACTTCTTTCGGACACTGCCGATCCGGGTGCCAGTAATTTTTTTTAGATGCTCCGCATGGTAATTGATTATGTTATTTGTTAATTAATTTTTTTAATTGGTAATTAAGGTTTGTTATTGGTAATTACATTTTTTAATTGCCAATTAATTTTTTTTATTGGTAATTAAGGTTTGTTATTGGTAATTACATTTTCTAATTGATAATTAATTTTTGTAATTGGTAATTCATTTTTTTAAATTGGTAATTGATATTTTTAATTGTTAATAACTTTTTATTAATTGAAAATTCATTTGATTAATTGGTAAATAATTTTTCATAATTTTTTTTTTTTTTTATATCCTCATCTTGCGATTATTGTATGTTTGCGGAGTATCAGGTGTCTGCCTCTTTTCTCCTTTCCGACACTGCCCCATGATCTCTCTTGGCTGGGGAGTTTTGACCTCTTGTTTTTGAGGAGTTTCCTTTACTCGTTACATAACTCTACTTCTGGCTGGGATCGGGGGGAGCTAGCCAGCTTGGCTACTCGACAAGTACCATACTTGTCCACCAGAGGATGTAATCGCTTTAATCATAGGACTTAAGTAAGATATTTATTTGGGGTTTAGGAAGGTTTCAAAACTATCCCAGAACTTAAATCTTTTGCTAACATTTCGTAACTTATCAAGTTTATTGATTCTTATTGCTGAGTTCAGCCATTCTGCATGTGTTGGGCAAGAGGATCCTATCCATTTGATGCAAATCTCTCTCCTTGCAAGAACTATTAAAACAAAGAGGAGATTCTCCTCCTCCTTAGTGAGCCCCCATTCATTACCTGAGTTTAATATCCCAAAAAGAATAAGAGTAATACTCAGAGTTAGTTGTTTGGACAGGATAGTGCTCAGGGTCTTACCGACTTGGTCCCAAAACTCTTTCAATTGAGGGCAGTTTTTAAACATGTGGATGTCATCTGATTTTTCCTCTCCACATTTGGGGCATTTCTTTATTCCAGCATTCTTAAATTTGGAGAGTTTTTTTGGTGTCCAGTATGCCCTATGGATTGTGTATAAATGGTTTCTCTTCAGAGCCGCAGATTTCAGGCTGGACCAGCATTTATCCACTGATTTTTCCCAAATTAAGTGCAAATCCTTAATTACAATGTCTTTCCCCCATATTTGGGTTTCCATATTGACGTTAATATCGTTGGCCATTATTAGAGCCCAGTACCACTTTGCTACTTCTTTTGGTAATCGCGTTGTTTTGATCATGTCGTCTTCCAATTTTTCATTCCCGTTTATACTGGGCAAGGTTCTGGACCAGCTTAACATTTGGTAATATTTAAACTTGGATAGAGTGTTGTTTGTTATTTCTTGCAGTTCTAACCATGTTTTTAAGTTTGAGCCATTTAGTATTTGTCCCCAAAATTTAATGTCGGCTCTCTTTAAGGCCAGTGCGAGAGTGTCTTTTAAGCATTCTGGGGTTCCAGGACATTCCCAGATAGGAGCCCACTTGCTATAGTACGGTATTTTTAGAATGCCTCTAATTTGTGTCCATATCTTTGCTGCATCCCTTAGAATCTTGAGCTTTATTTTTTTAAAGTATTTGGGATGTCCAAACTTAAACAACGCCTGATCCTCTGATTTTGTGATTGCTTTAACGTGAGCGGGGTAGTATTCGTGGTTTTTTAGTAATACTTTAGTATTTTTAAATTGAAAAGCTCTGCAATACTCCACTAAGTCTGGGCTGGCCAACCCACCATCTTTCTTGCTCCTCCTGATCTTTTTCCATGAAATCCTCGATCCTTTTGCTGCCCATATAAAGCTTGTTATGTTTCTCTGTGCTCGAGCTAATTCCGTCTTTCCAAATTCCATTGGTATCGTGTTAAATAAAAAAGTAAACTTTGGCAAGACGGTCATCTTTATTATATTTGATCTCCCAATTAAGCTCAACGGTAGAGAGGTCCATGTCTCAAGCAGTTTTCTTACCTCTCCGGCAACTTTGTTTAGATTTCTGTTTGCAATCTTCGCTATATCATGATTTATTAGAATTCCTAAATACCTTATTTCGTTTTTTATGAAATTGCTTTGAAAGGTCGAATTCCATGTCATGACCTCTGTCTTTGCTTGATTCACCAGATATCCTGAGATTTTTTCGAATGACTTTAAAACTTTCTCGATACTTGCTTTAGCTTTTGGATAATTGTCGGTAAAAATCATTAAGTCGTCCGCGTAAAGAGCGATTTTTTTCTCCCATGTGCCATATTTGAAAGGGATGATTTTATTATTGTTTCTTAATTTGTTTGCCAATGGTTCGATATATAAGTTAAATAATAAAGGGGAGAGTGGACAGCCCTGTCTCATTCCTCTGGTTATCTTTATATTTTCTGTTAAGCTGCCATTAATTAGGACCTTTGATCTGGGATTTTTATAAATCTGATTTATCATACTGATAAAATGAGGTCCGAAATTGTTCTTGACCATAACCTTCTCAAGAAAGGCCCAATTGACCCTATCAAATGCCTTTGCGGCATCGACAGCAAGTATGGTAAGTGGGATTTTTTCACTCGTTGCGATATCTATTGCGGTTAGGAGCTCTTGTGTTACTTCATGAAGATATCTTCCTTTAATGAACCCTTTTTGATCTTGATGTGATAATTTTGATAGTACTCTCCCTAGTCGAGCAGCCATTACTTTAGTAAATATTTTATAGTCCGTGTTTAATAGTGATATTGGACAATATGACTCGCATTTAAGAGGGTTCTTGCCGGGTTTCAAAATAATTGTAATTATGGCATTGTTCCAAGAGTCTGGTATGGTTTTCTGTTGTGTTAAAATTAGATTAATTAGTCTGGTTATATGAGGGAGTATGACGTTTTTCAGTTTCATGTATAACTCGTTTGGTAGGGCATCCGGCCCTGCAGCTTTTCCCTTTTTCAAACTTTTGATGGCATCTGCCACTTCTTCTTCTTGAACTTCTTTGTCCAGCGCCTCTCTTTCATTCTCTTCAAGTTTTAGAAGTGCTGCATCATTCAAGTAGGAATTAATCATTTGATCTGAAGGGTTTATATCTTCCGTGTATAGATCTTTAAAAAATCTCCAAAATTCATACTTGATAGTGTTTTCATCAGAGGTAGGAATTGTTTGATCTTCCGGGATAATACTTTCCACTTTGTTTTTAGCCAGATCCGATTTAAGCTTCCATGCCAACCATTTTCCACAACCTTCACCAAACTCATGTTTCGCCAGTTTGCTACAGTCCCATTTTTTCTGTAACCTCTCTTCCAGAATTTGATCGATTTTATCTTTTTGAGTCTGTCTTTTTTTAAGGAGATCTAGTTTCTTTTCCTCCTCTTGTTCTGTGGTTATTGCGATATCTAAGGAGCTGATCTCTGATTCCAAGTCAAAGATCTCTTGTTTCACTTGTTTATTCTTGTGTGCCCCTAAACTCAAGAGTTTACCCCTTATGACAGCTTTGTAGGTATCCCAGGTTATTTGATCTGTGGTACCTGACGCATTTAACTCAAAACAAAATTCTTTGTCTCAGTTTCCAGCTCCTTTACAATTTCTTCGTCTTCCAGCAAAGCTCTTTCGACTGTAAATCTCCTTTCAGTTATGTTTTCTGTAATTTGTATTTCTAATTGTACTGCTGAATGATCTGAGAGGTGAGCTGGTAGGTGAGATACTCTTTTTACTTTCTTTGATAGTTCATTGCTAACCAAAAAGAAGTCGATCCTGGATTTGTGTCCCAGTTTTTTGTTATGTAGAGTAAACGGGTGTGATTTTTCTCCTTTTTTTTTCCAGATATCTACCAGATTAAGATCCCTTTTATAAGTCACAATCCATTGTCTCATTTTCTTTAAGTTAGTATGTCTACCTGGTGGTGACCTGTCTAGTTTTAGGTCCATTACTAGGTTAAAATCACCTCCCAATACTATGGGAGAGGTAGCTAGTAGTAATTGTGAGTACAAATTTCGCAGCGTATCGGCATCATCCAAATTCGGACCATAATACCCTGTGATAGTAATGGGAGAATTTCCTATTCTAACATTAGCTGTGGCCCATCTTCCTTTACTGTCTACTTCTGAACTGGTTATAGTGGCTTTTAAGGACTTTTTAAAAATTATCGCTATTCCCTTAATATTACATTGTTGTGTTGTACATATTATGGTATCTACCCACCATAGGTTCTTAATTATTTGATCCCATTCTTCTTTTAACAGGTGAGTTTCTTGTAATATTATTATCTCGCTTTTCCCAGTTCTGATGTACTCTAAGATTTTATTCCTTCTGCTTTTTATTCTCAGACCGTTCACATTCCAGGATAGGATATTTACATCCCTACATGCAGTCCCCATTTGTTCTGTTCGATTGATAAGAATTGTGTTTCACTCCTAGCTGTATTAACTTTTTTTGAATATTTGCAGATGAGGAATTTTTTAGTTTTTTTTCCCGTATTTTGCTCCCCACCCTTTTTCGTGTAGTTTCATACTTTCTAATTTGTGCTTTGAAGTTACCCTCCCCGGGGAAGCCTCCATCTTCTTCTCCTTCGGTTATCTTTGTAACCCTTTTGGCTTCCCGACCCCATCCCCGTGATTTTGTCTATGTACAGTTAAAAAAAAAATGAAATTAACTGGTTGGTTTATAGCTTCTTCATATTTTTTCTACGTTTTGTCCTTGTGTATGGTTTAAATCTGTATCTCCTTATACTCTTTTTATATATATCTATATATACAGGTTTTTTATTATTATTTTTTTTTGTTGTATTTTTTGTATTTTTTTGTGTTTCAGAGTTTATATAAGGTTGTGTGAATTACAGATTACAAGTTATAGGTTATCAGATAATCTATATGATTATATGTGGACATTTAACTCAGAGGTTCTTCTGCGCGTATTTGATCCCTAATTAACTCTATCAGATTCTTCACCTCTTCAGGCTCTCTTAAATTGCGCATTTTATTTCTCCACATAATTCGTAGTGAAGGTGGAAATTTCATTTGCACCGTGGCACCTAGTTGTTGCAGTTCAGACATTAGATTTCCCAGTTCCCATTGTCTGGTCTGAGAGGCTTTTGACATATCTGATCTTATTTTGAAATTCCAACTATCTTTGTTGTATGTCCCTTTTTTCAACGCCTCTCCCAAAATCCTATCCTTCAGCGTATATGTTTTGAAATTGACTAGGATCTTTCTGGGGGTTTTTCTTTCTTTGCTCTTTCCATACGGGTCTCTGTGAACTCTCTGAATATCCTCCTCTAGAGTTCCTTTGTCTGCCCATGAGAAATGTTCCATCAAAAGCGCCACTACAAATGCTTTTACGTCTTTGCCTTCTTGATTTTCTGGCACATTTAAGATCCTTATGTTATTTTTCCTCGCTTGGTTTTCTAAGGATTCCAGTTTTTCATTCATGGTTTTATTTTCCAATCTCAGAGAATTTATTTCCTTTCTGTTTTTCTCCACCTTTTTGTCCAGACTAGAGACTTCCTTTTCTACTGCTGTTACTCTATCACCTAATGCATTCAGCTTGGTGTCCAGTTTATCGCAAACCTCCTGTATTTTGTTTTGTTTTGATTCGGAGATAGAGAATTTCTCTTTCATTTCTACCCATATTTTTTCAAGTAGTTCGTCTGTATGAGTTTTTGTTATATCCTTGGTAAACTCTAAAGACCTTGAGTCATCATCTTCCTTATCTTCAGCCTCTTCAACCTCATCAGTTAAGCTTGCAGTTATATTTACTGCTGCTGCAGCAGAGATGTCTGCGCCCCCCTCCGCCATATGAGTTACCACTCTCTCTTCTGAACTACTTTCTTTAATTTTCCAGATTTCTTCCAGACTTATGTTCTCTATCAAGATTTTTTTCTTAGTTCGAGGTTTTCTCCCCTTGTTTACGCTACCTGTACTCGATTTTCCAGCTTGAATAGGGACTTCTCGCTGCTTTTCTTTTCTTAAGGAGTGGGTATCCGGAAATTTGATTTTAGGTTTAGTTGTTATATCTTCTTTCTCGCTTTCCAGAACTACTGATGTTCTTTGCTCTTCTAAGCAAAGAGATTCCGAGCTCTGTTCTTGCTGCTGGATTTTAAAATATGACCTGAGAGAAGGAGTGACTTTTATTTTTGCTTTAGATTTCTGACCAGACTCCAAGTTCTTCTCTCCCCTCTCTAGATTGTTTTTTAAATAGCTTTTGAGTGAGGTTTTTTGCTTTTTCCTGCTTACTTTTGGGGTGATGCCTTTCGGAAATTGCTCCTGACTTAAAAACTTTCTATTCCGCAAGCTGTAGAAAGATTTCGCTGTGTTAGGTTTAGTTTCTAGTTGTGGGGGTTCTGCTTCAAGTTTGGATTTAGTTTGAATTATTGGAAGATTTTTTGGGTCTTGAGGCGGTTTCTCCTTTATTTCTTCCGGTTTTGATTCTGTTATTCTACTCATATGCTGATTGTTTGTATGACAAGGTTGAAAATATTTATATGTTTGGCAATGCAGAAGACATTGAAAAAGCTGACTATTACCACTATTACCAGTGCTAAAAGTATAGCCTGTGTTATAGCCTGTATTATAATACAAATCTGTTTGTTGTGCTTTGCAGTGCAGTTTTTCCAGCACCCAAACACTCTCTGCTCTGAAAACGTTACTTGTTTCCTTTCCTTTGTGATCAAATTTTGAACTTTCCAACCATGCCTTTTTGCAATCTTTTGTGAATCTTATCGTGCTCCTGCAGTCACTGCAGTCACTCTTTTGCACCGTCGCGTTTGTTTCTGTGTATGTCTCTGTATTTCCCAGACCGCCCGCTATCAAGGTTGAAACTGAGCTTTCCTTGCAGTTTTTCTCGACCTGCCGCTTTTGCCGCTTCTGGTCCCTGACTCTGCCGCTCGTGCCCCGGAACTGAAAACTCAGTCTTCCGGAGGCACGGCAGCAGCGCAATCTCGCCTCCCTCGCAGCGCTCCACCTCTCCGTACCTGTCTCCGCGGTGGGGCGACCTCTGGGACTTTTCTCCGCCTGGCTTGTTCCGCTTGTTCCGCTGCTTACTCCGTCCGCTCCAGCGACAATTCCCACGGGAACTGGGTCTGGGTCCCAGTCAGGAAGTATGCCTCCCGCCTCCGAGGCACCGCGAGCGGAGCACCGTACTTCAGCTTTCTCCCCGCTGCTCAAAGGGAGAGGGGAAAGTCCAAGGAGCCCAAAAAGAACCACCATGCCACGCACAGCTCAGCTCGCACAGCTTGCAGGTAAGACTTGTTAAATATATATTTTAGTTTGTCTCGTTCATGGGTAGTTTTCTGCTATGCACCGCACCTCCATACTCCATATACTTCATGAATTCTATTTCATTACTGCATGTTTCACGCTGTCTTTTCCAACCGCCGTAGTGGTCAATCACGGGTGTGCCGTGAGCTCTCCGACTGAGCTTCCTACTCGGCCGCCATCTTCCCCGCCTACATCCATAAATTTTTTTAAATAAAAAAATTGTTTACCATTTTTTAATTGTTAATCCATTTTTAAATATTAATATGTTTTTTCATTTGAAAAATATTTTAGTGTTCAATATTTATTATTTGGTCATTTATATTTCTTAAATAATAATTATTGGTATTTATTGTTAATTTATTGTTAATTATTCAATTGTAATTATGTTTTGAGTAATTATTAATGGGTATTTGCAAATGATGTAAAGGTATTTAAAAATTAAATTTGTAATTATTTTATTTACAACTATTATTTATAAGCATGTTATATTTAACTTTTACGCTATCCAATGCTTTCCCTACTGTTGCACTCTCTGGAGTTGGAATAGTAATTTTTACCCCTACGCTATCCAACGCTTTCCCTACTGTTGCACTCTCTGGAGTTGGAATAGTAATTTTTACCCCTATGCTATACTACGTTTTCCCTTCTGTTGCACTCTCTGGAGTGGTAATAGTATTTTTTACCCCTACGCTATCCAACGCTTTCCCTACTGTTGAACTCTCTGGAGTTGGAATAGTAATTTTTACCCCTATGCTATCCAACGTTTTCCCTACTGTTGCACTCTCTGGAGTTGGAATAGTAATTTTTACCCCTACGCTATACTACGTTTTCCCTTCCGTTGCACTCTCTGGAGTGGTAATAGTATTTTTTACTCCTACGCTATCCAACGCTTTCCCTACTGTTGAACTCTCTGGAGTTGGAATAGTAATTTTTACCCCTATGCTATCCAACGTTTTCCCTACTGTGGAACTCTCTGGAGTGGGAATAGTAATTTTTACCCCTACGCTATCCAACACTTTCCCTACTGTTGCACTCTCTGAAGTTGGAATAGTAATTTTTACCCCTACGCTATCCAATGTTTTGCCTACTGTTGCACTGTTTGGTGTTGGAATCGTAATTTTAACCCCTACGCTATCCAACGTTTTCTCTACTGTTGCACTCTCTGGAGTTGGAATAGTAATTTTTACCTCTACGCTTATACAACGGTTTCTCTCCTATTGAGTTCTCAGGAGTGGGAATGGTAATTTTAAGTTCTATGCTAGCCAACATTTTTATTAATGTATTTTTTTTACTTATGGATTTTGAATAGTATTTTTATTTATTTAGTTATTTCATTTTTTTGGTAACAATTTAGATAATGTAGTATATAACTAATTTTTTGAAATATTAAAGATATATTTAATTTTTTTAATGTAATAAACATAATTCTTTACTTTTTATTTATGTTTATGTTTTATGTTTGTAAATGTATTTGTAATTTATATTATTTTTTATTAATTTATAAATTATTAAAATAATGATTACAACGTATTGTTAATTGTGTATATATTTTTTATTTTCTGTATATGTTTAATTAATTTATTATTATTAAATATGTATTATTTGTTATTTTAAATATTATTAGATGTTTAACTATGCTTATTTTATTTATTAGTGTTATTTACTTTATTTTACATTTATATTTTTACAGAAAAAAACGATATTTTTAACCTCAATATTTTTAACATATATATATTTTTTTTGCTATTTTTGTACTTACCATGTTGTAGATAGGATGTCGATATTCTTGCCTTCGATATTTCTGCATTGATATTCCTGTAGGTAGATATTTTCAACTTCGATATTTTGTCAGTGATTCCGCAGGAGTAGGTGCTCTTAAAAATATTGGCTATACCTCTACCCCTGCCGTTAGGGCGGTCTTTCCAGACCATTTGGTAACCCTTAGGAATGGCTAAAGCAACTGCAGGATTGGATGAGTCACATAGCCAGGTCTCCATTAGAAATAGAAAATCCGGGCTAACATCTTCCAATAATTCAAATATATTGAGGGCGTGCTTATGCATAGATCTGGTGTTGAGGAGCATGCAAAGCAGTTTACCTTCCGCCCTGGCTTTGTTCAAGCTAGAGGACACAGAAGAAGCCTGAGTCAGGGGATTACCAGTAGGTTCAAAAGATAAGATAGGCGCCCAAACACAGTGGGAGCATAATGTACTCTTAGACATACTGTCAGGGGACAGTGGGGTGCAACAACTCACACCTTCACGCATTTCCCTTAGTCTATCTATGGAAAAAGTCTGTCAATCAGTAATACTTACAGAGCCACCGGCAGCATTTCCAGTGCCGGGCGCTTCCGGGACGCAGACGGGCGCAAACGAGCTTGCCTTCAGCGCGCCATCGGCATGCCCGCTGCGCGTACGCCCCAGAGTGCTTTTTAAAGCCCACCCTCAATTAGCTCTAGAGCGCTAACCCCGAAAAACGCAGTGGGCCCGCTTGCACTCACGGGCACAACCGGAAGAAAGCAGAGGCAGTCCGGCTGGTCAGCAGCCAAACTGCGACAGAAATCAATTAAAATCAGCGAGGACAGTACGTTAAAAGAGTTAACAGAGAACAAGATTTAAAACTGTAATGTGTGCAAGTAGGCTGAGCAGCGAGCGTTTATATGTGCAAATAGGCAAATGAGCTAAGCAGCAATTCAGACCCTTAAAAATTTAGCATGGAGCAGCGCGACACTCACGCTACGCGATCGCCCCAAAGTGCTTTTTAAAGCCCACCCTCAATTAGCGCTACAGCGCTAACCCCAGAATCGCGGTGGGTGCGCTTGCATGGATGGGCACAACCGGAAGAAAGCAGAGGAAGTCGGGCTGGTCAGCAGCCAAACTGCAGCAGATATCAATTAAAATCAGCGAGGACAGTAAGTTAAAAGAGTTAACAGAGGGGACCAAAGCTTACCTTGAGACACCAGCCGCGAGGGAAATGGCAAACATGGCAGCAAGGACACAGGCAGAGCGGGAGCGCCGAGAGACTCCCGCACCTCTACCTCTACCGCCTACAAGCCCCAGCAGCCTTAGGGGCGGCGCAGCAGGAGCGCGTCAGCAGAGCGCCCGGAGGCGCTAGAAAGCGGAGCCTGCGTCCTCTCGCCCCGCGAGTCGCACACAGGAGCGCCCGGGGCTAAGCCCGGGCAAAGGGCGGGCCCTCTACGGCCCTCATCGGCAGGAGTAGGCAGGGACAGGGCCAGAAACGCTGCAGGAAATATTTGCGTGACCCATTCTTCAAGTAAGACTTATTGCTTTAAGATTTTGCTACCTGTCATTTTACTTGAACAATAGTGAGTTTGCGTGTATTTTGTAAACATGCCTACAAAACCTGAGGAAGCCCCGCTAAACACTACTGACAATTACCGTCCAGACTGTTAAAAAAATAAACATGCAGAGGAGAGATTCTCTGGGGTTGAGCCAATCTCCAGACTTACGATGTCTGTCCCCTTCCGCATCTACTCTGACTGATGACACCATTCTGCAGGAAGCTCATCGCGTGGTCATAACTAGCGGCCCTATTTCTCAAGAAACAACTGGCACATCTGTTAACGTAGCCTCGGCCTCTGAGGTACCCAATGTTGAGGCTGAGAGCGACATTGACATTGGCTCCGAACAGGAGAAACAGACTTGCGTCTCATCTGACGAGCAGTCGCCTAAAGGGCATGCCACCAGGTCAAGACGACTATGCACCAAAAATCCACCAAAGTGGGGCGGGCTACGATCGGGGACAAGATGGAAGAGGGCTATTACTCCAAAATCTAAGCAAGTGAATAGTGTTGAGGATAAATCAAATCACACATTTGAGGATGCTTTTTTTGAAAAAATTGCTGATTTTCTTGAGTTAAAAATCAACGCTATTATTAAACCTCTAATATCAAAAATTGACAAACTGCAAGAAGAGGTCAAGAAGTTGGGTGGACTCCATACTATGGTTGCAGTTGGGGTAGAAAATATAACTACGCTAGTTACAAATTTGAGTAATAACACAGGGGGAAATGTTGTTAGAGAGGTTGTAGGTGAAGGCGTAGGAAACCAGTTGCCAGAAGAGAATTCACCACCTCATCCACCAACATTGACTGTTAACAGTGAGGGTCCTCTATTAGTTAACACCTCAACAGACAGAATCCCTTCGGTCAATATCCCCCCAGTACAAGTTCACTCAATGGACCCCCTACAATTCATAGTTGAAGCCACACCAGTGGTTTTAGTTCTAGCAAATGTCCCTCCTCTGGAAGGGGGAACAGCGGAAAGTTCCACTTCTCTCACAAGCAAGGCCTTACACTGGTTAACCAGTAACATGCGGCTAGCACCAGGGGGAAAGTACTATCTGGCAAGCGTAATCAAGTCAGCAACTAGGGTCCCCTGGTTGGGAAACTGGCCGAAAAAGTTTAATGGGGACTGCGTGGCAGTGAGCTTTTCAAATCAAGACGTCCTTCCCAACATTCTTGCTAACTTATTCCCTCCCCAACGCAGACAGGGTACTGTTGTTCCCTTAACCCTAAAGTTTTTCTACGGTGAACAGCAGAATGTTACCTACCCAAGGACCCCTGCGCCAGGGTGGGACAGAAATTGGGATTCGAACCTCAGATGGGGCCAGGACCCAAGGTATAATGTAGCAGCCCACCATTTCCAATCAGTACAGCACAATCCTTTTGCACAACCCCTTCAACTGTTCAATCGCTATGCCCCGTTATCTTTCATGGACCAAAACGATTGACTCTCCCCTAGACAAGACAGTAATGGTGAGGGTCCTCAGCCTGCTTCCAGTTCATTAGTTCGGAACTTTGCAGGTATTAGGGTCTGTAGAATTATGAGCTGGAATATCGCTGGTCTCAGAGCCAAATATAACGACAAGAATTGGCTGGACATAATTAGATCCTATGACGTCCTTGCCTTTCAAGTAACCTGGGAAACGTCAGACAGACTGGCTTTGGACGGCTTTTCCCACTTTACTGTACCTGCAGATCCTAGTAAAGCAGGAAGGGCAAAGGGGGGCTTGGCTATATACATCTCACTAGATATTCAAGGAAAGCCAAGACATATTAAATCTAACTTAAAAAACTGTTTAGCGGTTGAACTAACTACACCAAACTTTCAGCCCATATTATTTGTTAATTTTTATAATTCCCCCGTCAGTCAAACCCCAAACGAGCATCTGCTAACTCTAGATGAATTCCTGTCTACCCACAGTGAGAACAGTGTCCATGGGTATGAGGTGATCCTTATGGGCGACTTTAACATCCATCCATGCCATGCGGATTGCCACGTGGAACACGAGGAATCTTCCCCCTATTCCTCCCCACCGCATTTCGAACACTCATCACGTGGAGAGGCTTTGGAATTGCTCCTAGCTACTTTTAACCTTTATGAATCATGTAGTTGCCCCACAGGCCCGAGGTTACCAACATATGTGGGCAATGACACAGGCACAATTATAGACTATAACTTTTTATCCTCTAGTATTCTGCCTGAAGTTATTAACTATAAGGTAGAAACTACAGTTTTTAGCGATCATAACCCTGTGATTCTAGAGACCATATCACAGGGAGTCTTGGGAAAAAGGGAGATTGATGCTTTATGTGTGACAGAATTAGTCCCGAGAGATCAGAATCGTAGACTGAAATGGGATCAAGTAACCCCAATCACCTTTTTACAGGAAACTCTGGCTAAAGTTGAGGGGGAGGTTCCCATTTGTTTGGATAATAATAATTCTGGTACCACCATGATAGAGGTTTTCAATGTTATCTGCCGTCAGGTCAATTTAGACCTGACCGTAAAGACAAAGCCTAATAGGCTCAGGGGTCCCAAATGGTTTGACTCAAATTGTTCCAAGGCTCACTCAATCCTCCTAAAGGCTCTAAAAAACAAACCTAGAGATAAAGAGCAGATAGCATCACTGAGGAAACAATACAGTTATGCTATCAGGGTGAGGAAATCTGAGATCAATAAGGAGGCCTGGAAAGATTTATTATTGCCTGATATACAGAGAGACAGCGCCAAATTCTGGGCAATAATAAACCACCCATACTTTGTGGGACTAGAGAATCAGAGAGCAGATTGCATTATACCAGACGAACAGTGGGTGACACATTTCAGTAACATCTATAGCTGCCCTGATACCACTCAAGACTGTGAGATGCCATTTACACAAGCAGTAACTACCATCTCTCCTTTTAGTTTAGAGGAGGTGAAAAAAGCAATTAATGACACACTCAGTAAAAAGGCACCGGGGCCTGATGCCGTTCCCGCAGATTTCTTCAAGAGTGCCCCTGAACTAAGTGCCAAGATTCTCACAAATATTTTTAATGCTACAAGGGATCTCATCTTTCCTACTAGTTGGGCCAAGTCCACGATAGTACCGATCTTTAAAAAAGGACAGAGGACTGACCCGGCCTGTTATAGGCCAATTTCTCTCATTGATTCCAGTGTTAAAATCTTGGGAAGAGTCCTTTTAGGAAGACTGACTCAGCTTCTAGAAGGGAAGGGTGTCCTATCAAACGCACAATACGGTTTTAGAGCCAAAAGAGGAACCTTAGACCAGTGCCTAAACCTAGAACTGATCATAAATAAATACGTAATCGCCAAGGGGGGTTCTCTGTACATGGCCTTTATGGACCTCTCCTCAGCCTTTGACCTGGTCAACAGGGCTAAGCTGTGGAGGGTCCTTTTGACCATGGGCATTGACCCCCCTTCGGTTGGATACCTGGCTGAGCTACATAGGGACCTCATGACCTCGGTCAGAGTGACTAGGGAAGGGAGATGCACTTGCCACTTTAAGTCAGAGAGGGGGGTTAGGCAAGGGTGTATCCTTGCCCCCCTCCTCTTTACTCTCTACATAAACGATCTCGAGGTAGTCTTGGCAGCATCCCACACCGATATCCCGCGTGCAGGTGAGACAAAGATACCTGTCCTCCTGTACGCGGACAACGCAGTTCTTTTGGCACGCTCCGGAGTGGCACTAAATAAACTCCTCTCATCTTTTGGGGACTTCATGTCCTTGTTGGACATGAAAACCAACACAGAGAAATCTCACGTAATGATTGCAGGAGCTGCAGGCAGGAAAAGAAAGTCGAAAACATTTTTTTGTGCTGGGAAAGAGGTCAGGAGAGTTCCATCTTTTCCATATTTAGTGGTGACCTTCGACGAAAAGGGCACTTGGGGCCCCCAGCATTCCTTTAAAAGCCACGCTGTTGCAAGAGCGGCAGCAGGGTTGCTTGGCTTTGCTAAAAAAACTGGGAGCCCGCCCCATGAAAAGCATTATAAAGGTCTATAAAGCAAAATGTTTGTCTGTTGCCCAGTACGGTTCTGTTATTTGGGGGTACACTAATCATGACAAAATCCAGAAAGTAGAAAACAAATTTCTGAGAACCCTGCTTTCTATCCCCCAATCGACTTCCACCTATGCAATACACACAGAGCTAGGATTGGGCTATATAACTGACATTTTAAAACTAGCCCCAGTTATTGGATGGATGAAAGCTTGGCTTAACCAGGAGCTTACATTAAATCACATCATCTTAAAAGATTGTTTAGCCCTGGACAGAGCCCAAAACATTCTGTGGGTAAAATATGTACAAACGCAGCTAATTTTAGCTGGCCGACCGGAGCTTTTCTCATCTCCAGATTTGATAAGGCAGGAAGATCTTAAAATAGTAAAAAAGTACCCTGACAAATTTATATGTTATGGAGAGGGAAGCCATAGAGCTAAAAAAAAAACATGGCTAGGAAACACTGTTTGTTGACATCTGTCCCGGAAATGGAACCATACCTTTTCCTGGTAACTAAACCATACCATCGTTTCCTTCTAACGAGATTCCGTTTTGATTTGATCCACTTCATTCTGGGCAATTTTAAAATATGGAATAGACCCGATAATGCTGAACCATGTGATTGTGATCACTTTTCCACCCAGGACACGATTCACTTTACCATGTTCTGCGGCCATTATACTGAGATTAGAAAAAGATATTTGCTTCCAATTTTGCGCAATCTAGGTTTTATTCAGGTAAAACCAGCCCTGATGTTCCTGCAACTCCTTCCCAATGTAAGAGTAGCTTTTCATGTTGCTAGTTTTTTAGTTTCAGGAGCACGCATAAATAAGCATCGCACAAGAACTAGGCACCTTATTCCTGAATATTGATTTCCCTTTTTTATTTCACTGATCTTAAACGCTTTATTTTTTTTTTTTTTAAGTCTCTTCTTAATATTCTTAACATTTTCGTATAACTTATCTTGTACATTGTGATTTTAGAGTTTTTAAATATTGATTGTCTGTCAAAATTATGTACTAATTCGTGTTCTGATGAAATGTTGCTATGTAATAATGCTCGTTCTTTTATGATTTTTAATAATCGAATAAAGATAATTGACTGACTGACTGAGTTAACAGAGAGCAAGATTTAAAACTGTCATGTGTGCAAGTAGGCTGAGTAGCGAGTTTTTACATGTGCAAATAGGCAAATGAGCTAAGCAGCAATTCACACCCTTAAAAATTCAGCCAGCAGCAGCGCGACACTCGCGCTGCGCCATCGCCCTAGAGTGCTTTTTAAAGTCCAGCCTCAATTAGCGCTAGAGCGCTAACACCGGAAACGCAGTGGGCGGGCTCGCATGGAAGGGCACAACCGGAAGAAAGCAGAGGCAGTCGGGCAGGTCAGCAGCCAAACTGCAGAAGAAATCAATTAAAATCAGCGAGTACAGTAAGTTAAAAGAGTTAACATGGAACAAGATTTAAAACTGTCATTGGACAAGTAGACTGAGCGGCGAGTGTTTATATGTGGAAATAGGCAAATGAGCTAAGCAGCAATTCAGACCCTCAAAAATGCAGCCAGCAGCAGTGCGACACTCACTCACAAAATCTTTAGTCCAGTCCTAAAACCATGGCTTCATACCATCCTATGGTCAAATGAGGTAAAACGTGGAAATCTTATACTTAAAGTCTCACGAGAGAATAGTAAAACACAGGGACCATTTATCTTCGTAAATATGTGCCCCTCGATCATTCCTTCATATGTGAAAAAGGCCCAGGAAATCTTTCCTTCATATATGATTAGAATCAGGCCTTCAGGCCTTTGTGCATGACCAACTCCTGGCAGTATCCGGTCTGCGTCTGTGATACGTGGCTGTAGAGAATCAGCGGATGCCTACCGATGAAATGCTGATTCCGATGAAACTCTGAAACCCTGAATCTTTGTTTAATTGAATCATTGGTCCTGCTGAAGGTGGTTTAAAGAATGTAGGATACACCAAAACGTATGTCGACCTTTTGGAATCCGACCAGTGAAATATATGAGACATCAATAGGAAATGAGACATGTATGATGTACATATTCAACAATTAAATGTTGTCCTTTGCTATATTGTAACAAATGAAAAGACTTTTTGCCTATATATATTGTCGGGTTCCGTTGGTCAGCACTTTTACATATATCTTTTATCACATGTTTTAATTATGTGATTAGTGTACTTAGCACTCTCTTTTTTCAAATGAATTTCTATTCCTTGTAAAACAAAATATGAAAAATAAAAAATAATGTTTTTTTATACAATTTGTTATCTCTAAAGAACATTTGTTTTTGGAGGAAGAAACGTGTTTCTCTTGGGGGTCTGTATAAGCCATGGGATATTGTTAAAAGCAATATAGGTTCTGCAAGAGGTCCTTTACAGGTTTTGTTTGTCATTTTCCCCTCTCCTCTTGGACCAAAAACTAAGGGGCTCATTAGGATGGCGGACGGACCTGCGTCCGTCCGCGATCCCCAAGGTGGAGGGACCGTCCGCAGGGGCAGCGGCGGTTCCTCCAGTGCAATTAGGATGTGACCGCCACCCTGGCGGTCACATCCTGTATCTTTAACCTTGCGGCGGGTGCTGCTTGAAGCAGCACCAGCCGCAAGGTTAAAATTGCATGTTTTACATTTACATGCACAAAGCGGCAGGTACCGCGCGGTCCCTGCCACTTTGTTCATGTAAATGCTGTGCACCCTCACCCCCCTTCACCCTGGGGGCCCGCAAGGGGCCCACAGAAGCAAAGTTCCACAAGCTTTTCCACGGCGGAAAAGCCGCCGCGGAAAAGCATGTTCCAACACACATTGTAATTTGGCTGACGGTGTCTTGCAGACACTGCCACCAAATAGCCCCAACAACCCAGGGATCAGCGGCGGAAGGACCCGCCATCCACCGCTGTTCCCACGACCATCCCACCGCCATCCTAATCTGGCGGTGGGTGTTTCCTGTGGCCGCGGCGGTAAATCCGCATCCTCCGGGCCCGCGGTGGCTTCCGCCGGCCCGGAGGATGCAGATTCACTGCCATCCTAATGAGGCCTTAAATTAGGTGGTATCTTTCTACTATATTTATATAAAGGCAGCGAACCAGAGGGTTCATGCATAAACAGATTTGCCTGAATGTAAGATATTATTTTGGAACATAGCTGGGTTGCGCCAGAAAGCAAGAGATCCACAATGGGTTACTTTTGTCAAAGATTTTTCAATATTGTACCTGCAAGAGACCTGGTTGACGAACGAGTTGCACATAAATGGGTATAAAACCTACCACACACCGGCGGTTAGCTCTGTTTGTGGTAGAAACAAGGTGGGGCTCTGTACCTATGCCTCTAATTGTATTACTGTTAATAAGATAGATTTTAAAGTGCCAAATAGATGTTATCATATTGTATTATTGTATATGGATAAGAAGCACTCACTGGCCCGTGTAAATTTTAATTATTCATTTCCCCAAAGAGCAGCTATATGGTGTAGTGAGCAAACTACGGAAATATATCTCCTATATACAGGATAGCTCGATGGAAGATTTGTGCATTATTTGGGGCGGGGACTTTAATCATGTTGTATGCCAATATGCTTTGAGGGGGATTTGTGGTTTAAGCGTGGATAGAGATATCGAACACGCCCACTTCCAACACACAACAACAGGAGATTTGTTTAATACTATTGTTTATCAATTTGACTTAGGGTTCGCTAACGAACTTTGTTCCCCAAGTCCCATTCAAGAGTACATTTAATGGCAGAGGAGTTACAAAGATCCACGCAAGTAGGGTGTGTAATTTTGAAACTCACCCAAATGCAATGAGTGACCATTTTTCAATAAGTTTATCAATCTTCTTAGTAAGTGCTTTATCAAGTAAGGAGTCCTCATTGGAACAATACGCTTTTGAAATTCCACTTAATAGATTAAATGGGTATTCTTTGAGCTGGGAGAAAATAGATCAGACTGCGTTCTTTAACCAACTAATAATCAAGTGTAATAAGGGTGTGGTTGTCTGCCTTGATGAGTTTTCTGGCGATATCGAGGTTTTAAACTCATTTGGAAATATTATGAAGGAGACTAAGAAGTTATAAACAGTAAATATCAAGGTAAGGCAGCAGATGAAACATGGATGGTTTGGCTCGGGCTGTACTAAAGCACTTCCAAATTTGAAGAGAGTGCTACACAGGCAGGACAGTTGTCAAAGTGAAAGAAGATTGGCAAGGAGCGCCTATAAAATGGCACGTACTGCACACAAAAAGGTATTAAGAGCACAGGCATTGCATGCTCTGCACGACGTCTGTGTGCTTAGGGATAATAATAGCTTCTGGAAGGTGGTTAATGCGCTCCTATTAGCTCCAACGGATCTACCTTCAATAGATATAGCTATTAGTGAAGCAACATAGGTAGAGCACTTTACTAATTTATATAATGACGAGAAGCAAGACAGGGCCCATGTAGATCAGGATCCCTCCTTGCTGCCTGAAGACAGTTGTATGTTCCCCCCTGGATTTACGTTTCTCTTTGAATGAGGTTACAAGTGCTATAAATGATAGCGCTGCAGGCAAAGCCCCTGGTCCAGATGGAGTGCCTGTGGACATGTATAAATCTAATCTCTCATTCATGGGTCCACTATTAAATCATGTTTTAAAAGCTTGCTGCCAACAATGCTTGATTCCTTCCTGGTCGGATTCTATAGTAGTCCCAATATTTAAAAAGGGGGATCGCAATAATCCTACTTGTTATCGGCGATCTCCCTTTTGGACTCCTTTGTTAAAATAACTCGGCGTATCATCCTAAATAGGTTACAGACCTGGGCGGAAGAGAAAGGTGTTCTTTCTAAATTGCAATATGGCTTCGGTCAGGGTCTGGAGACCACTGAACAGGGATTAAATTTAAACCTTGTGATTGGCAAATACACGCAAGCCAAGCAAGGAAAATTATTCTTAGCATTCGTGGATCTGAGCTCTGCTTTTGATTGCGGGAGGCATGACAGATTGTGGAGCATATTAAATAAAATGGGTGTGGATTCCCCGCTCATACTTTTTATGAGACAGTTGTATAGTGACGCTTGTGCAAGGGTCCGGTTTGGAAAGCGGGTGAGTGTACACCCAAATTTCCTATTAGTAAAGGCCTGAGGCAAGGCTGTGAGCTCGCCCAAGTTATTTTTACTTCATATATTAACAATTTAGAACAATTTTTAACTAAACAATGCCAGGATCTCCCATTTATAAATAAACAACCTGTGCCCGCACTGCTTTACTAGGATTGCAGAAAGTTTTAACCAGTTTTACAGTGTTCATGAGTTCAAGGGGACTAAAAGGGAATATATCAAAGACCTACATAATGAAATGTGGTAAAAACAGTGCTAGGTGTCGTGATATTCTCATTGAAAATACCAAAGTGGAATGTATTAGTAGTTTCCCATATTTAGGTATCCAATTTGACTGTCGTGGAACTTAAGTACCAGCTGTGAGGGCCAGAAAGCTGATGTTTATTAAGACAATCGGTACACTGTAAAACTTTGCTAGAAGTCTGGGCAGAAGACCGGTGCCAGAGTTAATACTAATATATAAAGCTAAGTGCCTATCCACAGCAATGTACGGGGCGGGCATTTGGGGTTACATGGATGTGCAATCGATACAGCTAATAGGAAATGCATTTACCAAATATTTATTGGATGCCCTTAAAAACACGGCCAATTTTATCTGTCATTTGGAACTAGGCCTGTCGTATATTACAGACCTGATTAAAATTGAACCGTTGTTATTGTGGCACAAGGTATGGGCCTCTGAGGATACAAATTTTAATCGCGACATTGTCAGGGACTGCTTGGGGATGTCTAGGGTGACCGCTAGCCCGTGGTTAAATTATATAAAAAAGTTCACGAGTGACATTGACCACCCTGAATATTTTGAAAGTCCTGACAGTATTGTTGCAATTTCAAGAAAGGAAATAAAAGCAAATTGTCTTGCACATTTACAGACCATTCGACTTACTCCGGAGATTGTTAAATCTACAGAACTGGACAATCAACTAATATGATTGTGTTATGCTGCGCAGCCATATTTAGTTTGTGTACCGGGGAGCTATGATAGGAAGCTCTTAACTCGATTTCAGTTGGGGTCCTTTCACAGACTTATAAACTTCCCTACAACTAACGATTGGTTAAAAAATGTGAGTGTTTGCCCTTGTGATGCCATATCGCAACAATCTACATTGCATATTACTTTATTCTGTAAGTTCTATTTGTACCCAAGAAAAAGATTTTTAAAACCAATTTTAAAAAAGAGGGTCTTGAGACAATATTGCACAGCGTTCCTAGTGTTGCAATTCTAGATGATGAGTTGACCAGGTTATCTGTTGCTTCCTATTTGAAATGTGTTATTAATTATAGAAAATCTATGGGGGTATCTGAACCCTGATTATTTTTTAACTGTCAATGTAATTATTTTTCCCTGAAAAATGTTTTTTAGAAATTATTTAAATGAATATTTAAAACTGTGCTTTTATGATTTAGTTCTTAAATCGAATAAAGCTATTTTTTTATTTGATTTTGTCTGCCCATAGCTTACCTTAATGGATAGAGTGGAGTGCTCAGGGGAAGGGAGCAAAGGGACCTCAGAAATGTATTCTCAGTAGCGAGGAAACCTTCAAAATGTTCAAATCCCCAGAGTTCAGCCCCATGCAAGGCAGAACCCACTACCTTATGATCATAACCTGGAGTGGGGCAACTATTGGTTTGGTCTGGGAGGTCCTATGCTCCTTTATCAGAACCCCTGTGGTCTGCCTCTGCTGGAGGGTCCGCTTCATAATGTGGTGCTTCCAGGCCATTTTCTCAAACAAGGTTATGCCCAGATAATCAATAGCATTGTACCTTTGAACAATTTGTGGGGATTCAACATCAGGAGTTTGGTATTCGAAGTGTTAACCTCCAAGCCTCTCATTCCTCAAAAGGCCTTGAAGCGATCCAGGAGAAGTTGCAGACCACTGGTGGTCTTAGAAACTATTAGCATGTCATCCACAAAAATAAGGTTGTTACTGTGACACCCCCCAATGCGGGGGAAACAGCGGTGACTTCCAATAGGTTTTCGGTGACTCCATTAATGAATAGTGAAAACAGAGTGGGAGCCAACACACTGCCCTGTCAACCCCCCCCCCCCCCCCCTCCTGTTGACACTTATCGAGTCAGTCAACTGCCCCTGGTCCCTCCTACAAATCCTTGTGTAGTTTTCCTCATGGAGACGGACAACCAACTCAAGGATCTCAAAAGGAAGACCCAACTCCTGCAGGACACACCACAACTTGTGCGTAGGGATGAGGTTGAAAGCTGACTTCAAGTCAATAAATGCTATATAGAGACTACCCCGTTCATTAGCCACAGATTTCCAGGCAAGTAGGAAAAAATGAAAAAACTATTCAATGGTGCTGATTTTCCGTCTAAACTCTGCTTGGAAGGAGGACAAGATATTATTCTCCACCATCCAAAGTCATAATCTTCGTAAGGAGTGCACAGGAGAGGACCTTTTGGGCACCATCGATCAGGCTAATGGGCCTGTAGCTTGATGGTGGTGAGCGATCAGGCTTCCTAAAGACAATTGGTCAGGGCTCTGACATATTTAGACCAATACCGTCAGGCCCTGGAGCTTTGTTCCTAATGACAGAATTTATGGTTAGTATAATTTCAGCTAGTGACAATAGCCTAGGGGTCTGGGGACTGGGGCTCACGAAACTCCCTGGGAGGCCTTTGTTTACATTCAGATGCATTTTATCCTATATGGATGTTTGGATGGATTGAAGCTTTCTCTTGCATCAATGCTGACCAGATTACTGCTATCAAAAGGCTGATCAGTCCTCAAAAGATGTTACAAATGGCTGTATTCAACACATTTCAGCGGAGATAACATTAAGCGATTTGGATTTGCTTACGCAACCTCCCCAAAAAAAACAAAAGAATCCAATATCACCAGAGCGTGTAGATCCAATCAAAATTATCTCCATCAGCAGGAAAAACAATGTTGAACATACTGCCCCAATAACCCGAAGCACCGTAAACAGGCAAAAAAAAAAGACTGGGTTGCGGAGGGATGATTCTCAAAACATAACTGACTCCCATAGCAAACCTGATCCATATTGTGGTGATATTAAGAGCTTAACCACCTTAGTGGAAAGGTTAGACCTCTATTTGAGAGTCAACTTAGATCAAGTAAAGGCCAGATTGACCTAATTGAAGATTCTATAATGAATAATAAACTACAGGTAGCTGACCCCTTACCCTCCTCAAATGAGCAAATGGGCGGGAATATGGGGGACAAGATACGAATTAGACAAACAAGTGATGTGGAAGGGAGAAGCTCGAACTTTGAAACCAAGCATCCTATGGTTATGTTTGCCCCGCCCACAAAGCTACAAAAGTTATCTCAAACCATCCAGTAAGGGCTTTCCCTCCCCAGTCCAAGAATCCTTATTCACAAGATAATTGTATTTCAGGTGGTACGTGTGAAGTAAGAGACAGGGGGATAGATCACTTGCTTCGCCCACCCTTTTCTCAGAATATTCATCATTCAACATTATCCACCACCGCTTGTAATGGGATAATTCTGGAACAGATCCACTTCTACATTTTCCACCAGACGCAACACCACACGTCATTGTATTGGCCAACATCCCCAAAAAGGGTCTCCCGGAAGTTGAAACCTGGCCATCGCTCAGAAACAAATCGCTTCATTGGCTTAGTCAAAAGACTGGTCTAGCTAACGAGTTGGTTCATGAGTTCAAGATGGCGAGAAGAGGTCAATGGGTGGGAAATTTTATGAAATCAATACAAGGAGACTGTATAGTGCTAACTTTTAGATCTCCTATGTTGGTTAGAAAGATTCTTTGGGGATGTGGAAGTAATCTTTTGACATCAGGTGGGATTAACATACTACCGCTGGGTTTTTTCTATCCTCCAGCAAGTAGACCCTTAATTAGAACTTCCTTTCCAACTCAAGCTCCATTCTGTGATTTTCCTACTACAAATAGATTTAATCCGCTCATGGGCCTAGAAGGTGTAGACTGACTGTCTAGTTCCAACTTCAGTTTTTTGGGGCCAGGGCTAGCACTAATTGGACCTGATCCATATAATAAATGTAGTTTATCCAACATGAGCCAACCTTTGTGTATAGAAAATTCTATTAGCAACCCCAATGCCTGTAGATCAAACAGTCACCCTATACAAACAAATACAGGTTGCTTAATACAGGGACATGATCCCTTAATTGGGCAGGAGGTTAACAAAACTCCTCAAAGGGCAGGGGCCATTACTCGGAGCTCAGCGAGTTCTAACTCTCTAGGGCAATCCACATTGAAGATAGCCTTTTGGAATGTTGCGGGTCTGCATTCCAAAATGACGAATGAGATTTGGCTAGGATTTGTTGGAAATTTTAATGTTCTTTGTTTCCAGGAGACATGGGCAAAATTACCCATACATATTGAGGGCTACAAAACTTATTTTTCCCAAGCAATCCCTTCGAATTCTGGGAGAGCTAAGGGGGGCCTGACAATATTTATTTCAAATCTCCTAAAATGTAAGCAAATTATCTCACATAAGTTGGAACCAAATTACCAAATTGTAATTCTAGATCTTAACAAACGTGACACTTATATACTAGTGAATTTTTACAATCATCTCAGGCAGGCAGAATTTATATCAACTCTAAAGGATATTTTGAGTTTACTGCAGCAATTAAAAAATAAATACACCAAAAACGTCCTAATAATATGGGGGGGAGACTTCAACCTCACTCTATGTAAGCATAACAACAATACAAACTGCGGCCTCCAGGATGAGAATGAGAATATTGTAACACACTTTCCTCATACCCATACAGGGGACTGCTTAAATGAAGTTTTATTTAATTTAGAGTTGGGATTGGCTAATGAAGTAGTGGCCCTTCCTGTTCCACTTACTGCTACCTTTAATGGTAGGGGAACAAATAGTACAAAAGATTATATTATCACTTCCAGAAATGCTGTATCTCGCATTCTGGGTTTTAGAACTCATCAAAATGCCACAAGCGACCATTATCCAAATAGTGTAATAGTATCTTTCCCGCATAAGCCAGATAAGCGAAATCTGGAGAGATTAAATGGGCAAAGTACATTAACCTTGGATAGCCTTAATGGATATTCCCTCAAGTGGGAAAAAATAGATCCCGCAGCGATTACAAAGGAGGTTATTAATAACTCCATAAAATCAATTAATAAGTGTTTAGACCTTACAACACCTTATGCTGAGAACCTAGATAGTTTCCTAGTCATATGTAGAAAAGTAAAAACAGCCCTGCATAGGAATATTAAGGATACTAAGGGCAAAAACAAAGGATGGTTCAATAAAACATGCACTAAAGCTTACTCAAATTTAAAGGCCGCCCTTCGCAAGGTTCAGCGAGATAAGCAAGAAATTGCTTATCTCAGAAGGGAGTACAATCAGGCCATTAAAGCAAGGAAAACTGAACTGAAAAACGAGTTATAGGACCAATTACATAAAAGTTGTATCACAAGAGATAACATCGCTTTCTGGAAAACTTTCAAATCCCCCTTTCTCACAGAAGCTAGGGATAACTCTAAGACATCGTCTAGGTACACATCGTACCGGACTGAATGATGATATACCCTGGTCTAGTTTGAATCCCTGATTATGGCTGCACAAACAGCTGTCTCTGTCTGTGTTTCTCCTTAAGAGCTGCTGCTGAATATTGTTTTCTTATAACCTTATGACTTTCACCCAACCTGCTGCCTTTTATATGTCTGGCAATAAGTTTTGCAACTTGATGAATCATATTATCTTATTGTCACCATTGCTTCCATATTTTCTGTATCACCAACCCAGCTTAAATGATCATTTTTTACTGTATCACTAAAATGATCATTTTCTAATAATCTTCATGACTCTGAACAATAGTGCCAGCGCTGTATCACCAGTCCGGCTTTCAATAATCTTTGTGATTTTGAATAAACATTGTCACTGGGGGACCGGGTGCTTCACCGGCTATCTCCTGCAGATGCGGGGCACACTGGGCATGCGCAGAGACGGAACATGTTCTCCGCGCATGCTCAGTCTGCACCGCATCTGTTCGCGCATGCGCGGCTAGCGCCGCGCGTTTCGGTGCATGTGCGGTGCAAGAACACTGCACCGTCCTCCTCGGCGGCCGCACCCATCTAGAAAATAAAGCCCCCCAGCCTTTTTCCGATACTATCTTATTTAGAAATAATGCATCACCATACTAAGACTACGGGGGATCTCTCTACCCAGAATTTCACTCCATATTAACCCTCTGGAGGCGAATACCTTAAACATGGCCACCACATTAACCAGATCCCGGCACTCCATCTGTTCTATTACAGGTGTCGGACATCGGCAATCAGACCCACCCCACTTAACCAATTACCACAGCTACTTAAACTCCCGCCCCGACCTCCATCCTCATTACCACGGAGGCCACGGACGGAGGAGGAAGCACATAGAGGCTGGGAGTTGAGTAAGTACGGCATAGCCGAATTGAAGGACTAGAAAATAGGGGCATATGAGGTGCCATTGTTAAACCTTTTAGGAACCTTCTACATATGCATCTCTGTGTTATTTTCTATCCCTCCTGCAGCTGGACACCCCCAATACCCTTCCATCTACTGTTGGCCCATGAGGCACTGTTCCTCATCATAATAAGTATGTACAGCCAACCTCTCTCCACTACATATGTATGGAATGTGTGATTTTTGTTTGTGTGTATGACTATCATTGAAAAAATACAGATCCCTCCCTGGGTTTCTTCCTAGGGATGGACAACAGCTATATGTTTGTTTGTCCCTTTCTTTACAGGTACTTAGTTAATAGCGCTTTGGGATCCGCGCATTAATAACACTGTGCTCTTGTCTTTTTAGGCATACTACATGAGTATCTTGTTAGTAAGGGATGTGTATTAAAATATTAATTTCATATCCATACACATAGTTCCCTTTACCTTAACTTTTTTTGTAAATACACCCATTGTGGCGACTTTCTAGTGAGTGACAGGGGGATCATTAACCCCGGTCCTGACGAAGGGACATGGAGCCCCGAAACATGTCGACCCACATAGGAAAGTAAGCACATAACCCCGCTTATCCTTTCCGACTTCACTTTTTTAACAATACCAGACAGTGTTTATTAAATAGTTTTTGTATCACTAGGCCAGGTATTTTTTAACATCACCTTCCTATCACTCCTGACCTCACTGACACTCACTCCATTTCACTCACATAGCACCCACATTAAAAAGGTGCTCCAGCGTAGTCGCTTGTCGCAGCACTGCCCCGTCCGGCAGCCGGGCGGGAAGACCCCGATGATGAAGCATGACACCAAGGGCCCTTTTGGTGTGTGAGGGGTATTTTAAACAAATGTGTGTATTCCAGAAACACCAGGATACATACAAACAGACCCCCTTTTGAGGTGGACCCTTTTTGATTATAGTTAACTCTAAGATAGACATAGCCATTGATGAAGATGTATGGGTACAACACTTTGCAAAGATATTTGGATTGCAACCACAGGATCAAGTCGCTTCCAATGATAATAAAAATCCACGTCTACATCCTAGTAATACTGTATTTAGCACTTGAAATAACCCACTTAGAAGTTGAGCACACTCTGTTAGCGAGTAAAGGTGATAAGGCGCTTGGTCCCGACGCGTTCCCAGTTGACCTATTTAAAGATAACCATAACCTGGAACTGTGGACCCCAATCCCGCCACAGTCCTTGAAGCCTCTTGTGCCGTGGGACTGATAGAATCTTGGTCAGAATCAATCTTAGTCCCGATTTTTAAGAAGGGGGACCGCCAATGCCCAACCTGCTATCGGCAAATTTCCCTGCTAGATTTGTTTAGTGAGGTAGCAGGTCGCATCATTCTTGGTAGTTTACAGCAGTGGGCAGAAGACAACAAGAAGCTTTCAGACCTCCAATTCGGTTTTAGAGAAGGGCTAGGCACCACTGAGCAAGCTCTAAATTTGACTTTAATCATGGGTAAATATGCTAATGCAAAGTGCGGGAACCTATACATGGCTTATGTCGAGCTAACAGCAGCCTTCGACTGCGTTAGTCATTCTAAACTGTTGGCCATATTATCTGATATGCGGGTTGATACCACTCTGGTCAATTTCCTACGGGAACTATATTCTAACGCAACCGCTAGGGTAAGATATGGGCTGTCAGGAGAACTCGGCGCCGTTCGGGGTGGAGAGGGGGGTCAGGCAGGGCTGTGTACTGGTCCCCTTCCTGTTTATGCTCTATACAAATGGTTTGAGGGGAGTGACGCTGGAGGGGTGCCAGGACCTACTGTTGATGGGAAAACGTCCAATACCCGCCCTTCTCTACGCCGATGCAGCCGTGATTCTAGCCCGAACCCCCATAGGACTTCAGCGTGCTCTTAGGAGCTACAGTAGTTTTATGGGTAACCTAGATCTTAGAATTAACATCAAATAGACCTTTGTAATGTCCACTGGCCCTAGACAGAAGA
Source organism: Lissotriton vulgaris (assembly GCF_964263255.1). NCBI lineage: Eukaryota > Metazoa > Chordata > Amphibia > Caudata > Salamandridae > Lissotriton > Lissotriton vulgaris. The sequence continues at coordinate 470,031,208 of NC_141698.1, forward strand.
GAACAATGGCCATTTTTATTGAAAATAAGAAACTTGAGGCTACAAAAACATGCCCTTCTTTAGGCATTTTAATGGATGACAAATGCATGGAAGCAAGCAATTGAGGCGAGGAAACTGCTTTTTATGAGAGGAAACAACAGCCTTAGCAAACTTTGCTCAAAGGCTAGGGAAAAGACCTCCCACTGAACTGATTACAATCTTTCAGGCAAAATGCATAAGTGTTGCTATCTACGGTGCAGGGGTGTGGGTATATGGTAAATTGGACGTACTCCAAAAAGTAGAGAACAGTTTTCTGAGATTTCTACTCGCTGTTCCACGTAGTTCTTCCATCTATAGCTGCCACTTGGAACTCGGGGTGCCGTATCTTACTGATATAGTTGAAATACAACCAATTCTCATATGGCATCGTATTTGGACGTCTGGTAAAACTACACTTAATCGAGAACTTATTCAGGACTGTCTTTCTTTAGAAAATAGCCATAGGATTGGATGCCTTAACTCTATCAAGACATTTTTGACTGACCTGGGACTTGTAAGATACTATCATTCCCCTGCAACAATTTCTGAGCTATCCAGAAAAGGTCTAAAAAAACTTTGCTTATCACATTTAGATCAACTACGGTTAGCCACCGAAGTATCCAAATCTACAGTCAACATACATTAGCCATACAAACCACAATGACTATCCAGCCCTATCTCACTTTTAATCTAAGTAGCTATGAAAGGTTTCTTCTAACACGATTTAGGCTCGGTATATTCCATCGCTTATTGACCTTTCCAAAAGTAAATGACTGGTCAGAACATTTATTATTATGCCCATGCGATGAAGTTTCTACGCAAACAACAATCCACTTGGTCCATTTTTGTAAATTCTAGAAAGAATTCAGAAGATGATGGTTGATTCCGATCCTACAAATTATGGAACTGCGTAGATGCAGAGCAGCCTATCTCACTCTTAAATTTTTAGAAGAACTATGCGCAGCGAAAAGTATTTCACAATTTTTGAAGCTTTGTGTAAGGCACAGGCCTAATTTAGAGTAGTGGAAATAATGTATAGATAACTATGGATAATTTTATATTTCCTCACACTATTTTGTATTACACTATGTACTTTAGTATTTTAATCTATAGATTGCTTATTGATCCTTTTAATGTTGAACATTTTTAAATGATGGATTTTAATGTGGTTAATCTCCTATGTACTTTTATGGTTTTTCTATATCATGAAAACCGAATAAAAGACTTTTTGACAAATTGACAATGGCTGATCAGGCATTTCATTCCTAGATTTGAAGTCTACCTTCAGATAGGGAATAAAAAGGCTACTCACTTTATGTTCTCTCCAGATCAGGAAATAAGTGTTAAGAAACAAACAATGCTGTGTCTATCACTGAAAATTCTCTGGGAATGTTTAGGGTTTAACTCTAGCGTGAGGAACAAAATAGCTAAGCGTTCCACTGAAACAGGACTTAAGAGGCCCAATGCTCTGCCCTTGGCACTCTGGTAACTCAGTGGCATCCCCAGGTAACTAAATGTTGTGATTATGAGATAAAGATGAGGCACCCTGTGTTGCTTCCATTAAACCCTCCTGTGTCCCCATCTTTCCTGGATTTGCACCTAAATTATGATATAACACTTCAATATAACAACACAATTTATTTGCTGTCTCTATGGTCCAAGTGTTTTTTACCTGCTTATCCTACTTTAGTCTGTCTCAACCAGCAAGCACAGGACTAGGTTCATGTGCAAGTACATTGGCGGAAGTGACCACCTCCAGCCTATTTGCGTGGTCCTTTCCAAGTTCTGCTCCCCATCAACACTGCTGCGAAATTAGTGGAGAACTAGCCTAAGTGCACCCAACATACTGCAATCTGACCACTGTACCAAGGAATTCCAACCCTGCTGCTGCCTCCATGATTTGAGCCAAGGTGGTCCTACCCACTCTATCCTTGCTCCAGAAGACAAAGGTGCTTCCTCAACACAAGGAGGAGCTCTTGCTGCGAACCCTTACCAGGATCATTTTTATCATGATGCAACCCGCCCCCTTTTTCCTTCAGTGTCACCTCCGAAATTGGAAGTGGAAATCCTCCCAGCTACTAGAGCTTCCGGTAGGTGTGGCTTGTATTCTTTGCTGCAAGTCTCGTTGGTTGGCTCATTTTGTTGCTCTGCCTTGTAGGGCCTTGTGCCAGGTATCCAGAAATCAACAGCTCACAGACTGCACCTCAAGTATGACAATCCCTGTACTGTGAAAACAATTGTAATTGCTTTGAAATTGCCCATCATGATTCTGGCACAGTCTCTACTAGGTTGAACTTCGGGAATCCTCTACTCCCCAGCCTCTCCAAGGACCAACCTGGCACCTACTTTGTTTGTGGTAACCTGATTACCTAAGACTGGTCTAGATCCCGCTATGCTGCTTCCATTATCCATCCTATTTGACACACTCCTGCCAAATATCCACACCGAATGAGACTGCCCAGCAAAGTATCAGAAACTGCCCACATCTTTTCTATAAATATATGGAAGAAGGCTGTCTATATAGGAAATCCAATTTGTAGCCAAAGCCTCAGAAGAGGTTTTGAAATCTACAGCTATAGCCTTAGGGTTAATATTGGACCAACCCAAGCCCAAATAACTTTCCTGTGTGAAAAATGTCTCTTGATTATGTCCTAGCTGCTAAGAGTGGATACTACCATTGTAGGATCAGAATGTTACTCATTCATACCAAATGACTCTTTAGGCATACATGGTCAGATTGGGCATATCCGTAAAGTGTCATGGACCTACACAAGTTAATGACAGTTTTAGCACTGATTGATGGACTATTTATTAATGGTTAAAGGACATATTGGCGTGTTGTGAATGAAGATAAAATAAATCATCCTGGTGGTCATTGTCTTCCTCATGTTGTTTCATATTTATCAGAGTCAGTATGTGTTCCATTAATTGCCTCAGTAAAATAATTAATCATCTCCTATTTTCCCATTAAGATACCTGAAACTGATGATGTCATAGATGATAAGTCTGATTATGGTTCACTTGAATGGCCAGTGATGATGTGTCTTAAGAAGTAACACAAATAATGATAGCTCATAAGCTTTGAGGGTTGCACAATAAATTAATTCAAAAGGGAGTATCTGTGAGGGTTTCAGTTAGGGGAACTGAAATAGATGCAGACATCTTACTGCTCATGTGACCAGTGCATACAAGTTGTGCCCATATCTGAAATCTGTTAAGGTTATAAGTGAACATCTGCCAGTGGTGAAGGATGCACGACCTGAAACATGGCAAAAATGGCGGAAAGTACCCAAGGGTTTCCTGGTATGATCCATATATATACTAAGGAGAGATAGAGGGTGTCATACAAAGAGTAATTGGTAAGAAACATCTGAAAGACAAACAGGTTCCAGTCGTCACTGTCTTGCAAAAAAAGGAAATTGAGAGGGTTGTGCTTCAGTTAGGGAGGAGACTGAGAATGGTATTAATGATTTCCTATTATAAATGGATCAGTAGGACATAGAAGGTGGGATTCCTTCAAAGTAGTCCTGTGGGTTGCCAATGCTTACCTTTACTGAGACCTAATGAAATATGATAGCAATAGACACATGCCTCAAGTCACAGGTAAAAAAACTGGAGGAAATGTGCAAGAGGTGGCGATCACATAAATCATAGGGTAAACTCATTTTACTTCAGGCTCGAGTCAGGTGTCAGCTTTCAACATAAGACACCACAGGGGAAGATCAGGAAGCATGCAGCATGAAGGACATGATGAACATGGCTTTGGAAACTGCAATCATGAGGACAATAACTTCCAGGGTTGGGTCTGATACACGTTGCCCCAGTTACACATGGACTGGGACTTGACTTTCAGGTAAGAGAGGGCAGGGCACTGTAAGTAGTTAGTGAACGCTGAAGACTGTCTGGTAACACAGGTTGCTTCAACTCTTTTGCTTGATGCTTTAGGTTACACCTGTACCTCCCTTATCTCAATTTTATTATTTTTCATGTTAACGGTTTCCAACCAACACCCTGTACATACCTTGTTTTTGTCTTGGACTGATTATTGGCTTTCAACTTTATTGTAGCTTTTCTAAGACTCTTGACTACCCCTGAGATTAAGTTTGAGTATCTGAAACCTGCTTTTGTGCCTGGCTACAAAACTTCAATTTTTTGCTTTGGCAACTAGGACTCTACTTTCTTGTATTAATCGTATTAGTTGTGTAATTGTGTGCATTAATCTTCAGTGCTCATCAAGTTTCCTCCTGTGAACTAGTTATATCTACAATGCCTCACACACTGGGTAAGTTGCTCATATTTCTGACAATATACTTACCTATTATAGACTTCTGTAATGTTACTCAGACACTCAGGGACCGATTCACAAAGGTAAAGTTAGACCAAAGGTCAATGTTTAGAACAAAAGTGTAACTTTACTACTTTGCAATATTCACAAAGGTAAGTAACAAGTAGTATCTTTATGACTGCGACGTTCTGCACACGAGGCAGAATCTCTGCATTTGGGGCATTCCCCCACCCAAGTGTGGAGATTCTTGGTATCGAGGCGAGATGCAAGAAATTGGAGGCCCTGGGAGATTGAGAGCAGGTTACAGGCTAAACAGACTATACAGAAAGAGGTCTTTCTTTGGTACTGGATGCCAAGGAAAGTAAGTTGCTGTCTCCTATCTCGATCTGGGAAGGTAGGATTCCAGGGTCGGACATACAACATTTGTGGTAAGTATCTCTCAGGATTCTATATCAAGGTTAGACCACTTGCATTGACAGACTGAGGAATGGTTGATGGAATAAACTAGAGTACGAATCAGAGCTATATTTAAGTGGCCTCACAAGATCTTTCTTGGTGTACCAAGTTCATTATACATGTTTATTATAGTAATGTGATTATGCAGGACCCTGAAGGGGAGGGACAGAGAGGTTACAGTTGAAAATATTTTCGAACCACATTGTGTTCTCTCATTCTGTAAGTAATGAAAATGCTTATAAAAATGTATGCATAAAAAACAAAAAGTTGTTAGACCAGCAAATTAAAAAAGCAACCACTTGCTTTACACTCAACAGGGTTTGCTGGTCTCCTAAAAAGATCATGAGATGTGCACAAAATCAGGTCCTGATATGTGAAGATGTGGCTAACCCGAAGCAAACGATGAACATATGTTCATTTAAATGTCCTTTGCTCATTAAGTTCTAGGAAGATGTGAGCAAGGTCCTTACAGGGGTTTTACGGAGCTGCTATTGTGATCAATTTCCTACTGGTCTAATTTGGGACAGACATTGCAATCTGCTACTTTCTAGACATTTCACAGCGGTCCCTCCTGTTTTATCTGATGCTTCTTGCTAGAAAAGAAATTTTCAAGAATTAGCTCAATCTTATACCCCCTCTATGAAAATATGAGTATGGGCTGTTTGCTAGACTTCTAAACTGGCTATCGTCGATGTGTGTAGAGGAAAGGGTACCTTCTGGGATTGTTTTTTGAGATGGGAAGGAAACATAGACACGTAACACTAAGCAGTCCTATGATTATACCTGGGTGCCAGCATGTATACGGGCCTTCATGGCTCATATCTATGGTTGTGGCTATCACTGGCACTTGCATTTGGATTGTGGTCGGTCTTCAATGGATCAGTGAAAGAAGCAATGGCTTGCTTAGTGATAAAAACCAGGACAAAAAATTAACACCAGACATAGTTTCTTGGTCAATTACCCCATATATCACAGAATGTCACTGAGAGTTTGCTAAAAAATGACAGTCACCTGTCCCGTCTTGACTGGGTTTAGACTATGTCCTGACATATACATTTCACACTTCTGCAAGTAACACACTTACCAGTCTATAGGCAACTTAGACAATAGGTCATACAAATCACTTTTATAGGACTAGATCCTACTAGACCTTCACAACATGTGCACACATGCAATATATACAATGCATTGTAAGTCATCTATAAATAGCACTTCAGGCTAGCGCAGCAGAAGTGATGGCAGTTTACTAGAACATATAGTGGTACTATATACAGATTGAATGGGCATGCCACACGAAATTAAAGCAGCATTCTTGCAAATTCAAATATCTTTATTTGGATAAAAATCCATAAAAGAGATTTACAATCTAAAAAACTGAAATATCACATATTACAGTACATTGTAATACTCTCCCCTCGGCTGCATTTTGCAAATGCTATAGAGGAAGGAAAAAATCCTATACATTTCAGCAACAAATCATCTTACATTTCATTTTGCTTTATTCTGATCCACTTATAACCAATCGCAAATTTTACAATAGCACTTAAAATATACAGTGCGAAAGTGCTTTCAGCATCCTTGCGATGTGTTATTATTAAACGTGCTTTTATTCTGTAAATGTACAAATATTATGTCTGATGAGGAAGATTAATCCAAAACATTCAGTGATCATTTAGTGACTATTTAGTTTAGAAATGATTCTAGGAGTGACATAAATATTATGGTTGTTTCGCTCAATATTTCAAGTGCTTTATCTATTTAATTACTTGCTTTTAGGGTTCTTTGTGTACGTTTAGGTTCTTAAACAAATATAAGACAGGTTCCATTTTTTGCTATATATAGTCTCCATTTGAGTTAGCCTGTCCTGCTTGTTTACCTTTGGCCCAGACACTGCATGTCATTATGACGTAAAGTCCTAAGATCTGACTCCATTTCAAAAAGGCCCCAAACGCATCTTAGGTAAGAGGAGTCACCATCTGTGATACGGGACTCAAGCCAACCCCTCACGTACCTCCCATTCCCGGACACTCACCCTTCACAACAGCCCCTGAGGTACCGTCCTGGGACACCAACCTGACGACGAGCTCCCCTCCCCTCTCTGTCTTCCAGGAGCCAATCAGGAACGGGCGGTTCCCGGAACCACAACCACCTGACCCCGGAAGTCCCGCCTCGGAATCACCACCGGAACAGGGTAAAAGCGGAAGCAAGGACAGAGACGCCGTCGGAGCAGCGATCTCGTGGCAGGAGGCTCGGACCGGCATTGAAGCAGACCAGACGAAGGAAGAGGCAGAAGAGTGGAGCGAAGACTGGTGGAGTCCAGAGGAGGAGGCTGAAGAGCGGCCGCAACTCACCTGGGAGTTGCGGCGGAGCGTGTGAGTACCACCGAACCCACCTCTGTAGCACGTTAGGTGCTTTGTATATAGTGTTCGACTCTCTCTCCTTAGTAGCACAAAGCCTGGCCTGCACTGTAAAGATTCTGTATAGCACGTTCTCACTTGTACAACACTTTTGTACATAGGCGGAACCCTCACGACCCCTCACCTACACCCTATCTCTCTTCTCCTTCCGAATCCGTCCCGCTACCCTTCCCTCACTATCTTTTTCTATTCCCGTACACTCCCGGTGCTGGTTGTAGGACAGTGTCACAGCGAGACAGGTTAGACTAACCGCTCCTTGTCCTCTTTCTCTTCCCTCCGAGGACCACCCAGTACGTGTTCGTCCCGGCGGACCCCATTCCATCACCGAAGGGAGAAGACAAGAAACCATCGCGGACGACCGTTCATCGATACTATCATTTCCATTACCTGTATTAACTGTGTTCTTGACGCTATTAAAGATCCACCATTGCACACTACGTACGGCCTCCTCGCCTGATTATCCGGCCCGCTCTAAGCCCACGTTCACACCATCTTTCCTCAAATTATTCAGAAACATCAACATGTCTGCCTTTAACATGGATGTCCAGTGCCTTTCTTTCCAAGAACTGTGAAAGTGTCAAGTCATTCAGATATAAAAATTAACAAAACTCGCAGCACTACATCACTCTGGGACTGGTGCCTTTTTCAAAGTCAAATAACAATCATAACCCAAACAATGTACTCTGTATTGATGTCGTTTTACCTTATTAGTGCATGCACTGATGTATATAATTATGTCAAAACATTCCATAGGCGACATTGAAAATTCCATCTCAGATAAGACACAATATATAAGGACCACCAGTTGACTACTTAGTTTGAAGAAAAACTTCACCCAGGACACAGACGCAGATTGTAGATCTAGATGACCTAAACACCAGATTCCATCTCGCCCCAGAGAGAAGCCTACAGTAAGACTCTCCGAGGAACTGAGAAGCAGTCCATTCCAGTGTTTAATTTGTAAAAAAATAAATGCCAGGGCCCTCGTCATGAGGCAACTGCAGCTTGCACCACACATTGCCAATGTCAGTAGCAACACAATTACTAATTATCACACTCCTACAAGAATGACAATTCAGTCTATTCCAGGCCCCCAAAACTATAAAAATGTCTTGGGAGGCAGTCAATTGTCATTTTTAATGTATACTGAATTAATAAACAACTGTTGCTGGGCTCATCTCTAAATAAGATAGACAGTGCCACCATGTGGCAGACAGTAACAAGACCCAGTGTTGACAGGTAAGTGCTGGTGCCAAGCACCAGAAACCACCGGCTCAAATTAAGAATTGAACTGGTGCCAGGATTGTGTTCTCATGAAGACCCAATCTCCTGGCTCTTGGGCTTGTGCTCGAAATATGTGACAAGCTATTCCGAAAAAGACAAACAACAAACTCTGTTGTCCAGGCATGTGCACCACCTCTGAAATTTAGCCTTATTATTTATTCATCTGCTAGAACCAGCATTGCACTTAGAGAAAAAACAATGAGAGTGAATGGCAATAGATTGTGATGTAGAGTGCGAAGTCTCCACACTCGGGCGGAATACCTGTGCGGCACAGTCTCTGCTGTGAGCCATTTGGAGAATTCACCCTGAGTGCGGGGATTGTGCAACGAGAGCAGAGACTCCGCAATTGTAACTTTACTACATGTAAGTACCTTTGTGAATCGGGCCTTCAGTCTATGCAACAAGAATATTTCCTGCATATTTTGACAGCTCAAACACCTTTTAAAATATGTTAGTTTGCACCAGTAAGAGTACAAAGATATGGAAATATCTCTCCAACAACACAGAAATAACACTGGCTGCCAATTTTTAGCTAAAGATGAAGGCATGTCTGGCTTTCTACGCAGCAGGTTTCCCTTCTTTTGGTAACTAACTATATGCATACCACTTCTTCTGGCGTTCTCAGATTTTCTGTAGAAATACTCAAGGATGCACCCTGCGTCAGGGAAAGCTCTTAGTGGCTTCTACTAAACTTCCAAACTTGCTTTTCTCCCACATTTTTACCAAGGGGAAATTTTGCACTACATCAGCCTCTTCAACATGTGGTTTTCACTAAATAGCTTTTTGGGACTCTAGTTTGCTCTTAAGATAGCACCAAGAACCATACTGTGATGAAATATTTTTTTTTACATACAATACATGCAATACCCCATTCAAAGAATTACAGCAGTGGTGGGGATTTGTAACTAAAATAGGAGGCTAAGGTAGCAAAGTGCGCTTAGCCTACTGGGCAACATGATGGCCGCTTAACTGAGGTGCTCTGTCAAGTGGTACAACCAAACAGGCTAATCCACCCTAATCTGATGCTACTAGGTAGACACTCACTTGCTAACATGACAGTGACTGGTGATCTAATGATTCCATTTAATGCTGCGGATGGGCCCCAGAGCACGTAAATCTTTCTGGACAGAGATGCAGCTGAAGGGCAAATGGTGGCGGGTGCTCTACGCTACCTGCTGCATATGGTGCAGCACCACACACACAATTGATGGACAGAATGCAGAACAAATCAAAACATTCCCCCCCAGTCAAGAGAACTGTGTTAAATCTATCATTCTTTTGCTCACCATGCCACCTCAGTTCAGACCTGGCCATATGTAAATCAGTCTTGACCCTGTGCCTCATGGGAACAGTGCAGCCCGAACTGGCAAGCCAGGTCCTCCCTGGATGCGAAACAAGCATCCTAGGACCGGTTTCTGGGTTTCACCTCTCATCAGCAAGGATAGCTTGAATCTAGTGGCACAATGAGCCCGGGACCCACGTCTGGGCATACCCGGCGCACTTAGGGCGAGAAAGCAAAAGACACACAATTGATGGATGGAATGCAGAACAAATCAAAACATTCACCCCCAGTCAAGAGGTCAGGGTTAAATCCATTGTTCTTTTGCTCACCATGCCACCCCAGTTCAGACCTGGCCATATGCAAATCAGTCTTGACCCTGTGCCTCATAGGAACAGTCCAGCCAAAACTGTCAAGCCAGGTCCTCCCTGCACTGGAAACAAGGATCCTAGGACCGGTTTCTGAGTTTCAGTCCTCATCAGCCAGGATAGCTTGAATCCAATGGCACAGTGAGCCCGGGACCCACATCTGGACATACCCGGCACACTAAGGATGAGAAAGCAAAAGACACACCTCCGGCCACCTTGCCTGACCTAAGCTTCTGCTGCCACAGAGGTGATTCACAGAGGGATGTATGCCACAGGGAAGCCTGCTATTAATCAGACCGTAAAGGCCCAGCTTTCTCCTGATGAGGCATCACTCATAGTGAGTCGCGGGTGACTGGGGCAGCCCTCTCTAATGAGTGTTTGTTCTATTGCTGGGCTACCAAGTGTGTGAGACTCTCCTGGCTTAACTCCCCTCTTATAACTACACACAGAGTGAACGTACTTTAAGCTGCATTTTAGACAGAGCGGCTGTCTTTTACATGCTCCTATTGCTCTACTAGTTATTACCTATCACATGATAATCTATAAGTTAGACTGGGGTTGCCTCCAGCATTGCCTGTATTGCGAGACTTGATCCATGCCGGCTCTAAGCTAGTACCCAAAGGTCTCCCATCTGGATATGACCACAAAAACTGCCCTGAATTTAATAATCTTTAGCATGAGCTTTGGTGGCTGCAGTTCTTTCTTGCCCCAGTTACTTTCAGCTCAAACTGAACGTATTGCTACCATATGGGGAAGGCTGACCAGCAGCAAAGTAGCTTACATGTGAAAAGCACAGAAGCGGCTGAGGCCAAAACTGAATACCTGGTTCTTGATTTGAAGGCAGGTCTCAGCAATTGATGGGAAGCATGTCGATGCACCTTGACACACTTACAGAGTGCTTGCCTTACACAGACACTGTGCAAGCAGGAACTAAGCTTTGGAAGTGTGCTACCTTCACCACAATCTTAGGATCTAGGTCATACAGAATCCACACACGTGACTAAAGTCGAGATTTTTGTGGAAACTATGCTGCTGGAGACTTTTGCCCGACATTTACTGGTATTGTTGTTGTTGAGCATGCCCATCGATCTTTGGATCCTAGTGCACCCGTTCCTAGTGTGCCTTCCTGCCCGATTATTGCATGTCTACTACAGTGACTAAGATGCAATATCGAGACTTGTCAGGTAATATGGTCCACTGTGCTACCAGGGTTCAGATGTTGCAATATTTCCAAACTTCAGAATCAAGAAGCTAGAAAGAAGTTTACTGACTGAAAATGGCTGCACAATAAAGGAGATAAATACTCTGTTAACCCAGGTAAAGTTTGAGTTGAATGTGGGAGCAAAGTGAAACCTTTCACCAATTCCATAGCAGTGCCGAGTAGCAGAGACAGCAGCGTCCCCACAGAGTTCCATGTCTGGCTCCATTGCTTAGGGTCATGCTCAGGGTGCTCTAAGTGATGCTGAATAGTCTTGAGATGTGCACCCCTCCAAAGTTTTTCCGGATACTCTACAGTATGAAATAGAACTTGTTGACATACACAACATCTAGCTGGCCAAATAAATAGGGAAGAAAACCCATATTTGTATTATTCCAATATACATGACTCAGATTTTAGAATAATCCTTTGTTGGTGCTCCTCTAGGGCACTGTAGTAGGTGACTCGGCTACAATACCTCCTCTTGACTCCGTCAAATCATTCTCAAGTGCTTCTAAGGTGTTGTTTGATACTACCTTTATGGCGGAGCTGTCCAATGCAAATATATGATCACTTTCAGACAGAAGATTGGGAAAGAATCCAACTAGGAGCCTGTAAGAAAGATATGGTGGGCATTGGACCATCAGGACATAATTGAAGAGAAGCTGGGAAATTTCTTAAACAAATTGAACCAAGAGTCTATTGACCAACTCACTGCACCATTGTGGGAAATGGCAGTGGTGGACCTTAGCGAAAACTTAGCCAGATCTCCCGCCGTTAATCAGCATGATAAGTGCCAAATTTTTACCGACCTTAGCCTTTGGCTCCATAAACTTCAAAGATAAAATGTTCACCTGATTAGACCAAGCGCAATCAGCCTGTTTTTACAGAGTGTTCCACCTACCCAACTTGACCTATTACACCCAAATTCGTATGGAGTTTAGCTTGACATCCTAACACTGGGTTATGAAAGGAAGATTTATTGCCTACTGCTAAAAAACTAAAAAGGCCTGTGACCTTACACTAAAGAGTTGCATCTGGTCCCTGCTACACAATCCTAGAACCTCCTGGAGTCAATTTTTTAACATACTGCTTGGACGCACTAGAAGCTCAAGATATATGGGCTAGTTCGCTGCTCATAGAGGTGGTCGCAAAAGTACAGCCCAAACAAGCAAAGATCTTGTCAGCGGACCATGATGCACTTGCCGTGAAAAATCTCTCCCATGGTAGCTGGGCGTCAAAACTCTATGATCATAAAACTCTACCATACTATCTGTTATCCCCCATGATGCCATAAGTGAAACACCACCTAATGAGATTACGTTTTGGCCTAATCCCCCTGATGGTGTACAAGTATGGCCAGAGGTACAAGACAGGTACTCTCTCTCATTGCCATTTTTGCGGCAACAGGGAAGAAAATCGAATTCACTTCTTGTGCATTTGCAGGATCTTACTCCCCTTGCGAACCTTTTGGTTGGGTCCAATTTGGCAGAGCCTCAATGTGCGGACATGTCAAGAGTCCCTGGAGGACTGTATAAAGGGCGACTCAGCCCAGATGGTCATCTGTTTTGTGCAATACATATCTGAGATTAAATCTATTTTATCAGTAGACGACCACCATTAATTTCAGCCATGCCAGTCATGAACTCTCTTTTGATATGAACTCCTTTTTAAATAGAGAAAGGAAAGTGCTTTAACACTTTTTTGTATGAATTGCAATGATTTTAATTGATTATGCAAATAAAAATGTATCTATCTTTAGGCCAAACACTGAGGCGGTAGACTCAATTGCATTGATGTGAGCGACCTTTAAGCCAGGTTCCAAGGTGTTTGTACATCTCTACACAGACAGGCGTTCAAAGGTGTCCAATGCACAGCTGGAAATGTCAGAAGGTAAAATTAAAGATCTGGAGGAACAGAGATGGTTGAAATTATGTAAGAGGATTGATAGACAAACACACAAAGCCCTGTTAGCATTTAGGGCAGACAACTGAAAGGGGGTCATACATTATAGGCAGCGAGGCACAGGGTTGACACTACCGTCAAGGGGAACGCCCACGTAGGACTCTGGCATACCACTTAATGGGTCCATATAGAGGCATACCACTTAATGGGCCCATAAAGAGGCTATTAAAGACTTCTTCAGATTGTGGCATGCTCTAAAGGATTATGTTCCATACTTTCCTCAAGAACCAAGGGAATTGCCCCGCTCACTAAGCTCCTTGCCTTGAATATTCCAGGGGCTACATCTCACTAATCTATAGACTACCACTGGGAGAACACCCAATAGGCTGTGTACCAGCCGTATCATCGTGAAGCCGGCGCGCTGCCATTGCGCACACCGCCAGCTGCCAACTCGGATCGCGAGTAATAGGACCATTATCTCCCAACAAAGACTATCGAGTCCCTGTGTATATGCTTATTACGAAATACACCCGACTCAAGTTCCAAGATATTTGGATTCTCCCTTCATCACAAGATAGTAACTGATGGCAGCACCCCTTAAAACCTACCAATAGGACACCGAGGTACCAGCCCTTCGATTCATTATAAACCACCAGGAGGCTGATATTAAACGTTTGAAAAGGTTTTAAAGAAAGCACATACAGGCAATACACTCTTACTGTCCTGATGATGATCCCAGTTCACTAGGAGCCGGGGATCGAAACGCCGTCGACACTCATTCCAATTGTGTAACCCGTCCATTGTGTTTATACTGTTACATGAATTGGTTGTCTGAACTTGCAGTGCTAATATGTAATTGATGCAAGGGACAATTGGCTCCGCAGCTCTTTTTGCCTGATATTCTTTACCTTCTTTTTCCTTGCTCTCTTCCTACTCTTGAATTTTTCTTGAGTGCACTTTTTTGGATAGGTACAGGCTTGTACCCTATTTTTTGTCACACTAGACCTTCTTGATGGTCTTTTAAATTTACCTATACTTGAAAATAAAAATTCAGGCCCGGCTGGGTACTGAAAAATGTTGCCAATATAGTACTGATTGGAGTCTATATTTCTATTTGTCGTTGTGAAAACTTAATCCTATGGACCACTGTTTTTCGTAATAATTGATTGCCCAAGGTCCCTAGGTACCCATTGGGTCTCCCTTGTCTTCTGAAAATATATGTGTACCAGCCGTGGCATTATGGAGAATGGATCTGGGTGATCTGTAGAATATCTACTAATACGGCAACACACTCTATCCTGGCATCACCTGCAAACTCCTCAAGAAACTCATAATTCATAATGCCTCCACCAGACTCATCTTTAATATCCTCCGCCTCAGCCACATCACCAGCCACCTGAGAGACCTCCACATGCTCCCAGTCAAAAAAAGAATCACCTTCAAGCTCCTCACACACACCTACAAAGCCCTACATGATTAGGGACCTCCACCATCGCCTCTCATTCCACGCACTTACCAGAGACCTTGGTTCTGCCCATCTTGACTTGGCCACAGTACTACATATCCCAAATGCCACTGCTGGAGGAAGATCCTTCTCCTACCCCGCTGCAAAGACCTGGAGCACCCTGCCTCTCCACCTCACGTAATCAACGTCACTGCCTTAATTCAGGATGGACCTAAAGACTTGGCTCTTCGACTAAACCACAGTGCCTTCAGTGAATCAGCAGCCCCCCCCCCCTTAAGCCCCACAGTGCCTTGAGACCCTTAAGGGTGAGTAATCAGGCTTTACAAGTCAATTGATTGATTGGTTGATTGATATTGCAGTGCTGGGTTAAGTTAAGTTGACAAAATACTAAAGCCTCTCTGGTGATTGGTGTCAATACTCTTATTGTCTGCAAAAAGATGGATAGTTCTTCACTGGATGAATGGACTACTTATCACATGTACATGTGAGGGATGGCTTAGGAACTTTGTTGTTTCTAACACTTAATCAAAACTGTTTGCAAGCATGCAGCCCATTAAGTCTAGACCCAAAGATATATGGAAGTCATATGGAAGTCATTGAGGACATATCTTTTGCAATCACAGAGCGATAGATCAGATACTCACTCCATATCTCCTTCAGACAACACTGATTGATAATCCTGTTCGATACATTTTTCTAAATGTAATACATGCTATATTTTGAGGAGTTGAAGGATTGATATGCTTGGAAAAGACGGCATACAGGTTATATAGGAGGAGCACTTTCTTACAAGGTTACTGAGTTGTTATGTGATGTTTATTGTTTTACTAATATAGAATTCTGACAAAAAAGCTAGCAAAGGGCCTCACTTACAGTTCTTTGATAATGGAAAAGATCCAAATTTCTAGAGGAAATTCTGACTCCAAAGGAGAATCCACCAGCTGAATTTGCTCCACAGTATAAAATTATGATTAAAGTCAAAGACGCTTCTCTGAATTTCGCACTTTCCTCCATAAGGACTTTACAGGACCTTCAAACTGTAATTCCAACTCACATCCTTGAAATAAATTTGTCCTTCAATGCTGAAACTCACCTTGTTCAACTTGTGCAAATCGTCTTCCGTGGCCTCCTTCCTGCTCTCTGCCTCCTTCAGGAGAACCTGAAAGAAAGACAGCAGTTAAATACTGTGCCCACAGGTCCAGGGAAACCAGAAGAGTCCACTGAAGTATAAATGTGTAGGGGCCAATGAGAGAGGGCCTCTTTTAGGGGCTCTCAAACTGTTCATGTGTGCCTCTCAGTGAAACAACCAAGCACGCACCAATATATACTAACATACTAACAGTGTGATTACAATAATTCAATTGTGATGCATGTAAGTTTCTTTGGATGGAATAAAAGGTTGATAAGCCACCAGAGATCCTGCTTCAGGCCTAGCCAGTGAGGGTGTACTGGTCTAGAGTGGCTTTGGATGGGGGCTCTGCTAAATGGAGGGTACACCCCCCCAGACAAGTAGAAACATTTCTGAAAGTGCCTGCACTTAATAATTCCTGTAGCTCCTACAGTAAGGTGCGATCTATTGGTCTACACAAACAGGATGCAGAAAAATGCATGTACGATGTGAACGAGAAAGGCATAGAAGGTCCAATTAGTAAAAGATCTGTTGTTGAAGGTATCTGCTCTGTAGTAACTCAGCTCTAACACCACTACACAGTGAATCAGCAGAAAATATCAAGAATGATGTATGTGTTGCACCATTCACATAGTCATTCCTAAATGATCTTTTCAATGATTTAAAAATGAGGACATCTGCAGCCTACGAGCTACACATACTTAAAGAGGACAACAAGATTTCAATAGATTGGGGCTACATGTTTCATTGTTGGAAGACACACAGGAGACACAGGAGGAGGAACAAGAGATCCTGTAGCAAGAAATCATTTTCCTCAAAGAACAAAACATAAAATCACAAACCCACTTAGAGGACCTAGAGAACAGCTTTCACTGTAACAATGTGTGGATCAGAGGAGTTCCAATAGTGGATGATGAAATAGATTTCATAGCATATGTCCAGAGACTGTTCAAATGGCTACTCAATTTTCCAGATGTGAGGAACTCTTTCTTCATAGGACCTATACAACTGACTACAGCCTCTATTCTTGTGGACATTTTCACCTGGGCCCATTTCTTTCATCTGAAAGAGTGTTGCGAGATTAACAGGGCCTGTGCACAAACACTCCCATTTCACATGTTCATGTTTGAAGTTGACAGTGTGAATGAGTCTAGTTTTCAATATATAAATGGTCCTAAACCTTTTTTTTGCAGAGGATCATTTTCATGGAGTGTGGTGGTTGCCCAGTGCCTGAGTTCCAGTCCAGCTGAATCTCATCACTATCCTTAGAGGGATGGCGACCTGTAGTTAGACCACTCCAAGGCACCTGGAAGAAACACATTCACTCTATGCTCTTTAGGACAGGTAGTGCTAGGTAGGCATGCAATTATATGCATTAATATAATCAGTGCAATAATTGTAATAGTTGAATTATTAATCTTTTTCACCATTCTTGTAATGCTGGGTACAATTCTCTGTTTTCTTCCACTAATCACTGCAGCGCACATATCTTACACAAGAATCAAATTGCTTCAATAAATGTTTGAAATGCAAGGTTGTGTATTTCTTGTGTCTCCCTTTGGGCACCCCTGAGTCAATGATGAAAGGGTAGATCTGTTTCCACAATTTCCTTGGGGGAATTAGGGTTGTCATGTTCTGAGGTTGCAGACACCATCAGGTACCCTATAAAGTTTAGTGGTCCAACACTGTGAGCTAGCCAGGAACTAGGAAAACATATTCTGATGGTATGAGTAGATGTAGTCCCCATGTTTTTTATTCTTATGTTGCCCAAATTCACAGTCTTGCTTAACTAGCAGGAACTGTAGAGCATGGCTCCACCAATGTTATAGGTCAGGAATTTATCAAATGGGTCTCCTAAGTAGTTTTTCTTACGTGTGTCCAAAGCCCCTAGTTAACATTGTTTGACGGGGACGTTCATGGTGTAGGGAAAAACCATCCTCGACTGAATTAAGGAAATCCCTATTTCTGTCTGCAGGTTGTTCAAGCTTGAACCTTTCCAAGGATCACGCCTCAATAGTTTACCTACTCTGAATTCCATGCATTAAATTAGCTAATCCAGTACCAGGAGTTATACCACTAAACAGCAGAAATATATTAACACAGATGTTACAAGAAGAAGGACTTCCTCTAACGGGAGGGTATGTTACCTTAGGTAGAGGCACCTGAAGCGCTTAAAACAGAGGTATTCTATTCATGGGCAACAGTTCTGGCAGCAGATGCCAGCCCAGGACATTTTTACACATATACTGAAGCAATCAATGCTAAAACTGCAGAGATTATGAAGATTTAGAAATTGCAATAACATTTCTGGAACAAACAAATTGGTTCCAAGGCGCAGTACCACATGCACTAGAAAACATTAGAATGGGTCCCCTCAGCAATGACGGGGCAACATGACCAGTTCTAGCCAGCTATACACTATATCCACAAATAGGGGTTCTCACAGCAGCAAAACTTTGTACAGTTTACAAAGGTATAGTTAGACTATACAGATGGATGACACAGTTTGTTATGAGACCAATGACAGTAACCTCAACAAGGGCAGTCCAAGCTGTACAACTGCATTTGGAATTTTTAGCAATTTATCCAGTCACTATTATTGTAATTATGGGTTTGTTTCTCACCAGACTGGGGGAGATTCCTTTTTAGATTGCACAAAAAACAAATCAGCTTAAAGCAGTGTTTACCCATACGGGACATCAAGATAAACACAGAATTCTCACAATATGCCTACATTTAGGGATGGTTCCCCTGGTCGAGAAATGTGCCATATGGGGCACAGTATTTGCTGCAATCAATACCATCATGCACAGTACACTTCCCATAGTTGTTTTGCATTATGTGCTTAAACAGATTCAAAACGAATATGGGGCAGCCCCTGCCCTGGACTTGGGAATTAACTTAATTGTCAATTTTGCTGCAGTATCCTCAATCATATTAAGTAATATTAAAAGGGAAGCAGCAGCATTGGCAGCACACCAACACCTCCCCCAGGTCGCTTTGACAGACCAAGAATGAGAAGTACCTAAAATTATTGCTGAAACAAACACAGATATAGGTCAAGATAATTTTGGGGTCAAACATAATAAACCGGAATTAAAGAGCAATTCTGAAATTTATACCCATAGACAGGAACCAGAGACTTCTAAGAACATTGGGATAGTAAAATAAAAATAAAGGAAAAAATGAAATCATGCGGTGGATCTCCTCCGCAGGAATCCCCTGAAAAGTGCTACAACTTGCGTAACCATAACATAATGGTGGAGAAGTGTGGCTCAATGATTAGAGCGGCAGACCCTGATGCAGAGGTCTAGCCCGGGATCAGGGTTCAATTCCCCGCCTCGGCGGGTCTTGGGCTCAAAATTCCATGAACCTGATCATTCTCGCCTCGGTGCCTATTGCAATCATGGAGTCCCACTCTGCAACTCTGGGCAATAGCTTGTTTAATCTGCACAACGGCCCCCACAACGCTAAGGATGCCTGGCCTCCACCTTGGGGTGGCCCAGGAGTGGACACCTCACAGGGAAAGCCAGGATGGGTTCCACAGCGGTATTCGTACAAGCGCCTTGAGACCCTTGCGGGTGAGTAGTGCGCTATACAAGTATCAATTTACAATTTACAATATAACACTATAAAACAACCTGATAGGTATCAATATACTGATACATATCCTTCTAGGTACTTTGAGGAGACATCCAAAAAAAGCTCTGAGAGAGAAGGACAATCAGAGAGTAGGAAGGAGTACTACCTGAAACTGAAGAAGGACTCAAAACGCTCTTCTGACTTTCAATAAAAAAAGGAAGAAAAACTTCCACAACAAAAACGTCAATTCAAGAAAAAGAAAGTGCCTGGTATCACACTTAAATATACCCCACATTTTGAGGACCCTGCTTCTGAACAAGAAGTGGGCTCTGAGTTTGCTAGACAGCACAGCTGAGGTCACAATAGTTTGCCAGAATCCTCAAAATGTTCTGGTGGTGATAGCAACTAATGGGTTTGTTCAGGTGGAATCACCGGATCAGAGAGTTTGTTCTCCAGGTAGATTGTATAATTTGCAACTCCAAGTTGAGGGTGATAAATCCAGTACCATTACATTTCTTTTTAGGGACATTTGGTTATGACATTCTCTTGGCAGAAAAGGATTAGCTGCCAGAGTTTGAAAGCAAATTCCTACCAGGGGAAAAATGTGATATTTCCATTCTTATTCGTCTTTGTTCCTGAAGCAGTTAAACATGTGTATGCCAAGAAGTGAGCACCATCACAAGCCCCAGCCGAGTATTACATCTATGTGGGCTGGGATGAAGAACCACCTTATCATATAATACCCATAAGGTCCAGCCCGCTAGTGCAAACACAATACTCAGTTAAAAATGAAGTTAAACGCCCAGTTCGAGAAATTCCATACCAGTTGCCTGTGCACACGTAAAATTTCAAAGGCAGACAAATACTGCAAGTCCAAAGTACAACAATCACAGAAGTCCAAGGATGTGTTTTGTTCCTGGTTTAATGCCAATAGGATGCCCAGCCAACATGTATTTCATCAGGGTGATGGACCCACTTCCGGTTTTCATTACCTCGAGGTCCGAGGTTCCAGTCGGCGTACTCTCTGTTCCGATCTTCTGTAAACTACTTAAGCTCATTGCATGGTACCTACCAATGTGCCTGTGGAGGCTCTGCTCTTTGGAGTTACTCACCCTTAGCAGCCGGGACGGAAGTACAACCGGTGGAGAGATATCCCCTCCCTGCCTTTCAGCCCATTTAGCCCTGAAGAAGTCGTGGGTCCATCACCCTGACGAAACGCGTGTTGGCTGGGCATCGTATTAGCATTAAACCAGGAACAAAATGCATCTTTGGACTACTGTGATTGTTGCACTTTGGACTTGCAGTATTTGTCTGCCTTTGAATGTGCACAGGCAATCAGCATCTATAGATAGCTATACGGTTAGCCAAAAACAAAGAAACAAAAAAAAATATTTCCAGTTAATACCACTGTAACAAGAAAAGGGGGAGTCACAGAGGCACAAGTCTCTCTGCATCGCAAGGGCCATCAGCCCTTTTGCCTGGGTAATGGGTGGGGGGATGGCTGGATGGTTGAGGGGGGCACAGGGTTGTGTGGGGGCAGCACTAGGTACGGTGGTAGGAGGGGGCTTGGTTGGGGGTTGTGGGTAGTGAAAGGTTTGAGGGAGGGCAAGATGAGGGGGGGTTAAACAGAGGGATAAACAAGAAAAAAGGAAATCAGAGACATGCTTTTTTAATGGAAATAACAATAATGAGCTGCTAAATAAGCAATGGCCAGATAAGGGGGAAAGTATCAACAAATATGGATAAATTCAGGCTTTGTTCATCTAATGTTGGTCGTTTAAATAATAGAAAAAAAAGAGAAAGGGTATATGAGATATTTGAAACATTGAACCCAGATCTAATATGTTTACAAGAGACACATATTCCATGGCACAATAAATATCTTTTAGAGATTAGAGGCTATTGCTTGGTGGCATGCTCTTCTCAGACTACCAGGATCAGAGGGGTTGCTATATTGTTAATGTTCTAGGTCTTCGGGATCGGCTTGACACAGTAAGACCTGGCCCGAAAGGAGAACAACAGTGCCCAAAGACCAATATCGCCTATGGGGGTCCCTGTTAAGAGTGAGACTAAGTAAAGGGATTGTTCGCCCTCCTTGAACAACGTGGTACGGCAAGGAGTAATGCAGTCAACAACAAGCTAACAAGCTACAGTTAAGCTGTTTAATGCATAAAGAAATAAAGGTTACTTTCACAAGAAGACATAAAGAACTGAAAGTCAACGATACCCTTCACCATCAAGCAATTACTTGCGGAACCCCCTCGGCAGACAATGCCGAGCGAACCTTGGGACCAACCGTCCTCCGCAAGAGCACCCGTCCTGGTATGCCCACCAACGGAGGGCACTGTGCAAAGCAGCGGCTGACAATGCCGCTCGAGTTCCGCTTGCTGAGGCAGGGATGTCTATCTGCTGAGTCACAACACACGCGGTAAATCACGGCTAATGCTCCTAAAAACGGGTCTATGGTGGTTGCTTGGTTATGTCACGCTTCCATTGACTTCCCCATGCAACTGACAGGTTCCGAGGTTCCACTCGGCATGAACGAACGCTCCGCTCCCTGTCCGGTTTTCGAGAGCCTCTGATAAAGCACAATGTTGTCCTAGGTGTAAGGGAGACAAGCGCCAGCCTTGCGCTTCTCCCAGGGGTAAACAAGCACTGCTAGCGTTCGGCAATATCCGACGCTGTTCCTGGTTTATGGCCGCCCTTTAAACCCGGACCGGCCTGCGCATGCTCCGCGCCTGGCCTGCTGGGAAATGAAGTCCGACGCGCTGTGATACGCTCCGCGCTCTGCCGGTCAAAAGGTGTGGGCGAAGGAGAGCGGCTGTCCCGGCCTCTTCAGAGCGTCTCGCGCTTCCGGGATTCGTACGAGGTAAGTGAGGTGGGATGCGATCCTGACATATATATACCAGACAACGAAATGAGCTGGTAGTGTGATCAGCAAAAGATAAGTGGGGACGCAGGGCCATAGTAGAATTGGCAACTGGATTGACAGTCATCAATGTTTATGGGTCTAATTTAGATGATGCGGGCATTTGGGAAGAACTGGAAATAGAACTAGCTAATTGGTCTCAACGATTAATAGTGTGCAGTGATTTTAATATACATTTGGATGGATTAAAATCCAAAACCAGATGTATGTAGGAAGGAAACCAAAGGTTTATAGGACAATTAGGGCACTTAAAGATAGCCATGGCCTGTGCCATGTATGGGCAGAAAAACAACCAGAAAACCCCAGATTTACATATTTTTCCCATCCACACAGGAAATTCATACGACTGGATTACTTTTTAGCCTCACATTTATTGATAGGTAACGTAGATATTATAAAACTGCCCCAATTATATTCTGATCATAATCCTCTGATCTTGACGGTAAGGGAGGCGACGACTGTTAGGCAGAAGACCTCATGGTCATTCGATAAAAAGCTAATGATCGATGAGGAATTTTGCACATATATCAAGAAATGGGTTCACGAATTCTTTGAATGCAACAGATACAGTGCCTCCCGCGAGGTGGTATGAGATACTTTTAAGGCTGTCTTGAGAGGGGAGATAATTGGGTTTGTAGCTCGTACCAGTAAACAATGCAAAGCACAATCTGATCTACTAATTAGTAAATTGTCTGAACTTGAGGCAGAACATGTTCAAATAATAGATAACGGTGGCTCTGAGAGTGTATTGGGCGAACAAATGATTAAATTAGCTATAGCCAAATCGGAAATAAATGCCCACTTTCAGACTAAAGTGTCTCAGATGTTCCAAGCTTACCGAAATGAACTATATGAGTATGGGGAGGCTACGGGATGGCTTCTAGCTTTAAGAACAAGGCAGAAAGCTGCCAGGAACAATATTGTAAGAATTAGGGATAGGAATAATCACTAAGGGGCTCATTAGGATAGCGGTTTTTCCACATCCTACGGGCCGGCGGAAGCCACGGCCGGCTCGGAGGATACGGGAAAACCGCTGCTGAGGCACAAAAGACCCACCGCCAAATTAGGATGGCGCTGGGTCTCAAAATCCGTCCGCAGCTTTTCCGCCGCGGTCGCCTTCCGACCGCAGTGGAAAAGCTCTAACATGGCTGGCGGTGTCTATCAGACACCGCCAGCCATATTAGGATTGCGGAAATCATATGCTTTTCCACGGCGGCTTTTCAGCCATGGAAAAGCATATGGACATTGACTTCGGGGGCCCGTTGTGGGCCCCCTTGGTGAAGGGGGTGTGGGGGGTGCACATGTGGGGTACCTATGGTACCCCCCAGCATTTGCGTGGACAAAGCGGCAGGCACCGTGCGGTGCCTGCTGCTATGTGCACACAAATGCCGTGCATGCATTTTTAACATTGCAGCGGGTGCAGCTTGAAGCTGCTCCCGCCGCAATGTTAAAGATTGAGGATGTGACCGCCACCCTGGCGGTCACATCCTAATCTGCGCGGAGGGACCGCTGCAGCCTCTGCAGACGGTCCCTCCTACTCTATGGTGGCGGACGGACTCAGGTCCATCCGCCATCATAATCAGCCCCTTAGTCTCCGGCCCACAGAAAATTACTGAAGTATTTGAGGAATTCTATAGCAGGCTTTATCAGTCAGAGGAACGTTTGAAAGAACATGGTGAAACAGAAGATAAGCGACTTATGTTACCAAGATTAGATACTGAAGCTGCTTTCGAACTAGAACAAGAAATAACCATAGAAGAAGTGCAGGAAGCACTGAGATCCCTTTATCTGGGGAAAGCTACAGGCCCCAATAAAATTTCGGTAGACGTTTATAAAATGCTATCATCTCAAATACTCCCCATTATGCAAGACTTATTCATGGGTATACAATATAGAGGGATTTCACCTGCGTCGTGGCAGGGTACGGATATGATTGCTTTTCTTAAAAAAGACAAGCCATCAGAAGCACCATCTTTGTAACGTCGAATATCGCTTATGAATGAGGATGCGAAAGTTTATTCCAAAATAATGGCCACCCGATTACAAAGGACTATCCTTGCACTCATATCACCTTGGAAACATGGCTTTGTTCCCGTCAAGGGGACCACAGACCATACAAGACGGGTTATCTCAATCTTGGATATTGCGGAGGCTGAGAATAGAGAGATGGCTGGGGTCCTCTTGGACGCAGAAAAAGCCTTTGACCGAGTGGCCTGGCAATATCTATGGGCGAACTTGGTGGACAGAGGATTTCCCTCTGGATTTATAAGGGCTCTTCAGAATATGTATTACAAGCCCTATGTTCAGATTCAAATTATGGGTCACACTTCTAGGAGGGTGGAGATCGCCAGAGGCACATGCCAAGGCTGTCCCTGTTCTCCTATTTTATTTGCATTTTATTTGGATCCCTCCATTACTCGCCTCTTGCATAATCAATCAATCAAACCGGTTATAACGCATGGCCATGAGACAAAAATTCTCGCATACGCAGATGACATTGCGATAATTACAGCAGAACCTCGAGTAGCTATGAAAGAGATTGAAAATATGGCAGAAAAACTTGGGGAGAAATCCGGATATCTTTTAAATAAAACCAAAACACAAATTATATTTTCCTACAGTATTCTCGGGTAACCGAGATAGCCACGTATTTAGGGGTTAAAATAAAAGCAGGAATTAATAGTCTCTGGGCAGTCAATATTGACCCAGTGCTGGAAAAAATAAATAGCCAGCTTAGACGTATTAACACTCTCCATCTTACATTAATTGGCAGAATCAATGTAATTAAAATGAAGATAGTCCCCACGATTCTGTACTTAATAAGTGCAATATCGCTGGAACTCGCTGTCACCAAAATACATAGATTCAAGGCTATGTTCTCTAAATTTATTTGGGGATATCAAAAGGTAAGGCAGGCTTATAAATATCTGACGCTACCTAAAGAACGGTGTGGTTGGGGAGCCCCCAGCATGCAGCTATATTATTGAGCTTCTGCCTTGCAACAGTTTGGAACTCTCTATCTCTTTCAAACAGAATACCCGGAGCAGCCGAGAATACCTACTATATATATATATCAACTGGCTATGGGGGATGCTGCTGTGGCGTTATTGCAACGACAAAGTGACCCTAACTATTATACAAAATCCTGATACAGATGCTTTAGGAGTGCACAAAAGATCTGGAAAAAAGTGGGAAGAATTTGCATTAGTAGGTATAATAAATATACATCACTTTGGCATTCTGATCTCTTGACACCAGTAAACTATGATCGAATGGCCAAGAAATGGAAGCAAGCGGGATCGTATTGGCAAATTTTATTCTAATGAAGAGAGAAAGGCTTTTATAGAACTAGTTCAAGGATTTGGGATACTTAAGAACGGTATACAACGTTTAGCACGCATTTTTTACCACGCACTACCATTACAACGCAGGCATTACCACGCATACCATTACAACGCATTGCGCTGGGGGGCGCTCTAGGATAGGGAATACGTTTAATTTTATATCCAACACCTTCCCTAGTGTCCACGGGGACTGGAGTTGGAATATAAAATTATACTTACCACTATCCAGCACCTCAAAGCACTATGCGTTGTAAAGGTATTTGTTGTAAATACCGCGTTGTAAAGGTATGCGTGGTAATAGTATGCGTGCTAACGTCATACATCCCTTAAGAACTCTTGCTTTAAGTACCCTCAAATACAGATCCGAATAAAAGGGCTACCCATAGGGTTCATTAGAATGGAACTGTTCCCTTTATTAGAAATTATGAGAAACCCAGAAAAGATTTCTATCAAGAGCTACTAAAAAAGAAGCCAGATGATATAGCCAAAATAGAATCAAAAAGGGCTGGTAAGCTCGAGGACAGAGAGGTAGATATAGATATGGTTTTAGAGATTGGGATAAAAGTTTTTATGTCAGATAACCTCAAAGCCCAACAATATAAAACTGTATACAATCTCTATTATACGCCTGCCAAACTATTCGAGTGGGGAAAGAGACAGACGGATAGATGCCTGAGATGCCTATTGGTCCCATCAGATAGTATACATATGTTTTATTCTTGTGAAAAGCTGGGTTCGCTAAAAGAGTGTATTGAAAAGATCTGGTTTCAGCTACTAAATAAAGAGATAAAAATTACTTCAACTCTGATGCTTTTAGGCTATGACATACAAACGTACTTAGATCCAATGGAGAGTGACTTTGTGTTTTCAACAATGGCATTAGCTCGCTAACTGGTTGCTACCGCATGGAGGATAGTGAGCCACCCACATATTATCAATGGCTATACAGGTTAATATTCATCGGTTGTCAAGAAATTACTTTGTATAAGTGTAAAGGTGTAATGGCTGTGAGAATAGGCCTGAATATATGGGAACTTTTTATAGCCTGGTTGGAAAGAAATGATAGACAAGGGTTTGGATGAATATGTACAAATACACAGAAAATACAATGAGGCTGCACAGCAACAATGATGTATGAATGCTTAAAATAATTGCAAATTGCTCATTATGTTATTCTGGCCATTATGAAAGTATGACGTTTATTAAGTATGTGCAATGATGCTATAAGGTATGTATAAGATGTCTAATTTTAATAAAAATAAAAAAATTCAAAAAGGAAAAGACCTGAATCTTCATTGACATGGCGGATTTGTTACTGGAAACCACTAAAGTCTGCATGTTCATTGACATTTTAATAGTGGATTTTCAAAAGGGCGACATTTGCTGTATCCACTAAATAACAGTACTCAGGGATTTGTCACTCTCAGGGATTTCTCACTCATCAGCTGTAATAACTATCGCTCCAACTCCTAAACACTCATAATTGAAACTGTAAACTACTAAAATCTCAAATGTATTAATCAGCAAAATCCCAACCATATAATATGTACGCACAATCAAGTATGTAAATGTAGATCCAACCATTAAAGTGCAACTAAGGTAGGACACCAATTAGAACAGTAATATCCCGGTTCTAGAACACATAGGGCCTCATTTATGAAAACTGTTCCATCGCTGCGGAAAAACAGCGGCGCAACACTTTCAGTGCACCATCCTAGCAACACCATAGATGCACCATATTTACAGTACTGTGATCCATGTTGCAAGGATTTACAGATTCGTCAGTGTTACTGATGTATCTGTTGGCCCAAAATTGACACATTGCTGGAGTGTGTCTGAAAATATATGTAACTCCAGCAAAGAGTCTTTTCACATGGGGCAAGCCCCAAGTGAAAAAAGGCCTGCTTCACTCCTTATGCCTGTTTCAAGAAGGTGTAAGGATTTGACGTAGAGATGCCTTAGAAGTGGGGCTTTCACTGCACCACTTCTACGTGGATTTACTGAGTTGGATCTCCCACCCTGCATGCATTATACCTGAAGCAGTTATAATGTAGCACAGGGGTTTACAAAGTGGCACACCTGCTCAGCTGCGCCACTTTGTGAATATGTCACAGTGTGGCACATTTTTACGCTGCCCCACCAACACAAATAGTGACAAAACATCGGTGTAAGGGCCTCCTAAATAAGGTCCTCAGGATGTAAGGTTAACTGAGCATGATGATTTTTAGCGGGTTGCAATTATTATTTATTATCATTATTTAAAATGTTATATAGCGCGCAGTTACCCTTGGGCATCCCAGCGCTTATCCAGACCCCATCAGATAGTAAAGACGGCCAGATTAATGCACTCAAACAGGAAACAGATAGGTTTTAATACATTTACGAAAAAGCAGTGTACAAGGCTCGGCGCGTAATTTTAAAGGGAGCGAGTTCCACAGCTTTGCCGTGTTAACTGAGAATCTTCTCCCGCCAGTGCGGGCCCTTTTAACTCTAGGGACTAAAAGAAGGTGTTTTTGATCGGAGCGCAGCGTTCTGCTCGCTTTATATGGGACCGCTAAATTCTTCAGTATTGGGGATCCTTTCCCCAGAAGGATTTTATGGGGTGTACAGAGTGCTTTAAATATGACTCTCTCCCGCACTGGGAGCCAGTGCAGCGCCTTTAGGGCAGGTCTAGCTGACTGCGTCCTAGGAATGTCCATGAGCAGCCTTGCCGCTGCATTCTGGACCTGCTGGAGTTTATTAAGAGTGGAATCAGAAGCACCCAGGAAGATGGCATTACTGTAATCCAGTTGAGATGTGATCAGGCCCTGAATCAGCAACTTCCTGGATGTTACAGGTAGAAGAGGGAAAATTTTACGGGCAGACCGTAACAGGGCGAAGCACACTCCTGCAGTTTTCTTAGCTTGGGTCCTGAATGACAAGTCTTGCTCTAACCAGACTCCCAAGCTCTTGATCACCTCTTTAGGGTCCGAAAGGTCTCCCATGCAACTCGGCCAGCTGGTCAAAGGGAGAAGAGGAGTTTTGCTCCCTAACAGCATTATTTCCGTCTTCGAACCATTCAGCTTAAGAGCTGATTCTTGCATCCAGGTGTGAACGTCCGACAGGCAGGAGTGCAGTATGTCAGGATTCTCAGCTAGTTGGGATAACGAAACCACCAACTGCGTGTCATCCGCATAACTGACGATCTTGATGTTATACGGGGAAACTATGTCCTCCAGGGGGGCCATATATACATTAAATAATGTCGGGCTGAGGGAGGAGCCCTGTGGCACTCCACACTGGAGGGGGATCGATTTAGACCGCTCACCGCCTTCCCAGACCTGGTATGTTCGTCCGGTAAGAAATGACCTCAGCCACTGCAGGGCAACCCCAGACACCCCTGCCTCTGCCAGCCACTGAATCAACACCTGATGGTTCACGGTGTCGAACGCCGCACTGAGGTCCAGGAGGATCACTGCCACTGACCCTCCTGAATCCAGAATGCGTCTGGTTTCGTCAACGACCACCAAGAGGGCAGTGTCGGTACCCTGGCCTGGACAGAATCCAGTTTGCGAAACTCAAAGCAATCCGTTGGACTCCAAAAAAATTAAACAACAGGGGGTGACAGTTGTTGATTGACCAACCTTTCAGCAATTTTGCCGAGTCCCGGCAACAGAGAAATGAGCCTGAAGTTTGCCAGGTCCGAAGGATCTAAATTAGGCTTCTATAAAAGTGCATTTACGGGGCGTGGCCAAGATGGCGTCGGAGTAAGACGTGCTTTTGAGTCGCTCCGGCGCCCGACCTGCTAAGCATTGTACAGCATCGCCTTCGGGGCCTCAATCCGCTCTGAGACGACCGCAGCAGCCGGCGGTACTGAGCAGGGTGGTCCGGTGCTCTCGGCGCATCCCGGAGTGGTCGTACGGCGCCATTGGGAGCTCTTCAGCATCGGGCCTGCTAAGCCCCGGCCTTGCGTGAGACCGAGGCCGCCTTGGAGCGCAGTGGCTCGGCGTCGACTGGGCGTGGCTTCACGGAGCGGCGGACGTCTTCTGCCTTCCCAGCCCTCAGGCTCCCTCCACTACAGCGGGACGTTGGTTTGGTGGTGCACCGCTTGCTTTGGTCAGCCGGGAGGTTCGGCGGCCGGCTGCCTCGTGGAACCTGGACTGCCGCGCGGTCCCTCCATCGGGCCCGTGCGATCCGGAGGCGGAGGGTCCAGTAGTGCACTGTGCCGAGTAGCTGACTGCGGCCTGGCTCCGTGAGACGGGAGCGTCGGCCCTACTGCCACTCCTCGGCTTCGCTGCTGGAAGGCCTCACGTCGCCATTTTCTCGTGCGACCATTGCTTGTGACGCAGGTGCTCTTACGCGGCCTACAGCTTGGACGACCTTGCTCCGCAGCCCCGCCGCCATGTCGAACTTGCCTCGCAAAGGGAGGACAGTGAAGGAGGTAGCCTCCAAGGCATCGCAACCGCCAAACTCCCCAGGAGCGAGTGGCTCGGCGAGACAATCGGATGAGGAGGCGCCGGCCACCAAGGCCTTCATGTCGGAACTCTTCGCCTCGATCAAAGAGGACATCTCCGAACTACGGGCCCAGCTGGCATCGGACCTACGTGAGGTACGGAGGGATGTGGACGGCATTGGAGAGCGGGTGGCCGTGTTAGAAGACCATGACCTGAGTATGGCGAATGATGTCCACCAGCTACAACAAGATGTTCTTCGCCTTACAGACCAGAACTTGAACCTGCAAGCGTACGCCGAGGACCTGGAGAACCGCTCCAGGAGAAACAACATCCGTATCAGAGCGGTCCCCTGGGACGGTGAGGCTGGTGACTTGAGGGGATATGTACAGGCTCTCTTCCTCCAGGTGCTAGATGAGGAGGACGTTCTGGAGATTAAATTGGACAGGGTGCATAGAGTTGGCCTACCCAGGCGAGGAGGCCCTCCTCCAGATATCCTAGCATGTGTCCATGATTTTCAGATTAAGGAACGCATCCTCCGTAAAGCCAGGGCCCTTCCCTCCTTGAGCGTCCGGGACCATCGACCGCAGCTGTTTCAGGATTTGGCAGCGTCCACGCTTCAGAAGCGGAGGGAATTCCGGCCGGTGACTACCTATCTGAGGAAACAGGGCATCTCCTACTCCTGGGGTCACCCCTTCCGGATTATATTCCGGTGGCAGAACAGGTTGGTGCAAATCCGCTCCTTGAAGTCTGCGAGGGAGCTGTTGGGACTGCCGACGCTCCTCATCATGGCACCGGGTTGGGGCTTCCCCGGAGCGGCTGCGACACAACCACTCTATTAGCCTGCAGGAGAGGGGATCGGCGGTGGCGTCGGTGGCCTCGGCCACCCTTGCGGATTCTCAGCAGTCCTCTGGAGCGGCATGACCCCTGCCTTCTTTGATGGTTGGGCGCCGGGGCGCCTCTGTTCCGACGGCCCGGGGGTACTATGGTACTTTTGGAGAAGACACCCCGGGCATTGGCCCTGGGGGCCCCTGATCTGGTGCCCCCACCCCGATACCAGTCTGATGTGGACCGTGTGACCTGTGGCCCATTGGAACTGCCGACTGTACATTCCAGGTTGCGGGCCTTGTGCTCTGTTTCTTTGACTTTTGGGTTGTTTTGGGGGGGTGGGTCAGTCTGTGCTTTGCAAGCACTTGTAATGGCAGAACAGTTTTGGTTGGGGTTGGGGTTTGGGGGAATGGTGGTGGCGACCTTGTGTGCTGGCTGTATGGTGTATGTGACTTCATCGATGTTTACTCCTGCGCTTTGTGTTTTGCTCTGTATGGAGGGTCCTTGGGCCCTGGTGCTCTTTGGAACAGTTGCCGTTCTGGGAATCTCGGGGAGTGGAGGGGTGGCCCCCTGGGTGTGTCTGCGGCGGGGCCCTTCCCTCTGGGTCCCTTTGATTGCATGTTATCGATGGGCTTGGGCCCCAGTGTGTGTCGGGGTTCTGATTGGACTGTGGGGCTGCCCGGACGTATGCATGGCGTGGAGTTCTAGTTCCCCGTTATGACTATTAGCATAGGTACTTGGAATGTGAAAGGCCTCAACTCCCCACAGAAGAGGCAGAAGCTCTGGAAGTACATTGTGGACCATCACTTGGACATGGTCGCCCTTCAGGAGACCCACTTGGCTAGGAAGGACGAGCTGAGGCTCCGCCATAGGCAGTTCCCTCTTATCTACAGGGCGTCCGCGGCCACGAAGCATAGGGGGGTGGCCCTTCTCTTCCGGGCTTCCCTACACTTTCAGCCCCTAGGAGTGAATGTTGATAGAGAGGGCCGCTGGCTGATGGTGAAGGGGATGTTGCTCGGCCGCCTCTGTACTTTTGTTGTGGTGTATGCCCCGAATGCGGGTCAGAATGGCTTTCTGCAGGGCTTGCTGGATAAGATGGGGGACTTTGTGGAGGGACACTTGATCTTGCTGGGTGACTTTAATATGGTATGGGACAGGGACCTGGATGCTTCTAGAACACGCAGGGCGGACACTGGCGTCTTCTCAGAGGAAACTAAGCGGCAGTTGAGTGATATGGGGCTAGTAGACAGTTGGCGCTTTGTCCATACACAAACTAGGGACTATACTTTTTTCTCTAACGTTCATCGCTCGTACTCCTGCATTGACTATGTCTTGGTTGGCCAGGCTCTCCGGGGGGATATACAATTGTCTGATATCTTTCCACTCTCCCTATCCGATCACAGCCTGGTAGTTCTGGGTCTGCACTGGGCTCCCAGGGGGGACGGTTGGCGCAAGTGGTATTTCCCAGCAGCCCTGGTGAGGGACGACCTGTCCTGTAAGGCCTTACGCAAGGCTATCGGTGATTTCTTTCTCCTCAATCCTCCTTCGGACACCTCGGTATACAACACGTGGGACGCGTGCAAGGCCTCCTTAAGGGGCACTTGCCTCGCTCTCAACGCGCACCTGAACAAATTGCGACGCGAGGAGAGGGAGGCTCTTGAAACGGAACTTGCCACTTTAGAACAGGCCCACAAGGCGAACCCTTCCAGGGTGACTTTACGGCCCCTAACGGCGGTGCGCGGGAAGCTGAGGGCCCATTATAACAACAGGGCGGAATTTAATCTTCTGCGCCTACGGCGTACCTCCTACTCCCAGGGCAACAAGATTGGGCGCCATCTTGCCCGGCAACTTCGTGACAAACGCGAACGGGATTACATAGGTGGAGTGCGTGATCACGCGGGCTCTGTTCAGCACAGAGACGCGGACAAGGCGGCCATATTTGGTCGCTTCTATGCAGCGCTTTACTCGAGTGATGCTCTCGACCCGGAGGCTCAGTCCACACTTCTGGAGGGGCTCCCTCTCCCGAAAGTCTCTAATGAATGGAATGACTTGCTGTCCTCCCCCATCACTCGGGAGGAGGTCCTGGACGCCATCAAGGCCCTGAAGCTGCACAAGGCCCCTGGGCCTGACGGCTACACGGCCCTCTTCTACAAGACGTTCGCCTCTGACATTTGTGATTACTTAGTCTCCCTCTTCAATGCAATGGCGACTGATGGTAGGACCACGGACTCCATGGCCGAAGCGCTGATTACTATAATCCCCAAGCCGGGGAAGGACCCTACTTCCTGTACGTCTTACCGCCCGATAGCGCTCCTCAACCTGGACGCTAAATTGTACTCCTCCATCTTGGCAAGCAGACTTCAGGACCTCATGCCTGCCTTGATTCATCCTGACCAATCTGGATTCATCAAGGGTCGGCAGACTCATGATAATCTGCGTCGCGTGGTACACCTCATTGAAAAGGCGGAACGGTTCCGCATACCAGCGGTGCTGGTAGGGCTTGATGCGGAGAAGGCCTTCAACCGCGTGGACTGGGGGTTCTTGCACCAGACACTGGTGGCCTTCGGTTTCTCGCCCCATTTCATTCGCATGATTGAGGCCAATTACCGTAGCCCTACTTCTCGAGTATTGGTCAATGGCCACAGATCCGGGAGTTTTTGCCGGGAGTTTTGGCCGGGGGACGCACCAGGGATGCCCCCTCTCGCCCCTCCTTTTCGCCCTCAGCATAGAACCATTGGTGTTGGCGGTGCGGGAGAATGAGCGAATTGTGGGGCTTCCCTTTACGGGCGAACAGCATAAGATCTCGCTCTTTGCCGACGACGTCCTCTTGTCCATTTGTGACCCAGCGCAGTCGCTACCCCATGTCCACTCAGTACTCTCCACTTACGAGGCGGTGGCGGGCTTTAAGGTTAACTTTGATAAGTCTTACATCTTGAATCTGACCCTGTCCCCAGGGGAGGTGCAACAGACTCGGATGCTCACTTCGCTTGCTTGGGCGTCCTCGTCCTTGCTTTACCTGGGGGTGCGACTGACTTCCACCATAGGCGCCCTGTTCCAGGCTAACTTTCCCCCGATGTTGACATCGATCCGGGCTGAACTGGAACGGTGGAAGCCCAAATTCATCTCCTGGGTCGGCAGGATTCATGCACTCAAGATGGTTCTTCTTCCCAAGCTTTTGTACCTCTTTCAGGCTTTACCTATCCCGGTAGGACTGGACTACTTTCGCCGGTTGAAGACCGTGATGCTGAAATATGTTTGGCAAGGTGGCCGAGCGCGGCTTCCGTTTGCGGTTCTTCGGCGCCCACGCTTAGAGGGGGAAGTGGGCTTCCCGGACATGCATTTGTATTACAAAGCTGCCCAATTGAGAGTTCTGGTGGAGTGGTCCCAACAATTTTCGGAGAAGCATTGGCTCCATATGGATCGGAGTGTTGCGGGCCGCTCCATCTGGGATCTGGCCTGGAAGCCTAAGATGGACCGGCCCAGGAATGCATACATTAGCACTCCCACAAGCACGGTATTGAAGGTCTGGGACGCGGTGAGTGGCGACGACCGATGGACCACATTCCCGTCCCCGTTCACCCCGATTCATTTTAACCCGGCCTTCCCCCCGGCTTTGACGGAGGGTCCCTTTGAGGCTTGTAGGGAGGGTGGCTGCAGAGCCCTCACCCACCTGTTCCATGGCACCGAACCCCTCACTTTCCACAACTGTATGAGGGACTACGGAGTTCTGCCAACGGAGCGATTCAGGCATCTCCAGCTCTTACACTGGGCGACGTCGCCTTCAGTGGTGGATGCCGCCACCAGACCCTTGACGACATTTGAATCCTTCCTCCTACGCACCCCCACCATGAAAGGGGCGATCTCTTTCCTATATAAGTTACTACTAGATACTACTATGTCTCCGAGACCGCGATATCAGGACCATTGGGAATCCACGTTAGGGAGGGGCGTCTCTGACTGTGAGTGGCGGGGCCTGTGGCGGGACGTGACAGCGCATAACCACTCTACTGACCTCAGAGAGGCCCATATGAAACTCATCTTTGATTGGTACCTATACCCGTCTAAACTGCACCGCATATTTCCAACAGCTTCAGATAGGTGCTGGCGAGGCTGTGGGATGTTGGGGGACTTTAGCCATATATGGTGGGAATGCCCCTCCATTAAGCCATTTTGGGCCGAGATTCTCTCCCACATAAAGGATATTTTGGGTTACCCACTCCCTGACTCCATGGCTTTTGTTCTACTAGGCCTTAGGGACCCACTGCTCGAGCATCAGACTAGGGCGGATAAGCGTATCATGTGGTTGTGTTTGGGTGCGGCTAAGATGACCTTGGCAGCCGCCTGGAAGACCCCGTCTGCCCCTGCTGTCTCCTTGTGGCATGCCCGGTTGTGGCGCTTGTTGAGCATGGAACGTCTCTCTGACATTTTTCAGGGTAATTTCAAGAACTTTATGTATAATTGGGGCCCACTTGTGAGATTTCTGTCCCGAGGCCTTCCTTCGGCAGTGTGTCCGTCGGCGCTGCGGACCCTTCATCTTTTCCAGATTTGATTGTGAGAGTGACTGTGATGGATTGTGTGCTTGGTGTCGCCACCACTGGGGGGTGGTGAAGGTTGGGGAGGGACGAGGGGCGGGGGGTAGTTGGGGAAGTTATTTCTTGTTTTCATCTTTGCGACTTACTTTGCTTTTGGGATGGACAATGAGTCTTGATTGGGGCTGGGACTGCTCCCCCTGACCAGGGACACTGCCTCTACTGTTAGATCGCCTGGCATAATTTGGACGCTATGATGGGCAGGCCTTCCTGCCCGCGCCTCTGTTGCTTTGCCCGGCCCCTGGCGTCAGGGTGTGGACTTTGGAGTGCTGCTGCCCCTTCCTTTGCGGACACTTTCCCTCCCTACTCATTGCTCCCCCTGTGTGGGGATTCGTGGCGACCTGTCGCCTGTTCTTCTTTTCTTTCTCCTTTTGATCCTCTTGCTCTATACCCGTCCCCCTTTACCGTTTCACCTTGCATGCTACTAAATAAAAATTTTACAAAAAAAAAAAAAGTGCCTTTACAACTGCTGTTTTCCAGCTTGGTGGCACCAAGCCCTGGGCAAAAGAGGCGTTCATTGAGTCTGTAACGGGAGCCACGATGGAAGCTGCTACTTGTTTAGCAATTCATGTCATTAGTTTTGAATTTTGTTTATTTTTACAGTCTACATTTGTTAGACTTTCTTTTTGTGATGCTTATTCGGGAAATCCATATTTATGTACAAAACTGGTTCCAATTCTAGTGCCCCTATGCCAGTTCATTAGGGCCTTATGGGAGGATTTTTTTCTCCTTGCTCAAGGTATCCCTGCAGATATCTTCAATCTTGCTGTGTATGCTTGCCCAAAAAACTAGATCGCCAATACACTAGTCTTCATTCCCAGCACATTACTGTTTAGAGTTGACCCTGGAGTCATTCGTGTGATATGGGCTGCTTGGACAATGCATTTGTGCTCTCCATAATGGTAAACCAGGGAACTGAGGTTGTGAATGCTCTTTATGGTAGCGTTTGTCACCAATGCAGACTGTATTGCCTTTCGTTAACCAACACTAGATGGGCCAAATCTCTCAGAAGTTGTGATCAGTGCATACGTAGAGCCTGCTGTATTGGTTGGTCTCCTGTGTCACCCTGCCTTGGACGTGAACTGAATGCATGATGTCATCATTACAAAGAATGAAGTCACCTTCCTTCCTCTTCTTTGAGAATGTAATCCTCTCCTGTGAGGATAGGTAACCAAACACAGTGGGAGTTACTGTGTCTAGCTGTCCTTTTTGGGGGTGCTTTATATCCATTTTTACAATATATGTTTAGTTATGGCAAGCACTAGCAATCCTTTGCAAGCAGCGGTATCCGAGACATGTCACATTGCCAATGTATGCTATCTGCCAAGTGCAACGTGTCATTTAAAGAGATGCTCACCTTTAGCCGGTAGACTTCATGTCGCAGGTCAGACACTTCTTGGCGCAGGTGTTCCACGATGCTGCTTTCAGGGTAGTTGAAGGGGTCAAAGGTCTGCAGAGGAGACAGCAAATAGCAACTGTAACAAACCTATGTCAACTGACAACAAACTGATAAAACATACACCGGAGAGGGAGCTTCAGTGCCACCTTCTTTTATTGTCACATAAGATTGTGGGCATCTTTCACTCATGCAGTACCATCCCTGCCTGGCCCATTGTTGCCCTGTGGTTTAGTGGGCTTCCTCTGAATACCCCACCCTTTGTTGGTGAGCACGCCCACTGCATCTCACTGCCCCTATGGCTCGGCTAGTGAAGTGCCTATATATTCTAGCCCTTATTGCAATTATAATTGAGGTTTCCATCTCTCACACATCATCACCCATCACACCGCAAGCGCTGTGTTCCAAAACATGAGATCTGTACACAGGTGTACATGATGCTCAACATGAAAACACTTGCTACATATGTCCACAACCAACAACACCCTTCCAAACACACTCGCACACAGTGCTACTTTCTATACACGTGCCTTAGAGTTTCAGCGACACAAATGGATGTTGTGCACACACCACAACACAGTCCAGCATAGAAGGGCTTTCTCAGAATACTTAAGGATGTATACCAGGCTTGGAGCACAAGTAGCTTTCGTACTGGTCTCTTTTAATTGAATGTAAGGTTCATCCTTAAATGAATAAATATTATACTTACGGAAGACCCTCACACGATCCACCTAGAAACAAACTGCGGGCACATACATTTCTTATCTGAGTAGTATATCCTTCTCTACCTCATCAGTATCATGTTGTTCAATACTGGTATATAATGCTTCGATATCTAAAGTTCCCAGGAACTCATTCATATTGTCAAATCTCATACCATCTACTTTAGCTATCATATTAGTCGTATCATTCACAATTGGATTTGTGATTACATACCCATCATTTGAGAAAATGATCTACTACTGGCTTAAAGTTTCAGTGATAGAATTCAAACTAGATAATATTGGCATCATTGGTAAGTCTGACATGCTTTTATGGACTCAGGTCAATCCATAAATAGCTGGCACAGTAGGATTTTGATTAACAAAGAATTCATTCTTTCTTCACATATTCAATTCAACTCCTCAGCATCATCCAACACTGACTTAATATCTCTCTTAAGGCTGGACAGATTACACTACCCCCGGCTAACTAATGTTCTTTAACATTCAGAAATGTATCTATCAGGTACTCATTGTCTACTGTGCCCATAACTACAACCTCCCACCTTAATGGTTAAGTTCGCATCATCACTCAAACTTTTAAGTGCCTGTTTGTGTGCTTTTGAAAAATTATTATCAAGACACACAGGTAGGTTTTTAAAACGTTTATCAATCTCTATTTCTGCGATCATCTCAAATATTTCTACTAGTTTGCCTACCTGTGTAAGGGAAGGAGTACACATAGATTCTAATTTCAATCCTGACTTAAAACTAATTTCCTGAATGCGTTCCCCTTCAAAAATACTGATAAGCTAGTCTTCCTAAAATGGTTTCCAATAGATCTCTAGCTGGCACCTATTTACTGAATGGGTCAAGACCAGAGCTTAATTTGTAAAAAAAAAAGAAGTGCAGGTGCTGAAAATTTTGCCAAGGAGGCCACAGCTCACTTCTTACTCCTGTGAGCCCCACTTTCAATACTCTAGGTGCCTCAGTCTCTATCTTCTAACCTTGATCTGTTGCCTGTCCCCTAAATCTTTGCTCTAAGAGTCTATCCTCTCACCTTTCTAATTGTTTTCTATAATCTTTGTCACACCTGGTGTTACCTTATTCCCTGTATTTCTGATTTGCCCTCTATTCATTCTAGCCCTGCCATTTTTCCTCTTCAATTTTATCCATGCTCTGCTCTCTCCCCTCGAGCTTGGCTCTTTACTATCACTCTTCTAGCAGTGATTAGCTGTGTCTCCGTTTTATCATTTGTCTGCTTTTTTCCCTCTGTCCTGCCCTCTACATCCTTTCATTCTATTTCCTCTCTTTTTCACATCATGGCTGCTTTCACTTTGTATCTGATTTGCTCTCCTTTTCTTCTACTTAGCTCTGTCTTATCTCTCTCCTCTCCTGTTGTTTAATCTCCTATTTACTCCTGCTCTCTCTCTCATCTATAACACTGCTGCTGCCTGTGATCCCGGTCGTCAGCCTGTACATGTACCTGCTATTTTGAACTCTGCGTTTTCCTTTTGTCATTCCTAAAGAAGTGGAAGATGGCGTGTTTTACTTTTTACCTACACTGAGTACAAAAACAATATGTACACCAAATGAAAATGCTTTTTTTGCATATATTAATCAGTGCGGTATGACTGGGTTTATTGCGGAACAGACGGCTGCTCGAGCACAGCAGGTGATGTCACTGCTAGTGCTGCCTGTTATTAGTAGGTCCAGGGATTGCGATGGCATCAGCATCCACTGCTCAGTTTGCTGTGGCCCTGCCTGCTACAGCACAGGCATTGTCCCCAGCCATAAAGCTGTCAATGCCGGTAAGTATGGCTGTGGTGCCGACTGGACTCACGCACGCTCAGCAATTACCATGCTGGGGTGCAGCGCACAGATTCTACAGGTGACGCCATGGCACACAAAGTTGTGTTGGTCCACAGCTGCATCGAGCACGCTGAGGATAGCAGCAATGCAGGGCAGCAGGATATCCTACTCTGGCTACACAGCAAGTGGAAAGTTCACACTTACTTTCATTTATTCTTCTTCAAGAGCCCTCACTTCCAAGTTCCAAATGCGCTCTCGCAGCTTCATTGTCTCAATTCCGTCATGAGCCAGCCCCCAGCTACAATTATACAATAGGAGGCTTAGGCTCAGGCAGTGGCAGGGTGCAGCAGACTCTGGGAATAGAATGCAAGCCCTAGTTTGTCGATGGCTTCTTGGATTTGTGATTGGCGTGATGACATTATCACTAACGTGGTGATACACAATCATGAAGAAACTAAAACAATCAGTGCCACCATGTGGCAGCGTTTCATAGGAGCTGGGGCTAGTAATTAAGTGCTGGTGCCAAGCACCAGAAAACACCGGCTCAAGGAGGCGGAGGAGAGGGTGAGGGGCAGCAATTTCCGAGTGCTGGGCATACCGGAAAGGGTGGAACAGGGAGCAGCTGAGCAGTTCCTGGCGTGCTGGAATTGCTCTGCTATACACAATCCCAATGGCCAGGTTGCGTACTGGGAAGACTATTTCTTCCAGACACACAGTAGAATGTAGGACGAGGCAGGGCTGCCCGCTGTCCCCACTGTTATTTACTCTTGCTATGGAGCCACTGGCTGGCAGAGCAAGAAAGGGGCAGGATTACTGAGGTCCGATGACCGAAGGGACACACCATTGCATAGCCTTATATGCGGAAGACCTACTGCTGTTCCTCCCGGATACAGCAGCAGACCTGGACGGTGGACAGGCCATGTTGGAGCAATTTGGTAGACTATCTAGCCTCAAGGTCAACAGGCAGAAATCAAAACTATTCCCTATGACGCCTTATAGACTCCCGCCAATAGACCTGGATGGCCCCCATTGGGAACCCAGCTGTCTGACATATCTAGGGGTAAGAGTATATCATGGTCCTGCCGAGCTCCTGGAAGGCAATGCGATTAGGGCAATACTCTCAATCTGATCCTCTATGGACTTCTGGGGTCCCTACTGCTATTGGTAGCAGGGCGAGTAGCCATACTGAAGAATTTGACTGCCAAGGACACTACACTTCTTTGGAACTCTCCCGTTGCGGGTCCCCCAAGCGAAATTTAGAGAATTAGACTCAGCGACCACTTTCTTCATATGGAGTTAAGGTGGCACTTGCCCCACTACAATGTGCCACAGCAGAGTGGGGACTAGCAGTCCCGGATTTCGAGGCATATTATATAGCAGCACAATTGAGCTGGTTGATCCAGTGGTTTTTAGCTGAGAGGAACCCAGACGAGGGCAGTATCCATTTGCGCCTTCAGCTCAGACACTAGCAAAAATACTGCTAAAGGTACAATGGAGCACGGGGGACACAACTGAAGTTAAGATGGTGACGATGTGCTGGGCAAGATACCTGAAACGAGTGGGCAGCAGAGTTCCCCATTCCCCTGAACCGCCATTGGGCCTGCTCCAACAACTTCCAAGGGGGAGGTGATGTGCAGGACTGGAATCCTCGGAGGAGGCAGGCCTGAGAGTAGTGGGAGATCTCTACTGGGACTCAGAGCAGCTCCCATTTGAAGAGTTGCAGGCTGAATATGACCTACCGGGAGGCCACTTCCTTATGCACAGGGCAATCACATTGAGCATACGGAAGCACTGGGGCACGGGCACTACAAAGCCCAGAGCATTGGATGGCTTTAGATATGTAGCACTATCGACAGGATGGATAAAAACGGTTTCTTGCTTCTATAGGTGATTCTCTGCGATGGGCAGAAACCTCTGGAGTGATTAAGACTACAGTGGGAGTAGGACGTGAGAAGGCCAAACCCAGAGACGGAATGGGAGACTATTGTAGAGAGGCCACCAAAGGTTTCCAGGAATGCGAGGTTCAAACTGATAAACTACTTTGACATCCATATGGCGTACCTTACGCTGACATGAATCAGAAGATATTTCGGGGTGGACTCAACAGCCTGCCCCAGATACTGGGACCAGGAAGCACATATGATGGACATATTCTGGGACTGTCCTACATTACTTGTGTTTTGGGAAGATGTACCACTGACCATAGGGGAGGTCATCGATAAAGAGTTACCCCAAACACCAGAACACTACATACTGGGGTGGTTTCCAAATGTAGTTAAGACGAAAGTGACAGTGACATTTTAGGACTTGGCATATGTTTTGGCCAAAAGGGAGCTAACTAGAATTTGGAAGGTACCTGGGGGTCCAAGAATAGGGATATGGAAAAAGGAGTTGTAGAAGTGGGCAGGGGCAGAAGGCAGATTACTGCTCAAAAAAGCAAGAAGAGGCATAGGCAACTTGGAGAAAGCATGGGACAGGCTAGTGGGGGGCCTGGCAGATAATGGACGAGAAGAGGAGAGGGAAGAAGCATCATTGCCCACAACGCCCGCAAGGAGGGGGGAGGAACAAGACAAGACAGCATAGAGAGTACGACAGCAGAGAGCATCCACTTGGCTATATGAAGTGCCGTAATAGCAAGAGGCATGAAGAAGCTCGGGCGTATGAACAGTACCTGAATAGAGGACCAGC
Source organism: Lissotriton vulgaris (assembly GCF_964263255.1). Classification (NCBI taxonomy): domain Eukaryota; kingdom Metazoa; phylum Chordata; class Amphibia; order Caudata; family Salamandridae; genus Lissotriton; species Lissotriton vulgaris. The sequence continues at coordinate 470,073,311 of NC_141698.1, forward strand.
AAAAGCAAGTGCAACTCAAGGGGGGAGAGGGGAGGGAATTGAGAGTTCTAAGTTACTATTAAAGAACCAGTTTATATTAAGACAATTGCATAGCTGACACCAACGTGCACAGATATGTGATGCTCATAATTTGAAAATCAATAAAATATGGTTTGAAAAATAGGAATGTAATCCTGAGGCACGCATAGATCAACTTCTTTAGGAGTGGAAAGATACTCTGGTACCACTATGCCTTTGTTGTCTTGTTGTTGCCTTTTATACCAATGTCTAACAATCTGCTTGGAAGGATAATTCGATAAGTGGTTATCGAACGCTGCAGAGACGTCCATGAGTGCTCCTGGGCCTCTTGCCTTTTACATCCTTTTAAGGTCATTCAGGAAAGATACAACGGCAATCTCTGTGCTGTGTTCAGGATAAAACCCAGCTTGTTGGTTTCCCAATAAATGTAATGGCTTTAAAACAATTTAAGAGCATTATAAAAATAATTAATTCAAAAATGTTAGGTTTTGTTTTTGAGAATTGTTTTATCCAACAATAGATTATTTAGCTTTAATCTAGCATTGTACAATAGACCAGTGTAAAAAAGAATATGAAACAATTGTTAGAATTCCTTTCCCAGTGAAAGGTACGGCTAGTTGGAAATATGTCTTTGAGCATATATCTGGGGGTGAATTTATTAGTCTCTTTACTGATTCAAAATTATCAAATCCCTCTCAGAGGGAAGATATTTTTTTTCAGAGCCCGCCTGGTCTGCCCTTGTTATACTGAAACAAGCACAGTATTCTCATTGAGATAGGAAGGGCAACTAACTGAAAACCGCAGAAAGGGACACCTCTGAAGTTAATGAGCAGTTTAGAGCCGTTATATTGGTTTTTCTCGTTTTTAACCTTAAGGAGATATTCCTTTGCCAAGGATGAGAGGTGTTTTTTTTTGCTTGAGGATTACAAATTCTTTACCAGAGTGTTTCTGCTCAGGGATGAGCAAGTTTCGTATTCACCAGTTCGAAACAAAACTACTGATTTGTTTTTTATGACTTGATTTTTTAAAATTATTTTTTCAAGATGTAATTTGTTCAAAGTTTACCTAGTTGTGTTATTCAGAGAATTCAAACACCAATCATAGAGTTATTTATAGTTCTGCATTTCAACGTATTGAGCTTAACAGAAATTTCCTAACCCAAAATGGAAGGGCAAAAGGTCTTCCATGAGCAACAGTTTTTTAATGTGTTTGTATTTCTTTATCCCATTTGCCTTTACATAAGAAAGGGATGGCAAAGTGATCAGTCATCAAGCAATTGATTTTGTGGTGGAAGGGATACCTTACTACACAAAGCATTCCAAAGAGGCCTTTTCCTCTTTCTGTGTGTTGCCGAAATCAATTTCGGTCATTAAAAGACCATAAAAAGTAAACAATGCAGGTAGTAAAAAAGACAATTCTAAACATTTTTCGGAATTATATCAATTAACTGTCTAAACCTCCAATGGAAAAGGAGTATTACAATAATACTTTATTGTTGATTTAAAACAGCATAAACAGCTAAAATCGTTAATAAGAATATTTTTTAAAAAAAAAGTTAATTGTAAAATACTAATCAATGCTCAGTGGTGGAGATTACTGCCTTCAATGATAAATTTAAGAATCCCCTTCAAATCTGCCACATTTAATTAAAAAAACGGGACAATGTGGATATCACAACTTGCTAGATCCACAGATGCCCTGTTTAGGTTTGCAAGTAAAGTTGGTAATAAGCCTATTTGTGAAACTCTACAGGAATAAATGCACTCCAATAGCCAACTATGGAACAATTGTCTGAGGGGTGAGGGGGCCACAATATTTTGCAAACTCAGGAAAACTCCTTTTTGGCTAGGCTGCTTGGTGTACCTCGTACCATACCTACGATAATCGCTGATAGATAATTAAGTGTAACCTTTGTTGAGGATATAATTGATTTGAGGGCGATAACTGGTTGGAACAATATCTGCAGCAAATCAGGCATGAAATTCTCAAGAGAGGTCATTAATGATTGCCTTGCTCTTCAGCATTGTAATAAAATCCCATGGTTGGTTCTTGTTAATATGCTAATTAAGGAAATTGATGCAGTGCTTCAGATTAAGAACCCAGCGCATATATTACAGTTTGGTAAGAAAGAATTAAAAGCCATCTTTACCACTAAACGAGCAGTTGAGAGAGAAATTAAAGAAAGGAAGAAAAAGTCTCAGTAACTAAATACTTGGAAGGGTCTTTAAGTTTCAAGTTTTATTTATTTATGATAACGGAACTCTGTCGAGATCCACATAGCAGTTTATCAGACAAAATGAAGGACAACTATAAATACGTAAATAAATAAAAATGTCAGTACAATGTTAGAAAACATTTAAAGAAAGAAAACAATTTGAAACAAAACATTTCATTTGGGGGATTTAACATAGCTGCAGTAAAATCATAAGCGGTAAAAATACCCAACTGAAAGCACAAAGGTTTTAACCATTTACGCCTGTGTAACATAAGGGCTGGACAAACAAAAACAACATGGTATAAATCCTGGGAATAAAGTTTACAAAAATCACAGATATCTGTACCACCATGCCATTTAAACAAAAGGCAATTCAATGGGAGTAAATCATATCTTAACAAAAGAATAAATCGCCTAACTGCATGAGGAAGGGTCTTTACAATTCGGGCTATCTTGTGATGTTAACAGACATCCAGAAACGATTCTACCTCACCAGGTTTCGATTAGGTATCGCATATCATCTTGTAGCTATCCAAAAAAGAGATGCGCGGTCTAATAGACTCCCCAGATAACCGTGTGTTGGAGTGCCAGTACAATGTTCAGTGCACTTTATATTATTTTGTGGATTTTATAGTGTGGTTAGGAAATGGTTTTTTGTGTCCGGTCTTACTATCAAAGAGATTTATAATGCATCAAGAAGCCTATATGTTTTTATCTAGCCTGGAGACTGACTATATTTGCCATGCCTTTTTCCTTTTTAATAGGGAGGCTATAACAGAAAGAAAAACCCTCTCTTTGTATGACAAACTGGTATATGAATATGATTAGTCGTGTCAGTATATATTGTGTCTTATCTTTTTATTTTAGACACATTCAACACTTTTGCGTTTTTTATATTGCAAATACCTTGGTTTTTAGGTCTCGCCAAGCAGGGCTTGCGCTGTCTCTTCAGGACATGCTGTATTCAGGTCAGGTATGGACTGGAAGCTCCACTCATTTTCCGCCCATCTTTTCAGTTGGCTCATGTTACCTTACTTTCTTAATGGTTGCTTTTGATTAGTCAATATTCTTAGTAGTCCCGCCTTCGTACCGACTTTTCTCCTTTTGTATCTTCCCATGAGGACTGGCCCTCTCACGTTTGTTGTTGCTCTGTATGTTTTATTTAGTCTGTGAGCACTATTTTCTTAAATGACTTTCTCCTGGCTGCTACTGCAGGCTGGACATGCTCTTCCTCAACTACTTTTATTAACCAGCATGACAGGCCTTGTCGCTGTGCCCTATCTTTATACGTGGCTCCCATATTGAGGTTGACAAACGAATGTTTTTATTGAAGTGCTGTGACGTCAAGCTTTAACTTGAAATATTATACTTTCTTTTCACTGCGGCACACCGCGCTAAAGATTTAACATGGCGGGCTTTCCTTTGTGCTGCATGGTTCACCTATATCACCGTTTAAATATCAATTTCTTTTTCAGCAGCAGCAAAATGCTGCACTTTCACTTTAACAATGGCGCCCGTGAAGGCGTGTCTTGGGAACATGGCCGGCAGGCCGTGAGCTCTCGAGCTCCTGGCCTGCCAGGTGCTATAATCCTACATAATCCTGGAATCTGGAGGCAGCTGACTCTCTGGACTGCTGTGCCATGACAGGCATGTGTAGGCATATCTGTAGTGTGGCGTCTGCCCGAAAACACAGCTGTGGGAAGGAGCAGTGGACTGGTTTTTACTGGTCAAACAGATACAGACGGCTGCATCGTGGAGGCCGGGTGGGGTGCAGCCGATCATGGAAGCAAGTCTGAGCCGGCGGCTGCGAAGCCTGCTATGAAGTGCAGCAGACGATCTACCGGTGTGGATTTCTCCCCCTCCCCTTGCAGGCGGTGAGTCTGGAGCTGATGAAGCAGGGAGCAAGCTCCGACGGAGAGGGACCTTCATTGGGCGCGATGTGACTATACTGGAGTGGGGGGCGCACTTGAAGGGAGACGGAGGGTCCCAGAGCTGATTCTCCCTTCAAGTGCTTCCTGCAGAGAACGGATAGGATGGCGGCAAGGTTGGGAGGGCATGGCGCATAAAAATGTTGTGGTACTGGGGCCGAATCGGGCCCGACTACAGAATCGAGATCAGGCGCCATCTTGCTCGGGAGAGCTACACAAACCGATTGGTGGCCAAGGTGCCGCCCGGCTGAGAGGACTTAGGAAAGATCCTGTCTGGAGCACTAGTGGGGGCACTGGAGAGCGCCTGGGGAGGAGTGCCCAATGTGAAGCCTGGCAGAACATTCTCTGGGACCACGTGGGGCCTGGAGGGGGAAAGGAATCAAAGGAGCTATGGGCATGGTCTGATAAATTTAAGAATCCCCTTCGAATCTGCCACATTTAATTACACAAGCATTTACAATGCAATGGTTTTGCCTTTGGAAAAGTTAGAGTTATTGGCATTGTAAATGACAACATATTTATTTATGTGTTGGTTTTGAAAACAGATAAATAAATGGCATTGTCATTTACATTGCCATTTGCTTAATCTCTGCAGTCTCTCTGCACTCTCTAGCACTCCCTACTCACTTTGCACTCTCTAGCACTCCCTACTCACTCCGCACTCTATAGAACTCCCTACTCACTCTGCACTCTCTAGCACTCCCTACTCACTCTGCACTCTCTAGTACTCCCTACTCACTCTGCACTCTGCACTCCCTATGCACTCTGCATTCCCTATGCACTCTGCACTCCCTATGCACTCTGCACTCTGCACTCCCTATGCACTCTGCACTCCCTATGCACTCTGCACTCTCTATGCACTCTGCACTCTGCACTCCCTATGCACACTGCACTCCCTATGCACTCCCAATGCACTCTGCACTCCCTATGCACTCTGCACTCCCTATGCACTCTGCACTGCATTAATCCCCACGTCCCAGGTGCCCTGGCAGTCTCTGAAGCTGTCTCTCTTTCTCGTCACTCACTGCATCAATCCCCAAGTCCCAGGTGCCCTGGCAGTCTCTGAAGCTGTCTCTTTCCTGCCACTCACTGCATTAATCCCCAAGTCCCAGGTGCCCTGGCAGTCACTGAAGCTGTCTCTCTCTCGTCAGTCACTGCATTAATGCCCAGTGTGACGAGTGTGAGAGGAGGCTGGCTGGCATTAGTCACTTGTAAACACAGGGCCGCGGGCACACCCGCGGGTGAGCAGGAAGGAAGTGGGCAACACCGGATCCGCCGGGCCTCCGGATCCTGCCCTGGCAGGAGGGGCTGTTTGCACTGGACTTCACCTGTGCAGGTGTGTAAACAGGAGCTGAGGTGGGAAAGTGAAGTGAGGGGGAGGGAAAGTACGAGGGTGCAGTGGGAGAGAGCGAGTTTGAGAGACAGAGGCATTGAGATGAAGAGAGAGAACCCGAGGCAGACAGCAAGAGAAGAATGCAACTGACAGGGAGTGACAGGGAAAGACAGCACGCACGAGAACTATCGAGGCAATAGAGACAAGCCTTACCTGAAATGCAAAGAGTGAAACTACACCTACCAGAATGCATATCGACAGCGGCACACATCCCGGGGACACACCCCGGGCACACACACCATAGGCAGAAACCCAGAGCACACACCCTGGGCACACACCTCAAGCACACATCCTGGGCACACACCCCGGGCACACATCCCGGGCACACACCCCGAGCACACATCCTGGGCACACACACCCAGGGCACACAAACCGGGCACATACACCGGGCACACAACCCAAGCACACACCCAGGGCACACACCCCGGGCACATACCCCAAGCACACACCCCGGGCACACACCCTGGGCACACACCTCGAACACACACCCCGGACATGCACCCTGAGCAAACACCCCGGGCACACACAGGACTGGTTGTACAGCTGCCTTGCCTATGGGTGGCGTCTCTGTCCCTCCACAGTGGCACCATCTGAGCACACACATGGTGACTGGTTGTACAGAGGCCTTCCTAAGGGTTGCTTCTCTGCTTCTCCTGAGGGCACCTCTAAGCACAGCTCTTGACTGGTTTCTCCCTGGCCTTCCGTGGCGCCTGCCACAGGGTCTGAGATGGCACAGCGCCGCCTGGTACTTTGAGGCGCCTTTGAGATGGCATAGCGCCAACTGGTATTCTGAAGCGCCTCTGAGATGGCAGCCTGTGATTCTGGGGCGCTGTCTGGTACACTAAAGCGCCTCGGAGATGATACAGCGCCGCCTGGGATTCTGAGGCGCTGTCTGGTACACTAAAGCGCCTCGGAGATTATACAGCGCCGCCTGGGATTCTGAGGCGCTGTCTGATATTTTAAAGCGCCTCGGAGGTGGCACAGCGCCGCAGGAGCTCACAGAGGGGCACCTCACCCCAGACCCCTGGGGCTGGAGGCATGGGGGGAGGAAGGGGGGGTGCTCTGGGGCATTGCCATGGGAGCCGGGGCAGCTCGAGTGCCACAGAGGGAACCCCTCATCCCAGACTCCCGGTGGCAGCATAAAGTGTCTGTGTTGGGGGGTGGGGGCCGGGGGGGGGCTGGGGTATTGCCACAGGAGCTGCAGGAGCTCACAGAGGGGCACCTCACCCCAGACCCCTGGGGCTGGCAGAAGAGACAGGGGTGCACCCGTATAGCAGTGCCAGGGAGCCAGAGCGCCAGGAATGCCACAGGCGCTAGAACAGACGGGCGAGCCCACTGTATGTGTGAGGAATGGGGGGCATCAAAGCAAGTCACCACCTGGAAAAGTCACAGAACGCGCGTGGGGGTGCACCTCTTCTCTGGCTGGCACGTGCTTCCGGCTGGTATAACCCTACAATTTGTGGGGTTCAAATGTTGCTACTCAGCTTTTTCATTTTCAACTACAGATTAGGTCAGCAGAAAATGTAAAAACATTGTACGTCCTGCCATCTATATAACAAGCAACGGAGAGTGAAAGGGGAAAGGGTGCGGGAACGGGCACATGGGGAGGGGGGCAGAACGGGCACACGGGGAGGGGGGCAGAACGGACACACGAGAGGGGGGCGGAACGGACACACGGACAGCGGGAGGGGGGGCTGGAACCGCGCACGGACAGCGGGAGGGGGGGTGCCGGGAACGGGCACAGGACAAAATACGGAAACTTACAAAGTGAAAACACATTTATAAACAAAATGCTCCTTACCTGATCGCTTCGTGGGAACTCGAATCTTGCAGCCAACTCCAACAACAGGCCGACTCGAAAAAAAAAAAATAACACACACCCACCGCCGCGATGACGATAAGAAGTGGGTGGAGAGGGAAAAAATTGCGGGAACGCCCCTGAATCTGGTCCGGGCTTGACGGACAGATCCGGCTCCAATGGCTAGCCTCCATTTATGGAGCTAGCCAATGGGAGCCGGGGGACGTTCCTGAAGCCCATATTGTAAACAAAAGATTTCACCTGCGCCGAAAAGCTGCGCACGAGTGCGCAGCCTTCGGCCAGGCGAAACCTAAAAAACGGGACAATGTGGATATCAAAACTTGCTAGATCCAGTGATGCCCTGTTTAGGTTTGCAAGTAAAGCTGGTAACAAACCTATTTGTGAAACTCTACAGGAATAAATGCACTCTAATAGCAGTCACTCAGTAAAGTCCTGGCGCTGCAAGAGCAAAGGAGGGGCATTAACGCTTGTTGGAAGGGCTCTGATGGTGAAGAAGGGCCCCCTGTCTAAACCACGAAGGATCATTGTGAGCTGTGCTAGAGGCATATAAGGGCCCCTAGGTAGAGGACGGTGCAGTGAGAGGCCCTGAGACCTTGGAGAGTGATCTAAGAACCAGATGTGGATTTTAATGAGCGGTGAGTCTTCTATAGAGTATTTGAACTGCATATTAGAGTTTATGATACCAGCCAAGTGTGAAGGAAGCACATGAAAGTGGGGTCAGAGTGACCACAGTGCGGTCGTGAGAAATTGTGTGGAATCAGTCCTCGGTAGAGGCAAACGATATTTAAATTGAACCAGAATCAATGCTGATCACAGTGGAAAAGGCTGTGAAACCTGGATGTGTGGGACTGAGGGGGGTCAGACCAAAAGGCATGAGTAGGGCATTGGAACAATAATTAGGGCCAGCTCAACATGCCAATCAATCAGAAGAGCGGGAATTATAATCAGCCCATTGAGTGGCTTGGTGGGTTGTACGCATTGCCATGGGTAAGGATGAAGAGACCCGAGCGGGGGCACCAATACTATTACGCAGTATACTATGCAGTGGCACCCCCCACAGCATCTGACAAGCCAGATCGCTGACACGGATGGAGGGGGAGAGGGGAGGGAGCCTATGCGGGCGGAGCTGTTGGTCGCCATTCAGGGTTCCTGAAAAGCATTGGAAGCCCGGATGGACACTGTATCCCTTGATGTTAATTTATTGTGGTCTGACCTTCGCAAGGTGGCGGACAAGGTCCTAGTTGTGGAAGGAGACGTATCGGGCCTAAAGGGTAAGGTGATTGCTCAGAAGAAACAGGTGTCACATCTTTCTCCACAACGAAAGCCCTGGAGCGCCGGGCGGAAAATGCGGAGGGCCAGGCCAGGCCAGGCGCAGCAATATTTGCATCCTGCTCTTCCCCGAAAGGGTAGTCAGTAGAGCTACTTCTGGAGCAATGGTGTCCGGTCACTCTGTCAAATGTGTTTGTCATTGAAAGAGCGCACAGGGCGCTGGTGCCTCCCCAGCCCCGGGGGCTCCCCATGCGTTTATTGCAAACATTTTGAACTACAGGGATAGAGACTGTATTCTACAGGCCGCAACAGAACGGCATGACCTCTGCTTTGAAAATAACAAAATATCTATTTACCCTGACTATACTAGGCATATGCAGGAACAGCGTGATTCCTTCCTGAGGAAACCTTGAGAATTCCACCTGCAGTACATGCTTTTATATCCCGCAAAGCTTAAGGTCCTAATGAAGGGGAGGGAACATTTCTTTGAGACCCCTGAGGAAGCGTGGGAATGGCTAGAGATACAGGGGGACGGACCCCTGGCACGAGAACCTAGACCAAGCAGTAAGAGATGGGGCAACAGACCTATGTCCGGGTCACAAGAAGGGGGGTCAGGCAAGAGATCATCTGGTAAGACTGCTGCCTTAGATAATAGGATCAGAGTTGGAAGTGACAGAGCTTTGCATATGAGTGAGGTCTCCCTCTCGGCCCCGGAAGTTGAGGGGAATAATGTGGCTCAGGACAATGCTGTATTGCAAGAGTGGCCAAATGCATCAGTGAACGTGGTCCCAGAGACGCTGCTTGAGCAGGAAGGGGATGAAGAGGATGGGTGGAGGGAGGAGACTTTGTAGGGATGGCAGGGAGTTAACTGAATCTAGGAACTTTGTGCTAATAATTAAACATACCATGCAGGCCGGTAAGAGACAGATTAGTGAACGGACACAAGCGTGCAGGGGACACGGGCTAGGGCTCGAATAATAAGAAGACACATACCTAGCCAGCTGCAAACTTTACTAGGACACAGCTTAATTTAGATTGTCTAAAATGTAGAAATATGTGGTGGAGGGGAGCAATGCTTCCAGATTTCTGTAGAGAGGGTAGCTGGAGATTATTACTCCAGTTGGGCTTATAAAGGGATGTGTGTGGCCTGGCACGACATTGAGAATTACATTTTTGACCAGTTTGTTGTTTGCAAAATGCCCCTGGGGGTTGGGTTGGAAGGGGTGAGGGGTGTTCATATTTTTTTGAGTTGGTTTGTTTCAAACATGTGCACTATAGCTGTGGACACAGGGGTGGGCAGGATTCGACATCGGTGCCCGAAGTAAGTACACTCCACAATGGAGATGAAGTTTAAATTCCTAACTTGGATTTTGCGGGGACTGGGCACCTGTACAAAAAGACATAGGGCCAGATGTATCAAGCCTTTTAATGGTTGCAAACGGGCTGATTCACAGAATCAGCCCATTTGCGAGCTGTAAAAAGCCTTTTGGGATATATCATCCCAAAAGGCATTCACAAAATAGGGAATCTCAATTTTTGCGATTACCTATTTTGCAAATGCATTTACCAAATTGCAATACAAGAAGCAGTTAAAAAAATTGCGACCTTGCTTTAAGGAATCACAAATTACCACCAACTCCAAGTTGGTGGTAATTTGCAAATTCCTGGAAAAATGCATATTTTTGCATTTTCCTAAGTGCCATGTGGTGCACACATGTCCTTAGGGCATGTATGTGCCCCACATGTGCACACTTACCTTTTTTGGGGGTGCATCTGGGTGGCCTTTTGGCCTCTTATCACCCTTGTAATTGCATTCGCGATTTGCAATTACCAATTTGGTATTCGCAAATTGCAAATGCATTCCCATGAATGGGAATGCATTCCATAATAGCAAATCACAATTTGCGATTCATTAATAGGAAATGTTAAGGATTCACACAAAAAAATGCAAATCCTTCATACATTGCATTTTTCGATTCTTAAGTAGTGAATCGATAAAATTCACTATTTAACAATCGCAAAAGCAATTCTTGATACATCTGGCCCATAGAGTGTTAACTTTCCTCAAGCTGCACCATATTTTGATTGTTTGCCTCCAGGAAACGCACCTGAATGATTGAGGAGCAACCAGAGTAGCTAAGATGTGGCGAGGTCAGATGTACCATCATTCTTCCTGCTCCACCTACGCTAGGGGTACCATGGTTTGGGTGGCCCCGGACACCCTATTTACGATGACGTATACTGATTCTGATGTGCGTGGCAGATACATATTGCTGCGAGGGTCCCTAGATGGTAGGGAAATTGTCATTCTAAATTAATATGCCCACAACATAGATGACCACTGATTTGCCAGGTCACACAGGAATTACTCGCCAATGAGTAAGACACTCCATTTATTTGGATAGGCGATTTTTATTGGTTGCTGGACCCGGCACTTGATAGAGCCCCCTTGAAGGTTGGCACAAAACCGAGTATGACACAGATGCTTAGTAGGGTCATGCAGGATCTAGGAGCTCATGATATTTAGAGGGAGACTCATTCCACACTCCCACTGTTTACTTATCAATCCTGATGCATTGAACTCAGAGTAGATTGGATAGAGTGCTGTTGTCGGGGGCACAGCCATTTCCTGAAACAGAGGTTACTCATCTGGCGTGTTTTTCGTCTGATCTCTCACCGGTGTGATGAACGTTGAGGTGGGGTACTCCTGTCCTGGGCCCTAGGTGCTGGAGGTTTACGCCTTATATATTGGAAGCTCAAGTAGGGAGGACTATACTAGCACAATCAACCACAGAGTATTTAGATATCAAGTGGCCAGCATGAATTTTTTGCTGATATTTGGGACAGGTTGGACAGCTATAGCCTAACATGTTATCACCAACGGCTACATGCCGAGGGTGACAAATCAGGTTGCATGTTGGGCTGGATCCCACAAAGGGAGCAGGCTCCCAAGATGAAAACAGCCCTAAATGCCAAGGAGGGAGGCTTGTCCACACTAGAGCTGGCGTCTTAGAGGTGTTCCAACAGCACCTACAGTGGGTTTACACTGCAGACCCTGGGGTGACACCAGATAGGCACGTCCCAGTCGTCGTGAGATTTGGCACTCCCACGGCTTCCGCCGGATGGTGTGGAGTAATTAGATGCCCAGATCACTGTCAGGGAAATACAGAAGGCTCTTCGAATAATGCTTAAAGGCCCCAGGGGCAGATGGGATTCATATGTCCTTCCTGCAGGCATACCAGTTGATGCAGCCTCTATTGCAGGAATATGAGGAGGCATTTGATTCGAGAGTGTTGCCTTCCTCAATGCGGAAGGGTGAAATTGTCTTGCTCCTAACGCCAGGGGGGGACGCCCAGAACCCCACAGCATATCGACCAATCACAATGATCAACTGGGATGTAAAATTGTAATGTAAAGCCCTGGCTACAAGACTGGCCCCTCACATGACTCATTTGATTCATGAGGATCAATGTGGGTTCATTCCATCTCGTAACATGGGCATAACTATTAGGAAATGTTCCCATATTTTACACAAACCACAGCAAAGGGACAAGGAGCTGCCCTTAGTGTCAATAGACCTGGATAAGGCCTTTGATTTTGTAGACTTGGGGTACTTATTGGAGGTATTCAGAGTGGCGGGTTTCGGCCCAAAGTTTAGAAGATGGGTGCAGATCTTGTATACAGCGCCTAGTGCTAGGGTTAGGGCTGGAGGGAGCAGGCGAGTGGAGACTAGAGAGGGGGACATGCCAGGGTTGCCCACTCTACCCGCTCCTGTTTGCACTGGCAATAGAACTGTTGGTGATTTGGGTGTGGAAGGATCGGGCCGCCTGGGGTATTAAGGTGGCAGGAACACCTCAGGTAATATCGCTGTATGTGGATGACGCATTATTTTATGTATCCACACCCCAAGAGGCAGTGCCGAAACTGTTGCTAGTACTAAATGAGTTTGATAATTGCTCCAGGCTGAGACTTAATAGGAGTAAATTTTTCTTTTTCCACTCGCTCGGCTGGCCGATCAATCGGTGGGGTCACTCCCTCATCTGGGACTGAAATGGGAGACCGAGCACTTTAGGTACTTGTGAATCCGGGTGGTGGGTGATGACTCTTGAATGTTAAAACTGAATATTCACAAAATGTTGGAGGCTTTAAGGGGTTTGATTAGATTCTAGAACTCCTTCCCACTATCCCTAAAGGAAGGTTGACAATAGCCAAAATGGTGGTGCTATCTCGCTGGCTGTATCTGTTACAGAACACAATGTGTCCAATACCGAGACGAATATTCAGGGCACTAGACTCCCTTTTGATAGACCTTTACTGGGCGCAACGGCGAAGCAGAGTACCTATTAGGGAGGTGGGCTTGAGGCACCCAGACTGGAGCTATATTATTATGAGGCTCAGCTGCAAAACGCAACGGGTAGTTTGCCAAGGGGGATAACTGGGAAAAGAGGCTCATATGCGACAGAGTGCCAGCATCTGAACTGACGACTTTATTTATGGAGGGGGTGGGTCCTCCGGAGACAGGATCTTATGTGGTTAAGCAGACAGCATTTGTGTGGCAGTTATTTGTGGAGCAAATCCTTAGGCAAGCCCCGTTCCATCGGGAATTGACAGTGTGGGAATTGGCCCCGGTCCGGAAAACAGTGGTCAACATGTAATTCAAGGCATTGCAGGAAGGGGGCTATAATTTACTACCTGACTTGTACCCGGGGGAGTGCTTCATTACGTTCGATCAGGCTTGCAGGGACTTTGGGTTGGGTCAGGGGTTATATCTACAACATGTGCCCTAGCCAATGTAATTAAGGAGATATGGCCCTCATGCCCTCTGCAACCACAACTTACACGAACACAAGATACCATACTCACAAGTGGGACAGGCAAGCATATAGTATCTATGCTATACTGTTCAATGAGGGTGGATGCCGGTGCTTCCCCACTGGCCGCATATGTGGCTTGGAATGCAGACTTAGTGGATTGATGGAGCAACGACTCGTAGAAAAGAGACTTGCTCAGAAGCAATCCTCTTGTTTAACTCACTAACATGTTATTAATTGCGTATTGTGTAAAACTAACTCGCACCACAAAAACACATGGATTAGGGAAGCCTGCATATGTGTTTGCTAACGTTAACAACTCTAACGAAGTACTAAAACTGCTTTAATAGGGAAATCTTTCCTGCGCATGCGTCAACTGCATCTATGCAATATGACTTACTAAGGCTTGGAGGGAAATTCTTGCGCATGAGCAGAAGGCACTAAAATGGAGTCTTGAAGACTCGTGTGCATGGCACCTGCTTAGATGAAGCAAAATTGAGCTATTTAACTAATGCTTGGGGACACACAGATGTGGGTTCTATTCAGGTAGCAAAAAATATGTTTTTAAGATTCTTGCTGATGGTCTCAAATAGTACCTCCTCTTTCATATGCCACACTAGGGTTTTTATATTTGGAAGATATCATAAAGATCCAACCGGTTCTCTTGTGGCATAGGATATGGACAACAGAGGAAACAAAGTTCAATCGTTGGATCCTAACAGACTGCATGGGCCTGGACGGAGTGAAACAAGTTAGATGACTGTCATATGTTAAATCCTTTTTATATAATCTAGGCCACCAAGAATTTTATGATGATACCCCTACCATGAACAGGTAATCCAGGAAAGACCTTAAAAATCAAAGTCTAAGCTTTTTGAGTGAAAAGAGATTATGTGTGGAAATGAATAAAATTACGGTGCAAGCACATAATCTTACACTAACAACTTTTAGACTGCAGCCGTAGCTATGTTTGATGACACGTGATTATAACAGATTTTTATTGATGCGTTTTCGCCTGGGTATCCTGCACAGATCATTAAGCTTTCCTGATGTAAATGACTGGTCAAAAGAGCTATGTAAATGCCCATGTGGTGATATCTCTGTACAATCAACTATACATGTGGTATTCATTTGTAAATTTTATTCAGTACAGAGCAAATTATGGATTATTCCTGTTTTAAAAACATATCTATTAAGCACTGTGTCCCAGCATTTATGGCCCTACAACAGTTAGCGACAGAATTTGTAATATCTTCTGTAACTGTCTTTTAAAAAAATATTTTTACGTGTAGGAAATCAATTACGATGTGATAATATGAGAAATGAAATAATGTTTATGTATTAGGTCCACTGTTTTTACTGTAAATATCCTCAAATGCTTTTTAATAATGGTATAATGTTTTTATGTGCTTTTATGGTTATGTATGTAACCGAATAAAGTGTTATTGACTTGGCTTGACTTGAACTAATGCTAATGCGGGAAAAGTATTAATAAGTAAAGAGGATTAGAGTAGAGATGGGTGGTATACAGTGAAACTATTTATTTTTTAAAGTAACATTTATCTTTCAGCATTCATCACTAGTGCGTATTTGGGCTCTCGAGTATGGCTGAAGTGAGCTGAGTCACATGATAATGGTGCATGACAACTGAAAGTCAACCCGGAAGAATGACATGAGGGTCGGGTAGAGGATAATGTCACAGAACGCCCAAGCCTGAGAACCGGAAGTGAAAAGTCTAAATGAATGAATTTACATGTTAGATTTTAATTAATTGTTGCAGATGAAATGTGAATGAGGGTGGGAAAATAAAGCATGAATAAAAATGTATCCCGGTGGCAGCGGCAGTTTAATTCAGGGTAGGCTGGACACCCTTGCTGTTTTGGATCCCCGAGAAGGCTAGTAGCGCCTGTCCGGTGGCTGATTCCCCTTACACCCCCCTCATTTCAAAGGGAGGCCTCTATTGCGGTTGTGACCCCTTAGCTCCTGAGAGACTAGTACTTATGTGGCACGCCTGGGAGGGAGGGTAGGGCGTGGGGGGAGTTGGGTTGTATATTTTGTTCATGACTAAGAAATATAAAGAACCGAAGAGCCCGGCTAGCCAATAGCATGTATGTACTTTATATTAATCTGTGCACGCATTTAGATCCTTGATATAGAAAGACGCCCATATATTTACATACATTGTCAGGACATGTTGTTTCAGATTGTCGGCCTATACACAGTCGAGGTGCAGCCCAGAGTTTGTTGTGCCTAGATTGAAACAGTGGTACCGGCGAGATAAGAATTCTTGGATTGGTGGACTTATCACATGAGAAGATAGTTAGACTATGACACGTGTGGTGGTGTCCTATTTGAGTTCGGTATTATTCTAGCTATTTATTCTTTCTGTTAGCTTCCATCATAATTATAGCTTAGAAAATGGAACAGTCACATTTTTTCATTTTTTGATTATTTTTTATTTTATTTTTATATTTATTTTCCTTTTATTGGTCACTCGTTTATTCATGCACTGGGTGGGACTTCAGAGATCTTTGAAATTAGAGAAATGGTAAGTTTTTCCTCTTTTGGCTTTATTTTCAACTCTAATGTTGTCCACAGAACACATTTGTTTAAGATATCCATTTGCTGTGAGACTCTTCTTTAAACAGCGAGGTAGTGCCTCTACTTGTAAAAAGTTGTATATATGTGTATGTATCTCTATACATGTTTATATGTAAACAAGAGGGATCATATTTACTTTTGTTTCAGGTTTCCATAAGGCCCTAGCCCTGATGAGGCCCAGAGTAAATGGGCTGAAACGCGTCAACTACACATTGAAAAGAAGCCCATATCATTGTGATTTGGATTTATAAAGAAAATGCATTACACTAGCCTCTAATAGAAATAGGGTTGTGCTATATGTGTCCCCTAGCGAGTGTATTTGAGAGGGCTATCTTTCTATACAGGCTGCAATTCATAGTTATGTTATGTTATGTTAATAAATGACTTGTAAAGCGCGCTAACACCGATTGGTTTCTTGGCGCTGTTAGTTGTTTGTGAAATAATTGGTCACCCGCAGCAATGTAAATATTAGGGCAGTAAGGATTCAATTTTATGAATCAGAAATGTATTTATTTGGTTTGGTTCATTATTTTTGTGTGTATTCATGTATTTAGTGTAAATGTTTGCAATTGATATGTGTCTAAAGACATATATATGTGTATGTACAAAACGGATGTGGAGCGATATGCATCTGATCTAAAAAACCAGTGAGAGTGCCATTGTGGAGAAGTGTGGCTCACTGGTTAGGGGAGGCATACCCTGAAGCAGAGGTCAGACCCGGGACCAGGGTTCAATTCCCGACGCGGCAGGGTCTTGAGCCCAATTGTCCACGGACTCGATAATTCTCGCTTCGGTACCCACTCTAATCACGGGTTCACACTCTGCAACTCTGGGCATTAAGCTTGCTTAATCTCCACACCGCCCCCCTGCGGCGGGATGCCTGGCTTTCACCTTGGGGATGCCCAGTACGGGCTATCTCACAGGGATAAGCCAGGACGGGTTCCCAATGCAAGCGCTGAGATGCCCTAGGGTAAGTCGAGCGCTATATAAGAACATACATACATTACAAATAAAATAATTGGCTTCTCTAAAAAGTTATTGCTTCCGATGGAATAATTTGGGTTTCCGTCTAGTTGAGAATTTAGTTTGTTGGATCTATTCCGCCGCATCATACTTTTGTGCCTTTGTAATCCAAAACAATGGCGCAGGACCCACTCAGGGTTCCGCCTGGACTATAGGATGGGACAGCCCACGGGTGTGCATTGCTCCCTTAGATTAAGCATGAAGGGCCGGGACTATTTTGGACTGCTAACAAGTTGGTTTGAAACTTGATACACATTATTATCTGTTGATATGTTTAGGCCCTCACTTGTCTACGTAACATTTGACCATTGTTGATTATATGGGGCATGTAACCATAACCCCTTAGCTCTCTTCATGCTTCATGACCTGTTCGGATGTAAAGAAAACTAATAAAAATCTGTTAAAATAATTAATAAAAATTAAGGGGATGGGTCTACGAACAATGGGCAAACTGAAAAAGTGATATGTAAGCATGGTGTGATGATGTTCCCCCCCCTTGCCTGACCAATTAGATTTTGTATTTTTATGATATTGAAACTTTAGTGGGTGGTACATGATGAACAAAAGGTATCATTGAATTAGCTTTAGTTAGTTAGTGAGCGCGACTTGGGTTGCTGTTGCTGTGGGAGGTGCTGATGCTGGGAGAGACGCTGTGAGATGCTCATGAAGAAGCAGAATGCAGAGCCCTCTATCCTAATTTAATTGGGTTAGATAAGAAGGTCGCAGAAGAATCTTGAGGAGGAAGAGAGTGTCAGAGAGGGGGACGACACAACCGTCGTTGTTAGAGAAGTCATCTATCCTGTCCTGAAACCTTTCCTGAAATCTTTGTATCCTGAACTATCCCGGGGGACCCTTACCAGAACTTCGGCCAGGGGGTTGGTCTTCACACCATTCTTGGTAAATATAATTTTGCGCATTTTCAGATGTTCTTTCCTCTATGTCTTCTCCTTTTCTGATCATAAGTAATTGCAAGAGTTCTAAGTATGTGTTTGATGATTGATTCATTGAATTTTCTCTCCTACAAGTGATGGTGACTGTACTGTAATTTTGAAGTGGTTCACATACATTTAATTTAGATAAAGACTTAAAAATGTTCCAGAGTCTGTGGTTATTTACTTCAAGGTATAGATAAGTTAGAATTATGTTCATTATCAGCATCAATTAGTTCGAATCATGGTCCATCGACCAGAGGAATGACATTTTTGATCAGTGAGAGGTTAGTTAGGAATGATGAATAACTAATCTTGATATTGTGATCACACACATAAACTTTGACTCCAGCGGTTTACTCAATTGTGTGTTTATGGGCCCAGGTGAGTATATGGTAGTAGAATATCTGTTGTTGGTACGCCGCTGGATCAGTTTTCTGGTTGCAGAGTTATGGTTATAATTGACTAGTTTGAGGATGAGTACTGATTATTGATTATTGATTTATGTTTAACAAACAAAGTTAGCGTCTTGTTTTATGTTGTCTGGAAAATTTTCGGGGAATGAATAGTGGATGGTGACAGAAGCCACACTGCAGTGAGGTTACTCATCTGTTGGAATAGCATTGAGAATCTACGCAGGGCTGGCAGTGTTAAATTAGGGACTATTTCGTATAAAAGTTGAGCATGAGTGAAAACAAAAGGTTCAATGGTGAAACTTTGGTCTTATATTTCCTTGTAAGGGTAACACTGAAGGTGTAACAGGTTCTCTCAAGCTTGAATGAAGGTTAACAGAGGTTTTTACTCGCAGTAGAAGAGGAGTAATTCTGAGACTCCAGAATAAGTCGGAAATCTATCCTTTGTTTAGCGGAACAGGCAGAGTAGCGAATGTTTCTATGTTGTGACTAACGGATTTCACTTTGAAGAAAAGAAAAGTAAAAGAAATACGTTCTCGTATTACCTTGTGAATTGATGGTCAGTCACCAGAGAAGTGCTGATGTCACAGAGAGCCGTGCTGGGATTGGTTGAAACAGCAGGCGTGAGAAAGAAGCAGATTGTAAAGGAGGGGTCAGTAGTAAGGAGTAAAACTGACGTCACAAAAGGCCGTGCTGGCATTGGTCAGACAACAAGCATGAGCCTGAGTCTGATTGGTTGATTGAATAGAAGCTGCTTTAGAACTGGTTGACGAAAATTTGTAAGTTGAACTCTTATTTGACTGCTGATGTGAGTCGCCCTGACAGAAAAGCTGAAAAGCTCGAGAGTTTGCGGATTATTGTTTCCTACATCGAGCATCTAGAATGTATGGAGAAAAGAGAAAAATTTCATTAATAAAAAAAATTAAGAATTTCTTTGAGAAAGATAAGCCTGTGTTGACTAGAGAGGGAATATCTTTTCCACCACCAAAGACGTCTGCTTCATTTATGATGATGGAAAGAGAATATCATACTTGTGTATGGTTGGAAAATTGGAAAAAATATACAAAAGGTCATGGTGTTCTACCTTTCCATGAAAATGGTATATTTAATGGGAGAATTCTTCAGAATTTGAGGATGAATGATTTGGACCCTTTTTAAAAAAAACATTTTTTTAATTATTTTTATTGATAACAGGCTGACAAGGAAAAAATACATTAATACACATATTAGCGGACATGTATATTTAATAAAGAAAGCAGGACAAGAAAAA
This sequence comes from Lissotriton vulgaris, assembly GCF_964263255.1. Lineage (NCBI taxonomy): Eukaryota > Metazoa > Chordata > Amphibia > Caudata > Salamandridae > Lissotriton > Lissotriton vulgaris. The sequence continues at coordinate 470,093,000 of NC_141698.1, forward strand.
AAAGGGAAGATACAAAAGAAAGAGAAGATAATACATTAATTCACTAATACATGTTTAAAAAGTTATAGCATTTTTTCAGTGCACGGCCAAAATGATTTGCCCTGGAGACACGTTAGTATGAGAGAAAAAAACCCACACTCGTTATTAGTATCATTAAAGCATGATGTTTGCCTATGCCTAACAGAGGAAGAAAGCACCATAATTCCACAAAGGTTCCCCAGTTTTTTTCATATTTGCTCAGTGAGCGTGTTCCCCTAAGATTCGCTAAGGCTAACTCCATCGAGTGAATCTCGGTTACAAGTGTCCACAAGTAACAAGAAAAGGGTACAAAGTTCCCCGGGAAGAGTGATAAGGAAAAGAGGTGTGTGTGCCAGTAAGAGGGGGGAATCCCCTAGTTGGAAGTAAAACCCTCACACACCCAGCAAGCTAGGTGTCATGCTTCATCATATGGGTTCTGCTCCTCGTCAGACTGGCGCTGCAATGTCTGACGGGCTCCCGAAACCGGGGCTCTTTATCGGAGATCTTTTGTTCCGGCCATATGGTGCATGCGTGTGAGAGGGCAGGGGGAGTGTGGTCGTGACAGGAAAGTGAGGATAAAAAAGGTAAGCCAGTCCACAACCTATTTTATTCTCGTGGTTGGCTTCCTTGGTTAAAAGGGGTGTAAAGGGAGGTAAGTTGCCCTGAAACTATCAGAGCCGGCTTAACTACTACCCTAAAGTATGGTCGACATGTTTCATGCCTGATGGCAATTCTTCAGGACCTTAAAAAAACAGTACCACACAGTGAAAGCTAATAGTGAAGGAACAATTTGTTGGTGAGGTATACAACCTTATGTTGTTGATAATACTGGAAAGGCAGGCGATTGGTCCTGCTGAAGTATTAAACCTGTATGGGTAAAGATGAAAGCAATTCACAATTTTATCAGCGTCAGTGAAGTCTTCCAGAGTGGAAGATTTACCCAATTGTAGTGCAGGCACACACACACAACCTTATTGTGAAGGATTAAAAACCGTGCATATATCAAAACAAGTTGTTGTTGGATTTATAGAATCAACTTATATGTGACACACCATGCAACGGTGATGACGATGAAGGTATATAGGCTAAAAAAGCTGTAATGTAGGAAAGGATTGTTGTAGGGAACAGGCTTACCCCGGAAGATTCCCTGAGGTACCTCACAGTCTGCTCCCGTGGGACCGGCTGGAAGGTAAGGTACCTAGTAGGGGGGGAATCATTGTTGCATTGTCAGGTGGTTGTTAATGCAGAAAAATGGGAGCAGTTGGTTACTAAGATCATGTGGCTCCCCACCAATGCGGGCATAAAAGGGAGGTTTGGCAAGTTGCCTCTCACTTAGGCTGGTGAGGTACCCCCATATGGCCCATGCCCCCCGGCCTAGCATGGGCAGGTCCACCAGAATGGCTAATGGGGTCATGTGCGCGCCACACCAGGCGCCCGCAGCGACCGAGTCGCGTCAAAGTGCCCACCAGTCCCAGACCGTGGGTGGTTCGGAGCAGGTCCAAGCTCTGGCCAAGGTTAGTTTAGCACAAGACATAAGTATAGTAGCCAAGGCAGCCTGTGGGAAAGAGACAGGATAGGTGTCTAACAAAACAGAAGCAGCGGTAAATATAGGCAGCTGGATCTGCTTAATTTTCAAAACCTTCTGAATATCACCCCAGAAGGCCTTAAGATTGGGACAAGAAACAGCATATGTGCCAGATGGGCTGCATCGATGGAGCATTTGGGGCATTTCGTACAATCGCTATAGGAGTTATTAGGGGACCATTTGGAGATTCTTTCGGGCATGTAGTATAGCATGCAAGTCGTTTTAAATTGTTGGAGCCTTAAACTAGATGACCGTACTCGCTTATTAATATTTAACAGGGAACACTCTATTTGTTTTGATGTTATATTTAAACCCAGTAATCAACTCCACTTGTCAGCTAATTTAGGACAGTCGTTTGATTTAAGATCGATTAGAAGTCTATAAGCTTCGCTTATTACTGATTTGCTTTTTAGAGAGTATAGACAAGTCCATATATCACAATCAGAAACCTCCTGAACTTGTTTTTTGTTGATCAGGTAGTCGTACAACTGTAAGTGTTTGTATCTCATGTTTTCAGGTAAGTCATATATCAGTTTAAGAGTGTTGAAGTCTAAGAACCCTTGTGTGCCATATAAGTCCCCTAAAACGCTAATTCCTGACCTAGACCAACCATGTGCGATGATGTCATTAAAGATTCCCGGAAGACTTGGATTACCCCACAGCGGGATCTTTGAATGGAAAAAAGTGGTTTTACAGAAAGTTAGTATATTGTCCCAAATCTTTGTTATGTCCCTTGTGGTCTTGAATTTGACCCTTTTATAGTAGTTAGGGTCATTTGCTCGTAGCAAAAACATGTTTGAATCAAGTTTTAACATAAAAGAGTGGAAAAACAGTGCCCTTCCTCTGTTAAGTAGAGAGCGGAGGCGAATAACAAAAGCAGACCAAAAGTACAACTTAAAATCGGGAAAATTAAGCCCTCCCTCACTCGTATTGTTTTTCAGAAGATTCAGCGACCTTCTCGCTTTTTTGTAGCCCCAGATAAAGCTGCTGAGTGCTCCGTCGAGTTGCTTAAAAAACTGATTATTTAGTGCCAGTGGGATGGATCGAAATAAGTACACAAATTTAGGCAGTACCTTCATCTTAATTAGGTTGATTCTACCAATTAAATTCAGGGGTAATCTGTGCCACTTTTTTAATAGTAGAATAGTGGATTTAGTTAATTCGTTGTAATTTATATTGTTGATGTCCTGTAATTTGGCCGTAATTTTGACCCCTAAATATGTAGCAGTTTTGCAGATCTCAGGAACCGCACAGCTGGAGTGTAGTTAGCTATAACTTGTGTCTTTTGTAGGTTGAGTTTGTAACCAGACACCTTCCCGAATTTGCCAGCCTCTAGGGCGATTCCTTGTAATGCCTCCACAATATCCTGTGAATAGACCGCAATATCATCAGCATATGCTGTTATTTTTAGCACCTGTGAGCCGGATCTAAAGGGTACAATCTGGGTTTGCGACTGAAGAGCAAACAGAAAAGGTTCTAGTGAGAGGGCAACTAGAAGAGGTGATAGGGGGCATCCCTGACGAGTGCCACGTAGGAATGAGAAATCTGGAGAGGTCAGGCCCCCATAACTGGTGCAGGCCGTTGGATTATCATACAGCGCCTGTATGCCCAGCAAAAATTGCCCACCAAACCCCATTTTGAACAAGACGCACCAGAGATAGTGCCACCCCACTCGGTCAAAAGCCTTCTCGGCATCTAATAGGATCATGCCGAGTGGGGTGGATTCAGCCTCTGCTACATCAAATGCCGTGATGGCCATATTGACGTGTATTGTAATGTCTCTCCCGGTTATGAACCCATGTTGCTGTGGGTTAATAAATTGAGGCATGATAGGGGCCAGTCTTAGTGCTAACATTTTTGCAAATATTTTTGCGTCCGTATTTATCAGAGAGATAGGGCGATATGACCCTCTCTCCTCCTTCGTCTTGTCTTTCTTCATAAAAAAGATTATTTTTGCCCTATTCCATGATTTAGGAGCTTTTCCATTTGGCCCTACAGATTGCATTACCTTCAGCAACAAATATTCTAATTCCTCTAGCTTCCTCAGCTTTATATATCTCCAGAGGTATTGTGTCCTCCCCTGCCGCTTTTCCTGCAGGTAATAAAGCAATGGCCTGATGTAATTCTGCCATGGTTATATCGTCAGACAATGAGTCCATCTCTGAAATGTTCTGTATGTTTATTAAGTGCTCTTCGACATATTCCCGTATAGCGTCTGGGTTAGGCACAGTTTCTGGAGTATATAATGTTCTATAGAAATCAGCAAATTGTTCTAGTATATCTAGTGGCTGGTTATAAATCTTGCTACCGGCCCCCGAATATTTGTAATCGTGGAGCTTGCTCTGTCCTCAGCAACTTTATAGGCCAAGATTTTGCCGATTTTATCCCCCCCCCCCCTCGTATTGTGCGATTTTAAATTTATGTATATTAGCGCTGCTCTTCTGGATAAACTTAGTCTTTGCTTCACTTTTTAATAAACCAAGTTTAAGGCCGATTTCTGTGGTCATTGACAAATTTAGTCGAAGTGCTGAGGCCAGTATCTCTTCTTGAGTGGTTATTTTTGAGATCAACATATCGTTGTGCTTTCTGCGTTCCAGGTTTTTTCTAGTCACATAAGCCTGAGTAAAACCCCTAATACTTGCTTTGCAAGCATCCCATACCGTACAGCATGCAGCTGAGTCTATGTTAATATCTATAAATTCTGTAAGATGCGATTTAAGCTGCATCATATAAAGTGAGTCTGAGACTAAATGTCTGGGGAAGGAGAATGGTCTGGGAGAAGTCCTAGTATTTGTTATAGTGAATATCAGCATTATGGTCCGAAGAAATTCGGGGGCATAAAACCATGGTGCTGACCTTCAGTAGGTTATCGCTTATTAATACCATATCCAATCTTGAACAGAGTTTATGAGGCGCGGAGTAGTAAGTATACCCCGGTGTTTTGGGATATAAATACCGCCAAGCATCTTTAATGTTGTGGATACGGCATAGGTCAAGAATGGACGACCTGGTTTTATGCATCCTTTGATAACTGCCAGACCTAGTTGTGTCTATTCTGTAGTCCATGATACAGTTAAAATCCCCCATGATGATAAGGTCTCCCTCCCAGTCCAAAAGTTTAATATTCAGCTAATCAAAAAGCATGGGTTCATCTGTATTGGAACCGTACACCACACATAGGACAAATTTGTGGCTCTCAAAGCTAATCTGCGCTACAGCCCATCTGCAACCCATGTCACAAGCGGTCTGTAATACTTCAGCCCTAAATCGCCTATCCTTGAGGATAGCCACCCCTCTTATGGAGTACCCCAAGGTGGAGCAAACCACAATGTCATATCCCAGTTGATTGAGTAGCTTTTTGTCCTTCCCAGCAATATGTGTTTCGGATAGAAGAACGAAATGAGGGTTGTGTAGTTTTAGTTCTTCTGTAACCAGAGATCTCTTATTTTTGCTATTTAGCCCGCTACGTTCCAAGCTAAGCACTTTATTTCATACATTTGTAAATAATAAAAACCTTAAACCCATCCCCAGGTGTCCAGGTGTCCTGGTGAGTTTCCTATTCCTCATACCAATAGTAGACAAGACAAAAAAAACTAAAATGTCCTCGCAACATTCTACCCCATCAGCCTGAAAACAAATTTTGCTAAATGTCCCCCCCAACCCCCCATCCTGCGGAGAACCCCCCCCCCCAGCTCTTACCCCAGTCGGGGAAGAGCCACCCTTCAGCAACAGCTGCCGCTGGAGAGGCAGCATGCGTAACAAGTCACCTTAAGAGGCCCCCGTCCTCCCTCTACTTTGAGCAATTTACCAAATAAAGCAAAAAACAAAATAAACACTTTTCATATTCTCAGTAATGCGTCAAAAAGAACCCCCCCCGTGCAACCAGTGTTTCAAAATACCAAACCTGCCAATTGTGGTTTAAACTTTGCGCGTATAGTTAGAGCTAATTCTTCAGATTAATTTTTAGTCTTGCTCTTGCCCGCACTGGTGCTAGTTAGATATGCTTCAGCTTCCTTTGCATCATTAAAGAAATGAGTGCGTCCGTTTTTAATAACCTTGAGACAGGCAGGTTCCTGAAGAAACGCCTGACCTCCGCTAGACTTAATAGGATAGATCAGTTTGCGGAGCATCCACCGTCTGTCCATTGTTTCCTTGCTTAAATCAGAGCGAGCAAAAATTGAGAGCTCACCTATAGCAATAGGGGTGTTGGGACGAGCTCTCTGCCAAACAGCCTGGCGCAGTAAGAAATTACCATAAAAAATAGAAAGGGACGTGGAAACAGATTCTTCCTGTTTCTCTGAACCAAAGGCAGGCGATGAGCTCGCTGAATTTGTGAGTCCCAGTCCCAGTCTGCTAGGTCTGGGAAAGCTTTCTGAAGGAACCTCACTAGATAGGCCCTCGGATCAGAGCCCTCTGATCCCTCCGGTATCCCAAAAAGTCTCAGATTGGATCGTCTCTGTCGGTTTTCCAAATCTTCGACCTTCAGTTGGAGCACTGACAGCTGAGCCTCATGTTTGTCGACTGCAATCGTCATATTTGTGCTTGTTTCCTCAATCTCGACCACCCGTTGTTGAAGTTCAACAATATCCTGTGAAATCCCCCCGAGTTTGCTAGTAAGCTCATGTAGGGAAGGCTGCACTTTGCTGTTGTCCTCCCTCAGTTGACGATAGTGTTCCTGCGCTTCAGCCCATTGATTACTCAGTATCTGGAGTATTATGTCTAGTGGAGAGGAGTCAGTCACTTCTTGCCTTTGTCTTTGTCCCTCTTTGGAGACGCTCAGATGTTTGCCCATCTCTGGGTTGGCTAAAGGAAGTGTCGTTACAAAAGGAGAGTCCCCGGGAGAGGCACCACCTGTCATTGAGGTGGCTACGATTGCATTAAGTTGTGAAGTTTCATCTTTCAATATTGGTGAATCGACCACGTATTCCTGCATCGAGAGCTGTTCTTGATCAGTTGACCCGTCCAATGACGGGTTAAGCGAGACGGTTAGGGCGCTATTTTCCAAAGTAATAGGGCTACCGGTGATGCAGGGCACCTCTATAGTAGGCATAGATTCTGTAGGGCTTGCCCCTGATAGTCTCAGCGTCATATTTTTAACTAAGCCCTTTGCTTCAATCCATTTTCTTAAAGGGCTTTTGTCCAGAAGAATCTTCTTTGAGGTTTGATTATTGTTTCTGATGGGCCGGTTTAATATGGCACTAACCTTGCCACCTCTCTTTACCCTGGGCTTGCTTTTGTGTTTGCGTCCTCTTCTCGCTCGAGATTTTGTCATGTTATCTGTGTGGTCTTCCTTCCCCCCCCTTCTCCCCCAACTCGTCCTCTGTCTCTGCATCATAATCCTCAAAAGAGCCTTGTTAGATAAGTTCAATAAACTCAGTGTGCTCCGTATGTTCGGTGGGTTCGATAGGCATCACACTTTCCTCTGCTAGCCCACCTATCTCGGCTGCGAGGCAAGAAATAGCGGGTTCAGTGAGAGGTGTTGACCCCGAGATGGCAGCGCTCACCCCTCCTGTCGAGATCTGTGCACCTGCTTTTAAGTCAGAACATGGGTTTTCCACTATTTCAACCCTTTCGGCAGTGATTGGCTCCTCTGTCAGTGTCAGTGTCTGTTCTGTTGAGGGGCTACTATGTACCCCTTCAGAACCTGCAAGAGTGTTGCAGGTAAGTGAGTTTAATTGTTTGTGCCCCGATGTGTCACATATTTTTTCAGCCTCTGGAGCGTAAGATGCACAGTTTGCTTCACATCCAGTCGGCCCCCCTTCCTGCCGTTGATGTAGCCGCCGTCTTAGTTACAGTCTTGGTTACAGTCTGACCGGATTTCTTAATGTGTGTGTCCGCTAATAAATTAGATGGTCTCTGTACCTGTTTGCCGATATTTCCTCTCCCCTGATGCAGGCCTCCCATCGCGTTAGGCTCCGTAGTTTCTTCCATCGACCCAGCTGACGAAGATGGTGCTTCTTTTTCCGTCTTCTCCCTTTCCATGGCAGGACGTACATCATTCTCCAGTGTGGGAATTCCGGCAGCTCCTGTAACCACAGTGACTGGGGAAAGCACTGCTGCTGCTGCGGTTTGTAAGATTGCAGCCGGGGGGGGAGGGGTGCCGCTGCTCCTGTCGGTTGTTTGCTGTTCCACGTTGTTCGTGGCGGATTCTTTGGAGACATCCTCCTTGACCACCAGGTTTGTGAAGCAGCACGAAGATTGAGGCTTAGCCAGCCGAGCTCCCAAGCAGACCTCGAATCGTCCGCCGGAAAAGCCAAGCCGTGTTCGGGAGCCTGAGCATCGGTAAGGAACGCCACTGACAACGCCACGCTAAAGCTCCAGAAACCGTTTCTGTTTCTTTCTTTTTTCTCGAAAAGCCCCCGCTGTCTTTCTGGGGTTAAGCACTGTGTTTAATGCAGCTTCTACATCACAAATGTTACTCCATATGAGGGAGAGAGAGGAGCCTCCAGGTGAGCTGCTCGGCACAGATCCTCATTCCGCCATCTTGGATCTCCGCTTTTGATTTGTGTTGACTAGAGAGGGAATATCTATTCCACCAACAAAGATGTCTGCTTTATTTATGATGATGGAAAGAGAATATCATACTTGTGTATGGTTGGAAAATTGGATAAAATATACAAAAGGTGATGGTGTTCTACCTTTCCATGAAAATGGTACATTTAATGGGAGAATTCTTCAGAATTTGAGGATAAATGATTTGGACCCAAGACCTAGGTTAACCCATTATGAAGCTTTAGAGGAATGGGGGACTGAGTCATATGAACAAGAGAAATGCTGAGGTGGGAGATATAAAGGATTTTTTCCCCAATATTTGTGCGAGTCACGTGAAGGTCAGATGAAGAAATGGAGAAGAGCTATAGTATCAGAAGGGTTATACCCAGTGTTGATGGCTGAGGAACAGTCAGGAAGCAAGTGTAAGGAGAAAACAAAACATATGAATGTGACAAGATATGGTGATTCAGCTGATGAATTGTTGGAGGACATTTTACCTAAAAACCCTCCACCGTACCAAGAAGGACCAAGAAGGAACACCCTTAATTCCACCAATTGTACATGATACATCAGTTAATAGGGTGCTTCAAGACAAAGAGAGAGAAACATCAAATAGAAATAGAGAGGAATTAATACAGAAAATAGGCCAATTGAGTTTAAACCCTGAAGCATTGACAGTACCAGCGACTAAAGGTCCTGTTATTTCATTATATGGAGATAAAATAAGTTGCCAAAAACTTAAAGCTGTAACAACTCCTTTTGAGTAATCCTAGAAAAGAGGTAGTAATATCTGATGATCAAGACAGTGAGTGCGATTCAGTCATTTCATTAATGGACCTTCCGATAAGAGAACCCGTAAGTGAAACCCCAAAAAGAGTAGCACCCAGTAGTTCGAAAGAAAGAAAGCCTGTGGTACCCTCCGGAACGAGAAGCTCAAGAACAGTATCCCCAGAAGATTTGGAAAGATGGCCACAGGGAATAGAAAAGGAAAGCTCACCCCCATAGATTTTAGATATTTACAAATTGAAAGTAGAATTGGAAGATATGATAGCTGGAAATGTGGGAATAGAAACATTGAACCATTACAATGAAGAAGATGTGTTGTTTATATGTAGGACTATAACCAGAAATGCAAAATAGTTTAATGAGAAATTGACAGAGCTCGCTTCAGAGATTGGAGTAGATATAGGGAGATCAAAATTGTTACAGAAACCATATCGAGTGGAATTTACTGACAAGGATTTGGAAAAATTAATGTGTCGGGTGAGAAAATATTTAGCAAAAATGGGAAGTCATTGACAAGTGGAGAAATAGGTGGCCAAGAAAGAGGGAGGAAGCTTAGGTAAAGGAAGCGTCATCTGCATTCTTGTTAAGAGAATCAGAAAAGGCAGAAATATTGTGTACCGTGAGAGAGGTACCTGGTGGTGGATATGTTCATGTTCCATGGAGCCAATAGGATATTATGTCATTTACAAATGATTTCCCTAGGTTGAGAGAGAAACCAGTTGAATGGTACAAACAGGTTGAAAGATTTGCGAAAGTATCAAAGGTTTTGTGAAAGATCTAGATGGTTTATTTGATATTGTGGTACCCGCTGACTTATGAACAGAGTGTAAGATTACAGTTGGTTGGCCAAGCGAGGAGTATCCAAGAGACTCGATAACAAGAGCACCCTTAGATGAGGTGATAAAGTAATATCACCAAGTAATTACTTTTCTGAAAGGGAAAATTCCTCCTAAAGAACCAGATTGGGTAAAGATAGATAGAACAACTCAAGAACCAAATGAGTCTGTACTTGCATATTATGAGCGGTTCCTACAGGTTTTTAAGCAGTATTGTGTCTTTGAGAACATTGGAGATAAGGATATGGGACATTTTGTGTATCTGTTTGTGTATGGTTTGAAACCAGAGATTAGTCAGATGATTCAGTAGCACATGTTGTGCTGGCAGAGTAAGCCGATCAACAACATTTTGAAATATGCAAAATATTACAGTGGTGATATTGAGGGAAGGCATAGAAAATTAAAAGAGAAAATGATGTTGGCACAAGTGAAATTGGCAGAACAGCAGGAAAGTAAATTAAATACCCAAACTGATAGTCAAATAAAAGAGCAGAATCAGAATGATCAAGTGGTGAATGGGGTAAATGAAGAGGACGAAGGAATAGAGAGGAAGCGAAGAAGAGGTTTCCTTGTCATGTGTGCGGAAATCTTGGACATTGGAAGAACGAATGTAAGAGTATACAGAATAATAATAGGCCAAACCAAAATTTAAATCCACAGACGCAGAATGAAGTGATTATGAATCAGCCACAGGAGGTAGCTAATCCACAGTGTCAGGTGCCACAAGCTCTATGCCCGACTTTGTGAACCAACAAAAATACAGTGCGTACGCCGGATTTCAAGGAGGAAGTGGTAAGAAAAATTCTATGGTTTCACAATAACTTTTACAGAATAATAATGAGGAATTCAATTATTTGCAATGACGGTGCCTGAGGGGGGAGGGAGAGGAGTGCGTACTTGGCACATCCCTGCCAGTAGATCAGTCAGGTCCATTTATTAATGGAAAAGTGGAAGGTAGGGATATCACTTTTCTATTGGATACTGGTGCAACCCGTTCTACTGGGAGAACAGCAGACATTCCGAACCTACCCCTTTCGGGCGATTCCATCCAAGTTGTAGGAGTTTCAAATCAACAGATTAGAACACCATTCACAGAGCCAATGGAAGTGCACATTGGAAATTTTAAAGAAAAACACAGATTCGTAGTTTGTGATTCTAGTTCAATAAATCTATTAGGAAGGGATCTGTTGTGCAAAATTAATTGCATAATCTACTGCACACCAGATGGTGTTGCTTTCCAAACCCCTGATGAAGATATTGTATATAAAGTAATGCTTGCTAAACAAGGCACTGAGGGTAGCTTGGCAAGCCAAGATAGCGGCCATTTCAGGTTGCGCGAGCTGGCAGCGGCAGAGACAGATTGCAGGACAGTTGAAGTTGGTAGGGCTCCTTGCTGACTCTCCTGGAGGTAGGAGGTCAGCATGTGAGTTGGCCCTGAGGCAAGTGAGGATGCCCCCCCAGGATCTCTGTCATTGAACCCTGGGGGCTGCGACAACTACCATGGGTGTGGTGCCTCATTGCAGTGAGTGGGGGCCTTGATTCTGGTCCACTGTAACCTAGCTGCCCCCTACCGGTAGTTCTGCATCAGGGCTTGCTGGTGGTCCTGTGTTCGGCGGCTGGTTCGAGTTGCGCGGGACCTAGGTCTACAGCCCGGGGGACCTTCTTCTCCCTGTCTCTTCCTGCGCCTGGTGGGGCTTTACACTTTCCAGTGATGGTCACAGGAGTGTGACGCCTTTTTGCTCTCACGTACGGGCCTGTGGCCTCCAGGCGAGGCGGTCTGAGAAGTTGTGGCTGAGTGGCCCGACAGTTGGTGGGTCCCGCGGGTGCAATGACGAGGGACAAGACGAGTGGGGGCTTGGCCAAACAGAGCATGCTGGATAAACACTCAGCTCCCGGGGCCGCCACAGCACCGCCCGCTGAATCTCTGGGGGCTGCACCAGATGTTCCAGAAAATGCGACACGAACGGTGGCTGCCCTTGAGACCTCCCAGCGAGTCTTGGCAACATGCGTGGAGGATGCGGAGGGCCGGGCCAGGTGCAACAATCTCCGCTTTGTGGGCTTCCGGAGGGGTGTGAAGGGGGGACATGGAACAGTTCCTCACTCAGTGGCTGGAGAGCTGGCTTCCCCCAGATACCGTGTCCCGTTGCTTTATCATTGAGCGTACCCACAGGGCCCTAACGCAGAAGCCTCCGCCTGGTGCCCGCCCAAGGCCAGTTATTGCAAAGCTGCAGAACTACCATGACCGTGATGTAATACTCAAACAGGCCAGGGCCAAGGCACCTTTGCTCTTTGACAACGCGTGCATATTGATCTTCCCTGACTATACAAAGTTAGTTCAGCAGCGGCAGCAGTCTGTTTTGGCAGCCAACGCCAGACTTTGTGATCTTAAGCTTCCCTATGCGCTGCTGTAGCCTGCCGGCTGCGGGTGGTGTATCGATTCTGCACGCATTTCTTTGATTCGCCGGAGGAGGTATTTCACTGGACAGATGAGACAATGCGACTGAGACCCCACACACCTCCTTAGAGGGAGTCAGATTCCTCTTACAGCAAAGCAGCTCGTGGGCAGACCCACAAGAAGCTCAACGCGCTCCAGGTCTAATCGCCGATCACGCTCCTGCAGTACGTCCTCCCAGGCCGGCTCGGCCTCCCAGCAGACTCCATACACTTCCTAATTGGTGGGGAAGATTGCAGTCCTCTGAAACTTTGACATTGCTACCTGGATTGAAGGACTCCATGTGCGGGTCGGCTCCTCTGTTGGACTTTCCGACGAAGTAGGGGCCTGCTGTTTTTGGGTTGTAACTTGGGAATCCATTGGTCGAGGTGGGCCGGGACTACCTGTTGGGGTCTGCGGGCTGCACTCGCTGCAACAGATGCTTCATTGTTCTTGAAGTATTGGGTGGGGGGATTGTTGGGTTGTTTTTGTTTATGTTGTTTCCAACAGGTCGCACTTTGCCACAGAATACTTAGGTCTCCATTTATGCACCATTTGCTTTCTCATGCACCAGTGTTTCTCATAGGGATCTTTAACGGCCGACTTAGCAGGAATGTCAGGGGGGTCCTGGATAAAATTAAGCGGGGCTCTCCTTCAACAGGCTAAGAGGGCTCATGCTGATGTTCTCATGCTCCAAGAAACACATCTTATGGATTTGAATGCACTCTGCCTCCCACAGTATGGCTATGTCCACGTGTTTCATTCAGGGTTTGCAAGGCGGTCACGGGGGTGGTGATTATGATTCACTGCAGGGTCCTATACACACACACATGATGAAGTGGGCAGACACCCATGGGCGCTACTTATTCTTACAGGGCATGGTAAGGCAGGAACCAGTGATTCTAGGTTGTGTATATCTGCCCCCCCTCCAGTCTCGTAGGGCTTGGTGGAGTGGCTCATATCCTTATGGGCGGATATACCTGATGGCCTGTCTATAGTTGGGGGGATTGGAATGACGTGCTTGATATGACCCAGGATCGCAGGAGGCCGGAGGAGGGTACAGCCGCTAGCCAGGTCCGAAGCTTTCCTCTTTAGTGTCTGGGCTTGATTGGGTGGACCCCTGGCGCCGCATGCACCGGAATATTCAGGGCTATACGTATCTCTCTGCAGTACACAATTCCTTCTCGCGTCTTGATTATATGTTTGTCCCTTGGGTGGCAGCGTATAGGGTAGTGGAGGCAGATATCCTTCCGAAGGGTCTCTCAGATCACTCGCGGATTACTTTGACGGTCTGGATGGGCTGGACACGGCAGCCCTTCCGCTGGCGCCTCTCGACGTGGAATCTCCAGAATGCGGATTACAGGGAATGCCTGGAGCTCGCCATTGACCAATACTTGACACTTAATGTTAGGTCGGTGTCTGGGGTTGAACCTCTATATGAGGCACTGAAGCCCACTCTAGGGGGCGTTGATATCTCCTTTTGAGCGGCAGCCCGCAGGGCTCAGAGGGAGGCTTTGCTATTTGCAGAGACTAATATTGCAGAGCGTGAACAACGTAGTAGGGGTGAAGGGGGTGAGCACATACAGCAACAGTCGCTGCTGGCGTAACAGAACTATGCAGCTCCTCTTTGGGATGAGGCCGGTCTTATTTGGTTGGTGACGCGTAGTAGGGTATACCAGTGGGGTGACAAGTCCAGCAAGATGATTCATCGGCTGGGCTAATGGATATTTCATGCCCAGCCCCATCCTTGTATTGTTGACCCAACTGGGGGGCCCCTCATAGACGCAATTGACATTGCTGAGAGTTTCTCCTCATATTTTGCGAATTGTATGCCCCCGGATAATGCCTTCACGTGGACGTGATAAGCCGTTTTTTGGATGATCTCCCGCCGCGGGCTATGATGAGGGGAGGGTTGAGCTCGATCACCCGCTCGCAGAGATTGGTGCTGCCTTGGGAGAACTTAATTTGGGTAAGACCCTCGGGCCAAATGGGTTTCCTTGTGAAATTTTTAAGAAATACTTTCTGCAGCTTGGGCCCCATTACCTGTGGGTGGTGGAGGCGTCCGGCGACCGGGCCGTCTTCCTCGGGATTGGAGACATGCAGAGGTGGTGGTGTTTCATAAGCCCGGTAGACCCCAGAACAACACACCCCCTACTGTCCCATTTCGCTTCTAAAGGTGGAGGCCAAAATACTGGCCAAGGCATTAGCAATCGCTTGCGGACCCACATTACCACTTTAGTGCACCCAGATCAGGCTTTATGCCCCAGAGGGCAACTATACATAATATCCGCCTTGTACAGGTGGCAGTGGCCGCTTTCTGGGGGCTCGGCTCGCAGGCGGCACTCCTCTTGGCAGATATGGACAGGGCGTTCGACTCCCTCCGCCGGGTTTACCTCTTCTCGCTGTTACGCCGGTTAAATATTGGGCCTCGCTTCGCGTCCTATGTCTTTCTACTCTACACTGATCTTACTGCGGCAGTACGCGACGCGGGCTCTACCTCATCTACTTTTTCGTTTGGGAGGGGTACCCGGCAAGGATGCCTGTTGTCTCCCTACTTGTTTACGCTGGCAGTCAAACCTTTGGCTGCCTGGGTGCGCATGGATGCGCAGGTAACCAGCTTTGAATGGGAACATGGCCTGTTGGATCGTATTGCCTTATACGGCGATTAAGTTTTATTTTTTCTTACGGATGTGGATAGGAAGAGGCTGCGGCTGCTTCGTATAATGCAGATCTTCGGGGAGTCATTAAGCCTCTACTTGAATCCCAGCAAGTCTGTCCTGTGGTCCTTGGGGGATGCGTCGGGCTTAGGCGCCTGGGCCTCGTCGGTTCGGGTTGTTACAGGCGGGAGGAAGTATCTTGAGGTATTTTTATCAGATTCACCTGCGGTGGCATGGGAGCGGAACTTAGCTCCGGTCTGGGAGCGTGTACGGAACAACCTCAAGACATGGTCACATATGCCTTTGTCAATCTATGGCCAATCAGCCATTTTTAAGATGGTCTCACTGCCCTGTTTGCTGTATCAATTGCATAATTACCCCAACCCGATTCCTCCTAGATAGTTTAGGCTGGTTAATGCGGCCTTGAGCCAGTTTCTTTGGGCTGGAGGTGCGGCTAGAATTGCCCCTCAGACCTGTTTCCTCTCCACATACTGCTGACCTCTGACGACCTCTGACCTATTATTGTATTACATGGCCTCACACCTGCTTGTCTTGAATGGGTGGTGGTATGGGAATAGCGATGACCATGCATATGCTGTGTAGTGGCGCCGTATATATGGAATCTCTCCCTCCATGTGATTCTGTATTCGGCACTGGTGTGTAGATCCCTGCCACCAGCAACACAGGTGGCTTTTCAACTCTGGCAACAAGCCTTGCGGAGGATGGGGTGGTGGAATACACTGACACAGGAGATTCCCCTATGGAACAATGGTCGCATGCCGCAATTAACTACGCTTTCAGGGTTCCGTGGATGGGATAACATTGGTTTCTCTACCCTGGGGTATGGCATGCGGGGAGTGACTCTGAGATCCTTTCAAGACCTACAGAGGGATTTTCAGATGCCAAACACCCAATTCTACAAATATTTACAGTTTCGGCACACCCTTTCTCCTAGCTTAGAGGGCCTGGAGGCAGTGGCGGAGTTTAACCCGATGGAAGCAAAGGTGTTTATGGGGGACCTCCAAGATCATAAAATTTCCAAGATCTGCCAAACCATGGTGACTCACAGCTCCCCCACATTACGGAAGCTCAGAGGGGCCTGGGAGAAAGATGCAGTTCCACTTGATGACAAGAACTGGACCAAGGCCCTGGCCTCCCCCCGGGGGCGGCCATAGCGGTGCAGCTGCGCCTGGTTCTGCTTAAATATTTGCACTGTGTCTATTTTACGTGGGTATGGCTGTGGAGGGCGGTATTATTTGCCTCCCCTCTATGTCTTAGATGCAAGTGGGAGGAGGGGACCCTGATGAACATGGTTTGGTACTGTCTTTCTTTGTCACGCTTATGGAGAGGGGTGTTGTCTTTTCTCTCTGAAGTGTTGGGCTGGGACTTTCCCCATTCACTGAAACTGGTGCTTTCACATGTTATGGATGGAATTGGGGGCAATGTCTATAAACGTCATCTTATGCTGTAGGGGTTTACTTAGCTAAAGGGGTGTTTGCTAGGGCATGGAAGGCACCAACGCCACCCTTGGTGTCAACATGGAAGAAGGGACTGGACTTCAGCACAGACCTGGAACTTCCCATTTTCAATGTAAGAGGATGCCCGCAGAAGCATTTTAAAGTGTGGAAGCATTAGGCAGACTATCAGGCCTGCCACTTGAGCCGGTTACTACACCGGTGCACTTCCACCCAGATTGATGATTCCTCGTTGGTGCAGGATGTTGTTCTTTAGTATTTCAGTTCCTGGGTTGAGTGGTAATGGAGCATAATGTGCAGCTAGGCTGTTGTCTATGAGGCTGATAGTGCGAAGGGGATGGGGGGTTTCTTTTGACATATTTCATCTGTATTGCTCTTATTTTCTCCTTGTATTCCTTTGTGAAAAGTCAAAGTAATAATGCTGATTCTGGATTGTGCAGACATCTCTGGGTTACAGAGCGCTGCTCCGTATGTGTCATTTGATTAATAAAATCTGTATTAAAAAAAAACAAGGCACTGAGGTAGATGAGATGTATTCATTAATGACTAAAAATGAATTACCAGAAGACCTAAGAACTAAAGTGAACCCAGAAGTGTGGGATTTACAGGAAAAGAAATTAGGCTAATGTCAAAAGTAGATGCAGTGAAAGTGAGTGAAAGAAGGTGCAGTTTATCTCAACACACTGCAATACAAAATGAGTCCAGAAGTGAAAGCAGTAGTTGCTTCAGAAATTGCCCGAATGATTAAACAAGGCATTTTGAAGGAAATAATGAGTAGCCGTTGTAATTCCCCAATAATAGGACTTAAAAAGCCTAGCGAGAAATACATAATAGTACAGGATCTGAGAAAGATCAACAAAATTATAGTGCCTTGTTGTCCTGTAGTGCCCAATCCAGCAGTGATTCTTTATCAGATACCCTGAAATGCAAGCTGGTTTACAGTAATTGATTTGTGCCAAGCCTTTTTTTCTATTTCTTTACACCCAGACAGTCAGTATTTGTCTGCATTTAAGTTCGAAGACCGTATCTTGGCATGGTGGCGAGTTCCTCAAGAGTATACAGAGAGCCCCTCGATTTCTAATCAAATTCTGAAAAAGTGCCTGGAGAAATTAGTCATGCCTAGAAATTCAGTCATGGTACAATACATTGATGACCTACTAGTGGCATCAAAATCACGTGAAGATTGTGTCAGTGGCTCAATTGCATTACTGAATCATTTGGCTGACGGAGGACACAAGGTGTCTCCAGGGAAATTGCGATATTGTCAACAAGAAGTTAGATATTTAGGTCACAAAATAGAAAGAGGAGTGAGAAAAGTAATGCCAGAGAGAATTAAGATATTCAAGCAAATGCAGTTACTGCAGACACAAAGGGAGATAAGAATGTTCTTCGGCAGTGGATTGTTGGGTTTTCCCTGCTGGCAAAGCCATTGATTTAGTGAACATGAAAAAGAGCAAAGGACCCAATTGTCTGGAATGATGAATGCTTGGAAGCATTTGTGAAATTGTCTGTGTGAGGCCCCTGCTTTAGGCATGGCTGATTATACAAAAGAATTTACAATGTTCTGTTGTGAAAGAGAAATTGCGCACTTTCAGTTTTGACCCAAAGACATAGATTAAGCTGACGTCCAGTGGCATATTTTTCTGGTACCTTGGATCCTATGGCTTCAGCTTTAACTTGCTGCTTAAAAGCAGTAGCTGCTACTTGTATGAGCCTGGAGCAAAGCGAGTCAATTGTGATGGGACATCCAGTCAAGGTCTATGTACCACATTCAGTCGAGATTCTTTTAACAAGAATTCAAACGCAGTACCTTACCCCTAGTCGGA
This sequence comes from Lissotriton vulgaris, assembly GCF_964263255.1. Taxonomy (NCBI): domain Eukaryota; kingdom Metazoa; phylum Chordata; class Amphibia; order Caudata; family Salamandridae; genus Lissotriton; species Lissotriton vulgaris. The sequence continues at coordinate 470,111,106 of NC_141698.1, forward strand.
TGACTAAGTATGAAAGAGTGATTCTTGGAGCAGAGAATGTGACTGTGATTAGGTGTACAATGGTGAATCCTGCCACATTATTGCCAGCCCCACACTGTGAAGAATTGAAAGATGAAGTGGATCATGATTGCTTGGATGTGACCGAGATGAATACCATGCCCCATCCTGACATAAAAGAAGAGCCTCCGAAAAAGCCAGATCATGAACTATTTGTAGATGGCTCATGCATGAGAATAGAGGGAGGAGGATTCAGTGTAGCGTACATTGTATGCAAGGTATCTGGAGTTGTTGAAGCAACCTGTTTACCGGGAGTCAAGTCTGCACAAGTAGCCGAATTGGTGGCCTTAACAAAGGCATGCAAAATTGGGAAAAATTGGAGAATAACCATATTTACTGATAGCCAATATGGTTTTGGGGTTGTGCACAACTTCGGCCAGCTCTTGATGCAAAGGGGATTTCTGACTTCTTCAGGATCCCCTATCAGTAATTGTAAAAATGTAAAAGAATTGTTGGAAGCAATACAATTGCCAAAAGAAATAGCAGTGGACAAGTGTGCTGCTCACCAGTCAGGAAATGACTATGTGGTGGCAGGTAACAGATACGCTGACCAAATTGCTCAATATTGTGCAAGAAATAACATAGCATTAAACAAGAAAATTGAAACAAGTGAAATCAACTACCAACTTATGTTTTTCTCAGCTCTAGAGACATGAGATGAGGTTAGACAATTGCAGGATGAAGTTGAGATAAGCGAAAAAGAAATTTAGATAAAATCAGGTTGTGAAAGAAGAACAGAGGATGATGTTATGGGTGCACACTGATGGCAGACCAGTCATGCCAGACTGCCTACTTCCCCAAATGGCAAGAATGTATCATGGGGACACACATTTTGCGAGGGATGCCATGATCGACTATTTAGACAGAATTGGTACAATCAAAAGTTTAGGGCAGTCGCAGAGAGCCTTTGCCAAAGATGCTTAATTTGTCAGCAGCAAAATCCAGGTAGGAAAACAGAGGTCAGTTTGGGAAAAATTGGAAAGGCAGAAGGACCATTCATGAGATTGAAGCTTGACTTCATATTGTTGCCGCCAAGCAACGGAATGAAGTATGTCCTTGTCATAGTTTGCTTGTTTTCATGATGGGTGGAAGCATACCCCTGAGAAGATATGATAGCCTTATAGTTGTTAAACTACTGTTGAGGGAGTTGATACCTCGGTTTGGTTTTTCAGTCACTTTGGAATCAGATAGAGGACCTCATTTTAATAATGAAACAATTTGTTTAATCTGTCAAGCATTCAAAAGTGAACAAAAACTGCCCTGTGCATACCGCCCAGAGGCTTATGGAGTGGTTGAGCAATTAAATGGCACAATCAAATCAAGGTTAAGTAAAGAGTGTACATCCACATCACTGAAATGGCCAGATGCATTGCCTCTTGTGTTGATGGGACTCAGAAGTATTCCTGACAGAAAAACAGGATTGAGTCCACATGAGATTCTCATGGGAAGGGCAATGAGATAAGCATTTATTCCTGGATATAAATTGATTAATATAACTGATGATCTGGTGTTGGACAATTGCAAAGGATTGGCTGACCTAGTGCGTTCTGTCTCTCACCAGGTTGGAGAAAACGCAGTTGCTAGGCAGCCAACACAAGCACATGATTTAAATCCTGGAGACTGGGTGGTAGTGAAAAAACACGCCAGAAAGTCATGCTTAGAACCCAGGTGGGATAAACCACGTCAAGTCATACTGGTCACTACTATTGCAGTGAAGTGTGCAGGTATACATAATTGGATACATGCAAGTCATACCAAAAGAGTTCCACGCCCCACTGAGGAAGAATAACAACTGACTGAACCAGTTGAGACAGCTGAAGATTGTGAATTCGAAGAATCTAGAGTGATAGATTCTGAAGTGATAGATGACAAACAAACGAGCACAAGTCAGAGGGAATGGATACCAGTGATTGATATACCTGTGGTTGTTATTCAAAGGAGATGAACAAGAATAGAGAGACAGGAAAGTAGCCAGGAACAGATGGTGTAGAAGAACATGCTCAGGAAAAAGTGAACAGAGCTACTCAAAACCCTGAGCAGGACCAGACAGGGAAAGAAGTACATACTCAGGTAAACAGACCTGCCAAAAGACCTGAGCAGGGACAGACAGGAATAGAGGAACACGTTCAGGCAGCAGAAGTGCCAATTGCAGTAAGACCTGAACAGGGCCAGTTAGGAGAAGAAGAACAAGTTTAGGCAGAAGAAAGAAGTCTATTTGAAATAAGACCCAAACAGGATGAGATAGAGGAAGAAGATCAGGTTCAGGTGGATGAAACAAGACCTGAACAGAAACAGCAAGAGAGTGATTCAGAAGAAGAAGAGATTGTACCTAGACACCCTGAAAATAAAAGAACTTTAGAAAAAGACAGAGAAGGTGAAAGTGCAGTTCAAATTAAAAAGGTCAGAAAAGGTGACGACTGGCCAGGTGGAGTTAAAAGATTGAGATACTCTCTGAGAAAAACAAACACAAGACCTGAGCAAGTGAATGAGGTTACTAGTCAAACTAAGTCTACACAGTTGATTGTGAAAAACACTCAAAGAAGTACAAAACTGAGAATTCTGAACAACAAATTCAAGGGCCCTGAGTGGACCTATGTAATTTTGGAAGAATTTGAAAATTTAGATTTGAGTGAAATGCTGCACAGATTAATGAAGGGAAAGTGTGGCCACCTTAAAAAACAAAAGTTTGAACTTATAAGCAAACAAAGGAAAAGAAGAGAAATCTTTGTAGACTAAAATGGCTATAAACGAAGTTACTGAGTGACCAAAATTAAGTTTTAAACTAAGATGCTGTAGAGCTTGCATATGTAGCATTTTATAAGTGATCTCAGTATGGCTATTTTTAAAAGTAGCAGTTCCTTATTTAATGATAATAGACAAGAAGAATGATACAGATTCTAATGCCAAAACATCTACCATGGAAGGAGATAGAGAAGAATTAGAAGCGGCAGATGAGATAGATTAACATCACACAGTATTAGACAATGATACATCTTTGAACGTTTTCACTAAGTTAGTATTTCAGTATATAGATACAATGAATATTAGTGATTGTTACGTCAGTTTAAAATTATCAGCTTCAGTGTCAGAAGGAGTTACATATCATTGTTTACCTTTAACATATGGTATTTCATGTAGTATACTAGCAAGTCTGTTTTATAGAGCAGGAAAACTTCAGTATTATTATTCGAACTTCGATGTAGTATTTTCCTAACTTCCTATTCGAAAGAATATGAATCCAGTGCTTAGTAGTCCGGATGCCCAGTTTATGGATACATTTTTCTTAACAATTAAGTCAATAGATATAGTAAAGGCACACAAGAATAACTTAACATGTACATTATATGAAGAGAAAGTGTTTTTGAATTTAGTTGAGGAGAGGAGACAGGATTTTGAAAAGAAAGCTGCTGAACAGTATACCCAAGCACCTCCGTGGGCTGAGAAAGAGGGAATTTATACCGCTGGCAAAGCTCATGCTGCAATGTCCCTAGACTTTGTGAAGAAAGGGAAAACCTGCCTCCATAGATTAAAGACAGACTATAATAACGTATTGATTTGTTCCAGTGAATGTGAACATAACTTCCTAATTTTGGGAGGCTGAGGACTAAAAGGGGGAACTGATCCAGTATTTCCCGGGGTTTACTACGTGTGTGGGAATAATGTTTCCTATAAGTTACCTGTACGGTGGTACGGAAGCTGCTACTTTGGGATAGTATTTCTGAAATTAGATCATGTAAAAAGAATCACTGTAATCAATAAAAACACTAACGACCTATTAGGAAGAAAGAGAGCTAATTCTTCAGAAATAGTAGGTGACATATTTGGTGCATTGATAGCTTCAGTGGGAGTCATTCTAAATTCACATAGAATTTATCAATTGTCAACAGTAGTTGATCATCTCTTGACTGATACTGCTGGCGGTTTCTTGATGATTAATACGGAGATGGTTGCGATTAGGTCTATGGTTTTACAAAACCGACTTGCACTTGATAGCTTATTGGCAAAATAGGGCGGAGTCTGTAAAAGGCTGAACGTGCAACATTGTTGCACTTACATACCTGATAAAAGTCAGGAAATCAGAGGGTATATTAAGAATATTACAAAACCTCATGAACATTTGAAACCACTGGAGGTAGACAGTGTATGGGAAAGACTAACAAAAAGTATTCCTTCAATAGGGACTTGGTTTTCTGATTTAGTGAAAAGTATTTTAGGTCAAAGAAATCTTCCAGTAGTTGGAATACAAATAATAGTTTTAATAATAATGATTTGGTATAAGGGTTGCAGAAACAATGGAAAGGGAAGGAAATATGAAGTTAATGGGAAAGGAAAGAAAAGAAAGAGAGAGAGAAAATTATGAAATACAGATGGAAGAAATGAAAGGGAGAATTTATAAGAAGATGAGATATTTTGAAAATAAAGATAAAGATCAGAAAGCAAAAGAGGAGAATGAAAATGAGATATACTGAAAGTTGGCATCTGATTAGGGATGGGTAATTTTGTGATGTCTCAAAATGCCATCAGAGAGGGGGTTGATGGAGCAAGATATCATAGAAAAGAGACTTGCTCAGAAGCAATCTGCTTGTTCAACTCACTAACACATTATTAATTACTTATTGTGTAAAACTAACACACACCACATAAACACATGGATTAGTGAAGCTTGCATATGTGCTTGCTAACGTTAACAACTCAAACGAATTACTAAAACCGCTTTAACAGGGAAATCTTTACTGCGCATGCGTCAACTGCATCTACGCAATATAACGTACTAAGACTTGGAGGGAAATTCTTGCGCATGAGCACAAGGCATTAAAAAGGAGTCTTGAAGACTAGCATGCATGGCACCTACTTAGCTGAAGCAAAATCGAGCTATTTAACTAATGCTAATGCAGGGAAAGTATTAATAAGTAAAGGGGATTAGAGTAGAGATGGGTGGTATACAGTGAAACCATTTATTTTTAAAGTAACATCTGTCTTTCTGTCTTTATCACTAGTGCGCATTTAGGCCTCTCTTATATGGCTGAAGTGAGCTGAGTCACATGATAATGAAGCATGACAACTCAAAGTCAACCCGGAAGAATGACATGAGGGTCGGGAAGAGCACAAGGTTGCAGAGTGCCCGAGCCTGAGAACCTGCAGTGGAAAGTCTAAATGAATGAGTCTTCATGTTAGAGTTTAAATAATTGTTGCAGATGAAAGGTGAATGCACGTGGGAAAATAAAGCATGAATACAAATTAAGGGGATGGGGGTCTATGAACAATGGGCAGACTGAAAAAGTGATATGTAAGCATGGTGTGATGATCTTCCCCCCCTTGCCTGACCAATTAGATTTCATTTAATTTTATGTTATGGAAACTTTAGTGGATGGTGCATGATGAACGAAAGGTATAATTGAGATAGCGTTAGTTAGTTAGTGAGCGCGACTTGGCATGCTGTTGCTGTGGAAGGTGCTGATGCTGGGAGAGACGCTGTGAGATGCTGATGAAGAAGCTGAATGCAGAGCCGTCTATCCTAATTTATTTGGGTTAGATAAGATCGGTGAAGAATCTCAAGGAGGAAGAGAGTGTCAGAGAGGGGTACAACACAACTGTCGGTGTTAGAGAAGTCATCTATCCTGTCCTGATATCAGTGTCTCCTGAACTATCCCGGGAGACCCTTACAAGCCCTCTGGCAGGGGGTTGGTCTTCACACCATTCTTGGTAAATATTATTTTGTGCATTTGCAGATGTTCTTTTATCTCTGTCCTCTTCTTTTCTTAGCATAAGTCAGTGCAAGAGTTTAAATTATGTGTTTGATGACTGATTAATCAAATTTTCTCTCCTACGAGTGATGGTGACTGTACTGTATTTTTGAAGTGGTTCACATGCATTTAATTTAGATAAAGACTTAAAAAAATTCCTGAGTCTGTGGTTATTTACTTCAAGGTATAGAAAAGTTAGAATTATGTTCTTATCACTATCAATTAGTTCAACTAATAGTCCAGCGACCAGAGGAAATAACTTTTTGATCAGTGAGAGGATAGTTAGGAATGATGAATAACTAATCTTGATATTGTGATCACACACATAAACTTGGACTCCAGTAGTCTATTCAATTGTATGTTTATGGGCCCAGGTGAGTATATAGTAGTAGAGTATCTGTTGTTGGTACGCCGCTAGATCATAGCCATTGGAGGAAAAGGATTGGAGGGTGGTGGGAGCACTAACACACATGATTTCCTGCAATGCTCGGTTTCGTAGCATCCATTACAACTACGTTCACCGTACTTATATGACTCCAGCAAGGATACATCGCATGTAAGCTTATCTCATGCTCCAGATGTCATAAGGCGGGTGCAAATTTTCTACATCTGGCTTGGGAATGTCTGGAGGTGGGTGGATTCTGGTCGGAGGTAGTGGAGCTAATAAGGGGAAAGGTAAATAGCAAAATTCAATTAACGCCAAAACACTGCCTTTTAGGTCTGATGCGGAAAAGCAAAAAAAACATGCAAAATGGGGTATAGGCTACAGCAGCTGCTGTTTGTGCTGACTCGGCATAGAGTCGCAATAGTGTGGATGGGAACGCATGCACCAGAGTTTCAGGTATGGCTGAGAGACGTGAGTGAGTGGACGCTAGCTGAAGAAGTACATATGAAGAAAAGTCGTAAAGAAGAAAAGTGAGTGGACGCTATCTGAAGAAGTACATATGAATAAAAGACATAAAGAAGAAAAGCTAGAGGACGATGTACGCCTCTAGAGGGAATTATGCTCTGATTTAATGTCTGAGGGATCCCAAACAAAGAGGCAGTGCACAAATGTAAGGAAAAATAATTGGGGCTCTGAAGGAGGGGACAAGGGGGACAGGGAGTAAAATGAAGAAAATGTTCAGCACAGGCCTTAGGAAAAAAATGGGGAGGGGTTGGGGGTAGTGGAGGGTCCGATATCTTCAATCATTATCTCTGTAACTATTATGTATGTACTGCTCTTGCTCACTGCCATGTGCACAATAATGGTTATGTGGTTGATCATTTTCTTAATAAAGTTTATTAAAAAAAGAACAATGGCTCCTGTGCACCTATTGTCAGTAGTTTGGTAGCTCACAACATGTTCACCGCTTTCCCTACATGATGGCATTGGTGCACTTGTGTTGCCTCCAGATAGGATGGACGGTGGCAGTAGTTCAGATAAACCCTTCATCTGAACCTCTGGCTGAAAGCTTGCAGCACGCACTTTTAGGTGAGTAAAGTCACTATTAGCACTTTTTTTTTCTTTATACTGTATTAAGTTGGACAATTGGGAACTTTCGCCCCAGGTTCTATCATGAGCTCAATGGGCCTTGTCTGCACCAGACAACCGCTTTGGCCCAGGCACACAAAACGAAGTTCAGGTTCCAAACCACCCTTCTTTGGCTGATTCCAATGCATATTACACAGACATGATCTCTTTAAGAAAATAGACATGTCATGTAAATCTTGCTAAACTCAAAAGCACTGTGTCTAAGTACCAGGGTAGCTGGGCCGTACCCCTCTCTTCCGGCACCTCGGGCGGTGTGAGCCCTGTCACTGCCCGGCTCCCCTGCGCGTAGCCAGGCAGGGTTACCGCTCACAGGGAGCTAGGATTCCCATCAACAAGGGACTGCCAAAGAAACCAGAGACGATGGGAGGAGGCCAAGAACAAAGAGGAATCTTCATCATTGAGGACAAGTGGGGATTTCTTTTTAAGGTTGAGCCTAGACCTTAGTAAGGGGAATTTCAAAGTGCTACCCTGGCCTAAAGCTTGCGTGCATGTGCACGCGTGCAGCCGCCATCTGCCTATCTTAATTTATTGTTTTACAGTTACGAGCCACATTGCTCATGAAGAGCTTTCGTGCGCACGTGCACAAAGCTCCCTCTGCCTCTCTCTCCTGCTGCAGGCCCCATCTATGCATTCCGTGCGGCAAATGCTTGTTTAAGTTGAGGGTATGTCACGTGACATCATGAGTCATCCTGTTTATAAATTACCTTTACTCACAAGCTTTGCCCGCTTTAGAGATTAGACGGAAGCAGGAGGAGAGAGACTGGAAATATTTACATGAAGCAAAGTTGTGAAATGTCACCAATATGTACCAAAAAGACTTCACTCTGCGCCCTTAAAACAGAAATGTGAACCGCTCATGTATAAATAAGTACACTTCACGGACTGGCCGTATGTGCACAAATGTCAGTTATTCACACATATTTTGTATTTTTTTAAATGTGTTACCGCTTACCTGATGGAGAACAACGGTGAGTGCATTTCTATTTAGCAGTCATTTAATTGCTCTCGAAGTATGATGGACTGAATATTTACTCATCCTTTACAACCTTATTGTGAGTGCCCGTCTATGTCGTATAATGAGGACTCCTTTCCAGTGTAATGTAATGTTATTGATATTGAAATACATAATAGCATCAAAAGGCATATCTGCGTGCGTTTTACCATGCACATTTACTGGAACGTTACTTTATTAATATTTATCACAATTCGTCATGATGCAAATTAAACACAGGCACATTAAATAGGATCTGCAAACACCAAGGGTCACTGGTGCACTGGGTCATGACAACAGATCCCGCATCGCCTATTGGATGTGGAGTGGTGCTGCGATTTAGACAAAGGTTTCTACATGAACAAAATATAAAATATGCGATGTGCATGTGCAAACTGAGATGCTTTTGTATATGACTGTGGTTGACCGGCACCACGCCTATTTTTTATTCATAGAATGCATGTCTTATAGCCTGGGCTGTTTTTTGAGGTTCTTTCCACAATATTTTTAACCTGTTGGAGAGAAGCCTTTTGGAGATCTTCTTACAACTATAAATCAATGTGGAAAGGATCACTGGTCCTGCATAACCAAGGTCTGCAGGTGGATCGGTAGGTGTCTCCCAAATAAAAGACCCTCATACATGTGTTTTTTCAGAGTCGTGTAGCGGTATATGATGTGTCCCCGCTTCTTGTAACACGTGTCCGTGCGTAATCCTTGGGTCAGTTTTTGTTTGCACCCTCCGCCAGGAGGTTGTACCATTGGTTAAAACAGTAGTGATTTTGAATAAGTGAAATAGTGCTATAAAGGTGTTCTAAAATACCCGGACAGCCAGTGGTTCAACTTTAATATTTCTGGATTCGGGTAAAAGGTTAAGGCGTGTCGCTATGGAATTATTTAGGAATTCTAGCGCACTAATCTTGTGAGGTTAAAAGTGGTCGACATGTTTCAGCCTTATCTGCCTGTTGGTCAGTCGGCTTTCCTCAGGACCATAAAGTGATTAAGTGAAAAAAAGGGAAAAGGTAAATTTGTAACCTGATTCGTTTTGTGGTAGTAGGTCACATTGTACCTGTAATGAAAGAAAGGGGAGATAGTGCAATCACATTTGTAGCGAATAAGTGGGAAAAGACACTTCAATAATGTACAATGACATAGAGACACAGTTGAAAATTAAGAAGCATATTATTAAAAAACATATAATTAAAAACGAGTTGTGCAATACTAAACTCAGAGTCACATTCATATTAAGCGTCAACTTACTCATTCTCAAAATTCTATGCGGAATATTGTGATGTATAAATCCCAAAATTGTATTTAGGCGTCATGAGATCATGCGACACGCCTTAACCTTTTACCCGAATCCAGAAAAATTAAAGTTGAACCTCTGGCTGTCCGGGTATTTTAGAACACCTTTATAGCACTATTTCACTTATTCACCATCACTACTGTTTTAACCAATGGTACAACCTCCTGGCGGAGAGTGCAAACAAAAACTGACCCAAGGATTACGCACGGACACGTGTTACAAGAAGCGGGGACACATCATATACCGCTACACGACTCTGAAAAAACAAGTGTATGAGGGTCTTTTATTTGGGAGACACCTACCGATCCACCTGCAGACTTTGGTTATGCAGGACCAGTGACCCTTTCCACATTGATTTATAATTATTGAAAGGATCTCTACTCTCTCTCCCTCCACCAATTGATGATACGATCTTCTTACAACCCCTGATACAGGAGCCACGAGCGCAGGTATGAATAAGATTGCTGAAAATTCATTCTGAGATGGTATAACTGCAAATACAGCAGTTATTAATATAAACAGTATTAAATATTTGGAGCTCTCATAAAAATAAAGCACTGGTTTAAAGGCAAGCATAATATTGCAGTTTGCTTATGAACGAACTGGAGTGCCAGCCTCAACATTGCAAATACTGAACCTATGCCATCTTGGCCGCTGTCGCTTCACTTTGAGACATCTGGTTTTGGCTATTTTGCCTGCGTCACATGTTTCCGTTGATGCTTCGCAGCAAACAGGAGTTGTGTGCCCCACTGACTCCCACGGTGTACTTTAACTCCCACTACAACAAAAAAAAACAAGGATTGGCATAGCCAATAGGTCTCGCCTTTGGGACCTTATATGTGTATAGCCATGCAACAGTTGATGTTGGTGCATCAAGGATATTGTGCAGCATACCTAAATACTTACAAGGTCCCAAAAGCGAGATCTATTGGCTATGCCAATGCTTGTTATTTTTTTTCTTTTTTATTTGCACACAGCAGGGGCTGCCTCTCTCCATTAGGGCTGAATATTGTACGTACTCCGGCCCCAAAGACGACCCCCCCCACCCCCGCTTGAGCCAAGCGATTTGCTTTTTAATTACTCAGAGTGGCATTCCATTTGCACCGCATTTTCCAGGTTTACATTTCAATGGGATCACACAGAACATAGATCCCCTTTAAAGAGAGAACAGTCTGTGTATTCCAACTGCACAGTAATCTGAGCACATTTTTCAAAATTTAAAACTTATGCATCTAATGTGTGGTTTTTTGTGTTTAGGTGGGGAGGTGGCAGTTAACAAGTTCTAGCGTCGGTCTCCCAACACTATGCTTATTTTCTGAAATTGTAGGTTGCACTCAGTTTATCCCGATTGTGTTTAAATGTAGCTCGGATGATGTCACTACCAGTGACAACATGGTACCTACAAGTGATGTCAGCACCTTTGCAGATCTTTTAACACTACCACACTGCATGCATTGCGTCTTGAATTTTTGGTTGAATGATTCTACCTCAGACCTGCTTGCTTACAAATCTAAGCTGATTAGAAGAAAGGAAGTGAAGCAAATCAAATTTCCTATGAGGTCATCTGAAAAACAAGAAGTTGTAAAGTCTCCACACCTGCGTAACTAGCAGCCAAAAAGGAAATGCATTTCCCCGAGGATCGCCAAGCAACCCGACTCAACCACCCAAAGCCAGGACCCTCGTTAGACGGTGGCACAAGCTGGCAACGGAGGATTGGGAAGCTAAGCTAAGAGAATCCACCCCTCTCCCCTCCCTGGATCCCAAAACTGCGGATAGAGAATTTAATGATTGGCTCACCCATTCCTTAGACAGTCTCATTCCGCTCACTAGTACTCTAAAACATACCAAGAGGATCAATCCCGCTCCATGGTACACCCCTGCATTGAACACCTTAAGGAAGGAATGCAAAAAGTCGGAACGCATTTGGAGGAAGGATAAATCCGCGAATAAAAAAGATGTATTCCAGACATCCTTGAGAGCATATAAACTAGCACTCCGTAACGTCAAAAGTGCCTTTTATGAGGAAAAAATAGAGAATTCCTCCTGCTCTGCTAGGGAAACCTTCCTTATCCTTAAAGAGCTCCTCCATGTCCCCGACCCCCCAAAAAAACCTATGGACCCCATAGCAGCGGAAGACAAATGTGTCAAACTAGCTACCTTCTTCGATGAAAAAATCAAAAAGATCCTCGCCTCTCTCCCCGCTGCCGAATCCGACTTCATTGAAGGAGACAATGACGTCCCTCTCCTGCAGATGAATTCCCCCCTGATATCCTCTGCCCCTTACTTGGTTTCCTTCGGCCCGGTTACCATGGAGGAGGTAGCCGCCACATTTGCCTCAGTCAAGAGTGGCACCCCCAGTGACCCAGTGCCCATACGGTTCCTCAAAAAAATCACCCACACCATAGTGCCCCCGCTGACTGCTCTGATTAACACCTCATTTTCCCAAGGTGAAGTCCCTCCTAGCTGGAAAGAGGCGGTCGTTGAAGGACTTCTCAAGAAACCTTCTCTAGACCCTGAGGACCTATCAAACTATAGACCCATCTCCCTCCTCCCCTGGATTGGTAAGGTCACGGAGAAACTAGTAAATAAAAAACTGTCACAGTTCCTGGAAACTAACCACCTACTCAAGAACTCACAAACGGGCTTTCGACCAGGTCAGGGCACTGACACCGCACTCCTGGCAGCAGTGGAGAAGGCCAGAGACATTCTTGACACAGGAGGATCAGTGGCAGTGATCCTCCTGGACCTGAGTGCGGCCTTCGACACTGTCAGCCACCAGGTTTTAACTCAACGCCTGGGAAACATCGGAGTGAAAGACAAAGCTCTGAAATGGCTCTCATCATTTCTCTGCCAACGCTCCTTCCAAGTCTGGGAAAGTGACAGCCGCTCCCCTACCATCCCCCTTCGGTGTGGTGTGCCCCAGGGCTCGTCACTAAGCCCCTCGTTATTTAACGTGTACATGGCCTCACTGGAGGACGTGGTCACCCCATTTGGAGTTACTATCATCAGTTATGCTGATGATACACAGCTGGTGGTAACTCTATCTCACCCCAAGCAAGAACCCTCCAACCTACATGGCTGTCTCTCCAAAATACACCAATGGATGAACGACTCAGCCCTCAAACTTAATGGGTCAAAAACAGAGATTCTACTCCTGGGACAAAAAGGGCTCTCTATACCCCGAACATCTGGCCCGCCTGTCTTGGTGAACCTCCTGCCCCCAAGACGGAGGTCAAGAGCCTGGGAATATGGTTAGAAAAAGATCTCACCTTTAGAACGCAGGCAAGGAAGACGGCCGGCGTCTGTTTCGGCCTTCTAAGGTCATGTAGAAAAGTGCTCCCCCTTCTTCCTTTTAACTCCCAAAAACTGTTGATCCAAGGCCTGATTGTGTCCAGGTTGGACTACAGTAACGCCATTTATCTGGGAGCCCCTGAAGCCACCTTCCAGACCTTACAGAAAATCCAGAATGCCGCTGCCCGGATGCTCACGAACACCCCGGCCAGAGTTTCTGCGAAACCCGCCTTGAAGAAACTGCACTGGCTGCCGATCAGGGAAAGAGTGGTATTCAAGGCCCTCTGCCTGGCTCACAAAGTGCTCCACAACGTAGGCCCACCAATTCTTAAAAACTGTATTACCCCCTATAGACCTACCAGAGCGCTCCGATCGGACCACGAAAACCTCATAGTGGTTCCCAGAGTGAAAAAAGCCCGCTCAGGAGGTCGCCGCTTCTCGGTTCACACAGCAAAGCAATGGAACGCGCTTCCTCTGAAACTTAGAACAGAACCGAACCTCCTCCGCTTCAGGAAATCGCTCAAAACTCTTCTCTTCCCATAACCCCTCCAACTCGTCTGCACTCCTTCTCCTCCGGATTACGAGGTATAGCGCTGGGATACTCATGGGTGACTACGCGCTCTATAAAAAACCATAAAATAAATATATAATAAACCCTGACCCATTGGCTGTTCCTTTGAAGCACTGGGGGCGGGAGGTACGTCTTTAAGTCGCTACATATCGCACAAGTGATTTATGAAAATCCAGAGCTTTACTCAAACAAAATGCAGAAAATCAAGCTTTCTGGCACATCGGCTTCTAGAAAGTCCTCTCAGTTAGTTTATCTTCCTGCCCTCTAGATACTCACAAGATTTCCCAAACCTCTGGCTGCCCGCAGAATTAAACTACTCCTGATGTGTGATAGAGCTATGCAAAGTCCAGTATTTTCTCTAAGCAAACTCTGCTTCTTGCTGTCATCTTCCCTCACCGGGAGATACTTGCATCAGGACCCTGATGGAAGCACCTTTCCATGATGTTAAAGTTCCTACAGATTCAGCAGATTGCTTTAAGGTGGGAGTCCCACCTTTCTTAAGTTACAGGATCCCAGTGTCCTTCCTTGGTTTGTTTCCAGAGTCATTCTGCGAACTCAAGCCGAAAACCTCCACAGACTGGATCTGCCATGGTAGATGTCATCATCCTTCATTCCCCTAATCTAATGTGTGTGCATTGCTGATCATCTAGAAACTAGATCCATGCCCCTGGCCATACATCCTTGGCACTGGTATCCAGTTTTTTTATTCACTGATTCCAGTGCTTCCTGCCGAATATCTCTTTGTCTTGGGCCTTTTGTTCCTTCCACCCCAATCCTTAAATACTTTAGTTTTCACTGTGTCTTCGCTCACGTATAGATGCAACCACTGCAATTAAACGTTAGCAGTGGTATTTTAAGCCAACAGTACCCAGTTATACTCTGGCAAGGGGTTCCTCCCAGTGACTATGCCCTGTCGTGACATCCACTCATGGGTGAAAGACACATTATGCCCACCTTTGGCAGGGTCGTATTCCTCATGTTGGCTCTCAGGGCTCTGCCTTGTTAGTAATGTCCAATCACATCAACAGAAGCCGTGTTGTCACACTGGATCCAGCCCTTTCACTCTTCATGCTCATTAATTTGGGCATCTTTTTCAAGCCCTGCATTCAATAAAGCAATTGAAATATGTAGCACCTTTTTCTAACAAACACCCGAAACCATCACACAATCACTAAAGAAGAATGTTGCTTGCGATAAACAAGGCTGGGAGTAACTGCGCCTTTTACTGCCAGGCGCGCTTCTCATAAGCGAGGAATATAAGTAGAAAGTGCGTGTTTACGCACTGGTTGCAGGTTTTCAAAACACGTAAATAAAAGGCATTGTCATTTACAAATGCAAAGAGCTCAAATGCTCACAAATACGAAACCTATTGCATTGCAAATGCTTGTTACTATTTGTTTCTAATCCTGGATTGTATCTATGATATTAGAAACTCTGGCAAATGTATTTAATTATGTATGCTTTTATGATAATCAAAACATAAAATCAAATAAAGCTGATAATTTTTTTGACAAAGGAAATAAGGAGAAAAAGCTATTTTTCTCCATGTTATGCCTCTCTGTGGGAGGAGTACCAATTTCATGCAATTCCAGTTTACAAACCTTAGTAAGTCAAGTTTCTGTTAGGCAGAGCAGATGTTATAAAATTGGTCAAAAATGGTGTAAATTTCTGCTAGTTGGGCCAAGGTTGAGCAGACATTTCATAATATTGCATTTATCACCCTTGTATTAGCTAGATTAGCAGACCAGTATTTTTCACTAAAAATGGCGGTAATGAAGGAGTATTTTTGGCCATTGTTTATTAGCACGTAATTCGTTTTGGATGCTGCAGCACTGGGCTAATGCCCCGGTTACTTACCGGTAATCTTCATTACTCCGAGTATAGTCTTCCTCGCCACATGAGTTACAAAGTGAGCTTTAGCTCCACAACAGAACCCTCCAAAGCAAAAGAAAAACACCTCCCACCCCCTCCCAACATGGCCGACCAGTCCCACCTGATCTCTATAAGAGGCGGACCGGCCCAACCAACAGCCTGATCTACCAAGCAAACAATGAAGCCGATAGCCAGACAGGGAGGGGGGGAGGGAACTCATGTGGCGAGGAAGACTATACTCGGAGTAATGAAGATTACCGGTAAGTAACCGGGGCATTACCTCCTCGTAAGTCTTCCTCGCCCCCTGAGTTACAAAGTGAGCAAATACCCAAGCCACCAAGGCTTCATTGACCACCATAAGAACAACACCACACGGTGATGCAGAGAAACCAACACAAGGTTGACGTAGCATAAATGAAAAGATAACAGGGATCACAGGAAACCTGAAATCAAGACCTCCAGGAAAAGAAGGCCAACCAGGAGTCGCAGCTCCAGTAAACAGAACGGCCCCAGCGAAGTCCCCCCCGGGACTGCTAGAGACCCACGAACAAGGCGGGGGACGACCACGCCGAAGCCCGATAAAACTCCACAGAGGAGACACCCATGAAGGGGGGCCCAGGGAACAGAGCCACACCCCGCGGACCGACCCTGGACCCCCGCCGGGCCCACCGAACCCAGCGAAGCCCAGGAAAGGGGCACAGCCCGAGTAAGCCAGCGAACCAAGCTGGGAAGAGAGTGTCCGCGGCCCGAATGAACCGGACCCAAAAGACACCAACAGGTCGACCCACCGGGAAAGGGAAGACGGGCGGCTAAGAGAAACCAAAAACCGCTCACCGGACAACCAGCACGGACAAGAGAGGAACCTTGTCGGCAGGGAAAAGGCGGTGAAGACACCCCCCGAGCCCGGGACACCAGGGAAGGAACCCCGGGAAGAAAAAAAGGGGGACATGCCGGAGGAACAACGGTCCGGCAACACCCGCAAGAAGGGAGGGGAGCGGAGGCACGACCCCCGCAAGCCCCTCCGCCCAGCAGACACCACTGCCACCAGGCATAAAACCACCGAAAAGGTGAAGAACCGCAAAGCCACCGAGGCCAGGGGCACACAGGGCGGACCCTGAAGAGCTCGTAGAATGAGAAAGAGAACTCAAATGGAACGCATCACGAATTTGCGTGTCACCCCTGCGCAGGGGCCCTGCAAATCATCTCCGTAACGTCCCAAAATCAGTATATGTGCTGCCGAAGCGAGCACCCAAGGGGGAGACCGGCAGAGCGTCCGAGGGCGAAGGATAAACAGCATCGGAGCCAATCGAGCCACCCGGGAAACCAGGTCGTCGAAAACCGGACTGCGGAAGGCCCGCAAGGCCGCCCACCGGGCCCACCGGGAAGAAGGGGCCATGCCCCAGGAAAACCCTCAGACCGGAAACCAAGACCCGCAAGGGGACCACGGATGCGGGGACAGCACCAAGCTGACCGCGCCAATGCGAGAAGGACGCCCAGCGCTGGGCACAGGCAGAGAACGTGGACGACCTGCGGGAACCCAGCAGCAAAAGCCACAACCCCTGAGCACGCCGCGTCCTCCGCACCAGAACCGGGCCCGCAGAAGGAGGCCGGCCAGCCGACATTCAGCCGGCTCAACACCGACGCCGAGAGCGGGGGACCCAACCACGGTACGGGAAGATCCGGGATCGGCCCGGAGGCTCGAACCCTCAGCTCGCCATAGGAGAAGGTACCCGGGGCGGTGGACCCCGCCGGGACCAAAAACAGGAACGTACCACGACTAGCGTGGTAACCACGCGCGGGTGCCCGGCACCTTCCACTGTAACGCTCCAAACCAAGGCCATGCGCTGCCGAGTCGAGCACCCAAGAGCACCCCGGCCCTGCCCAAGCGAATCCCGCCGAGGACCCGCGAACTCACAGGGCACGGGGGAAACGCGTACATCAGACCGAAAGGCCACGCGAAAGACAGGCAATAAGGACCCGGAAGGAGGAGTAGAACCCGGGCAGGAGGGCCGAGTCCCCCTCCGTGAATCGAGACACCAGAGGCAGACCGAGCCGAGGCCCCAGGCGCCGAAGCACCACCGGGGCAGGGCGAGACCAGGCAACGAAGGCTAGATCCGACTCCGTCGCACCGCCTCCACCCAGTCGGACCCCGGGTCCACCAGTGCGCCCGCCCAGACCAAGACCTGGGCACCCCGAAGCACCGGCAATTGATCGTGTGTGCAGGGGCCAAGCCATTCTCCTCATCCAATTCTAGTAAACGTGCAGCCGAAGCGAGCACAGCAAAACGACGGCCGGCCAGGAGGACATTCAGCAACCCCCGAAGCACGAGGAGCTGAGCGACAGCCGGAGAACCCAACGACCACCAACGACCCGGCGCCAAAGGACGCCCCCCCCCTGCAAGAGCAAGAGGGAAGTACCGGGACCAGGCACACGCCCCCCCCAAGGAGGGCAAGCCCGAGACGAGGACCGAAGGGACCACCGTACATAGGTCAGGAAGTCGACGGATGAGAGACACCGCCAGACGTGAAGCCACCCCCACGGGGGGGAACAAAAACGAGGTCGCGAGGGGGCACCCGGCCAGACAGGGAACCCCAAGACCCACACCCGGCGAAGAAGATCCACCAGGCGGGACATAGGGCCAGAAGGCAAGTCCCACGGAAGCACCCGCAATCGAGCGCGGGGACCCCCACACGCAGGCCGGCCCCACAGGCCAATCCACGGTCCCAGAAACAACCTACAGGTGAGACAAGGGAAGGAGCAGGGACCCCAACCCGTTGAGACGGAGGGATCCCGCGGAAAGTCCGCAAGACCGGACAGCAAGCCCGAAGAGCCCAAGAACCAGGACAGCCACGTCCCAGGACGGTATGCAACGGAGGCAACCGCCCCCCCCCTCCCCCCCCAGGGGACCCCCTGGAGTGAGAGAGCCGAAAGTCAGTCACTAGGGGCGAGACAGGGAGTGGCAGAACCAGCACGAGACCGGTCACCGCCGAAACTCGGGCCCGGACCCGCCGAAGGACCCCACCCCTGCAAGGGCGGGACGTCCACACCTGAACTGCGCAGGGGCCAAGCCGGACATCACAGTAGCGCAACACGATGCCCCCCCGCAAGGGCACAAGGCGTAAGCACGAAGGCCGCTGTTACATAACATAACATATGTACTTGTAAGATGCCCATTCACCCCTACGGGAATCCTGGCGCTGAATAACAGCTGTCAGTAGTCACCCAACGCAATGGAAATAATCTCATCGACCATAGAAGGATGAAAGGCCGAGTGGACCAGCCGGTATTCGAACCTGTGATCACGAGGTCAAACACCAGCCCCTGCAGTAGACGCAAGAATCCACTGTGCCACTAGCCCCGGTAGCCCCAACCCGGCAAACACCCTGAGGCGTCCCCAAGACCCGCCGAGGCGGGGAACCGAACCCAGAGCCTGGGCCAGACCTCTGCCCCAGGGCCTGCTTCGCAAACCATGTGTCTCCACAGCAGCAGAAAGGGACACCATGAGTGAAACCCTCGAGACCGGCGCAACCAGACGGCCCAGGGCGAGACCCCCAGGGCGCCAGAACAGGCACACGGACAAAAGGGATCCGTCCCCCTGCCGCACCGCGCCCCCTCAGAGCGCGCCAGATAAGCACAGTTAACCTGTGTATGAGACCAAGTCACAGGCCGTATGGCTGCCCGTAGAAGGAATAATTCACAACCCCTTCACAGTGTGTCACATGTACACAGCCAGGAATTACAGGGTCGACACAAAAAACTATTTGAAAATGTTTTCCTTGGGACACCCCTACAGCATTGGCAGGATTCGAACCCCGGCCTGTGAGGGCTGTCCGCACCAAAGGTCCAAGACTAACCATTGAGCAATAGCTCCATAGTACACAGGGCGCCAAAAAAAAGAACCCAGACACAAGGGACCTCACCCCACGTTGTACCGCGCCCCAATAGAGCGCGCCAGCGTAGAACAGTAAATCTGGCAATTAGTCAACGCCAGGTCACCTGTATAAGTACTAAAGCACCGCAAACAACACTCTCACACCTAGTGTTGCCTGCCATAGTCAGGACCCACAGTCTACAAACAAAAAGCAGAATTGCAATGGGACATGAAAAAAAAAAAAACATGAAAACGCCCTCACCGAGGAGCCAACACCGGACCCTCCGATAAGGAGACAGACGCGTCCAAGACGCTGAGGAATCAGGATACCGCCGCTGCCCGACGAAGGACATCATTGGTCGCACCTGGCGTGCACCAAACCCCGCCCTCGAGAGGCGGGAGGAGGGAGGCGCACGTAGCCAACCCCAGCGCGGCAAACCGCCGCGGCCCGTAGGGGCCAAAATGCATGAAGGAAGGCGGCAGCGTACAGCGCCGCGAAAAGCTGCGGGGGGGGCCCGGAATCCCGGAACCCGGAACCCGGACAGCAGAGCCCCGAGGACCCGCAGACCAAGAGGTAGGACCGCGCGTAGGGAACATAGAGCCGTCCCGTTCCTGATGCAGCGGAAAGCTCCAGGCCGAATGTCCGCATAACTGTGACAGACATAGACTCACAGATCAGGCACAGGAATCCAAAGTGATCGGACTCCGTGGGGCAGACACATGTCAAGTAAACACTCACCAGAAGGCCCTGCGAGGGATCGACCCGGCGTCACCCAGCCGAGAGCCGGGATAACGCCCTCTTTACACGCAGAGCGCCTGCAGACCCACCGCTTTGCCGAAGCGCCGCCGCTTTTGGCAAGGCTTCAGCACGTTGCGCCCACTGACATTCCAGAGCCGGCAAATGCAGCCAGCGCACACGTCCACAACTCGTGGGACGAAGCCAGAACGCAATTCCAGGCGGAATCGCCAGGCATGAGGCATGTGCCTCCAGTGGCTTGAGGTGAAAAATGAGCACGGAGAGTCCCAAAACAGGGGAGCAGCATGAGCTTAGGAGTACAAGAAACTCATACACACGATGGCAGTAACTACCTCCAGTCAGCAACATCATGCTTGGGCCCAAAAGCCCACAACGTGGCCAGGGCCCCTCAGTAACGACCTGGGGATACAAGGGAATGCCAAACACCCCACATCCCCGGCCGCCCCCCCCCCCTGTAAACCCCTGGCACGCTAGAGCAGCACCTAACCGGCCCCATAGGCCGGGGGAAGGAAGAGGGGGGGGGATTTGTAGGCCTAAGGCACCAGGGACCGCTAGAGCAGGTCCTCCACCCTAAACCCCAAGGGCCAGCTTACGCCGGCCCATCTTACCTGAACAGCGCCTCTGGAGAGTATCGCGCAGAACAAAAAAAACAGGCTGTTGGTTGGGCCGGTCCGCCTCTTATAGAGATCAGGTGGGACTGGTCGGCCATGTTGGGAGGGGGTGGGAGGTGTTTTTCTTTTGCTTTGGAGGGTTCTGTTGTGGAGCTAAAGCTCACTTTGTAACTCAGGGGGCGAGGAAGACTTACGAGGAGGTAATAGTTCTCTCCTGGCCAAGATCAGGTGAGAACCTGTCATCCTCCTCTCAGCCAGGCACATGAGTAACTAGTGCGCTGACCCAAAGAGGAAAGGGGAGTACGCCCAAGATAACAGCTTAATAAATATGAACCCAAACTGTTTCTCAATTTGGGGTGTGCACAATGACTATATAGCAGCAATGTACCCCAAAAACAGTGGTGATGAACTGTAACAGTGTCTACATAATTAAAAAAGTATAAAAAACACCTGCAGGGCACGTGGGCATGGCCAGCTGACCAAGGTGGCAGACACATAACACAGCATCGCCGCTGGATTCCCACTATCTCTCAGCATCCTAATTCACCAAAGGTCTGAATCAGAAAACGTCGTGGCCAGGGGCGTAACACAGGCCCCCGCAGGCCCCGCAGTGCTGGGGGGGCTCGTGGTCCTGGCGGCCCCCTCAGCAGGGGAGTGTTGTAATAATGAGAATGGCCTGCCGCCCATGCACTTCAATTGCTGGCTCTCTGCACGGGCGACAGGCCATTATTAAAACGGGCCCTCAGCCTCAGACACCGAGGCTAGGCATGCGCAGCTGTAGTGACATGCCGTGACGCACGCACGTTCACATTTTGCGCGCCATCAACTGTGGTCTGCAGCAGGGTGGGGCAGGGTAGGTAATGCAGCGCACGCAGTGTAAACTGCACATGCAAGGGTACCAGCCGTCTGAGCCTGCTCCCCCTGGACGCTACCGAAGCAGGCAGCCTGAAAGAAGCAACTCAGGTACACAAAGCTTTCCTCTATTCATTCTGGCCTGGACTGCCGGAGGACTGCAGTGGGCTCACTAAGTGTGTGTGTGTTACGGACCGCATTACAGTACACTGTGCAGTTCACTGCTGCCGTGGTGTTAAATACGTATTGAGATAGTAATTAAAAGTTTAACTGCCAGGCTGATTTCTGCTCCCTGCGCTTGGCTCGCTGGCTGCGTCCTAATCGGTTAACACTTTGTTCACGTTAAAACCAATTCAGTACGAACATTAATGAGAACCGTTTTTGTGGCCAAAACCTAATCTAGAAGAGTATGATCACTTTTGTGAATCTGTTTTCTATTCTATTCTGCGTTGTATCGGTGCGAGTTCCGACATGCGTTGATGAAGCAGATCACAGATTCAATTGACCAAACGCATTGTGTATTTCTTTGTTTTGTAGCGCACTGGTCTGGCTTGTGACGGAAGGCACTGCGCAGCACCATTTTTGCCACATGTTCAGGGGATAAGGCTGGGAGTAATTGTAATAAAGGATCCTGTTTGCTCGATGGAAAACAATTTCTACTTCTTTTTCTCACTGAGTTTAGCCAAGTTGTTCTGTAATGTCAGCAACATGCACGCACACAAGCACTGCAGATCTGTGATCATTATTTTATCTGCTGGGCTGCTCTGTCTCGTCATCCTTTTGGTCAGGCAGCCAGCCTGCCACTGACTTTAGCAGAGTTGTTACCTTTGTCAGGTTACAGCAGGGAGCACTAGGGTTAGTGCCCTTTCATTTCTGGTGCGCTGTAGCAGTTTCAAGAACTTCTTGGAGTTTCTTGTTGCTCAAATGGCTGTAATTTCTGATATTTAGAAGTTTCCCTCGTCTTCATTGAACGATTTTTGCTCGCCAGAAAGTGTCACAAATAGTCCTTGAAATTTCACTGAAATTATGAAAATGTCACACATGGCAATTTAAAACCTTGGCAGCTATGTTTACACTTCCCTTACACGAAAAGTGCTAATATGGGCTGAGCGCGTCATAAACACAGAAGATGCAGTGTCCTTACTAAGCTGCATCCATAAAAAAAAGTTATTAGTAGAAAGACGAAAAGCGTGGCGTCCACTGCAGACCTCTTCCCCTCACTGTTGAAGATATAGTTTTAAGAGGCATGCTTTCTGGAATTAAGTTGGAACAAAATGCGTTTTGTGAAAATGTAAAGACATTTTTATTCAGGAAATACTGAAGCGGGGAAGGGATTACATAGGCATCGAGGTGCTGTTTGTGCAGTTTGAAAAGTACTGTGAAATACAGCTGCATATTAATTTAAAGTAAGTGTGTGACTGGGATTATATAAAGCGCACTGACACCCATAGGGTCTTGTGACAGTGCGCTTTATAGAAAGTGGCAAAGATAAATGTGTAACTTCTAGACCACTTCAGAATAATGCTAAACTTAAACACCAGGAGGCCTGCTGCACTAGATAGCCGGAGGCCTGCTGAACAGTGAAAGCCTAAAACTCGAGCTAACAGTCAGGCAGGCGTCTTGTGCACGCAGAGTCTGAGCCATGGGGTTGATGCCAAATTTGAGGCGGGCTGCACACAGAGTTTGAGGCCTGGGAGCACTGTATGCAGACTGAAGCTTCCTACACACAGACGTCCAGCCGCATGTTGGCCGAGTCTGAGAGATGAAGCCTGAGGCATGCTATTTAAGAAGGTCTGCTGCACACAGCTATACCATACACACAGACGCAAGACTCCTGCATACACACAGCACCACACGGCTGCAGACTCTGTGGTGCCCGCTGCCACACACAGAACGAACCTGCAGTCTATCATTCACAGACAGTAAGGCCTGCTGCCAAAAAGGCAGTGCAATAACTGCTGGACAGTTTGAGGCCTTCTCCACTCAGGGCTGAGACCTGATGCCTGCAGTGCTCCGAGTCAGAAAGAGATCAAGGGCACACCAAACTCAAAAATGACAGCAATGTGTTGTTTAAAGAGCTTGGAAAGACCTCGTCTTGACATTAAATAGCTTTATAAATAAAGTTTGTATTGATTTGTAATGTGACTTTCCTGTCTTTGCTCACTTTAATGATCAGTCATGGATCGTTCAGGCAGTCCTAGGACACAATTAAAAGTGCTTTCTATTTATATTTGTTGTTCGAAGTATGAACAGATAGGTGCTAAAAATACGGCTTTAGGTGACTGCTTATTTTTGTCTCGTCTGGGACATCAAAATAATGAGCTAGCAACCCTAATCATAAGACAAGAAGTTTGTTGGAGGATCAGCACATGATTTATTTCCTCAACCATCGATCCCTGATTAATGCCATAATAGCACTATTTTAACGTATATCTGAAACCCCTACGCCAGCGTCAATAACATGCTGAGTTACTTCAAGTGTCTCTGAATGCACCCTGCATTCAGACAACTCACTACTCATTCTCGCCTTTCACTTTTACGCTCAACCTGCACTCACAGCAATCACATTGCACTCACTGATCACCATGTACTCCCACCATTCACCCGCTCACCCTGCACTCACAGTGATCACTCTTCACTCACAGTGCACTTGCGTTGTTCACCCTGCCTGTACCTAACCCTGTAGTCACACGAGCACACTACTGGCCCTATATCACACTTCACTCAGCTGTCCCACTCACTGCTCAATCTGCAAACTCACTTAAACAAGCCCATCACTAACCGTGCATTCTTTCCACTCTGCACTTACATCCGCACCCAAATTCATATGGTCACCTCACTCACCCTGCAGTCACTCGTCTTACCCATCTCTCACACTGTTGCATCACTCACTGTGCACTTACATCGGCTCTCCAACCACCCACAAGGCGCAAAGGGTTAATATGCATGCTACAAAAAACGTGTACCATGCAGATCACAGAACTGAGTGTGAATAAACTACGAGTAGAGTTATAAAAAATGAAATGTTTGTCAGAAAGGTGTTATAGAGAGATGAGGTGCATTGTTGGTGAGGGGTAATGAAAGAATTCATGGAAAAGGAGGAGGGAGGGTGCTGCAAAAAAGACTGTCAGATGCCAACCAGAGACTTTTTGTGCATGGGCAAAGTGGGCTCCGCCCCAGGGTCTCAGACTTTCAGGGGGCCCCTTGATAAAACCAGCTCTGTTCTGTAGAGTCTTACCCTGATGTCATTAAATGATTCTTGAACAGATTGTTTTAAATAAAACTTTCCTTCGCTTTTTTAAAATATTTGTGATGTGTGGTTCGAGCAGGTCGGCGTGGCGTCGTTGGCTCAACATCCTGTGATACTGGGGATTGGGGAAAAATCATTAATCTCCCCATGCCTAACAAAAAAGTATGTAGTTCTTTCCAGTGAGTCCCTGTGTATTTTGTTCCATCGTGGACTTTGCAAACTCACTATTAATCCTGTTAGTTAGTTTGCAAAGTTCATGATGAAATGAACTAAATACTTTTTTGTTAACACTCTGAAGTGCTTCAAAAAGTGTTAATGTTTATATAGCGGGAAGGCGACCCGAAAGTATTATCACAGCTGGCTTTAAATGAGCGTGCCAGTCAGTTCTTGACTTTGTGTGTTTGAATACTGGAGGTAGGACACTGACTGATACTGATTGTGTCCTCTGTGTGTACTGACTGGCGCGCTCATGTAAAGCCAGCTGCGCTAATACTTCCGGGTCGCGTTCCCGCTATATAAAGATTAACACTTTTTGAAATGCAGAGTGACTACTTCTCTACATTTTGTGGACAGAAAGTGAACAATACGTTAATCATAATATTTCTTCTTGAATGTTTCTGTTCAGTTGTTTGTTTAGTTGTTTGCAGTTTAAATTTAAAAAATCTGTGAGGTTCTCTGCATTGTATCTTGAAGTCTGTTTGAAGCTCTGTGGTTATACTGAATAAGCAGCTACCATGTTGTTGGTATGTGACATGTCTTTATTAATGTAATAACTGCACTTTCACAATTACTTTATTAACCTTCTTGCTTCTCAAATTTGCTTGAAAATGCACCATTTACCCACTCTTTTTTCAAAATGTTCTTAGGGAGAGAACCTCCCCCCGAACCCTCCTTTAATGGTACCATTTTCAAACGTCACCAGCCACCACTGTTTGTCAGTCGAGTTTTTATGGATTTCCAGGTTTGGGTTAGGCTTTCAAAGTTTCATGTTGTTGTCCATTAATGTCAATTCTAATTCTGACCCTTAATAGTTATTCTTTAGCCATAGGCAATTCCTTAGACAATAGGACCACTCTTTGGCATTCTTCTGATTGTTGCCATTCCTGAGACAATAGGATCTTGGCATTGTTCTGATTGCTGCCATTCCTGAGACAATAGGACCACTCTTTGGCATCGTTCTGATTGCTGCCATTCCTGAGACAATAGGATCTCTCCTTGGCATTGTTCTTATTGCTGCCATTCCTGAGACAATAGGATCTCTCCTTGGCATTGTTCTTATTGCTGCAGTTCCTGAGACAATAGGATCGCTCCTTGGCATTGTTCTGATTGCTGCCTCAATTAAATAATCTGCGTTTGACATTATTGTTACAAATGGGAAAGCTTATATGGTAAGAGGGTTTCCTACTTTCTCATTAGAACTTTGAGAAAGACAATATAGAGGTATTTCATTTAAATGTTGAAGGTTTCAAATCGAAATATGCCAGATTTTTGGGCGGTGGGGCAAAGTGGCAGGTGGTGGGCTGGGTCACCGGGCTGGGGGGCCCCCTCCATGTGTTTTGCAGGGGGGCCCCCTCAAGTTTCGTTACGCCACTGGTCGTGGCCACCATGCAGGCTGTAGGAGAGCTGTCAAGCAAGATGGTTTATCCGCGGTAACCTACAGAGGCAGCTCCAGGTGGGATCTTTTCCAAGATCAAGATGACAGGCAAGATGGTGGCTAGAGCGCAGTCCCAGTAGAGGCTGTGCCCACGATGTGCAGAGTAATGGATGTGGGGGCGCCCGGCTCTGCAACAGTCCTCATAGGAGTGTGAACACTTTGAGAGCCTCAAAGGGCTGCATTAGCACCCGCCTGGTGGCTTAGACAGAAGGGTGGAATGTTCAAGCTGAGGCTGGCTCTGTCACGAGGAGAAGAGTGTCAGGTTTTCACCTGTGGTAGTGCAGCGGGGTCATCCGTGAAGCGATCAGGGTGTCATGCAGTAGGGCAAAGTGAATCCTGGTTTCTCGGTGCCCCCTCTTTTCCTGGCCGACTGGCCCAATGAGGAAAAGTGGTGCAGAGCAGAAATGATCTGGCACCCCTTGAGAACGAGGTACCAGGGCCCCCATAAGGAGAGGACTCAAAGTTCAAGACCACTGTGGTGGCTCATTGGCCCTCCATGGATGCTGCTGCCTAAATTACGCAACTAGGCTGGATGGAGCATATGGCAGCACACGCAGCTCCCTCAGAGTGAGATTGGAGCAGTGCAGAACATTCGCTCAGGTAGGGAGTGTTCCTAAGGCTGTCCACAGGGACCAGAAGGTCACACCGTGGAACCCAAAATTGAGGTCCTCTAAAAACAGTTTGCCACTGCCCGCTCAGCAGACACATTTAAGACACTTAGATGTGGCTAGATCCTCTCATCTGGAAATACTGCTGGATAAAACGTGACGGGCCAGGGTCCTGTCCTGACAGTGGATTTATGAATGAGACACAGACCTTTTAACCATACTATTTAATGACATCGTAAAGAAAGGAACTATTCCGGAAACCTGGAGAGGAAACATCATCCACCCAATCTATAAGAAAGGGGACCGGAAAAAGCCAGGAAACTATTGTCTAATTTCATTAATAGACGTAGAAGCAAAGATGTACGCCTTATGCCTGCTGAAAGAGCTCCAGGATTGGGAAACCTCAACAAAAATAATACTCAAGTTTCAAATCGGATTCAGAGTGGGTATGGGGACAACTACCAACCTGGCTACCCTGTGCTTACTATCCGACAACGCCAAAAAAAGAAAAACACATCTATATGCTTGCTTCGTTGATATAAAATCAGCATTCGACCATGTAAGCAGGCTCAGGCTGTGGAGTAAACTAAGAGAGAGGGGCACGCCGGATTACCTAATAAAGGCAATGTCAATACTATACAATGAGACATGGGCCAAGGTCAAACAAGGGAACGGTAGCACCCTTACCAACAAAATTAAAACACAGGACGGACTAAAACATGGCTGCGTCCTCGCACCCAGCCTCTTCAACCTATACCTTGCCGACATTGGAAGAAAAATAGACGTAATAGAAAGCCACGCACCGAAACTAGGCAACGCTCCTGTACCAA
This sequence comes from Lissotriton vulgaris, assembly GCF_964263255.1. Lineage (NCBI taxonomy): Eukaryota > Metazoa > Chordata > Amphibia > Caudata > Salamandridae > Lissotriton > Lissotriton vulgaris. Next base: position 470,138,902 of record NC_141698.1, read on the forward strand.
TAATGCAGTACGCCGATGATATAGTTTTACTAAGTAAAACACCAGTCGGACTGCAACGCCTAGTGAACACGCTGGTTTCGTACTTAACCGAGGAAAATCTGGAGCTGAACAAAAACAAAACCAAAGTGCTTTGAATCACGGAGTGTAAGAAACTGAAATGCACATGGACAATAAACAACTCTCTCCTCGAAGAACAGGACTCGTATAAATACCTGGTGATGACCATCGAGTGCGGTAACACAAAAAAGAAGCACATTCAAGTGCTAAGAGGGAAAGCGCAATCGCTAATATATGCATATAGACAACTGCAAAAGACAGTGGGCGGGCCAAACTACTCCCACCTACTAAAAGTCATGGCCGCCCAAATAATCCCTACCTTGTCTTATGGACTAATTGGATGGCTTGGGAGCGAATCGGCAGTATTAAACAGCCTTCAAAACAAAATATACAAAGTGGTGTTTGGGTTGCCAAAAGCAGCATCCGCAGCCCAAGTTCGACTAGAATTTGGCTTACAAAATCAAGACATTCGGACAAAATCCACATTTGTAAAATTTTCCCACAAGATCCGACACGCACCCAAGGACTCCTTGGACAGCACGTGCTGGGAAGAAATACATTTTTCATTAGACAAGCTGAACACCACCCACTGGGGGGAATTCCTGAACCAGAGCCTATCAACACTCGGACTACACGAAACATGGAAAAAAAACATTGACCACGAGCAGTTTTGCAAAATAGCAAATGGTTCGGCAAAAAGGATCTCTGTTCTCAAAGACAAAAAAACCCTAAGTAAACGAAGACACGCCTGGACAGTACTAAACACCTATTCCAACCAAAAACCGCAAGTTTACTTAGCCCAACATTTCAGTCAACACCTAAAAAAAACTCTAATAACGTACCGACTGGGGATGCACTTTACAAAAGTTCTAATGCCCTCTTGGAAACGAAAAACAGAAAGTGCAAACTGCAGACTATGCGGATACAAGAAAGAAACAGTGCCGCACATATTATGTGTATGCCCTGAGCTGCAAGTTCTAAGAAGAAGATACTTGCGGACAATCTTCAACACACTGAACATCCGCACATGCAGACAGTTCAAGTTCAAGTTCAGGAATTTGTATAGCGCACTACTCACCCAGAGGGTCTCAAGGCGCTTGTGGGAGGGGGTGCATAATTTATCGAAAAGCCATGTTTTAAGTTCCTTTCTGAAGGAGATGTGGTTCTGTGTAAGGCGGAGGTGGGTGGGGAGAGAATTCCAGGTCTTGGCCGCCAGGTAGGAGAAAGATCTTCCTTCCATGGTGGATCTATAGATGCGTGGAACTGCGGCGAGGGCTTGATTGGAGGATCTTAGTTGGCGGTTGGGTATGCCTCCCCCATACTTTCATGCCGGGGAATCAAATTCATGTCCATGGCAACAAAGCTGATACTAGAAAAGGAACAGCCTCAATGAACACACAATGATTAAACCGATACCAACGGACTAAACACGCTGTGGCCAAAGGTCCAAGATAACCGTAAAGACAATAGACAGACAATTTTTAAATTCTACGACATTTTTTTAACTCGTACACTAAAATTTGTTGCAGCATTGCTTTTATTATCTGTATACATTGTAAAGATTTTAACTAATCAAACAATAAACCATGAATTGACTTGACTTGAATGAGACACAAAGGCAGGCTAGTTGTTGTATTGGCCAGCCAATAGAGACATAGAGTTTAGGATTCTTCTAGCAGTTTTTAAAAGCTACTGGCAGCTAGTCACGGGCAAAATAGGTATTGCTGAAACCCTGGCTAACTTTTATAAAGACGTGTACTCACAAAACATACCTCTGCAGGCTGAAATGGATCACCCCATAATCAATGATCTTTCTCCCCACACTCTCAGCAGCATATAGACTGCAATTAGATCACCCCATTATAGCCGAAACGGGTGATAACAAACATGCTCATAGGCATCAACCCAGGACCCACAGGACATCCAATGGAGCTCCTTAAAAATATGTCTCGCTATTGATACATATTTGCTGCAGTGTTCGGGTAATCATGAAGGGCTGGTTCCTTCCCCTGCGGCTTAAGGGAAGCAACAATTTCAGTCAAACTGAAGGCTGGTAAGCCCCCAGACCTGTGTGACTCCTGTTGGCCAATACAGCCATTAACGTAGAAATAAAACTGCTAGCCAAACGTTTAGGGGCAAGACTGGCTAAAGTAATACAAAACTCTCATTCATAGCAAATAAAAATGGCTTTGTGCCTGGCCGCAGTACACTCACCTATCTTAGACAAATGCACTGGTGCTGGCCCGGGCATAGGAACTTCAAGGGGAGGTAGCATGGGTAGCAATAGAGTTTTGGCACCATAGATTGGCCCTTTTTGCACCAAGTTATACAAAAGATCGCCTTTGGTTTGTTTTTTAAAGGATGTGTAATGGGACTATACTCTACCCCCTGGACCCAGGTTGGGACGAATGTTGAATTATATACGTCTTTCGCTATTAAATGCTGCACAAGGCAGGGCTGTATGGTTCCCCCACTTCTGTTTGTGTTGGTGATTGAACCTTTGGCGACATTGCTGTGATGCGACATGCAATATAGAGGTTTCCACTGGCAAAACTAACACAAGGACAGACTTTCTTTGTGTTCAGATAACTTATTTCTAGCAACCTAACAGCTCTACCAGTATTACTCAGATGTTACGAATTTTTGGGATGCATCAGGTCTGGAAGTAAACTTGGACAAAACCATATTCATGTCAATGTCACAATGCCTACAAAACATCATCATTAACCCCTTCAGCGCGGCGCAAATTTTCGCGCTGTGCTGAAGGTTCTAATGAGCCTATCGGCTCATGACGGAACGGTTCCGTCATGAGCACAGCTCAACCAACGCTCATGACGGAACGGTTCCGTCATGAGCATGGAAGGGGTTAAGGAGACATATGGCTGTTTTAGATACCTGAGCAGTCGATGATGAGAGATGCAGTCAGAGGACATGACCTGGGCATCGACTATTACTCAAACACACTAAGCGAGAACTTGAGGGTTGGCCCTCCCTTCCACTGTCCATCATGGGATGCAGAGCACTCTTTAAATTGATATCACTTCAGATGTTCCTCTACACCTGGAAAAACTTCCTAATTCCCCTGTCCCCCAATTCATTAAAAAATCTACTGTCCTTGATAAGCTAATATCTCTGGAATGACACTATTCCATGGGCGCCCTTCTCAAAAAGCAGCCAAATGCAGTAAGAGGGTGAGTTTGGGAACACTGACATACAACTGTATTACTGGGGATCACAGTTGACTGCATTAAATGACTGGCTGTTTGGTGATGGAGATGGCCGCAAGGTTAGACTAGAGCCTGAGGCAATAAAACCACATGGGGTGATCTGCATTCTATAAGACTCAGTGATCCTTCACGTGCTCCCCTACACAACTACAATGTATTAAGTGACACAATACCTTTGCAAGCAAGACACCACAGTGGGCAACATGGTGTCCCTGGAGATATGGGGGAAGATGGCAGCCGGCTAGGACGCCAGGTCGGGAGCTCCGCAGTGATTGCCCCAAGGCAATGCGTTGTGCGCTGCCCCGCTAATCTATTCTCTCTACCCTGCATCATGATACCACCGTAAAAACCTAATATGCTAACCTCTAATACCCTCTGAGACCGGCAGAAGCACTAACCTCGAACTCTGTTTCCGCCTCTGCCGACGGCTGGTGGAGTAAGGCGGCGCTCGCATGCTGCCGCCCGTTCAAGTGGGTTTGTTGGCGGAGCCCTGCTCTGTGCTTCCCGCTTTGTGTCCGACTCGGCAGGGGAGGTGGGGGCTGGCGGCCTCACCATATGCTGGTTGTGGAGCGCTGCGCAGGAGGCTCACAGGGCTTGCAGGAGAGCTGCAAGCAGAGTCCCCTTCCTGTTCCGGGGCATCGAGGTCAGAGAGGGAAGCTTCAAGACTCTAAATCGGTAAAATTCGGTACTTATGAATCAGTAAATCTGATTTACCTACATCTAGCCCATAGTAACCCACAGTCCTGCCTAGTAGCAATCCCACAGATTAGACCAATGCATTTTAGTGCTGGTGTCCGCATCAACGCACTGAAATAGATTAGTCACTCATAATTGCTAGCTTCTCTTCGTGCAACAAGGCACTGCAGCTCCGTGGGGTTATTTAAAATGCAGACAGCACATTTGCTGTATGCCTCAAGCAGTTATGAGCCAGGCCCAGGTCGAGGAAAGATGACAACTCGCCGCTGGGCCCAGCTAAACTGTTTAAATTGTAATTCATTGTTACTAGTGAATTGTACTCTTCCCTGCCTGGATGTGAAGTCGATTTGTGTTTTGTTCCTGCTGCCTGCAGACAGGGCTCGAGCTGGAGGAGTTTGTTTGTCAGAGCTGCCACAGACAGAGCCCGCTTTAGCACTGGTTGCGCCAGATAGGATCATTTTTTTGGGCGCCGCTCCCCACCGACCACCTACTTGCATTCCCTCACTACCAAACCTCAACAGATCCCCATTTCTCCTTTGTCCCTCTCTAACATACATTCCTTGTGCTTTAAAGCGCTAGTAAATAAAGGCTATACAAAAGGGGGTGGTGATGGACAGAGCATCTGAACCAATCAAACACTCACACCCAGTCAACAGATCTGGGTTTAATCCATCACCAACTGGGGTGGCAGAGTGGGCTAAAGAATGGTGATGGATTAAACCTAGATCTCTTGACTGGGTGTGAGTGTTTTTGATAGGTTCAGATGCTCCGTCCATCACCACCAGCCCCTTTTGTACTGGTAAATAAAGGCTGGCTTTACAAATCCACTGAGCTAGCCACATTAAATACAGATCTGTTCTGTGCAGCAGACATATTAACCCTCTGCGCTATTTTATAGGGAGTCAAAACCGCCACTAGACAAAACTCTGACTGTCCTCTCTAGCAGGGACGTTAATAACAAGAGTTATATTAACATTTTAATTGCTGCCTGAAAGCTGGAGGCACACCGAACTCTGCAGCCTTTAAATACTCAATGATTGTTAACGCAGCAACCCCCCTCTGAGGTCAGTGCCTCCTCCATGGTTGCTCCCAATGCTGCTGCACAGGGCACACTGGCCTAAAGCCGGCCCTGACTTCAGACCACAGGTTCAAATCCCTGCCCTATGGAATGCAGGGATACTGTTGGAAGGAGGTAGAGATGCAAGCATGCGTCTCCTTAGCAGATAGCCCAGTGGATGTATACACCTTCTTCTGACCAACTGCTCTACTCCCAGCAGGGCCTATAAACTCTTAATCAAATGGGTGTATCTACTTCCCTGTCAACCTGCATAAATAGTTTTAACGACTGAATAGTGAAGCTACTTTGGTGTGAGTATATTTAAGCAATATAAAGGGAGACCACTGCCCCTTCCTTGAGACCAAAGGGCTAGCTTGTGTCAGGCACATGCTCACTGCTATGTAATATGTCTGTTTAGTGTAACAGAAATCATACAGAAAAGCATTCAAATGTTGGTGATTGCTTTGACTTAGTCATAAGGAAGTGTCCCTCAGAGTGCCACACATTTGACAGTAGAATATCAAACGCCAGTCGAAACCATAGAAATGTCACATATAGGCAATCTGAAAACTTTTCAACTATGAGAAATCAATCAAAGGTTCTGCAATAAACAATAAATCGCACATGAACCTGTGTTATATGTAGGTCTGGGCGGTAAATTCCGCTCCCTTGCACACTTTGCCGAATTTTGGCAAATCCGAGTAGAACGCGGAATAGCCGAAAATTCTGTGATCCGCAGTATAGCGGAATTTTTACCTTGTTTGCGCATTCAAAATACGTGTTCGCGCTGGGCGGGAGCGCCTTACCGGAATCCCTGCATTCACCAACAAGTTTTCATATCCGTTTGCGTCCAGGCGCGCAATCCCGCGAGAGTGTGTGATTGTGAACACATCATTTGGACGTGCCATCGGACATCCACATTCGTGAACAGGATACACGCATCGCGAGCAGGCAGGACAAGTGAAACAAGATAGCTGGACCACATGGGCAAGTTCGCTAGATATTTCCCCCCGAGCACACAAATGTCTCTGAACAGGAAAAACGCATCGTGAATGGGCGGAATAAGCAATTCCGCATGCTCGCGGAATTCTACGTAGCTCGTGAAGATTTGTTACTGTTTCGCTGAACTTTGCGTAGCGCGACTACGTAAATTTTCCCCACCCCAAGTTATATGTGTCCTCTAGGCTAGGCATATGAGCAGCTAGTGTGCTGACCAATGGAGGAAAGGAGAGTATGCCCAATAAGACAGCTTAATAGATATAAAAAAGTGCAAAAAGATGAAATAGCAGCAATTCATCCCCAGCACAGTGGTCATTAACTCTAACAGTTTTTATGATCTATGTACCAGATAATAAAATCTCCAGAACTTGTTTAAGGTTAGATACACAGCTAATACAATTGTAGGGGAAGAATTTCAAAACATAGCAGCAAAAACAGTAAACAGTAAAAGCAGAAGAATAAGTTGTGCAACAATTAAGCATGATCGTTCTATGGACTGTATTATATATACCTGCTGCACTGAGCCATTGGTCTAGTGGAGAAGAACTATTTTAACTCGCAAGCAATGTCTTCTTTGAATTATTAAGATGATTTGAAAGAAGTCTAAAAATACCAGCACTTTATTAACGGCTAAGACTGGTGAAATGCTACCAACAAATATCTTGAAATATTACACAGTTTTGTCACTTCTTTTCTCTTGCGCTCCTCCTTTAGATACATATATACATTATTATTATTTTTTATTTTTTTTGCAAGGAGCAAGCAAGATACAGAGAAGCAAACAAAAAACAAACAAAAGACAATGAATTACAACACAATACATCCCAATACATCACAATAGATCGGGCATGAACAGAGTATATAGATGTAATAAAGTCAATTACTCAGGAAAAAAAAAAGAAGAATATATGTATGATATTAGTCAGATGTATACAAACACCAGAGAAAAAAGTAATAGTCTGCAAATCAAGAAAAGAAGGCAGCCAACTTTCATTACTTTAAATCCAATCAGTAATTGGGCCTCAAATTTGTTAGCCCTCTGACCCTTTTACGAATAGTCTTCGTTTTATATATAGCTACTTCAAGATTATACATAGATAACAGCTGTGCCCTCCAGGAAGTAAATAGAGGAGGTTCAGCAGATAGCCATTCTTTAGTGATACAGGCATGGAACACCGCCATACATAAAAATAAAAAGGCGGAGCGTTCATTTGAGCTAGACAGAGCTTCTGGATAAGTGCCAAATAAAACAACCTCCGCTGACAGGACAATTGAAGGATCAAAAATGTCTTTCAAAAACTCGCGAATAGATGTTAATAAACCTGCCAACTGAGGACATGAGAAGAACATGTGTTGCGTGTCTGCTGTAAAACAGCCACATCTACTACAGCTAGTACCAGTGCCAGTACTCCATTTAGAAACTTTCCTCGGTGTGTAATACATATCATAAAGGACCATGTAATGTTGAGCCCTCATCCTACCCGAAATCAGTACATCGTTGGCTAGTGAAATCAACGACTGCAGATCGATTGTCTGAAGATTGAGTTTTGCTCTCCATTTCTCTTGACGTTGCTCCAGATCATCTGGGAGTAGGGAAATCAGTTGAGAATAAAAGAAGCCAATTGAAAGCCCCTTTCCCAACCCTTCAAGCAAAGGAAATATCTTAAACCGAGTGTCATAATGACCCAATTGTCTGTAATAGCTGCGGATTTGTAAAAACTTAAAGAAATCCTTCTTTTGTATACCAAATGTATGTTGTAATTCTGTAAAAGACAGTGGTTGGCAATCGTGAAACATGTCTCCGAGGCTAGTGATCCCAAACTGATACCAGTTTCTAGTCACAGCATCACGAAAAATAGTAGGAAGAATTCCCGCTGCCTCGAAAGGAGTATAGCGGTTTATTTGTGGTAGGCCTAGAAACCTCTTAATTTGCTTCCAAATTGAAAATGCTGCTAAAAGAACCTTAAACCTAGTTTTTTGTAGTAACTTGGTTCAAGTATTTTGAGAAGACACCCATCGGCCTCTTCTCCAATAGCGAATCTATATATAGAGGGATAATTACACGGTAAGGGCCTACACTTTTTGCCAACAACTAAAGGGAAAATAAATTGCAAGGCTGATGCCCAATAATAAAATAGAAAGTATGGGATGCCCCATTCCCCAGAAGATCTAGAGTACCATTTTTTTGTATGCCCTTCTGTTCCTTTTAAAGCCCCACAGAAATCTTGAAGAGATGTTTTCAAGTTTTTTTAAAACAGCCAACAGGGAACTCTAATGGAATCGCTCGGAATAAATAAAGAAATTTCGGTCGCACCATCATTTTCAACACATTTGATCTTCCATGTAGTGATAGATGCAGGTGATTGAGATGCTCTAGGGTAGATTGGATTTTATCTAGGACTGGGTTGAAGTTGGTTTCTGGAATATTACTAACTGGAGAGGAGATTTTGATACCAAGATAAGTAGCCTCTCTTGCAAGGACTATACATGGTGGAGGATGAGCACCCACATACAAAAATTGAGTTTTATTAATATTCAACTTATAGCCGGAAAAATTACCAAATTGCCTTGCAATAGCTTCTACAGCCGATAATGCAGACTGTAAGTCAGTAGTTGTTACCACAATGTCATCAGCATAAGCTAATGCTCTATATTCAACCTCAGCAATGGTAATAGGTTTAATTTCTCTGCATTCCGTTAGTTTAACCAAAAAAGAATCAATATATAGGGCAAATAAAAGAGGGGAAGATGGACAACCTTGTCTAGTGTCCTGTAGAATCGGAAAAAAGCCGACTTGTTCCCAGCAAGGCGTATAGCTGCCATTGGCGCTGAGTACATAGTCTGTACTGACTGAAGGAAACGAGGCCCGAACCCCTTCAGACGAAGGACTTCCCAGAGATAAGGCCAGGCAACCCTGTTGAATGACTTCTCGGCATCCAACAGGGTCACACCTATAGCTGTTTTAGTCACCTCTGCAGAGTCCATTAGGGCAATGACACGACGCACGTGATCCGTCGTGTCCCGGCCAGGAATAAATCCATGTTGCAACTGGGAAACTAAAGAAGAGATCAAACCGGAAAGCTGAGTAGCTATGATTTTAGAGTATAGCTTACTGTCAGCGTTTATCAAGGATATTGGTCTGTATGAAGATGGAGAAAACGGAGACTTATCTTTATTTAAAAAAATCTTGATTATGGAATTCTGCCACGAGGCGGGAGATATGCCTTCTTGTGCCGTGGTAAAAACTCTGACCTAAGATAGCATCTAATGCCACACTCGACTAAGGTATGAGCGTGCAGCTTCAGGTCTGTAGTAGTCGCTTGACACTGCTTCAGATGGCGTTGTAAGTTTTTGATTTATTTTTTCCAGAATCATTCTTCTAGTTTACTGACTTCATGCGGCGTTCTGCCCTTCGTGTCCAACTGAATCACGAGAGCCGACCGCATTCTGCATAAAGGTAACCAGTTCAGCACAGTCCAGCTAATCTAGGGGGTCCTTTACAAATAAGTCCCAAACACTGAAACAAGCTTTGTTTTATTCTTTTGTTTAGATTGAAAACACTGAGAGAGCCCTGAGGAGAATCTGTAAGCCATGACAGATTCGAAACGCGTTGGCAAAGCAAACGACAGACAGACAGTTCAAATTATTTGCCCTTGACGGGTGCAGTCTTTACTGGTGGAATTAACTGTGAATTAATTTCTGATTTCTGTCGCATTATTTCTTTTCCACCTTTTGGGTCTAGTAGCGTTTTTTTGATTACTTCACAAAGATTAACTATTTGTGAACACGGAATTGCTATATATTTCTCATACAAGAAGTTTGTTGATAACTGTTTGATTCAATGTGTTATTTGTATAGTTGTTGTAAATATGTATAAATGTTTTGTATTTGTATATAGGTGTATATAAAGTGTTCTTCTTGCCCATGAAAAAGATAAATCTTACTAAAAATAATGAACAAAAGGGTTAAATAAAATTACCCATACAAACAAAGAAACGTTGATTTTTGTTTGTTGTCTCATAAACTTAAGGCGAGCCTAAATAAGTAGGAGGGCTAGCATTTCTGTTCTGTTTATTGTGGTAAAAACTTCCAGCATATAGTCCTTCAAGACTGAGAAAAATGTACGTAAAAATTCCAGGGGGATCCCATTGGGACCCACAGCTTTCCCCACGGCCAAAGAAGAAATCGCCTCTTCAAGCTGCTGCACTGTAAATTCCCCCTCTAGCATTTCCCTCTGGGAATTAGTTTATTTCAAAAATTAGCAATCACCAATAAACTCGGCAACCTCCTCAGCAGTATATAAAGAGTCTTCGTTTGAGTATAAATTACTATAGAATTCTCTAAACGTATCTAAGATTTTTCCCGGTTCAGTATGTGTTAAACCAATAAAGTCTTGTATAGCCTCCACCTTCCTAGCCACAGCTTTCTGTCTTAGCCGTTTGGCCAATAGACGTCCTGAATTTTTGCCCACCTCGTACATATCAGAGCGATGGATTGCTATTTGTGCAGCTAATTTCTCGTCTAGAACTTCATAAATTTTAATTCTTTGGATTGCCACCTCCTTCAATTTTTGTTCATAAAGTGGACTTGAATTAATGATGCGGGCTAGAGCTAGTTATAAAGAGCGTAATTTGGACAAATCCGTAGCTTGTTTGACCCTGATGCTGCGTTGTTTATATATAGAGAAGCTTAACATCTCCCCCCGCACGCCGGCTTTGAAAGCATCCCAGACAATGCCTATTGGAGCTGAATTTAAGTTGAACTCAAAAAAATCTTGTATCCATTTGACCATGTGTTGTACGTAAGTCTGGTCAACTAATAGCGGACAATCAAAGGTCCATGATCTCTTATTAGAATATAACCCATTATCAATCACTAATTCAAGAATAACCGGGTTATGGTCTGATATTATCCTAGGATAGATGTCGATTTTGGCATTAGTTAGTAATTCTGAGGCAGCAAAGAAATAATCAATACGCACATTCTTTTGGTGGGGAGCTGAATAGAAAGTATACCCAGGCATGCCAGGGATTTTCAGTGACCAAACATCAACTAAGCCAAGCTCCTTAACCATCCACCTGGTGGCTTTAAACACCTTATGCTTTCTACCTGAGTAGACACCATTGTGACGAATATCAAAGTCTGACGGTAAATGGAGATTAAAATCTCCACAGACCACGAGAGGAGTGGGCCAGGAAGTAAACTCGATGCTGATCTCAAGTATTTCCGGGTCATCAAAATTAGAAGCGTATATAGAACAAATAGTGTAAACAGAGGTGTTGACCTTCAATTCAATAATAGCCCACCCTCCATCGGAGTCTGCTTTAGCCCGTTTACACTCCCCCAACCACATTTTTTCAAAATCGCAACCCCTCTAGTAGTTGAGCCTTGCTTTGTACACATCAAAAGTTAAAGCCCTAAACCCCTCAGACAGTCCACACAATATGTGTTTCCTGGACATATAAAAGCTGAACTGCCATATTTTTTAAGATCAATGCCATAACACCCCCTTTTTCCTGCTATTGAGCCCACAGACGTTCCAAGAGCAGATACATATCTTAGATATCCTAGCCATTATCAAAAAAAAGAAGAGAAAAGAAAGCTAATTGAATTTTATTATTACAACACCCCACTTGAATTCTCAAATCCTTATCTATTGTCCATGCCCCCAAAATAGACTACCTCTGCATCTACTGTTCCTTGCCCCTCTACCCCTAACCCCACCCCACCCTCCCAATCCAGAAACCCCCTTGCTACCCCCCCACCCCCCACCACCAAACAAACCCACCTCTCTGAGGCTAAGGGACTGAATGGTCCCTCTAGTGATGGAAAGAAAGGCGTGGATGCTCTCCTACCACCCCTGATCCCCCCTGCAGTAACAGTGACTCCTCTATGTACAGCGTTTTTAAGAAAAAGTGCAGAAAAACTAAAATGGAGGTGCCACTAAAATATCTAAAAAACAAGACATGAGAAACCTTACAGCAAAAGAAAAGAGGAAGAAAAAAAAATTAGCCCCACATAGGAATAATAATCAGCTGGTTACCCCAGAAACCAACATGATAGGAATTTTGATAGGCATAGCATGAACACCAGCTGAACATCACAAAGTATTAAAGAACTCCTTTGCCTTGATTTCAGAGGTGAAAAAGAAGATTTTCTCTTTAGCAATGACCTTCAACTTAGCAGGATTTAATAAAAAAGGCTTGTGCCCCCTTACTTTGAAAATTGGCAATAAGTTGACGAAGATGCCATCTTACCTGTACCGTCGCCTGACAATAGTCAGGACACACGAAAAACTCACAGCCTTTGGCCCTACGTTTACGGTCGGGGCGAGAAAGATCGTATAACTGCTCTCGTAATACAAAGTTGTTAAGGCAGATAAGAATAGCCCTTGGCTTACTCTCCTCACCCCTATGACCTGGCCGAATCTGAAAGGGGAATCTATGAACTCTTTGCAGCTCCCTCTCCCACTCCCAATCTTTTAGCTCTGGGAACACTTCTGTACAAAGATCGATAACATACTAACGTAGATTTTGTCCCTCCTCCCCTTCAGGAATACCCAGCATTCGGAGGTTATTACTCCTAGCCCTGTTTTCGATGTCACTGACTTTCCAGTTAATGTCGTCTCGCAAAGAATGCAGGGCTGACACCTCTGCTCTGCCAGGAGGAAAAATCATCTTCGATAGTAGATATCCTATTTTCAGCCTCCGCCACTCTAGCTGAAAGTTCTGCATTGGATTTAGCAATCCGCCGAACTGAGTTCTGTAGCTTACGTACTGCACCATGGATACAGAGACTTTCCGCTTTGGTCTCCTCCCTATGGGTCATAACAACCTGTTAAATTAAAGCAAGAGTATGAGGAATGCTGCTAATTGGATCTTCAGATATGGGTATTTTATTCATAGCTGCATCGTTAAGACTAGATTCAGTAATGACCTGTGATGATGGTAACGCAGCACCAGACTCCAAAACAGTTAATACAGAATTATCACCCCCAGGTGAACTCAAAAAGTTTTCCTCTTCCTCTTCCCCCAAATGACTAGAGCCAGCTAGACTATGGTCGTCAACCCAGTCCAGATCAACCTCCGCGTGCTCACCTTCGAACCCCGCATTTTGGTCCTCAGCCTCCCCCTCAGAGACCAATGATACATCAGTCATGGAATAGAATTTCCCCCCTGAATCACAAGAGTCCAAATCGTTTGTCATTTCCTTTTCTTTTTCGTGAGAGGGGAGCCCAGTTGGCAACAGCGATAAAGTGACAGTTATAGGATCAGTATGGACAACAGATAAGGCAGATAAGGCAGGGTCAAGGCTACATGGAGCAGTGCCCAAGGCAATGGGGAGGAGGAGTTCAGTTCTAACACTCTGGCGTCCAAAGGCTGTTCTGGAATTTGCTGGTCTGTTAATTTATCTTCCTTTGGCTGATTCCGTTTCTTGTTTTTATTAAAGATCGACGGGATTATAAGTTTGGGTCCTTGTAAAGATTCATCAGATCCTAGTGAGGAGACGAGAGGAATTGTGGATGTATTCATCGGATCTGGATTTATCCTGTCCTCCCCACTAGTACCAGTGCAGGAGTCGCCTTCCTTCACCTTCCTTCGCCCTCACTGTTCTCTTCTGGACCCTGAGATCAGACTCTGTACTTAGTGTTGACCCCCCAGGTGTGTTAGCCGCCGCTGCCGCCCTCGTGGTTGCTCCTTTAACACCTTTAGCACCAGAATTAGAATTAACATTCGTAGCCTTCGGCCTCATCCTTGCAACTGTAACACTCCGCTCCGGGTTTTGTAGGGAACAATCCAGGTGCACACTGGTCCCAGGAGCTGCTTCCCTCACTTTGGCACAATTATCGTAAAGAGCGGGTATACCCAGTTTACAGTACCAGGGTGCCAGCCGATCCTCAGCCAAACCACCTGAATCAGCACTCCTTGAAGTCGGACAGGCAAGACAGGACGCTCCCCCGCAGCACCTACCAGAAAGTGAAGAGACACCGGAGAGCAGCCGCCGAGATCCAATGATTGAAAGCTGCCGCCGTCTTAGGGCAGCACAACCGGCCAAGCAGAGAAGTTTCACAATACGAACATCGCGGCAGACCAAGACCCCCAGGCTCCGAGAGATGGCACAAGGAGACAACTGCTGAAACCTCTTTTTTTCTTTCCGCCAGAGCAGAGCGGAGATCGGGAAGGAGGGAGGAGGGGCCCCCTGGAGCAGGCAGATTTCCAGCAGCACAGCGGCGGTACATACGAACACCTCCGAGATGAGTTACTTCTTCTCTTCTTCTCTTCTCTAATGTAAGTTAAGAAGACTGCTGTCTAGGTCAAGGAAGCCGGTAAGACTGACAAAGTATTCTCGACAGCCATGCGAGGATCATGGAAGCGGTAGGTAGAGCGAGCGTCGGAGACCTCCCTTACTCAGACACTGAAGTGTCCGCCATCTTGCCTCTTTACATATATAAATTATTAATATTATTATTTGCCATTTGCAAAGCACACAGCAACCCATTGGGTTCCCCAGTGCTAAGCACAGCAAGAAGCTCCTGAAGACACCACCTTTAGAAGAGACATGTTTTTAAAAGATTGTGAAACTCCATTAGCGAATTGTAGTTTCTTATATAATGAGGCAGGGCATGCCACAGTATTGGCCCTAAATAAGCAAAAGAACGTCTGCCCAATCGTAGCTGGTTGACTCTGGGCACACAGAATCGAACCTGGTTAGCAGATCTTAAATCTCAGGAAGGGATATAGGGAGAGACCAGCTTTTGTAAATGTTTCGGCCAAGTCCTGCTTAAGCTTTAAACCTAAAGCAGAGAGCTTTGAATTGCCCTCTTTTTCCGATCGGTAGCAAATGCAGCTCTCAAAGAATTGAGGAGGGTGCGGTCCTACTCAAGTCAAGTAAGAAGCCTAGCAGCAGAACCTTCCACCACCTGGAGATGATGGGTAGCTGGTTTGTCTGCTCCCAGATAGAGAACATTCCAATAATCCAGTCTTGAAAGGATAAGGACCTGAATTTGCGTTCTGAGTGCCAAGTGAGGAATAATCCAAATAATTTTCCTCACCCACTTCATAACTGCAAAGCAGACAGATACTACTTTAGAAGCTTGAGGGTGCATAGATTAAGCTTCATCTAGCCAGAAGCCCAGGCTTTTCAGTTTCGTAGATAGATCTGGAGCAAAACCTAAAGAAGCGAGCCAATGTTTTTGTCACCATTGAATTTAAGCAGATTGCCATCCATCCAGGAGGCAATCCGTTTAAGACCATGATTAATTATCTCAGCATGGTGCTTCTGAGGGGATGATAGCGAGAAAATAATTTGGGTGTCGTCTGCATACGAAAAAAATGTCAGACTGCAGCTCTCCAGCACATCCGCTAACGGACGCACATAAGGATTAAACAACAAGGGACTCAGTGCAGGACCCTGAGGTACTCCTGAGGACATAGTACAGACCGAGAATCTGCTAAAAAATACTTGGAATGATCTTGATTTCAGAAATGAGATCAACCATGTGAGGGCGGTGCCTCTCCAAACCAATTGATCAGAGTCTTTCTGTCAGGATAAAGTAGGACACTCTATCAGAGGCCGCACTTAGAGCCAACAGTATCAAGGCAGCAGTGTTGCCCCCATCCAGAAGTCGTCTTAGGTGTTCTGTGGCCTCTAATAGGGCGGTCCAGCGCCATAACCACTTCTGAAACCTGATTGAGATGGGTGAAAGAGTTGGTGGGCATCGGCATAGGTGATAAGACATGCACTTATATGTTTTTCTAAAATCTTGGCAAAGAGAGGCAGCAAAGAAATGGGTCTATAGTTTGCCCATATTGTAGGATCAAGATTAGGTATTAATAAAAGCGGGAGGAACATAGTATGTTTCCATGCTTGTGGAATGTAACTATCTTTGATTGAGCAATTGAGCAGATCTACAACCAGTTATAGTAGATCCATGTCATGGAACTCCAATTTGGCCGGAGAAAGTGGATCTAGAGGAGATCCTGATTTAATAGACCGTAGGATAGACAGAAAGCCATCGCAGTCCAGCAATGACCAAGACTCCATTCTTTGAGCCATGCAAGGCATACCAGAGGAAGAAGAAGAGGGATTCTGACTGGCAGTTGGTTGGAACTTTCTAAAAACACCAGACTTTGACTAGCCTCTAATTGCTTTAGAATGGTAGTCGGCTTATTTATGAAAAATTGTGCTCAATCTGAGCATTGGGACTGAGACAGAAGAGCAGCAGAGGACAGTTTACCTAGGGTCAGACAATTCTTTGACAACATCAAAGAGAGTCTTAGAACAGTTCTGAGCCTTTGTGATTTTATCTGAGTGATAGGAAGCTTTTGCAGCTCTACAGTGGGGATGATATTTCTTAATCACAGTTTTGTAATTAGTTTTAGCTTCCAGCTCATAATATTTCTTCCAAAGCCTTTCCAGGCCTTTGCATTTGTTCCTCTCTAGATGAAGCATATCATTAAACCAAGGAACCAGCGAAAGTATTTCGCTTGTGGTTTTAACAGTCGAAGGAAGTCGAAGGAAGACAAGACTCTAAGGCCTCCCTAATCCAGCTATCCCCTAAGAGGTGGTCAGCATCACTGTTCCACACTAGATTAGGTTTGGAGTTAAGAAATAAGGTGTTAAAAGTTGGGGCATCTAGTTGGTTCCAGTTTCTGAACTTGTCTTTAAGTTTTGAAGGGCCACTTGAGAATTGATGAGGTTTCCAAATAAAAAAAGGAACGGCCAAATGGTCAGACAAAATGAGCTGAAGCGGAGCTGTTGTGGAAAGACCATCCACGATGGAGAAGATGGAATCCAACAGATGCTCCACCTCATGGTTGGGAATGGAGTAACAGAGAGTTAAATTAAAAGCATTCAAATCTTCAATGAGAGTGGAGCCTAGCATGCAGGAGGGGTCTTCTAAAGGAATATTCAAATTACCCTGTAATGTAAAATTAGCACATCTAAGAATAAAAGTGGAAAGATGATTCATAATATTAGCACACCAGTATTAGCATCTCCTGGGGAGCGGTGGATCAATGCTTCTGACATCGTAAAGTTGTATGATAGGGATAATGAAAAGAAGGAGGTAGAGAGTGATAGTTAATACTGTATAAATGAAAGGAGTCCCTGATGTTCCCCTTAGCCCGGTTCTCCATGTCGCTCAGGGGAGAGTGAGCACATGTTTCATAAGGGCCTTGTGATATAAGGTCAAATGAACATTGAGTTCGACAACCTTCCAAACGACCTGGGCGGAGTGATATAAGTTGATGAGAGTCATACCTTTAAGCATCCCTCTTCAGAGAGGCAGAGTTCCTGGGCCCTAGGCATGATCAGGTGCGGATGGGAGCAGACGGGCTTGCCTTAGGCGTGCCCGCTGAGCACTTCTGCTATACGTCCACGCCACGGCTGTGTTAAGTAGGGCCGGGCGTGAGATGTCTAGACTGCTAACCATAGCAGAGTAACAGCAAACCAAAATAGCCGTTAGTAGGGGAAACAGGTACTTGCTACCGCCTCCATTATCAAACACACAGAAAACAGTTAAAAATGACCCCACACATTGAAAGATAGCCATGTGAAATCAGAAAACACTAGCTACCAAATGCAGTGCAACCAAATATATCACAAGGGAACAAGGTAAGTTTCCAAGATACGGACTGCAATGTAGTCATTGAGACATAACCTGACAGGTTCATATTCAGTGGCGGCCGGCATGGCATGGGTGAACGAGCGGGTGCGGGGAGGCAGGAGGAGGGGGTGGCGCGGTGGGAGGTGTTGCGTAAGGTGAGAAAAATAAAAAACAAATACATTAATCTTTCCCCTGGGTCCCACGTCTCTGCTCATGCTCTCCTCATGGAACTCGAGAAACAGAAAGCAGGCCCACTTACCAATCACAACGCTGCAATGCAGCATTGTTATTGGTGTGCACCCAGGTGCCCCTGACCAATCACAACGCTGCATTGCAGCGTTGTGATTGGTTTTGAGCATCCTGGTTCGATGCTCAACCAGGAATTGGAGGACATGGGCATGGGAGAAAGTGCACATGACAGCTTTGGGCGGCCTGAGAGGGCCAACCAAACCGTCACTGTGAACTTAGGAGTGGGCAAACCACTCCTTCCCTGCTCTGATCCAAGAGCAGAGCAGGCCCGTTCACCCACCCACCCACAAAGCAGCATGAAGTAGCATACAATTATAATAAATCAAAATTCATATAATTTTATGTTTCTGCTTTGCACTGATTAAAAGCAGTTGGGCGACGCTCATCCGCCATTGTGGAGGAGCCACCACTGCTTATATTACTGTATATTTAAATCAGAAATGATTCAATAAATGTACACCTAGGCTGCATTGGAATTAAGTATCCAGATTTATTGTGCCTACACAATATTACATGTGAATATAATTGAATATTGTAAAAGTGAATGGTATCACATTCAGATTGGCATACATAATGAGTGTTTTACATTTCTTCAATCATTACTCATGGACAAGTCACTTATCCACTAATTTCCCCAGGCATTAGACTGGATCCAGAATTTTTTTGAGAGCAGAACTCCTGCATGCCCAGTTGGCGGCGTTGGTCATCTCCGCGTGGCATCGCTTACACTGGAAGTGACATCTGTATCTCCCATAACATAGGTGCCACATCGCTACTTGGACATCGGTTACTTTTTATGACTTTCCACGCCAGAAGCACAGAGCCATGAAGTGCACTCTGACACTGGTATGTCCAAACTAGGGCCCTGAAAAGATAAGCCCTGACCCTAGAAATCTGTCCGCAGAGTATGGAGGATGGTGAGTCAATAAGAAATCTGCAGCTAGGTATGGTCTCTACCAGATAAGCTGTTACTGAAGGTAAGTAACTTGTTCATCTGATAGAGACATCTAGCCGCAGATTCATTACCTCTGAATAGATGCCCAAGCAATACCATCCCCGGAGGTGTATCTTGTGACAAATTTAGACTAAGAAGTCCTGCAGAGTGAATGGACAAAGTTGCCTGACAGATATTTAGGACAGGGATTGTCTAACGCAGTGGTAGTAGCCTTAGCTCTGGTGGAATGAGCTCCTAAGCCTTCAGAAGGCTGCTACTTTGCCAGTGCATATCAGATCTTGATGCAGAAAATGACCCATCGAGGTATGGTCCATTTCTGCACCATCCAACCTTTCTTAGCACCAGCCTACCCTACGAAGAGTTGGTCATCCACCCGGAACTCTCTTGTATGGTCAGAGTAGAATGACAATGACCTTTTTGGGTTCAGACTGTGGAGTCACTCCTCTTATTTAGAGGGATGTGGAGGATCGTAGAAAGTGGGCAAGGTGACAAATTGGCCCACATGAAATGGTGGTACCACTTGTGACAGGAGAGAGGCCCTAGTATGAAGCATCAGTTTGTAATGAAAAACTGAGCGGAGGAGAGGCTGGGATGATAAAGCCTGCAGCTCACTCACCCTCCTGACCGATGTAATCACCACAAGAAATGCGGGTTTGATGGTGACCAGCTTGAGGAGACAATTGTGTAAAAGTTTGAAGGGAGCACACATCAGAAATGTGAGAACTAAATTAAGTTCACACTGATGCATAATGAAAGGGGAAGGTTGGAACATATGTACAAGACCTTTTAGAAATCTATTTACATGGGAGATTTAAATAGGGAGGTTTGGTAAGGTAGCTTCAAGAAGGTGGACAGGGCAGAACAACACCCTTTTAGAGTGCCCAGACCAGAGCCCTGGTGGGAAAGGGTGAAAATAAAAAACAAAAAATATCAGAAAAGGAGGCACAAAGAGGACCAATAGATTTTTCTCCACAATATGATACAAACATTTTCCATTGGTAGGCGTACACCAACTTAGTCGGAGGATGCCTGGCTGCCAGAATAACATTAAAGACTTTGGGAGGAAGGTTAATAGTTATCAACTGCTGCCACTCAATCTCCACACAAGAAGACGAAGAGTTGACAGGTTCAGGTCTGAAACCCCCCCCACCTCTGATGCTGTGCCAGGAGATCCTCCCGGGAGGCAGCCTGAAAGGAGGATCAATGCTTAAGTTCAGAAGCTCAGGATACCAGACCCTCCATGTCCTGTCGGGAGCCACAAGGAGGACTTGGACCCAGTTGTTCCTGAGAACTCTGGGCATGAGTGGCAAGGGAGGAAAGGCGTACAGGAGGACTGAGATTCACTCAAGACGAAAAGCACATCAGACTGAGAGCTGCCGTGGAAACTCTAGCATGCAAAACTGCTGATATAACGCTTTCCCAGTGGAGGCGAACAGATCTAACCAAGGCTCTGCCAACTGTTGAAAGAGACCTTGCGCCATCCTGGGTAGAGACACTGTTCGTGATTTGCTTGGGATCAATGTCTGAGTTTGTCCACCCTGGCTTTCAGGGCACATGCCAGATGTTACATCAGCAGGGAAATGCCCTGCTGTTCCAGCCATGTCCAGAGACGCAGGACCTCTTGACAAAGGGTACATGACCCCACTCCA
The DNA here is from genome assembly GCF_964263255.1 of Lissotriton vulgaris. NCBI lineage: Eukaryota > Metazoa > Chordata > Amphibia > Caudata > Salamandridae > Lissotriton > Lissotriton vulgaris. Next base: position 470,159,399 of record NC_141698.1, read on the forward strand.
CTCTGTTTGCTGTGGTACCCATAACGATAGTTTTGTCCGTGAACACCTGTATCAGGCTTTCCTTGATGGAGGGTAGAAAGACTTTCAATGTCAGTTGGATCGCACAGAGCTCAAGCATGTTGATGTGGAGTCCTGATTCCATCGGAGACCAGAGTTCTCTGATCTCCACTTCTCCCAGATGGTCGCCCGATCCCAGAAGGGATGCATCTGTCACTACTGTGAGATCTGATTGGGAAAGTTAGAGAGGTCTGTCTCTGACCCAATTGTGGTTCATTAGCCACCTCTGCATGTCCTTTGCAGTCCCCTCTGAGATCCGGACCATGTCTGCGAGATTCCCCTGATGGTGCAACCACTGGGACTTTAGGTTCCAATGCAGAGCCCACATTAGCCATCTGGCCAGTGCCTCTAGCAGGATGCAGGAGGCTGTGAGGTCCAGTAATCTCAGAGTCAGTCTCACCGAAACCCAGGATAGAGGCTGAAACATCAGTATCATAGCCTGAATATCCTGGACTTGCTGCTCTGGAGGATACGCTCAAAACTGCACTGGGTCCATAAACACTGAGATGAAAGGGAGTGCCTGAAAGGGAGTCAGGAGTGACTTGGTATGTCGATAGTGAACCCCAGTGAATGCAGGAGGTCTGTCCTAGTCTGGTAGGGGTGAGACAACAATCTGGGGCGAGCCCACCTTCAGCAGACAGTTGTCGAGATTTGGGGAAGACTGGTACCCCTGATCTGTGCACATGATTTGCGGCCACTGTGTGGAATGCAGGATTGAAGGTAAGCTGAGAAGTAGTTGTATCCGAATGGAAGTTAATCAGGACAGGAACATTTGAGGATAAGATGGTTGTAGTAGTATATCAGGAAAATCCGCCCTACCGGGAGCAGCATCCCTGCTGCTCAGCCCACATACAGCAACTGACAATTCAACTCAAACATACACACAGACAACATTCTGTGATATCACTTACACTGGGTAAGCTGCAGAGTAAAGAACAAAGAGAAAGGACTAGACAGAGAAAATAGCAGGATACCACACACCTCCCTACCTAACGAAGACAATAACAAATAAAGAGTCAAGCGGTGTGGAAGTGAGAACAAATAAGTAAAGAGAAAGGAAAAACAGGTCAAAGGACGCAAAACACACACACAACCTTTCAACGGTAGAGATATGTGTGCAATAAAGAAAGCAACACAATAAATATAAAAGCAAGAGGGTTAGAGCCCTCAGAAGTATCCCAACACCCGGAACAACAAAATGCATTGCACACAACAGTAACCGCAAACATGGATTGAAAATGCTCACTTAATGAGGTTTGAGTATAAATATAAGAAAAACCTACCACCACTCAGAATTGCACATCAAATTAGCATGCATGAAGCGAAAATGCCTACTAAACTTAGTTTGAGTAACAGTATCAGCAGTACCCATCGCCACACAGAAGAAATTTGAAAACAGCAAATGTCCACCACCGGCTAACAGTAAATGCAAACGTGAAGCGAAGATGCCCCGAAAAAGTGGTTTGAGGATCTATCCACAGAAGAATCCTCCACCACACAGAAAAGGTTTGGACACAGCAATTATGTCCACCACCTGAAAACACAATCATAATTGGGAACATAATATGCTCCATTATCAGTAGTATGAGCTTCAAATGTGACACTGAGCACCGGTCAATTAAAGAATAGTTTCAGCACAACAAAACTATGGCGTCAGAACAGAGGGAAAATAGTGAAGGACAACAATCAGCAATCCTAGCACTTTTAAAAGTAAAAGTAAAAACGATTTGAGCACACTAATTACCCATCACCAGAAAGTTAAAGATCAGAAGATGTACCATCAAAAAGGTTTGAGCTCAGTAACTCCTTCACCACCAGGAAAATACACACAATTAGGGACTGTAAAGCACCCCCAGAAAATGATATGATAGCAACTTTACATCAAACACATTTCAAGCACAAAGAAAATCAAGCTCGGGTCAACATATTCCAACACCATCAAATGCCAGTAAATCAGCACAACAAAATGGTCGTAAATTAAATTCAAGTAAGACTTGGCTTCACAATAAAATAAGGATAGTTTAGGGTGCAATCAATAAGCAATCCTAGCACTGGTAAAAGTAAGTGCAGAATATTAACATAGGGAAAAACATGGCCAAGTCAATACATGCAGCATCTCATCAAATGCTTACAAAAAATAACGGAACAAAACTCAGCTAAGCCATACCCACACCTTACAAAACTAGCATGGCATGAACATTTATGGACAGGCAGCAACCAAACATAAACCATACTTAATTTTTTTTATTCAATTTGGCAAAATGATTAAATACAATAAATCATTAAATAATGCAGGAAAAATCAGCCCACATACAGCAACTGACAATTCCATTCAAACATACACAGGGACCATTCCGTGACATTACTTACACTGGCTGGGCTGCAGAGTACAGAACACAGAGAAAGGACTAGACAGAGAAGAGAGCAGGACACCACATACTGCCATCACCTTGGTGAACACCCAGTGCTGGATTAAATCCTGTTGAGGCCACTGGGCAGACGAAAATTCGGGGCCCTCCTCGCAAATTATCTCTGAATACTCAAAGCACCAGATTTTTTTACAAACTGACAGCTGCCAAAAGATGAGCTTTTAAGAGACAGACTGTTATGTGAATCTGATGTCTCTGGTTTATGTACTTTGTGTTGTAAATGGGTACATTACATTAATAAAGTATATTAGAGTCTTTCATTTATTTTATTTTTTTGGGAACAATATTTAAGCAAGCTTGATTGTAATTTTCTTTCAATATCAAATCAATATCATTTTGATCTGTTGTCACAGCACCCTTAACACAGAGAAGGGCCCATAGGCCAGTGCCTACTTTACCTGTTTCGGAAAATGGATCTGTGAATGCCAGAGGGGCACTGGTAAGACCACAAGAGAACACAGTGAACTGAAAATGCTTGTGGCCTACCATGAACCGCAGGTAACATGATGAGCAGGCAGGAAGGGAATGTGAAAAGGCGTCCTGCAGGTCCAACACTACTATCTAAACTCCTGGGTCCAGGGCAGACAAGACCCGAGACAATTTGAGCATCTTGAATGTACCCTTTTTGAGGAAGTAATTGAGGGCTCAGAGATCTACATATGGACAAATGGCCTTGTCCTTTTTCAGGAACAGAATGTAGTGGGAATGGTAACCACAGCCCACTTCACCTGTCACATGTTATGGACTGACAGTTGTAGACGTGATGGCGGATCCTGTTACCAACTGGACGCCCATGATCTAAAAGGGCAAGATTACGAAGGTTTGGAGGCAGCGGCTGCCACGGGGGTGGTGGCTGGACCAGAGCGCAAGCTGCCCGACCCAAGAGGCCTGTAGGAACCACACTCTCATCCACACAGAGGCGAGGAACCTTGTGCAGCTTCGTGGCTGGGATCGAGTTGGTGTGGTTGAAAGCTCCTTCTGGGGCCATGAAAGGAGCGAAAGGCAAACTGGAGGTATGGGGCAGCCGAAAGACCCACAGACTAGGCCATATCCTGCGAGTCCTTGATGAACTCCAGCGCCGAGTCTGCCTTGTCTCTGAAGAGACGAGTGCCAATCAAGGGCATGTCCCTGAGGAAAGCATGGATCTCCACCGTAAAGCCAGATGTTCTCAGTCAGGAGTGATGTCCAGAGAGTTGGTTGTGTCCAAGCCACAGCGTATATATAGTGAGCTTTGCTGCGTCTCTCCCGTCTGTAACTACTTGAGATAGAATGGCCCGGGCCTCCTCCTGGACCTGTGGCAGCACTTGTGCAACCGAAAATGCATGTAGTGTTGACTGACCACAATGCAAGGCTCACAGAAGAAAACATTTTCTTTCTAAAGCTGTTCAGCCTCTTGTATTCCCTGTTCGGGGAAGTGGCAGGGACTACACCATGAGAAGTGGAGGCTTGGATCGCCAAGCTCTCCAGGGTAGGGTGTTGGGTGAGGAAATGTGGGTCCTCTGGAGTGGGTTGGTGGTGGCAGGCACTCGCCCTATTCACAGGAGCCCCTATTCTGGGTTTGGAAGAGGTCCCCAGAAGGACATCGGTGAGGACTTTGTTGAAGTAGAGTTTCAGAGGAGGAGACTCAGTACTGCTGCACCTCTGTCAAGATGTTAGTCTTAACAACACCAAGGGCAACTTGAAGGTCAAAGACCTCAGCCATCCTCTGATTCACAATTGCGTATGTAGCTTTCTCCTCCATAGCCACGGTAGGGGAGAAAGCTTGCTCGTATCTGGAGATGTGTCCATTTTCCTGGCATCACACAGTTCCTCACACCAGTCCATATATTGCTCATACAGCTACTCTAAATGATGCAGTGACCCTTTCCAGTCCTCCCTGAGGCATAGCCCTTCAGAATAGTGCTCAGGCTCTGACATAGGCCACAGGGATGCTGTTGGCGCTGGAATCAGCGTCAGAAGATGCAGCTCCAGCTCAATGTCGTCGGGGATCACAATGGGGCTGGGGCCACTGGTGGGCACCCGTAGCATCTTTGCCGGGTCGGGGAAGGTCAGAGTGGCATGACTGGTGCCAGGGCGGATCCATGCGTGCCTATCTTAGCCACCTGTGCGGAATCATATGGGAGTCTTCTGACCCCATGGGCCCGAAGGTGCGCAGGAGGGATCAAGGGCTGAAAAATGAGATGCATGGCCTCATAAAACTCTTCCATTTAAGCAGGGGTCACTCCAGCTCCCAGAAAACTGGGGAGGCACAGTCAGTCAAGGAGCAGGTTTTAAGGAACCAGGCTTCAACAGAAATGTTCTTTCATCGTGTCAGCTGATGGCTGAGAAGTTGAAGTGCACTTCGACTTCCCTCCGTTTTTTTATGTTTTCTACCTGAGTGCCAGGACGATTTTGAGTGAGATGAAGAAGACTTTGGACTCCTAGAATGATCCCAAGACCTTCCTCTCAAATGGGACTATGACTTCAGTGGAATTGCATGCAGGGTCGCAAACAGCTTCAGGGATTGCTCCTTCAAAGCCTTCAGTGCCATGACTCTGCAGTCGGAGCATGACTTGGAGTTGTGGTTGCAGTCCAGACACCACAAACACACAAGTGGGGGGTCCGTACCGACATGGTACGGTGACAGGCATCACATAGTTTCAAATCTGTCTTCCTTGATGATATCCTCGAAACACCTGGATGCAAAAAAAACGTTAAAAAAATGTTGACAAAATGTCTCAAATCTCCCATCAAAAAGTGACAGAGGGGTAGCTCTTTTCTCAGATCAGCACTGGTTGGCGTGAGCAGCTCTTTTCTCAGATCAGCATTGGTTGGCGTGAAAAAAAAGAACTGACGTCAGTGCTCCGAAGTGGCACCTATATAGGTGGCATGGACGTCACTCTGGTGCTGCTGCCGACACCACGCGGATCCGACCGATGCCACCTACTGGCATGCAGGGGTACTGCTCATGAAAAAATCTTGTGGATCCAGTCTGATTCTTGGGGAAATTCAAAGATAAGCAATTGGTAGCTAGATGTCTCTATCAGATATAGATATACAGTAATAAACCGTTCTCAGGTTATCCTCTAAATGACTCTATTGGGAATTTTGTCTCTCCTGTGTAAATACAAGTATAATTTATCCTTCCACTCTGTGTTTTGAATCAGGACCACAGGGCGTCTCGAATTGCCATGGCCTAGGATCAGAATGTTTGCTGATAGATCAAGCACTCTATTGGTAGCTCCGTATGCACTCTCACAAGGTGTCAAATGCTTCTGTAGGCAACATTTCACATGTCGGTGAACTTGGTTGTGAAGTATGTGATGCAGCAGATCAGGAGACAGACAACTTTACAGGGGTTACTAAGCACAGCGGGTACTAAAGTTTCTGCTTTCAGTTTCAGGAACTTAATTTCCCAACACCCTTATTAGTTCATTGCTATCATATTAAGGTAGGTCAGCAGTTTGAAGACAGCTACCACAGTAGTCCACTGGGCTTGGCCTTTTACAGTGTCTATAATTCTCTGGATGCTGGAAATGTGCCTGTTACTCCTCCCCAAGCTCTATAGGCATCTCTTAAAGGCATATCTTGAATGTTATGTGCCCATCCTACACTACAAAGAATTAGGACATGCAATGAGGACACTGAGGGCTGGATGAGACACTAAAGAATGTTTTTGCTTTGCATTCCTTTCACTAGAGCCTATTGTGTTGGTCTTTCACTGTACACAGAAGAAACAGGGCCTGTCATTCAACCAGGTCCAAAGGTAAACCATTCTACCTCGAAAGGATGTAGGAAGTGATATAATCTGTGCTGTTCATGAGTATTGACTAAAATGTCAAACGTTTTATAAGTAGTTCTGAAGTTCCTAATATTTTCTTCCCCATTAAATCATATAACCTAACCTTCACTTATATCTCTAACAACATTGCTGCTCAAGGATTCCTAAATGTAACTCATAGGTAAGATAATTCTAACTTGAACTCTAAATCTAGTTTTGGTCATCAAACTGTTACCCTATTCTTGGTCTATAGTGATCACCATCACTAGGCCTAAACTTAACCCATTCTCATACACTCGCTATTTCTATACCTACTCCCTGCTCCAGTTCTATTGTTAACTGTATCTTTAACTGTTAGACTTGGCTTTTTTTGTTGGTTTACCCCAGGTTTTTTGCTTTTTGGCCTCCTGTTTTAGACCCTGTTTTTGTTGGTTTTAGGACTCTGGACACTTAACCACTGCTATTCAGTGTTAAAGTGCATATGTTCTCCGTGAAAATTGGGTCTATGGATTGGTGTTTCCATGATTGGCTTGTTTGATTCACTACTAAGTACAGTGTACTGTATGTGCCCAGAGCCTGCAAATCAAATGCTGCTAGTGGACCTGCAGCACTGACTGTGCCACCCACACAAGCAGCCTTTCAAAGGATTCTCACACCTTCCACTGCAGTGTTTACGAGCAGTTGTGACTGCCTTGTCGACTTGGCAGGTGCACCCATTTGCCAAGCCCTAACCTTCCCTTTTATTACATGTGAGACATCCCTTTAGGTAGGTGCAAAGTACCCCTATTGACAGGTTGCAATGTATGTGAAAGGTTGGACATGTACTGATGTGCTTGACATGTCCCGATAGAGAAATACAGTGTAATTCATTTTTCACTATGGAAAGGCTCTTTGTCTCATAGGATAGAATGGGAGTGTATGTATAACATCTTATAATTTCCCATTAGGACAGGATATCTTACAACTACCCATTAGGACAAAATAGAGAAATGGAGTTTAGTATGCCTGAATTCAGAATAAAAAAATGCATCTTAAAGTAAAGATGATTTTTATGTTGTGTGTTATGTTGTGTGTTTGAAAATAATTTTTTTAGAAAGTGGGTATTTTCTTGCTTAGCCATCCAGTGTGCCCCTGTGGGGTAGTTGATTGACTGTCTGGCTTTGGAGTGACAAGGGCTGGGAATGTGCATTCACTGTAGTCAGCCACGGGGTGAAGTGTGTCCTGCTTTTCCTGGATGAGTGAGGCCTAGGCTGAATAGACCTGGGGTACATTCAGAGTATTGGGAGGATTTTCACTAGCCCATGAAGAGGCCTGTTCTGTATTTAGAGTGGTGGGAGGAGAATTCCCTTGCACCTGAATGAGCCTGGTCTCCCTTGGACAATGCTGTCTCCACCTCCTGCCGGGAAGCTGGACTAGAGAGAACAAAACTGGTTTGGGATGAGTATAGATACTCTCTTCCAAAAATAACAAAGAGAAAAAAAGTATAAATATTAGGGGCCAACCCTAGAACTTGAGATTACTGCTGGAATAAGGAACCTGCCAGGAAGAAGTGCTGGAAAAGCTGTTAGGAGGAACTGCCACTTTGCTGCGTGCTCTGCTGTGTTGGCATGCTGCTTGCTGCTTCTGTCTTGGACAGGGAAAGAACTGGGTTGTACTTTCATCATCCTGCTGCTAGAGTGTTCTCCAGGGACTTGAAGTTGATCTTGCCTCCTTTTAGAAGTCTCAAGGAGATAAAAGACTTCTGTGAACTCACTGGAATCAAGGAAACTGACAAGAAGAAGAGCTGGAAGACCTGCTAGGAGAAGTTCTGCCCTGTCCCAGTGTTGTTGCTTTGTTGGGTTGGCCTGCAGTTGCTGCTTCTGCCTTGGGCAGTAAAAGGACAGAACTAAACTTTCTTTACTTGTGCGGAGTATCTCCAAGGGCTTGAAATAGAGCATGCCTCCTGTTCATGAAGTCTCAGGGACAGAAAAGTCTTCACTTACTTCTAGGGACTGCCTCAGGAATCATAGGTTTCAGTTGCCATAGTGGGGGAGGCAGCCGACACCGACATCAACACCACTGCTGGCTCTGTGTCCTGAAGGCACAGCAGAGGGCACCGCCACACTTTGCAACACAAACTTGGTCTCACTGATGACGATGACCACCGTCGCCACTGAGCCGCTGCTTCCACCGCAACCTATGGTCACTGCACTGCCTCGCTTCACTCTGCTGCCCTGGTCTCACCAACAACGTCGTTGCCCATGACACCTGTGACCACACCGTGGTTAGGAGGCAGTACTCATAAGTTACACGACGCACCGCCCTGTCACACACCGCAGTCTGGCCGACCGACGCCCACTCCCAGTAACCGGCACTGTCCCTTGCAAATTGATCTGCCAGTACTGTAGCGAGTACCACAGCAAGCACGGCATCACTCGGACGGTTACCTGCACCACGACTTGAAGGTACCACAAGCCGCTATGCTTCACATCGCAACCGTGATAGTTGCCACAACCGGCCCGCACCAACGTGGTTGGCCGAAACCAAAGGTACTGTTTACGAGTCTGCCGACACAAAGGCTGGTCCACACCAACAAAATCGTCCAGAACTGTTGGAGTCTGTTGTTTTTAGCACCGTATTAGCACCTGACAGAGATACCGACTTCAAGGAACTAGAGTTTTAAGTCATACTTGCAAAGTGCCTATTTTTGATTACTGTATGTTGGTCTTTTATCATTTTGGTCTTGTTTACACAGATAAATATTGGTTATTTTGCTAAAACTGGTGTGGTGTCCTTTTGTAGTGTTTTCACTGTATGACTGTTGATTATGTGCAAATACTACACACACTGCCTCAGAGATGAGCCAAGCTACCAAAGGGGTGAGCAAGGGTTTTTTCAGTAGTGTATACCCCTTACCCTGACTAGAAAGAAGGGTACCCATTTGGCCAAAGGTTCAAACCATTGCCTCCTAGGGATCCCCATCTCTAACATTAACCCTTACTTTAACTCTTACCCTTATCCAAGCATACCAAATCACCCGCTCTTAAAGTATTACCATCATCCTCACCTAGCCCTTAATCCTAGCTCTACACAGAGTTTAGGAAATTTAATTCATTCTGCTCCTAAACCTAATTTTGTTGCTAATTCCTTCAATTTGATATTCTATCCAATGTTCTTTTAAAAAACTTTTTTAATAATTTTATATTTTCTTGCTTTGTTTTCTCACTATTTTCATTTCTAATTTTTTTCAGCAGTTTTGAAGCATAATGGAAAGTGGGTGATATGGAACTACACAGCCTTCAAGGATAAATGCAATTTATGACAGTACTACTTTGAGCCACTTCTTCAGTTTACATGTAGAGCAAAAATGAACACTTCCCTCAGATATATAAGACAAATGCAATAACAGAAGTAGTAGCGTGAGCTTTTCTCATACATGTGCAGCATGAGAGTGGCAGAGCAAGTTTCTATTACACAAAGTGCAGTTTCACCACAGGTAGAACAAATGCAGGTGCCTTTAATACAAAACATGCCCAGCCAAGGCAGAAGCAACAAGGTCATACTCACAGGGAGAACAACTGAGGCAAGCCAGAAACTGCCTATCTGCCTAGATGTGGTGTTTGTACTGCCCATCATAACAATATGGACTAGAAGGAGGGCCTGTATTTAAACATGACTACAAACGATAGTAACTGTCATAAATGGACATAGTGAGCAGCATTCCCTAGACAGTGGCTGTCAGAATTGGAGATAGGGAGGCATTCTCTATTCTATTGATTTCTGAAATGGCCATTGTTGGACTTGGCCCATTTTCTCAAAATGTTTTGCTTTTCACCCCCCCTGTTTAGGATGTCTCCCCCATGGTAAAGAACACTGTATAGGCCATGTGTGGTGTGAGACGCCATGTTAAATGTGACACAATGGTGTGCGCACCTGTAATACCCCTATTGTAAACATGCACCTTACTGAGATGACGCTTTCAAAATGGATGCCATGGCTGTGTGTTGTGCCACCTGGCTGCAGTGGGTTAGCGGTCTAGTTGTTTGGTACCCTGCCATCCCAGCATTTGGAGGGAAAGCCTGGCACCCAGGGTGCTCTACTCCTCCCCCTGAGCCAGTTTGAACCATTTCCCCAGAGGCTTCTAGAAGTTTCTGGCACTGTCTGTCAGGAACTGGACGAAGGGGTCACTGATCGGCATCGTTAATTGCCGTGAACTACAGTTCCCAGCATGCTCGGGACGTCTGTTGCGTGCTTGACATGAAGCACGCAAATTCCCGGAAGTAAATACAGCCCCCGAGAAGACGGCAGGCCGATTATTCTTTGTGATCTCTGAGGCTGCGGTTCGTATGTCCAGGAGTACCGGTAAGATCTATCCGTGTACTTGTTGCAGAGATTTGGGAACCCCGTATCGGTTTGGGTTCACGTACTATTGATTAAATGAGGTAGAGCTGCCTCGTGTGAGTGGCTTTCCTTAACGTTGCTCTCTCGGCTGAGAGAGCGTGAGCATATCGGTTCCCCGTTGGCTGAAACAGGCATTTCTGCTGTTTCTTTGCGGGGAACAACTTATTATTTCTTTGGGGAAAGCACAGAATGAACACTTTCTGACTGTGAGGGAGTAGAACAATGTTCGGTTGGGGATCCAGCCATACTCATATTTCCTGCATGTAAACTAACTTTGGAATCACGGTCTGGAGTGTCCGCTTTTGAAGCATTTCAGGATTATTCACCTACAGCTGGCAATGTTAAGACTGGATTAACCTTTGCCTGCTATGTTGTTTTCGTTATCATCATTTGATGTACATCTTTATTTTCCTAGCACAGGAGTGACGAACTGGGGGAGATACAGAGGGATTTATCTAAACTACAAGCCATGAACCCATGTGTATATATAGGTATGTTGTGTATACATTGACAGGAATGATATTGTACTAAGGGTATGAGAGTTCCAACGCTTGTTATATGTTCTTCTGTTTCAGTTGATGGATCTCTGGTCTCACCTCATTCTTCACCCCTGATTTACAGCTTCCTTATTTTTCTTTACAGGTAGGAAGTAGGATAGTACAGGGTTCTGTAGTATTGTGTCCTTAACAGTGTTCTATTACTCATTACTAGAGTATAGTTCTAAGTGTGTATGCTCTTGTCGTTTCAGGTCTCCCTCCCTGCCGTCCTCTTCCTTTCCTTCCCTCGCCTGACTATCCTAGCAGTCTGTGTATTGTCTCCAGACTCTTGGGGACGTCGTGAGGGGGAAATTATAGGTACTTCAGCACAATCCCGAAGGAACAAGAAGGTGGAGCCTGCCACTGTCTGGGAGGTGGGGTGAGGGGCACATAAATAAGGGGGCTATGCCACCATGTGCTTAGTCAGAGCAGGGACAGGAACGTGAGGGGACCTGCGGCAAGGGATACCGCCACTTGGGCCTGTGTGCTGGACCCTGCAACAAACCAAAACCCCTCTGCTGTCCCCCAGGGCTAGTGGAAGCCACACTGCAGGAGTGCAGGCTGCTGTACAGGAGGAGTGTCAGGCTACAGTGGAGGATGGTGAAAGCCTACTGCCCTGTCTTGATGAGTACCCACTGACTGCTGACCTTGCCCAGTAGTGCCTGGGGCTTCTGCTGCTTGGCCACCGAGGAAGGAGCACCATCCTAGGTCCCCGAGGCTGGTGGGACCTTGCGCTACACGAGCGCTACACCTAAAAGCGCTTGTGGGAGGAGATCGCTATATTGGGGCTGGACTGGACCCCCCAGGAAGTGAGGAATGTTACCCTGGGGCCCCGGAGGCTTGCTGTTGGGACTGTCCGCCCCCCCTAAGTGCTATAACCCCGAAGTGCTGTGTGCTGGAAGCGCTGTGCCTCCTGGAGAAGTGTGGCTCACTGGTTAGAGGAGGCAGACCTGGAAGCAGAGGTCAGCCCGGGACCAGGGTTCAATTCCCGGCTCGGCGGGGTCTTGAGTCCTAAAATGTCCATGGACTCGACAATTCTCGCTCCGGTGCCTACTCGATTCACAGGTTCACACTCTGCGACTCTGGGCAATAGCTTGCTTAATCTCCACAACGGCCCCTCGCAGCGGGATGCCTGGCTTTCACCTTGCGGATACCCTGCCGGGGTTATCTCACAGGGGAATACCAGGACGGGTTCCCTAAGCAAGCGCTTAGAAACCGCTCGGTGATTTGCGCTATATAAATTCCTGTACATTTACATTTGAGAGCTGCATGTATAACTTGCGCCGTGCCTTCTAAGCGCTACAGCGCAAGATTCTGCCCCCTGGTGCTAATTTAAATAAAAGCGGATGCCTACCCCACGTGCGAGCTGACTGGAGGAGCAACTGCTGAGAAACAGAAGACGGGAGGCCACCCCGCACTTCTAGCATGCCTGAGCATAAGCGCATGTGAATCGCTGCTGGAGAACTCACCACCGCTGCCCGGGGGACGTTAAGGTGGCTGCGCGGGCTTTGCCGCACTGAGACCAGAAGAGGCGCCGCTGAAGATCGCCGCTGCGGCCCCCCGAAGCCTGGGGAGGGCCGCCGCGGTATTCCCTCAGTGCTGCAGTAGGCACGCTAGGCCTGAGAAGCCAAGGAGGGCGGTATCACGTGGTTGGGGAAGAAATGCGTTACTTACCTGTAACAGCAGTTATCCAGTATTGGTATCTTTCATAGATTCACATGCCTGAATCATTTCCCGTCGTCGGGGTGGGAGTTCCCGGTAAATAATTATAGTAATGTCACATAGACATATACTTAGTGCTAGGCCAGAGGCCTCACATTAGTAGCCTATCTAGGTCCTTATGTAAAAAGGACCAAACTTTGGCCAGGAGCCAATCAGCTACTATCACCCTCCTCACCTTCCTGGAAGGAGCCCTAGTCCCTCAGATTTTCGTAAGCACAGTGCTAAGTAGTACCTACTGAGAGGATAAAGGTGAGCCCTTCCAGGGGAGGCGGGTGGGTTGCATGTGAATCTATGAAAGATACCAATACTGGATAACTGCTGTTACAGGTAAGTAACGCATTTCTTATCCAGTATTATGGGTATCTTTCATAGATTCACATGCCTGAATCAGAATAGCAAGCAATAATGAGCACATTTCGCATAATACATCCATAAAGACATAATAATCTTATCATAAGTTGTTACACAGATTATATATTACTCACAACCTGATAAGAAATGTGCAATAAATTACCTGGAAGGTGGGATGATAGGAAGAAGGCTCACCACTACTGAAATAGATGACGTAGGACCGCCTGTCCCACTGCTGCATCCTTCATAAGTTCAGAATCCAAGCAGTAGTGCTTGGTGAACGTATGTGGTGTCTTCCATGTCGCCGCTCTGCAGATGTCGACAATGGGTACCCCAGTGAAGAGCGCCATGGATGTGGATACCGCTCTAGTGGAGTGTGCTCGAACCTTTGAAGGCAGAGGATGGCCCGCCTGTTGGTGACAGAAGGCGATGGCCGCTGAAATCCATCTGGAAATGCTCTGTTTTGTCAATGCTAGGCCTTTCCTGGGCCTGCTAAATGCAACAAACAGTTGGTTGGTCTTCCTAAATTGCTCCGTCCTGTGTATGTAGAATTTGAGACATTGTTTGAGGTCCAATGAGTGTAGAGATCTTTCAGCCGCAGATGATGGATTCGGGAAGAAAGATCTCAGGACAATAGGTTCGTTGAGATGGAAAGAGGACGGAACCTTCGGTATAAACTTAGGGTTAGTCCGTAGAATGACCCTGTCGTTCTTGAACTGGATGAAGGGGTCTTGCACAGAAAAAGCCTGCAGTTCACTCACTCTCCTTGCGGACGTGAGCGCCAGTAATAGAGCTGTTTTCCATGACAAATACTTTAGATCTGCTCTGTGGATTGGCTCAAACGGGTGTTTCATTAGTTGAGCTAGTACCACATTTAGTTGCCATGTAGGTGGAGACGCTCTAACTGGAGGGAAAGTTCTGAATAATCCCTTCAGAAACTGTTTGATTAGTCTGTTATTCCATAGTGAAGCTCCACACGAAGATCGTCTGAACCTGGATATGGCCGCCAGGTGGACTTTTATTGAAGCGTGTGCCAGCCCTGAATTGGCTAGGTGGAGCAAGTAGGGCAGAATTTGTGCTGGAGTAGAAGTGAACGGATGTAATTTCTGAGCTCTACACCACAAACAGAACCTTTTCCACTTGAGGGAATACGTCTTATTAGTACTTTCAGCCCGGGCCCGGGCTAAGACGACCCTGCATTCCTGTGGTATATCTAAATCCTGGAACTCTCTGAACTCAGGAGCCAAGCCGATAATTTTAGAGATGTTGGATCCAGATGCTGGACTTGTCCCTGGTTCATTGTGAGGAGATGTGGGCATGTCCTGAATAGAATTGGAGGTTCCAGTGATAGAAGGTGTAGTTCTGTATACCAGTGCTGGCGTGGCCACGCTGGGGCTATCATTCATGGTACAACTCTCTGCCTTCAGTTTCCGGAGAACCCTGGGGATCAGGGGAAACGGTGGAAACGCGTAAGCAAAGACTTTGCACCACGTCATCGAAAAGGCATTCCCTAGGGACCTTTTCTGGGGAAGCCAGCTTGCGTAATGTTGGCATTTCGGGTTCACTTCCGTCGCAAAGAGATCCAGGTGAGGCTTGCCCCAACGGGAGAACACTGAGTTGAGCGTCTTCTGGTCGAGCTCCCACTCGTGGCAAATGGAGCGCGGCCTGCTTAGCGAGTCTGCCAGGGTGTTGTCTACTCCTGGGACATACTCTGCCCGCAGAGAAATGTTGTGTTGTAGCAGCCAGATCCAAATTTGCTGAGATTCTCGAGACAACGTCCTGGATCGAGTACCCCCCTGTTTGTTCAGGTAGTGCATTGTGGTGGTATTGTCCGTCCTCACAAGCACTGGGGAGTTCCTGATTCGGGGTAGAAATGCTCGAAGTGCCAAGCGCACTGCTCGTAACTCTAGCAGATTGATGTGGAGTTGTTTTTCTGCCACTGACCACTGACCGTGTACTTGCAGTCCTTGAAGGAACGCCCCCCATCCTTCCAGTGAAGCGTATGTGGTTATCACATAAGGAGAGACTGGGAGTAGAAAAGGGAGACCCTTGTTTAAGTTGTCGCCCAGAAGCCACTACTCAGAGCTTTCTTCATGACCTGAGTGATCTTGATCCAGTCGTCGAAAGATCCTGTACTTTGGATCCACTAATTTGTTAAGGCTTCCTGTAGAGGCCGCATGTGGAGGCAACAGTGAGGAATGAGAAAAATGTTGGAAGACATCATTCCTAGCAACGACTTGAATAGTCGAACCTTGACTCTCTTTTTGGTCTGAATGTGGACGGCCAGGGTCTTCAGCTTGACCTGACGTTCTCTGGAAGGGAAGGCTTTCTCCTGTTGTGTATCCAACGTTGCTCCCAGGAAATTGAGACGTTGTGACGGTTGGAGAGTTGACTTTTCCTGGTTGAGTGTTAGGCCCAGATTCTCGAAGAGATGAAAGCAGGCCGAAGAGGACCTGGCTACGCCTGTCCGAGTAGGAGCTTTGACGAGCCAGTCGTCTAGGTAGGGAAAGACTTGGTGATGATGCTGGCAAAGGTATGCCGCTACCGGAGACAGACACTTTGTGAAGATGCGTGGAGCTGACTTCAGGCCGAATGGTAAAACTCTGAACTGGTAGTGTCTGCCTGCCACTGCAAACCTCAGGAATTGTGGATGGCTCTTGTGAATGAGGATATGAAAATAGGCATCCTGGAGGTCTAAGGATACCATATAGTCTTTTGAATTGAGTAGGTGTAATACCTCCTGGAGGGTAACCATACGGAAGGACTGCTTCTTGAGGTATTTGTTTAGGTTTCTCAGATCCAGTATTGGTCTCCACTGCTTCTTCTCCTTTTTTCTGATCAGTAAGAATCGGGAATAGAATCCTCTCCCTTTCTGACCTCGAGGAACTCTCTCCACTGCTCTTTTCTGGAGCATTAGAGAGAGCTCCTGTTGAAGTAGGTTTAGATTCTTGTGCTGCATAGGACATGGTGGGTTCGGAGGAGGATGCTTCACAAACTCCAAAGTGTGTCCGAAGCGAACTAACTGCAACACCCAACGATCTGTTGTAATTTGCTTCCAATTGTGAAGGAAGTTGGTAATTTTTCCTCCAACTACGAATTGTGGAGAAGAGGTGGAGGCTTGCTGTAGAAAGCAGTCATTGACGTCTGTAATTGTCTTTCCTTCCTCCTTTCCCTCGAAAGGACGACTTGTTGTATGAGGATCGTCCTTGTTGCTGCCTCTGCTGATATTGAGGCTTGTACTGCTGGGAAGAGTTATAAGCAGACTTGTAACCTTGATAGCTGCCAAGATTCTGTTGCCCTCTACCTCTGGACCCTCGAAAGGAATTAGTTTTGTATTGCAGGGTGCCTAGGGCTTTCGCCGTGTCGGTATCCTTCTTAATACCTTGCAGCATGTCATCGATATGCTCACCAAAGAGTAGTTCTCCATCAAATGGCATGTCTAGAACTTTGGCTTGCACTTCAGGCCGGAATGCTGTGGCTTTAAGCCAGCCCTGGCGTCTCAAAACCGCTGCTCCTGCCAATTGACGAAAGCCTGTGGAAGCGATATCCAAGGCCACATCGATCATCTCTGAAGCAGAGCGTTCGCCCTCCAGCAAAATCTTCTTAACTTCTTCTTTCTGGTCTTCTGGGATTGCTCCTAGATATGGGGCTATATCTGCCCATATCTGTTGATTGTAACGAGCTAGTAATGCCAGAGAATTTGCAGCCCTGACTGATAGGGCGGACATGGACGAAAATCTTTTGCCAATGGCATCAAGTTTTCTCCCCTCTTTATCAGGAGGCGCTGTTATTGCCGCTGACGGGTTGCTGGACTTCTGCTGAGCGGCCTGTGATATTACAGAGTCAGGTTTAGTTTGGCCAGTTAAACATGCGGGTGCAGTGTCTGGGGCTTTGTACTTCCTTTCAACTCTAGCCGGCACTGGAATAAGAGAGGAAGGATTTTTCATTATTTTAAGGCCTTGCTCCCATATATAATCGATCACTGGAATGGAGCGAGCGGATCTCTTGAAGGGTTCCTTAAAATCATGAAGGAAACAGTCCTGCGTTTCCGATGCTATTTGGATGTTGAACCTTGCAGCCGCTCTCCCTACTATATTATAAAATCCCCCTAAATCTTCAGGGGGTGACTCGTCCTGTACTTGGTCTGGGGATGCTGGATTCGGGTTGGCGTTATCATCAGAATCCTCATCATGTATTTCACCTTCCTCGTCTTGGACCTCATCATCTCTCATTTCTTCCTCATATTCATCCTCATCCGAAGAAATTTGAGGAGGTAACTTCTCTTGCTCCTGACGCACAACCAGCGGAGGTGGTCGCTGTCGATGCTGAGGAGTTGGCGCTTCCTGTTGTGCCTGTACTCCTGATGCAGGAGCAGATGATGGAAATCTTTGCTTATAGTCCGAAATTAGAAACTAGAGGTCAGAGACAATTGTGGAGCGTCTACGATTTTTGATGTTTTATCAGGCATTTTTATCGTTGACTGCATCGACGTCGTTGATGTCCTCGTCGACGACGACGACGAAGACGATTTCTTCGTCGACGGTGGCGTCGACACTGAAGTAGTCGACGAGGTAGTCTTCGTCGACGGTCTCGACGTCGACGTGCTCGTCGACGATGGTGTCGACGGTGTCCTCGTCGACGGTATCCTCGTCGACGATGTAGTCCTCGTCGACCATGAACTCCTCGTCGACGATGGGATCTTCGTCGACGCTGAAAGCTTCGCCGTCGTCGACGATGAAGCAGACGTCGACGGGAGCGTCGACAGAAGCGTCGTCGACGGTTTTGTGACAGGAATTACAGAAGGTATTGACCTATCCATCGTCGACGATGTTGTAGCAGTCGATGCCATGGAGAAAGTAGACGCCGTGGATGTCGAAATGGAGACTGTCGACATCGTCACAGGCAGGACAGAAGATACCATAGCAGGCTTCTTGAAGTCTGTCATCTGAAGAGAAGGTTTGACCTTAGGATGACCCTCCATGGACTTTGGCTTCTTGTGAGAAGGCGCAGCAGACTGACCTGGAGATGTCTGTCGAGGCCTTTTAGGAGAGGAGTGGAAGCTCCTGAAGGAACACTCACTCTCACCTGAGGAGACTAGCTGCTCTTTATCCTTCAGTCTCTGGAGCCACAGAAGCAGTCGCCCTTCCCTGTCCTTCAATGTCTTGACCGGCAGAGTGCGACAAATCTTACATTCCTTGGCAGAATGCTGAGGATAGAGGCAATACAAGCAGACTTCATGCTTGTCCTCTATATGTAACCTCATTTTACTACAAGAGGCACAGGGTCTAAAAAGCCCTTTTTTAGGAGTAGTAGACATAATAAAGACTCCTTTCAAAGCTGAAACTTGAAGAGATGATAGGGTAAATCCAAAGATATGGGAAAAAACCTGAGCAGAGCTCAGTGGAGACTCCCTTAGCACGACGTGCGGTAGAAAATCTGAGGGACTAGGGCTCCTTCCAGGAAGGTGAGGAGGGTGATAGTAGCTGATTGGCTCCTGGCCAAAGTTTGGTCCTTTTTACATAAGGACCTAGATAGGCTACTAATGTGAGGCCTCTGGCCTAGTACTAAGTATATGTCTATGTGACATTACTATAATTATTTACCGGGGACTCCCACCCCGACGACGGGGAATGATTCAGGCATGTGAATCTATGAAAGATACCCATAATACTGGATAACTGGCCACGTCACCGGCCTCGACCCCACCGCGCCCTACACGGATTGGCTGTTGCTGCCGCACCCCCTCGCCGGACGCACTGTGATTGGCGGCAGGCGGCATACCCCCCAGGAGCTGCGCACGGATTGGCTGTGGGGCCCGAGGTACTGCCGGAAGCCAGCGGTGAGGTTGCGGGGCTCCCGTAGCGACGAGGGTGCCCCGGGAGTGTTGAGACCAGAGCGGGAGCCCACCCTGCCGGTCAGGGGCGCAGTGACGCGATTGTCTGGGGAGTGCAGAGGGGGGCCTGGAGGCACATTGTCGGTGCCTGCCTCCTCCGCGGCGAAATACCTGCTGCCTGTTCAAGGCACGGGCCCCGGAGCGGGTCCCGGGTGGGAAGCCCCGCGACTGTCGCCCAGGGGAGACCGGCAAGACAAGCAGGAGCAGAGTCCCGGAGCCCGGTGAGTGGGGCTCAGCTGCGTGGGAGTTGGGGGCTGGAGTCGGGGCACACTGCCGGTGACCGCCCCCATGTGACTGACATGTAGGGGTGGGAATTCGACAGTGCTCCCATCACCGAGTCCCGGGAGGGGACTCCAACACTGGGGGCCATTGTGTATTTAGCGAGCCCCAGAAGAGGGACTCCCACATCCTTCCTGCTGACCTGAGCTACCCTACACAGCTGCCCTGCAGGATAGTGGGCAGCTGCAATGACCATGGGCCATCGTTGGGGGCAGTGTTAATTTGAGGGCCTCCCTATGCAGGATGCCTGCTATGTTTGGGAGTGGTGTTTCTGCCCCATGCTACGTGTGATCCTACGCCCTGCCAAGGTACTTCAGGCTGCAGTAGTATGCCCCTGTGGAATGCCTTACTATGCTTTCATGCCTAATGGTTTATTTTATGCTGAATGCCTGCTGGTATTCGCCTACTGCTAAAGTTAGGCCTCTATGTTCTCCTTCTTCTGCTGATGAGATATAGTGATTTCATATGTCTACGCATAGCTTTTCACCTAATGTGTTATGCAGGGCCGGACTGGGAACCAAAACCGTCCTCCCCCCCCCCCGCCGAGCTCTATGCCAGGGACGTTTTTGGCCGATTTTGTTACAGGGCCGATAGCTGCAAAAACGGCCCTGAAACAAAATCGGCCCCCAGGGAGACCCAAAACCGGCCCCCACCTTTGCGGCGCACCGGGGGATTGCCCCGTGCCCGCTACGGCCACTCCGGGCCTGGTGTTATGCTAAATGTTAATGCTTACATTTTAATTGCAACATTGACCCTAATGGCCTTACCTTTTTCTTCTTTTTCACTTACCCTGCAAATAATCCCCCGTGTGTATATTGCCCTGGCGCCAGTTGGCGCAGCGTTGTGACTACTGTGATTTCCGTTGCAGTTTGAGACAATACACAAGTTATTCTTTTTCACCAAAACAGGTGTTGTCTCTCTTTTTGTGGTGTGCCTTGTGTGTCGTCTGTGTGTACTGCGTGGATGCTTCACATATGTCCTCAGGAGTTTGGCCTGCCCGCTCTGCACCATGCTATCCCCCGTAGAATTGGCTAACCTATTTCTAACAGCCATGGATTTGCTTCTAATGTGCATCTTATAAACACTGAATAACAGATTAAGCTTAGCAACCCTTCAAGCTGTCTCTCCCCAGAGATACGAACAACCCAAGGGACATCAGTCAAGCAAGTTTGTCATGCCTTGGGGAGGTTCAAGTCTTGCTCGCAAAGTCCTGCAAGGTGTGGAGCTGCAAGATGATTTGTACACCTGAACCTACCGAAGAGTGAAAGGCGGATGTGTCTAGCAAGGTGGCCACTTGGTGGTGAGTAAAGTGAAAAGAAGATTCATCCAGGCCTGCTTTTTCCAGATCACCCGAGAGAATCTCCCGAAACACCTGTAGAACATCTGTAAGGAGACAGGACAGGGAAAACTTTCATTAGCATTCATTAGACACACATCCAATAGCTGCAGCACATCTGTGCACAGAGAAGAGGTCAGTTTTCCAACACACTTATGATTCCGACAAGCAGTGTAAATATACCTAGTTGTCCCTCTAGTAACATACTCTCAAATGTCTTTTCTCACACTCTGGAGGATATTAAATTGCACTAATTTAAAGCATGTGCTAACAGAGACATTGGTAAAGTGTGTGCAAGCCCTTACTCATTCAGTTTCAGTGAATTATTCTGAGTAGTTTTACTTCCATATTTTCCTTCCTACTAGTTTATGGGTCAGTGTTTGTGCTAGTAGGGTCTTGTAAAGTGAGGAAAAGGGCCCCCCACATGATGTCAATGACAGTAACTATGTCATGGTGTTAATTTTTTTCAGCATGTGTGAGATCTTTTTCCAGGCCTCCTCTGGTACCCTGGCCAGATGGCATACAGCAAGAACCCTCCTGGAGTAACTCTGAACTGGTCGTGCATCCCCTGGAATGACAGTATCTTGACATTTCCATGTAAATTGTTCCTTTTCAAGCAGCTTTATCAATCCACCTAGTTTTAGTCATATCTCTTTAAATGTTCCCGAATTGTAGCAATCCCCAATGTGTCATCTCCTGTGCATATTGTGTTTTCCTATTTTGTTCCTGGCTGTCCAGTCCACGATTTGACCCCTCCCACAGCCATTAGTAAGTGATCTATCTCCACTGCTCTTCAGCATGTTTTTGGCCTCTCAGTCAGCCAGCCAACAGTGTGTTGGTAAACAAGATAATAGTGTTCAAAGATCGGGAGTCCTAGTCCTCCATCCTTATTGCCTCACAACAGCTGTATAAATCAGGTCTTTAAACAGTGTCTTTGATAAGAGCCACATGGCACCCTGAAACTCCATTTGCGTCTGTACAACATCACCATTTTTGGTGATTTGCCATGACCCCCATAGATAAAGAAACTGTGATCAAAACACTATCCAAGTAATTCACAATTCAGGCAGCTGGTCAGGAGAATAACCCTCTAGAGTACCCAGTAGGAAAAGAGTTACCTTTCCCCTAATGGTTCTGAATCCTGACCCAAGTCCAAAAAATCAAGTTCCTCAAGATTCAACAAGACCAACTCATGAAGTAGAAGACCATATTGTCACTGTATTATCCTTGCAGTGTATAATCCTCAGTTCTCCAAGTTGTATCTAAGCATAACAACTAGCAACTTCATTATTAGGGAAAAGAGCAACAAGAGTTCTCACCACTCTGTTATCACATTGCCTTCATTACTTTGACATTTGGGGCTGAATATAAATATATATATATGGTGAGAGTAGGTCGAAATTTTACTCGGCGGAACACTTCTTGCATTAATTACCAGGTAACTGTATCAAAAGCATTTTTGATCTCTAGTGGTACAATTAATGATTCTTACTGTCTTTGGACAATTATTCATAACATTTATGACTTTATTTAATTCTGGGTTAAACTAGCTTTGGCCTGGGTATACTAAAGCAGTCATCCTCCTCCTCTAGTCTAGATGATAGTGCGTTGATGAGCAGTTTGGTATCTACTTTTAATATTGGCAGGGGCCTAAGCCCTTTAAAATCATGAAGGTCCTTGCTTGGCTTTTGCACCTTTTAGATAAGTATGTCTCCTTAGGAACATCAGCCATGGACACATGTCTTCACCCTATGTATAGAGACTCAGAAGCTTGTCAGCTATCAGTTCAGAATGTTTATAGGCTTCTCATCAGTACCCATTATCATTCCCCTCTCCATAGCCTTTACTGCTGCTTGCATGTCTTCCAGGGCAAGGTTTCTCCCCAATACCGTTTTCTGGCCATGTGTGAGTTTAGGCTGTTTGCTAAGACATAATCTCAAATTTCATTACAAGAACGGAGGCTACATTATGCATCTTTTAATGCAGTCTCCAAGCAGCCGCATACATCACAATACCAAAGGTTCCAGAATAGAACATAAAGAATACATAAAAGGCATGAGCTGACAACAACCTGCCTCTTTTAAATGCGACTCTGAGCAGATAAATACCTCCTTATTTCTCTATAATATTTTAAGATTTGACTATTTACTGTTTTTTCCTTAGCGTGGGCTAACCACCCCTTACGTCTACCCTACTTCCGTACCGATCTCCAATTTATGGCGCTCTCCCTATATATATATATATATATATATATCCCAACGTAGAAAGGTGTCCCCTTAAAAGAAGCCTCATACCAGAAGGGTGTGGTTCATCGCTTTAATGGTGAACAGCAACAGCGTGGAGTTTCAGCAGCATTCACCCTTGCTTGTAGCCCAACGCGTTTCGTGAATACCCTTTCACTTCCTCATGGGCCAAGGTATGTTGCACTCGCACTTAATACTTGAAGGCACTACGTGGACCAGAATGCAGCAGATGTCAACGCCCACTGGGGCGGGTCCGCTTCAACAGGTGTTCTATGTTAAGTGCGAGTGCAACATACCTTGGCCCATGAGGAAGTGAAAGGGTATTCACGAAACGCGTTGGGCTACAAGCAAGGGTGAATGCTGCTGAAACTCCACGCTGTTGCTGTTCACCATTAAAGCGATGAACCACACCCTTCTGGTATGAGGCTTCTTTTAAGGGGACACCTTTCTACGTTGGGATTTTTGCGGCTGGTCCGGCCGCTAAAGGAGCCCTGCCACAAAAACAGTGGACCGATACCAACGCCAGATGGCTGAGGTTAACTGCACGGACTGGAAGGGGCGCTGTGAACAGTGTTAAACTCGGCGTGCTGAAACAGAACATTTCATCCACCCACTGGGAAATAATCTGGTTTTTATCATGCATCGCACTTTAACTCACTGGAGGTAAATTAACTTGAAGGCACTACATTGGACCAGAATGCAGCAGATGTCAACGCCCACTGGGGCGGGTCCGCTTCAACAGGTGTTCTATGTTAAGTGCGAGTGCAACATACCTTGGCCCATGAGGAAGTGAAAGGGTATTCACGAAACGCGTTGGGCTACAAGCAAGGGTGAATGCTGCTGAAACTCCACGCTGTTGCTGTTCACCATTAAAGCGATGAACCACACCCTTCTGGTATGAGGCTTCTTTTAAGGGGACACCTTTCTACGTTGGGATATATATATATATATATATAGCTACACAACTCCTGGTACCATGTGGTTGTCAGAAGAAAAGAAGGGGCCGGCACACTGGTATCCGTTTGTAGAATTTTAATCACCAGAACCCCCTCACCCCTCGCAGACGCGTTTCGCCTTTGCAGGCTTCGTCAGTGCAACGTTTGTGATAAAATCAAAGCCACCATTTTAAAGTCATTGGTCCATTTGCATTAACAATAATAATAGAGAAAGGACAATTTTTCTCTGAATATAGTGGGCGCCATATTGTAACATGCATTTATCATATTAGCCAATACTTATACGTGGTGGTTGTGTAAAAGTGCATAGTGCTCATTTAAAAACCATTAACGTTTATCATTCATTTTGTTACTCATATACACATTCATAGTGGAAAACAAGATTCAGAACATAAATAAAGCATTTACATTTGCTCCATTTCAGTTTGTTGTTTTGAGTTCGTTATTCAGCCCTGAATGGGCATACTCTACCGTGTGCGTAAGATACATGTCTAAGGGAATGAAAAAATGATGAAAAGAATGAAAGGACATGTTTACGGGGAAAAGTGGCAAGGTGTCTTTTGTTCAGTTTCTAAGTCCACTCTGTCTCCCCATTATTACAGCGATCTACAGATGTACCCAAAGTTCCTCGTTGTTGTTAAGTCCCCAAGGTGTGATGGTTTTGAGGCTAATGATGTGTTTGGATTCTAAGATCCTAAGAGACTTGTCTCTGTCTCCTCCTCGTTCCAGTTTGGGGACCTGATCTATACAGTAAAAACTCAGTTTCTCCCATTTGCTCTGATGTTCTTGTGCAAAGTGGCGGGCTACTGGATAGGATCTATCGTTGTTAGTAATAGCCCGCATGTGTTCGAGAACTCTGAGTTTTACCGGTTTAATTGTGCTGCCGATGTAACGCAGTTTACATGGACATGTGAGACAATAAACCGTGTACCCTGAGTTGCAGTTCAGCAACTGTTTGATCTTAATGTTCGGTTTATTGTCACCTGTACGGTTTGGGTATTCTGTTGTTTTACAGCTGAATTTACATGCCTTACATTTAAGACAAGGGAAAAACCCCACTGACTTTGATATTTTGATGGTTTTATTCTGAGATTTAAAATGGCTGTGGACCAAATGATCTGCCAAGGAGGGACATCTCCTATAGGTTATTGGTGGTCTCTTTGGCAGATCTTTTCTAAGGGTTTTATCTCCTGCGAGTATATGCCAGTGTTTTTGGAAAATCTTAACTATTTCCCCCGATTTGGTACTAAATTCAGTGATCATCCGTACTTCTTCGGGAGCCTCAGTTTTAATTTTTGGAATCAGGAGGTCCCTCCTTTTGATTCCAGAGGCTTTGGCACTAGCTTGTTTTAAGGTATTGATGTTGTAACCTCTACGTTCAAATCTCAAGTTAGCCTCTCTCTCTGCTATTTTATAATCTTTCTCCAGAGAGCAGTTTCTCTTCAGGCGTAACGTTTCTCCATAAGGCACATTTCTAATCAAGCTTTTAGGGTGGTAAGACTTGGCATGCAGGACCGCATTGCCTGCTGTTGGTTTCCTGTACAGGCGTGTATGGAGAGTGTTATTATACACATAAATTTCTAGGTCCAGATAATTTATGCTCGTAGCACTTATGGTGCTGGTGAATTTGAGGTTGAGCGTATTGTTGTTCAATGTATTGATATACTCTTCCGCAGATTGACGATCCCCTTGCCAGATTATGAAAAGGTCGTCAATATACCTAGTCCACATAAGTATTTTATCTGTCCATATCTGGTTGGAGTCACTCCAGGCTTCGTGCTTCTCCCACCAGCCCACGAATAAATTTGAGTAGCTGGGGGAGAAGCACGAGCCCATCGAAGTTCCCCTTCTCTGATTGTATAGAATACCATCAAAAATAAAGATGTTATTAAACAAACAAAATCTAGTCATTGACATAATCATATTGCTGTGACTTTTGAAATGTGACGGTTTTTGATCTAAAAACCACTTAATTACACTAAGACCCTGTTCATGGTCAATCGAAGTGTACAAATTTACCACGTCCAAGGTGATTAGTAACATTTCTGAGTCCCATGTGACATTGTCCATGACATTAAGAAAATTCTGAGTGTCCTTCAAATACGACGGAAGATCTTTGACAAAGGGTGCCAAATAGGAGTCGATAAATCTGGAGGTATTTTCAAGAAGACTGCCTATTGAGGACACAATAGGGCGTCCAGGAGGCTTGGTCGGATAAAAAAAAAAAAAAAATATATATATATATATATATATATATATATATATATATATATATATATATATTTATATTGCCTACTGGCGGTCGCCAGTAGGTAGTTATAGTTAGGACCTAGTTTCCCTAGGAAATCCTCAACATTCTATTTGGAATAACTTTGGCCCTGGTTGAAGAATCTTAGCGAATTTCTCAAAGAAGATGGCTCGGTCCGCTGCGCTCCTTCCCTAAAAGTTTGGGGGGGATTGGTCAAGTGGGGGCTGAGATAAAAGGGGGGTCCCAAAACGTGTTTTCTCCATGTTATTTTCCATAGGACCTTTAGACTCGGCTACAGGTCGAACGGGTGAATGGATTTATAAGAAATTTGGCAAAACTGTACAGTCCGGCTCGCAGATTACGATTTTTTTGGAATGGTGTAAATCCGTTCAGTAGTTGCTGAGGAAATTAAAGTTAAAGTCAATTATATATCTATACGCGCGCACACGTGCGCGCACCCAAACGGCTGCGCGCGCGAGCGGAATTTTGTTGCGTGACGTCTGTTAATGTTCGATTCGAAGGAAATCAGGAAGTGTTGACCGCCATTTTGTCATTGCGAGTAAATATATTGTTGATTTCAAAGCGTTGGAATATGGAAAGGGGAGAAGGTAGAGATTGTTTTGCTGCGTAGGTTTTCTCAGGGTGTGCAGTAAGGCCCTTAAACGCGAAAATATATATATTTTTTTAAAAAAATGTTGCGTGGTGCGCGCACTCGGTCGCGCACACCTTTTTACAAGAGTGTGAAAATGGAGATAAATCAGAAGTTTGAGTGCTTAGATATAAGGTGGCTCTGAAAAGAGCCATTGTGTTAATTGAGTGTTTTCTGCATTTATAAGTAAGTACCGATGCAGAGCCTGATGTTGCAGAGGAAGATTCTGTTTCCCTCATTCGTGAAATGAACTCCGTCTCTCCTATAGACGTCTTGCATGTGGTATCGCAAGTTGTTGTGGTAAATAGAACCCATGCTATAATCTCTGAGGAACGCAGAAACAGATTTATTTACATGTCTCCTTGCTTTCTCAAATTGTGCACAATGGTGATTGGACCAATTCCATTTCTGTCTTTGGCATATATTGGAATATACCAAGGCAGATCGAGGAAAAAGTGTCATCAATTGTCGAAAGGTGTCTTTTAGAAGCATTTCCAGACCTACCCCAGTGATTGTGCCTAGATCGTTCCCACCACAGTGCACAATTATAAGGTCTGTTTCTGGGAGATGCATAAAAGTTTTCACCAATGGAATCAATTGGTGACATTTCAATCCTCTTTTGGAAATCCATGTTATGTGTACATTTGGTAAGCTCAGTTTGCAAATTCGTCTGCTTACTGCATATTTTTCACTCCAGTGAATATAACTGTGTCCTATTAGCCAGACCTTCATTTTCAAGGGATTTGTAGTCGTCCTCCAATCGGTTCTGGAAGGGGAATGGTAGTTAGAAGTTGAAATTCTAAATAAAGAAAAAGGAAGAGGCTGGGTGTGGTTTAAAAAATAAAAATGATTGGTTGATTGTAAGAAGTGGAGATTGAACAGTACGTTGCATGTTAATGTTTATGTTAAACGAAAAGTACCATTGGGTGTGAAAAAAAAGACATGTAACAGAGCTGTGGATTGGCAGGTGTTTCTGGAGGGAAAACAGTGTTGTTACTTTGCTGTAGAACGTTGAGATATGAACTGTTGACCTGTGCCTTCAGCCAGGTGCAGAATGAGATGTTACCATGGAAACAGCCAGAGATGGCAGTGGGTGATGGGTGAGTTTTATGTGACATTGAAAATATTGTGAGGGAGAACCAACTGAAATGTAATTGCTTACGTTACGCGCTCCGCATTGCTTCCGGGAAGCTGCGCTTCGCGCCTCGCGCACCGGAGCACTTCCGGGTGCGCTAACGCGGCGCGTCATATGACGGATTACGCAAGAACGCGATACGTCGTTGGGGCTCCACCGGAACTGATCGAATTGGTAGTCTACAGTGTTTCTGGATGTTTCAGACTGAAGCTGGCGTCAGCATGAGAGCACCTCGTGGCTACGTCGTGGCCATTCCGCGAGCAATCATGGCAGTCGCTCCCCACCGGAAGTCTGCAGGAGTCGGGGGCCTCGGTGACTCTTGTAGAATCTTCAAGGCTGACGGGACGCTTTTGGGAATGGGGCTCATGCCCTAGCAGTCAAGCGTCCGAGTTCCAGGGTTGACCAGAGCCATCCTTGCAGGCCAGGCCCAAGTCTGTGGAGCCGACCGCCATTTCCTGAGCTCCGTGGTAGCCGCCTGTCGCTGTATCGGAAGAGTGGGTGCAATTCAGCCGGATGGCGGGTGAGACGGTGTAAATGTGATGGTTGTACCAGGGCACCGCAGGACGTGTCTTCAGGTCAAACGGATTGTGGGACAAGGTCCAGAATGGAAGAGGCATTAAAAGGCAAGAAGTTCCGCCTGACCCCGGGAGCCGGCCGCCTATGTCGTGGGCGATCTCAGGCCATACCAGGGGAACAAGACTTGGGGAGGGGGCAGGAGCCAAGCGCCCCCTCCGAGTCCGCGTTTCTTGGACCCTGAAGTATGGCACTCAACATTCAGAACTTATGACATTTGTGCAAGGCAGGGACATCGAAGCCTCTCAGGGACCAAGTATATCCAGAGTCCTTCCTACAGAAGGTGGTGGGGGTGGCGGCATTAGCAAGGCATCCCCCCACACAACTTGTCGGACCCTGAAGTATGGCTCTCAACATCCAGAACTTATGACATTTGTGCAAGGCAGGGATATCCAGAGTCCTTCCTACAGAAGGTGGTGGGGGTGGCGGCATTAGGAAGGTATCCCCCCACACAACTTGTCGGACATGACCTCTGGATGTACTGGGTGTTCAATTTCAGAATTGAAACTACTAAGAAGCAATTAGAAGTGTTGTTTTCATGTTGCAGTAGGTTCCATGTAAATAGTTATTTAATACAACGTTTTATCCTGTTACTTTGCTGGTGTGTTGTATATATTTATAATATTTGCATAGTGTTTGTCGTTATTTTGGGCGGGGTGGGTGGCGGAGCCGAGCTGTCTTGCAGCCATCATGGCATCGAGCTCGGTTCCTCTCTCTATATTCATGTTTTTTCTAACGATTTATATGTTATAGTTTGCTAGCACGATACAGCGGATAGTCCGCATTTTATATATATGTCCTTTTTAAAAACTAAATAGAGTATTGTGACTTTATGCTTATTTGTGAACAGAGAATGACCCAAAGAGAACCAATTTTGAACAATCATAGGCTATTGGCAGTGGGCAGAGAGGCCATGACACAGAAAATGGCTGTTACTTACGTGCATGATGGGGCCTAAAAGGGACTAGATGGCGTGGCCACTGTTTCACGACTTTCACTTTACTTTTAACAATGGCTGTGGTGAACATAAATGAACGCCGCTTATGTATACCTAATTGTAGTCATTTTCCACAAAAAAGCTTTTGATATTTGCTATTAAAAAACAAAGAAAAACACTGAAAAAAACATAGGTTATAGACCATATATAGTTAAATATCTGAAGTCCATCTCTGCACTGCATGGAGATACAGGTCGTCGATCAGAAGATGTGCTGGCCACCTCTAATGGTAATAGCGTGGCCAGGGCTCTTGTCGTTGCCTCTGCAAATTGCAGAGGGTGCACTTGTTTGACATGCCGCACCATGGTATGTATGGAAAAGAAATATTTTTTTGCTGGATTTCTTCTTAAGAGAACCAAGTCACATATCGTGCAGGTTACTTTTGGTGCATTCACTTTCTTTTGATCTTCAGGATAAGTGAAAAATTGCCAGATGAAAGATTTATTTTTTCTTATTAAAGGTAGTCGATCATTTTGGTCAGATTCGGAAGATGAATGAGATACGGTAGCCATTTCACCAAAGTCTTCCAAAAGATGTAGGACGTTGTTGTCTCCTGAGAGTAGAAAAGATAGTGAGGGAAGTGGGTGGAGTGCTGCGTGTAAATTCCAGAATTGAAACTATTAAGAACCAATTGAAAGTGTTGTTTTCATGTTGCAGTAGGCTGCCATGTAAATAGTTATTTAATAAAACGTTTTACCCTGTTACTTTGCTGGTGTGTTGTGTATCTTTATAATATTTGTCGTTATTTTGGGTGGGGTGGACGGCGGAGCCGAGCTGTCTTGCAACCATCATGGCGTTGAGCTCGGTTTCTCTCACTAGTTTCATATTTCTCATGAGTAGTTGTTCCTAATTTTTCTATTTTAGCGAGGTCAAAAAAAGATCTCATCAGTGGCCTACTGATTTTGCTCGATTCCTTTTGTTTTTTCTAACGATTTATATGTTATAGTTTGGTAGCACGATACAGCGGCTAGTCCGCATTTTATATATATGTCCTTTTTATTAGGGGTGTCTTCCGGTGGAGTCGGACGATCTACCTCTAATAAACGGTCCGGGTTGAACCAACTACCATCATGATTTTGTATATCTTCTGAGCTGGATTTAAGCGCACAATTGTTAAAGTATGAAACGTTTTATATTTCTAAAAAAAATACCAAGGTGTGTACATCCGGTAATGCACGAAAGTTTAAAAAGACATTCGGCTCCATTTACTGAAAAGTTTCATAAGAATAAAAAAGAAGTCTAGGTACAGTCTCTTTGACGTACTATAAGTTCTTTGAGGGGTGTATGAAGAATTTCAATAAGTTCAAATCGCAACGTTTTCACGAAATATATAGGCCTGTGCGCGCACTCGGTCGTGCACGAAAGCCTGGAAATGCGATATCCATTTTATTGACAACTGTTGCCGAGAGTGCGCACACCGGGTCGCGCACGAAAGTTTAGTAAGGCTATTTTTATTTACAGACAAATTTTAATGTGTTTAAAAAAAGGCAAGGTACAGACTTTCGAATTCTGTATTGCTTTACAAGGAGTCTCTATGGAACTTGAACAGTGAAGAAAATGGCTTGTTTTCGAAAACAATATTGCCAGAACTTTATTGCCAAAAGTATAGGTTGCATACACAACATTTTTCTGAATTAGCATTTTAAAAACCAATGAAATTCACAGAAAAAACCATAGGTTTTACACACGTTATAGTTAGGAAGTAGCATTTAAAAAACCTATGAAATTCACTGAAAAAACCATAGGTTTGACACATGTTATAGTTAGCTGGAAATTTTACTGACATAAAACCAATGAAATTCCACGTTATAGTTAGTTGGACTCACTATAACTTGCGCGTGCAATGCACTGCTGATGACGTCACATATTACATCACTCATGACATGGTCAGTGACATCACTCATGACTTCACTGATGACACCATCCTTGTGACATGTTGCCCCATGCTGATTTGGGCATCTTTCCATCTTTCATCACCAATGAATGGGTTGATAATGATGTATTTCTGGTTGTTGTCTCTCAGCTTTATTTTGACCATTTAAGCTCTCAAAGTTAAATAGTCTCACCTTAGGGCAGTGGTAGATGGCGTCACTGTTCTGGAAATTAAACAGCAAGGCTATTCGGGTTTCTGGTGGTGTGCTTTGCTTTGGCTGTGGTGCGTTAGGCTCTGAGGGTTCTCTCAGCTGGGAAAAAGTATGATAGGTATATGGGACAAAGGAAATATTAAATCCAGTTCTGTGGGAACAACATATTTGAAGACTCCTTGATCCCTTCAGGGAGCCCTATATGCCTCAGGACGATGCATCAAGAACACTCTTCAGCATTTTCGACTATGGGCTCTAGATATTTCCCAGTGTCCCGCTGTGGGCTTCTCCTATGCTCTCATTTATATGCGCCACAGCAGTTTCAATCTCCTAGACCCCCTACACAATCCCTGTATTCACCTCAGAGGAGCTTTGTCTTGATATTGGGTAAGTGTTGTTTTCCAGTACTGTCCATAAACTCTAATTGCCCCAATAGGCTTGTCAGCATGGGTTTAGCAATTGTCTGGAATTGCCACTACCATTCCGATGGCAATATTTTCCCCCTTCAATGGAGGTATATGCTGATCTGTGCACGTTCAAAATCCTGTCTTTGCCCTTGTCAATTGATGTAGACAAATCTCTGTGAGTGGGTATTCAAATTTAGCGTTGCCTCCAATTTAAACTGAGTGAACATGTGGGAGCACTCACGTACCAGTTGTTTTAGCTATTTGGGCTGGTATCTCATCATATTGTTGCTCTAATCACCAGACAAGAAGTCACCCAAGCCACACTTTCAGCAAGGTCCAGCAGCTCCCATACACAAAGCGTCAGAGTCCCACATTCGAAAACTTCAGGCCTTCTAGTCTGTGCAAGCTGGATGGAACCCCAAAATGATTTGTTTCAGATGGTCCTTGCCTGCCAGGAGGCCTGGCCAGGTGTGGCAAAACCAACCCTTTTAATCCAACAGTTCGCTTCAGTTTTAGTTTGCTACGCAGTCTGTGCGGATTCAGGCAATGGTGAATCCACAATGGAAATTTCTAGTCCCATCTTTATTTTGTTTGGTTTCTCAAAGTGATATTATTTCCTTGGTTCAGCTCCCACAAGGCAGGACTGTGGTTGGGTTTCTCTCATACAGCAAGCAGGATCAGGCCAATCTTTTTGTCTGGGCACTCTGTCTGCCACCTGTCGACTTCTTGACACCTAAAGGCAGCACCCAATGGCACAGTTTCTAATTGCTGGCAGGTCTCATCAGCGGAACCTACTCAGCAGCCTCGTCAACCATGTCAAGAGCAACAGAGCGCAGCTCTGCACCACAAAACCTCCTGCCCAGACATCAGATCTAGGGTTATGGGTTATCACACTGCAGATCTCTCACCTCTCTTCCAGTTCCCTCTCTTCCATCATCATGCCTCCCCTCTCAGTGGTCAGCCAGGTCTGCGGTCTGGAGCCCAACCATGAGGCTGCTTTTTAGACCATGCAGAGAAGCCTGCTAATCTCCAAGCAGGAGCATCATGTCTCATGCCCTCAGGAACAAGCCTGGCCCAAGTCTTGAAGGAGAAATGAGGAGCGATGGGCAGCACTCAGGGGACTGCTTCAAAGAAGTGTCTTAAGGTCACCATAAACCTTTTCCTTCTCTTGCATTTGGATCTCTTATGCTTGTTTTACCAGCATGCCTTGATCTGTCTGCTTCATTTTTGTATCAGGATTTTGTTGGAAACAATGGGATTGTGGTTGAATGTTCCTAGATCACATCCATTCAACTATCTCTACTAGACATAACTAACCTTTGATTATATTGTCATGTTATGAATAGTGATGCTAGAAAGCGCACACACATATGCACAGACCAACAAAATACCCACATTATAGTTAGGAACTGAGTTGGAGGAGTCAGTTTCCAAGCAGACTTTATGGAGACACCCACATGTAGATTGACAATACCAACACCATGTTCATGCAGAGCCATGTAGTGATCAGGCTGTAGTATATCATCACACACAGTACAAAGACTGACGTACACACATGCACAAATACACACACATTCCAGAAAAAATGCAATGAGACTGTTTTTCAGAAGTCCACTATCTATGAGGAAGACACTTATGCATACATGCATCCTTAACAGCCAATGCACCCGATATACATATACATCAGAATGACCTCCAAATGTTACAGTTCCATGTAGATCTGGCACCAGACAATGGTGCAGCTCCCTCCTTTTCCCTTCTGATACATCCAGACCAAGGTACTGCAGGACCTGTAAGAAAAATATCAGATGTAAAGTGAACAACACAATAAAAAGCTGGATATTTTTACATCTTAAGGATATAATGTGCCACAGCTATCTTCTTGTCTCAGAAATGTGGGCAAAGTTAAATATTCACCAGTCTCACAACACCATTAATTGCTGATATGGAGTCAGATCCACAAACGTGTGACATATATTCCAAGCAAAACATTTTTAGCAGAACACACATGCAAACATGACTATGGAGAAATGGTGAGATTCTGAAAGTCCAATAGAGTGCTTAACTTGTAAAATAATATGTACTGGTGTCCTTTTCGTTTTCTTAGTAGACCACTGCCCATTGGTGGCAGAAGCCCACTCCTACTTCCAGCACCACTCACTGCAGAATGAATACTGCTCAAATAAGCTACATTGCATTACAGCTACTTTTTGTTTTACAAAACGTTCTGGTTTTTTCACATTAAACAATCACACATTGCAAATATCAGTTTATGCATTCAGACTACAGAGTAAATCATACCTATTGATACCGCCTTCATCTAATTCAGAGGCAGTAACTCTGTCCTCCAGCCCCAACTTTTCCTTTATTAGCAAAAAATAGGGGGCAACCTGTTATTCCTGGGAACCTATGCATCTAAATATAAAGTGAAACAGTGGTCTTCTTGGATAGGCTAAATAACATTAGATTACAAATAAGTAGGCATTTACAATGACTTATACTGAACAATCAGTATTCACATTTCTATTGAAGTAATAATAGAAATACAGAAAGAATTAGGTGTTCCATAATATAGTGCAGTATTTAGAACTTGGCGAAAAATGTATGAAAAAAGGTGTGCCTTGGTTAAATAAGCTGTAATACAATTGATTTTATCTTAACACAGTCTCTCCTTGCAGTTTAGGCTTCTGGTTTGTTCAGTCCACACATAGACATGTTGACATTTTGACCCAAGAACATTATTTATGAGCGGGGCCTTCATCAGGACACCGACAATGTAGAGTCCCCTAAGTAATAGCGGGGGACACACTGCCACTGGCCTGGGCGTTGCGGGGGGAGCCCAGGAACATCGCAGCCTTCCCGCACCATTCCCGCTGCTCTAGCCAGCCACTCTGCGTTCCTGACGTTTGCCGCATCAGCCGCTGGACATCGCGGCACGGAGGAACGGGGACTACATCCCCCAGCAGCCCCTTCGCAACAGGAAGTTGTGCATGCCCTGTCCCACCCCCGGAGGTGCTCTTAGACCAGCGAGAGCCCCGGGGGAGCGGGAGACACACTGCCACTGACCTGGGCGTTGCGGGGGGAGCCGGCGAACATCGCAGCCTTCCCGCGCCATTCTCGCTGCTCTAGCCAGCCTCTCTGCGTTCCTGGCGTTTGCCGTATCAGCCGCTGGACATCGCGGCACGGAGGAATGGGGACTACATCCCCCAGCGGCCCCTTCGCGACAGGAAGTCGTGCACGCCCTGTCCCGCCCCCGGAGGTGCTCTTAGACCAGCGAGAGCCCCGGTGTCGCGGGACGCGCGCGGGCGGCGCCGGGCTAAGCCCGGGCAAAGGGCGGGCCGTCTGTGGCCGTCAGGGGCTGGGCTTGTTATCTCCCACACTTACTAGCCTGCACACTACCCCAGACATTGCCCCGGCCTCACGTATCCCACTAGAACCAGAAGTGACAGTCTTAAACTCTATCCCCTGCGCTGGTAATACTATCTGCCCAGTACAAGCCCGCTCACCTGTCACGACTCTGCAAAGTCAGCCTCAGGGGCTTGGGCTTGAGAAGAAAAAAGCTACCACTAAAAGGAAGAAAAAGCCTGAGAGTGCGAACACCTTTGAACATTTGGACATGGAGAATTTGGGTGAGCACTTAGAAGCGCTTTTGTTGCTCGTATTGAACCCTTGTTAGTGGGCATAGCGAGAGGCATTGTCGACACCATGAACACTTGCTTTGCTGGCCTCCTAAAGAAATGTGCTCTAATTGACAATTTGGTTAAGAAACTGGACTCTGTTCAGGACTTAACAAGGGGGGTCAAGAGTTGCGCAGCCATTACCACACATAATGCAGTAAGTCTAACGGCCCCACCATTGCTAAGTGAGGGAGGGACTGTAGAGACTCCCAAGGCACGGGCTCTTAGCAACCCCCTAAGTAGTGCCCCTAATCCCCAGCCAACATCGCGAGATATTGACACGCACCCTGAGAATCACTGCCAAACAACCAGCATAAGGGCTAAGGCGTGTCAACTACACTTAGATCTGCCTCCGGAAGCTGCACCATTAGTTGCTGTGTTCATAGGGGTTCCCCTGCTAGCAATTGGAGAGTTAGAACCCACAACGGCACTAATACAAAAGGCCAGCCAATGGTGTGCTGACACTAGTAGTGGTGGGACAAACATTGCTAACAGGATTATAATGGCTAGGAGGGTGGGCTGGATTGGCTACTGCCCCAAAATGAAGGGTTCAGAAAAGGGGGTGGTGATGAACAGAGTGTCTGAATTAAGCAGACCACTCTTACCCAGTCCAAAGATCAGGGCTTGATCCATCACCGTTATTTAGCTCACTGCACCATCCCACCTCAGAACCTGGCTATATGCAAATTAGTCTGTCCCTGGCCCAGTGCATCATGAGAACAGGGCAGACCAAACTACCAAGCCAATTCTTCACCAGAAAGGAGACAAGCTTCCGGGAACCGGTTTCTGGCATTTCAGCTGTCGTCCGCCCGGCTTGCTTGAATCCTGATGGTGCAGTGAGCAAGGGACTCATGTCTGAGTATACCCTGCCACACCTATAGTGGCCAAAAACGATTCAGAAAAGGGGGTGGTGATGAACAGAGTGTCTGAATTAAGCAGACCACTCTTACCCAGTCCAAAGATCAGGGCTTGATCCATCACCGTTATTTAGCTCACTGCACCATCCCAGCTCAGAAATTGGCTATATGCAAATTAGTCTGTCCCTGGCCCAGTGCATCCTGAGAGCAGGGCAGACCAAACTACCAAGCCAATTCTTCACCAGAAAGGAGACAAGCTTCCGGGGACTGGTTTCTGGCATTTCAGCCGTCGTCGGCCCAGCTTGCTTGAATCCTGATGGTGCAGTGAGCAAGGGACTCATGTCTGAGTATACCCTGCCGCACCTATAGTGGCCAAAAACGATTCAGAAAAGGGGGTGGTGATGAACAGAGTGTCTGAATTAAGCAGACCACTCTTACCCAGTCCAAAGATCAGAGCTTGATCCATCACCGTTATTTAGCTCACTGCACCATCCCAGCTCAGAACCTGGCTATATGCAAATTAGTCTGTCCCTGGCCCAGTGCATCATGAGAACAGGGCAGACCAAACTACCAAGCCAATTCTTCACCAGAAAGGAGACAAGCTTCCGGGGACCGGTTCCTGGCATTTCAGCCGTCGGTGGCCCGGCTTGCTTGAATCCTGATGGTGCA
Organism: Lissotriton vulgaris; assembly: GCF_964263255.1. Taxonomy (NCBI): domain Eukaryota; kingdom Metazoa; phylum Chordata; class Amphibia; order Caudata; family Salamandridae; genus Lissotriton; species Lissotriton vulgaris. The sequence continues at coordinate 470,196,637 of NC_141698.1, forward strand.
GTGAGCAAGGGACTCATGTCTGAGTATACCCTGCCACACTTATAGTGGCCAAAAACGATTCAGAAAAGGGGGTGGTGATGAACAGAGTGTCTGAATTAAGCAGACCACTCTTACTCAGTCCAAATATCAGGGCTTGATCCATCACCGTTATTTATCTCACTGCACCATCCCAGCTCAAAACCTGGCTATATGCACATTAGTCTGTCCCTGGCCCAGTGCATCATGAGAACAGGGCAGACCAAACTACCAAGCCAATTCTTCACCAGAAAGGAGACAAGCTTCCGGGGACCGGTTTCTGGCATTTTAGCAGTCGTCGGCCCGGCTTGCTTGAATCCTGATGGTGCAGTAAGCAAGGGACTCATGTATGAGTATACCCCGCCACACCTATAGTGGCCAAAAACGATTCAGAAAAGGGGGTGGTGATGAACAGAGTGTCTGAATTAAGCAGACCACTCTTACCCAGTCCAAAGATCAGGGCTTGATCCATCACCGTTATTTAGCTCACTGCACCATCCCAGCTCACAACCTGGCTATATGCAAATTAGTCTGTCCCTGGCCCAGTGCATCATGAGAACAGGGCAGACCAAACTAACAAGCCAATTTTTCACCAGAAAGGAGACAAGCTTCCGGGGACCGGTTTCTGGCATTTCAGCCGTCGTCGGCCCGGCTTGCTTGAATTCCTGACCTTTCCAGATTGTGCCTAGATGACAACCGATTGAACGTTTCCATAATCGGCGTATGGCTCTCCCCTCAGGCAATTTGCCTCTTCCCCTGACCTATATTTGTTCCATCAGACCCTAGATTCTAATTGGAACTGGACACCTCCTGTCCCCCTTCATTGTTGGGCTATTTGCACATTTATATATTTTCCCCTGCAGAGTGTCTCCCTTTTGGATGCGCCGTGTGTGAAGGAAACCAGAAAAAGATGTGCTCGCTATCTACCATCTCATAAGGTATATCCCTTCATCTATACACTTGGTGATCTTATCTGGCCGCGTGTCCCATTAGATTTAGAAACCCTCCAATAAACCCCTTATAATTGAAGCCCCTCCCGTAGACTATACCTAGACTTAAATAGCTCGGGCCGAACCCTTGGTAAGCCCACTCCTATCCTCCCTTAACCCCCCACATATATTTAAAAAAATCCTCTTTTTCACCTTTAGGACCTGTTTAAACCGGAAGCTCCTTTGACTCTTACCTTTTTTAGACCCGTGAGAATCCCTCCTCTGCAGGAACCTTACCTGAGTTAATGAAGAACATATGATGACAAGGCTCTCCCATGAGAAAAGTGGTACGATTATCCTTCCCCTGTTAATCCTCTCTGACAAATCTTTATGAGCCTTAATACTCCCTTATAGGCACCTTGAGGTCTCCTCTGTAGATGTTAAGACCCATCCCTATGATTCTCAGGCACATATGTGAAACCCCTTGCTATAGGTGTCCTTACCTTTTTGTAAATACATTGAATCCTCAGTAATTGTTTGCTCAGAATGCCTGCGTGGTTGTTTCTGCTGGCCCTGGGCTTATCCTTAGTAGCCCGCTGTGTCCCTCCCATTGAGGAGGTATAGTAAGAATTCTTACGCCATGAGTGACAACGCTCTCGGAGCCTTGATATACATTTCCAAATGAGTTTATCATTCTAATCACTTTCCAATATATATATATATATATATATATGTATATATATATATATATATATATATATATATATATGCTTCATGAAATTATATTTTTAGCTCACCAAAACCTGTTTAATCCATTCGTATTTGCATGTATTAAATATGTATTTAATTATGTGATTCACACATAACAGACCTCTTTTTTATTCACAGTGTGTATGTCCCCCTCCCTGGTCTTCAATGCCCTGATGAAGATGCAGCCTAAACTGGCCTTGCATTGAAACGCGCGTTGGCGTGATCTACATGGATGGCCTCTAGTGTAGTATTAAAACCTACTGCACCTCATCTTTAACTGCCTCCATGTTGTTTTTTCTACCCTAGCAACCATTGATTGTTATGTTGCAGGCCCCTAGGTCCTTCTATGCTTGAAAGTGTATGTTTGCACTATTTCTATAGTGAGTGAGATTGAGATGTGTATGTCTGTTTAGTGAATGACTGTGGGAGTGTGTGGGACGTTAATAAACTCTTTTCCCTGTATGAATTTTTAATGATGATACCTATTTAGCCCTAAGAGAAAAATATTTTTTTCCTGTGTTTGTATACATGCTTTAAAAAGCTTTCTTATGGACTCTACTTATGAATTGTTATTTTAAAAAATAAAAACTTTTCTATTTTCTCAACAAATTGCTCTGAATGTGTTTGGATATATCATTGGCTCCGAAGCGTTAATCTATGTCACCCCCTCCTTCTCCCTTTGGATCTCGTTGATGGGACCATGTAATTATACCCTGGCAGGGTAGTTATCGCTTTCTATTACACCGAACCTGGCGGATAGCCTGTTTTGGGACGGTTCAGCGATCAGAGACACTGGGAATATGAGACCAGTCCCCTTGGGATTTTTTTATCCGCCCTCTGGCAAACAACACTCACCTGCAGACCTGCATCTTAGGTCATGTCACTGGGCCATGGTAGGGAGCGGTTGGAGAGCAGTCATAGAAAGGCCCAGACGGGGTAGCCCTCCTATCTTGGGTGTAGGCCCAGACCCAGTTCTGTTCAATAGATTCTCTCCACTTGCTGACATAGAGGAGATTGACTGACAACCAGCCCCAATGTTGTCCCTGGCAAATGCCACCCCGACTGATGAGGGGATTGCACTGTGCAAATTCATTAGCTGGAACGTTGCAGGAATCAGAGCGAAAAGGGCAGACACAGCTTGGATTAACTTTGTTAGTAGCCACGATGTGATAGCCATACAAGAATCGTGGGACACCTCCACAAGCTTTTGGTTGGATGGCTACACCAGCCTTGCTGTTCCTGCAACACCTAGTACTGCAGGCAGAGCTAAGGGAGGTCTCCTTTTTCTCCTTTCCTTACAGCTCACTGGGTCATTTAAGCAGTTGGAGTCAGGTTCCGCGAACCTTTTAATTGTGGAATGGACAGTTTCTTCTGCCCACACACTTTTTTTAATTAACTTTTATAATTCCTGGGATAGGGCAGAGGAGAATGATCACATCGCCTCCCTGGATAAATTCTTAGGTAAACTCAGTCTAAATAACCACACTAATTTTTAGCTCATTTTAATGGGCGATTTTAACACTCACCTACGTGGCAATCCCTGTTACACAGGAGAGCATGAGGGTTTCCCAGCTGCGACGGCCCCACACTTTGTACATACAAAGTCAGGAGAAGCTCTTGAAGAGTTACTGGCCAATTTTAACATATATGAACGATCCTATATGGGGGGTGAGAGATTATGTACATACAAGGGCACGGACCAGGGTTCTGTTATAGATTATATGTTTATGACCCCAGGGATCATCGCTAAGGTCAGGAAGTATAAAGCCATTGTCTCCACCCATAGTGACCACAACCCTTTGTTGTTGAAGTTGATGTGGGGTGATTCTATGCGTAAGCAGGTTTGTCCTTCTCAGACAAGGTCTACATTGGTGCCTACAGACCAGGGCAGACGGCTCAAATGGGGAAAGGTGGTCCCAGAAAGTTTTACTGCTATTTTACTTCCCAAAATCGAGGGACACATAGCAACCTGCTTGGACCCAAAGGCCTCCAATTTAAAAATTACAGTGGCCTTTGAGTCGGTATGTGCACAAATTTCAAGGGACCTGACGTCATAGCAGAGTAAGAGAAGTGAAATCCCCCACAAATGGTTTGACGCCAATTGCTCAAGAATCCAAAGGCGCCTTAAGCAAGCCCTCACAGCCACCCTGAGAGACAAGGCCCCTCATTACCAATTTGAGAAGGGATCATGAAAAATCATAAATGGGAGGAAAAACGCCATTAAAAGTGAGGCGTGGGACAAGCTACTTTCAATAGACGTTCTGTGAGATAGTAAACAATTTTGGGACACAATTAATCAGCCTTTTTTTACTGATTCAGAGAATCAAGTTACAGACTGCGTCATCCCTGATGAGAGGTGGCTTCACCACTTCAAAGAAGTATATGGTGACAAGGATTGTCTCGCTCCCTGTGGCCTAATGGTATCCCTGGATTCTGCCCCTGTAGTTTTTAGCAAGGACGAAGTGGAGGAAGCCATTTTAGAGACCTCGAAAAACAAGGCGCTGGGGCCTGACGGCGTACCGGCAGACCTATACAGACACTCCCCGAACCTATGGTCGCAGGTGCTAACAAACGTCTTCTGTGCTGCCAATCATAATGTATTTCCTTCCACCTGGGCAACCTCAATCATTGTGCCAATTTTTAAAAAGGGGCAACCTGACGATCCAGCATGCTACAGACCCATTTCCCTTCTTGACTCTGCCATTAAGATCTTAGGCAGAGTCCCTTTGTTTAAGTTAAGGGCGAATTTAGAGGTCTGCGGGGGTCTATCGAATATACAATATGGGTTCAGAGAGAAACGGGGCACCCTGGATCAATGCACAAACTTGCACCTTTTAATCTCCAAATATACGGTAGCCAAGGAGGGGTCCCTTTTTTTGGACTTTATGGACCTCTCCTCGGCTTTCGACTTGGTGAATAGGGCCAAGCTGTAGTCCATCCTTTTGGAGTTGGGAATTGATGCCAAATTGGTTAATTTTATGGCCTCTCTGCACCAGGAGTTATTTGCCACAGTCAGGGTCACCAAGGAAGGAAGGTGCACGTCCAAATTTAAATCAGTGAGCGGAGTGCGACAGGGATGCATCCTGGCCCCCCTTCTCTTCACCATTTACATCAATGGGTTAGGAAAATACCTTGAAGCAGGGGGGGGCGGACGTTCCGCGTGTAGGAGGTGTCAATGTACCGGCCCTCCTATACGCGGACGATGCAGTTTTAATAGCGCGCACTGGCAATGGTCTCCAGATTCTTTTGGACCTCTTTGGGTCCTTTATGGAGAATCTAGACTTAAGAATTAAAGCAAAAAATCCCATTCAATGGTGGTAGGCCAACAAAGAAGTAGGACTAAATCTAAATCCTTCATCTGTAAAGGGGAGGTGGTTTCCAGGGTGACAGTCTTCTCTTACTTGGGGGTTCTGTTCGATGAGAGGGGGTTGTGGGTCCCCCAGACTAAGGCTAAGAGTCTATCCTTGGCCCGTTCCACGGCCGCACTGATGGGTTTCTCGAAAAGACTAGGGGCTAGGCCAATGGAGGCCCTCTTGAAAGCTTATAACAGCAAATGTATCCCTATCGCTACCTATGGGTCAGCCATGTGGGGCTATGTAGCTCAAGATAAAATTCAGAGGGTAGAAAATGGCCTCTTAAGACAATTTCTTTCCGTCCCAAAGTCCTCTCCTACCTTTTCTATCCATTCTGAGGTAGGCTTGACTTATATAACTGATAAATTGAAATTGGCCCCCCTAGTATTTTGGGCTAAAACATGGCCTAACTCAGAATTAACGCTGAACCACGCAATCTTGTCAGATGCTTTGGCCATGGATCATGCCAAGAGAATACCCTGGTTGACCTACCTAAAAAACACTTTCACTCATCTGGGGAGACCTGAACTTTTCTTTTCTCCGTCTAACATCAGGAGAGAGGACGTCAAATGGATTAAGAGCAACTTCCTGGAGAGGGCTTGTTTGGCCAGAGAGGAGACGGAACTAGCAAAAACCTCAGTAAGATCACATCTAATGCTAATTACTACCCCATCTCTCGAACCTTACCTCAAAATTGTCACCAAACAGCTACACAGATTCTTACTGACAAAGTTTAGGTTTAATTTGATCCATCTCTCACTAGGCTGTTATCAATCATGGGCCAAACCAGAAGAAGCTCCTCTGTGTGATTGTGACAAATTTTCCAACCAAGATACCATGTATTTTATGATGTTCTGTGGGTTTTACGTCATCCCAAGAAAAAATATTTACTACCTGTTTTGAAGGAGGTCGGGTTTATTCAAGTTAGGCCCGCATTAATCTATCTCCAGATGCTGAGCAATACCCGCATTACCTATTGTGTGGCTAGTTTCCTAGCGGCGGCCTTCAGAATTAAAAATAAATACACGCCATTGCACGCACTTTATTAAATAGGGTATTGCTTATATTGTTGTTATCTTGTGTAATCTGCAGTATTAATGTTTATTTGGACCTAGCACTGACTCTGTATATTAATGAATTGCCATTTTTAATCTTGTATGTAAATTTTATGCCTTTTATGATTTAAAAAAAATCGAATAAAGTATATTTTGACTGACTGACTGTAATAGACTACTTATTACAAACAGTGTTTACAAAACAACAGGGTGACCCCAGACACCCGGGTAATTTATGGAACAAGAGACAATGGTCCCAGTGGATATGAACTTAGAAAGAACATTAGAAACTCAATAGGTCAAACCAAAACAAGAGTAATAATGTTAAACATTTTATTTCATGTTAAACAGTGGGTTCTTATGTACAGAAAACTCACATCTGTTAAATACTCTTGTAAAAAGGTGCCCAGGAGGGGATGAAGGGAAATGTGCAGCAATGTGCAAGTGTGAAGGTAAGTGAAAGAGGGAGAACAGTGAACAATATGTACATCCAAATCATCAAGAGCCAAACCAGCCTTATTAAAGGCTAAATCTATTTACAAAACCATAATGTAGGAAAACACAGTGAAACTATCCCTGTTGTCAAAAAAGGTAAGCACAAAATAATGCTGTTGACGTTATGACGCAGAGTAACATGTAGTTGAGTGGGGTCTTTACAGTAGGGTCTTCATCAGGACCACGTAGGGGGTACCCTTGAGTCACCGCCGAAGGCGGTAAAATGATGGGGATAGGGCCCACAGGCTCCAGGGTCAGAAAGGGACGTAGTTGAAGTAGAAGGTTTACAAAGGAATCCTCCTGTATTTATTATCTCCTCTTATAATCTGTTTTCAATGTTCCAGGTCCAGGGAAATCAATCCTCCTTAAATCTCCTTCTCAGGATCGTGTCCTTTTCACAGTCAATTATTACAAACAGTGGCTCAAATCTAGCTGTATCAAATTGTTCTAACAAGGCTTGTTTTTGGCCTTCTAGGTTAGCGCTGGTTTAGACTGTATATTTCCTTTATTTGAAGGTTGCCCTCAAAGAACGCACACTGGCTACTTTTAATTGAAAAGTACAACTTTGTTTTGCAATGAGGCTATGTTTTTGACTGAATATTAAGTAGAATTAATATAGGTGTCTTATGAGACCTGTATGCAACTGGGAAATCTCTCATAACAAGCTCTCACACTACTGGCCACCTTCTGGAGCATGGTGTGGCAGCAGTAGCTGCTTACTCACTGGATAACTTTCCAATGAGAATCTCGTGCTACTGGACACCCCAAAATGAGATCTAACAACATAACATGTATCTATGGAACCTCCTTCGTCTCACTCTACTGGACACCCTAAAAGGACAGGCTGAGAGCATGATAAGAGCCTCATTTCACCTGGTTACCTTTAGAACATCTTGCACACCACACATTCCATTGGACACCCCACAGTGCTGTCTGATGGCATTAGATGTGCCTAATGTGTTCTGCCTACCAAAAGGATATCTCAAATAGAAAGCACATACTGCTGGACACCCTTCATAGAATGGTCTGGCACGTTTGTCAGTATTACAGGTGCCTCATGGGACCATGTTGTCTATAGGACATCCCTCAAATAACAACAGTGGTTTCAGATCTGTGTTCTACTGCACTCTCAGAATGCCTGCATAGTGGCCACTTATAACAGTAGAGGCTCCTCACGGGAAAATTTTAAAAGAGTTCACAGGCAGGTCTTGTTGGGAAGAGTTACATGATAGGACCGAACAAGGTGTTGTAAAGAACAAGTACCTTATCTGGTAAAGACAATATCTAGCTGCAGATTTTTTACCTTTGAATTTCCAAGGTGTCAGACTAGATCTGGAAACGTTTGTGTGAGCAGTACGCCTGCGTGCCATTGGGTGGCTTAGTCCGACTCTGCGTGATGTCACCAGTGTCATTGGCGGCGGTCGTGACATCGTCGTCACCTATATAGGTGACACCCAGGCACACGGCATCAGTTCCTTTTCACTTTTTCTACACCAAAAGCACAGAGCCATGAAGTGAACTGACTATTGTGTGTCAAAACTAAGGCCCTGTAAAGGGAAACTACCCTAGCCCTATAAATGAGTCTATAGAGCGGGTAGAGGCATGGGTGTCTGTAAGGAATCTGCAACTAGATATTGTCTCTATGACATAGTGAATTACTGCAGGTAAGTAACTTGTTCATCCGATAGACACTTCTAGCTGCAGATTCCTTACCTCTAAATAGATACTCAAGCTATACTTCCTGGCTGTGGCCTGCAGAAAGATTCACTAGACTAAAAAGTCCTGCAGGACCGAATGGGCAAAATGCCCATCCATATGGACCTGACTGTCCAGACAGTATATTGTTTAGCAAACGTGTGCAGTGAAGCCTGTGTTGCAGCCTGGTAAAAGTCCAGGATTGGCATTTCACGAGCCAACGCCATTGCTGCAGCTTTCCCATTGGTGGAATGGCTTTTAAGCCCTTAGGATTCTGCTTCCTAGCCAGGGCGTAGCAGATCCTAATGTAGATAACGACCCATTGCAAAATGGTTCCCACTGTGGCATAATAAAGGATGTCGGTGGAAACATATGAACAGGTCCTTTTAGAAAACTATTTACAATAGGGAATTTGAAGAAGAAGGGTTGATCCAGCAGCCACAAGAAAGCAGACAGAACAGAAAGATAACCCTTGAGAGTACTCAAAGCAGAGCCCTGCTGGACAAGGGTTATAATAAAAAGTAAAATATCATATAGAGAAGCAGAAAGAGGGTCAAAAGACCTTTTTGTACAATAATTTCAAACTTTCGTCAACAATTGGCATATACCGTCTTAGTGGAGGGGCTCCTTGCTGCCAAGATAACATTACATATGTCGGGAGGAAGGTCAAAAGCTATCAACTGTTGCCACTCAATCTCCTCGCAAAGGGGCTGAGAGTTGACATGTTCGGGAGGAGTACCCTCCCCAGCTGCTATGACAGAAGATCCTCCCAAAAGGGAAGCCTGATTGGCGGATCAAAGCTCATTTGAAGAAGCTCTGGATACCAGACTCTTAGTGCCCAGTCTGGGGCAACAAGAATGACTTAGACCCAGTCATTCTTGATCTTCTTGAGAACTCTGGGCAGAAGTGGTATGGGTGGAAAAGGCGTACAGGATACCTCAGATCCACTTGTGACGAAAAGCTTTGCAGAGCAGTAGTCACCTTGGAAACTCCAGCTTGCAAAACTGCAGACATTGTGTGTTCTTTTCACAGTTGAACAGATCTAGCTAAGGCTCTCTCCACTGCTGAAAGAGACCTTGCACCACCTTCAACTGGAGACACCATTTGTGATCCACTACGAATCAATGGCTCAGTTTGTCCACTCTGATGTTCAGAGAACCTGCCATGTGTTAAACCACCAGGGTCATGCATGTCCAGAGGAGTAGAGCCTCCTGACAAGGGGTCCAGGACACCCCCCTGCCCTGCTTGTTGCAGTACAACATGGAGGTAGTGTTGCCCATGAACACCTGCACCAACATCCCCTTGACAGAGAGAAGAAATGCTTTCATTGCTAGCTGGATCCCTGAAGCTCCAAAAAGTTGATGTGGAGCCCGACTTCACTGGAGAACAAATGTCCTCTGATCTTCACCTCTACGAGATGGCCACCCCATACAAGGGATGGCACATCTGTCACTACTGTGTGCTCTGGTTGGGGAAGGGAGCGGGGTCTGCCTCTGACCCAAACACAGTTCACCAAGCACCACTACAGATCCTTTGTAGTTCCTTCGAGATCTGAACCATGTCCGAGAGATCCTCCTGATGCTGCACCCACTGGAACCTCAGGTTCCACTGCATCTGGCATGATTTACCAACACGATGTGAGCGACCATGAGTCCCAGCAGGCTCAGACTTATTCTCACTGAAATCCGGGATAGAGGATGAAACATTAGTATCATAACCTGAATATCCTGGACTCGCTGTTCGGGGGGATAAGCTTGAAACTGCACTGTGTCCAGAACAGCTAAGATAAAAGGGTGCATCTGAGAAGTGAGTCAGGTGTGACTTTGGCACGTTTAAGGAGAAACCCAGCAAATGCAGGAGGTCCCGCTTAATCTGGAGGTGGGAGACTACAACCTGGGGTGAAGGCACCTTCAACAGCCAGTTGTCAAAATAGGGGAAGACTGATACCCCAAACCTGCGCAGATGAGCTGTAACCACCGCCATCACCTTCGTGAACACCTATGGGGCACTGTTAAGGCCAAAGGGGAGCACGGTGAACAGAAAGTGCTTGTGGCCCAAAGGAAACCACAGGTAATGCCTGTGGATCGGCAGGATGGGGATGTGAAAATACGCATCCAGCAAGTCTGATGCTACCAGTCAGTCTCCTGTTCTAGGCCAGTCAACATGAGCCTCTTGAATTTCTTTTTTTTGAGGAAGAGATTGACAGTCCAGATGTCCAGAGTAGGGAGTAGACCTTTGTTCTTCTTCGGCATTATAAAGCAGCAGGAGTAAAAACCACTGCCTACTTCTGAAATTGGAATCTTCTCTATAGCTCCCTTGGCCAAGAGTGCTGAAGCTTTCTCTCCGAGCAATAATGGATGATCCTTCGCCAGCTGTTCTTGAGTTGGTGGTAAAGGAAGCGGGAAAGAAAGAAAGGGAAGAGCATAGACATCATGAATGATCTGCAAGACCCGTTTGTCCAATGTTATGGACCTCCAGCAGAGGAGATGATGTTGAATTCTCCCTCCAACTGGAGTGGCATAGTCTTGCAGGACAAAACTAGGAATGATTGGAGGCTGCCGTTGCCGGGGGCTGGGTGGCAGACGACTTCTGGCTACCATTTCCCAGAGGTCAGATTGTACCACGTCCTAGCACAACTTGGGGAGTTTGCACAAGACGATGGCTAGGGCATGGCTAACACGGTTGATAACCCCTTCCATTTACACAAAGGAAGGACTAGCCACAGGGTGTTACTGAGAGGTCCATGAATCTGGTCACAGGTCAAGATTCCTTGAACAGCTCCAATGCCGAGTCTGCCTTCTATCCAAAGAGATGAGTCCCATCTGAGGACATGTCAATGAGGTTTGCCTTGAAATCACCACAGAAGCCAGATGTTCTCAACTAGGTGTAGTGCCGTAAGGCCACGATCAACTAAAACCACTCTACCCAGCGAGTCAGTCATATCTAAGCCACACCTAATAGTAAACTTTGCTGAATCTCTCTCATACTTCACTGCCTGGGAGATCAAGGCCCAGGCCTCCTCCGGGACCTATGGTAGCCCTTGCTCAACTGCCTCCCATGAGTAGTGCAAGAAACGGCTCAAAGAGCACAAGGTCTTTACCGACCGCAATGCAAGGCAGGTGGAAGATAACATCTTCCTCCCAAGTGCATCCAGCCTCTTGGATTCCCTATAAGAGGAGCGGAGGGGAACGCACCATTGGACGTTGAAGCCTGAACCACCAAACTCTCATGGTCGTGGTGTTGGTTGAGAATACTTGAATCACTCAGTGCATGGCAATGGCGGCATGCTTTAGTCCTGTCCAGCAGCGCACTGGGAGAGTCCATTTATTAAATGTCTAACAAAGTGAACAAAGTGGTGAAAGGGACAAACCATATGGAACCCCGCATGTGAGTTGTGAGGTGGAGGTGGTAGCCTGGCTGATGAGGGGTGATGCCCCGAAATTGGTCCCAGGATGCTTGCTTCCAGTCCAGGGAGGACCTGGCCTGGCAGTTCAGGCTGGAATGTTCCTATGGGGTCAAGGCTGATTTGCATAAGGCAGGGTCTGAACTGGAATGGCTTGACATGGGGAGCAAAGAAACGATGGATTTAGGCAAAGAGATGGGTATGCCCAGAAGTAGGTCCCGTGCTCTCCATGCCACTGGAGTGAAGCTATGTTATGTTAAAATTACTTTTAGACCGCACTTACACCAGAAGGTTTCATGGCGCTGGTGATGAGGGGTGATGAGGGGTGATGCCCCAAAGCCAGTCCCAGGATGCTTGTTTCCACTCCAGAGAAGACCTGGCCTGGCAGTTCGAGCTAGACTGTTCCCATGGTGGAAAAGGGTAAAGACTGATTTACATATGGCTGGGTCTGAACAGGAACTGGGTCTGCTGAGGAGCAAAACAAATATGGATTTAGGCCCAGATCTCTGTACTGGGGTGAATGTTTGACATTGTGCAGCTTCTGTCCATCAATTGATCTTTTTGCCAATGAAAGATATGCAACTCCTACACCCTGTATCCCTCATTTCCTAAGCACTGATTTACAGACTTGTATGAGTCATAGCTTATGTTTGTGTGTGTGTGATGCAAAGTGCTCTAACATCCTATATTAGAAGGAGTAGGGCGATGAAGGGATGAGGGGCACCGCTGGAGGTTGTTAGAAGGAAATTCATGAAAAAGAAGATGATTGTGGGAGTGTCAACATACATCTCTGTACAGGGTGTCATCAGCGCTAAAGCCATCCCTGGATTGCTAAAGTATGTATATATAACCAAGCTATATTGAAAACGGAAAATTTTACCATGCTCTGTAAATGAGAAGGAATTTCAAACTGGAGGCTAAAAATGAAGTTGGTATCCTAAGGTTGACTCGCGTAAACAGCAAAAGTACTTCAAATAGCAATATGGATGATTGGTGGTCTCAAATGAAGCACTAGTATGTTGTGACAGAAAGATAGGGTGCATAAATGGAAGAAACTACAAAGCAGTATGGCGGAGCATAGCATATAGTTTTGTTGTTTAGAAATAATGCCTACTTCTGAAAAGCAACTATAACACATACAATTACGGGGGACCCTAGGGCTAGTTTAATGGCCATGCTCTGGGTACACGCCCTACCGAACATTCACTACAACAAGGGTACCAGAGGGTCAAAGTCTTAACAAGGAATATTGGATAATGGTTGAGAATTATTACCACTAGCTATACCACAACTCTTCTTTGTGAAATAGACGTGAGTCAAACTAGTGTATGGTCGCTAACACCCATCAGTCACCACTTGGAACCGCCCTTCATCATTTGGGGTTCTGAGGACCAACACACGACATGGTCTGATCTCTATCAGGAAAGGGCCTAATAGATAATAAACGGTCCCTCCTGTAGGCAGGGTGGGGTCACCATTTGGTAAATGGAAGAAACTACAAAGCAGTATGGCGGAGCATAGCATATAGTTTTGTTGTTTAGAAATAATGCCTAATTCTGAAAAGCATCAAACTTCCCATTAAAAAATTATTTTAATTTTTGTTTGTAAATTAAAGAAAATATTTAATACATTGTGTATGTGTTTGACATATACTTATGTTTGTAGTTATGCATTTTTTTTAGCTTTACATCCTAGAAACTGTTTAGGCAGGGGTCCCCAGTTTCCACTAGTGATTCGTTGGGGGCGGGGGGTTCCATGGAAGTCAAAAGGTTAAGAACTACTGCTCTAAGTTAAGTCTGACTGCTCTGTGCTGAGTTACCAGAGGGTTGAGCGCAGGTTAATTTGGGGTTTGCTTGTACCTTACCATGACAAGGATTGTGGTTGCTGCATGACCAGGTCTCAAAATCAATTTCTCATACCTCCCTACCAACACCCTCCCTCCTATCACCCCTGTTGAGGTTATAGAAAAAGCCTTGAAAACACTGCCTGCTGAAATTTCTCAAATTGACATTTCTCTGGCTCTATCAACTTATGCTTAGTAGGTAGTCACAAAATGCAGCTGAATCTATTGAGGAGCCCACAAGGCAAAAAGATCTCAATGACACTGGACAAGCAAGCAGTAATTTTCTATCTGATAGTCTACTGGGAGGCTACAGTTTCTCATATTTTTCTCCCAGTTCATTGTGTTCCCAGGTTAGTTTTCCCATAGTCAGTAATCACCAGGGTTTACCATCCCGTCCCTGCACAGTCGGAAGACTGCCGACTTCCATCTCTGTACGATTAACGGTTTAGTTGTGAGCAGCGTATTAGGTATAAGTCTCTAATCAGACAGGAAAAGGTTTAGTATATCAGCAGATCTGTGCCGACGTTGCAGGGGACAGGGTGATTATGGCTCTTAAGAGGATGGATGGAATACTTCAGTGTGCTAGCTTCCTCCACAGAATCGGTCTATCTACTTTGTCAAATGCTGTAGTGAAATCTATAAAGCAGCAGAAGAGTCAGAGTTGTTTGTGTTGGGCAGCTTGCTGACAGGGCAGCTAGTGCGATGATATTGCCAGTAGTGGCTGCTCCTCCATGAAAGCCTGTTTTAGAAAATGGGAGCAGCACATTTTCTGCAACCCAAGTTTCCAACTCTTTTAAAAGAATTTGTGCATAAGCTTTTGCCTCTAAGTCTAGCAGGGCTATTTGGCAATCGTTGGTTGCCCCTGAGGGGTCGCCTTTCTTAAATATTGGGCATAGAGTTGGCCCTCTCCAGGCTTCTGGGACTTGCCCTGAACTGAAGGCAGAATTAAAAAGCAGAGTTGAAAGGGCTGCCACTCCTCTGGCGTACATTTAAAGATGCCAGCTGGAAGACTGTTGGGGCCTGCCGCTCCGTCCCCTTTCATATCTATAATGAGTTAATGTGTTTGTTATGTTGAAATTGACTCCAGTTGGCACTCTGGAGACTGTGGGGTGGGCCCTCGTTTTCCAATGCAGGTTGCAATTAAGTGGTTCCCGGTAAATTTGCCAGATACCTGCCTCTCCCATCCAGCTTCTGAGACTCAATTTTCCCTTGTTGGGTTCAGTGCTTTTAGTTTGTTAACATATCTCCAGAAGCGGGTAGATGATCTCTCCTTGAACATCCTATATAGCACTAGCCATTCTATTTCTACAAGAGCCATCTAGGCTTCCCAGGCAGTTTTTTTTGTGCTTCTCGTGAAACTATACCCATTATTACGTTTTTTTACTTGTGGAGTTTGATTTGCATTTGTCGGAGGCTTTTCCTTAGATTTTTCCATTGTAAGTTGATACCCTGGTTATGCTGCTATTTATGGAGGGTGCTTTGTGGTGGCTTAGTGAGGTGGTGATAGCTGCGGGAACCCAGAATGGCATCTAATAATTCTTAAGTCAGTCCGCCCCATTGATTTAAAATCGCCTCCCAGTTAAGATGTTGTTAATTTTGGTCAACTTATTATGCCATGTAAGAACCTGAGCAGATTGTGTGGGATGCCATTTGATTCTCCTGACCAGGGTCTTTGTTTCTGCTCCTGTTGAACTACCTGATGTCTACCTGCTGCTGGGATCCAGAGGTCCAATGTTAAGCCTAAGTGGTTATGGTCACTTTCTTCTCGATTTGTTATTTCGAAGTTGAGCAAGTGGTCTGCCAGGTGAGGGGGTCATCAAAATATAGTCAATTATTAATAAGCCCTTGAATGTGACACAGGACCTGTTTTCAGAGTCGAGCATGACTTCACTTGGTCCGCTGACCTTAGGTAAAAAGAGGCAAGTAATCCATTAGCTTGTTCCTGTTGTTTGTTCATTTGAGTCGTTTCGGGATCTATGCCCAGGGACTTCAAACTAAAATCCCCATCAATCACTGCTTCGTGAGAGGGGTGAGACAGAAGAATCTTTCCTAAACTGGTAAAAAGGCAGTCAATTTCGCATGATTTCAGGGGTTTTCAGGGGTTAAAATAGGAATTAATGAGAAGCAGTGAGAAGGCCTTCTGACCAAACATTAGCTCGTTTATTAGTACTACTTGCACCCCCAGTTGTTTTGGTTATGTGGGGGTCACCTCAATATTGGCTGTTTGCTTTATAAAACTTGAAAGGCCCCATAATGGCCTCCGAAATAATCTTGTTTGTGCGGCAGGTTTGAAGAGTTTGTTAAAGCTGTATGATACTGTGGTTTCAGCGCCCAAGTTTCCTGTAGGCAGATGATGTTGCTGTTTTGTAAGTATGCTCGTCCAGATTTCGATGTCAAGGTGGATTTCAGTCCAGCGACACTCCATGAGGTGATTTTCAGCTCATGCTCCTTCGTGGATTTCCAGTCTGCAGACGGGTTGGTTGTGCCAAAGCTCTTGGGGGGCGCTAGGAATAGGTTTCATGGGTGCAGCTGTGAGAGCTGGTCAGCAGGCTCCGACCTACGAGATTCATCTATGCTAATGGTTTCCCCCCCTGTGCTGAAAAACGCAAATACCAGTGTTACATGACGAGCTGGGCTCGTCATCAGCGTGCGAGGAGGCTACACCATGACGAGCTCAGCTCGTCATCAGCCTGGAAGGGGTTAACTAACATTTCTGTGGTTGTTAACATAGGATACTACCAAGGAGATTGATGCATTTGAATTAGTTGGCAGCTAGTCGTGGGTAGCACCCCAGGCACCCTTCAGTATACTGCTGCATTGTACTATGGGGTCCTTTAAAAGTAATATATGAGGATATGTTCTGGTGAGGATAGTTTGTGAAGCTCAATACCCCATCCCTCAAAGATGTGTGCTTATCTCAGAATGGCATCCCTGATGGCGGTAGACCCCCTTTGCAATTGTGGTCTCTGATTACCCTTTTCCGGGAGTTTGAGCAAATCTTACAAAAATTAGGTCAGTTGATACTAGCTGTTTCATGAAAGGCATGTGTTGTAATAAACTGAGCAAATGTCCACTGTTCAGTGTGTCCAGGGGGGCATTAGACGTAAAATGTAAGATGAATGCCAAGCCTGCCTCATCATTTCCTCATTTCTGTCTACCCCTGATCATCCTAATGTTGTGGTAGTTTCATCTGCCATCCACCACTGCGAAGCGTTGGTTATGGCGCTGGTGTCTCTTAGAAGATCCTTGAACTGAATGTTTATAAGGGAGCTGCTTTGGTATATCGTTCTGACTTTACCCCCAGAGTTATACCCCACAGTAAGGGGGTGGGTCTGGTGGTGTTTTTTCCTTGCTGTCCCAGATTCTGGATTTGAGTCAGTTGGATAGTTACTTAGGGTACCTTTAGTGTCCCCTTTGAGTGGGTCAAGCACCAGGTTGCCATGAACTTGAGCAGAGGCTCGCCGAGATCTTTCATGGTTGCCTGGCCAATTGAAGAGTTGAGTCCACCTGCTTATATGCCATTGGACAGGGCGTAAAAGGCATGGTGGTGATGCCTATCTGGTGAGCTGCTCCTTGTTGTACTACTCCTTCTGAGTTGGAAAAGGGGGTAGATTTCTGTGTGGATGGTACCCCCCTCATCCAAACTGGTGTTTCCCTGGTGAGCCTTGTTACTTAAGGGAACCTCAGAGTTGGTTCTGGTTCTTGATTGGACATCAGAGGTATTCCAATTTGTGGTTCTTGTTCGTGAAGAGTTTGCCATCTTGGTGGGTGTTACTGTAGTTTCTTGTATGTTTATGACTGACAGGGTGTTTCATTTTGTTTTCTTTGGCTCTCCATTCTGTTGCATGGGGATTCGTAGGGCTATCTTGTGAGCTTATGTTTTCCGTGAGTCCACTAGGTCGTTTGGACTCTCGATTGAAGATCGAGAAGAGGTCGGGTGGATGTGCTTGATGAGTTATATGCCACAACTATCGGCAATCTGCATGTTGTTTGGTGATGTGTTTTTGAGAGTTTTTTAAACTTCTATTTTGCTCTTCACGAGAATGTAGGCAGGATCAGAAACCCCTCTGAGAGCAAAGGTTTGGGGTCTAGAAGGGGGACTTTTTCATCCATGAGCAGATGATCTGTGGGCTCCTGGTGACTAGTAAGGGTCCCTTGTTCAGGCTTTACTAGAAGATGGTCTGCTGGTTTGGTTATTGGGGATAGCACTGGATCCTCTATCAAGGGGAGGAAGGGCCTGAACAGGAGCACATGGTATCCCGCAAGCAGCACCCAGTCCTAGCTGGGCCGCTTCTACAGGAATTCCTGGTTCACACTCCGCCACAGGCAGCCAATGCCATTGTGCTTGGGCTCTCTCCCTAAGTGCTCCAATTGGTGCTGACTTTCACCCAGGCCGGAATACTGTAACCACTAGAGCACCGGACCCGTCAAGCCTGCTGGGCTGCCGAGTAGCCCACATGGTCCCGCACACAGTACCGTACAGCCGCTTGGCACGGTGGTAGAGGGATAAAAACATATCAAGTTCAATGAGGAGTCATGTTTTGAACTGACATTTACCTTGCCAACACCCCCCAGCCTTGCAAGAAATGCATACGCTTAACTATAAAAGCCCTCTCCTTGATAGCCATCCTCCACTCCCTCATTCAGTTTGAATATATAGATCTTCTGGAAGCTTGATACTAGCAACATGGTTTTTGTGATCTATCATGGAATAGTCATGAACTTCATTTAGGGGTCGCCAGAGGTCGCAACTGCAACCCCTGGCTTGTCCCTAGCTACCACTGGCACTGCCCTTGCGACCCCTGGGCCCTCTGTTTGCAAGGGCAGAGCATGAAAAGATGATCCAGTGTTCTTTTTTAAAATGTAGTTTTTTGTAAAGGACCCCACCTTGGCTCATAGAACACTATTAACAATTATAGTTGGAAGTGTTATAACTTTGCCTGTCACCTAGCCACCCTGTCACGGCTCCTTATGCCCCCTGCATGACCAAGGCTTTTCTTTGGCTGTTGTTGGTCTGGGTGTAACATTTGACACTATAAAATGTTCAGAAAGCATGGTAGAGACATCGCCGTGTTTAAAGATGTGTGTCTCTAAAACAGCGAGAGAATATCGGTGGAGAAACCACTGTATAGAAATGTGCATAAATCTTCAAGTGTAATTATCTGCGGGGATTATAATTCATTCCCTTCAGAGTTTCAGCTTGGGTAAAACTAACTCACAGTCAATTGTAGTCAGGTTTTACTGAATGTACAAGGTGGAACTGTAGAACTGATTTATGCCTCCCAATTCAAAAAGTACAATACAATGCTGACGCTAAGGGACGGCTAAGAACAAGGCTAATTTGACTTCCTCTAAACAGAGCACATTAGAATCCCTGAGGTCCTATATGGGGATGGGGAGATACTGGGTGATTCTACCTGTAGCTCATTGAGTCAAGGGAAAAAGGCAAGGTGAGGCAAGGCGAGTGACGAGTCATACCTGCTGTGGTCAACACCGCCATAGCTGTTCACCTCTGTTTGAGCTAATCATGGGGAGGGCAGTATGGAGGAGACAGATTTAGCACAGCCTAAAGAAGAATGAAGATTCCACACAGTCTTTTCTATGTACAGAAAAGAATGGAATATTTTGCACAGCCAAATGCAGTGACTGAGGACTTTCACAACCCAGTAGTAGGCTGCATTTAGGGTAAAGAATAGTATGGCAACCACAGAGTTTACAGAGCCCTCAGTATTAAGATTGGGCAGGACAAGTAAGTGGTAGTCAGCAATGGGAAAGTTGGACTTTTGAGTGAACACAATGAGGATACAGAAAACATGTTCTACTTCTGGCCACCAGTGTGTGTTGCATTGTACACTCATGACGCTGAAGAGAATGTGCACACATCTATGCCCATAACCTTCAACTATTTCACTGTCCAATGTAATGCTGAGTGTTTACTGTATTCAACAGTAAAATATATAAAGATGATCCTAAAACATGGCCACAGATTATTTTTATTCCAAATTCTTAGGAGGTCACAATTGGCGCCACAGCTCTTATAACTGCTGACAAGTGTTTATGAAATCCATCGGGAGGACTGTGTGAAGTACTTTAAGTACCACATAATAGCCCTGCAAAGTGTAGCCACGCGAAGCCATCTTAGGATAGCTGTTCCTGGCATGTGATGATGCTGACATTGCTCCTAATAATAAGCGCTTGTGTCTAGCATGTAGTTAGTATGTGATGTTATCTCAGCAGTCATGCTTGCATCTGAAAAATGCAGGAATCTGCACATCACAAGTTTGAACCCATACAAGGCTTACTCGGCCCTCCATATATTTGAGGTGAGTAATCTGAAAACCACTCAATTGGGTAATAGTGACAGATGTTATTTACAGCTTTTTTTAAACTGAAGGATTGTGATAGAAAAACAAATCATTATGGAGACTCACCTATGATGAGCAATATGAACTGAAATGTGTGACGTTAAGTTGGAATAATTGGGTAAAAAAGCTACAAAGTGCAAATTTGTAACCCTATGTTTTCAAACATTTCTTGAGCTGGGAATACTTAAATCTTTCCTAAATTACTCACATTTACTCAGTTGGTGTAATATGGGGTTGGTCTAACAAGACTTTTCAGCGCTTTTTGTTCCCAGTCTATTCTTGTCTAGTTCTGCTGCTGTATCAGAGGATGAGCATGACCCATATGAGCTGAAGTGGGTAAAGGTTAGTGTTTGTGTCATTATCTGTGCAGCTTGCCTAGTGTGCAAATGTATCCAAAATATGAAAATGTGTATTAACCGATCCAACGATATGCTTAAAAAAAGCGAGGAGTGTTTTTCTATGAAGCACATGTTAGAGAGGTATGGCTAGCTTTCAAAGTTATAAATAAACTAAAGTTTCTGCAAGGAGGTCTTTCTATGTAGTTTTTGTTTTCGATTCAAAATGAGATCAGCGGGCTCGTCTTGTTCTTTAGCTTATAGTGTGCTGCATATATGATACATTCTGCAATGAGATCTGGCTCTAGCATGTTCTAGTGCTTCGCAGCAGAGTAGTTTGGCCATCAGTTACCGATTCCATCTGCAGGGCGGTTTAGCTCTGGAGCCGAAACCAATGTGGATTGCCATTTCATGCCCCCAGTGCATTGCACAAAAGATCTGAACTAAAAACTATAGTGGGTTCCCCATAAAAAGAATCACATGCTACAAGGTGGAATGAGGCCAAAGATTCTCATCCCAAGTCATTAGGCTGTGGCTGAAACGGTGTTTGACATTATCAGCACTACCACTGTTTCCAATAAACAAGGCAATCAACTATTTCCAGTACCCAAGAAATTGCTGAGCTAGTCTTGGATGTAAAGTAGAGAGAATACATTGCACGCAGAAGGGCATAATGTGTGCAGGTCTGGTGTTGCTTCCTCTTGGCTGTTTCTTGCATGGGAACACGTTTAGCTTGTGAAATCAGGAAACTAAAATATGACCGGTACATATGAAACGACTGCAAGTCAAGATCTTAGTCAATGCTTGGCCTTAAGATCCTTAATTTATGATAAATGTGACTGACTCTGTGGCAACCCATTAGGTCAATCTCAGTCACTAGTCTGAACATGTTACGCCATTACTTTTACAGTGCTGTTCCCTTTGACTGATACTGCTGGTTTAAGTAAATCTGTTAATTCACACTCTCTGTACACTTATTTTAAGCATAGTTTCATTATAGTCAATTTTCTTTTTAACTCCTCCCCTGCTGGTGACGGAACCACTCCACGGGGTCCGGGGCAGGAGAAGCTAGGTGCCGAGCGGGTGCCAGGCGTTGGGGCGGTGTGCCATTATCGCCTCCACCCACCTCCCGAGACCCATGGGGCGTGGATCTTTTTCTACACAAACCATACAGGTTTCTCTGAGTGGAGGTAAATCCCACAACTTGCGGTTTGTGTTTTGTTTTGCACCTTTTTACACATAGCACAATTTTTAACTTTCACGTCCTTTGGTCAGGGTGAGCCTTAGCGCGCCCATTAAGCATGGGCGAATTTTGCGGATCTCGCGTTCGCGAATTTTGCGGATTTGCGAACTCGCAATCCGCAAAATCCGCGAATTCCCGCGAATTTGCGGATTTTTTTTTTTTTGTGTTCGCCCGTGTTTCTGCCAGTTCGCGAGGGTTTTTACAATTTCGCAATTTGCGAACTTACCTGTCGGGTCGCAAGTTTTGCGAACTTGTTGTTTCTACGTGTCCAGCCTGTTTGGGACACTCTTCTTCATCACTGCCACTCTCTGTCACCACTGCCACTCTCTGACTACTCATGCCACCCTCTGGCCCACCCATGCCACCCTCTGTTTCATCACCACACCCTCTGGTTGTCCAGTGTACATTATTTTCGGCAAAGCAAAGCACACCTTCCCTGCCTCAAGTGACCTGAATTAATTTGGGGCTGATTAATGTGTCACAGAATATTTTTTTAGCTGGCACCTGCTTCCTTAGTGCGCCCTGATTAGTGATCTTTTGCACTTGCTAAGTGCTTTCATTGTTGCAAAATTAGTTACAACACCTGCCCTGCCCCAACTGACAATAATGAATTAGGGGCTGAATAATGGATTTTAACTTCCAGCCTGGCTCCTGCTTGTCTCCCTTCGCTGTAATTCAGGACCTTTGTGGCATATGTGTAACTATTCTGAGGTTCAGAGCAGGGTCACATAATAGTTGCAACTGGCAACTGAACTCTGGAGGGGCCCCTCAGGAAGCACTACAGGAAATGGCTACTAATGATGAGCCTGAACTTTTGAACCTGGCAAGTAGTTTCAGTTTTGCTAAGATCGTATTTCTGCAATTTAGCACTTATTCGCGGGGCGCGAAGTTGTACTGGGAAGCCGCGAACTCACGCGAACAGTGCGAGCAGTGCGAGCAAAATCCGCTGCTCGCGGATTTGCGGATTTTGCGGGAGATTCGCGAATCTCGCGGATTGCGGATTTCCCGAAAATCCGCAAAATCCGCGAGCGAAACGGATTTTCCGCCCATACCTAGCGCCCATACCGCCAAGGTACACGCTACATGGTCCTGACGAATGCCCACGTAATACTTACACCTATAAAGGGCAGAAACATGTTGACCCCACTTTAAGTGGAAACTCCGATCATAATTGGTGTACTTTTTCCACACATAACTTTTTAACCATGTCTAACCTGACCAGTAAATAAATAATTTTGATTGGTACAGTATTGGACATTTTTAACATCACTTTTCACATCACTGTCACGAAATCCAGCTCCACAGTAATCTGGCGTTGTAGCACACCAGGGAGGCACTCGGCTTCTCCTGGTAAGCCCGATGATGAAGCATGTCACCAACCAGGTTGGTGAGTGAGGGCTTCTCATAACACCCTTGAAGGTTTCCAATGTGTCAACAAGGGGGTATCTTCCTAAAGTCTTTCCTTACAGTCTTTGCCTCTGTGTTTCTCCATTGAGACACCTTGCATATGACACTCTTCTTTTGTTTTGTATAACTAACCCGGGGGACTAAGAGTGTCTCTCACCCTCTCTCTCTCTGATTGTTTTTTGACGGAGCCACTCCGTAATCAGCCGCAGTCGCGCTGTGCTGATGATGGAGTGGTTCCGTCACGGCCCGCTCGGCATGCCTGCGCGGCGCGGAATACGCGCCTGCGCTGAGCGTTCCTTTGAGCGGGCGGGCCGTGACAGAACCGCTCCGTCATGAGCACAGCGCGACCGCGGCTGGTGACGGAGCGGTTCCGTCACCAGCATGGGTGCGCTGTGCGGCCCACCCACCCCCTTAGAACTGCAGCGGAATAGCCGCCGCAGCGAAGGGGTTAAAGGGGATACTAAGATGTCAAGCCTCCCAAGTCTCTGTAGTTTTCCGTACTACAAATGAAGCTGTAGTGGATAATTTCTCAGTAAGACCAGCCATCTGAAAGAGTATTCGAAAATGCGTCCTCATTGCTTTGTCCTGGCCATAATCTTGTAGTTTCCGTTTATTTGCCTTTTTTTTTTACCTAGGTCAATAAATCAGGTACTTTCTCTTCTCTGGGCCTTTATTATGTATCCCTCCTCTCTTTTAAACATCAAGGCTTTAAAGACCATGTTATTTTAGCATGACACAACTTTTCTGGTCCTCTGTTTTCCTGTAACTAATATGCACATTCAAGGAGTTGTAGCCTTGGTTTGCTTCAGTTGAGCTACTTGGACAAGCGTACTCAATAGTTTAGAAAAAAGCCAAGTCTTGAAAAGTGATAATGTCCTGACAATTGCATTAAACATCTCATATTTTGAATGAGGTGAGACAGTGCTGAGTATTAGAGGGCAAACGAGAGCATGGAAATAGTGCACTAAGCATTAGGGAATATAACAACACACGGGAGGATGCCCTTTTAAGGTTAAACTTATTCATGAAGGGGGAGAACGGCGAGACAAAATGGCCGCTCCTTAGAGCCGCCCGTGACACCGAGGAATGGCCGGTCCTGAAGGGAATTCTTCTAAGCAACGATGCGGCGGCCCGAGCATGTGCACACACATCAGAGGCATTGTGGAGCGCTGAGGCAAGTGTTTAGATCTGTAAACGGTTTATTTAAGCGCTGTTCACTCTTTTTCCCCTGCCTTTGGGGCGTCCTGCATTACGGCTGCCATTTTGCTAGCTTTTCTCTCATACTTTCTTCAGATCTCAGCGCTTCTGAAATGCTCTTTTGGTTGATTGTTTTTGGCTAATTGAGCGATTTTCACTACATAAAATGCTGATTTTTATAAAAATCTTCAATTTTACAATGGAACATTATTTTTTTTTCCTGAATGTCTTTAACTTCTCCTCAAAAGTGATAGATATTACTCATGCAGGAAAATATAGTCACTGTCCTCACTTGAATTAATAGAGCAAATTCCAATTCTAAAGCAGTATTTGTACATACTGATCCCTGGATTCTGATAGATCAATTTATTGATTCTTGTGGAAATACACTGCTTTACTTCGGCGTTATTTCTCCATCACAATATTCTTCTTTTGGAATACATTTAAATAATCATCAAGCTGCTTTAAACATGGATTCCATGCACCCAAACAAGCCACATGGGTCTGCAAGCTCTAATACTAATGGTCGCAAAGACTCTGTCGGCAATACCAACAAACAATTCGAAGAGGATTCGTCCTGCCCAACTAAATCACCTCTTCCTCTGACTATAGAGGACTTTATGGATGAACTGAGAAATATTTGACCTTTTATGAGGGACACCACCGCAACGCTTCAAAGAATCGAAGAGAAATGGACTGGTCTGGAATCAATGCTTTCTGAGGTTGATCAGAGGAGCAGTGAAGCACAAGATGGGGTCGCTAAAGTAGATATTTTATATAGATAGTTTGTTCAACTGAAGAAAACAACAGAAGATTTGGTAAATAGAAAAAGGCGCAACAACCTACAAGTTTGTGGAATTCCGAAAGGTTCTGAAGGTTCTGACATGATCTTTTTCTGAAGATTCACATTCCTCAGACTGTTGGTATGCCAAAATCTACAGATCTAAACATTCAAAGGGCTCACAGGAGAGGCCCTCACAATGAGTCATCCTCATACAAACCTTGTGGAATTATGTCCTACTTTCTTTTATATTCTGATTTAATGGCAATTTCTAATGCTGCTAAACAATGTAAAGAGATGCTCTGGTCTGGTCAAAAAATCTTCTTCAGTCAAGACGTCTCGAAGCCCACTGCCAATCACCGAAAAGAATTTCTAGACCTCAGACCAACCTTGCGATCCATGAATGCCCGTTATGGCCACATTCATCCCTGCTTTTTCAAAGTAACATATAAAGACAGAACTTTGCAGAACTTTCACTTTTGAGGACCCTGCAGGGCTCAAGAAAATTATTAACATGCACAAAGGAGAAGCTATGGAACTTAGTAAAACCTAATTGCTCTCTCACATGTTCTCTCTCTTTTGACCCACAGGTTCCTTACAGTATCTTGTTTGACACTGATATTTTCATTCGCGTTGTCCATCTGTCTTGTTGCCCATGCTTCACCCCGTTGGGTTATCTCCCTAAATGTTCGGTAAGTTCCCTTCCACCGTGTTGGTTATGTCTTTTCTTTTTTTTCTCATTATTACGGTTCTCTGATTATTTGTTTAAATTGAATATATTCTTTCTCGGTGTCCCTCTTTGGAGCAGCTTCTGTCTTTTTTGCCCCCGCCCCATATCAATGTTTTTTTACGTTTGTTACTGTCATGGCTAAAGTCCTTTGGCTTTTTGTCATCTTCACTCCGGATACGCTTCAAGGGAGACTGCGTTCCCCTTTTGCTCCTCCTGCCCATTTCCCACATCCTATCCTTTTTCTCCACCTCTTTCCTTTCCTCTTGGCTCTTTAGTATAATACAGCTTCTCTTTCTACTTACAGATCTGTTCTTGTGGTTCTTTATTATTTCTCACCTTGTGTGTCTGGTCTTGTATATCATGTTTACTGTTTTCTTTCCCAATATATCTCTAATTTCTTATTTTCTCTACTTTTTTGGTCTATTTCTGTTTCTCCCTTTGTCTGTACACTTTTCCTCAGGACTTGTATCACTATCCGTCATCCTGGTTTTTGCTGATCAATTATTTTACTTATTCTAAATGTCATGTATATTTTTTTATAACTTTGTATAAGTTCTTTTGATGAGTGGTCTACGTATTATCTCATGGAATGTCAAAGGTATCCGTAACCCTGTTAAAAAACAATGTGTATGATCCCACCTTGCGAAATTGAAATGCCATGTAGCGCTATTGCAAGAAAAGCATCTGAAGGAGCAATATTCACTCTCCTTGTGTAAACTATGGGTTGGAAATGGTTTTGTTTCCCAGCAGTTAATAATAAGAATGGTGTAGTAATCCTTTTTCACAAGTTGTTAAATGTTCTTTTCCTAAATAAGGTTAAGGATAACAACAGTAGATGGCTTTTACTGAATATTAAAGTACACAATACTCAATTTTCTATGGGTACTGTCTATGGTCCTAACAGTATAGATTTAGTAATTTGGAATTACTTTTCTACTCTCCTTTCTTCTCATGCCTAAGAAAATTTGATTTTGGGAGGTGACTGCAACCAACTTATGGACCCCTTCTTAGACTGGAAATCTCAAAACAAATTTATCCCTAACAGACTGCAAAAGCCTTTCTATAAATCTAGAGGGTTGATAGATGTTTGGAGAATTTCTCACTATGATATCTTGAAATTCACTTTCTTCTACCCTGCTCATAGTTCTCAAACCCGAATAGACTACATCAGCGGTTCCCAAACTTTTGACTCCTGAGGACCCCTACTGAATCACTACTGGAAGCCGGGGACCCCAAAGCAATTTGTACAATTTAAATTTATTTTTAAAATCGCCTTTTGAAGCAGAGCCAATTTCAAGAGGGAGACAGCCTGAATTAGGTCTATTGGCATGGACATGTATGCATACAGCAGTGTAATATTTAGTGGTACAAGTCTCCTGCTCTCAGTCATAGCAGCACCTCTACATTCTTACTCAATTTTCTATAGGTACTGTCTATGGTCCTAACAGTATAGATTTAGTATTTTGGAATTACTTTTCTACTCTCCTTTCCTCTCATGCCTAAGAAAATTTGATTTTGGGAGGTGACTGCAACCAACTTATGGACCCCTTCTTAGACTGGAAATCTCAAAACAAATTCATCCTTAACAGACTGCAAAAGCCTTTCTACAAATCTAGAGGGTTAATAGATGTTTGGAGAATTTCTCACCATGATATCTTGGAATTAACTTTCTTCTCCCCTGCTCATAGGTCTCAAACCCGAATAGACTACATCAGCGTTTCCCAAACTTTTGACTCCTGAGGACCCCTACTGAATCACTACTAGAAGCCGGGGACCCCTAAGCAATTTGTACTATTTAAATTTCTTTTTAAAAACGCCTTTTGAAGCAGAGCCAATTTCAAGAGGGAAACAGCCTGAATTGGGTCTATTGGCATGGACATGTATGCATACAGCAGTGTATTATTTAGTGGTACAAGTCTCCTGCTCTCAGTCATAGCATCACCTCTACATTCTCATTCTAGAGCCTTGGAGTGGTGACCCTTCCTTACAGCAGCTGGTTGAATGATTGTGAATTATTAGCATTTTTACTTATTCACAGTTTAAGAAGGTCTAAAATATTATACAATTATGAAGCTTTTTATAATAAAGACATGCCCCAAGGAGCAACGAATATTGTGAAAATTCTAACAAGATAGTGCATAAAGCGATGAGACCACAGTGTACAGAGCAAATTCAAGATCTATATTAGGAGTTCATCATGGAAGTGCAAGAGATGGCAGGAAGGTATCTGCACAGGAGGCATATTGTTTCAGCGAGATCATGGAACAATGCTATGCCAATTACCATAAACCCCTGTTAGACATAATCTTTAGTCACAGACAGCAGAACAACATTTTACTACCAAGGGGTGAGCAGTGCAGTTAAGGCATATTTCAGAGAGGCCTCGCGTGTCACCTGACATGACCCTCTCCTGTTAGGATTCCCACTGCCCCGTCCCTTGCCAACAACAAACTGCAAAGGCTACACAGAATAAGAGCTTGATATGCCTGAATATGAAAGCTTGACAGCACACATAATCCACCCAAGGGCTTGTGGAAAGTGAGCAATCAGACAGCAGCACGAAAATCCTACTGCTGATCCTGGCTGCATCTATTTTTATCTGCCTGCCAAGTAACAGTAACTTATACACATGTGCCTTTCAACGCTTTATTGCTTTTATTGTATTGCCTGTATTTTTATTGCTGTGTCTGTGCGTGCTGTTGTCTGTCTTCCCCTGCTGCCTGTACGTGGTCCGTGCCCCTTTTTCTCCCCTCTGTTCCCCTCGCTGTCCCGTGCTCTCTCTGCCCGGTCTTTCCTTCTGTACCCCTCGCTGCCCCGTGTCTCTGCCCGGTTTTCCCTTCTGTTCCCCTCGCTGCCCCCGTGCCTCTCTGCCCATTCTGCCTTCTGTTCTTAGATGCCCCTATATTTCTGTATTCTGTACTTTGCCATAGTGGCACTCGTTTTTTGTGCCTGTCTGCCCTTTGTGCCACTCGATTTTTTTCCCTCGTTTTTGTGCCCCTTTTGTCTCCTGTTCCACTTGTTTTTCCCTCGTTTTTTGTGCCTTTCTGCCCTCTGTTCCCCTCGTTTTTTGTGCCTTTCTGCCCTCTGTTCCACTCGTTGTTTATGCCTTTCTGCCCTCTGTTCCACTGGTTTTTTGTGCCTTTCTGCCCTCTGTTCCACTCGTTTTTCCCTCATTTTATGTTCCTTTCTACCCTCTGTTCCACTCGTTTTTCCCTCGTTTTTTGTGCCTTTCTGCCCTCTGTTCCACTCATTTTTCCCTCATTTTTTTGTGCCCTTCTGCCCTCTGTTCAACTCGTTTTTTGTGCCTTTCTCATTTTTTGTGCCTTTCTGCCCTCTGTTCCACTTGTTTTCCCCTCGTTTTTTGTGCCATTCTGCCCTCTGTTTCACTTGTTTTTTGTGCCTTTCTGGAATCTGTTCCACTCTTTTTTCCATCGTTTTTTTGCCTTTCCGCCCTCTGTGCCTCTCGTTTTTCCATCATTTTTTGTGCCTTTCTGCCCTCTGTTCCACTCGTTGTTTGTGCCTTTCTGCCATCTGTTCCACTGGTTTTTCCCTCGTTTTTTGTGCCTTTCTACCCTCTGTTCCACTCGTTTTTCCCTAGTTTTTGTGCCTTTCTGCTCTCTGTTCCACTCATTTTTCCCTCGTTTTTTTGTGCCCTTCTGCCCTCTGTTCAACTCGTTTTTTGTGCCTTTTTCGTTTTTTGTGCCTTTCTGCCCTCTGTTCCACTTGTTTTTCCCCTCATTTTTTTGTGCCATTCTGCCCTCTGTTTCACTCGTTTTTTGTGCTTTTCTGGCCTCTGTTCCACTCTTTTTTCCATCTATTTTTGCGTTTCCGCCCTCTATGCCCCTCGTTTTTCCCTCATTTTTTGTGCCTTTCTGCCCTCTGTTTCACTCGTTTTTCCCTCGTTTTTTGTGCCTTTCTACCCTCTGTTCCACTCGTTTTTCCCTTGTTTTTTGTGCCTTTCTACCCTCTGTTCCACTCGTTTTTCCCTTGTTTTTTGT
Source organism: Lissotriton vulgaris (assembly GCF_964263255.1). Classification (NCBI taxonomy): domain Eukaryota; kingdom Metazoa; phylum Chordata; class Amphibia; order Caudata; family Salamandridae; genus Lissotriton; species Lissotriton vulgaris. The sequence goes on from NC_141698.1 coordinate 470,226,231, forward strand.
GCCTTTCTGCCCTCTGTTCACTCATTTTTCCCTTGTTTTTTGTGCCCTTCTGCCCTCTGTTCCACTCGTTTTTTGTGCCTTTCTCGTTTTTTATGCCTTTCTGCCCTCTGTTCCGCTTGTTTTCCCCTTGTTTTTTGTGCCATTCTGCCCTCTGTTCCCCTCGTTTTTTGTGCCTTTCTGCCCTCTGTTCCACTCGTTGTTTATGCCTTTCTGCCCTCTGTTCCACTGGTTTTTTGTGCCTTTCTGCCCTCTGTTCCACTCGTTTTTCCCTCGTTTTTTTTTCCTTTCTACCCTCTGTTCCACTCGTTTTCCCCTCGTTTTTTGTGCCTTTCTGCCCTCTGTTCCACTCATTTTCCCCTCGTTTTTTTGTGCCCTTCTGCCCTCTGTTCAACTCATTTTTTGTGCCTTTCTCATTTTTTGTGCCTTTCTGCCCTCTGTTCCACTTGTTTTCCCCTCGTTTTTTGTGCCATTCTGCCCTCTGTTTCACTTGTTTTTTGTGCCTTTCTGGAATCTGTTCCACTCTTTTTTCCATCGTTTTTTTGCCTTTCCGCCCTCTGTGCCTCTCGTTTTTCCCTCATTTTTTGTGCCTTTCTGCCCTCTGTTCCACGCGTTGTTTGTGCCTTTCTGCCCTCTGTTCCACTGGTTTTTCCCTCGTTTTTTGTGCCTTTCTACCCTCTGTTCCACTCGTTTTTCCCTAGTTTTTTGTGCCTTTCTGCTCTCTGTTCCACTCATTTTCCCCTCGTTTTTTTGTGCCCTTCTGCCCTCTGTTCAACTCGTTTTTTGTGCCTTTTTCATTTTTTGTGCCTTTCTGCCCTCTGTTCCACTTGTTTTTCCCCTCATTTTTTTGTGCCATTCTGCCCTCTGTTTCACTCGTTTTTTGTGCTTTTCTGGCCTCTGTTCCACTCTTTTTTCTATCTATTTTTGCGTTTCCGCCCTCTATGCCCCTTGTTTTTCCCTCATTTTTTGTGCCTTTCTGCCCTCTGTTCCACTCGTTTTTACCTTGTTTTTTGTGCCTTTCTACCCTCTGTCCCACTCGTTTTTCCCTTGTTTTTTGTGCCTTTCTACCCTCTATTCCACTCGTTTTTCCCTTGTTTTTTGTGCCTTTCTGCCCTCTGTTCACTCATTTTTCCCTTGTTTTTTTGTGCCCTTCTGCCCTCTGTTTCACTCGTTTTTTGTGCCTTTCTCGTTTTTTCTGCCTTTCTGCCCTCTGTTCCGCTTGTTTTCCCCTCGTTTTTTGTGCCATTCTGCCCTCTGTTTCACTCGTTTTTTGTGCCTTTCTGGCCTCTCTACCACTCTTTTTCCCTCATTTTTTTGCCTTTCTGCCCTCTGTGCCACTCATTTTTCCCTTATTTTTTGTGCCTTTCTGCCCTCTGTTCCACGTGTTTTTCCCTCGTTTTTTGGCCCTTCTGCCATCTGTTCCACTTGTTTTTTCCTCGTTTTTTGGCCCTTCTGCCCTCTGTTCCATTCGTTGTTTTGTGCCTTTCTGCCTTCTGTGCCACTCATTTTTTCCTTGTTTTAGTGCCCTTTTTGCCTTCTGTTCCACTCGTTTCCCCAGCCGCTGTGCCCCCTGCGGTCCTGCCCCCCTGACTGCCCACTGCCCATTCACTGCCCCGGCCTCCCGATTGTATTGTTGTGGTCTCGCCGCCCCTGCGCCAACATTCACAGCTCTTGTGTGCTGTGAGGACGCATGGGCATTTCATTTTTCACTACGACAACAGGCACTCGAGTCCTGCGAACCCCCTGGTAATGTCTCACGGATCCCTTTGGGAAACGCTGGACTACATATTTCTCACCCAATAATCTCTTCAATTCATGCCACATGCTGAGATAGGCTCTGTTCTTTTGTCTCATCATGCCCCTGTCATTTTAGACATGGATTATTCCACTTCCACACCTATCTCAGGCCGATGGTAATTTAAGAATGCCCTTTTGTTAGATACTCAATTTACTGAACAATTTTAATTGTTTTTACATAACTTTCTCTGTAACAATCTTCCTCTGACTCACAGTTTAATTTTATTTGGGAGGCTTTTAAAGCAACTCCCAGATTTTATTACCCAGAAAAAAAAGAAGGCATTTAAAGATGCAACACTAATTTTAAAACAAATTAAGGCCTTAAAACAATAATATTTTACCTCAAATTGCTCAGATACTTTGTCCAATCTCATTAAAGCCAAATTTCGGTATAATAAACAATCCTGGGATAATGCTTGCGGCAGTCTGCTCAAATTTAATGCTAAAATGTACGGGGGTCGCAATAAAGCTGGCAAATCCCTAGCCAACTACCTTAAAATTAAAAAAACTGAAATCCAAGATTGTTTCCATTACAGACAGTTTATCAGAAGGGGGGAAAAGGAAATGTCTGTGATCCTTTCATCTTCGTTGGTTGCTAAAGTCAAAAAATCAGTTGGGGGAAGAGATCACTTGTCCTGAGTAACCAGGGTTTTATTTTTGTTTCTTCCGGTGCCGATAAAAAACCCTCATTCACGTACCAAGGCTCGATAGGCGGTATATCTTGGTTCTCCGCCTTGTTGTTAGCTACGTGACAGCATCATCATTGGGTTTGATTGTGTGCTTCCTCCACCCGGAGGTGAACCACTGGTTAGTACAGGAGTGATTTAGTAATCAAGAAGAGGGGGGGGGGTTGTGCTGGTAAAAGAGGCTACTGTTAACCAGTGATGATAAACTTTTATTGCTACCGGAAAAATTGCCTTGTTAAAAAGGTTTGGGCGTGCGTACGAAACTTGATTAGGAGGATTCCGCACTGGGTTATGTCCAAAAGGAGGTCGACATGTTTCAGCCGTGAGTTGCCCTCAAGGGGTCAAGTCGGCTTTCATCAGGACCTAGTATCTTATGTAAAAAACAAAGGGGGGGTTGTTCGGATAACCTCAATTCTGATAGATACATCTGCCTTGTGGATTCCTCACCTTGTGAATATCCCCCTGCGTCAGCAACGTTCGGATTTTGGATTATATGTACTGTGTACAGTGTATATGTATATATCTTCTGTCATTGATCCGTCCAGGTGCCTCAAAGGCAGGGAAAAAAGGGCGGAACTGATGTCATCACGCCGACGTAGGCCTAATAAGGAGTCGGTGACGTCAGACGGAGTCGCGCGCGATACCGTACACCTATGACGTCGTCCACGCCGGCGTGCTACAAAAATTTTTCCGAACTTTGCTGATGCAGGGGGATATTCACAAGGTGAGGAATCCACAGGCAGATACTGTATCTACCAGGAAATGCGTTACCGAAAATAAGTAACTTGTTCGTTAGGGTTGAATTCTAAGAAAGATTCATCTAGAATTGGAAAAGGTCTTATTATACCTGTGAAAATAAAGAAAAAAGGGGGGAGTGGTGGGGATGGGAAGACAGACAATACACACATAAATAGCGTCAGTGTGCAATTTCATGAAGGCTGTCAAATTATTGAGCAAGAAGAAATAAGAAACTCAAAAATGGCAATTCTTCATTATTAAGTGGCAAAAGTTCTCTCTTTCCCAATTAGGCAAAAGATTATCTCTTGTTGTTCATGTATATACATGTGTAGAGAATGTGTGGTTTGTTATCTCAAATGCTAGTTCGAGAAAGAGGATGCACCGTCCTATTGTTTGGAGGGCTAAGGTGTGGTCGGTGTTCAATGCCTTCTTGTTACTGCAAAAGTGTTCTCTCTGGCCGGTCGCTTATGTGAGAAGTGCGCCCTCTAGATGATAATGGGGACTGGGTGGTGGGAGTTAGCTCAAGGAAGACTACCAAATTAAAAAGATGCTGCTTCTGATCATCAATTTTTATCTATCCATGCTCCCAATTGCTCTTCCACTTTCTTTCTTTAAAACCATTAATTGTTCCTTGACCAAATTCCTATGGAATAATCGCAAGACCAGGATTTTACTTATTCAACTGCAACAGCCCAAAGACTTAGGAGGAGTTAATTTTCCTAATCTTAGAGGTTACCATTCTGCATTTACCCTGAAACAAGTCTGGACCTTTCTTTCAGACAACTCACATTCACCATTAAAGGCCTGGAGATCACTAGAACACTCCCAAAATACACCATTCTCCTATACAGTGGCCATTCGTTTATCTCATCCCCAAGACATTTGTTTCTCTCCTACTGTCACCCATTCTGCTGCAGTTGCCACTTCTTTGTTTAAAGTCCCTTTCTCTCAATCAGACATTTTTGTACATACTCCTATTTGGTATAACAAACACCTAAAACTCAATAACAGAGCCCTATTTCGGAAAGAATGGATTGACAAAGGTATTATTACAATTGAGCATTTGATGACTGATGGGTCTTTATGGATTTTACGGAGATCCACGAAAATATGATATATCCAATTTACATGCTCCTCATTACCTTCACCTCAGAACATCTATTATTCAAATCTTCTCCCAGAACTCTTCTTTTGCTTCACATAATCAGATACTTACTCTCTCCCTGGACTTCTCCACTCAGTTTAAAGAATCTGCCATTTACAAGATATTGTCTCCCCCTACTGATATGAGAACTAAATCTAGTATAGAAGTTTTATGGGAAAAAGACAAGAATTCTCTTTTCAGACCTGGGGTACTTATAGGCAAAAATCCATACATCCTCACGATCAGCAAGTACAATGCACACATTGCATTATTTCTAAGATTTTCTAACCCCAAAAGATCTCAATAAGTTCAAGTTGTTGGATGACTCGAAGTACTGATCTTGCCCTCATGAAAATACCAATTTATTCCATATGTTCTTTCTCTGTTCTCTGGTTAAAAGTTTTTGGTTGCTCATTTGGAAGAAACTGAATAAAATGTTATCCACAAATTTTCCATTTGACATTTTGCACATTTTTCTGGGTGGTTCCTCCCCTATATGGAGTACCCAGGAATGTTGGTAAAATCATTGAAGAAATGGCCAACCTTGTGATGAATCATTCCAGGGTTTTACTCATAGGGGATTTGAACTACTGGGTCAACGACGCTCACGGCGGTCCACAAGCAGTAGAATTGTCTGAATCACTTTCCAATTTGAATTTAACCCAGATTTTATCGTCCCCTACCCATATAAAAGGACACACACTGTACCAAATCTGGTCCCACAATCTGACAACATCGACACCCTTGATATTTCCCTGTATATGGTCAGACCACTATCTGATTGACTTTACACTCAGTCTCAGTGACAGGTAGAAACCCCCAAAGGCTGGGGGAGGACTAAAAAGAAAGTGGAGAACTCTGGATATACAAGAGCTCATTCACACCCTCGCCGGCTCTCTTACCACTTTTATGTCAAACGTTGACGCTATGGAAACTACCATTGCGGAATGGCTGAGATCGGCTAGTGACGAGCACGCCCCCCTGATTCCATTTTCTCGCACTAGACATCAAGATGCTCATAAATGGTATACTGACGAACTGAAGTCACAAAAACTAATACTTCGACAATCAGAAAGGAAATGGAGGCAGGGATATCACTTTCTAGACAGACATAAGTTTCATGTTGGCTCTTACAGAATATAAAAAAGCAATATTGACTGCTAAAGCAGCCCATTTCTCAGCAAGAATACTTAACACGAATAATAGAACTAAGGAAATCTTCTAAATTGTCGGTGAGATCAGCAGTGACGAGAGAATACTTCCAAACCATGCCCCCATGCAAGAGATATGTGACATCTTAAACAATTATTTAGTGGAAAGAATTGCTACTATTAAATCGAGCATTACTCCTCTGATTAACACAGAATGCAGGATGATATTTTTAGAAACCCTGTTACTATGACTCTACTCCCTGCTTTATGCCCCAAAAGCTTATCTTACTTATTTGTCCGGGTCAAGTCAGGCTCCCCGAATGATTGTTGTCCTCCTATTATGACAGAGATATTTATAGCACTGCCACATAGCATTCTTCCTTTTTTGAATGCATCTCTCAATCAGGGGGTAGTACAGCCTGCCTTTAAGGCCGCTACAATAGTCCTCCTTCTGAAAAAGCTGGGGCAGATCCTTTAACCCCTTCTAACTATCACCCCATATATCTTCTTCCTTGTCTGTCTAAAATCCTGGAGGCACATGTGGCCAGAAGTCTATCTGACTTTGTGGAACAAACGGAATACCTGGAGCCAAATCAAGCTGGCTTTCGGCCGGCCCATTCAACAGAGGCAGTAGTTCTGGCCATCCTGGATACTCTTAAGAGCTAATTTGGACAGGGGAATTCCTCAGGCCTTGGTGCTTCTGGATTTGTCGGCAGCATTCGACACGGTCGACCATAACACCTTGCTGAACCGTGTCGAACAAGCGGGCATTCAAGGTCCTGCCTATAACTGGCTCAAATAATTTCTAACTGGCAGAACGCAAGCAGTGCGACTGGGCACTCTTACTGCCCCCACAGTCACCACTTCTTGTGGTGTACCACAGGGCTCGTCCCTGTCGCCATTACTGTTTAATCTTTATCTGAGGCCTTTGCTCTACTCTTTAAAGAATCGGAAGGTAAACATTTTTAATTATGCAGATGACCTCCAGTTAATCTTCCCTCTAGGCCTAGATGGTACTAATGCTGCTGTGGAATTTCAAACCACCATGCTCCACATTCAACATTGGATGGACAGCAACCAATTTAAACTCAACCCGGGCAAGATGGAATTGGTGCTGCCTGGGAAGAGTAAGGACTGCTGAGGTCCACATTTCTGGCCTAGTGAACTGGGTCCCACCCTACCCCATCCTTGTCTGTAAAAAGCCTAGGGGTAGTAATCAATACAGACCTCTCGCTGAGAGGACAGGTGGGTGCCGTGATCTCCACCAGTCTTTATCAGCTCCGCAAAATCAGGAAAATTGCTCATTTGCTGACCCACTCAGCTTTGATCCAGGTGGTGATAGCACTGGTCCTATCGCGCCTGGATTTTGCAAACTCCCTCTATATCGGCTTGCCTCAGTACCTATTAAAAAGGCTGCAAATGGTTCAGAACCAGGCGGCCAGATTAATACACAAACAGCCAAAATGGCACTCTGCCAGGTCCTTGTTGATCAAGCTCCACTGGTTTCCCGTGGAGCAACGTGCGGCATTCAAGACTGGGTGCCTTGCCTTTAAAGCACTGCAAGGCAACAGTCCAAAATTCATCATGGCCATTATTAAAAAAACACGTCCCCCGGTGCAATCTGCGCTCATCCTATTTGCATCTTCTATCTGTTCCAACTATAAAACTCAAACGGGTTGGAGGCTGCAGATTTTCTTATCTGGCACCTACTCTCTGGAACTCCCTTCCGGTAACAATCACCTTCGTCAGGGAACGTCTACAAACAAATGAAAAATATACAATGTAACAATTTGCAATAGAAACATGTTTAAATCACACTGTTCACTTGAGTTTAAATTAATCTGTAGCGCATTTCTAAAGCGTGTTAAAGCGGGTTTTATGGGCTACTGAAAACATGGTCGGCAGTAACGTTTCTGCGTGCACTCGTGTATACCCTGGCGGTTAATTAAAAGGTTCGCTTGGGCTTGTCATTAGCTCGCTGTTTCACGGAGTGTAAAGGTCGCATTGCCGCTTACGCTCGGTTTGTTTAAATCTAATCGTAGCTCACCTTCTGCTGCTTATTAAATCTCTTCGCTTCTGCCTGGAAGTTCCTGTATCGGTTTGTGTGCTCTCCGGCTAAGGAAGCTCCAACTAACGCCGTGACAGTCGCGCTTGCGCAGTTTCTGACTATAAGGGTGTGGTTTTAACGTTTTTTTAAAAAGGAAATTGACTAACCAAAACTTTAGTGATCAAAACTTTGCGCATCGTGTATCTACTACAGGTAGAGGTCAATCAAGGCGCCACAATTGATATTTACATACTGCTCATGTGTACGTTCTCTATACTTCTAAGACATGATACAGCAGCTGATTATTTACAAGTAACACAAAAATTCTGTTCGATCATTAAGCCCATGTGGCTTGAGGCTGTTCAAATAATAAATCCAGTGATTCTCTCGTTTTAGCAAGTTTTTTTTGTTCAACGCTCCTTCTTTCCTTGGTACGATCTCCAATATGCATGCTCTCAGTTGGTTTAAATTATGGCGTTTTTCAGTAAAATGGGAAGCTACTGTGGATTTCGTGGAATGGGTTCTGATATTGCTCTTATGTTCAGTCAATCTCACTTTTAGTTTTCTTTCCGTGTGTCCCACATATACACTCCCACATGGGCATTTTTAAAAGGTACACCACGTTGGTGGTGTCGCAAATTGCATTGACTCTGAGTGGTATTTTGTGTCCTTTCATGGGGTGATATATCGTTGTCCCCTTAATGATGTTATGACAGTTAGCACAATTTAGGCACGGTACTGTTCCTCTGTATATTTGGTGGGGTGTGGTCTGCTTGGGTTTCTTCAGTAGTTCACCTAAGTTTTTTCCTCTTGAGTGAGCAAATAGAGGTTCTAAATCAAATATGCCATTGAAATCCGTTTCCATTTTGACTATTTGCCAATTCTTGTAGAAGATTTTTTTGAACTGGGAGCTTACGTTAGAGTATTTGCTGACGCACGTTATTCTTTGTGGTTTTATGGTGGTTTTATAAGTTAGGAGTTCTTGTCTGGTTTTAGTTTGTGCTCTTGTCTGAGATTTCTGAATCATCTCCTCTGGATATCCTCTGGTGGCGAATCTGTCTGCCATGTTTTGTAGCTGTTCTTGGCATACGTGGTCCTCAGATACCACTCTCCTAACCCTGAGAAATTGAGTGTATGGGAGGTGGTTCTTCAACGTTGGGGGATGGTGACTGCTGTAATGTAAAAGATTATTCTTGTCTGTGGGTTTTCGGTATAAGTTCGTGGTGATGATGCCATTGTTTAATGTGATTTCCACATCAAGGTATTGGATGATGGTGTCATTGATCTTCCATGTAAATTTAATTCTCTCGTTTTTCTCATCCAATATCTTCAATTGTTGCTCCAAAGATTCTTGTGTACCTTTCCATATGATGAACATGTCATCAATGAATCTCATGTAGGCTAACAGATGTGTTGCCCACTCTTGGTCATTATAAATGTGTTCCTCTTCAAAAGCTCCCATGAAAAGATTCGCGTACGCCGGTGCGGCGCAATTTCCCACGGCTGTTCCATTTAGTTGGATGTACCAGTTTTTCTCATAGGTGAAATAGCTGTTCAAAAGGGTAAATTCCATCAGTTGCAACAAAAAGAGTTGTAAATCATGCGAGTAAGTACTGTGTAATAAGGCTTTTTCAATCGCCTCCAGGCCTTCTCTATGAGGTATGGCTGTGTATAACGTTTTTACATCTATGGTAGCCATGATGCAATCTGGTTCAATTTTCACTGCTTGTAACTTCACCAAAAAGTCTGTAGTATCTTTTATATAGGAAAGATTTTTGATGACCAAAGGTTGCAGATACTTGTCAATGAATTTGCCCACTGGTTCGTGTATGCTCAACTTGGTGGATACGATGGGCCGACATGGGGGTTTGTTCAGGTCTTTGTGTACCTTGGGTACTAGATAAACACCATCATCCAATACCTTGATGTGGAAATCACATTAAACAATGGCATCATCACCACGAACTTATACCGAAAACCCACAGACAAGAATAATCTTTTACATTACAGCAGTCACCATCCCCCAACGTTGAAGAACCACCTCCCATACACTCAATTTCTCAGGGTTAGGAGAGTGGTATCTGAGGACCACGTATGCCAAGAACAGCTACAAAACATGGCAGACAGATTCGCCACCAGAGGATATCCAGAGGAGATGATTCAGAAATCTCAGACAAGAGCACAAACTAAAACCAGACAAGAACTCCTAACTTATAAAACCACCATAAAACCACAAAGAATAACGTGCGTCAGCAAATACTCTAACGTAAGCTCCCAGTTCAAAAAAATCATCTACAAGAATTGGCAAATAGTCAAAATGGAAACGGATTTCAATGGCATATTTGATTTAGAACCTCTATTTGCTCACTCAAGAGGAAAAAACTTAGGTGAACTACTGAAGAAACCCAAGCAGACCACACCCCACCAAATATACAGAGGAACAGTACCGTGCCTAAATTGTGCTAACTGTCATAACATCATTAAGGGGACAACGATATATCACCCCATGAAAGGACACAAAATACCACTCAGAGTCAATGCAAGTTGCGACACCACCAACGTGGTGTACCTTTTAAAATGCCCATGTGGGAGTGTATATGTGGGACACACGGAAAGAAAACTAAAAGTGAGATTGACTGAACATAAGAGCAATATCAGAACCCATTCCACGAAATCCACAGTAGCTTCCCATTTTACTGAAAAACGCCATAATTTAAACCAACTGAGAGCATGCATATTGGAGATCGTACCAAGGAAAGAAGGAGCGTTGAACAAAAAAAACTTGCTAAAACGAGAGAATCACTGGATTTATTATTTGAACAGCCTCAAGCCACATGGGCTTAATGATTGAACAGAATTTTTGTGTTACTTGTAAATAATCAGCTGCTGTATCATGTCTTAGAAGTATAGAGAACGTACACATGAGCAGTATGTAAATATCAATTGTGGTGCCTTGATTGACCTCTACCTGTAGTAGATACACGATGCGCGAAGTTTTGATCACTAAAGTTTTGGTTAGTCAATTTCCTTTTTAAAAAAACGTTAAAACCACACCCTTATAGTCAGAAACTGCGCATGCGCGACTGTCACGGCGTTAGTTGGAGCTTCCTTAGCCGGAGAGCACACAAACCGATACAGGAACTTCCAGGCAGAAGCGAAGAGATTTAATAAGCAGCAGAAGGTGAGCTACGATTAGATTTAAACAAACCGAGCGTAAGCGGCAATGCGACCTTTACACTCCGTGAAACAGCGAGCTAATGACAAGCCCAAGCGAACCTTTTAATTAACCGCCAGGGTATACACGAGTGCACGCAGAAACGTTACTGCCGACCATGTTTTCAGTAGCCCATAAAACCCGCTTTAACACGCTTTAGAAATGCGCTACAGATTAATTTAAACTCAAGTGAACAGTGTGATTTAAACATGTTTCTATTGCAAATTGTTACATTGTATATTTTTCATTTGTTTGTAGACGTTCCCTGACGAAGGTGATTGTATTCACCGAAATGCATTGGAACAAACAGGATTGTTGCTACATGTTATGAATTAAATAATGTGAAACAATTTGAAATACAATTCATTCTGAACAAGAGAACATTTTCGTTTTGAACTTTATTTGGGATTACAACTTCAGCTGGATTAACAGCATTTAATACTGGTGCCATGGGAGATACACCTATGGGCTCATAGGTGTGCAACTAGTTAGGAACCTTTTATGTCATCATCACAGATTAGATAGCGCACATGCCACCTCTATACCCCTATTGATTGAAAAATAATTACTCTGGTCACCATTCACGACATTCCTATCTAGGAAAGCTGTTTGACCCATTTCTTAGGGACCTAGTTAAGAAGCTCCTTAATGGATATTATGTTTAGTAAGTTGTTATTGCTATTTTGTGCATTGCTGTTCAGCTTATTACATTTTTCCTATTATTTGCCCTTCTCTCCCCTTCCCCCCTCTTCCTACCCCTGTTTTAAAATGCTAAAATGCATATGCTTATGCAAATGTTTAGGTGGTTTCAATTGGTTTGGACTCTATACTTTTTAATACTGTTTACACTCTTTCGGGTTTTATTTTTCTTCTTTTTTCTTCATTGTACTAATTTGAAGCTTTGGAAGTGTTTGAACATCGCGTGTACACTTTATACTTATGGTTTACTTTAAATATTATCTCAATAAAGCATTCTAAACTTTTAAAAAAACATATACATGAAGAAGCTTCACTCTGTTTCCGGTCACATCAGCACGCAGGGCGGTGCACTCAGTAGTTAAGGTCATGCCTATTCATGGAAGGCATGCACTAGTTGTTTGATACTATAGCTAACCATAATGAGAATGTGATGGCATTGTGTGCCTGTACTGGAGCATTTAAGGCGCTGATAAGGCTGCAAATAGTGTATGCAGCTACACTTGTCAATATGAGGTTTTAACTCAGTATGTGTTGCATATGGCGGTTATGCAGGTCGATTCGAGGTTCAGATGCTCATTTTGGCCATCCTTGAGCTTTTCAGCATTTAATTGAATATGATAATATGGCTGTACCTGTATAAGTGACAGATTTGCCCTGGAATGTACTGGCTGCCTTATTAGCATATCATGGAAGTACCCTAATTAATATGTAAAAAGTACACTGCTTTAGTAGTTGTTATGTAATTGTATTATTCCTGCACTTCTTATTTCAACAGAAATATTGTCAGTCCTAGTGATATGTTGTTATTGTGACATACTCGAAGTTATAGGTCCTTTGACGTAATTTCCTGTAGTGTGATGCCACTTTAGCTATCTCAGGCATTTTGGTGAATCGCCATCCATAGAAATTGTCCATTTCAGAATGCACCTAGATGCATTACAAGTTATAGGTTGCTCTTGAAGGCAAAAGCATGTGATCTGGGGTTTGCAACGCCTGGGTGGAGACAGTCAAAATATTAGGGCAATAAACAATACCCTGTGTCACATGCCAAGCAACAATTGGCTGTACTACGAGGCCAGCTGTGAGTGCATTGAATCAATAAAGCTGAGAGGTCTCTCAGAGCTCTCAAACACAAATACTATGATGGAGGAGATAAAGTGACCCACTCTGTCGACCCGTAGGCTGTGGCTCCATTACGCTCACACCCACATCTCTAAAATCTAAATGGGGGATTCAGGCTGGGAAGACCGTGAATCGAGCAAAAGAGCCTTTCTGGCTTTCTACCAAAACCTCTACGCTAGCATTAGGGAAGATCAATTCACTATTGATGCCTACCTCTGGGACTGCAACTGGCTACACATATATCCCCAGCGGACTCAGGACTTAGAAGCTCCATTCACTGATGCAGAACTTATCAGGGCTTATGGACCTGCAGTTAGAGAAAGACCCCAGGCCTAGATGGCTTGCCAACCACCTTTTATAGTTTCTTTCTCCCTCAGTTGAAACACCACCTGCTCAGGTTATACAGCTCATTCACTTACAGTACTGGTCTGATGCAGACAATGGTAGCCGCCGAGATTACTCTCATTCCCAAGCCTGGCAAAGACCATACCCACTGCTCAGCTTATCATCCAATAGCCTTGTTAAACACAGATACATTTTGGACCAACATGCTGGCAAACAGACTTGGCTCCCTCTTGCTTGAACTGATAGATCCTGATCAGGTTAGCTTTATCAAGCATAGACAGGGTGCCGATAATATTAGACACCTTGCACATCTAGTAAAAATAAAGCGTACCACAAACACAATATTCCTGCCTTCCTCCCCTCCCTAGATGCTGAGAAGGCATCTAATAGAGTGAGCTGGGCCTTCCTGCACGTGGTCCTCCATAAGATTGGTTTGGACCCCAGCATGATTAGTAAAATAATGGCCTCATATACAGCGGCCACGGCCCCATCTTTGTCAATGGCCAGAGGACACAGCCTTTCACACTTCATTGGGGCACCCATCAGGTCTTCCCCCTTTCCCCCACTGCTGTTCACCCTAGTTGTGGAGCCCTTGGACCTATAAATAAGGCAGGCTCAGACCATTGCGGGTATACCCTTTGGGAGGCAGGATTCTAAAGTTCTTCTTTTTTCACCAAGGACTTTACTGTGTCCTTTGAGGAAACCAGAATCCTTCCTCCGTGCGATAGTGCAAACCTTGCAACTCTTTGCAGTAGTGTCAAGATACAAAATAAACATGGCTAAATCACAAGTCCTTAACCTGATGATTTTGCAGCAATTGCTCCCTTTCCTACAAACGCTAGCTCCCATTCACTGGGTTGACCACTCCATCCAATATCTTGGTCTTACAATTGCAAGCTCCCTCCAGACATGGACGCAGGCCAACTGGCTGCCCTTCTGCAGAGCCTTCTTGGACTACCTCAGGCGCTGGAATCAGCTCCACGTGTCACAGTTGGGCTGTATAAAGGCTGTAAAGATGTCCATCCTCCCTAGACTGCTCTACCTTTTCCACTCATTCCAGTTAGAAATAGGGTCTCTAGTTGGCAGTGGTTTGCACCCTGTCCAAGTAGGAACCCTCACTCTAGTCAGTGTAAGGGAGTCACACAGCTAAGATAAACCCTGCTCACTCCCTTGGTAGCTTGGCATGAGCAGTCAGGCATTTGTACATACACACACAGTGACACAGTGAAAACACTTTAAAATGAGTCCACACCAGTTTAGAAAAATAGCCAATATTTATCTGAATAAAACAAGACCAAAATGCCAAAAATCCAACTTACATAAGTAAAGATCCATTTTCAAAAGTTGAATAAGTTCAGTTCATAGAAATCAATGGATGAGTTTCTTTTGGCACAAGTATCTTGGATGCATCAAAATTCAAAGATAAAACAGGCGAAGGGGAGGTGAGGCACCGGAAAAGCAAAGCTATGCATCAGTTCCTTACTACCAGGGGAGGTGATGCGTTGGTTCCTTACTGCTAGGCAGGGGAGGTGATGTCTCAGTTCCTTGCTGTCAGGGGAGGAGATGTGTCAGTTCCTTACTGAAAGGGGAGGTGATGCATCGATGTCCGGACATGTGGCCTCGGTTCGTTTTCTGCTGAGTGACCTCGATGAAGAGAAGGAATTGAGGGACGATGCATCGAAAATCCAAATATGCTGTGTCGATGGTGATGTAGGCGCTGCATTGTTTCCACAGTCACGAAGCAGACGATGAGTCGATTCTTCAGTGGTGAAGCAGGGGCTGCATCAGAGTGGGTGCCATGGATGTTGGTGACACAGCGCTCTGGCTGCAGGGATTTTTCCGCTGCAAAGTTGCCGCTGTATCGATTCTTTAGCCACACAGAGGTGCTGCAGCGAGAAACGGGCACTGAGAGTCGATGCATGTATTTTCTCACCAGTTTACACTTCCCAAGGCCCAGGGACTGTATTTGGCACCGCTTGGTAAGTCAGCACTCTCAGCAAAAGAGCCCAGGCACTGGGAGGTGAAGTCTTGAATGGCCCTGAGACTTCTTAACAGGAGGCAAGCACCACACGACCTTGGAGAACCATGGAAAGAGGAACCAGAAAGCAAAGTCCAGTCCTTTCACTCCCAAGATAGAAGCAGCAGGCCAGCACAACAAAGCAACAGGCAGAGTGGGAGTCCGTCCAACAACATCCAGCTCACTACTCCAATACGAATAACACTTTCTGCCTTTGAAGTGGGCAAACTTAAAAGGAAAGCCTTTGCAGTGCACAAGACACTGACCCTGACCTGCCTACAGACACAATACAGGGGGTTGGAAACAGCTTTGCGTGAGAACAGGCACAGCCCTATTCAGGTGTCACCACTCTAGCTCATGTAGGCCTATTAGCCTGGTCATTGCCCATCAGGATATGCAAAGCACACCTCAGCCCACTTTGTGTGACTGCCTAGAGTGAATGCACAAGAGCCCAACAGTCATCCTAACCCAGACATGGATTCTTCAGATAGGCAGAGGAACAGAGTGGTTAAGAAAGAAAATGTTCACTTTTTAAAAGTACCATTTTCAAACAAGCAATTTAAAAACCAACTTCACCAAAATATGTATTTTTAAATTGTGAGTTCAGAGACCCAAATACAAAATCTCTATCAGTTCCCAATGGGAAATTACACTTACAAGATAGTTCAAGGCAATCCCCATGTTACCCTATGAGAGAGATAGTCCTTGCAATAGTTAAAAACGTGATTAGCAGTATTTCACTATTAGGACATATAATACACAATAGCAAATGTCGATTTTTTTCAATACACTACACCTTGCCCCGGGGTCTCCCTTAGACCTGCCTTAGAGGTGACTTAGATGTAGTAAAAAGGAAGGTTTGGGCCTAGCAAGTAGGTGAACTTGCCAGATCGAAATGTCAGTTTAAAACTGCTCACACAGGCACTGCAGTGGCAGGTCTGAGACATAGTTTCAAGGCTACACATGTGTGGCACAATCAGTACTGCAGGTCCACTAGTAGCATTTGATTTACAGGCCCTTGGCACACCTGGTGCATTTTACAAGGTACTTATAAGTAGATCAAATATGCCACACATGGATAAACCAATGAACTAGAGAATTTAGACAGAAAGCATATGTACTTATCACTGGTTAGCAGTGGTAAAGTGCCTAGAGTCCTAAAGCCAATAAAAACAGATCTGCAAAAAATAGGAGGGAGAAGGCAAAAAGTTTGGGGATAACCCTGCAAAAAAGGCCAGGTCCAACAATTACCTACTCACATCCCTGCAGAGGATATCAGACACATGCATAGGGATCTCTGATTGCTTATTTGGAAACAGAAACAACCTTATGTGTCTCCGGCTCCCTGCTCATGCTCCCTAGGGACCGTAGGGTTCTTGCATTCCCAAACCTCCTGGATTACTACTGGCCAGCTCATTTGTTCTACATCTCAGAATAGGCAGTCAGAGAAAGCGAATAGCACTCGTTTTATATGGACCGAGCGATGGCCTGTAGACCATTGTGGGATTTGGACTGGCTCCTAAAATAGCACTGCCCTAGTACTACATGCACGGCGACCCCAAATAGCTTTGAACATTCTCGAGGCCTCATTTCCAAGAAGTATGATGTCTTTGCAGCAGTCCCGCCTGATCATTAGTTGCCCATACAAAATGAAATGGAAACTTTACAGTGTCTAGGGCATTTACGTTTATGGCGTGAAATCCTCAAAACCTACAGAAGTATCTCCAACAAGAAACAGTTTACAAGATTGAGCTGCCATGGTACTAAATCCCTACATGCATACGTACACTAAATCTTCTCCACAACCCCAGCCGCTGGTTGGCAGTGCAGAGGTGGGAGGTGGGAGATTTCCAGCACATATGGTGGTCATGGTTAATCATCACAATGTTATGGAAAAAAATACTGGGACACATGAAAATCATCTTAGGATACCCAATACCGGCAGGCTACTGCACAGTTATTCCAGGAATTCGCTATTACTCTTGAGGCAATGTCCCACGCCGATGGGTGCCTCATTTGCCACATGAGGGGAGCAGCGAAGCAGCTTATTGTCGTAGCTTGGAAGTCCACTTCCAGCCCTCCCATAGCAACCTGGTTCATGTGGCTATGGCACACCCTAGCCATGCAACATCTATCACACTCTCTGAAAAGAAATTCAAATGCCTTTGGCAACCCTTAATTGATTACGTATCCCTGATGGAGTATCTCTGCTTCCTCCCACTCAGACATCAGGTTCTCCATCTTGTTGATTGAGTACCCTGAGGGCTAATTTGGAAGCCTCTTGGACACTACAGAGCTGACACACTAGGTGTAACCCTGTCCCAGGCACTAATATATCCCTCCTTACCTCCCCACCCCACACACATGTCCACACCACCCTTCACATGGCACAAATGGAGACTTCCCCCTGTTGCTTTTTATTTATTTTTGCCTTATTATTAGGGTTGTTGGCCTCTGTGTTCCCATGTCAGATAGTCGCTGGGGGGAGTCCAGTAACCCCTTTATCGACCCCCTATCTTCTGGGAGTTCTCTATTTCAATCAGGGATTACAGGGATATCATTGCTGGGCAGGGCCCCCCTGACTTCTGGCAGGAAATGCACCCGCTGAATGTATCTAAACTCTTCCCGCTTCTACTTATGTAATGTACATTTATTTTGTAAAGCGCGCGATTACCCGAAGGGTCTTAGCACTGGTGGTTTATCACCAGATAGTCAGCAAAGAGAGAGCTGGTCACTAAGATTGACTGAGTGATTCTAAACTGCAGCAGGTTGGATTGGGTTGGATTGGGAGGGCAAAGTTAGAGGCAAAGAGTGCCAAAGAGGATCAGCGAGCACGGCGAGGAATCACGGTCATGGAGATGAATTGAATCAGTAGCGGATGAAAGAATCCGGTCAGTGATTCCGCCCTGTGGAGGCAAAAGGGTGCGGGGATCAGTCGGGCAGCGTCTGGGACGAGCGAAATGTTTCACTCGTCCCAGATGCTGCCCGACTGATACCGGCTCCCTGGTCCCAATAGACGCTGGACCTCCCACTTCTGATCACTACCCAGCATTGATTGCCCTTTAAGCCACGCTGCATTACTGGTCCCAGACGTGAAACCTCCCTCTGGACCTCTCCCTCCTCTTTGTCTGACAGAGCACTTTACCCAAATTGTGTAACCATCGTCCTGATGATGACCTAAAGTTAGAGAGGTTGAAACGCCGTCGACCTTACAACGCCATTTGCGGCATCTTAATGGTCACTCGCAAATAATGAATTTTTGTTTGTGAATGTAAATACTTTTGTTTGACCTTCACCGATTACCTTTTTAGTTTTTGCTCTCCTTACGTTGTTTCATACTCACATGTGTCACTGCGCCGTTCACTCACTTATACACTGTCAGTCTACATCTGGTTGTTATGGTGACTGAAATTTAGTTGTATCTCTGTGCTTCTATATGCAAATACCAACCTTTCTACTATCCATTGGTCTCCCTTGTTATTTTTCCTGTGCTATGTGATTTACTCTTGCCTTGAACAGTTCTCCCATGTGATATTCCTGTTGAGACGCTGTTTTTTTGTTGCAATTATTACCCGGTCTCAACTGGGCTAACGGGTTTACTCCTGTTCCTTGTCTGTCCTAACAGTAGTCAAAGAAACACACTATTAACATTTCTGTGCTTTTTAATGCTTTCAATTACATCGTTGACTTAGCTTGGTAGTTGAATTACAGGATCCGAGTGAGGAAGCCCAAACCTGCTCCACCGGCATGTTTGAGGAAAAAACAAATAAAACCCTTATAAATGAAGTGGTGTAGAGATTGACAGTGGTTGCTGGAAGGAATGCTGCCAGCTGACATTGGAAGGCCTTCTGGCCAGCAGGTGTGTGGATCTGAAGTAAACTAAACAATAATGATGTATTGCTACAAGGCAGATGGGGAGTTTTATATTAATTGGCTAGGTGTGAGAGATGAAAAATGTTTAAGGTGTATCTTGTGTTCTTAATGTTGACTGTAGTCCCCTTAGTATTGACACCACAGTCAACACTGAGGAGAGAGCAAATTGTGGACTGCATGTACCATGATGCAAAGGAGCAAACTTGTCTTGGATATGATTAGGGCTCCTGGTTTTATGGTATTTATATTTTTGTCATTTTCATCTGTATTTATCCATATTAATTTTTTGCTAATTTTACCTGTATTTATCGAGGTTTATTTTAGGTTTTGTGAAAAAATAAAGCTGAAATGTATATTTTTCTGCCTTTATTTAACCGGTTAATGTACACTCGTTCCTGAACGCCTGACAGGTTTTAAATATATATATACATATTTCGACTGGTCGGCTGACCTTTTACTCATGACCATGGATATATCTACTCTGTACACAAGCATCTCTCACACTGACGGTTTAAGAGCAGTGAAATTCTATTTGGACAAGAGACCAATAGAACTATACAGACATAATGCCATGCTTTTGACCATGATTGAACGTTGCCTATACAATAATGTATTCCTTTTCGACAATCGGGTTTACAAGCAACTCAGGGGGGTGGCCATGGGGGCATGCTTCTCTCCCAGCTACGCGGGGCTCCACGTTGGCTGGTGGGAGGAGCATGTCCTCAGGGTAAAACACTTTGATGCCTGGTCGAAAAATATAGTCATGTATATGAGATATATAGATGATGTATTCGTGATCTGGAGGGGAAACAAAGAAGAAGCTCAGAATTTTGTACATGCAATTAATGACAATGACTGTAACCTTGTGTTCACATCAGACATAAATGCCACGAGAATTAGTTTCCTCGATGTGATGGTGGAAATTATAGACAATAAGGTAACAACTAGCCTTTTTAGAAAAGCCACAGCAGGTAACTCCATCTTACATGCTGCAAGTTTCCACCCCAATCATACCATTAGGGCCATTCCCTATGGAGAGTTCCTCAGAATACATCGAGCCTGCAGCACGGCAGAGCTCAGGGACAAAAACCAATCTGAGGCCAAACTTAGACTAGAAGCTAGAGGTTACAGCAAGAGCATGTTAGAGTCAGCCATGACTAGAGCCAACAAACATAACCGGTCAGAGCTGCTCAATGCTTCTCCCCAAGTTACATCACAAATAGACACCAGCAAGATGGAAGAAACTAACACTGGTGTCAGGCTAATCACAGGATACAGCCGTCAAGCCCGCCAAATCTCCAACCTTATTAGGAAACAATGGCCAGTTGTCCTCACAGATCCAGTACTAAAAGAAATCCTACCCCCCAAACCAACTGTCACCTATAGGCGTGCTTTTAGCATGCGGAATGAGTTGGTTTCAAGCAGTCCAGAGATGCCAAAAAACGATGATTGGCTTTCACCACGCAAGGGTTTTTATAAGTGCATATCTTGTCGCGCTTGCAATTTTGGCATCAATACAAGATCATATGTCTCCCCCTTTGATTCAAAACCCATTAACATCAGGGCACATTTCACCTACAGAACTGAGCTGGCAGTGTATGTTCTCACTTGCACGTGTGATTTACGGTACGTTGGGAGCACAAAATTACCTGTGCACCAACGCATTTTACAACACCTGAGAGCAATAACAAATAATGACCAAAGCTACCCTGTTGCTCGGCATTTCCACTCACATCACAATAGAAATTTATCACATCTCAAATACTATGTGATTGATGCAGTGAGAACCTCTAAGAGAGGGGGAGACTATGAAAAACAACTCAGACGCTTAGAATCTAAATATATTGTTCGGCTGAACAGTAAGAGCCCGGGGGGGCTCAACATGGGCGAAGAACTCCGTAACTTCCTGTAAATACCCGCACTAGTTATTCATTATCATTATCTCTTCTCTTTTCTCTTTCTGTCTAAATATTAGACCTCACATGAGACAGTAGTCTAGTACCATTTAGCCACCTATTATGTAGAGCAAGGCCAGAGTTCTTCATTTTATATTTATTTTTATTTCTATTTCCATGTGACATAAGCACTGGCACACATTTAATCAAATTTAGTTAAGTTTCATTTGGCACCATTATGGTTTACGTTATTTTATGTTTACAATTTGTTTATTAGATGGACTTTAATTAACCATAACGAGGTGTGCGCCAGTCCCCTGAGCACAATAATATATCTCTAAGCCATAGAACACACAGAGGCAGATATCGAAGATCATAGACCACATGTGACTAACTATATATATTAAATAGGTTTATAACACCTTTATGGCATTCATAACCGGTTTAGTAAAACATCAACACGCCAAAGAAAGATGTGTGTAATTATTTATGGTTGAAGTTATATCTACCATTAATGTGACAGCATTTCTAATTGCGTATTTGCACAGTTATAAAGTTTACATGGCACTTTGCACTTTAAAAATTAATGTATTCAAACAGTTAAATCATGTTCGCTTAGGCATTACGTAATTGCACGTGAAACTTTATAAATTTGCCTATTTGCACATCAACTTGCGTATTTGCACATGTGTTAGATGTTTACATTAATATTAATTGATTATAATGCTGTTTGCATTAATGTGGTCACCATTAGTAATGTTATTGTATTTGTACATATATGAAGGGGCAATGTATGTTTTACCACTTACCAATGGCCGCTGTGGTAGTTACCTATTCTCAGGTTTTAAGCTATTAGTCCTATGTCTATGTTAACCTCTGTGAAAGCACTGGCGCGCTTTTTGAACATTAGTGTTTGTTATTTATTGGTTAGCATGTCCACTTTCTCGCTGACAGTGAGCAAGGGCGTCCGCGCCCGAAACGGGTCTGTTTGATGGTTTCTGCACCGTGTACTTTGATGGCAAAATAAAAGAAGCTATTTCACAAGCCTGACTCGAGACGATCATTGCTGTTTGCGCGCTGGGGAAACGGGCAGAGGCGCTGCCGTTTTTCAAGTTGGAGAACAATATATATATATATATATATATATATATATATATATATATATATTACGCTCCAAGTTTCTCCTATGTTCGCTTAGGAAAAAGAAATAGCAGCACTCAAAGGGATCCCGGTCACCACATAGTTTTTATTATGTGCAGGAGCTACACAGACGCGTTTCGGCGTGCTGCCTTCGTCAGTGTATAAAGCACTCCATTTTCAACATGCTATATAAATAAAGTTTTCTTTCTCTCTACGTCATGAAGACATGGACATAGACATAGGACATTACCCCTATACGACGCTATGGGCGCCATCTTGTAGTGATGTTATTACACATTCTATTTAAAGTGCATTGATTCTACAGCATTAATCATGCCCACAGTTGGATTGCAATTCTGCGTCAGAGGGTATAATTATACTCAAATGCAATGGAATAACATTATTATTAAGCCGTGGATCGGCTTGCGTCCCATGTACTAACATAGTCCATGTAGTTATGATATCAGACTATAATGAGACAAGTCATATTTTTCAGATCCAAAAGAAAACAATTCAAAACACCAGAGCCCACGAAGCTTCAAATAATAATAGATCATGACAATACATATTCTCATCATAAGTAAAACGAAATGTTCCTCCAAAAATGCACTTATGGCTATATATATATATATACACACACACACACACACACACACACACACACACACACACACACACACACACACACTCAGAAGATAAAATATGCACTTATAAGAAACCATGCACATTGTATTATCATGGTTGTGCAAATCTACAGCTGTTTAGGGCCCTTAACTAAAATTCCTTTATTTTTGTAATCCCCTTGCCTGCCAATCCTCAAAGCTTTTGGCATGGCAGTCATGATTGACAGCATTCAGAATCACTCAAAAACAACCCAATTTCCGTTTTTATCAACATTTAAAAATAAATGCTGACAGGAAAATGAATGGTTTTCTTTCTGTATTAATCTGTAAAAACGGAAAACAGGGAGCTTTAGATATGATGTTGTTTCCAGCCACACACTTTTCCCTGTCCAAACTGATTTTCATGACCTCCTCTATCATTTATCACATGTTCCTAATGATCCTGTTTGTAAAAATTGCATTTCAGCCCATTGATTACACTTCATCCGGCCCGAGCAGGAGTGTATTGCCCAGTTACAAAGAGTACGGCCCACGCAATAGAGATTCCGTCCCGACTGCAGATGTTATGTTATGTTATAACAATTTATATAGCGCGCTAATACCCTTAGGTGTCTAGGCGCTTATGGGCCGATGCTGTAAGAGAGAAGCTATTTTTTAAAAAGCCACATTTTAAGGTGTTTCCTAAATTCAAACAGGGATGAAATCTTTCTGAGAGAAAGTGAAGAGAGTTCCATATCCTGATAGAGCTATGTCTGAAACTCCCCCCCCCCCCATTCATCTTTTTGACTCTGGAGGTGGGCATTAGGAAAGCATTGGCCGACCGTAGTGATCTGCGAGGAGAGTACCAGCTAAAAGCGTGCCAAAGAAATTTTGGGCCTTCTCTGTAAAGTGCCTTGTGTGCGAAACAAAATGCCTTGAATTTTACGCGCTGGCCGACTGGAAGCCAATGTCACTCTTGGATCCCAGCCCTAATGGACTGGTGTTTGGGAACATCCAACACTATTATGGTGGCTGCATTTTCCACAGATTGTAGTCTTCTGAGCAGATTGGACTGCGCGTTAATATATAAGGCATTAAAATAGTCCAGTCTTGATAAAACCAGGGAAGTTAAAACTGTTTTTCTGTTTTTTTTAGGGATAAATGGAAGAATTTTACGTACGATTTTGATGGTAAAAAATGCAGAAGACACCACCTGTGAAATCGGAGATTCAAAATTAAGCTTTCCATCTATTATGACCCCTAAATTCTTAGCCTTTGCTACCGCTGTAGGAAGGGGGCCAAAAAGTACTTGGCCACCAAACTGAAGACATAGAGGAAACAGCTTTCCAAGTAGCACCTCCTCGGTTTTACTTGAATTTAACTTCAAGCAATGCCTACTCTTCCAATTGCTTAAAGAGAACATGCAATCATGAAGTTTGGTGGAGTAGTTGACATCCTTGTCTATCGTTCAAATAACCAATTGGGTGTCGTCGGCATACAAGGTTGGGATTAGATCAAAACTTCTGATCAAAGGTGCTAGTTCAGACACATAAATATTGACAAGAATTGGCTTCACCAATAGGTCTCGCCTTTGGGACCTTATAAGTATTTAGTTATGCAGCACAATATCCTTACTGCAACAACATTAACTGTTGCATGGCTAAACACTTATAAGGTCCCAAAGGCGAGACCTATTGGCTATGCCAATGCTTGTTACAACCTGCATGCGAAAGAAGAGGAAAGTGGAATAGCGAATACAAGAGAGAAAGAATGGAAGAAGGAATGGCAGATGGGGCTCAAGTCGGAGAGTGAGTGAGAGAAGAGAGAACGAGAGGAGAGAGAATGAAGGAGAGAGAGAGAGAGAGAGAGAGAGAGAGAGAGAAAGAAGGGGAGAGAGTGAATGAAGGGGAGAGAAAGAGAGGGAGAGAAAGGGGAGAGAGAGAATTAAGGGGGAGAGAGAGAGATAGAAGAGAGAGAATTAGAGAGGGTTAGAGAGAGGGAGAGACAGAGAGAGAGAGGGAGACAGAGAGAAAGAGAGTGGGGGAGAGAGACAGAGGGAAAAAGTGATGTAAAAAAAAGTAACAGCCATTGGAATAAACTTGTGATAGTAATTTCCAAGAAACAATTCCAAATTAAATTTGGAAAATCCCTTAAAACCTGGCTATTTTTTTCTTCAGAATATTTTATGAATCTTCAGTAAATACAGTAAAAAGGAAACCCACACAAAATAAACATCAGTAAAAATGGAGTCCGTTTGTTTTCCTATTTTTGTGTACCTTAAAGTAATCATAGTATGCGAGCAAACAGTGAAGGATCCAATACACAAGTGTAAGGGCATTTTGTTTCAGCGATTTCTTGATTGTATACCTTAGCAATTGTTAGAAATGCACAAGTAGGAACAAACAGAAAGTGACGGGCATGGCTAGCCAACCTGACTAAATACTACAAACCACGGAGAGCAACGCATGCCTGCTACCAAGCTCGACCTAAAAAAGAAGCCAAAAATAATTAGATCTCGGGGAGAGACCCCAATCTAGTGTTCTCTTGATGCAGCCCCAATTGCTCAAGCGGTTCATGAATGCTCAGTGTTCCACAGCACCAAAAGTGCTGAAAGGTCTAAAAGTGACAAGAGAAGCAACTCTTCAAACACATATCAACACAAGCTTGCCTGGCAAAGATAACAAGACAGACAGTACCTATGCTTTGAGACAGATTCAAGTAAACATGCCTCTTCAAAAAGACTTACTGCTTGGTCAACATTAATTTCAGCAATTTTGCCGAAATCACCCCTTTCAGTTAGCCTAATGATTTTTTTTTTGTTATTTTCATGCCGACATTTCTGCCTTTTTCAAAACTTTAGGAACCTGTCCAGAAATCAGGGAGTAGATAACAAGGCAATCAATATGGCCTATGCACATGGATCAGAAGGGTTGAACACCATTTACAATTTGAGTCCTAGTATAAGTGGGCAACAAGGTTTGAAGCAAGAAGACAAACCGAGGCAATGCTAGCATAACCAAACTGAGTTCCTTCTATTGGAGGGGTGGAAGGTTGGCAGCTTATAACTAAGCATGGGAAGGAGTGGTAAGGTTTTATCAATCTTAGGCCATTATTGTTTCTGTGATGTCATTTTTAAATGTAAATTAAAAGTTCACATTTGTATATGATTGATATTGACACAACCAAAAAAACAGAACCTCACAAGGAATTATGTGAGGGACACACAAAGAACAAGTGAAAAATGGTGAAGGTCACACACAGAATGATGGTTAGGAAGAATCCTCACTCACCAACCTGGTGGTGACATGCTTCATCATCGGGTTCCCACTGGAAGGACCTAGCGTCCTCCCAGTGTGCTACAACGCCTGTTTACAGCGGAGCTGGTTCTTGTGTGTGTTGAGGTGATAATAGTAACCCAATTGTGCTCAGTGAAGTGCAAAAAAAGGGGGGAAGAAAAATTAAAAATGCTTGGTTGTGACTGCCAATTATTTTATTATTAGTCCAACCAGCACTGGTGAAAAACAAGTGATGAGTGGAATCATAGGGATAGTCTCAATTAATGGAGACCCCTAGTCCTCAAATTTGGTCAACGTGTTTCAGCTAACAGAGCCCGAGTCGATCAGCATTCGTCAGGACCAGAAGTATGATCCACCGGCGGTCTACACTCGCTAAGGTGCATCCGACCGTGAGGATATTAGTGTGAAAAAGGTTAAAAAAGTATCACTTTACTTAAGTATACTCACGGCAAAGGCCGTAATCAGGCACACTCAGCTAATCGCTGGGGCCAGGTACCTGTAAAACAAATTGTATTAGGCATGTTACAAATAGACAATGTTCCAGACAGTACTTTTGGATCTCTTTCCCTTCACAAAAAACCACCGTTCCCAGTGATCTCTTATGAGAAAAAGATATGGTGATGTGAAAAGTGCACTTCGCTATATTAATTAGACATAGTGTCATAGTGTCTGTCTCCAAAGCATGGAATCATGTAGCAGGCAGAATGTACCAAATACACCAAAGTTGGTAATAAGGTGAATCAAATGAGGATAAATTAATTAAATATCTCTCATGAAAGGTTTCTTTTTTTAAAAAGAAAAGAAGAAGAATGAAAAATTCACTTTTTTTTAAAAAAACGAGTCAATATAGTGCTCGATTATCTTTGTCTTTGAAACAAGGAAGAAAGTTAGGTTTCTTAACGGACTCACAAGAAGCGTCAATAAGCCACTTTACATGGGTCAGTGCGGTGGGGGGTTGTCTTCACGCCGCGTTTCCTGTATATAATGAAAGACACACACCGTTATCTCCTCTGGGACGAGGGGGCCAAGTATGTAGACAGGCAGCACCCTCTGTATCCCTTAAATCAATCGTTATAGGTACGAGAAGAAAAAACGTGTGATAAGGGTTTCGTAGGGTCCTGGACAAGTAGTCTAGGTACAGGGCCTCAAGGTAACGTAAACAAATCTCATGCACTTACTTTGACGCAGGCGGCTCCCCGCAGGTTTACCTAACCTTTCACCTCCGCAGCCCGGATTGCAATCGGAGCTGAGAACCGCCGTGGAGTTACCGGTGTTTCCGCGTCATGTGATCATACCACGTGACTGCGGTGTCATGGTGGTTGAGGGTGTTTCTGAAAGGAGCCACGGGCTATTTTACGGGGCACAAAATGTTAACAGCGCTTGCCAAACTTTGCATGGGTGTCAATACCTAATATATACTGATTAACACCAAGCCCCCCGAAATTTCCAAAGGTGCCTAGGACCCCAGATGCAAACGGGTGCCGAGGTATGTAGCGAGGGTACAATGCTGCCTATGCGTCACGCAAACACTGCGCGCGACGGTGGAATGCCATCAGCATTGCAGTGTTCAGAGCCAAGGAACCCAGTGTGTTAAATTTTACTGACAGATATGTTATAAACATACAATGGCCTTTTTTAATACTTGCTCAGATACTTAAAGATTATTTTTGTAAGACAGAGGACAATACCATAATTTTAGTGGCCATATCAACAAAACCAACAATGTTATTGGTAGGATGTTCATGCAGTCGCCCCACTTCTTAGAAAAGGAAGAACGTTAGAAGGATGTGTTTGTAAAATGAGAATGAATGTCTAATGGTCACGACATTCAAATAAGAATGGTTGTATTGTACCATTAATGATGGCAGGGGTAATTTTTCAGGAAATTAAGATTGAAAAGCTATTTCGAAAGTAAAGACAATGAACAAGTTAACAGAGTCCAGAATGATACACCTTTTAAATTAAAATCTACTTTTACGCCCCCAACACACCTGATACCTCCAGAAATTCTGGCTTTTGAACGAAGTAGAATCCCTGACTTGCCCAACTGTTTACAAAAATCTGAAAGCAGTTGAATACCAGGCAATCCAATCACTGAAAAGAAACCCCACAATTGTGATCAAAAGTGCGGACAAGGGAGGCGGTGTAGTGATTCAGGACAAGGTAGCTTATGACCTTGAGTACAGAAGATTACTGAACAACAACACCAACTATACCCCACCGAGAGAGAATCCAACAGAAAATCTGAGAGATGAGATTCTGGAACTAGTCTCTACGGCCGAAGTAGAAGGCTGGATATCAAAGCAGGAAGCTGACTTCCTTACATCCTCAAGTGGAAAAGTACCTTACTTTTACACCCTACCAAAAACACATAAAAACCTCCTGCCACCTCCTGGACGCCCAATAGTTTCGGGCATTGGATCTTTATTAGAGCCTCTCTCCCAATATTGCGATTTCTTTCTGAAACCCATAATACAGTCCACAGAAACATACATAAAATATACGAAGAGTCTCCTTGCCATGTTGCGTACCATCGATATACCAGATGAACCAAGCTTCCTTGTCACACTAGACATCGAAAGCCTGTATACCTGCATACCACAGGATGAAACTATCAAAGTGGTAGCTGAATCTCTGGAACAAACCACCTGGAATTACAAGGTTCCCAGAGGCTTTATAGTGGACTGTGCTACACTAGCATTGAAGAGAAATTACTTTGAATACGAAAGCCAGATCTTCCTCCAAACAACAGGGACTTCCATGGGCAGCACATTTGCCCCTTCGGTGGCAGGTTTGTATGTGTACAATTTTGAAAAGAAATATATCCTGACTCACACTAACCCCTTCTCCGCCAACATCGTCTTATGGCAATGTTATATTGACGACGTTTTGGTGATATGGAAAGGTGAAGAGACCACCCTGCCCCCATTTTTCACATGGATCAACACCTGTGACCCTCATTTGAGGTTCACTCATGAATACGCCAGAGAGAGTATCACCTTCCTCGATGTCAGTATCAACAAACAAGACCATTTTATCCAAACAAAGACATACTATAAACCGACATCCAAAAACAATCTGCTTCTTTTTTCCAGCTTTCACCCCCGCCCCCTGAGGGAGAATCTCCCTTACGGACAATATCTCCGCTTAAGGCGGAACTGTAGTGAAACAGCTGATTTCAGAAGACAAGCGGATGATCTGACCAAAAAACTTGGGAAACGAGGTTACCCCAGAAGAATTCTTCAGAAGAGTCGGAAGAGAGCGACTAATCAAAACAGAGATGCCCTTTTGGAAATATATCCCAAGGACGCATCACAAGAAATTCCCTTGACGTGTGTAACCACATTTAATTCCCTATCTAACGTGGTGAGCCGGAACATACAAAAAAAATTGGAAGATCGTTACAAGCAACCGTTTTGATTAGGAAAAACCTCTTTTCTCTTACAAAAGAGCAACAAGTCTAAAAGACTCATTAGTCCACACAAGGCCGGTAACAAAACAGAGAAGTCAGGACCCGACAGTATTGAATGCCTGGGGGCTCCCAGCGATGACTGGCCATTTCCCCTGCGGGGATTGCAGTATCTACCATTTGACCACCCACACAAAATTCTTGAACATCGAACCTGGCAAACAATGGGAACAACGCAGCCCCACTAATTGCAATACAAGTAACGTTGTATATTTAATAACTTACACGTGTGCTTTGAACTACGTCGGAATGACCACCAGATGTGTAAAACGCAGGATCTGCGAACATCGGAGCAATATCCGATGCAAACAGAACTCAACAAAACTCACAAACCATTTCCTTGAGAAAAATCACACGCCGAATGATATGCATTGGACGATCCTTGAACACGTTGCGGGAGATGAAAAAATCCTATTCGAGAAGGAGCAGCGATGGATCCATCGTCTATCAAGTCATCGTAGAGGATTAAATGATGAAATCCCATGGGGCTCTGTACTGAGACGTTAACATTATCAGTACACCAACCAACCAGTAACAGACATAGACTGCCATAGACCATACACTAGTCTTCTGCTTGGTAGGAACACTTGTACCTAGGTTTTTACTGAGACGTTAACATTACCAGTACACCAACCAACCAGTAACCGACATGGACTGCCACAGACCATACACTAGTCTTCTGCTTGGTAGGAATACTTGTACCTAGGTTTTTTGTCTGCTACAAGTACTCCATATGACTAGAGGGTCTACATCAATCTAGTACCCCAGTACCCCTCCACCCCGCCTACATTTCGGATGAGGCTTGCATTCCTTCACCCCTGCCATCATTAATGGTACAATACAACCATTCCTATTTGATTGTCGTGACCATTAGACATTCATTCTCATTTTACAAACACATCCTTCTAACGTTCTTCCTTTTCTAAGAAGTGGGGCGACAGCATGAACATCGTACCAATAACATTGTTGGTTTTGTTGATATGGCCACTAAAATTATGGTATTGTCCTCTGTCTTACAAAAATAATCTTTAAGTATCTGAGCAAGTATTAAAAAAGGCCATTGTATGTTTAAAACATATCTGTCAGTAAATAAAATTTAACACACTGGGTTCCTTGGCTCTGAACACTGCAATGCTGATGGCATTCCACCGTCGCGCGCAGTGTTTGCGTGACGCATAGGCAGCATTGTACCCTCGCTACATACCTCGGCACCCGTTTGCATCTGGGGTCCTAGGCACCTTTGGAAATTTCGGGGGCTTGGTGTTAATCAGTATATATGAGGTATTGACATCCATGTAAAGTTTGGCAAGCGCTGTTAACATTTTGTGCCCCGTAAAATAGCCCGTGGCTCCTTTAAGAAACACCCTCAACCAACATGACACCGCAGTCACGTGGTATGATCACATGACGCGGAAACACCGGTAACTCCACCGCGGTTCTCAGCTCCGATTGCAATCCGGGCTGCGGTGGTGAAAGGTTAGGTAAACCTGCGGGGAGCCGCCTGCGTCAAACTAAGTGCATGAGATTTATTTACGTTACCCTGAGGCCCTGTACCTAGACTACATGTCCAGGACCTTACGAAACCCTTATCCCCCGTTTTTTCTTCTCATACCTATAACAATTGATTCAAGGGATACAGAGGGTGCTGCCTGTCTACATACTTGGCCCCCTCGTCCCAGAGGAGATAACGGTGTGTGTCTTTCATTATATACAGGAAACGCGGCAGGAAGACAACCCCCCACCGCACTGACCCATGTAAAGTGACTTATTGACGCTTCTTGTGAGTTCGTTAAGAAACCTAACTTTCTTCCTTGTTTCAAAGACAAAGATAATCGAGCACTTTATTGTCTTGTTTTTTTTTTTTTAAAGTGCATTTTTCATTCTTCTTCTTTTCTTTTAAAAAAAAGAAACCTTTCATGAGAGATATTTAATTAATTTATCCTCATTTGATTCACCTTATTACCAACTTTGGTGTATTTGGTACATTCTGCCTGCTACATGATGCCAGGCTTTGGAGACAGACGCTATGACACTTTGTCTAATTAATATAGTGAAGTGCACTTTTCACATCACCATATGTTTTTCTCATAAGAGATCACTGGAACTGTGGTTTTTGATGAAGGGAAAGAGATCCAAAAGTACTGTCTGGAACATTGTCTATTTGTAACATGCCTAATACAATTTGTTTTACAGGTACCTGGCCCCAGGGATTAGCTGAGTGTGCCTGATTACGGCCATTGCCGTGAGTATACTTAAGTAAAGTGATACTTTTTTAACCTTTTTCACACTAATATCCTCACAGTCGGATGCACCTTAGCGAGTGTAGACCGCCGCTGGATCATACTTCTGGTCCTGACGAATGCTGAGCGACTCGGGCTCTGTTAGCTGAAACATGTTGACCAAATTTGAGGACTAGGGGTCTCCATTAATTGAGACTATCCCTATGATTCCACTCATCACTTGTTTTTAACCAGTGCTGGTTGAACTAATAATAAAATAATTGGCAGTCACAACCAAGCATTTTTAATTTTTCTTCCCCCCTTTTTTTGCACTTCACTGAGCACAATTGGGTTACTATTATCACCTCAACACACACAAGAACCAGCTCCGCTGTAAACAGGCGTTGTAGCACACTGGGAGGACGCTAGGTCCTTCCAGTGGGAACCCGATGATGAAGCATGTCACCACCAGGTTGGTGAGTGAGGGTTCTTCCTAACCATCATTCTGTGTGCGGCCTTCACCATTTTTCACTTGTTCATTGTCTGTCCCTCACATAATTCCTTCTGAGGTTCTGGTTTTTTGGTTGTGCCACTCTCCTGTTGTTTACTAATAATAGAACTAGGGGTAAGAGAGTGATCACTTATACCCTTACTCTATTGTTGTTTGATTATGATTGATATTGGACAAAGAAGGTTTGAAGCAAGAAGACAAACCGAGGCAATGCTAGCATAACCAAACTGAGTTCCTTCTATTGGAGGGGTGGAAGGTTGGCAGCTTATAACTAAGCATGGGAAGGAGTGGTAAGGTTTTATCAATCTTAGGCCATTATTGTTTCTGTGATGTCATTTTTAAAATGTAAAATAAAAGTTCACATTTGTATATGATTGATATTGGACAAAGAAGGAGATGTGGTCTTGGTTCCCCTTTCTTTTGGTGGGTAGCAAAAATCATTTTTCACTCTAACCTTACACGTTGGCATTTTTCAGCCAACAGAGGGAACTCAGTTTCGGTGGTATAAAACCTCAGCTTTTTATTTAAGTAGAATTCAAAGTCAATCTGAAAGGCCTTAATGTGAGCAAACATGACTACATCGGTCAAGCCCATAAAAACTCTGCCAACTCCTGGTAAAAAGAAAAGCATTGAAAAAGCCAAGAGGTCCAGCCTTTCGGACCTATTCTGTTTGCCAATGGTTTTAGTCATGATGTACAGCATCATCAATGCTGTGCAGCCTGGCTAAAAAACAGAGAAAATAAAAACCCATGATGCAGTCAAGCCTATGACAACACGCATTCGAGTGCACAAAATAACGTTATTTTTCCAATTTGTGTTTATTGATCAGAGTTGACCAGTAAACAAAGAAAAGGTGGGGCGGAGGAGGAGTAGCAGTGGGGCAAGCAAATGGAGAGATCACTGTGGAGGGAGAAGCAAACTGACGAGGGAGCAGAGTAGATAAGGCAAGCAAACGGACGAGAGAGGAGGACTGGACAAGGGGGAGGGGGATATGCAACAATGGGATGGGGAGAAGCGCACTTAGGCAAATGCCTCATGGCAGAGGCAGGAGAAAAGTACATGGGCAGAAACAGTAACATGAGCGTGACAGAAATGTACACAAGAGAGACAGCTGGTAAATATGCACTCTCATTGAGTACTTATAAAAAAAATGTAATGTCTGAAAAATGAGCAGACCACCACCAGTAATGCATCCATGCTCCAGGGGAGAGGCAAATGCAACAAGAAGAAATAAAGCCAACACAAGATAAATCACACGAGTGAATAATTTATGCTTCTATTTAAAAGCACACACGTGCTTGTCACACTAAAAGCAAAACACACTGCTGGCACTGCAATTGTGTGTTTGCTGGCCTGGGAGTGGCGCATGCATGCGCAAGCAGCCTGCTCTTTTTAAAAGCACGTACTCGTGCTTGTGGCGCACCCCTGCGCACTCCCGCAAGGTGGATGCAGCTGCAAGCACAAGTATGTGCTTCTAAAAAGAGCAGAGCGACGGCTAAAGGTACTCCTATGGAGCTCATGTGCGCTGCGTAGGTGAGACCTACAAAGCGATTGCCCAAGAGCACGCTATTTATCCAATTGGGATGTGGGGATTGAAAACTGTATTCCTCGTTCTACATTTCTAATTAGTCCACTCAGTCACAACGGGGATGGCAGTGATTCTGATGGCAAGTCCAAGGGGCTGCCCCTCCCTTCCCCAGATTTAGGATACAGTGTTTATTTCCAAAATATTTAAGTGAAGTGGTTAATCTGAGATTAGATGTCAAGTATCCTGGATATGTAGCTAAAACATGCCCACTGGACCAGGCACGTGGAAGTGGATGCTTACTGGGCAGTATACATTGTAGACACAGATATGTACCACTGTTGTTTCAAAGCGTAAAACTACTTCATTCTATTTTGTTTACCAGAAGTGCTCATCTTCTATACTTGTCTTTCAAAAGATACAATAGCGAGCATTCAATGCATACGGCAGGAGGTCAGTCAAAGCTTACTGCAGGAGTTCAGTCAAGGCGTACCGCAGGAGGTCAGTCAAGACGTACCACAGGAGGTCAGTCAAGACATACCGCAGGAGGTCAGTACCGCAAGAGGTCAGACAAGACGTACCGCAGGATGTCAGTCAAGACGTAGCGCAGGAGGTCAGTCAAGACGTAGCGTAGGAGGTCAGTCAAGACGTAGCGCAGGTGATCAGTCAAGGCATACTGCAAGAGATCAGTCAAGACATACCGCAGGAGGTCAGTCAAGGCATACTGCAGGAGATCAGTCAATGTATACAGTAGGAGGTCAGTCAATGCTGACCGCAGGAGGTCAGTCAAGGCTGACTGCAAGAGGTCAGTTAAGGCATACCGCAGGAGGTCAGTCAAGGCATACAAACCACTGGAGGCCAGTCAAGGTTTACCGTAGGATGCCAGTCAAGGCTTACCGCAGGCGGTCAGTCAGGGCTTGCCGCAGGAGGTCAGTCAAGGCTTACCGCAGGAGGTCAGTCAAGGCTTACCGCAGGAGGTCAGTCAAGGATCACCGCAGGAGGTCAGTCAAGGATTACTGCAGGAGCTCAGTCAAAGATTACCGCAGGTCAGTCAAGGAATACTTACTGCAGGATATCAGTCAAGGCATACATACTCCAGGACGTCAGGAAAAGCTTACTGCAGGAGGTGGCAAATGGATTAGAACTCAAATAGAGTATGAATAGTAATCCCATTAAATAAACTCAATCTTGGCTGGATTATATCAGTTAAGATGGCCTGATTTGCAGGAGAGAGGTTTAAAGTCAAACCCCAAAAAATGCTGTACATGACTCATTGTCCCTTTTCACCATCTCTCCAGCAAATGTCTTTAAATGTCACGTGCAAAGACTTCTGCAAAGTGATAATATAATGTTGACTCCTCTACTCCCTGTCATAGCCCGCTCATTGCTGCAAATAGGCTACCACCTGGCCGGTTTTAAACTGACATGACTAACATTTCAATGTCCGGGCCGGTACAAAAATTTGGAACTTACATAAAACACTGAATACAGAAAAAAAGCAATGCAAAGGTTATCTAGAGCTATCCTAATGATCTGTGACTCATAATGTAAGTAAGCAAAAACAAACAGGCCATGTTAAACATTAAAACAGATGATTGTACAAAAAGTTCTATTTGTGTTTCATGCCCGAGCCACCATTGCACAATCTTAAAACGTGAACAAAGGGCCGGTATTTGTCTGTGAGAAAGGAGCCAACCTTAGCTGCAAAAGTGGGGCCCCTCACCTGAAACACTGCTGGGACCTGAGCCCTGGGTAGTGCCGTAGAAAACCTGGCACCTAAATGAGGGTTGGTGCGCTCGTCCTGCTGTTAACACCTTTGCTTTGGGCGCTATGCACAATGGATTCTCTGGAGTGACAGTGAGCCACAGCTACCTCACAGAGAGGAATCACAAATTAAAACAAGCTTGGGGGCAAGAGTACAGGAGCGTCGAGGGACGGGAATAAATGACATGCTGCCGAGGAAATGAAAGCAAGGGCAGAGGAGGTCTAGGGGTGTGAGTAGGTGGGCTGTCTCTAGGAGGGGAAGGCGGGCCTAGGGACCTGAGCTGGCTTTTACCGACACCCCTTCCCGGCTAAAGTGCAGCGTCAGTCTGCTATCTGCTTCTATCACAAGGACGGCGATAAAGTGATCATAAAGGTGTGAGTAACGTAGGATCGGAACGGGGGACTCCAGGCTCGAACAAGAAAGTGGAATCAGCGTGGGAGGCTTGAATAGCAGGGTCCCATGGAAAAGCGAGCCCTGTGATTGTGCGCTTACATGCTCTCTCTTTAGAGATGGCATACGGGGGTCCAGTCCCAGTGCTGAGTCATGTCAACATAGGTGGGGGCTCCTTTCATCCCCGCACACATCCCCCTCATGATGTCACTCAGATATTCTCTAGTGTGGGAGAAAAGATTAACATTCGCAACAAGTGTGCGCTTCGTGCTGAATGTAAAAAACAAGTTTTACAAGGAGAGGTGGAGGCAACAGGGGAAGGGGAGCGAGGAGCGGGCTGGCGCCTGTTTCCCTTGCGGGAGCTAGCAGATACCATATGTTAATTACAAACATATGGTTTGAAAGCTCGATCCCGCAAGGGAATCGCCAAACGTGCACGCGTTGCTTTCAAAGAAATGCAACACGTGCACTTTTTTGCCTTCAAAGCTGAATCGATTTCAAAAGGTCTTTTCCTAAGCAGCGCATGAGCGCTGGGTAGGCGAGACCTAAAAAGCAAAGGGCTCAATGAAGAGCCCTGTGGTACCCCACAATGCAGAATAAAAGGCGCAGGTGTAAAATCGCCTAGTTGCACTGTCTGAGTCATATCTGCTAAAAACGTTTAAAGTGAGAGGTCCTTACCTCCCAAACCTATGGACTTTAGGCATTCAGTCAACAAGGTGTGGTCCACAGTATCAAATGCCGCGGACAGGTCAAGGAGGATGAGAGCCGCCGACCCTCCGCCATCTAATGCGGTGCATATGTCCTCCATGGTCTTTATCAGAGCTGTCTCAGTGCTGTGACATGACCTAAAACCGAACTGACTGTGGTCATAAAGATACGACTCGTAAATTACCTCTGTGAATACCAAAAGTCGTAAAATTAGACTTTTGTCTCAGATTGCCTTTGTGAATCAGGCCTGCAGTGTCATACACTGATTAATTGTAAGGAAAACTCAGAATCACATCTTGTGAAAGCATTCATCACCCCTGTTTTGTAAGTAAGGAGCATAACTTAATGTACCCGAGTGGTGTCTCAATGTTACTAAATCATCAATAGAGACAGGAGATAGGGTGAAAGCAACATAAATACAAAGTAGGAAAACACTTTACACATCCAGGAATAATACCGAAATACTTATAAAAATAATGCATTGACATATGAGTAGTATAACATAGAGTGACATGGAGTGGAGTGGCATGAGGTTGCGTACAGTGGAGTTGTGATGAGTGGCATAGAGTAGAGTGGCATAAAGTGGAACAGTGTGGAGCAGAGTTACGTAGAGTGATGTGGAGTAGCATAGAGTGCGATGAAGTGGCATAGAGTAAAGTGGTGTTGAGTAGAGTGGCATAGAGTGGAGTGGCTAGAGTGGTGTAGAGTGGCACACAGTGGAGTGGCAGAGAGTGGAATCGAGTAGAGTATGTAGAGTGGAGCAGTGTAGAATTGTTTACAGTGGAGGGGCACAGAGTGGCGTAGAGTGATGTGGAGTGTTGTGGCATGGAATTGAGTGACATAGACTAGAGTGGAGTAGAGTACAATTTAGTAGAGTGGTGTAGAGTCGAGTAGCGTAGAGTAGAGTGCCATGGAGAAGACTGCAATAGAGTAGATTGTCATCAAATGGAGTAGTGTACAGTGTGGAGTGGAATAAGAGTGGAGTGTCATGGAGTGGTGTAGAGTAGAGTGGCAGGGAGTGGAGTGGTTAAAGTGGTGTGGAGTGGTGAAAGTGGTTTGGAGTGGAGGGACGTAGTGTCAAGTGGAGTGGCGTGGAGTAGAGTGGAATAGAGGCGAGTGGCAGAGAATTTAGTGACATAATGTGGAGTGGTGTGAAGTAGAGTGATGAGTATTGTAGAGTAGAGTGGCACAGAGTGGAGTGGTGTAGAGTAAACTGGTATAGAGTGGAGTGTATAGAGTGGAGTAGATTTGCTTACAGTGGAGTTGCAATGAGTAGAGTTAATTAGAGTAGAGAGGTGTAGAGTAGAGTATATTGGTGTAGAGTGGCATGGAATAAAGTGAAGGGGCATAGAGGGCCGTAGAGTAGAGTGGCATGGCTTAGAATAGAGTGGTGTAGAGTGGAGTGGAATGGAGTAGACAGGAGAGAAGTAGAGTAGAGCAGATTACAGTGGAGTCTAGCAGAATGGTGTAGAGTGGCATTGAGAGGTGTAGAATGGCGTGGAGTGGCTTACAGTGGAGAGGCATAGAGTGGAGAGGAGTAGAGTGGCATGGAGAGGCCTGGAGAGGTGTAGAGTGTCATTTAATAAAGTGGCATATTGCAAAGTAGCGTAGAGTTGAGCTGATTGAAGTAGCACAGAGTGGAATGATGCAGAGTAGAGTGGAAAGTGAGTAGAGTAGAGTGAAATGGTGTAAACTGGAGTGGCGTAGAGTAGAGTAGAGCAGAGCAGAATGGAGTGGTGGTGTGTGGTTGTGAGTGGTGTCAAGGAGTGTGGGATATGTGGAGTGATGCAGAGTGCACAGTAGAGTAGAGTGTAGTTGAGTAGAGTGGCATGGTGTGGTGTGGCATAGAGTGGAAAGGAGTAACATAGAGTGGAGTGGCAAAGAGTGATGTTGCACAGAGTGGCGTAGAGAAGAGTAGCATAGAGTGAGTGGTGTAGAATGCCATTGAGTGACATTGTGGAGTGGAGTGGTGTGGATTGGTGAAGCATAGAGAAGTGTAGAGTGGAGTGGCATGGAGTGGGATAGAGTAGAGTGGCATAGAGTAGAGTGGTATAGAGTGGAGTGGTGTAGAATGGCATTGTGTGAAGTGGAGTAGGAGCGGAGTGGCATGGAGTGGTGTAGAGTGACATAGAGTGGAGTGGTTTGAGTAGCGTAGTGTAGAGTAGAGTGACGTAGAGCGGTGTGGTGTGGAGTGGAGGGGCATAGAGTAGAGTGGCATAGAGCAGTGTGCTGTAGAGTGGCATTGTGTGGAGTGGAGTAGGAGCAGAGTGGCATGGAGTGGCGTAGAGCAGAGTGGCATAGAGTGGAGTGGTGTAGAGTGCAGTAGTTAGAGTGGCGTAGAGTAGAGTGGCATAGAGTGACACAGATTGGCGTAGAGTGGCATGGAATAGAGTGAAGTGGCATAGAGGGTTGTAGAGTGGCGTGGAATGGCTTCGAGTGGGATAGCGTAGAGTGGGGTGGCTTAGAGAATAGAGAAGTAGAGTGGAGCCGAGTTGGGTAGAGTGGTGCAGAGTGTCATGAAGAGGTGGACAATGGCATGAAATGGCTTGAAATCGGGTAAAGTGGAGTGGTGTAAAGGAGTAAAGTAGAGCAGAGTGGAGTGGCATAGAGTGCCGTGGAGAGGTGTAGAGTGGCATAGATTGGAATATTGTGGAGTTTCTTAGAGTTGAGTAGAGTGGCGTAGAGAGGCATGGTGCAGCATAGAGTAGAATGTGAGCAGAATGGTAGAGACTGATGTGGCACAAAGTGGAGTAGAGCAGAGCTGAGTGAAGTGGTGTGGAGGGGCGCAGAGTGGTGTATAGTAGTAAATGGAGTAGAGTGGAGTTGAGTAGAGTGGCGTAGAGTGGCATGGTGTGGCATAGAGTAAAAAGGAGTGACGTAGAGTGGAGTGGCACAGAGTGTAGTGGAGCGTATAGAGAAGAGTGGCAATGAGTAGAGTGCCATAGAATGCCACAGAGTGGCATTGTGGAGTGGAGTGGCATGGAGAGGAGTGGCGAATAGTAGAGTGGCAAAGAGTGGAGTGGTGCGGAGTAGAGTAGAGTGGTGAGGAGTCACATAGAGTGGAGAAGTATAGAGTGCAGTTGTGTACAGTAGTTTAGAGTAGAGTGGAGAGGCATAGAGTAGAGTGCCATAGAGTGACATGGAGTGGAGTGGAGAGTGGCATATAGTGGAGTGGAGTGGCTCGGAGTGGAGAGAGTGGCACAGAGTAGAGTGAGGTGGCACAGAGCAGAGTGAGGTGGCACAGAGTAAAGTGGCATAGAGTAGAGCAGATGAGAGTGGAGTGGCATTGAGTGGTGTAGAATAGCATACAGTGGTATGGAGTGGCATAGAGTAGAGTGACATAAAGTACAGTGGAGTGGCATAGAGAGGAGCTGCATAGACAAGGGTGGAGTAAAGTGGAGTGGAGAGTGGCATGGAGCGAAGAGTGGCATAGAGTGGAGTGGTGCAGAGTGGAATGGACAGAGTGGCATAGAGTAGAGTAGAGTGGATAAAGTAGAGTAGAGTGGGGTAGAGTGGAGTAACTGAGTAGAGTGGAGTGGCTTAGAGTAACGTGGCATAGAATACAGTGGAGTGGTGCAGAGTAGAATGGAGTGGCTTACAGTGGCATGGAGAAGCATACAGTGGCATGGAGTGGCATAGAGTGGAGTGGAATAGAGTGGCACAGAGTAGAGTGGAAAGAAGTAGATTGGAGTAGCATAAGGTAGAGTAGCATAGAGTAGAGTAGCGTAAAGTAGAGCAGAGTGGCATACAGCAGTACAGTTGTGATTTTAAGAAACCAAAGCAAATAGGATGAAAGCAACATAAATAAGAAGCTGTAAAACACTCAAATGTTTGAAATTTCTGGAAAGACATGCAAATTCATGCAGTATCACCCAATAGTTTTGTAATTACAGAGCATAATTCACAGTGCCCATGGGGGATATCAATATTGCTAAACCATCCACAGAGACGGCTGATAGAGTTAAAGTAACATATATAAGAAGCTGTATGCCAGTGCTAAAAGTATGAAAGTAAATTGCACAACCAGGAATAATTCCAAAACCTTATAAAAACATAAGAGGATGTCAGTTTCTGGGGAATTAAGCATTGGGGGAATTATTTAACATTCAATTGTACAGTTTAACCCGAGGGGTATGTAAGGTGCTTGTCACTGGTTTTAGATATAGTTGAGGATCATTTGCATGCTGTTGAGCAGATGCACCCGTGTCCCTGAGGCTCGTTCTTCATGGCGGCAGCTTCCGATTGAAAAGGGTAGGGTCTCTGTATGAACTCTAGTTGTGAGCAAGGACATGTGTTCAATCATGCTCCTCTTCCCATGGCTCCCTTTCTCCTGCTGCAACCACTCCAACACCTCTATTACAGCTGAGGTACTGGTCTGTCTCCTCACCAGGTCCTTCTACCGCCAGCCACTGCAGCATCAGTGCACTGCCTAGGGGTCAAGGAAGTGACCTGGGGTGTTGGCTGTTTTGGGCTCATGGGCAGGAGATAAAGCTATGGGAATATAATCACAATGTCTAATCATCCCTAATCATGGCCTTTTGCTTACACTGTACAACAGACCGCGCTCGCCACACTCATACATTTACTGCAGAATGTTAATCGAATGTGCAAAGCCAGAGAGCCTTTAGAGACTTTGAGGAGAAAAAACATCAAATTCTTTACTCAGTGGTCATATATGAGAGGCAATTTCCTTTGCTGTACTTGAACTATCCACTGCAATCTTAGGTGCTGATTTTAAACAGTTAGGAAGTCTCCGAATGAACATAAAGTGATTCATGTGCTGAAAGTACTGATATTAATGTAGGAAATTAATATAATGTCTTACCTCAAAGGACTGGAATTAAGCTTCTATCTATATACCTATGACGAATTCCTATACTATTGACATAGGATGGATCCCAAATACCTTAGAGGATAGCTGGGAGGATTTACATCAAAGAGAATGATGCATGTGCAGGTGAAACCTCAAATCTCCTATGCTGAAACTCTCCAGAGGGGGATACACAGGCCTTAAATGGGAAGAAACGTGTTGGGATGGCAACAAGAGAACATTTTCACCCTAAGGGATCAGCTATGCTAACAAAATACCATTAGAAAACACAGTGATCGAGAGTGGCAGTGTCTTCCCAAGATCCTAGCCATTCTCTTGCTCTAGTTGCCCCTCGCACTCTGTGATCTTGGACATTCGCCAAGTCTATGCTTCTGTCTCCCAGTGAGGCCCTAAAGTCTTGTCAGTAATCGCTTCTCTTATCATGCACAATTCTGGACACACCCGTTCCATATTCCCCTGTCAAACAGGATCCGAGGCACTCACCAGCTCCAGTTTCTCTTCTTTCAGTCGGATGTGCGGGTCCAGTGTGACTTTTGACTGGCTAGCAGCAGAGCTCCGAAAACCAGGAGAAGCGGGGGCTGAATGAGAGGGAGACAGTGAGGTGAGCAACGGGGGGTAGGGGTTCCTTTCGCGAGTTGAAGTACGTTCACCATTCTTTCATTCTCCAAAAAGTCTCCAACACATATGGCATTTCCCCCCAAAAAATGTATCCCTTAGGTGGGTCTAAACTGTGGGCTGGTACTCCGTAACCCTGATAGGTATTTGCTTGCAACTACAATACTCGACTGAAACATGCTCTAGACACAATTTATAGACTGTACAAACATTTCAGTGTATAACAAGTGCCCAGAACTTAACTTTATACACCTAACAACAGCATCAAACACTTTGGGGCATATTACCTAGAAATAGCTATATTTATCGCTAAGCAGGTTTAGCGGGAATAATTTTATCGCCGCGCTACGACGATTTATATCGCTGAGATACCTTGCTATTATCAAGGTTTATCTCAGAAACGATAAAAATCATTCGAAATGCGTGAATATCGCTGTCAATACAGTGATATTCAGGCATTACTGCCACAATGCTCTTAGCCATGTTATCCACCTCTCATTGGATAACATGGCTAAGAACTGGTCAGGGCAGGCGTTAGCTTTTGGAGATATTCGCGCTTAGCGCGAATATTTCCCAAACTAAGCCATTGTTGGTAATAGGAGATAGAGATATTAGCGACTGTTTCCAGTTGCTAACATCTTGGCACGCCCACTTTGCATGTCATTAGCGATAATTATTGCTGACATGCAAATCGGGCACCAAGATGATCGCTATCTCTTACTAGCTGTCGCTAACTGGTGTTAGCGACAGCTATTTAACAGGGCGATAAAATTATCGCCGCT
The DNA here is from genome assembly GCF_964263255.1 of Lissotriton vulgaris. NCBI lineage: Eukaryota > Metazoa > Chordata > Amphibia > Caudata > Salamandridae > Lissotriton > Lissotriton vulgaris. The sequence goes on from NC_141698.1 coordinate 470,268,809, forward strand.
GTAGCGGGAAAAAGTCCAGCTAAAGCGGCAATAATGGCCCTTGGTAATATGCCCCTATATTCAGTGCCAAAATACTAGCTCTAAACAACACAATTAAAGCTAAAGTATCAGCACTGCATTGTTAACGGGCTCCTAAAACCCTCATACCATATGCTAAAATGTTATCCACGAACAGAATCCTACTTCCCCAATGCCAACCTTATACAGAACATGTGCATCTAAAATACTAAGACCACAATATGTTAACTGTAAAACCTGCTAAAAGGCAGCCATGACCATTAAATGAGAGGAGTTGGCCTAACGGCTAGGGCGGCCGACCTCGCAACAGGAAAACTGGGTTCGAATCTCGGCCATGACGCTGAACATCCTGTGATTCTGGGCAAATCACTTAATCTCCCTATGCCTAACAAAAATGAATGTGTTCTCATGTAATGCAATTGGTGCTATGTAAAGCGCTCAGATACCCGATTCGGGTCAAGTTTGCACTATATAAAACTCTGTAAAAATATATATATAAAAACAGCTTTAAAGGGCATACCCACCACTCACATTTTACTTTCAGCAGTACAGCCACTGCTTTCACACCGGATCTGAACATACGTATCCATCGCTAAAACACTTGGGCGCAGATTTACTAAGTCTTTGCGTCATCCTTGCCTCACGCAAGATGACTCAGGGCAACAGAAAGGATTATTTGGGGTTCACAATGGCACGCAAGGTATGTTTTGCATGGCCTTCTGTGACTTTGTAAAGCAATGCAGCAGCTTGTGTTGTGTTACATTTCTTAGCGGTAGACATTCCAAGGATGGAGCATCGGCGTTCATGTAATTCCAGAAATACTAAGGGGCAGATGTTTCAAGATTCCATTTTGCGATTCCTAAATAGCGATTTTTAAGGAATCGCTATTTAGAATTCGCAAAATGGAATGTATGAAAAAAATCGCTATTTTTTTGCGATTCCTTAATCCTCCTTATTTGCGAATTCGCATTTTGCGAATTCGCAAATAAGGAATAATCCCATGCATTCCTATGGGCCAGGAGGCCAATAGGAATGATTGTGAAGTAATTCTCAAATTGCGAATCGCAATTTGCTAATCGCAATTTGAGAATTTTTTCAAGGGTGCAGGGGTGTCTCAAAGACACCCTGCTGCACCCCTGAAATATACATGTGTGTGCATATGGCGCATATATCAGCATTTTTGATGGTGGCGTCACATGCCACCATCAAAAATGCTAAATTGTGCATTTTTTAAAGACTTCGCAAATTACCATCAACTACAACTTGGTGGTAATTTGCGAATTCTTAAACAGAAATCGTAATTCAAAAATGCTACATACATAGCATTTAAGGAATCGCAAAATTGCGATTCCTTAAATGCTATGGCAAAATAAGGAATCGCAAATTTTTGCTATTTCTTATTTTGCGAATTTTTGATGCATGCCAAAACATGCAAAAATACCTTTTGCGATTCGCAAAGGCCGAAATTCTGCGAATTTCGGCCTTTGCGATTCGCAAAAGGCTTGATACATCTGCCCCTAAGGTTTTTAAAGCTGGAATTGCATGAAATAGGTAGTTCTACCAGAGTGGGGTTTGATGAGGGGAAGTCTGTTTATTTCTCCTCGTTATTTCCTCTTTCTATTCGTGCATCTTGCATAAAAAGAAGAATATGGCTCTGTGGATTTTTTTGTACAGGAATTTATCTTATCCTACACAAAAACAATGCTGCCTACAAAGCAAGCACCCTTGCAGCATAGTACAAGGGTGCCTGCGTTGGTGCTAGGCAGCCACAAGTGTGCCGGAGCTGGGAGAGAGATGAAGAGCACCATATCTTAGATTTGCCACTTTTCCTTTCTCTCCCATTTAAGCACCACAGCGCAGCAAATTTGCTTGCTGCCCATGTCATGTGAACTTTTGATAAATATGTCCCTAGCTCGGAAAAGGGTACCTACTGCTTCTATACATACAGGGCTTAATTTGAGCTAGAGGTTGCAGGCGGGGCTCACCAGCACTCATTTTTGGGGGACTACCACTTATTTTTCCTCAACAGAATTTTATCCAGAGCAAGAGAAAGAAAAACGCAAAAGGAGTAAAGAAGGAGGAAGGGAAAAATAGAAAAGCAGTGTCAAGAAGTGTCTGGTTGTCTTTTTAGAGGCATGAGGTGGAATCAAGCCGGCACAGCTTTGGTATTCGGTCCCTCAATGCATGATAGGGCAGGCCATGGATTTCTGATCAAAACTTTGGGTCTCAGCTTCTATTTTTTTTACAAATTAAGCATTGCATACATTTCAAGGTCAGTGTTCCGCTACTCAAATATCAGCCCTAAATCATGACACCATTTAGTGAGAACGTGCCGTGCAAAGCACAAATTGCCAAAAGCACCACTCCTGGAAACATGACGCTGCTTGTAACTTAATCAATAAAATCGGACATGACATACGCCACATTCTTTTCCTGAACGTCTTGATTCTCTCTACTTCGCCTTACCTGACACTGTCAGCTCTGGAGGGCAGATATCTGGAGATGGGGAAGGCACAGGAAAATGGATCTCCTGCCTGCACTAAAAGAAAACAAGAAAACACAGAGTTGACACATCCACAGAGCAGAAGGGAGGGAAAAAGAAAGAGAGGTGGGTGGTAAGTAAGTGTGTGCGTATGTATGAGAGAACGTGAAATGTAAGATAATTACTCTTCCACCTTGCTCCTCACTGTAAGGGAGAAATAGCAAATGAACTGCTGTGGAATAAATACATTCTAGATGGATTTCCGCATGCCTGTATGTGTCTCACCTCGGATGCCATAGCCTTCTGCCTGACCCTACTGCTAACCAGACAAAGGCCCAGAAGAATATCCACTTCAAGCACCACTGCTGAGACTTGGCTCCCTAATCAAAGCACTTTCAGATGATCTCTGGCTGTGCGCAGCACTTTACAAAATAGACAAAAATAAAGCTGTGGTAATTGCAATGTTTTCCTGGGAGAAATAATCATAGTAAGTGTTGTCTCTAATAACCTACGCTCATTGCTGATCCAGAGTTTTCCTCTGAATATGGGCATTTCTTTTTATGAATTCTGTTGTTATTGCCATTTGGCTAGCTCTTATATGCAGTAGTAAGGGCTATACTGCAACAAATGACACAAAAGAAACATTCAAGGGCATATTCTACCAACAGATGCAAGCTGAGCTTGAAGCCGAGCCGAACCACAACCTGAAGGTTTTGATGGGAGACTTGAAGGGTAAAGTGGCAAATGAGAGCAATTACCATGACAAAGCCATGGGAAAGGAATTATGTGGAGCAATAAACAATGGAGGAAGACTGTTAGAATTTTGTCTCACAGTGGAAAAAGAAACAAAGACACTAAGCCACAGCTGGGGCATTGTACAGAAACGTGCCAACGACAGACAGAAGTTGATGTCCTTTGTTTCTGCTCTACATGCCATCCGACATAATGGGCAGTAAGCAAGCAAGGCTATGCTGCCTGAATTACAGTAGAATGTTACCACTGCAATAACCAAAGGAACCATGTTCATCTTCCTTTCCCTAACTTGGAATCCACCAACTGAAACACCTACTAGTTATTTGTATATTGTGCTGTGTGGTCTGCCGTTAAAAAGAACATTTCATGTATTATTATAGTCCCTCCTAAATAATAAACAATAGATTTAAAGTTATCTGAGGTGCATTGGAAGTGTGCTTGGTTATAATTGGTACACACAATACTATTAATATTATGCATTTAATAAACAAATACTTTATTTTTTAAGATGGAGGGTGCAGCTCTTCATCACCCTCATATTATATGCATTATTGTAGGGGCATGCATGCACGTATTTATTCTATTCCTGATCCACTGAGTACTCTTTCTGGGGATTAAACTACAAAGTGCAGCACCCATTATTTCAGCACAGATGTTTAGCTAGATGTTTTTGCAGATAAAATAATACAATATGTATAAATGACAGTAATAACTACATATATACATTTTATGGACTTGGATCAATATCAAATTAAAGGAAGGTAGAAAAAATGCTGAAATTTGCCTTTTTATCCATTCTTTGCATTTTTAAAAGGAGCCTTTGGCCTCCTCATTCTATTCTGGAAGACCCACCACCATAACATTTTGATCCTACCCATTTATCCCATGAAGTCCCCCCAATAGCTGACATTTAGTGATTGCCTGATTTGTCTAGCCCATGCTAAACAATTTACCAACAGCTGATCCTCTACAACATGTCTATATAAAAGGATCAAACCAGCTAAAGATGGCAACCCAAGCCAAACCCTTCTTGGCACTTATGGCAACTTCTAGGCATATTGTGCCAGAGCCCCTGCGCTTCACCAACCATGTAAGCCCCTACCTTGATTGCATATACAAAACAAGAAACATGACTACTATCTCACACACTCATATTAAGTCCACCCATGTCAAACACTGATCCATCAGTATGCCACATGGTAGACCGTATTAATGCCCGCCCCAACAGAAGCAAGGAAATGTTAGCATTGTGAAGGATTTCACCTCATTAGTGGTCAACTCCAACTCAATCACCTACTGGCAGGAACTCTGCAACAATCTCTTTCAATTCTTCAGCCAAGAAATCACCGCCATTTACAGCAGCAACAACCCGCAATTGGACCTGACAGTCTTTGCGAAACTGCTCCTGATGTTATCCAAAGAACTAAAGCTGACTTAATGAATTCTGCAAGAAGCTGAAGGCCTGGCATTTGAGAAGTCCCACTAGGCACTAGGTTTAACTAGTATCACACCTGCTCGGTGCTAGGATACCCTCCTGGGTGGTCTACAAACCTACATAACATAATATAACATCACATAATGTACCATAACATAAACCGCCATATTCACCTTAGGTCTGGCAGCAGAAACCATAGACCACATGACCACCATGGACCTAGTTGCACTAGTCACCATGGAAAAAAGACTTGCACTATACTAATCCCCACACTCATTCCTAATCTTTAATTAGCTCATTCTAGGTGGCTACATAATCCTACGCAAACACGTCTAACTAAACTGGTGACGTGTTCTTCAACCACAGAATTACACAACCATTCCATTCATTCACTAGTCACAATCTACTCAGCAATCACATCATTGGACTCACCCTCAACCCATTTACTTTGTCCCTCACACAGACCACTGCCTTCATATTGTATATAACATATGGCTGCAACAAAAATTGCAATGATGAACTTGACAAAGTTGTCTCGTGCACAACCAAATCTGGGGCACATTTTCAAGGAGGTAAAGGACGGGCATGAGGTATGGCACTCTGTGATACCCGTCATTAGATTGAATTTTAACATACCTAGGGTCCTCACGAATAAAGGTGATAACTGAGAAATCGGAAGGTGTTTCTTACTTAGCTGGACACCGTTTTTTGTCCAGTAGTTTTATGTAAAAACTCCCTCCTACCACAAGTCTTCGTGGAGGTTGAGTCTGCCTTGGTAGCACCATCTCACCAGGGTGGGGAGAGGATGCAGATGATGAAGCATGATACTGTTATGTGTGTGAGGCATCCTCTTCCATTAAGGATGGCCTTCCTGTTTTGAACGGTCCCCGCGCAACTCACATTAGGAGGTGCTTGACCCGGTCCCGGGTCTTGTGCCCTTCTAGTTCCTACTGGCACATTACCGTGTTGTGGTGGGCATATTTAGAAGCCTCTATCGCCACAGGAATGTCTCTTCTTTAAATTTTCCTGTAGTGATGTGGGCTTCACCTTATTTACAAGGCTGCATTAAGCTACTTAATGTGCCTTAAAGTTGCCTTGTAAATAAGGCACCCTTTCACGTTATACTTTGCGTGAACGGGGTAGGCAATGGTATTTCGATGGGCGTATCCCCGCAACACCCATTGATTTTGATGCAGCCCCATATTTACAAGGGTGGGGTAAATATGGGGCAGCCCCAAAATTAAGACCCCAAAAAAACTGGTCTTAACATAGCACAACGAGGAGAAATGCATTGTGCAGCACACATAAAAACAACAAAACGCCATGCATGAGTGTTCATATGCAGGAAGGTGTCCCTTCCTGCACATAAACAATCATTTGAAAAATGAAGAGTTGCAACTTCTATGTGTGCTGCACAAAGTAGCACACATAGAAGTTACAACTTGCCATTTAAGATTATTTATCTGCAGGAAGGAACACCTTCCTGCATGTAAACAATCATTCCCACAATGCAGGCCCCCTTGCACTATGGTGAAAGGGTGCCTGCGTTGGCGCTAGGCAGCTGTAATTAGCACCAGCGCAGGGGGAAACACAGGGCTGCACCGTATTGTTGTAAATATGGTACAGAACTGTGTTTCAAAAGTGACGGAGCATGGCATTAAGCCAAGAAGGCTAACACGGCGCTCCATAACTTTTCTTTTCAACATGCCCCAAGTGCCTGAAACTAGCATCCTTTGAGCTCCGCACCTTTATCGATCTCAACGTTCTCCCATTAGTACCAGCACACTGTAAAGGGAATATTGCAAATCCCGTAATGTTTTACACACCAACCGCAATCTTCTTAAACACTCCAGGCAGAACCACACTATCCGATTCAACATATTTCAATCTTGCTAGGGATTCCAACTTACTCAGAGGAAAATACAGGACAACAGTTGATGTTTTAACATTCTGCAAAGGCCAGGACATGATTTTTTAGTAGAAACTATATGAAATTGTTTGCATTCATTTTTAACAAGGCCTTTGTGTATTTCTTTGACTACTAATCTGGGGTCATTAGCGCAGCAGTAGGACTCATTTTAAAGTGCTTTCTTCTTACATTTACTGTTTAGAGTATGTACTGGGGAAGGTTAAAATACTGGCTTTAGGTGAGTTTTCTAATTTTTTTACCAGCCAGGACACTGACACACTGGTCATGCTGGTATAAAAGCATCTCTGTCTGCCAAATTTTTAGATATACACTGGCACAGCAGCCATCTCCTCCATTAGCAGGAACCGCCTTCACAGCATTTCCTGTCAATGCATCGTAAGTTTGTTGGTCAGCTCTGTCATTATATGGGAGTTACATGACAAACTTACAAAAGTTTTATTTTATAGACCTAACAAAATGCAAAAGTGAGATTTTAGTTTGAAATGTAAACAAAACAATGCCCTTCTCTCCAAGGGAGTTTTCTCCCAGGATGAGGGGAGCATTTTACAGTTTTTACTGCCCCTTACCGCCAGGTTTTACCGGGCAAAGACTATCCATCTAAAAATGTGTTTGCCCACTCTAAATTGGTTGGGCGGACTCATGGCCAAACCTCTAACAGCACTCACTCTGTCAGTTCATCAGAGGTTTATGTGGGCAGCTGAGACGGAGTAGTCTCCATCGTCGAAATAATGAAGGTCGACTGGTCTCTGAATGAGTTGGGCGGATCTTCAATTTGGCGGAGAGGGCACTATGTTGCGGTTGCTGTCTAACTCTAAATCGACCTCTTAGTTTCATGAGGGTTCTGAAGTTGTTCCATTCAGTGTTTTTTGACTCTCCCTTTATTTTTCCCTTCTTGGATAAATGTACATGCTGAAACCTAGCCACTAGTACTATTTTTGTCAGGATTCGTCCAATAACACCAAAGTTAAAAGAAGAGCAAGTTCAGCCTAACCATAACCACACAGTAGATACTGCTGAATGTGTAATGTGAACATATTTTTATTTTAATATGAAGAGTGTTTTTGTTTTGCTAATAACTTGTGACCCATTTAACACATCTCTTCAAATAACTCTCCACAAAAGCTCAACCACCGCAGCACCTTCCTGGAAAGTTTCAGGGAGATCCATCAGAAGGAGACCAAGAAAAATGGGGTGGTCCTGAAACTTTAGATGATGTTTAATGAAAAACAGTTAAACAGAATTACACCAAATTTGGTAGAAAGCTAGATATTTAGACAGAGAGTCTGCTTGTTGGATTTGTTGTGAATCTGTAGCCCTGATTTTGAGAAAATAAGGTTCATAAAATAGAGATAACTGGGAAGGACATGTCCTTTTTTGTCATGACTGGCCACTTTAAAAGTCACTAGTCAATTCTGATTAGTTGGTCACAACCTGAACAATATGTTGCGGCAGCCATTACAGGACTCAGGGACATGGTCCCTGCGTCCTGAGAATTAATTAATAACTAATATAAAAGAGGACAGGGTGAGCACACCCTGACCACAAAGGGCTTATGAGGGTGTCCGTAAATAACTCCCTCCCCTTGATTGGCTGCTCACAACATGGAAACATGTTGTTGCAGACATTTTAGAATTTGGGGATAGGGTCCCTATTGAAATGCATTCTGGGAAGCCTGTTTTTGAGGGTCACAAAAAGGAGCACATGTAGAGAGTGAAAGAAGATTTAGTCAAAATTCAAAGCATTTGCCCTCTGTGCCATACTAATTTTAGGAATTCTATTTCAGGAACGGAGGTTTCAGATTATGCATTGTCTTCTTTTGCTCTAATAAAATAGCAGTCATGCAAATAAACCAAATACAAAAGCCTAGTAGAAAAAACTACAACACTCATAGACCCAATAGCAAAAACTACAAATCCCATCATATGAGTACATAACCAATCAGGATGCACATCCCGATCATTGTGGGTGCTGATTGTGCTCTGTGCACCCCTTGCATCATTCCCTGCCCTATTTCTTTGACCTACCCTTCCCTTTCCCCCTCTTAATCAGCAGTTTCTAAACCCTTCCCTCATCCATCCTAGCACTTCATTGATGCCCGCTGGGGCTGTTATAATTATGGATCCATTATGCACCCTAGAGCAGGGCTGTAACAATTATTGATTCAACTGAAACTTCAACCGTGGTGGATTATTTTAATCTTTTGATCATAATTCATACTTGAGCAGAAATATATTGTGATTATATATAATCACCCCTCACTGTACGGGCCACTGCGGTGGACCACAACGCCCAGAATGCAGCGGTGAAGCAGACGTGATATTTCGAGTTTCACACCTGGGAGGCAGGAACAGGGCGTGGCCACAAAATGGGAAGTGGTCACAGCTTTTAAATCACCGAAGCAATGAACCTTTGTTTACGGCAACAGACTGGAACGGGCACTGAAGATTCCTATCAAAGGATGAAACGCGTCTGCCTAGCGTTTCAGGGACTAACTTACCTGTCAGCGCTTTGAAACATCAATAAAAGCAACCTTTCTTTTCCCCCGGAGCTGTTCACACTTTCTTCTTCACAATGGTGAGAGAGAGACTGGTATGGACATTTAACGCCAGCAAGTAGGTGCTGGCTTGCTGTGAACGCCCTCTCGATCTGGTGGGACACGGTTTTACCTGCTAACTCCCGGATGTGTTTGCATAAAACTGCTACCATGTCACCCCCCCTCTGTGCAGTATCAAAACCACATGGCCATCATCGACATGAGGGGAGAGAGGAGGCAGTACTTCGCTGCCTGATTAAGGGAGACGGAGGAAGGACTTTTTTTCTGCACTTCAGTTGCTTTTGGGAAAGTGGAACACCGTCCACTACGGGTGGAAGCTTCACATAGTGTGCAAGGCAAGCCCCTCACTGTACAGGCCCCTGCGGTGGACCACAACGCCCAGAATGCAGCGGTGAAGCAGATGTGATATTTCGAGCTTTACACCTGGGAGGCAGGAACAGGGCATGGCCACAAAATGGGAAGTGGTCACAGCTTTTAAATCAGCGAAGCAATGAACCCTTGTTTACGGCAACAGACTGGAACGGGCACTGAAGATTCCTATCAAAGGATGAAACGCGTCTGCCTAGCGTTTCAGGGACTAACTTACCTGTCAGCGCTTTGAAACATCAATAAAAGCAACCTTTCTTTTCCCCCGGAGCTGTTCACACTTTCTTCTTCACGATGGTGAGAGAGAGACTGGTATGGACATTTAACGCCAGCTAGTAGGTGCTGGCTTGCTGTCAACGCCCTCTCGATCTGGTGGAACACGGTTTTACCTGCTAACTCCCGGATGTGTTTGCATAAAACTGCTACCGTGTCACCCCCCCTCTGTGCAGGATCAAAACCACATGGCGATCATCGACATGAGGGGAGAGAGGAGGCAGTACTTCGCTGCCTGATTAAGGGGGACGGAGGAAGGACTTTTTTCTGCACTTCTGTTGCTTTTGGGAAAGTGGAACACCGTCCACTACGGGTGGAAGCATCACATGGTGTGCAAGGCAAACCCCTCACTGTACGGGCCCCTGCGGTGGACCACAACGCCCAGAATGCAGCGGTGAAGCAGACGTGATATTTCGAGCTTCACACCTGGGAGGCAGGAACAGGGCGTGGCCACAAAATGGGAAGTGGTCACGGCTTTTAAATCACCGAAGCAATGAACCCTTGTTTACGGCAACAGACTGGAACGGGCACTGAAGATTCCTATCAAAGGATGAAACCCTTAGCCTAGCGTTTCAGGGACTAACTTACCTGTCAGCGCTTTGAAACATCAATAAAAGCAACCTTTCTTTTCCCCCGGAGCTGTTCACACTTTCCTCTTCACGATGGTGAGAGAGAGACTGTATGGATATATATATATATATATATATATATATATATATATATATATATATATATATATATATATACGGCTGCTGTTAGGAACAGTCCGTCACTGTACGGAGATGCGCGGTACGGAGATGCACGGTAACTTTACCTGCGTATCACAGCCCTACTTTGGATCCAGAACTGTGACTGAGGCGTTTGGGGACCCAAGGCAACCGGGAACACTTCGAATTTGGGACTTGCTAGGTTGCCATTAAACCTTTCCCTTCTTTCAACACAGGCACCATAGCGCTGACATCAGCTCACAAGGAGCCACTATTGACACTCACTCTAGTGATGTATTATGGGAACTGGAGTCCGGGACATCAGGGCTTCAGCTGCTATCAATCAATAGTGATTCCAGCTTGGTTCCCGCCCATGGGAGGGCCGTGTAGCATTCAAAGAAGGGACAGAGCGAGTCTCAGTTAACAGGCATCTGAGGAAGGCACACCCGCCGAAATGCATCATGTCCTGCACTCTGTGAATAAACGGCTGCCTGAACTTCCCCTGCTGTGTCCTCTGATCTTTCCTTCTGGAGCGGATCGTTTGTTCATAATTTCACGTGCTGGCCAATTGCGCGTGTTAGAGGACCCGCCTCACCAAGTGGCCTGCAAACAAAAGTGGCAACGTGGCGAAGCATCCAAGGTATTGGAAGATTGCAGGTCCGCCACATGCAAGGTTCTGGGAATACGGCTGCTGTTAGGAACAGTCCGTCACTGTACGGAGATGCGCGGTAACTTTACCTGCGTATCACAGCCCTACTTTGGATCCAGAACTGTGACTGAGGCGTTTGGGGACCCAAGGCAACCAGGAACACTTCGAATTTGGGACTTGCTAGGTTGCCATTAAACCTTTCCCTTCTTTCAACACAGGCACCATAGCGCTGACATCAGCTCACATGGAGCCACTATTGACACTCACTGTAGTGATGTATTATGGGAACTGGAGTCCGGGACATCAGGGCTGCAGCTGCTACCAATCAATAGTGATTCCAGCTTGGCTCACGCCCATGGGAGGGCCGTGTAGCATTCAAAGAAGGGAGAGAGCGAGTCTCAGTGCAACAGGCATCTGAGGAAGGCACACCCGCCGAAATGCATCATGTCCTGCCCTCTGTGAATAAACGGCTGCCTGAACTTCCCCTGCTGTGTCCTCTGATCTTTCCTTCTGGAGCGGATCGTTTGTTCATAATTTCACGTGCTGGCCAATTGCGTGTGTTAGAGGACCCGCCTCACCAAGTGGCCTGCAAACAAAAGTGGCAACGTGGCGAAGCATCCAAGGTATTGGAAGATTGCAGGTCCGCCACATGCAAGTTTCCGGGAATACGGCTGCTGTTAGGAACAGTCCGTCACTGTACGGAGATGCGCGGTAACTTTACCTGCGTATCACAGCCCTACTTTGGATCCAGAACTGTGACTGAGGCGTTTGGGGACCCAAGGCAACCGGGAACACTTCGAATTTGGGACTTGCTAGGTTGCCATTAAACCTTTCCCTTCTTTCAACACAGGCACCATAGCGCTGACATCAGCTCACAAGGATCCACTATTGACACTCACTGTAGTGATGTATTATGGGAACTGGAGTCCGGGACATCAGGGCTGCAGCTGCTACCAATCAATAGTGATTCCAGCTTGGCTCCCGCCCATGGGAGGGCCGTGTAGCATTCAAAGAAGGGACAGAGGGAGTCACAGTGCAACAGGCATCTGAGGAAGGCACACCCGCCGAAATGCATCATGTCCTGCACTCTGTGAATAAACGGCTGCCTGAACTTCCCCTGCTGTGTCCTCTGATCTTTCCTTCTGGAGCGGATCGTTTGTTCATATATATATATATATATATATATATATATATATATATATATATATATATATATAAAAAAAATTTAACAAGTTGCCAGAGCTACGAGAGGTCACACGACAGACTTCTGCCACCTGGCTTCGCAATGCAGACTGCTTTTCAGTTCCAAATTAATATTATCATTGCCAACGCCTTTAAAGGTCAAAGCCTCTTCTTCCTGGGCTGCAACAAACATCACCTAAAGACCACCTTGTTTTCAAAGAAGTCCAGGGACACAGTGGGGATTCTGTGGAAGCCCTTATTCACAGAATTTCAGCATGGCATGATGCATTTCGACTCTCCGTCTTCTTCGGATGCTGCTGCTGAAAGTGTCATCGCCTGTTCCCCCTTTGAGCAAATCTTTGCGCTCCCATTGGTGGGAGTTCAGCCAATCCTGCTGCCCTGTAAGGAAAGTAGTTTAATGTACAACTACAATTCCCATCGTCCAATGTTCAGGTGAGTGCTGCAGCCGGATGAAAATGTGACTGATCTGAAGGCTGATGAATGCTTCACAAAGGGGGGCCGTGTAGTGGCAGGTAAAAACAATTAATCACCGTGTTGCAGGCTTCCTCAGGTCCCCTACGCCCAGCCTCAATAACAAGAGCACATCGCGCCTGAGGCAAGTGATGTCACTGACCATGTCATGAGTAATGTAATATGTGACGTCATCAGCAGTGCATTACACCCGCAAGTTATAGTGAGTCCAACTAACTATAACGTGGAATTTCAATGGTTTTATGTCAGTAAAATTTCCAGCTAACTATAACTGGTGTGAAACCTATGGTTTTTTCAGTGAATTTAATAGTTTTTTTAAATGCTAATTCCTAACTATAACTGGTGAGAAACCTATGGTTTTTTCAGTGAATTTCATAGGTTTTTTAAATGCTAATTCCTTTCTATATCGATGTTCTAACCTACGATTTTTTTTATAAATGTGCTGTTTTGAGTAAGTATTAATTAATATTTGTTTTTTTTTAATCATTTTTTTCTGGGGCGCTCTGGGTGCGCGCTCCGGTAAGCTCTCCGGATAGCGCACCCAGAGCGCTACTTTCGTTCGTGAAAAAAAAAATGAATGAAAAGTAAATAATAACGCAAGACATTTAGTACTATACTTATAAAAGCAGTTTAATAAGGAAATGATAATGATTTTGCATTTCCGTGAAACTATCAAAACGTCACTTCGGCGCACCGGGTAAGCTCCCCCGGAAGCGTCTACATTCGCGCCGCGTATGCGCCCCGAATGCGCCTACGTTCGCGCCGCGTATGCGCCTACGTTCGCGCCGCGTGTGCGCACCCGGAAGCGCTCCAGTGCGCGCAGCGTCAGTGCGTCATGTCATGTGACCTAAAATAACACTTTTCATTGGTTGAGTTTGCCCAGCAACCGGCTATTTTTAGTAACGGTCAAGCCCGCACATGCGCAGTTCCGATTGACCAGTCATCACTTAGGAATGTTCCGCCAAACTGACCAGTGGTGTTGTAACCCCTCCCATGAGTTGGCTGTATTCCAAAAATGACCATATATGTACCTAAAGCTCTGTAACTATGTACCGCCTACCTTTTTATGTCTGTAAAACTGTATAAAAGAAGGACTTACACCGATGTTCGGTGTGATACTTCTTGCATTGCCGAAGGGTGCTGTAGGAACGTACCACCACCCCATGGGGTCTTAATAAACTTGTCTTTTACATTTTCTAGTTTCCGTGCCAACAGTTCTTATGGTGTAGAGGGTATTCTGCGGAGTATGTAGGCCTGGAGAACCCAATACCACAAATTGGCGACCACGAAGGGACTCATCGGCGACTCGGATGCCCGAAGGAGAGGTCGTGACGAAGGATTGGAAACTCGCCATGGACGCGTACGCTGCCACTGAGTGACCCGAGTCTTGGCACCCACGGTGTTTTCTTCCCTTCCTTCTGATCTGACCTTCCAGGTGGCGCCGGTCCCCGACTGAGATCCTACTCGTCTGCGTTGCTGTACAGTGCCTGTTTGGCTGATTCGATCAAAGACCTTGGCAGTTGGAACCTGGATATTTGAGATTTGAGTAAGAATTGTGATTGGTAAGGTAGTCTGCGGACGCTTACTGTGGTTCTATGAATATGACTATGATTTGAGTTAGCTAACATTTGAGTTTGTGAATTTGATTCTATATGTGTAGTGCACTTCACATAGGCAGGCATGTAGAGATGTTTCTCTAACTTTGTTCGTATTTTGAGCGGCACATTTGTGTGAAGAATAGTAAGTGCCATTTTTACGGTATCACGTTTCCGTGGTACTTTTTGAACATGCCTGTTTTAAGCACACTCCGAGGGATGTGCTGTCTTGGAAATGGTACCACATACAGATTAAACGAATCTCAGCCGGCTCCCCCAGAGGGGACCCCTAACCGTGAAATGTACATCAAATTTGGCCTTCCCCCTATATTGTACAGTAAATTATGGAATAAATACACCAAGTCTGATCCAGAGTTGCAATGGCCACTACATGGGTCGTTTGATTTACGAAAGGTTCAGTTTGTGGAGCAATGTTTGTTTCAACGCAGGTCTAGACAGGATATGTTTGATTGTGTGCGAATGTGGGAGAAAGCAGTGTGTGAACGTAAGAAGCGTGAGATTGCCTTGGTGGAAAAAGAGCAGCGCAAGGCTGCTCGAGATAAAGCTTTACAGCTGGAGGAGAAGGAGTTGCAGGAGAAGAAAGAGAGGGAGGCACGCGAATGTAATTTGCAAACGACCGGTCAATTTCCTATTCGACGTCCGCTTTATCCTGTCCTTACTAATGAAGTTGATGATTTTTCGTTATTAGATCGATCTCCGCCTCCGTATGTTCAGCCTACGGCTCTGGACGAGGACTTCGGTGATGAAGACCGAGATAGTGCGAGTACAAGGTTAACTGCTAATAGAGCCGCGGAATTGCGTAGTTTCGCTAGGAAACTGAATCTGAATAAAATTACTATGTCAGAACTTAATGCTGAAAGGAATAAGTGGTCAGAACGAGAACAGATGTGTTTTTTAAGTACTTTTGCAGATGAAGTTGTTGACCGATTTCGTAAGCATTCAGAGGAATTAGAATCTAAGGATATATCAGTTCATCATGAACATATGCGTAAAGGTCTATTTGATATCTCAGATGCGTATGCCTTTTTCCTACGATTGGTCCAGCTACGGGATGAGGCATCCAGATTGCGGGAAGCACGAAAAGCAGCAGAGCAGTCCGTGCCGGGGTCGACGGAGTTAACCAAAGATTGTTCTATCTTTGGAGCAGATAAGAGTTCTAAAGTGCATGTTATGCCTATGCATGAAGCTGCACCTTTGTATGTTCCCCCTAAAGGGCAAGGTACCAGTGATGATAAATTGTCTGGGGATGCAAAAGGGTATTTTATATATAATTGGGTGTATACAC
Source organism: Lissotriton vulgaris (assembly GCF_964263255.1). Lineage (NCBI taxonomy): Eukaryota > Metazoa > Chordata > Amphibia > Caudata > Salamandridae > Lissotriton > Lissotriton vulgaris. The sequence goes on from NC_141698.1 coordinate 470,284,551, forward strand.
CTTGGAATAGAGCGGATGTTATGGCATTAAAAAATGCTTTGCCCGATCCTCGTAAAAATCCGGCAGCTTTCTATGAAGGAGTGGAGGGGGCTATTTCTTCTTGTGTTATGACGCTCGTTGATATAGATCTTTTCTTTGGGTTAATACTCCCCCCTGATATGTGGAGAGCGATTCGTAAGTTCGATGATCAAACTATGTTCGGAGCAACTTGGAAAGATATAAGCCAAGCTGATTTAGACAGGGAGCCTGCATGCAAACCTTGTCAGTTGATTTTAGATCTTCCAACGGCTATTTTGAATAAATTGAAAACGCTTGTTCCCCCTAAAAAGATTGATTGGACTATGTTAGCATCGTGTAAACAGAAACAAGATGAGTCGGTATCTGACTTCTTCACACGTTTTGAAGAAGCGTTTCATGATTACAGTGGACAATTGTTAACAGATGATACGGGTAGGCATCTGTTTGTCGACAAGTATGTGGCTAATCTCATACCGGAGATTGCAAAGCGGTTGAAAACAAGTGAAAGTTCCTGGACCACGGCGACCCCTGCGTCTTTGTTAACTATGGCTCAGTATTATGAGCGGCAGGAATTAGAGGCTAAAGAAAGTGTAGATAAGAAAGCGAAGGAGTTGAAAACAAAAGTGATGTTGGCACAGGTTTGCGGTGCGCAATCTAGAGGGAATGACAGAGGCAGGCGAGGAGGGGGTAACGCGTCGTATGGCCGTACCGATATTGCTGAGGACCAATGTGCGTATTGTAAAGAGTTTGGGCATTGGGCCGAAGATTGTCCGGTGCTTCGTGAGCAACGTAGTCAGCGTGGTCGAGGTGGTGGAAGGTTACGGAACAGTTATTCGGGAGCGAGGGGTGGCGGAGGTGATCGTGGTAGGTTTGAGGCGAGGGGTCGTGGTCAGGACGAACGAAACACTTTTGATCGGCGAAATCAGTATCAGATATCGGAGGGTGAGAACGTGGAGAGTCAGGATTATGTGCATGCGTAGGATTGGGTAGGATGGGGTGTGGAATCGGTTGAAGTGCCAGTAGATCAAAGAGGTCCATATGTATCAGCGGGCGTTTTGGGTTCTACTGATCAGTTTTTAGTTGACACAGGAGCTACTCGTAGTGCTTTGTCTAAAAACTTGGTTCCAAGGGCTCCCCTGTCTGGCGAAACGATAACATGTATAGGGTTCGATGGCACACCCTCTCCAAGCCCATTATCACAACCTCTTGCATTTTGCATTGATACATTTTTTGGTTTTTGTCCATTTTTGTTGTCACCCCATACTCCAGACAATATTATGGGCATAGATTTGCTTAAATATTTTCAAGCAACAATACGCTGCGCTCCTGAAGGAGTGCGGGTCATTTTGAATGACAATTACCCAGACTCAGGCAGACTCTGTACCATGCAAGAAATTGAAGCATTAGCCTCTCTCCCACACACGTTATACGTGACATCGGATACGGATGTGGGACAGATGCTCATCCCGCCTATTCGAATTACTGTTAAGGAGGGAGTATCTTTGCCACGTGTACCGCAGTACAAGATATCCAGAGAAGGTGAAATTGCCCTGACGCACATCGTTCAGGATTTGATTATTGCAGGAGTAGTGGAGGAAGTTCCTTACAATGTCTGTAACAGCCCTATTCTTCCGATCCTTAAGAAAGATACTGACGACAAAGTCTATTGATTTATTATTGATTTGAGAGAAATAAACAAAATTGTCATTCCCCAGTACCCGGTGGTGTCTGACATCACCACCTTACTTACTTTGGTCCCCCCCACTGCCACGACTTTCTCTGTTATTGACCTTAAAAATGCGTTCTTTTCCATTCCCATCCATCCCGACAGCAGATACCTATTTGGCTTCACGTTAAATAATAAATCGTATAGATTTTGTCGTGTTCCTCAAGGTTACACAGAGAGCCCTAGCATTTATAGCCAGGCTTTAAAAAGGCAGCTTGATTCATTTGAATTGCAATCTGGAATAGCTCTTATTCAATACGTTGATGACCTCCTATTTGCTGCAGACACCTATGCACAACGTGAGGAGAGTACTCTTGCCTTGCTCTCCTTTTTGGCTCAGAATAATCACGAAGTTTCTAAGAAAAAGTTACAATATTGTAGACCAAAGGTGACCTACCTCGGTCATCTTTTGTCTAAGGAGGGACGTGCATTAACATCTGATCAAATTCAAGCGATTTTAGATACACCAGTCCCCCGCACTCAGAGAGATGTACGCGCCTTCATAGGACTAACGTCCTTTTGTAGACAGTGGATAATGGGGTTTTCGCACATTATAAAACCTTTGTTAGCGTTACTGTCCAAAACTACACCAATGTCCCTTGAATGGACAGATGAATGTCAAAATGCTTTTGAACAACTGAGACAGGCCCTTTGCTCTGCACCCGTGTTAGGTACACCAGATTACACAAAGATTTTCACGTTGTATGTACACGAGAAAGATGGGTGCGCATTATCAGTGTTAGTGCAGACACACGGGGATAAGCAGAGGCCATGTGCATACTTTTCAGCCATTCTTGATCCTGTAGCACGAGGGTTACCTGGGTGTTTCCGAGCAGTTGCAGCAACAGCAGTAGCTATACGGCAGAGTGAGGGAATAGTTTTGTCGCACAAACTGTTGGTGCTAGTTCCCCATGCAGTGGACGCCCTGCTAAATCAAACGAAAACACAGTATCTTACAAGCGCACGTTTGACAGGATATGAGCTTACACTTCTGGCGCCACATATTACACTAAAAAGATGCGCTACCCTGAACCCTGCCACTTTATTGCCGTATCCGGTTGCTGAGGGCCAGGAGGAAGAACACCATGATTGTGTTTTCCTGACCGAAGAACAAACAAAGGGTCGTGTCGACTTACAGGATACGCCACTTCCAGATGTGGATGGGGAACTGTGGGTTGATGGATCGTGTTTGAGGCTGCCAGATGGCACAACTTCTGCAGCATATGCGATCACGACACTTAAGACGGTGGTAGAAACAGCACAAATGCCACAGAAATCGGCCCAAGCAGCGGAGCTGATAGCTTTGACAAGAGCCTGCGAACTGAGTGCTGGCCTATGTGTGAATATCTACACAGACAGCCGGTACGCCTTCGGAGTAGCGCATGACTTTGGCCTACTCTGGAGAGAGCGTGCGTTTTTGACTTCGCATGGAGTACACATTATGCACGGAGAACTAGTACGTGATCTCCTAAATGCGTTACTTTGTCCAAAGAAAGTGGTGATAATTAAATGCAGTGCACATAAAAAGGTCACTGACAAAGTGGGACAAGGTAATGCCTTTGCAGACAGTATAGCAAGACAAACGGCTATGTCACGAAATGACTCCCCAATGTATGTAGTGAAGTCGCAGGCCGAGCGATGGCATGATGCTAGAGCAGAGATATTGGACATTCAGAAATCAGCGACTGAAGCAGAACTTGCAACCTGGGCAGCAGAGGGAGTACTGGATGACGAGGGTTGTTGGAGGAGCAAAGATATTGAACGATGGAAATTGCCTGCAGCTTACTTGCAAGCGATGGTCCAGATGACACATGGGTTGGCACATGTTGGAGCTCTTGCAATTACTCGATTGCTAACACGAGTTTGGGAGCATCCTGAGATTGCTAACATGGCCAAGAGAGTAGTGCAGACCTGTTTGATATGTTTACAGCACAATCCTGCAAAAGGGACGCATACTCCACCATTCGAGGTACTTCAAATGGATTATATCCAGCTTGAGCGTTGCTATAACCTTAAGTATGTCTTAGTGGTGGTGTGTGCTTTCAGCAAATGGGTTGAGGCCTTCCCCACGAAGGATAATACAGCCTTGACAACAGCTAAGGTTTTGCTCAAGGAGTACTTCCCTCGATATGGCGTTTGCAAATTTTTGTGGAGCGACAATGGTCCCCATTTTGTTGGGAAAATTGTGGAGTACGTGTTGAAGGGATTGGGAATTCAGCAAAAGTTTCACGCTGTGTTCCATCCTCAGTCAGCAGGTCTTGTTGAACGGTACAATGCTACTTTGAAACTAAAGTTTGCTAAGATTGTGGCATCCACGTCTTTGAAGTGGTCGGATGCCTTGCCTTTAGCATTACTCTCTATTAGATCAGTGCCCCATTCTCGAACTGGCCTCACACCTTATGAAGTGGTGTTTGGAAGGCCGATGAATATATGGGGAGTTCCTAAGCCTCGATTGTTACATGATGTGCCTTGTATAATGATGAACGATTATTTGGCACGATTAACAAATGATTTACTTTCTATTCACCAACAGGTTCGAGAAGCGCTCCCTGACCACTCCATTGGAGAGGCTCACAATCTTCGTCCTGGTGATTATGTAATGGTTCGCTCATTTGAGAGGACAAACAGCTTGGAACCGAGGTGGCGTGGCCCCGAGCAGGTATTGCTCGCAACTCGAACGGCTGTGCGAGTTACCAACAGGAAGCGGTGGGTGCACTCTACTCACTGCCGTCGTGTCTCTCCGGATCTGGTGAGCCCGACAGCGTTGACCGACTACCGAGACATCTTGGACGAGGAGAAGAGCCCAGCTGTAACGTCTACCGAATCGGAGGGAGCCTTCCCGGACCACACTGTTTCTGGACGACAAAGATACGATCTGCGACCACGATAAGAAGAATTTTTTTTGGTGCGAGACTGGTTGAGTTACCGCTCTGGGGTTTGTGAAACGGAAGCCGGGAATCTCAAGGGGGGGGGATCAGTTCTGCCAAGAGTAGCGACACCCGTTTTGACCCCGGAGAAGAAAACAACGGCTACCTCGGAGCTCAGCACTCACATTTTAATTTTTTTAGTTGTACATTTGAGACATTGTGAACTTTTGAACTATGGCGTCTTCTGCAGCACGAGACAAAAGAATACTTGGTGCTGTACTATTTGTGTTGACAATTGTGGTAATAGCTGTGATAGCCTGGGTAGTAGAACTTGTGGTACCTGTGCGAGAACATTTGCTGCCGACTACCCCGGCTCCATTTGAACATTTTCATTTCACCTTACCATACCATGAAGAATGGCACTGACAGACTTACCTGAACAATAGCTTTATTCAAATTTTGCATCACACCCACAATATGACGAACACCTCTAACTGTTGGGTATGTGGGATGTTGCCTGGGCATCAAAAGAAAGGAGGCACACCGCTTATCCCACTCCCGTTTTCCCACAATGGGTCTTGCAATGCCTGGTACACTCTCCTGTTCACTTTGCGCTGGCCAACAAAAGGGGGGCTGCTCTTCCGTTTAAATAAAATATGTTTTAATGATCGAGACGGCTATCCACAAGCTGAAGGTACTAAGCTCGAATGGGAAGAGTACCGCCCGGACAATGTCTCTGCACCACGAGTTTACAGCAATCAACGAAATATTAACATGTCCAATTCTCATGTTAATAATGTCATTGATACAAAGGCCGATCTCTGTATACGTAATAAAGGTACAATCCCAGTTGGCAGAAGTGAATGTAACACCACACTTACCTTTGACACCCCGAATGGCATTTCATTTGTGGCCTCCCAAAATACGTACTTCATATGTGGTAATAAAGGTTATCATCGTCTCCCGTTAGGATGGTTAGGGACATGCTACATCTCTTTTGTATTGCCCCCTGTATTCATTGCCCCGCCAATGTATCATAATGATTATGTTTTGTACCATGACTTTGTACTGAACAGAGTTAAAAGAGCAGTAGTCCTTGAAGATATAGACCAGACAGATACCGCACTGCAACAATATGTAGATTTCAATTTGGGTTTGTTCTCTTTTGTGGGAGCTGCTCTGAACAGTCGGAAAATACGACGACTAACTCGTGTTGTTGAAGCTGTTGCCAATGATACTGCTTTTGCATTGGGGAATATAACTGAGGAACTTCAGATATCTAGAATTGTAACGCTTCAGAATCGGATTGTTCTAGATGTAGTTCTGGCCGATCGAGGGGGGGCATGCCGCATTATCGGAAGTAGTTGCTGTGTTTACGTGCCAGACAATTCACCATCTGTATATGATGCCATATCCAAATTACATAAAATTGCTGCTGAGATACATCCGGACAATGGTACATGGACCTTTTCGGGGTGGTTTTGGTCAATGCTTAGCACATGGGGCTGGAAGCTACTGACGATCTTATCAGACCCTCCAGCTTATCGCGATTTCGCGAATTGCAAAAAAATCGCGAAATTTGCATCTTTGTGCAAATGCCGCGATTTTTGGCAAACCGGCCGCGAAATCCGCCGTTTCCATTGGACGCCCACAGGAGCCAATCCCAATCTTGTGTTTCTTGCTTATTGCCGCCTGCGCTCTTCCATTCTTTCCATTCTTCCACCCCTTCCCAGGTTCCAGCAGCCAGGATCCAGGATTTCGCGCCCGAGGAGAAGAGGAAGAAGAGACGAGGAGACGAGAGACACCACCACGACGGAGACAGACGGACCGACCACGCCACGGACGACGACCACGGACGACGACGGGAGACCCAAGCCAGCAGCAGAGCCAGGAGAGTCAGGTAAGCTAGTAGGCTAGGTACCTTCGGACCTGCGGATCTGTTGTGGGGGCCCGCCGCACATGGGGCACGCGGCGGGCCCCCGGGGGCCATACTTCTTTTCTTGGCCTTGTTGTGGGGGCCCGCCGCACATGGGGCACGCGGCGGGCCCCCGGGCGGGCCAAATGCATTTAATGTATGTGTTGTGGGGGCCCGCCGCACAAGGGGCACGCGGCGGGCCCCCGGGGGCCATACTTCTTTTCTTGGCCTTGTTGTGGGGGCCCGCCGCACATGGGGCACGCGGCGGGCCCCCGGGCGGGCCAAATGCTTTAATGTATGTGTTGTGGGGGCCCGCCGCACAAGGGGCACGCGGCGGGCCCCCGGGGGCCATACTTCTTTTCTTGGCCTTGTTGTGGGGGCCCGCCGCACATGGGGCACGCGGCGGGCCCCCGGGCGGGCCAAATGCATTTATAATGTATGTGTTGTGGGGGCCCGCCGCACAAGGGGCACGCGGCGGGCCCCCGGGGGCCATACTTCTTTTCTTGGCCTTGTTGTGGGGGCCCGCCGCACATGGGGCACGCGGCGGGCCCCCGGGCGGGCCAAATCCATTTATAATGTATGTGTTGTGGGGGCCCGCCGCACAAGGGGCACGCGGCGGGCCCCCGGGGGCCATACTTCTTTTCTTGGCCTTGTTGTGGGGGCCCGCCGCACATGGGGCACGCGGCGGGCACCCGGGCGGGCCAAATCCATTTATAATGTATGTGTTGTGGGGGCCCGCCGCACAAGGGGCACGCGGCAGGCCCCCGGGGGCCATACTTCTTTTCTTGGCCTTGTTGTGGGGGCCCGCCGCACATGGGGCACGCGGCGGGCCCCCGGGCGGGCCAAATGCATTTAATGTATGTGTTGTGGGGGCCCGCCGCACAAGGGGCACGCGGCGGGCCCCCGGGGGCCATACTTCTTTTCTTGGCCTTGTTGTGGGGGCCCGCCGCACATGGGGCACGCGGCGGGCCCCCGGGCGGGCCAAATGCATTTATAATGTATGTGTTGTGGGGGCCCGCCGCACAAGGGGCACGCGGCGGGCCCCCGGGGGCCATACTTCTTTTCTTGGCCTTGTTGTGGGGGCCCGCCGCACATGGGGCACGCGGCGGGCCCCCGGGCGGGCCAAATGACAGTATTTAATGTATGTGTTGTGGGGGCCCGCCGCTCAAGGGGCACGCGGCGGGCCCCCGGGGGCCATACTTCTTTTCTTGGCCTTGTTGTGGGGGCCCGCCGCACATGGGGCACGCGGCGGGCCCCCGGGCGGGCCAAATGTATTTTATGTATCTGTGTTGTGGGGGCCCGCCGCACAAGGGGCACGCGGCGGGCCCCCGGGCGGGCCAAATGCATTTAATGTATGTGTTGTGGGGGCCCGCCGCACAAGGGGCACGCGGCGGGCCCCCGGGGGCCATACTTTGGTTCTGGGGAATTGTTGTGTTCTCTGCACTGTACTGAATTTTTGTCCTGAATCTTGACCCTTTGGCATTAATTTTTACTTGCCATTGGGCCAGGTGCCGTTGCGCACTGGTAAGTTTGGGGTTGTGGGCAACTGGTGATTTTCCTAACTCTTTACTTGGTTTCTTTTACAGAGCATCACTGGGAAGGATCTGCTGTTGAAAGAGCCCAAATTGGGTCAGCTGCCGCAGCGCACTGGTGAGTTTGGGGGTGCCCATAAGTTTGGGGTTGAGGGCACCTGTGGGGAATTTCATAATTGTTTGTTTTGGTTCTGGGGAATTGTTGTGTTCTCTGCACTGTACTGAATTTTTGTCCTGAATCTTGACCCTTTGGCATTAATTTTTACTTGCCATTGGGCCAGGTGCCGCTGCACACTGGTAAGTTTGGGGTTGTGGGCACCTGGTGATTTTCCTAACTCTTTACTTGGTTTCTTTTACAGAGCATCACAGTCTGGGAAGGATCTGCTGTTGGAAGAGCCCGAATTGGGTCAGCTGCCGCAGCGCACTGGTAAGTTTGGGGGTGCCCATAAGTTTGGGGTTGTGGGCAACTGGTGATTTTCCTAACTCTTCACTTGGTTTCTTTTACAGAGCATCACTGGGAAGGATCTGCTGTTGGAAGAGCCCGAATTGGGTCAGCTGCCGCAGCGCACTGGTAAGTTTGGGGGTGCCCATAAGTTTGGGGTTGAGGGCACCTGTGGGGAATTTCATAATTGTTTGTTTTGGTTCTGGGGAATTGTTGTGTTCTCTGCACTGTACTGAATTTTTGTCCTGAATCTTGACCCTTTGGCATTAATTTTTACTTGCCATTGGGCCAGGTGCCGCTGCACACTGGTAAGTTTGGGGTTGTGGGCACCTGGTGATTTTCCTAACTCTTTACTTGGTTTCTTTTACAGAGCATCACTGGGAAGGATCTGCTGTTAGAAGAGCCCGAATTGGGTCAGCTGCCGCAGCGCACTGGTAAGTTTGGGGGTGCCCATAAGTTTGGGGTTGAGGGCACCTGTGGGGAATTTCATAATTGTTTGTTTTGGTTCTGGGGAATTGTTGTGTTCTCTGCACTGTACTGAATTTTTGTCCTGAATCTTGACCCTTTGTCATTAATTTTTACTTGCCATTGGGCCAGGTGCAGCTGCGCACTGGTAAGTTTGGGGTTGTGGGCAACTGGTGATTTTCCTAACTCTTTACTTGGTTTCTTTTACAGAGCATCACTGGGAAGGATCTGCTGTTGAAAGAGCCCGAATTGGGTCAGCTGCCGCAGCGCACTGGTGAGTTTGGGGGTGCCCATAAGTTTGGGGTTGAGGGCACCTGTGGGGAATTTCATAATTGTTTGTTTTGGTTCTGGGGAATTGTTGTGTTTTCTGCACTGTACTGAATTTTTGTCCTGAATCTTGACCCTTTGGCATTAATTTTTACTTGCCATTGGGCCAGGTGCCGCTGCGCACTGGTAAGTTTGGGGTTGTGGGCACCTGGTGATTTTCCTAACTCTTTACTTGGTTTCTTTTACAGAGCATCACTGGGAAGGATCTGCTGTTGGAAGAGCCCGAATTGGGTCAGCTGCCGCAGCGCACTGGTAAGTTTGGGGGTGCCCATAAGTTTGGGGTTGAGGGCACCTGTGGGGAATTTCATAATTGTTTGTTTTGGTTCTGGGGAATTGTTGTGTTCTCTGCACTGTACTGAATTTTTGTCCTGAATCTTGACCCTTTGGCATAAATTTTTACTTGCCATTGGGCCAGGTGCCGCTGCGCACTGGTAAGTTTGGGGTTGTGGGCAACTGGTGATTTTCCTAACTCTTTACTTGGTTTCTTTTACAGAGCATCACTGGGAAGGATCTGCTGTTGAAAGAGCCCGAATTGGGTCAGCTGCCGCAGCGCACTGGTAAGTTTGGGGTTGTGGGCACCTCAGGAGAATTTCTTATTTGTTTATTTTGGTTTGGGGCAATTGCTGTTTTCTCTGTCTGTTTGCTCAACACCGTTCGGGGACTGGCAGTTACCATTGCAGTTATGGCCCATCACGTTTGTCACTTTACTTGTGCTCCAGGGTTGCATGCATTTCTTATCGTTGAGCACCGGCGCTTTCTGAACTTTCCTTTCAACAATTGCCTTTCCCCCCTTTGAGGTGCCTTTAGTAATACCAACTATCTTTGTAGGTGACTTAACTGACTGCGCCACAACCGGGAGATCTTCTGTTTTACAAGGGAGCCACAAGCCACCACAAGAAAAGCAGAATGGATAAGTTTGTGCAGCTTGCAAAGGGTGTGAAGCACAGATCACATCTGCCCACCCAGATAACCGCAGCAGACCGGGCCAGAGACTACAGCAATGTGATGCACGCTGATGGTGGGGTACTGTTTTGCAGTGTGTGCAATGTGGCGGTGGACCACATCCGGAAACACACTGTGGATATGCATGTGCGATCCCAAAAACATTTGAAGCGCTGTTCAGATGATCCTGACCTTCAATCTTTGCCGAAACGTGCACGGCAGATGACAGTGAACTCGCTATTCACCAAGAGTACAGCTGCCGGTGTCGCAAACCACGAAATGATAACTGAGTGGGTTAACGTCTGCACCGCGTTGAACATTCCGCTCAGCAAAACCGACCACCCTGTGTTGCGCAAGTTCCTGCACGAGCGAGTACGGAATGGTGGAGCGATACCTGGGAGTCATCAGCTGCAAGAACGGTATCTCCCAGAGAGATATACAAGTGCCAAGAACGAGCTGAAAGAGCTCTTGAAAGATCAGAAGATCAGCGTTATCTTTGACGAAACACCAGATGTCGAAGGGCGGTGTGTTTTGAATGTGCTAGTTGCAGCTGTCTCTCCGCAGGGTGCTCGTCAGATCCATACCTACCTGGTGGACACAGTCTTCCTATCCCAGTGCAACCATGGGACTGTAGCACAAGCGGTTGTAAAGGTGCTCACAGAGTACAGCATAGACTTCCAGAACGTTGTTTCCTTCAACACTGACAACGCGGCATACATGCTCAAGGCATTCAACACAGTGTTGAGGAATCTGTACCCAAACTCCATCCACATCACCTGCTTGGCACACATAATGAATCTTGTTGGAGAGTCATTTAGGAAGCCTTTTGTGGAGCTAAATGCTTTCCTGCTGTACTTCTCCCGCATCTTTTACATGGCCGGCAGCAGAAAGAGAAGGTACTTGCACCATCTTGCAGAGAACCATGGGATGAAGGCACGGGTGGCACCTGATCCTTGCAGTACCCGCTGGAATTCCTGGTTTGCCGCTGTCCAGTACCACTGCAAGCACTTTGAGGCCTATGCTGGGTTTGTGGAGTCAGAGATGCAACTCAGCAAGTCTCCCCCAGACTCCCTTGAAAACCTACAAAAGATTTTTAACACCGACCAAAGGGAGTGCATAAAAGTCCAATTGGACATTGTGGCAGAAAAATGCCAAAGCATTTTGAACCTGATGGAGTTATTCCAGAGCCAGACACCAGTGACCATGAAGGTATACGATTATTTAGAGGACCTCCACATGAACCTAACCAACAATTCAGTCCTCACTGTGGAGTCACTAGAGCCATTTCTACGGACCACTGCAGGGGCAAAATTAAGTCTGGCACAGAAAAAAAAAATAACAGCCCAGCTTAATGAAGCTTTTGAACATTCATTAGAAAAGGTGGCCAAATACATGGGGGAGGCCCAGCCAGGCATACAATTCTTAAAACAAGTGCGCATTTTTAACCCTGCGCGGCTCTGCATCCTGCCTAATGACAAGACTGCCTATTCAGCCATCCCTGGTTTCAGCGAAGTTCCCGATCAGGAGCTTCGCCTGTACTTTGAAAATGTAGGGCCAGAAGCAGTGCAGGCGTCTGTTTCTGGACTTATTGACACCGACCTCTTTTGGCGTGGGCTGGCTGACCGCATTCCAGCTCTTTCCCAACTTGCAGCTGTGTACAAAGACTGTGTAACAAGCTCTGCAGATGCTGAAAGGAGCAACAGCATATACAAAATTATTCTCTCTTCCAGACGACGGTCCCTTTCAGAACAATCGATCCGGGCATTATTGTTTTTACATTATAACCAGCAACACAATACTGGTCTAGACTTGGAGTGCTCTGAAGAACTGAACGTACATGGCCAAGATTAACATGCCTTTTACCTAAAACAAATGGGTTGAATTGTAAATAAACAAAATGTACATAGCTCCATGTTGTCAAACAACTCAAACAGTAAGATATCTGTGTTTGGTGTTGCAAAAAACCCAAAATAAAATGCCGCTAAATGCCGCTAAATTTCCATTTTTGTGCCGCTAAATTTTCATTTTTGTGCCGCTAAATTTGCCAATCCATGCCGCTATATCCTGGGGGGTCTGTCTTATGTATAATAATTGGGATATTATTCTTCTTATGCTTATGTATACAATGTGGCCCTGCATTATGTTCTATGTGTTTATCAGCTTGTATTTCGTCTAGGCGAGCTTTTGCCCAAAATGAATTAATGCTTCATAAAGAAGTGGCCCAGATTATGTCCATCGATATAGAAGATGAGTATCCCGATTATGTCCATTATGAGGTAGCTTCAGCTAAACGCTAAAAGGGTCGTCTGTTGTAATTTGACAATGACTGGGTTAGCGTTAAGCTTTGCTACACGTTATTTTCCCTTATCTTGGCCTTAGTTGTAAACGCCATTTTGTATGTTACGGCGGCCATTTTAGAGAATGAGTCGCCTCGTGGTCAGCCTGCCCTTTAGTCCTTTCTCCGTCCCACTGACCACTTGAGTTTGCCCAGCAACAGGCTATTTTTAGTAACGGTCAAGCCCGCACATGCGCAGTTCCGATTGACCATTCATCACTTAGGAATGTTCCGCCAAACTGACCAGTGGTGTTGTAACCCCTCCCATGAGTTGGCTGTATTCCAAAAATGACCATATATGTACCTAAAGCTCTATAACTATGTACCGCCTACCTTTTTATGTCTGTAAAACTGTATAAAAGAAGGACTTACACCGATGTTCGGTGTGATACTTCTTGCATTGCCGAAGGGTGCTGTAGGAATGTACCACCACCCCATGGGGTCTTAATAAACTTGTCTTTTACATTTTCTAGTTTTTTCTTATGGTGTAGAGGGTATTCTGCGGAGTATGTAGGCCTAGAGAACCCAATACCACAATCCATATCGTTTTTAAATTTTCCACATATACCCTATGCATTTCGGGTTATACGTCACCCTTCCTCAGGGGTCTGTGTATGGAAAAAACAAGGATATTTTGAGCCAGCCTCATAATACATCAAATGAATACATTCTGCGAAACGTTTTAGTCAGTGTAGCTCATAATGACAATTCAATAAAGTTGTTCAAAGTTCATTAATTCATCAAAAACAACAATAAACGCTGCTCAATGTTCACTCATTCAGCGAAAACGCCAACTACTAGGATTTGTTAAGGTTACTATCAATACACACGTGTTTGAAAAAATACTATGTTTTGTCAAGAGTTCAATGGTCTAGCTCCTATTCAAGCTACTCTCAATTCGAGGATACCAGTACGTAAGTATAGAATAAAATTAAACTATGAATCGCAAAGAAAACCCCCCGTGGTCCCGTGCTTACTTACAGAAGTGGAAACTAGCTGCTGCCTCGATATTCGGCCAATCCGAATCCCGCTAACTACGTTCAACCTGCTCATGTTGATGACTCTCGTTTTCATTAGACCATTGCGTAATCACGTGATTATGGTGCCGATATTCAGCCAATCCAAATACCGCTAAATAAATTCAACCTTCTTCTGTTAAGAAGCTGTTGGTTTAATTGGGCTACTCTGTAATGACGTGATCGCGGTACCTTATAGACCAACATTACCTTTCTAATTATTTTAACTGGTTTTAACTCTAGTTGTTTATCATGGAATCAACACTTTAGGGAACCCTCGGTTGAACGATCTCCTAAGCAGGTTAAAAGTTAAAAAATGAATGGTAATATGACTCAATCATAAATGTTGCAATTACAGGAAATAATACAACAATAATACTTAAGGTGACATGAATAAAACTAAATTAAAAACAAGATGATTAGTGTGGTGTAACCTTTGTTTTAAACATAGTAATGATCATAGTTTCGTCGGCCATCTTGGAATGGGGTGTGCTTGATGTAAAAAGTACCTGATACGGTGTGTGCAGATGAAAACAATAATATGTTCCTAGTGAATATTTACAAAAAACAAGATAATTCTATCCTGTCATTTAGTCCTTCTGGCTGCAAACTGCACAATTTATGAATCCAAAAGTACTCTGATCTCAGTCTTTTTTTATGCACATCAATGTCTGGTTGAGGTTTGATCACTTCCAATATCGAAAATCTGAGTTGGGAGATGTGATGTCCTTCATTCATCCAATGCATTGCTACTGTAGACTTTTGGTTCTTTTGAAGTATATTACTTTTATGTTCTGTGATTCTTATTTTGATTTTTCGCTCAGTTTGACCGACATAAACTTTCCCACAAGGGCATTTTATGACATATATCACCCCTTTAGTGTCACATGCACTGGAATGGCGTAAAGGAATTTTCTTGCCCGTCATTGGGTGTGTGAAAGTTTGGCCAGTTATAACATTGTTGCAATGTGTACAATGTTCACATTTTTGCATGCCTTTGAATGTTGCCTCTTTAATCTTTGGATTTTGTCTTTTTAACAGTTCTTTGCTCTGTTATAGGCAAAAGAAATTCGGTCCGCAAATAGTGGTTGAAGGTCTGGTTCAGGCACAGGGTCAGACTGATTTGCATATAGCCATGTCTGAACTGGGGTGGCAGAGTGGGTTAAAGAACGGTGATGGATTAAACCCAGATCTTTTGCCTGGGTGTGAGTGTTTGATTGATTCAGATGCTCCGTCCATCACCACCCCCTTTTGTACCACTTTTGCCCGCCATAAGTGTGGCAGGGTATGCTCAGACGTGAGTCCCTTGCTCACTTTGCCACTGGATTCAAGCAAGCCGGGCTGAAGACGGCTGGAATGGCAGAAACCTGTCCTCGGAAGCTTGTTTCCGGTCCAGGGAAGACATGGCTTGGCAGTTCGGGCTGGACTGTTCCCATGAGACACAGGGTCATACTGATTTGCATATAGCCATGTCTGAACTGGGGTGGCAGAGTGGGCTAAAAAACAGTGATGGATTAAACCCAGATCTTTTGACTGGGTGTGAGTGTTTGATTGATTCAGAGGCTCCGTCCATCACCACCCCCTTTTGTACCGCTTTTGGCCGCCATAAGTGTGGCAGGGTATGCTCAGACGTGAGTCCCTTGCTCACTTTGCCACTGGATTCAAGCATGCCGGGCTGAAGACAGCTGGAATGCCAGAAACCGGTCCTCGGAAGCTTGTTTCCGGTCCAGGGAAGACATGGCTTGGCAGTTCGGGCTGGACTGTTCCCATGAGGCACAGGGTCAGACTGATTTGCATATAGCCATGTCTGAACTGGGGTGGCAGAGTGGGCTAAAGAACGGTGATGGATTAAACCCAGATCTTTTGACTGGGTGTGAGTGTCTGATTGATTCAGATGCTCCCTCCATCACCACCCCCTTTTGTACCGCTTTTGGCCGCCATAAGTGTGGCAGGGTATGCTCAGACGTGAGTCCCTTGCTCACTTTGCCACTGGATTCAAGCAAGCCGGGCTGAAGACGGCTGGAATGCCAGAAACCGGTCCTCGGAAGCTTGTTTCCGGTCCAGGGAAGACATGGCTTGGCAGTTCGGGCTGGACTGTTCCCATGAGGCACAGGGTCAGACTGATTTGCATATAGCCATGTCTGAACTGGGGTGGCAGAGTGGGCTAAAGAACGGTGATGGATTAAACCCAGATATTTTGACTGGGTGTGAGTGTTTGATTGATTCAGAGGCTCCGTCCATCACCACCCCCTTTGTACCGCTTTTGGCCGCCATAAGTGTGGCAGGGTATGCTCAGACGTGAGTCCCTTTCTCACTTTGCCACTGGATTCAAGCAAGCCGGGCTGAAGACGGCTGGAATGCCAGAAACCGGTCCTCGGAAGCTTGTTTCCGGTCCAGGGAAGACATGGCTTGGCAGTTCGGGCTGGACTGTTCCCATGAGGCACAGGGTCAGACTGATTTGCATATAGCCATGTCTGAACTGGGGTGGCAGAGTGGGCTAAAGAACGGTGATGGATTAAACCCAGATCTTTTGACTGGGTGTGAGTGTTTGATTGATTCAGATGCTCCGTCCATCACCACCCTCTTTTGGATCCACAGATCTCAGCAGCAGGTGCTTGCCCTCAATGAGCCATCCCGTCGGCTGATTGCTTTAGAGCTTGGCAATATCAGATTTCTGAACCCAAGGGCCTGACAGTAAATTAAGCAGAGAAGGGAAACACAAAGGTATAGTATAGAACAGGAACTCACAAACAGAAGAGCTAACAGAGACAAAACACAGGACGAGTTGGGGAGACAGGAGCACGCCTTCTCTCCCTTGCTCTCTCTGTTGGAGGGCTGAATGAGGCCCGCTCTAGCCCAGGCTTGTCCCTTCAGAGTCCATTGTTACTCCAGGGCTCTGCAGACTTTTAGACTTTTAAGAGGGGAGGGGATGGACTGGATGTAACAAGTTAAGTTGCAGAGCGCAATGGAGCCATCCAGCACCCGCTTCCGAGTCTTCGTAGGGGTCGGTCTTGCAAGGAAAACGTGCGAAGTAGTTACATCCAGTGACACCTATCATAGTGTCCACCCAAAAATTATGCACTACTGTTTCAGACCTGACCATTATACGCATTAGAGGAAGATTCATCAGAAAGCAAATTTTTGCGCCAGCACCGTGTTCATGTTCATTGTATACTGGCATCCATATTTAAATAGAAAAAGTGTGGACCTCTTCTCTTTTAGACAGCGTTAATTCGACACTCGAAAACCAGGCTCGCCCTCCGTGTGACATCACACTGAAGTCCCGTTGACATTTATAATACTATTTTGCCCTGAGGAAGCCCAATCTGGGCGAAACACGTTGGCTGTCATCTCTGTCAAGATTGTGTTTGAAGACTGTAATAAAAAATTCTTTGAAGAATAATCTGAAGGACTGCTACTCTTTTTTGTGAACATATATGAATACCCTTTGAAAACCGCTTGGTTTATGTACTGTACTGTATATTGTTGCCTCTCAGTTCTCTATTTTGTCTGTTTAATTAAGGTTCTATAGCAGTGGACCTAAGAGGTGGGCAACTTTGGCAAATAAGGTTTTGCTTTGACTGTTGTGTATATATCAGGGTAGTGCAACCGTTGATTCCTACTGCTATTTGTTGCTTCTTTGAATTTCTTTGTGGAAGCAGGTGCTGGTGTCTGTGGATGGTGGGTGTTCTAAAGGTGAAGTGGACGCAACGATGGTCGGTCCATGGGAGTTCGGTGGTGTGGCTGAAGGTGATGGAGTTTCCTGTAGTGAAGAGGGGGTCGAGGGTGTGTCCTGCTGAGTGCGTGGGCTCGGTCACGATCTGGTGGATTCCAATGTTGTGGAGGTTGTCCAGGAGGCATGTGGTGTTGGGGTCCAGTTGATTGTCGAGGTGGAAGTTGAGGTCTCCCAGCAGGGTGTAGTTGGTGGATGCGATGGCCTGCGGGGAGATAATGTCCGTGATGGAGTTGGCGAAGGGTCCGCGGGGTCCAGGGGGTCGGTAGATGAGGGTTCCTCGGAGGGCGGCGGTGTGGCTGGCCAGTATCTTGAAGTGAAGGTGTTCCATCAGTTTTGTGGACTCGTCAGGGAGTGTGCTCAGGCGGAGGCTGGATTTGTGGACGATGGCGATTCCTCCTCCTGGGTGGGTGGGGCGGTCCTTCCTGGAGATCTTGTATCCTTGGGGGATGGCGATGGCGATGTCCGGTCCCGAGGTGGTGTTGGTCCAGGTTTCGGTGAAGAATGCTACATCTGGGGTGGTGCTGTCGAGGAGGTCCCAGATTTCTGTGGCATGTTTGTGGAGGGATCGGACGTTGAGGAGGATGCATTGCAGGGTCTTCGGTTCGGTTGTGTTCTTGTGGACCGGTTGTGCTGGATCCTTTTCTTGGCGGTGCTGCAGGTGTGCCGGCAGCGGTGACAGCTGAAGGGTCCATGGGTGTCGGCTGGTGATGCTAGCTTGCAGTTGTTGTTGCAGCCTGGGTTGAGTGCGTAGAGTGCTGCTGGGTCGTAGCGTTGGCGGGACGGAAGTCTAGGGTTCCTGGTGCTGGTCGCGGACGGGTCGCAGACGGGCGCAGACGTGCTTGCCTTTGACGCGCCTTCGGTGCACCAGCGGCGCAGTGGCCGCCATTAAGTAGGGGTCGGGGAGGGCTGGACAGCTGGCAGGTGGGAGCGGGGAGGAGAGCTGGTTTGGGCCGGTCGCGCTGGGGGGGAGGGGCCGCGGGGGCAGCAGCGGCAGGGAAAGGTAAAGGGAGGAAAGAAGGGATAAAGATAAAAGGGAAAATAAGCAGAAATAAGGCACAAAAGAGCAGAGATGCAGAAAAGAGCAGAAAGGTGAAAGATAGAAAGGGTAGAAAAACGAGTGTAAACGAGTAAAGGAGCAGAGGGAGAGGAAGGGAAAATGGGCAGAAATAAGGCACAAAAGAGCAGAGGTGCAGAAAGGTGAAAGATAGAAAGGGGAGAAAAACGAGTGAAAACGAGTGAAGGAGCAGAGGGAGAGAAAGGGAAAATGGGCAGAAATAAGGCGCAAAAGAGCAGAGGTGCAGAAAGGTGAAAGATAGAAAGGGGAGAAAAACGAGTGAAGTAGCAGAAAGAAAGAAAGGAGATTATGAATTTTTAAGCAACAGGCCATACCAAATATAAAAAAAATCAAACTACAACTCCCAGAATGCAGTAAGGGGTTGGCTATAAAAGCCATGGATGACAAAAGTTCTTATTCATAATGATGACACATGGGTTATCACCTTTCTGACATATCATGACATGATGCTGAAGCAAGGCACCAGTCAAAAGTTTCAATTCTGTACAATGGTAGACGTGGAGCATGACTGGTGCAACCATATGAAAGTAAAAGCAAACTTCACAGAGGCAGCACAATGGATTGAATATTTGGAGGTCCATGTATTTTTTTCTCCCAAAAATTAATTTAAGTAAATTAAGAATAACAGTCATTCAATGAGAGTCCTTATTTTTAACACAGTGTGAATGTGTCCACCAGATAGCTGCCTTGTGGCAGTGAGATGAAAAACGTCCTTCAGTCCTAGCTTTACAGCCCACAGCACTATACATACGTTTTTTCATTCTGGGGCCTGTATTTGTACTTTTCTCACTGACAGACTGGCTGTTAATCATATCGGGCCAGTACTAGTCAGGACTGCTGTATTAAATGCCTAAAGTCAAAGCACACAGTGATGTAATGCAGCAGCACGTTCATGAGATAATGTTATTTATTATTGCCAACGAAGGTAAATGTTTCTTAAGCAGCGTGGTGTAACTACTAATTGCCAAGCAAACACATGCTAGCACTCTGCCATTTCTACACAGTTTATACAGAGGCGTTTTAAAGCATTGGCAAAGAGGGCTCTGGCCCAAGGCTCGAGCCTTTCAGCCCCACCCCCCATAGAGTCAGCTATGTTCTTGACCTGATGATCTTGAATCATTTTTAAACAGAATGCTGCAAACTGTGTTTGTTTTCTTATCATTTATTTTTATTTTGCCAGAGTTAATCACAGACATTTTGTAGACAAAATGTGTTTATGTTTCATGCATTATCCAAATAAAATGTTTTTTTTTAGATCAATACAGGACCTCACGTATGAGAGATAGGAGGGTGTGACTGAGATTATTTGCAGTAACATTAGTGAGCTGCTGCTGTGTTACAATACTGAAAACACACTTCACTATCCCTAAATATCAGATATAGACACATTTAGAATATGACTAAAGAGGGCATGAAGGAGCTGAAACTGAATCATAAAATGAAAGCTGTTCCGAACAGGGCCCCCCAAAAAATACATTTGGCTCAGGGCCCGCAAAATCCTTAAAATGTCCCTGAGTTCATACTCAGTATGTGTGAAGAATGGGACAAGGCATTACTGCTGGTTTCTATCGTGTCACTCAGTTTCAGTTTTCAGTTTCATGTTTATTTGTTTGATTAATTAAAATCTTACAAAACAGATACATATTTAAAATATCTTTAAGTAATCAGATATTTAAAAACGTCATGCACATAGTTATGCTCATATTTCATAAAAAGGAAATCTAATTAAAATTTTCCTTAAGATTTTTCACGATCACCGATAACATTTTTACAAAAGCAGTGTTCATTGGTAGATCGTTCGGGTTTAGGCAAGTCATTACGGCTTGTCTACAAGTCCTTATACCTCGGGCATTAAATAACCTCCTGAGGATTACTTTCCTTTCTGTATCCATTGCAGAACAAGGACATACCAAGTGCAGAATATCTTCTTGTCCCAGTTTACATAACCTACATGTCATATTGCCCTCAATGGCCTTCCATGGGGGAAGATGGCACAAGCCTGGCCAGAGTCCAAAGCGTACTCTTATAAATGATCGCTTACTTTGGTGGGACCATGGAGTTTCAAGGTATTTGTGGACTTGCTTTTTTTTATATTCGTTTATAATTGTCCATGCATGCTTTCTTTTCACCAATAATTCTTTGTCTTTTAGCAGCGATAGGTGAGTAGCCAATTTATTAATCGTTTTTTTAAAGCTTTCCTGGGTGATTGTATTTTCCCAAATTGCTGTTATTCCAAATTCTTCTTTTGCTTTATTTAGATAAGCCCAGGCTTGAAGTTTACGATTGTCTCTTACTTCTTGCCATAAGGCTCGGTACAATTGATTATCCTGGTCATTTTTTACACGGTTCCAGACTTTCAAAATTTGGCCTTGGCGGGCGTATTGTTGATTGTTTATCCTAAATTCCAGCCTTACTTGTGCCTGTGAGGCATTGCATGGTAGCTGGAATAGTATTTTGTAGGTTTTTGCCATTGCGCTGTTACTTAAGTCCGCATCCTTACCATTTAGGACTTCGGCACCGTATGTTAAGGTCGGTAATAGTTTAGCAGTTATGATTTTTAGTAAAGGACCGTATGTCAAGGCAGTTAGTTTCTTTTGTATGGTTCTAAAAGCCACAATCGTGTCACTCAAAGGCAATGAAAGTTCACACACAACCACACTGAACCAAAGAATTGTCACACAAAAGCAATCGGAACCTTAGCAGCTATGTTGCCTCGGCACCGGCTCACCAGGCTCACAAAGAAGTGAGTGCATGAGACTGGGTGACGGTATAATCTCCTAGTTGCACTTGCTATGCTATAAAATGTTCTTTCTCGTTGGGCACTGCTCAGGACCCTGGCAAGGGTGGGTGCCCCAGAGAGAACATTCTCTTCAAGGCACTGCTCAGGATCCTGACAAGGGTGGGGGTGGGAGCCCCAGAGAGAGCATTCTCCACAGGGCACAGCCTCTGAGAAGGGACGAGGCAGCACCGAGCTGACATGGGCGGGAGAAAGTTTGCAGCTCCAGCAAGAGGATTTGCTGGGACACATTGGAAGGTAAACAAGCATTTGCCATGCAATTGGTCTCGCATTTGTGAGAGTTAGAGCTGACGTTGTAAAGGACAATGTATTTCACCTATTCGTTTTCTGTTTGAAGTGGAGTGAATGTGTGTGGTGTCAGGTGGACATATGTGGTTTGGATCGGAATTGTTAATTGTGTAATTGGTTGTGTGGATTGGATTTGTGTGGTAAAATAATGTGGCATGATGTGCAGTGTAATTATGTGGATAGTAATTATGTGGTATTGAGTGTACTGGAATTATGTGAAGTGGGATTGTTTGTCGTGGAGTGGGATTGTGTGTCTTGGAGTGAGATTATCTGGAATGGTATTTTGTGTTGTGGTATGTAGTGGAGTTTACTTAAATGGTGTGCTGTTAAATATTGTTGCAAGATGTAGAATTTTGTAGTGTAGATTGGATGTGTGTGGCTTGTTGTATAATTGTGTTGTTGGTTTGAATTATGTCGTTTGTTGTTTAATTATGTGTTGGCGAATGGAAATGTGTAGAGTTGAATTGTGCGACGTGGAAGTGTTCGTTGTTGAGCGACAATTATGTTGAGTGGTATGAGGCATGTTGTGAAGTGTAGTTATGTGGAATGTTGCTATGTGGCATAGATTGGATTTATGTGGAGTGTATTTATGCAATATGGAGTAGAGCATAATTATGTAGAGGCTACTTATGTGGTGCTGAGTGGTATTATGTGGAGTGTAATTATGTTGTGTGATGAATTGTGTGGGGATGAATTGTTGAATTGTGTGTCGTGTGGAATTATGTGAAATGATGTGGTGTATAATTGTGCGGAGTGGAATTATGCAGCGTGTTGCATAGTTGTATTTTGTGGAGGGTAACTATGTGTTTTGGAGTTGAATGTAAATATGTTGTGTGAAGTATATTTATTTGGTTGTATGACGATCCATCGTCCACAATGATATCGCGGGAGCCTTCATCGCGGCAATTACATCGCACCGGCGGTTACAGCGGCAATTTTCTCATCGCACTTGTTGCGACTCAAATGCGGCCATGTAATAGGATAGCGTGTCACATCGGTGACTTTACATCGCGCGACATGACAATGCAATGTTTGAGCCCACACATATAAAATCTTTTCAGGCAATGCGTGATGCCGGATTTAACACTTGGCCCCCCAGTGGGTTGATCATTTCAGAGCTTACTATGATAAAATCTGCATGTTCCGGTAATTACAGGGGCAGGGAGGAACCAGGTGTCCTCGTCGGGTCTTAGGAAGACTCTGACAACAGAGAGCGGAGAGCTCGATTTCCGACTGATCCCTACCCGCTCGGCGACTCCAGTGTTGTGCTTGCATCGGTCTGTGGGGACACCTGTGTCAGAGGACGAGTCGGAGCCGAGCACCGATATCTATCAGACCGGGTGTGCCGTCCGGCGTCTCCCTGTCCACACACACTGGTCAGGCAGTGGCACACCACACCATGGCAGCACACAGGACCTTTACTATGGCGATTCAAGTGAGGATACCTCATGATAAAATGACGTACTTGTGGCTAAGATATGGAACCTTACATTGTCACGTCAAATACATGGTTGTAGGTGAGCCACTGCAGTAAAATGTCACACACAGCTGAATTAATGGGTACACAAATATATAATCAGTAACTCTTTGGAAATCACAGGTAGGAGTCAAGTTTTTTTGTTAGGGGTATTGCAAGAAAATGTCGCCCACTGCTGAGAATACCGCTGTCTCGCAACACTCGACTCTAGCTAGGGCACCTGAGGTTGTCATATGTAGCAGAGGATGACATACCACAGAAAGCCATGACATACATGTTCGTAATCCACCGCGTGCAATCAGACCGCGATAGGTCACCTTTGGAAACTGTCAGAAAGGGTTGTACATAAGGTAGTCACTGATAACATCAGTCACAAAGTGTTTTTAATTGATACTGTGAGATCACATGCACAGGGCTTTAGTCAGTAAGACTTTAGTTTGGGATCATTAAACCATTTTGCAGACAGAAAGATCAATTAAAATAGATAAAAGAAAAGGATTCCCTAACACAGTCCATCACTACTAAACAGATAATTGACTATAAAAGGGCTTTGTCTAAAAAATATAAATATAGCAGCTAGCATGTATCCATTAGAAAGTACAATGCTGCTGTAACCAATACAGGTCGACCCATGGGGACTGTGGGAATGTGTAAGAGAACAAATCAATAATAAAAACAGGCGTATATCCAATTAAAACAACACCCCTTGGTTTTTCTTGTATAAAGTTATCGGCTAACAACAAATGCCACTACCTGGATAGTGTCCCATCTCAAAATAAAGTAAGGCACCCGATATGTACTCACACCCCAAAGAGTACTAAGCGATTTTAACCATCCCTGCCCGAGTCTGGCACAGACAGGACAAAAATGGGCTATAATTTAAACACCAAATTAAATTACCAGTCATAATTTAGGTAATGGGCTATAATTTAAACACCAAATTAAATTACCACTCATAATTTAGGAAATGGGCTATAATTTAAACACCAAATTAAAATACCACTCATAATTTTGGCCCGTATAATTCCGACCTTTGCACAAGCCACTTTTTGTGCAGGGGTCAGAGTTCTGAGTTCGCAGTAATTAGGTGTGGTAGTCTGTATCCTTGTTAAATTTCTGCAGGTCAAATTGACCCAAAAAAAATCTGAAATTACCGGAACATGCAGATTTTATCACAGTAAGCGCTAACATTATCCACGTATTTTGTCTTACGGGGCGAAAACTCAAAATATTTGCTTTTTATCGCTTCAGACAGATATTCTTTTTTTTAGTAGAAGCCTTAACCACTAAACACACTTTATACTGTATATTCTACGGAAAGTATGATGACCTGCAACTATTAACTTCCACTGTTCATAATTGGTACTTGCTCTATCTTAATGACAATTCATTTTAACCCCTTCACTGAGGCGGCTATTCCGCCGCAGTGCTAAGGGGGCGGGGCAAAAGAGCGGCGGGCGCATGCTGGTGACGGAACCACTCCGTCACCAGCGTCGGTTGCGCTGTGCTTATGACGGAGCGGTTCCGTCATGGCCCCGCCCGCTCAATAGAACGCTCAGCGCAGGCGCGGAATTCGCGCCGCGCATGAGCGGCGGGCGGGCCATGACAGAACTGCTCCGTCATCAGCACAGCGCCACCGCAGCTGATGACGGAGCGGTTCCGTCATCAGCACTTAAGGGGTTAATGTATAGGTATGCGCCACATTAAGCCGGGCAACTCAAATGAGGGATGCGACTTACAAACACTTAAAATAATATTTTCTAACTATGCACTACTTTCTATTACAGATAAGGCTGTACTTATTTGTTAACCAGTTAATGTTTAACATAGTACTTCACCCCTTCATGTCTGGAGAGCACTGGTCATGAGATATGTTGATTGTGCGTTTATGTGCAAGAATACATTTAACCCACACATCATGCATCCATCTATCCCATCATTCATCCATCCATCCATCATCCATCCACCCATCCCCCCAAACATCCATCACCCACACATCATGCATCCATATATCCATCATTCATCCATCCATCCATCATCCATCCATCATGCATCCATCCATCCCCCATACATCCACCACCCACACATCATGCATCCATCCACCCACCCATCCATCATTCATCCATCCATCCATCATGCATCCATCCATCCATCCCCGCATACATCCACCCACCCATCCATCATGCATCCATATATCCCATCATTCATCCATCCATCTATCATGCATCCATCCATCCATCCCCCCAAACATCCACCACCCACAGATCATGCATCCATACCTTTTTTATTTCCCAGCATGTTAGGCCATAAGCGTTCCCCCGAAAAATAATCGTGCTAGTAATCGCTTGTGCTTGTGACACCGCATTTTTCGTGCTTTTAAACTAAAAATTCGTGCTCGTTTTGTACCTTGTAATCGCTTGTGCTTGTGACACCGCATTTTAGACACCGTTTTAGACACCGGTTGTGTTTTCAATAATCGTTGTAATCGCATGCGATGTTAATGGCATTGCGCCGTTGTCGCATGCGTAGTGAATGCATGCGATGTAAAGGAGCCGGCGATGTATAAGTCGCGGTGCGATGGATCCGCGATGTGTGGACATCGATGTAATGGGTGTTTCCCACCTATATAGGTTGAAGTGTAATTATGTGTAGTTGAATTGTGGAGTGTAATTAGGTGGTTTGAGTGGTATTAAGTTGTGTGGAATGTTATTATGTGATGTGGAATTATGTGGTATGGAGTGAAGTGGAAATATGTGTTTTCAAATTTTTAGGATTGTAATTATGTGTTATGGAATGTTGTAGGGTTACATTATTTATCATTGAATTGTGTGGCATGGAATTATGAAATGTTCAAATGTGCTGTGTGTGGTAGAATTAGGTGGCATGGATTTGAACAAGCTGTGCACACTAAGGCTTTTATGTCATGGGGTTTAAAGTTGACGATTATCTATTTTTCTTTGTAAAAATAATATGGGCTGTTTCTTTACCTTTCGGTAAATTTCTGACCAATTTGTTAAGCTAAATTGTAGGTCTCAGTATTAACTTCCACACTTCTAAGCAGTAATTCCAATCCTAGAATGAGTTACCTGTTTGCTTTACAACAACAGTTAGTAAAACAAGCAAGTGCTTTCCCAGCCTGTATAAGTACCAAAGGTTTTAAAGGGTATTGTTTTTGTGCAAGGTATTGCCTTTCCCAGTTAACGGAAGGGATAAAAAACATGTCCAGATAATAATAGGGTTGACAGGATGGTGTGATAGTAGAATATTGATACGTGTGGATTTGGTGAGGACTGGGGGCCCCAAGTGCGTGATACGCTATTTGCATTAGAAAATACTATATATTTTTTTCGTTATCCTTTATTAGTTATTAGTAATGAAGGGGGAAGAGAAACATTCACTGACAGCATTCTGTTAGTCTTAGGGAGACAAAGAATGCTGTGGTAGATGCCGCCCAGAAGGCATAGGTATATGACTCTGGAGCTGCCAATGAAAGAAAGTGGAAATGTGCTTTAGACGTTGCCTGTATTGAAGGCAACTGTGTGGTTGCAGACTTCGCTGGGCTGACAGTGGGTGGGGAAATGCTACGTTGTCACTGTAGGTTTATTTACATGAATCGTGCATGCTCTCTGTTGTTTGTCCTTGGGGTACTTGCTGACTGGTGCTACATATGGGAACAGTTTTGCCTTTGACAGGAGGTATGGTTTAGTGGAGTGCATAGTGTAAATTATTGTTAGTGTGAGGAAACAAAAATCGGTCCCTCTGTACATATAATATTATGGTGTGCATCATCCAGAGGATGAAAAGTAGCAAGAACTGCTTTGATGCCGTAGAGGCTAGCCTGAAGATCTGTTTTGGGGTGGTCAGTTGAAGAGATTGTTGAACATGTTTTAAACTACCACAGTGTCATTGGGGAGGGCAGCTGCTGAAAGGCTCAGTCTTTACTGGTAGGCAGTGGTTAGATGGGGACTGGCCATCAATCTTTCTGTTAGTGGTGCACAGGGGAGCAGTGGGCGGCAGTCACAGGTTTGCAGTGACATCCAAGGGGTGGTTTTAAAGGCGGGCGGAAAAGCATAACTGCAGGTTTCGTAGGGGTGAGAGTAGAGTTAATGAATGTGTTAGTAGCAGGCACGACAGCAGTGGTGTGTGTTTGGAGGTGGTTAACTGAGCGGGCTTCACTTGGAGGTGGGTCATCAAGTTGGAAGATGTGTTTGGTGGGCTGTCTGAAGGCAGTGTTAGGTAACTTTGCTGGAGGGTGCAGCAGCAGTATTTACTGATGTATGTAAATCGCCTGATGAGAGGGCGGATCTGACCAATGGAGGAACCAGAATCCTTTTTTTTTATGGCTGGGGTGAGCCCCTGCAGTATGGCGGGTCTATGGCCTGAGAGCTCTTGACTGGCGCGTTGAATGGGGGGCCCCCTCCATGTACTTTGCAGGGGGCCCCCCTCAAGTTTTGTTACGCCACTGCTGCTCATCCTTGCTCATCTGCAGTTCGCAGGACTTCTCCTCCTCCTCCTCTTTGCCATAGTCCCTCCTCAGTAGGATGAAGCCGTGCCTAAAGCACACCAGCCAGCATAGCCCCAGAAAAGGCATTCAATCCGCGCTGGGCCCGGTGGATATATAACGCTGGAAGGGCAGGCGGCAGCGCCACTAACTGTATTTGAATATTTTAAGTGTGAGTAAACAGCAGGCACACTTAACACGTCATTCCTTTTTTTGCGCACTCAATGGCTTTCTGATCCAGGGAAAGTCGAGACCAGAGCAGGAAGACGAGCCTCGTCAATGTCTTTCTTAATTGAGCAGCCCAACCCACACCGAAGATTCGCAACTATGTCTGTTCCAGGGAGGCTGAGCGGGGCTGACAGGGAGCAGCCGGAAAATACACAATATATATCCGGCGGTGGCTGGTAATCAGAACGAGTCCTCCAAGCCCAGCGCAGGCAGAATTCATTTCTCGAAGGGGGCCCCCTTCAAGTACTAAAGACTGCCCCCCCCCACACCACGGGGGCTGCGGGGGTGTTTGTTACGCCCCTGCTGCCTTCGCCTTAACTGTATAGAGATGTTTTGAAAATCTGCTGTAATACCACAAATAGGTAAATATATTTGTAGTAATAATGCAAGCTAACTTAATTATTTTTTTATTCTGGCAATATTTTACAACATTTCCAATTTTATATTTGCCGAAAAAGACAAAGGGAGCCAACAGCCTCTTTCACCTTCAACAACAAGCCCATTATCTTCCAAGCAGGCCTGTAAATGGGCCAGGTCCACATGCTCAGGGCAGATATTAGACTTAGGTTGTAGCGTCAGTGGTGTAGCTAGACCTACTGCCACCCGGGGTGGATCCTAAGTTTGCCGCCCTGTGCAGGTAAGAGCAGCGGGGCTGCGCCCGACAGACAAGTTGTTCCAGGGGTGGGGGGAGTGGGGGAGGGGGGTGTCAGCAGACGGACGACTTGTTCTCTGGGGCAGGGAGATGTGGGTATTCAACCAACATGACTTGCTCACCTCCGCTGCCCCCAAAAACAGTGCTGCCCGGGTGGATCATCACCCCCAGCTACGTCACTGTGGGGCGTATATGGCCAACCTGCCTATTTTGGAGGTGGAATTATAGTCCTGGCGTTTGCACGACATCCTGTGATTCTGGGCAAATCACTTAATCTCCCCATTCCTAAACCAAAATGAATGTGTCGAATGTGTAACTGATGCTCGTGTAAGGCACTCCAATACCTTCAAGTTGAATTTGCTCTATGTAAAACTGCAAAGAAAAATAATGAAAGATCCTTCTGTCTGCTGCACCGGCTTATATAGGAACGCTAATGCCAGCTCTTGGAAGAGCATGCTGGAGCAGTAATCACCTATCAGACTAATGGGCCTTCACAGCTGTGGCAAAGGTGACATCATATTACGGACATCTCTGTGGATCAATTTTGGCTGGAGTATAGGCCGGTGCTAAGGAACTAACGGGCTGGGGCATACTAGCATGCCGAAGGGCTTGTGGACTAAAGGATCTTTCCCGTATAGCTCTGCAGTATAAAACAAAGCATTAATTTCTTCACAGTCTTGCACATTAAAAAAATTGAGCATTTTCACTATTATTTACAACCGCAGCTAACAACTAAAGCCAATTAATAGTCTTGGCTCGGTGAATGTCAGTTGTATGTCGGGATAAGGCAGAAAAATGGTTGGGCGGCACTCTGAAAGGATATATATTCAACTTACATGATTAAGCCATGGACTTATTACCACATGCACGCCCTTTGAGAGATCCTTCTTGGTTTTTCAACTGACCTAATCCTAATTCAAGGTTTACATAAATCACAGCAGACACATCACAAACATCAATGCTGCTTTTACAGTCACGGAAAAACTGCCTGTCACAGTTTGGAAGAGAAACACATATTTGGTGACTAATCCAACAATAAACTCAGCTCTGTCAGCAGATGAGCTAGGAAAGAATCTGACAAGGCAGCTAAGCTTGGATAAGTGGCAGGTTTCAGCCGATCGAGTACTTGCGTCCCTCGAGATAGTTTGATATGATCATTGATTGACAACATACCCTCCAATCCTGTGCAAGCAAGCTGCACATGTGCAGCATTGGCTAGCCATGATTGGGTAATGGAATGACTACTAACTCTGCGGCTGCCCGTGGCCCCTGCAGGGGGCCACCTAAAAGGGTGGCCTTTTAGTGCCATTTGGGCACAAACGCCACCCCTCCTGGTCTAACGGTTAGAATCAGGGAAGGAATCCTTCGCCTTGGCGTGCTAGGCGCATCACTTCTGGCACACAGTGGTCGGGGGAGATTACTTAGATCTCCCTCTGGCATCCTCTTTGTGCCGGAATTGCAGTCTGCAGGTTGTTTCCTGGTTCTGCATTGCGGTCAGAGACAGTGTCAAGGTTTTTGGTGAGTCTGGGCCACCTGGGGTAGTTCCCCACACCTCTGGGCGATTTGGGCAGTTCTTCTCGCCTCCCTACATAGTCCTTTGTGTTGGATGCCACTATCCCCCCCAGGTGATCCAAGTCAGTGCTCACTGTGTGGCGCTGTTTGACGCAGGGTTTATGGAGTTGGGTTGCTTGGACGTGCTATTGGGCCTGGCGGAGAATCATTTGCCAGGCCTGGGGGAGGGGACTGTCCCTAGACCCGACTTGTTGCAGAAGGGTTGTGTCCGTAGGCATAGTACTGCCATTTGCCCTGGCCGCATACATGGAGTTTGCATTAGTGATTTTCTGCGGTGAGTTGTTCTCCTCCCCCCCAAACCCCTCCCCCCTCGGTTGCTGGTTGCTCCTGGTTGTTCCTAAAATATAGAGTCCGGGTGCGCAAATGTTTGTCAGAGACCACACCCACATTCCCCGGCTCCACCTACTTATTCCACTGGCTCCACCCACATACTCAACTTGCTCTGCTGAAAGTCAGATGTAATACCCGGTCTGAATTTCAGCAAGGGAGCCTTCTGACTCTGAAGCAAATAAGTGAATAACATCTGAGACTATATATTTTTCTAAAAAATGCAAAGTGAACAATTGATGGACAGAATGCACAACATATAGCTATGTCTGAACTCGGGTGGCAAAGTGAGCTAAAGAATGATGATGGATTCAACCCAGATCTATGACTGGGGGTGAGTGTTTGAAAAGTTTCAGCACTCCGTCCATCATCTCCTTGTGTTTGCTTTGTTCGCCCTAAGTTGGCAGGGTATGCTAAAAGGTGGGTCCCTTGCTCACTTTGCCACTGGATTCAAGCTAGCCTGGCTGATGTGGGCTGTTAGCCCGAAACCAGTCCCAGGATGCTTGATTCGAGTCCAGGGAAGACATGGCTTGGCAGTTCGGTCTCGACTGTTCCCATGAGGCGCAGGGTGATTTGCATATATATAGCTATGTCTGAACTGGGGCGCAAAGTGAGCTAAAGAATGATGATTGATTGAACCCAGATCTATGACATGGGGTGAGTGCTTGAAAAGTTTCAGCACTCTGGCAATCATCTCCTTGTGTTTGCTTTATACAATGATCTAGACAATAGTGTGATATTATGTGACTGGTTTAAATATTAGAACCATAAAAGGTGATTCTTTGTTTTTATAGTGCTTGCTAACTGTGGACTTTATCTCTTTAAATCACTGTAAATACTAGGTGTTACTCTTCAGTGGATCTACTTCAAAAGGTTGAATGACTAAGTGTGAAGCTTGCAGATTACACACACACACATACACACATATATACACTCCACTCGACAGCTGAAGCATATCTCACTGAGCTATCCTCCCAAGGACGCAGTGTCGTTCACAGTTCAGGGGTGCAACTTATGCTTGACCTATTATATACAGTATCGCACCTTAACATACTTTCTGTGAATGTGATGCTGTAGGAAAGAGAGGAGGCAGACCTCCCACAGGGGCGCAGGGGCCACCTGGGGCCTCACCATAACTGTAGGACAAGAGGTGTGTGCACTGAGAGCAAGATATCATACACATTGATAGTGATAGATACTTAGAGTAGTAGCTCAGTGGTTTGAACTCTGTCTGTAGGACCACCTCTGAACCTCTGCTGATTCAGTCTTTCATCTTTCCAAGAGAAATAACAGGAGTGTCATTGCGTTGAATAAATAAAACACCTACTATGCAAGTGCCAAGAGGCGAATAATAATACAGTGTGAGCTTTAAAAACAGACAGAAACTCATTCAAACTTGCTTATTCCTCTTTCCACATTGTAAGTCCCCCATATGTGACTGGTACCGGAAAGTACATATTGAGAGATTTGCCATTTTTTGTGAACTTTTTGTAATATTGAATAAATTATGCCTTTCTACAGTTTTTTATGGTATCTCAGTTATTAAAATGATCTCTATTGTCTCAGCAAAAGCCACACAATTATAACAACTCATTCAAATCAACAGCAAAACACCAAACATACCATATCATACAATACTATACTATACTATACTATACAATGACAGGCCATACCATACAATGACAGGATATACCAAACCATACTATACAACGGCAGGCCATACCATACCCTGCAATGACAGGCCATACCACAACATACTATACCATACCATAACAGGCCAATGCATGCCATACGAAAGTCCATACCATACGACAAGCCACACCATGCCATAACATACTATGCTATACAATGACAGACTATACAATACTGTACAATGAATGACAAGCCATATCATACCATACAAAAAATAAAAAAGAAAACACTAACAAAGCCAATTGATCTTGCATAGGCGAGACCTGCTGCTTTGCCAATGCTTGGTTTTTCACTAGTGCTCACGAGTCTCAGGTATCAGGACAGTGGGGCGAGCATGTGACCCGACAGGCTGCCAGCGTGAGAGCACCTCACATTCAGACATCCTTGCAGGGAGGCACAGCCTGGTTTACCAGGACCACGGACAAGCTAATGTACACTAAAGGCTGGGAGTCAGTGATTGGCTGATGCCACTGTTGCGTGCTTGTTATCGTTTTAAATCAGGCCTTTTTTAAATCATTGTCTTTAAGATGTACTCTGGAAAAGATGAAAAATACACAGTTGAGAAGGCCATTAACTAAAGCAACGCTCTTTGAATGCTACAGTTACACAATACTAGCTTGATTAGTCTGGGATAAAAAGTGCTGCTTAATTTCTGCTTCAATTAAAACGTTATGCCTTCATGGGAGAGTATAATTAGTCCTAATTAGCAGAATCGGGTTTTAGGGGAATGCCAACACGATCTTCATTTTGTAGCTGATTCTTATGTAAAATTGCCATATATGACCTCAGGTGCTTCTTACTATACACCGCACAAATGGTCTGAACATCAAATTAAACAAATGGGCCGCCCTCTTGAGTGGCCCCCTTTGCTGGCCTCGGGCAGCCACATAGTAACATCATGGCAACAGGCTGAGGTACCCTTCTATACCCATCTGCTTCCAGATCGCCCTGTAACTCGGCCACAGCCCTGGAGGCGGCCACCGTTGACGCTAGGGCCCCCCACTACACCGCTTTTGCTTTTACCTGCAACCCTTTTGCTTTAATGCTTCCTGCAAGTCTAACAGGAACAAGTCCATCCCTACTGGCGATAGGTGGACCCCATCAGCTTCATAATAACCTTTGACACCCACCTCTCCTCTGAGTACCCACCGCTCATTGGCAGATTGAGTCATTAGCGCGGTGGTCAGGAGATCCATGCTGCCCAGAGTTGCAGTAAACCTTTATTTCCGGACTGCCAGAAGCTAAATATCAGAGTGGATTTGGCCATTTTCATATCATTTTCACAAGCTTCTGGCTGTGGCTAGGGGAGCGGTGGCGCGATGTGTACTGCAGCTGTCTTCGCCGTTTATCAGGACATGGTTGGCAGGGTGCAAGAAAGCAAGAGGGACTGGGATGACAAACGCTTACATTCTGCCTTTGAGAAGACCTGCACCCTTGCATGCAAAAATTGGTGGTTTGGCCAGTCTGGACACATCCGATAAATACTTAATTCTCTGCTGGTTTTATGAAAAATGTTCAGTCAAAGGGCAGCTTCCTCGAATCTTTCCATTTCATCCTCCCTCCTCTTGTTGTGAAATAAATCTGAAAGCAGGTAGTTATGGAGCAAGATAAGACCGCAGGTGAGAAATTAGCTGTTTTGGTGGGGGCTCTGGCGGCGACGGGGCCGCCTCTAGAGCTGTGGGCGAGTTACAGGGCGATGTGGAAGCAGATGCGTACAGTAAGGGTACCTCTGCGGCAGACGGGTGCAGTAAGGGTACCTCTGCACGGGACAATAGGGGTGCCAGATGCAAAGACCAGGAGCCTCAGGGTAGGTTCATGGAAACTACGATGGAGCCCCGTTAGTCCTTCGGGCAGTTGGGAGCCTGACCAACCTGGGTTACCCTACTACGCTCATCCCTGAAAAGAGCGGGAGTAATAAGGGACCAACGTGTCACGTGATCCAGAGGAGGATCACCCAAAAGGTGTAGCACTGATTGGGTTCCCCACAGTGCTGGCTCATCAGGCGAGTGGGCCAGCATAGGTTGGTACAGCTGCCTGCCCTTCGATCGCCCAGAAGATAACCCACCTCATTGCATACTTTTGTATAGAATAAACCTGCAGCAATATTTTCCCATAATAAAAGTTGTCTTGTGCATTTTTTTATTCATGCCTGCTCAGACTGTGGGTGAGGATGTTGCCAATAATGGCACTATGGGGCCGCCCGTGGCTCCCTCGGGGGGCCACCTAAAAGGGTGGCCCTTTAGTGCCATTTGGGCACAAACGCCACCCCTCCTGGTCTAAGGGTTGGACTCAGGGAAGGAGTACTTCGCCTTGGCGGGCTAGGCACGTCACTTCCAGTACACAGAGGTCGGGGGAGGGTATTTATACCTCTCTCTGCCTCTCTGGCATCTTCTTTGCACCAGACACGCAGTCTCCCATCCCACCGCTTACCCGGCGTGGGGTTGGCAGGCAATGTACGTAGAACGTTGTAATGTTTTCTTTTTTCGTTGCAGGCGGAGTTACAGGGCAATCTGGAAGCAGATGAGTACAGTAAGGGTACCTCTGCGGCAGAAGGGTACAGGAGGGGACCTCTGCGAGGCACAATAGGGGTGCCAAAGACCAGGAGCCTCAGGGCAGGTACCTGGAAAATCAGGACGGCGCCCCTTTAGTCCTTCGGCTGGTTGAGGGCCTGACCAACCTGGGGTTTGTCCTGCTACGCTCTGCCCTGAAAAGGGCGTGAGTAATAAGGGAACAACGTGTCAAGTGATCCGGAGGAGGATCACCCAAAAGGTGTAGCACTGATTGGGTTCCCCACAGGGCTGGCTCATTAGGTGTGTTAGGCAGCATAGGTTGGTACAGCTGCCGGCCCTTGGATCGCCCGTAAGATAACCCACCTTATTGCATACGTTTGTATGGAATAAAACTGCAGCAATATTTTCCCATAACAAAAGTTATCTTGTGTATTTATTTATTCATGCATGCTCGGACTGTGGGTGGGGATGTTGCCTATAGTGGCACTAAGCCTGCAGCAAGTTTGTATAGTTGCAAGTGCTCCTGCTGCTCATGTGTAGCTGAGTGTACGATGTTTGCTGTGTTTGGGTAACTGGGCCGTCTATCTACTACATCGCGAAAGTGCTACCAATCACGGCCCTGGCAACATTTATTGGCCATCCTCTCCTGTGCTTTTCAAAAGGCGCCATGAAGTGCGGCACAGCCGGGTATGCCTCTTCGGAGTCTTGTGTGGAGTGAACAATGGCCAATAATGTCTGAAAAAAGGCATGTAACTCAGGAGTCTCACGTCGGACCGGAGGTCATGTACTCACCTTGGCGAAGGCCAGGTGGTAGTCGTGAGTCACAGGCTGAAGCAGCAACATGAAGTAAGTTCACCTATCTTTACCCCATGTGCATGGCTGAAGGCCCCAGTTGCCAATCTGGATCCTGCCCTGTACCCTTCAGTAAACCATGATGAGGAGCAGGGTTGGCTGAGCCCTAATGTGGCTGACGAGGACAGCGACAAAACTATGGGTACATTGCAGGCCACATGCAGGCAGTGGAGAGGGGCATGTCATAATGGAGAGGCTGTATTCATGGCATAACTGGAAGAGAGGGCGGCTTTTTGTCATAAGCGGAACTAGGAAGGCGACTTTTTGCCATAAGCTGAGTTTATTTGATATGACCAGAGATGGAGAAAGTTGAAAGTTAAAATGAGATAAAAATGCGTAACAAACTACTAGGGTGAGAAATGAGAAGATAAATTCGCCCACTCTAGGCACCTGTCCTTATCCTCTAACCCCCTATCTTGGTCTCAATAAACGTACAGCTCCGACGATATTAACACAACAGAATCCAGTGTTCAATCCGGCCATATATGTATGTCAGAAGGTGTTGTGTGAAAAGGCTTCTGTTGTGTTGATGATGTTTGTATTGTGTTCTTAGGCTATTTGACCATGTCTGTCAATGTCAGCTGTATCAGTATGGTATATGCAGGCGTGTCTGCATGGATAAGCTTTGTGAGTGTGTGGATGGATGAGTTCCTGATGGGATGTTGCCTGTTTTAGAATTGCAGAGTGAAGGTATATAGTCATGTGTTTGTGTGCAGTATCAGACTAGGTGAAAAATCAAATGTTTCTGAAGGCAAAAGACAGTATTTTGGTAAGAGGCTAGATAGTCGAGGAAATCTGAATGTGATTTGATGCCTCATGGCCTGGGCATCTGATGGCATGTGGGAATTTATCATATTGTTGGTGGATGCATGAGTGTGCATCTGGTGGAATGCTTGAGTGTCTGTTGGTATGCAAGGGTGTCTGGTGTTGTGCATGGATATATTGTGCACATGGTTATATCAGATTGGTGACGTCTCATTTGTCTGGTTATATGCATATATGGGTGAACCTTTGCCTGTTGGGCACCTGATGCTATGTGTGGGTGTCTGTTGGAATGTGTGGGAATCTGAGGGCGAGCGGGTACATGATGTTTTGCATCAGTATCTGATTGTGTCCATGGAGGAAATATGCAAATGCAGAAAACGTCATGTTATCCACTATCTACTTCAAGAGTGAGGGTGACATGAGTGTTGCTCTATATTGTATTGTGAAAATGTGCATAATTTGTTGAAAAAGTATGTGCTCTGTGTGTGAGTATGAGAATGAATGTGAATGCTCTAGGATGTAGGAGTCTTGCACATCTCTGATGGCTTTATGAATCGCTTCGAGTGGCCTAACTGAGGGGTGCATTTCTAAAGGTAAACAGCAACTGGGTCATCACATGCAAGATACCACATTATTTAGTGTGGCTGGTCAATGTGCACAAATGTTTGATGGTGTACACTGTAGTTTCATTCTGCTTCAGTGCCTAGTTATATTTGTCAGCAGTTGAGGTGATTATTTGGATGGCACAGCGACTTTAACGCACCATGCAGAAACTATTCCGCACTCTGCAGGTGACAAGTTTGAATCCTGGCAAGGCAGATTGAGCTTTTCATCCTTGCAATGCTGATAAAATGTGGCATTTGGCTAATAGCACCTATTATTAAAATGGATTGAAGTGAAATCCGAAAAGCTATATTAAAGAAAACCACAACACGCATATTACTGCTGTGTGAGCTACATAACGTTTATTAGAAAAAGACAAAACAAATAGTGTAGGTGTAAAAAACTGAAAAAGCATCTCAAAATGATCTTTAAGTGCTTCCCTGAGTATTCATTATAAAACTGCAGCAGAATATAAATGTTTACTTAGCATATTATTTTTTTAGTGCTGCAACTGATGTAGACCAGAGACACCGGTACATACAGGCTTTTGGGTTACTGCAACAAGGAGTTGCCAACAAGTTATTTTGACATCTATATACAATAGGGAATTCACTGCTTCCTTCATCACTTTTTCAAAACATATTAGCCTGTACATTTCAAAAGAGGCATGGATCATTTTAAAGTGGGATATCCGTTTCTTTTCTTTGTAAAAAGGGTCATTAAGTGACCAGGGCAAGGTTTGAAGTACCATACTGACCCATTTAACATTTCTTGGTAAAAAATACATAAGTGTGTTCTCATGACTGCTGCATATTAGCCTACAGGACAGATTTCTGATAATAAATCTAAAAAAAGGCTTGCATTCTAATGGTTTGCAGACATGATCGCAATGGTGCTGCCAGCTTAATTTGTGCAAGTACTGCTGATGAGGGCTTTTGTGCGACTTTGACAAAACAGAGATAAAGATAATATTGCACGTATAGTAAGTCAGAAGGACACAAATGATTTCAATGTTTTACAAGCTAAGAAATCAAAGGTGAATAAATAAAAAAATAAAAAATTCAAGATCAAATGACAAACGCAGCAATCCACAGAAAAGATTAAGCAGTAACAGCAGGATGGTATTAAAAAGAAAACCATTGTTGAGACATTCTCAAAGAAAAAACAGTGATACAAATACAAAAATTGTAGATCCAACACAGCAAAGAATGTGTGAGGAATATTCTCGGTATATAACGTACAATTGCAAGAGAGTAATATCTTACATACTTCTGTGACAACAAACTACCTTGGCCCACCACCAAAGACTCCAATCCAAACCAGTAAATCTATTTTAGAAAACTTTGATACTGGACAAACTATTTGCCCATCAACCACACCTTCAACAACATTAAGTTGTAGCCCTTTTTTCAACAAATCTAAGTCAACTAGCAGAGTGCAAGAGCTTTACTTCTGTCCCACCAGCAACCCGATAACCTTTTTTTTAACAATGTGATTACTAATGGAAAATCCAAACAACATCACGTTTTACCCAACCCAGCACTACAAACTTCAACTACAGGAAGACACAATTTTAGTAGACAGCAGGAATTAATCGTTGAAAACACATAGATGCAATCACTTCTACTCTAGCAACCAGCAGTGTTTCCATAACTCAACAAACTGCCCATCAGTCAGGAAATATACATGATTCAGCTAGGGACTTATTTAATATAGATTAGCAATCTGCAGAATTCAGTCAGAAAGAATTGATTTCCAACATGTCATCACCTCTAATTTTTTAAATTTTTTTAAAACAATCTTTATTGGTTTTGACATATATTACGAGTTGTCAACAACACAGCGTATAATCCTTGTTCAGGTTCACATTTTCATTTTCCTTATGCTTGTCATCGACACAGTAGCAGGAGAAGAGGGTAGTGTTCGCTATCTTATTCCTCTCCCCGCCCCTCCCTTTTCAAACCCGGAACAGCCATCTATTAGTGTTCTATATGGATCTTCTGTATTTGTCCTTAATCTTGACTGAGACCCTCTTCTTAAAACAATTCCCCTTCCCTAACCTCCCCCAGGTGGCCACTAGAATACTGAACTCCAATTTGCAATCCGTTGCGTCTCCAACTTTAGTTACAATCAATCAATCATTCAAGCTTTATTTCGATATAAATATCATAAAAGCAGTAATAAATTCAGTGTAGACCCAGAGATACATAAATAGATAAAAGGGTGTAACAGAGATCTCTCTTCTCAGTTAAATTTGGAGCATGTTAAAACAAAAATGTCAAATAGATAAAAACATGGAACACAATTCTCACTGAATCAATAAAATGTAAAGCTTGTTACGATTATCTAAATAGGCAATAAGGTTAAAAGAGACAATTTAAAACAGGGGGGTCAGTATAAATGAAGAAATTCATTATCTAAATCAAAAGGCAGCATGTCAACTTAATCTTACAGTGCGCATGCATTTTGGCGCCAAGTCAGTTTTAGGGAGCCCTTCGTGTAGCCCTGTGCCTAATTGTCCAGGCTCGTCCCAGAAACTTAGCAACAGCACAGACATACAAGGTTCTAGGATCTGTTCTCAAGATACGAGAGCATCAGAATCATTAGAAGTACCTAGCTGCTTGCAAATTGGCACTAGCCAACTCGATCTAATACAGGAGTAAGCAGGGCAGGCAAACATAAGGTGTGCGATGCTCTCACTGGTATTTCCACAGGACGGACATTCTTTAGTGGTCTGATTACCAGAGCGCCACTTCATAGTGAATTTGGCAACTGGAATTGTGCCTACTCTGAATTGAATGTATAAGGTCCTGTCTCTGGGGGTCTGGATCACATCTAGGTACGGTTCAAATGCTCTAGATGGTATATGATGAAAAAACTCTTCTGTGAGCCTACCTAGGTTTGGATTACTGTGATCTCTAGCATCGACTCAAACCCAATAAGCACGTTTGAGATCAGCTTTTGACGGAGGGTTTTGGAAGGCCCATAACTCTTTATACCCTAGGGCTACCAGCGAATCCTTGACATTGGAAATCCATTTTATGTTTTTTCTAGTGTCTAGTGCCATTACCTCAGTAAATTCTTTTGCAAAATTTGAAAGTTCTTCAGTGCGCCGAAGGAGTGCCCAGTACAATAAAGGGCGAAGTTTGGCCAGGTCTTTGATGTGTCGCCTACCCAAGTCATATAACAAGGGTATTAAAGGTGTCCCCTGGGGCAGCCTAAGGAGATCTCTAAAGAACTAATTTTCCGAGCTACCAAGGTCGTCAAGATTATTAAAGCCCCATAGTTCGGCTCCATAGAGGGCCGAACTGACTGACTTGGCTTCGTACACAGCGAGGGCTGGGGCAATGGGCCTGCTATATGACAGGCGATGTTCTTTACTTATCGCTCCAGCCGCACGCTTGTGAGACTGAAGCATTTTAGCCAGATGGAATTTCCATTGGGCTTTGTCAGAGAGGCGTATCCCAAGATAGTCAAAGGTTTTGACTCTCTCAAGACAGATCCCATCGAGAGTGGTGTTACTCTTAAAAGATTTGTGAGGATTAAGGGTTATGAATTTGGTTTTAGAAGTATTTATAACAAGACCCCAAGTACTACAAAAATGGTAGAACCTGTTCAAAAGCTTCTGAAGACCTGCTAGTGTCTTTGAGATCAGTAGATTGTCGTCAGCAAACAGGAGAGTAGGCACCTTGTGGCCTGCCAGGGTTTAGTCACATAGAAGTCCAAAAGTATTAGTATATGATCCCTCGACTAGTGAAGGCAAGTCTGAGGCATCACTAGGGATCCCCTCCTTTATGTCATGCCTTGTAGCTCGTTATCTGGATTCTAGCCTATTCCTGCTGGGGCTCTGCTATTGGTACCTCCTCCTCGTCAGCAGCTGGGTCCTTGAGTGCCGCAACTAATGCTTCCCATGCTCTCGCTGTATCTAACGCCTTCTCACTTCGCGTTCTTTTAGCTATTTGCAACCTGATTATTCCCTCACACTCTGCACACTTAATGAGTTCTTTCTTCCATCTGGGTAGGCTTGGACCTTGTTTGGCTTTCCAGTGCATGGTAATATCTCTTTTGGCTAGAAGTAACCCAATGTCTAGGAATTTGCTAGTGACTTTGTTTTTGGATGTGTGCGGGAACCAATGCAGCAAGCAGTGTTTAAAGGATGTCTCACCTTCCCTGTTGGTGGTGTCGGCTAGCACCGCTATCACCTCCTCTCAGAAGCTACCCAAGTGTTGGCAATCCCAGTACATGTGTCCACATTTACTTGATTACACCAGGGGCAGGCCGCTGTGTGAGTCGCAAAATACTTATTATTTTTTTCTGGCATGAGGTAAGCCCTGTGTAGTATGTAAAAATGTACCAGTTGGATTCTCGCATTCCTGGTGCTTTCCAAGCCGATTCCACTAGCTCTCCCCAGGCTTTCTCTGGGATTTATTCTCCCAGGTCCGCCTCCCATTTGAGGCGTAGCTCCTACAAGGGGGATAAGGCCTCCCTTGTGACACGTCTGTACAGACAGGTGACTGCTTTAAAGGTGCCGGACGCCATCACCACATATTGGCATCCCAGTGACGTTGGTGGTTCAGTAAGTCCTCCTCCCGAGTGGTTTTGTATGGCCGCTGTGAGGGCAGAGTGCAATAAAAAGTCTCCCCTGGGTAGGTCATCTCGGTCCCGCAGATCATTGAAGGGGATCATTGCTCCTTCCTCATATAAGTCTCCCATTGAGGCTGAACCTTGGTCCGCCCAGTCCGCCAACCGCTGCCAGTTACCCCCATGTGGCAATCCTCGCTCATGAGCAACAGGATTTCTGGGACATAAGGACTCCTGATTCTGAGTCGCCTCAGATATCGGTGCCAGCATCTCCTAACTGTAGCCACATCCGTAGAAAGGAACTGATTCTGGATCGGGAGCCTTAATGTGATCTGGGATAATATTCTCAGGGTCATCCATTCTTCACCCATTTCCCCCGTTCCTCTTAAGCACCCTGCCACCCATTTTGTGAGCCATTGAAATTGTGCTGATAGGTAATAAGCCTCAAAGTCAGGCACGGCCTAACCCCCTCTGCTCTCGGTCTCATTAGTACGTTAAGCCTGCATGTTCCCCTTAGAAACCCCATAATCAAGGATCTGAGTTGGGTGAAATATCGCGGCAGTATCCACATTGGTAGGGTAACAAAGTAATATAGTAGCCTCTGCAGGGTCACCATCTTAAGGAGGGCCACCCTGCTGGCCACTGAAAGTGGTAAACTACTCC
Source organism: Lissotriton vulgaris (assembly GCF_964263255.1). Lineage (NCBI taxonomy): Eukaryota > Metazoa > Chordata > Amphibia > Caudata > Salamandridae > Lissotriton > Lissotriton vulgaris. The sequence continues at coordinate 470,326,455 of NC_141698.1, forward strand.
AAAATTCAAAGTTATCCTCTGTTCCCATTATGGCCCTACCAACATTGACCTCAAGAAGATCGCCCTGTGCGTGATATATTTGGGTGCCCAGGTATGTGAGGCATCTGTCTACCCATCTTACTTCCTCTCTGTCTAGCGAGCCCTCTCTGCCGTCCTTCGTCGGGAACAGACAGGATTTTGCCCAGTTCACGTGTAACCCCGCCACTTACCCCAGGTCCTGGAGTAATGCTTTCACTCCCCGAAGTGCCTCTCCTGTGTCCGCCAGGAACATCAGGAGATCATCGGCATATAACGCAATATGGTGCATCTGCCTATCGACTTCTAGGCCCTGATAATGTTGTCCCGTTCTAGCTCGGACGGCAAGCGGCTCGATCACCAGGGCAAACAGTAGTGGGGAGAGGGGACATCCCTACCTTGTCCCCCTCCCCACCACACAGGCATCTGATATTAGGCCGCCCGTTTTGACCCGAGCAGTGGAACTGGAGTATAGGAGCGCAGTCCAGTCGACAAACCTGTCTCCCAGTCCAAATAGCTTTATCACATGGTACAGAAGCGCAGTCCAGTCGACAAACCTGTCTCCCAGTCCAAATAGCCTTATCACATGGTACAGATATGCCCACTTTAGGCTATCAAATGCCTTTTCTATGTCCATAACAAAGATTGTCCCCGACTCCTTCTCGTATGAGTCTGCCCCTAGCACTCGTAGCCGGCGATGGACATTAAGAGCTGTGTTTCTGGTCGGAATAAACCCTGATTGGTCTTTGCGGATCAATGTTGTCATGTGCGAGAGTAACCAAGTGGCTAGTATGCGGCTGAGGATCTTGAAGTCTATATTAAGCATAGACAGCAGGCGGTATGCCATTCTGTCCCATTGCTGCTTCCCTGGTTTAAGTAAGGGTATAATGATTGCCTCTCTAGTTGACACGGGCAGGCGTACCAATTGTTTTGCCTCATTGTATAGCTGAACCAGTTTGGGAGCTAATAGATCGACATACTTTAGGTAAAATTAAATAGGGAGACCATCTGTCCCTGGGGTTTTGTTTCTTGCTAAGGTCTTAATGGAAGCCCTCGCACTTCCCCCATTTCCACATCGCCGCCCAGTCCAGCTGCTAATTCCTCATCCAGACCCGGTAGCTCCAGATCTCCCATGAATCTATCTATTCCCCCCTCTCCTAGGGTCACTCTATTCCTATACAACTTGGTGTAGTATTCTAGGAACAGATCATTAATGCCTTGTTGGCCGTATCTCGTCTCACCAGCTTGGTCTCTGATTTCTAAAATGACTGTACCACTTCTGGCTGGGTTGGCCAACCAGGCCAGTGGAACTTCCAAATTATACCTCTCAGAGTGGGCCCACGTCGGGTATTGTTTATAGTCAAAGCAACAAAGGCATTCCACCTGCACTGCTACCGCTTCCCTAGCCTCCAGTCGTTCTCCCTGCTTGTCTACATTCTCTGGCATTTCCTATTCCAGCTCCCTTAGGTGGTGGTCCCCACTTTGCACATCCTGGAGGAGAACCTTCAGAGTTCCCACCATTTCTGATATGCATATCCCCCTGATGACCGTTTTAAATGCATACCATTCTACCAATGGGTCCGTAGCTGTGTTAGCGTTTTTGTGGAAGTATTGGTCTATAGCCGCACCTATTGTGGCATGGAACACTTGATCTTCAAGGGCCTAAGGGCGCAACCGCCACATGGGAATTTTGGGCTTTGCTTGGGACCAATTTAAACATATCAACTCCAGATTATGGTCGGAAGTTGTCTGAGTGAGGTATTCACTGCTGCGTACTCCTTGGTGTACAACAGGGGAACACAGAATGGCGTCTAAACGCACGTGAAATTTGTGTATCGCTGAGAAGAAGGAGTAATCCCAAGTGCCAGGATGCTGAGCGCTCCAAGTATCCACAAATCCCCATTTCTGCTGCCAATTCCGCCGCACGTCTGCTATTTTATGTGTGGACGCATCAGGGAGCGGAGGGTGGGATTTGTCGAGGGTTACATCCGGGATGCAATTAAAGTCTCCCCCCAGTAAAACCGAACCTGTGAGTGCAGAGGCTAGATTCCTAGACAGGTGTGAGAAGAAATTGGCCTGATCTGAGTTGGGTGCATAAATAATGCCCAGAACTATGTCCCTTCCATTTAGCCTCCCAGAAACTATTACATATCTGCCATCGGGGTCTATGATTTGTTGTGTGCACTTGAAAGGAACTCCCGCCCTCACCCAGATCTGGACTTCATGCGCAAACGCTCAGTAATTGGTATAGAACGCCTGCCCTCGCCATCTTCGTTGCACAGCAATTCCCTCCTTCGCCATGATTTGGGTCTCTTGGAGTAGCACAATCTGAGCCCCCATGTGAATTAAGTATGCATGCATTTTATGCCTTCGCACCATGGTGTGCATTCCTCTGACATTCCAAGAGACACATTTTAGGTCTAGCGAGGATCCCATTGGAGTAGTAATGCCTTTGCCCCCTGAAAGTCCGCCCTAGTAGCACACCTGCCCCAACATACCCTTAGAACCAAATAGAACCCATAATTCCCCCTCCCCAGGACAGGAATTGCAAACTAGCTCCCTATCCAAAAGTAATCTAACTGTATGAACATCCACTAGTGGTTAGAGGGGTGATCAGCTGACTGTTCCTGTCCTGTACCCATGCCCCCCCCCCAATACCTGTACCAACGAAATCAACCCAGACCAGCGTTCTGAAGTCTCTAGCTTCCATGCTGCTTTCAGTCGGGGACAATTGTTGCCCCACCGGGTGGGTGTCTTGCCACGCTCCAGGAGTTTGTCGACTGGACATTCAGGTCTGGATACTCAAACAATATCATCTGCCGTTTGCGGCGTTAGTCTTGGAAGTTTGGCATCAAAGGCATCATTTTCACTGAGAGCATGTGGTCCTTCTATTCGTTCTCTGTCCATTCCACTTTTAATGGATGTAGGGCTGGAGCTGTAGTGGCTATGTTTTGCAACTTCCTGCAACACTCTCTGGGAGATGGGACTCTGGGCCTCGACTTGCTGTTGCCAGGTCTATTGTAAGGTGATTCCACTGGGGAGCTACGCCTCTCCGGGAGTCGTAGCGTGTCCAACCAGTCCCAGGCCTCTTGGGGAGTGCTGAAGAACCGTGGCCCTGCAAGGTCTACCACTCTGAGCCGCGCAAGAAAAAGTATTGCGTAAGGGAGCTCCAGGTGTCATAGCTTCTCTCTAACTGCTAAGAAGGATGCTCCATTGTGCTGGACTTCTCTGGTGAGAACTGGATAGATCATAACCGCATTCTTGTCAATTTTTAATCCTCGCTTTTGGCAGGCCTGCTGTAGAATATGGTCTCTGTGAGAAGTTAGCCTGGTATATAATGTGCACTATTCTAGTGGGAACCTTGCACCAGTTTAATCGACCCTTATTGATGGTAAGTTATAAAGTCAACCTTAGAGAAAGCTATCCTAGTGGTAGCTGTGGAGAGCAGCCTTCAGGCTAAGACTTAGAGACGAGTTAAGCAAGCTGTTTTACCATTTATAATCTCTTGAGTACCAAATGAAAGCACACCATACAAGGTATATTTCAAATATATACGTATTTATTCTAAACACAACCCGTCTGCACTCTTTATGAGGTCAGAGGTAAAAGTACAAAACAAGGAACTTAATTAGCATACGACAAGTTGCACAGTATACGTTTTGCCCTAGAGGCCTCACAAACCATATACTAAAATAGTGGTATAAGAACCACGTGAGAATTAGAAAGCAGGCCTGGTGCCTGTGGAATTTGGCAGATGTAGGAGGCCCACGGGAGACGCGTGCAGTGACTTTCTATGGGAAACGAATAAGTTCAAATTTTAAACATTAAGGGTACAAGGAGGTGAACTGCGATGGAACCTTTTTAGACTAGGACACTTGGAGAGTCAATACCCACGGGAGCACCAGAGTACTTGTGTTACCTCACCCAGGGAAGCTAGGTGCATAGCTGTCTTTCCGTGACGGGTTTCGTCGTCGATTCCAATGGAGAGCTGCGAAGAAGGCGTTGCAGGCGACCAGAGTAAAAGTGTCTGGGTGGATCCAAGGGTGGATCGGAGATGTGAAGAACCTGAAGGCAGAGGAGACAGAGTCTGGGCCACTAGCCAGTGACCAGGGCGGCGATAGGAAGATGCCAGCAGATGTCGGGTGATATCAGGTGAAAAGATGAAGTTTGTCTCTTCAGCCATGAGGGGCGTCGACGATGACCAGGAGCTGGATTTGAGCTGTCCCATAAAGGATCTAGTTGACTGAGGTGTCGCAATCAGGATTGGACCCAACAAGCCTTGGCAAACGCAACCCATGCAGGATGGCGAGATTAGCTACGGTGCAGACCAGCAAGGTCTGAAGAACTTCCTCTTTGCAGGGAAGTTAGTGTAAGCCTGGAGCAATCAGGAAAGCAAGTTAAATCAGAGGTTGGTCTTCTTGAGGGCTCACTAGCCAACGGACTAGGAACCGCAAAGACGGGTCGAGCTGAAATGCACAAAGTGGGCCCACAGGACACTCGTGTAGTGTGGGCCTCTGAGCTTCAGTGCAAAAGGTGCTCGGGCAGGGGCTTCAAGCACCCCAATGAACAACTTCGGGATACCTCGGGAAGTTGATGTAGGTAGCAAAATGCAGGATATCCAGGAGTTCCGGTCCCACGTCTCTCGTGTCCGCAACAGGTCTCAGCTTTGTGGGGATCGCAGGTCAGCGTCCGAGATGTATGGAAGTCTGTGTCCTGTATCGCAGATTCTTTAGGATCCGGCGGGAGCCTTGAAAATGCAGACTGGCAAAGATGCTGTTGGTGCCTGTTTGGACAGGGTGGTCACTCATTGACCACAAGGGAGATTTCTTCCGTCTTCCAGTCGAAATGGAATGTCAGCGTCCGAGATGTCTGGAAGTCTGTGTCCTGTATCGCAGATTCTTCGGGATCCGGTGGCAGCCTTGAAAATGCAGACTGGCAAAGATGCTGTTGGTGCCTGTTTGGACAGGGTGGTCACTCCTGGACCACAAGGGAGATTTCTTCCGTCTTCCAGTCGAAATGGAATGTCGAAGGTCCAGGATATATGTTGCAGAGTTTTGTCCAGGGTAATCTAAAGTCCTAGGGACTGGGGTTCTACACTTATAGTAAGTTTAAGGGTTGGACTAACTCTAAGGTCCCTCCTATGGGTGGAGCTGGGGAGGGGGGGTTACACACATTCCCCTTTGTTCAGAACTGGGGCTGAGTGTCCCAGCAACTGGTTTGAACTGGGAAATGCAATGCATGGAGCAACTTGTGTGCCCCAGGCAGTGTCTGCAAAGCATTCACTGAATGCAGCCCTCCCTGCCCCAATACACTAGGAGCTTGTCTGGGGAGGTGCCAGCACCTCCCTGGACAGGAAACATATTGTCCAGGCCTCCACTTCTGGAGTTCCGTCCAGCAGCAGGAGGGCATACTCGTGTTTGTGGCAGCAGCATCCATTTTGTGATGCTGAGGCTCTGTTTAACTTTAACCGGGTAAACCAGTAACTACATGTCTTCTCCCTCTAGAAGGGTGGAATGCTACTCCCGGCAGCAGAACTGGCAGGGGGGGGGGGGGGGGGGGGGGTAGTATTCCAAAGTGTTTGACACCTTACACGACATGTTTTGATAAAGCCAAACCAAAGTTAGCATTAACTGCGAGGATTATAATGCACTTAAGAGTATATGGTATGGCAATATCATAGAACAGCTATAAGGAGATTGTTCCAAAAGATGCAGAGGGGCTCAGCTCATGCTAGTTGACTGCGCAATCAGGATTGGACCCAACAAGCCTTGGCAAACGCAACCCATGCAGGATGGCGAGATTAGCTACGGTGCAGACCAGCAAGGTCTGAGGAACTTCTCCTTTGCAGGGAAGTTAGTGCAAGCCTGGAGCAATCAGGAAAGCAAGTTAAATCAGAGGTTGGTCTTCTTGAGGGCTCACTAGCCAACGAACTAGGAACCGCGAAGACGCGTCGAGCTGAAATGCAAAAAGTGGGCCCACAGGACAGTCGTGGAGTGTGGGCCTCTGAGCTACAGTGCAAAAGGTGCTCGGGCGGGGGCTTCAAGCAAGCCAATGCACAACTTCGGGATACCTCTAGAAGTTGATGTAGGTAGCAAAATGCAGGATGTCCAGGAGTTCAGGTCCCACGTCTCTCGTGTCCGCCACAGGTCTCAGCTTTGCTGGGATCGCAGGTCAGCGTCCGAGATGTATGGAAGTCTGTGTCCTGTATCGCAGATTCTTTGGGATCCGGCGGGAGCCTTGAAAATGCAGACTGGCAAAGATGCTGTTGGTGCCTGTTTGGACAGGGTGGTCACTCATTGACCACAAGGGAGATTTCTTCCGTCTTCCAGTCGAAATGGAATGTCAAAGGTCCAGGATATATGTTGCAGAGTGTCGTCCAGGGTAATCTAAAGTCCTAGGGACTGGGGTTCTACACTTATAGTAAGTTTAAGGGTTGGACTAACTCTAAGGTTCCTCCTATGGGTGGAGCTGGGGGGGGGGTTACACACATTCCTGTGTGTCCAGTTTCACACCAAAACTGGGGCTGAGTGTCCCAGCAACTGGTTTGATCTGGGAAATGCATGGAGCACCTTGTGTGCCAAGGCAGTGTCTGCAAAGCATTCACTGAATGCAGCCCTCCCTGCCCCAATACACTAGGAGCCTGTCTGGGGAGGTGCCAGCACCTCCCTGGACAGGAAACATATTGTCCAGGCCTCCACTGCTGGAGTTTCGTCCAGCAGCAGGAGGGCAGACTCATGTTTTTTGGCAGCAGCATCCATTTTGTGATGCTGAGGCTCTGTTTAACTTTAACCGAGTAAACCAGTAACTACATGTCTTCTCCCTCTAGAAGGGTGGAATGCTAACCCCGGTGCCAGAACTGGTGGGTGTGGGTAGTACTCCAAAGTGTTTGACACCTTACACAACATGTTTTGATAAAGCCAAACCAAAGTTAGCATTAACCACAAGGATTATAATGCACTTAAGAGTATATGGTATGGCAATATCATAGAACAGCTATAAGGAGATTGTTCCAAAAGCTGCAGAGGGGCTCAGCTCATGCTAGGGCACCCTCTCACATAAAACCAAGCATTCTGCCCCCAGGATTGTCAAGGCATGCCATAGGAGTGACTTATAGGTTACTATGTGTCTATATATAAGGCAGATATAGATATGCTATATACAAATAAGGGGTGATTACACCACCTTACACGGACTGTAAGAACAGACCTGTGGTGTCAGTTTGGAAGGCTAACCAGGGGTGGCACAATACATGCTGCAGCACCTGGTAGGCCTCGGGTGCACCTATGCCCTGGGTACCTATGGTAAACTATACAAGGGCTCACAAGGGTGACCCAGTAACCAATCTGGTATGTACCTAAAGTACATGGTATCAATTTAGAGAGAGAACAGCTGGGCTGTGGGCCTGATTAGCAGGTCATCAGCCACACTAAAGTCGAAAAAACAGAGAATCTCAGCAAAAAGTGGGGGTAACCATAGGAAGCAGACCCTACTCTCCTACACAACTCCCCCCCCCCCAAACGCAGGGACATTAAACTAACCTTGACCAGTTGAGTCTTCATGTTCTAAGTGGAAATATCTGGAGAGTCCATCTGCGTTGGCATGGTTACTCCCAGGTCTATGTTCCACTGTATAGTCAATCCCCTGTAGGGAAATGGACCACCTGAGCAGTTTGGGATTTTCACCCTTCATCTGTTTTAGCTACAAGAGGGGCTTATGGTCTGTCTGAACTGTGAACTGAGTACCAAACAAGTATGCCCTCAGCTTCTTCAGGGCCCAAACCACAGCAAAGGCCTCCCTCTCAATAGCTGACCAACGTTTCTCTCTAGGTGTGCCCTTCTGCTAATAAAAGCTACTGGCTGGTCCTGACCTTCTTTATTCAATTGTGATAGCACAGCCCCTACCCCCAACTCAGAAGTATCTGTTTGAACAATGAATTCTTTAGAGTAGTTAGGACTTTGCAGAATGGGTGCAGTGCACATGGCCTGCTTCAGGTCATCAAATGCCTTTTGACAGATGACTGTCCACTGAACTTTCTTAGGCATTTTCTTAAAAGTTAAGTCATTCAGGGGTGTCACAATGGAACCATACCCCTTGAAAAATCTCCTATAGTACCCATTCAGGCCCAAGAAAGCTCTGACCTGAGTCTGGGTGGTTGGAGCAACCCAGTCCATTATGGTCTGGATTTTGCTCTGCAATGGTTGAACCTGGCCTCCACCTACAAGGTGGTCCAGGTACACAACCTGACTCTGCCCTATCTGGCACTTAGTAGCCTTGATAGTTAGTCCTGCCTTTTGCAGGGCCTCCAAAACATTGTTCAGGTGATCTTCCCAGGTGGAACTCAAAACAGCAATATCATCAAGATAAGCTGCACAGTAGTCATCCAGGCCTGAGAGGACTTTGTTCACCAACCTTTGAAATGTGACAGGTGCATTTTTCACACCAAAGGGCATCACCACAAATTGATAATGCCCACTGGGGGTTGAAAATGCTGTTTTGGCTTGGCCTCCTCCGCTAACCTGATTTGCTAGCAGCCAGCTATCAGATCAAAGGTGCTCAGATATTTGGCAGAGGCCAACTTATCTATGAGCTCATCTGCTCTAGGTATTGGATGGGCATCTGTCTTAGTGACAGCATTGAGACCTATGTAGTTAACACAAAACCTCATCTCTCTCTTACCATCTTGTGTGTGAGGTTTTGGCACCAGGGCTACTGGACTAGTCCAAGGGCTATCTGAGGTTCAATAACTCCCAATTCCAAAAATGTTGGACTTCTGTCCTGATACAGTGCATGACATGATCAGGTTGCCTGTAAATCTTACTTTTAACAGGCAGATTGTCCCCAGTGTCCACTTTATGAGTGCACCAGGTAGTCTGACTTGGAGTCAGTGAAAACATATGTCTGTATGCCTGCAGAACTTGTCTGCAGTCACTCTGCTGCTAGTCAGTGAGGATGCATGCCAAGGGTACACCATCAACTGAACCATCATCAGGATTCTGAGAGAGCAGGTCTGGGAGAGGGTCACTCTCTTCCTCCTGTCCTTCATCAGTAGCCATGAGCAAGCCCATGTCTGCCCTGTCAACATATGGTTTCAGTCTGTTGACATGAATCACCCTGTGGGGGCTCCTGGGAGTTCCAAGATCAACCAAATAGGTGACTTCTCCCTTCTGTTCAACAATAGTGTGGGGTCCACTTCACTTGTCTTGGAGAGCTGATGGGGCCACTGGCTCCAACACCCACACTTTCTGTCCTGGCTGGTAAAGAGTCAGTACAGCCTTTTGGTCATGCCAGGCCTTTTGCAATTCCTGACTTGCCTCAAGGTTTTTGCATGCCTTTTTCATGTACTCAGCCATTCGGGAGCGGAGACCGAGTACATAGTCTACAATATCATGTTTAGGAGGTTTGAGAGGCAACTCCCATCCCTCCTTCACTAAACACAATAGACCTCCGACAGGGTGCCCAAACAGAAGTTCAAATGGGCTGTAGCCAACCCCCTTCTGAGGAACCTCCCTGTATGCAAATAAAAGGCAGGGTAGCAGGATATCCCATCTCCGCCTGAGCTTTTCTGGGAGACCCTTAATCATACCCTTTAAGATCTTGTTGAACCTTTTAACTAGACCATTGCACTGTGGGTGATAGGGTGTGGTGAACTTATAGTTCACTCCACACTCCTTCCACATTACAGTCAAGTAACTAGACATAAAGTTTGCATCTCTGTCTGATACAACCTCCTTAGGGAAACCCACTCTTGAGAAAACTCCCAAGAGGGCTCCTGCCACAATAGATGCTGTAGTGGTCCTAAGTGGGATAGCTTCTGGGTATCTGGTTGCATGATCCACTACCACCAGAATAAACCTGTGCCCAGAGGCTGTTTGGGGATCTATTGGTCCAACAATGTCAATCCCAACTCTTTCAAAGGGAACCCCCACCACAGGTAGTAGTATAAGGGGGGCCTTTGTAGTGCCACCTGCTTTGCCACTGGCTTGGCAGGTTACACAGGAGCGACAAAACTCCTTGGTGTCTTCTAATATGTAGGGCCAGTGAAAATGAGGGACACGCCTGTTCCAAGTTTTGTTCTGGCCAAGATGTCCTGCTAAGGGAATATCATGATCTAGTGTCAAAAGGAAGCCCCTGAATGCCAAAGGTATGGCCAACCTCCTGGAAACACCAGGCTTGAGGTCTCTAGCCTCTGAATACTGTAGCCCTTCATCCCAGTAAACTTTATGGGTTCCACAAGCATTCCCTGCAGCCTCAGCAGCAGCTTGCTGTCTGAGGGGTAAAAGAGAAGGGCAGTCCAACTGTGCCTGCCTCAGATCTCCCCTGGAATGTCCCCTGTCCCAAGAAACTCAACCTGATCAGGTTTAAGATCTTCTAGGACAGTTCCTTCTCTAAGCTCACAATCAGCTTCCTCCGAAGGCTGATCCTCACTCTGAGGCAGGGGGGAAGGCACAGCCTTAACCCTACTGCTCTTTTTCCTGGTAGGCAACTGGTCTATTATTCCAGAATCCAGTGCCTGTTCAGTGCTGCAGTTTTTGACCTGTGACCTAGTCAAAGCAAGAACATGTGCTGATATGCCTTACATTTCTGCATGTGTCCTAAACTCCACTTCGGACAAGGCTGAAGTCTCTAGGTCACTGCCAAGCAGAAATTCTACAAGGAGGTCTGAACTAACAACAACCTTCTTAAGGCCAGTTACCCCTCCCCAGAAGAAATGAACAACTGCCATACTATGTGTGGTAGTGACATTGCTAGCATTGGTCACTTGGTAGGTTTCACCACATATGATCTGTCTAGGGTCCACAAAGTCAGGTATCACCATTGTGACACTAGCACCTGCGTCCCTGTAGGCCTGAGACTCTTTTTTATTGACTAAAGGAGTTTGTCTGTACTTGCCCAGATTACTGGGACTCACAGAGGCGGTCATATCCATGCCTCCATCACAGATCAAAACAGCTTGAGTTGGTGTTCTGACCAGGCCATAACCCATCTCAGTTCACAGGGTTAACCCTACTACACCCTTCTGTTGAGAATAACCACTTGGAGCTGAACTAGGGGGAACAGTTGCCTTAAGGGCAATGGTGGCTGGAGTTGTCTTTTTTTTGGTGCACTCACTGGTCCAGTGAGAATTAACTTTACAAATCTTGCACCAAGGTTTCTTCGGACCTTCTTTCTTTTTGGATTGTTGGGGACCCCCACCATTAGAAGCTTTTTGGGGACCTGGAGAAGACTTCTGGTCTTTTGCTTTCTCCCCACCCTTTTAGTCTTGCTTCTTCTGGTCACTATCATGGTTCTGTACCTTCGGCTTCACCCTGGTTCTGACTAATTTGTCTGCCCTCTTACCCAATTCTTGTGGAGAGGTCAAATCAGAGTCAACCAGGTGTTGATGCAATAACTGGTTCTGACAATTATTAAGAATCTGTTCTCTCATTATAAGGTTATACAATCCTGTATAGTCACTTACTTTACTGCCCAGTAACCATCCTTCCAGAGCCTCAGTAGCACAATCTACAAAGTCTGTCCAGTCCTGAGTCTGTGTCTTCTGGGTATCTCTGAACAGCAACCTATACTGTTGAGTGGTCAAGCCAAACCCATCTATTAGAGCACTCTTCAGGACATTGCAATTGTCAGCATCCTCTTCTCTAACAGCGAGGAGCTTATCTCTACCTTTGTCTGCAAAGGAGAGCCACAAGATTGCAGCCCACTGACTCTGGGCCACCTGCTGTAGTTTGCAGGCCCTCTCCAAAGCAGTTATCCATTTGTGGATGTCATCCCCACTCTGATAGGGAGGGACAATTTTGCTTAGCTTTTTATGGTCATATGACCTATCCCTACCAATAGAGATTCTGCTGCCACCAGAGGCTCTAGCCCTGCTAATTTTCTCTCTCTTCAAAGAGATAGGGTTGCTAGGGTCTCTTTCTCAAGGGCAACTTCTTGCCTATTGATCCTAAGCTTGACTTCTCTCATTCTAGCTTCATGCTCTCTTCTCTCAGGGGAGGTTCTCCTCCTGTGAGATGAGGCAGAGGACCCTATTGATGAACTAGAATGGCGAGACTCTACTGAGTGAGATCTCTGTCTTCTAGGTACACCAGTAGGCCTACCTGGGGAAATGAAGGAAGGCCCACTATGGCCATCTCTAGCTCCAGGTAGTCCTGTGTCTTCCAGGTCTGGTTCATCAACCACTTCCTAGTCTGCAACCTCTTCATCCTCAGAGTCCTGGTGGGGTGCCTCACTTGGATCCTCCTCAGATGAGGGATGCCCCCCTCCCCACTACCTAGGATATCAGGATCAGATGCTTTTGATAAGTCATCTGGACACACAAGATGATGGACTGAATGTTGCACAATGGCAAAACATTCCCCCCCAGTCACAGATCTGGGTTTAATCTATCGTTAGTTTGCTCACCAAGCCACCCCAGTTCAGACATGGCCATATGCAAATCAGCCTTGACCCTGTGCCTCATGGGAACAGTCCAGCCCAAACTGCCAAGCCAGATCTTCCCTGGACCGGAATCAAGCATCCTAGGACCGGTTTCTGGCTATCAGACGTCTTCAGCCAGGATAGCTTGACTCCAGCAGGATATCTATGAGGTGTTGGGTGGTTGGACTCTGTCCTTGCTTTAATTTTCTTATGGCACACAATCCTCTCAATTATTGGAAAGTGAATGAGTCTTATTTAGATGTCTGCTCCTTGCTGACATCTGGCAGAGAGGCACTAGCTCCTGCCCTTAAAGCCATGAATAGTGAGGTGTGGTGTGTGCACCTAACTACACTACTTGTTACCTACTAGAACCTCTCTAGAAGTTAAGTCAGGGTGTGCTAAGCCCTTACCACCTACAACTGCTAAGTTCAGTAGGACTTATGTACTATTAGTCTTGATTTATATATACCTACAGGTACCTTAATGTGATATTTCAAATGATATTCTCAAGATTATTTGGTAAAACAAGTGCAAGCTCTTATCCTTCCGCTGCCACCAATGTGAGAAGTTAGCCTGGTATATGATGTCCACTATTCTAGTGGGCACCTTGCACCAGTCTAATCGACCCTCATTGATGGTAGGTTATAAAGTCAACCTTATAGAAAGCTATCCTAGTGGTAGCTGTGGAGAGCAGCCTTCAGGCTAAGACTTTGAGACGAGTTAAGCAAGTTGTTTTACCATTTATAGGGCCATATGTATGAAGTAAGCAATTAGCGATTCTGTAATAGCGATTTTTAAGAAATCGCTATTTCAGAATCGCTAATTGCTATGTATCAAGAAAATCACAATTTTATAGCGATTTCTTGAAATTCCTTAATTGCGAATTCGGAAATTGCAAATTCGCAATTAAGGAATACTTTTCTATTCATTTCTATGGGCCTTGAGGCCCATAGGAATGAATGGGAAATTTGCGATTCGCAATTTGCTAATCGTAAATTGAGAATATTTTCAAGGGTGCAGGGGTGTCCAAAGGACACCCTGTTGCACCCCTGAAATATGCATGGGTGCACATGTGGCGCACATACATGCCCAAAGGGCATGTCTGTGCGTCACATGGCACTTTGAAAAATGCAAAAATATGCATTTTTCAAGGAATTCGCAACTTACCATCAACTAGAAGTTGGTGGTAATTTGTGATTCCTTAAGGCCAATTTGCAAATTTTTTTTGGCTTCTTACATTGCATTTAAGGAATCGCAATATTTGAATTCCTTTAATGCAATTGCAAAATAAGGAATCGAAAATTTGCGATTCCTTATTTTGCAAGCAGATTTCCTTGATACATACCATTAGGCCAAATTGCATTCGTAAACGCTGAAATTCTGCAAATTTCGTTTGCGAAGTCAATTTGGCTTGATACATATGGCCCATAATCTCTTGAGTACCAAATGAAAGCACACCACACAAGGTATCAAATATATATGTATTTATTATAAACACACCCCTCTGCACTCTTTATGAGGTCAGAAGTAAAGGTACAATACAAGGAACTTAATTAGCATACGATAAGTTGCACAGTATACGTTTTGCTCTCGGGCCTCACAAACCATATACTAAAATAGTGGTATAAGAACCATGTGAGAATTAGAAAGCAGACCTAGGGCCTGTGGAATTGTTGGGGCTACTCAGAACAACCAAAAGCTAGGATGTAGCAGGCCCAAGGGAGACATGTGCATTGTCTAAACCATTACCCTTGACTTTTTATGAGAATCGAACAAATTACAATTTTAAAGATTAAGGGTACAAGGAGGTGAATTGCGATGGAACCCTTTTAGACTAGGACACTTGGAGAGTCAATACCCATGGAAGCACCGGAGTACTCGTGTTACCTCACCCAAGGAAGCCGGGTGCATAGGTGTCTTTTCGTGTCGGGTTTCGTCGTTGATTCCAATGGAGAGCTGCAAAGAAGTGCTGCAGGCGACCAGAGGAAAAGTGTCCGGGTGGATCCAAGGGTGGATCGGAGATGTGAAGCACCTGAAAGCAGAGGAGACAGAGTCTGGGCCACTAGCCAGTGACCAGGGCGGCGATAGGAAGATGCCACCAGATGTCGGGTGATTTCAGGTTTAAAGGTGAAGTTTGTCTCTTCAGCCACAAGGTCCAGGAAGTGTTGACGATGACCAGGATCTGGATTCGAGCTATACCATAAAGGATCTAGTTGACTGAGGTATCGGTATCTGGATTGGACCCAACAAGCCTTGGCAAACACAACCCATGCAGGATGTCGAGATTGGCTTTGGTGCAGATCAGCAAGGTCTGAGGAACTTCTCCTTTGCAGGGCAGTTGGAGCAATCCTGGAGCAACCAGAAAAGCAAGTTAAATTAAAGGCTGGTCTTCTTGATGGCTCACTAGCCAATGGACTAGAAACCGCAAAGACGCGTTGAGCTGAAATGCACAAAGCGGGCCCACGGGACACTCGTGGAGTGTGGGCCTCTGAACTTCGGTGCAAAAGGTGCTCGGGCAGGGGCTTCAAGCACCCCAATGCACAACTTCTGGATACCTCGGGAAGTCAATGCAGGTAGCAAAATGCAGGATGTCCAGGAGTTCCGGTCCCACGTCTGTCGTGTCCGCCACAGGTCTCAGCTTTGCTGGGATCGCAGGTTAGTGTCTGGAAATAATTCACTGAATGCAGCCCTCCCTGCCCCAATTGTGTCCGCCATAGGTCTCAGATTTGCTGGGATGGCATGTTAGCGCAGGTTAGTGTTTGGAAAGCATTTACTGAATGCACCCCTCTCTGCCCCAATACACTAGGAGCCTGTCTGGGGAGGTGTCAGCACCTCCCTGGACAGGAAACCTATTGTCAAGGCCTCCACTGCTGGAGTTTTGTCCAGCAGCAGGAGGGCAGACTCGTATTTGTGGCAGAAGCATCCATTTTGTGATGCTGAGGCTCTGTTTAACTTTAACCGGGTAAACCAGTAACTACATGTCTTCTCACTCTAGAAGGGTGGATTGCCACCCCCTCCGCCAGAACTGGCCGGGGGGGTAGAATTCCAAAGTGTTTGACACCTTACACAACATGTTTTGTTAAAGCCAAACCAAAGTTAGCATTAACCGCGAGGATTATAATGCACCTTAAGAGTATATGGAATGGCTATATCATAGAACAGCTATGAGGAGATGGTTCCGAAAGCTGCAGAGGGGCTCAGCTCATGCTAGGGCACCCTCTCACATAAAACCAAGCATTCTGCCCCCAGGATTGTCAAGGCCTGCCATAGGAGTGACTTATAGGTTACTATGTGTCTATATATGAGACAGATATAGATATACTATATCTAAGTAAGGGGTGATTACACCACCTTACCCAGGCTGTAAGAACAGACCTGTGGTGTCAGTTTGGAAGGCTATCCAGGGGTGGCACAATACATGCTGCAGCCCCTGGTAGGCCTAGGGTGCACCTATGCCCTGGGTACCTATGGTACACTATACAGGGGCTCACAAGGGTGACCCAGTAACCGATCTGGTATGTACCTAAAGTACATGGTATCAATTTAGAGAGAGAACAGCTGAACTGTGGGCCTGATTAGCAGGTCCACAGCCACACTAAAATCGAAAAACCAGAGGATCACAGCAAAAAGTGGGGGTAACCATAGGAAGCAGACCCTACTCTCCTACAGTCTCTGTCCCTGAAATGTAATAGGGATGCCACTATCGGCCTAGGCGGGGCCCCTGGCCTGGGCAGACGCACCAGAACCCTGTGAACCCTCTCCAAAGCATTTAAGGAGGACAGCTGCTCCGGAGCTACCACTGCTCGCAGCCATTCCTCCAAAAATTGAATCATGTTCTCACCTTCAGATTTTTCAGGCACGTCGATCAATCTCATATTGTTTCTTCAGGACCTTCCTTCGCTGTCCTCATCCCAAACTTCCAGTACCTTGACTTTCGTTTCTAGTTCTTTAAGCATCTTTTGCATGTCGGCCACTTGCCCCAGGAGGCCCCTCAGTTCCTTCTGTACCCACTCAATTTTGGCAGGCAGGAGGGTGGGCCATGTTAGTGCAACTGTTCCTCAGTCTTGGTATAGCGTAATTCGTCGCAGGTCTTCAGCTCTTGCGTGGCCCCCTGCGATCTCACCAGTAGATTATCTCCTCTTTAGGACCCCGCTTTGGTTCTCCCAGGATGTCCGCAGCTCAAGAGCAGGGTTGCCACTTACAAGTAAAAAACCCGTCAGCTTGGGGGGGTCTCAGCAGGACACCACAGCACGCCCCTCCTGGGGTCAACTCACAGCGCTTATTCTGCTTGGGTGATTGTAGGGCGCTCTTGTTGACAGGCTGTGTCACGCCTCCTGATCTGCTAGGGCCCAGTGCTGTTATGCACCTCACTAGAACGCAGTAGCCGCCGAGATGTTGAGCTGCTGTGTATGGTCCCTCATGTGGTGGTGCTTCAGATAGTGCAGAGCGGGACCGTTACTTCCTTTCTAGGGTTGGGTGCATTTCTGTTGTAACTCCGGCGGCCCCCGTCCCCTGAGTGCAATTCCGCTGCCCTGTCTATTGATAGAGTTCTCTGGCTCTGTGATCGGGGTGATTTGATTCAGTTTCTTCGTCCCAAATGCACGCTGGGCGCTACTGTGCTCCCACTGAGCGTCATCTAGGGAAGTGCCTGCTCATTCGGCGTAAGGCCGCCGTGCGTGCCTTACGCTCTCTCCAATAGGGTCCTGGCCCAGGAACTGGGGGCTGTGGTGTGCGGGCTCTGGTGACCTGTGCACTACAGGTCCCACTGCTCCTCTATGGTGCCAAACAGCCCTCTGCAAGCTGCATCAATTTTCTTCAGCTGTCGCCGCCCCTCCCACGCCAGCAGGCTAATCAATTCCCCACAGGCACTCACTGCAAGCTAGATGTTGTCACGGAAGGAGATACCCTTGTCCTCCGGTACCGGCTTCCTTGTCAGCTCCCCAAAGCAGGTATGCTGCCTCAGTATGTTGCGGCATCATTTTCTTTCACTTCCTGCAATGTAGTGTGCACCCTGCTGCAGGGTCCTCATGTACGCTGCTGGTGTGCTTGGCCCTCGTTGTCACTTTCGTCATGCCCAGTGACCTTCTGGGAATTGATCTGCATTGCCTTGCCGGGTTTCTGCTGTCTGTCAGCGGTCCCCGCTACCTGTCCAACGGGCCGACCCCATAGCTCCAGGCCCTCTTCCAGATGGTTCTTTCATTCAGGGGTCTGCCCACCCATGGTTACAGCGCTCAGGGGACACTCCAGGGCAGGTCCGGCTCTCCGCCCACACCAGCAGGCTCCCCAACTCCCCGCAGGCACTTACTGCACGATAAGTGCCATTATGGAAGGAGATGCCCCTGCCCTCCGGTTTCCATCTTCTCGTCGTCTTCCCGAGGCAGGTACGCAGCTCTAAGTATGGTGCAGACGCCATTTTCTTTCCCTTCCTGCAATGTCGTCCCATCTCACGGTCTTCATGCATGCCGCTGGCCTGCTTGGTCCTTGTTGTCACTCCCGTTATACCCAAGGATCTTCTGGGGATTGAACTGTATTCCACTGTCGGGTTCCTGTTATCTGTCAGTGATCCGGGCTAGTTACACAAAGCCGTTCATGGTGCCGGTGCCATCTTGGAGCTGCTGCCGTCGATCTCCCCAACTCCCAATACCTCAGAATAGCGGCGTTCCAGGGTGATCTGGGGCTCACCTTTGGTTGCCCACAGTCTCCAGTGTACCCCGGACTGAAAAGTGGTGTACCCAGCTGCGTCTGTGGTGCAGGATAATTAATTATGGGGGAAGCGGCGGTGGTGCTCCTCAGCTCGCATCTGTTTCCATCACCTGCAAGCCACGTCCCCATACCATCACCTCCAATACCGTCAAACAACAATGATTTATTGAATGCCTCAGCTGCTACATCTGTCTCCCTTTCAAGATATGTGCCAGGATTCAATGCAGAAATAATGCTTTATATTGGATCAGAACCCACCTGTTGGACCGGCCTCGTGGCATGGCCCGACCCCTCCCCGCATGGCGGGTCCCGGACTACTGCTACCCCTGTTCCCCGGACAAGAGCCGCACCTTCAGCCCTCCGGGTCACCCCCAGCTCTTCCCCGACAGAACTCAGACTCGCACCCGCAACCTTCTCGGCTGGCCCGGGCCCTTTCCCGAACCACCGTCCCCGGCCCAGCCGCCATTTTGGACCCTCCACGACCAGGCCTCGTGGCCTCGGGTTGACCTCCGCCTCGGGCCCAGCCAAACCCCGACATCGAGGCACCACCATCCACCCAGGGGGTAAAGAGACCACTTGGCGAGTCAATGGGAGAAGGAGTGTCGATGGCTCCCCTCCGCCTGGTTTCGATCGCCCCCAGCCTCCCTGGGCGCTGGCTCCACCCCCCTGCTGGGTGTCTGGACTCCCTCATCCCGGACCCCCGACCTCCAAGTGCGAGGGTTCGGACATCGAAGGGCGCCAGACCTATAACTGGGGTAGCTCCAGAGCAGGAAGGCAGTTGTATCCTGGAGTCGAGAGACACCTAGACGAACTCACCCTTGGAGGCCTACTGGCGCTGCCGCAGCTCCTCTTCGTGAACCATCCTTGAAGGCCTGCTGGCACTGCCGCGGCTCATCCTCGTGAACTATCCTTGAAGGCCTGCTGGCGCTGCCGCGGCTCATCCTCGTGAAATATCCTTGAAGGCCTGCTGGCGCTGCCGCGGCTCATCCTCGTGAACTATCCTTGAAGGCCTGCTGGCGCTGCCGCGGCTCATCCTCGTGAACTATCCTTGAAGGCCTGCTGGTGCCGCCGCCGCTCATCCTCGTGAACTATCCTTGAAGGCCTGCTGGCGCTGCCGCGGCTCATCCTCGTGAACTATCCTTGAAGGCCTGCTGGCGCTTCCGCGGCTCCTCTTCGTGAACCATCCTTGAAGGCCTGCTGGCGCTGCCGCGGCCCCTACTTGAAAACCCTCCAGCTCGAGGATTGAGAGCTGTACACCAGATACCCCCTGTACCGGACCGGTACCGAGACTGTCCCGCTACCCCTTTTCCCCCAGAGACTAGAATTGAAGGGATCACCGTATCCTGGTCCTGCTGTATCGTCAAGTATAACCTGCTTAAGAATACCGATAAAAGTGTGCAGAACCTATCTTTGTGTGGCATCCATCTGTGGGGGGGCAGTTGCTCGTCCGTACGATCTAAGAAGAGGGCCCTCGCCAGGAGGCCTCTCCCCTTGCTCGGCCGACCCTCAGGGTCCCCGTCTAACACCACCTATTATAAGCAAAAAGAACATCCCCTACAATCATCACAAAGTAATACATCCTATCACCCACCTGTGCATTCAGAGAACCAACTTCAATCCTCTGTGCTGGCACAACAATTTGATTCTGGCAGAGGTAATTCTCAATACAGACCACAGCAAATGCAAGAATCGCTTATTGCAACCATCAATAGATCTATTAACATATTGAATGGCGAAGATAAAGATAATATATGGAAAAGCCTTGGGAATTGGCAACCTAATGATGATGCGTTTGAAATCAATTATGAACAATCTGTCCACAGGGAGGCAAGACATAAAACATACAATAAAAATACAAAGAAAAACCAATGGAATACATGTGTCAACAAATATATATCGTGGTGATCTTATAGCTGGTAAGTTTAAAATATTCTTTTGTGTATGTTGCAACTTAAATTAGCAAATGATGCATAAAATAAAAGCAACATACATTTAAAAATACATATCCCTCGAGATTAACCTACAATATCTACCAGTGATGACAAATGCTGTTCAGAGTTTCATAATATATAAAAAATGTATAAAAAGTCATATGCAGTGTATTTTTCATTTTGTTGACCCATTAGGTTTAAAACATTTTAGCCCACTCTCTAACACGCTCTCTATTGAGCTCTGTCCAGCTTTATATCTCTCTCTGTCTCTCAGTCTCCCTCTATCTAGATCTCTATCTCTCGCTCTCTTTATCTGTCTATCTCTCTATCGCTCTCTCTTGCGCTCTCTTGCTATCTCTATATCTCTCTCTTTCGCTATCTATATATATATATATATATCTCTCGCTATCTATATATCTCTCTCTATCTCGCGCTATCTCTCTCTCTCTCTCTCTCTCCCTCCCTCTCTATATATATATATATATATAAATATATATATATACATACATATATATATATATATATATTTGGAGGTGTGTGGTGAGAAATTGTGTGCGTGAGCCAGCGACGCGCTACAGAGGCCCCAGCATCGCTAAATTGGCTTGGGACTTGCTGGCATCTGGTGCAGCGTACTTCTCGCATTTCCAGGGGATTGGATGTTCCCAGGCCCACCTCCGGGGTCGGGAGAAGACAGAGCGGTGTTGGAGAAATTTTACTCTGCGGTGAACTAGCTGGATTACCGGACTTGCCCCCACCATTCGGATTCCTGTGCCTCAGAGTTTGATTCTGTCTGGGGATTCAAGGAGACACCAGAGTTCAGGCGGCACGTAGGATATTGGTGCGAGCAATATCATGATTCCTATCAGCCCGCACAAGTAACAGATTACCCCTGCATTACTCACCGTGTTATGAAACATCATTCTGGGACCTGTCACCTCCACGCATCAGGTGTATAACAGCAGGTGAGCCAAGGCATCAGCTTTGGGGGCGGAGCGGATTACAACCTATCGGTGTGCGGCAGAACATTTTTAAGCTACGATTGCGCCCACACCTCCTGAAACACTCCAGGTGCTGAAGAAGGCTTAACTTATGCCGAACTGCATTCACCAAGTAGTGTATTGCTGAATAAAGATGCATCCGTGATATCCCCTAATGTGGCCTCTGCTCTTTCTTTGGAGGAGTGTGGTGATATATATATATATATATATATATATATATATATATATCTCCTCTCTCTCTCTCTCACTATCTCTATATACCTTTCTCAATATCTCCCCTCTCTCTCTCTCTCTCGTTATCTCTCTCTCTCTTCTTATATATATGAGCGTGTAAGCGGTAGATATTGTGAGCTGTTGTTTATATATATATATATATATATATATATATATATATATATATATATATATATATATATATATATATATATATATATATATGTGTGTGTGTATATATATATATATATATATATATATATATATATATATATATATATATATATATATATATATATATATATATATATATATATATATATATATATATATATATATATATATATATATATATATACGAGTTGCCCTGAAGCTTGCTTTTCAATAAAACTGCCAGTCATGGATTCTGCACAGCACACATTTACTCCTTTTACATGCCTTCAATTAATTAGCCCTTTAGTGGGCCTCGCACTCGCAGGTGAGTAAATACTTACTGCATGGTGGGAATCGTAATTCTTGTGCTGTGCCAAGTCTCCCCCATCAATGGGGTCAGTTTAACTGCTAGCTCAATACTTCAAAAGTGTTAATTTAATGTTTATATCCAAACCCTTCAGTGGGTCTCAAAAGGTCGGGCCCGTTTCCAATGATGAATCTCTCCTGCTGATGACAGGTGTTGGACCAATTCCAAACTTGCAGACCCATATTTATTTTCTAATGACGGTGCAATCCTTCACGGCCGGCCTGCTGTTCGAAGATATGTTTACAAGTTGCCCTTAAGCTTAAGGATGCCACTCAGAAACAGTTTAGCAAAAAACATCTCTCTCTCAGTCTCTCTCTCTCTCTCTCTCTCTCTCTTCATCTAGCTCTCTAGCTCTCGCTTTCTTTATCTGTCTATCACAATATCGCTCTTGCGCTCTCTATCTCTCTCTCTCTATATATATATATATATATATTCAATGAAAAAACCATTGGTTATAGAACATATATAGTTAGGAATTTGCATTTACAAAACCTTATTTTACTCGCATAAAACCATTGAAATTCCATATATAGTTAGATGCGCTAACTACATATCGCGCAGCCGCAATCCACTGCTGATGATGTCACATATTACATCATTCATGACATGGTTAGTGACATCACTGATGACATCACTGATGACATCTCAAATGACATCACTGATGACATCACTGATGACAACATCCAGTGACTGTATGTTTCTGTAAAGTTAAAATATGTCTTACATATTGAAGAATGAGTGGATGTATAAGTGTCTGGATGAAGGATTTAGTAGGTGCATGACTGACTGTATGAGTGAGTGATTAAATGTGTCTCACTGAGTGCATGGGTTAGTGACTGGGTTTTAATTTGTGCATCATTATATCTGTTGTTCTACAAACTGCTGCATATGTTGATCAGTAGCTATATGAGTATCTGTATGGGTTATTCATTGGTTGTCCAAGTATTTGTATGGGAACTGAGTGTGTGTGTATGGGTGGCTGGGAGGTGTGTGACTCTGTACATAGATGTGTGAGTAGTTGATTCACTATATGTATGGGTTCAAAAGTGCATGTGGAAACAGCTGTATGGGCGGTTGACTGTGCATGAGTGTATTAGTGAGTGAATGGATATCTCAGTGCTACATGTCAAAGTAAGTACATATGTAAAACACAGTACATGTGAGAGTTGACATCTATAAATAACTGTACATAAGAGCCAGTGAATGTGTGAGTGGCTGTATGGATCATTGTGAACATGTATCAGGGATTGTATAAGAGAGTAAATATGTGTTATTATATGTTTGAATAAGTAAGGTGTGTATAACTGTATAGTTGAGAAAATGGAGGTGTGATTGATTTTTTGCATAACTGACTAGGTGTGTGAGTAACTCCATGGATGAGTGACAGTCTGTGACTGTCTGTTTACACTGATTGTATCTAAGGTTATATTAGAGTCTGAAGAGGTTCATGGTATTATCACATGAATGATATCATCAGTGATGTGATCAGTCATGTCAAATGAGATGTTATCAGTGATTTTATCAGTGATGTCATTTGAGATGTCATCAGTGATGTCATCAGTGATGTCACTAACCATGTCATGAATGATGTAATATGTGACATCATCAGCAGTGGATTGCGGGTGCGCGATATATAGTTAGCGCATCTAACTATATATGGAATTTCAATGGTTTTATGCGAGTAAAATAAGGTTTTGTAAATGCAAATTCCTAACTATATATGTTCTATAACCAATGGTTTTTTCATTGAATTTTCAAGGTTTTGTAAATGCAAATTCCTAACTATATATGGACTATAACCTATGGTTTTTTCTGTGAATTTCAATGGTTTTTTAATAGCAAATATCAAAAGCTGTCAAATGTCAAGTACGTGATAGGTAAAAACGTTTTCGTGTTTATGCACGCTCATGTGCTTTGAACGCTTCCCCCCCCACTCCCCTCTTAGTAGTACTCTCTCTTTGCAGATAGTGAAGGGTAGTTAACGCAGACCTTTACCCCCGTTGTAATCCGTCGTACCTGCTTGTCTCTCCATTTGATTGATTGTTATCCAAGCATTTACTGTTTTAGAATTGGTTCTCTTTGGATCATTCTCTATTTACAAACAAGCACAAACTCGCAATACTCTGTTTAGTCTTTGCAGATAGTGAAAAATCGTGTAAAAAAATAAAAGTAATCGTGCAAAATCAGTAGACCACTAATTGGATCTCTTTTTGACCTCGCTAAAATACAAACATTAGGAACAACCCTTCATGAGAAATACGAAAATAGTGAAATGAACTGAGCTCCACACCATGAGGGCTGCAAGACAGCTCGACTCCGCCACCCACCCCGCCCAAAATAACGACAAACCCTATGCAAATATTATAAATATAGACAACACGCCAGCAAAGAAACAGGGTAAAACATTTTATTAAATAACTATTTACATAACTATTTTATACTTTTTGTTGCCCGATCCGGCTAGCTCAATCGATCGAGCATGAAACTCATGCACTGATAGCAAGCGTTGAGAGTTTGTAGAACGATGGCTTCAGATTTTCTACATACGGTGTAGTGGCGCGAACTGGGAGGGGGCGTTTGGATCCTGCCCCTTCCCCAAATAAGATTTTCATACGTGAGTGTTCGTTCATGCTTTTGGTCCCTGAGTTGCTTCGATGTCACTGCCTTACACAAATGGCATAAGTTCTGGATGTTGAGTGCCATACTTCAGAGTTCTAAGCAGCGCTTGTAACACTGTCTAAACCTTATTTGCACCTGCTGCAGCTTCACTATTCAAAGTAAGTGGGGTCCGTTTGTGGACCTGACTGCATTGGAAAACAATGTGATACGGTGCCTCCCTAAACCGCTTGCCGGAGGCCCCTGAGGGGCGGTGAGATGGCGTGGACTGGGAGGGGCGCTTGGCTCCTGCCCCCTCCCCAAGTCGTGTTGCCCTGGTGTGGCCTGAGATCGCCCCCAACATAGGCGGCCGGCTCCCGGGGTCCGGCGGAATTTTTTGCCTTTTGATGACTCTTCCATTCTGGACCTTGTCCCACAATCCGTTTGACCTGAAGACACACTGTAGTGGGGCGCCCCTTTACCGTTTTAGTTGCCATTCCGCCCGCTTTTGGTACTCTGTGCCTCTTCCGCCATTCAGCTGTTTACCGCCCGCTCTTGCGACTACAGCGTCTCGCTCACCATGTAGTTGAGTTGCTCCCGCTCTTAAGATTTAACAGAACTTTTTGTACTGCTGAAAGCGGTTGTATTCCGACCGCTGGTTGGTGGAGACATTTTGACTATATTCTGGACCTGCGTTGTCGCGTAATGCGTCATATGACGCACCGCGTTAGCGCACCCGGAAGTGCTCCGGTGCGCAAGGCGCAGCTTCCCGGAAACGATCCAGAGCGCGCCGCGCAGCGCGTAACGTAAGCATAACAGGTCATGTGACTTGTTAATAAAACTTTTCATTGGTTCATTTTACTTTTGTTTTCCTAATGATGTAAGACTAGGTCATGTGACCTAAAAATAACACTTTTCATTGGATTAAAACATTTTTTTTCCCAAACGATGAAAGCCCCACCTTGTTTCTGGATGTTTCAGACTGAAGCTGGCGTCACCATGAGAGCACCACCATCTCGTAGCTCCGTCGTGGCCATTCCGCAAGCAATCATGGCAGCCGCTCCCCACCGGAAGCCTGCGGGAGTCGAGGGCCCCCAAGACTTTTGTAAAATCTTCAAGGCTGAGGGGACGCTTTCGAGAATGGGACCCAAGCCCTGGCAGACAAGCGTCCGAGTTCCAAGGTGTCCCAGGGCCCTTTTACTGGACCAGGCCCAAATCCGAAGAGCCGGCCGCCATTTTAAGAGTCCTGTGGCAGCCGCCTATCGCTGCACCGCAAGAGTGGGAGCAACTCAACTACATGGTGAGCGAGACGCTGTAGCCGTAAGAGCGGGCGGTAAACAGCTGAATGGCGGAAAAGGCACAGTGTAGCAAAAGCGGGCGGAATGGCGACTGAAACGATAAAGGGGCGCCCCACTACAGCAGACGAGCCTCCGCCATGTGCTTCATAACTGCATACGTATCTCGTGATATCAAGGTTGGGCAACCAGTACACAACAAGCAGTTACGAGTCCCATTTACACCGGCGCCATTTTGGGCGCGGCCGGGCAGGTCCAGGATCTAGTCAAACATAACAAATGAGGCTGACGTCTCTGAAGCAGTTGACGCACAGCAGGACATAGCAAATAAACATGAAGTCTCTAAAGCTGTTAACTCACTGCAGGACAAAACAAGTGAACCTGAAACCTCTGGAATAATTGTCGCTCAAAAGAACAACACACAAAACTCTGTAGAGCCTGAAGAAAGAAAAACAGAAGGGCACTGTAGTTTCAGACACACTTAACACTAATGACTAAGATATCGTCTGTTTATGAAGCAGTTATCATGTTCACAGAATTGACAAAGAAGTGTACAGACACCAATGCTATTAAGAAACACAAGGAAATCCCTAACGCATCAGCATTCTCGGAAGAGGTTGACACAGATAACATCTTAAGGAACAAAGAAAGACAAAATAAGGATGAGGAAGTTATCACTTTAGTTTTTTCATCAGCTAGCGACAGCAAGAAACATATTGTAATGGAGATTAGAGAGGCTACGAATGGATGAATAAATTATCCAAAGAAATGGCGACTCCCCCCCTTTACCAGATTAGCTAAATCTTTGCGTAATTTGGACATTAAAGTTATATTATTGTTGTTGTTGTTGTTATGGTTATAGTTCTGGTTAATTTTAGCAAGAAACACATTGTAATGGAGATTAGAGAGGCTACGGATGGGTGAATAAATTATCAAAAGAAATGGCGACTCCCCCCTTTAGCAGATTAGCTAAATGTTTGCGTAATTTGGGCATAAAAGTTATATTATTGTTGTTGTTGTTGTTATCGTTATAGTTCTGGTTAATTTCCATTCAGAGTGTCCTACACAGCACCACTCTAGGTAAACACTACTTTATGTAAAACCTGGGACATAGCACTCATTGAAACTATAGTTGGTCACCATGGGGTTTAAAGAAGGGATGGTTCTTCACCTGGGTGCCTTCCACAACTCAGC
Organism: Lissotriton vulgaris; assembly: GCF_964263255.1. NCBI lineage: Eukaryota > Metazoa > Chordata > Amphibia > Caudata > Salamandridae > Lissotriton > Lissotriton vulgaris. The sequence continues at coordinate 470,353,333 of NC_141698.1, forward strand.
ACGTTGTGCTGCCTTGGGACTATTCGCACAAAAGACAGCTTCTGACCATTGTTATTTTTTTTAATCAAAAAATGTTTAAATATATTTACAGTTTTTGTTGCGTTCGTTATATTTAAAAGTTAATAAAGTTTTATAATCCAACTTTCTTGGAGTACTATATTTTTTTTTTAAATCGGGTGAATGGGGCCTTGAATTGGGTTATTGTCATGTGTGGGCTTTGCAAGTGTACTGCTACAGGATCGGACATTTCAAACTCAAATGCACGTTCTTTTTCTTACCTTTCCGAAGCATGGAGCGCAACAGCAGGCAGAGAAAGGGTGATGCACGTGTTGAACACTGCCTGGCAAGTTGCTGGCACTGCCCCCCCGCCCGCTCCTGAAAGAGGGCACACACACACCGCCGCCCCGAGTACTTCACAAATCTTTAAAAGACCATGCGCTTGTTCATGAGGCTTAAATGGTTTATCACCCCTTCTAGAACCCCTGCATCGACCCTCTGACGTTTCCTGGAAGAATTAGCACGTAACACAATACCAAGCCCTGTCAGCTGAAACCCCCGAGGAATCATGGGGCATATTATCAAGGGGGTTTATTTCCGCTTTTTTGGCTTTAAAAGCCAAAAAAAAGGAGATAAAATGATCTCCCTATTACCAAGCTGTCGCTAACACCAATTAGTGACAGCTAAAAGGAGATAGCGACCATCTTGGGCCCCGCTTTGCATGTCAGTGATATTTATCACTAATGACATGCAAAGTGGGCGTGCCAAGATGTTAGCGACTGGAAACAGTCCCTAACCATCGCTATCTCCTATTACCAACTTTTGGAGATATTCGCGCTAAGCGCGAATATCTCCAAAAGCTAACACCTGCCCTGAGCAGTTTTTAGCCATGTTATCCAATGGAAGGTGGATAACATGGCTAAGAGCATTTGCTGGATAATGCATGAATATCGCTGACTTTTCAGCGATATTCATGCATTGCGGCCGTTTTTTATCGCATTTGCGATAAACCTTGCTAATAGCAAGGTTTATCTGCGATAAAATTCGCCGATGTGCGGCAATAATTTTTGTCTCTAAACAAGTTAGAGACAAAAATTATCGCTAGTTGTTGGTAATATGCCCCCGGGTTTTTCCTTGCAGGAATCGGGAGGCGGAAGACTAGCACTGAAATCAGTAGTCTCACGCCTGAATCGGGAGGATTGGTATGTCTGGATTCTCTACAGCTGGGGCCATAAACTACATCCGCAGGGCTAGGTGATAGCCTGGGTCCGGCCTGGACAATCGGACACAGAGGAAGAGGAGTGTCAGAGGGTGCGGTAGTGAATAGGGTGAAAGGGAGGTGTCGGGCGGGCACAGGGAGTGATTCTCAGGGAAGAGCAGCGCAGATGGGGGGAAGTATATGGCCCATGCATGAGAGAGAGAGCGGGGGTGACCAGTGCGTGGGGGAGATGCTTGCGAGGGTGGGGAGCCGTGCTGAGAATCGACGGCGTGCAGAGAGTGGGTCTGGTCAAGGCATCTAAAATGGCTGCCGTGCACGACAAAATTGTGGCATTGGACAAAAAGGCAAGATGGCGCAGACAATGTTTATCAATAAGGATTCATATATAACAAAATATTTACTCGCAGTGACAAAATGGTGGTCAACACTTCCTGATTTCCATCGAATCGAACGTTAACAGACGTCACGCAGCAAAAAAAAAAAAAAAGCTCACGCACAGCCGCTGGAAGACATGTATCAACATATATGAGCCTCCTCAGCCACCCTCAGAAAACATAAGGGGTCAGGATACGTCTCCCGCACCCCCTTATACCTAGTAATTTAATTAAAACGAAACACAAAATGGCGAATTCCCGTTTCGCTACCAGTTTGCGGCCCAGTTCGCGGCCCGGGAAGCGCTTCTACCGTGAAAAATATATATTTTTTTATTTTCCCCACGGGACCCTTTAATAACCCCAACATCATTCCTAGGGGGTCAAGAGAGGTATACCTTGCCCCCTTTCATTAAATTCCCCCTTCGTTTTTCACCTCTTCTTCTCTCTCGATCCTACCGAGAGATAAGATGGCGGCCGCTCCGGACTGTTTAGAATGTTGACAGACACCGGAGAGCCAATCAGCTTTCTGCGCGCAAAGTTCCGTTTCGCGAAAAGTAAGCGGACCGGAGCGCAGCCCGGAGCGCTGTTACAGATATATATCTTGTTTTGAACGTTAATTTCTCAAAAACCACTGGAGCACATATATTGAGACCTAGCAAAGGCACATCGGGCTAACAGTCCCTACAATTTTGCCAAGTTTCGTGCAAATCCATTCAGCCGTTCGAGCTAAAAGTGAGGCCAAAGGCCCTATGGAAAAATGAATGGGAAAAACGTGTTTTGGGACCCCCCTTTTTTCTCGGCCCCCCCTTGATGAAACCCCCCCGAATTTTCAGGGGCTGCTCAGAACCAAAATGTGCCATTTTCCTGAAAATTTCAGCCGATTCCGTCCACAAACGCCAAAGTTATTAGACATAGAATTTTCAAAAGTCCCATAGACAAAAAATCCTAACTATATATACCTACTGGCGAGACGCCAGTAGGTAATATATATATATATATATATATATATATATATATATATATATATATATATATATATATATATATGTATTCACTGCATAATGGGCACTAGCCCACTAAGCAGCAAGAACCGAACCACATTAGATCTCGAGTTATATAAACAAACCATACGACCCTTAGAGAGACATAGTGATAACTCATGAATAGCGATACTGTATATATATATATATATATATATATATATATATATATATATATATATATATATATACATATATATATATATGTATACATATATATATATATATATATTCACTGAAAAAACCATAGGTTATAGACCATATATAGTTAGGAATTCGCATTTACAAAACCTTATTTTACTCACACAAAACCATTGAAATTCCATATATAGTTAGTTGCACTAACTATATATCGCGCACCCGCAATCCACTGCTGATGATGTCACATATTACATCATTCATGACATGGTCAGTGACATCACTGATGACATCACTGATGACATCTCAAATGACATCACTGATGACATCTCAAATGACATCACTGATGACATCACTGATGACATCTCATTTGACATTACTGATCACATCACTGATGATATCATTCATGTGATAATACGATGAACCTCTTCAGACTCTAATATAACCTTAGATACAATCAGTGTAAACAGACACTCACAGACTGTCACTCATCCATGGAGTTACTCACACACCTAGTCAGTCATGCAAAGAATCAATCACGCCTCCATTTCCTCAACTATACAGTTATACAAACTTTACTTATTCAAACATATACTAACACATATTTACTCTCTTATACAATCCCTGATACAAGTTCACAATGATCCATACAGCCACTCACACATTCACTGGCTCTTATGCACAGTTATTTATATATGTCAACTCTCACATGTACTGTGTTTTACATATGTACTTACTTTGACATGTAGCACTGAGATATCCATTCACTCACCAATACACTCATGCACACAGTCAACCGCCCATACAGCTGTTTCCACATGCACTTTTGAAACCATACATCTAGTGAATCAACTGCTCACACATCTATGCACAGGGTCATACACCTCCCAGCCACCCACACACACACTCAGTCTCCCATACAAATACTTGGGCAACCAATCAATAACCCATATAGTTACTCATATAGCTACTTATCAACACATGCAACAGTTTACAGAACAACAGACATAATGATGCACAAATTAAGACAGTTTAGTCACTAACCCATGCACTCAGTGAGACACATTTAATCACTCACTCATACAGTCAGTCATGCACCTACTAAATCCTTCATCCAGACACTTATACATCCACTCATTCTTCAATATGTAAGACATATTTTAACTTTACAGAAACATACAGTCACTGGATGTTGTCATCAGTGATGTCATCAGTGATGTCATTTGAGATGTCATCAGTGATGTCATCAGTGATGTCACTGACCATGTCATGAATGATGTAATATGTGACATCATCAGCAGTGGATTGCGGGTGCGCGATATATAGTTAGTGCAACTAACTATATATGGAATTTCAATGGTTTTGTGTGAGTTTAATAAGGTTTTGTAAATGCGAATTCCTAACTATATATGGTCTATAACCTATGGTTTTTTCAGTGAATTTTCAAGGTTTTGTAAATGCTAATTCCTAACTATATATGGTCTATAGCCTATGGTTTTGTCAGTGAATATATATATATACACATACATATATAAACATATATCATCTGTATATCTATATAAATACAAACATAAATGCATGCATACATATACTTATATGCATACAGATGCATGTTATTTACATGAAAGTTGAAAAAACACTAATAAAAGCAAAGCTAAAAAGCCACCTCATTACAAACAGAAAGGCTTTAACTTAAACGAGGGCGAGATCTATTGCATTTTCAATGCTTGTTTACTTTGGTTCCATCAAGAAGGCATTCAGATGTGTCACACATTTGCCATAAATTCTGAATGTTAGCACTCTAGTTGCACATTAGATCACTGTAGTAAAGCAACTGCTCACCAGGGACGTCTGCTGCTGGTATTCAAAGTGCATGTTTCAGTCTGCATGTCAGAATTTTTTTAATGAAATAGAAGAGGATTTGAGAAGTCACTCAAAATGATCCCGAAATTTTCTTTCTGAAGCACTAATCATACTTTCTATGGCAAAATTAACCCCCTCATGTTGTTCCTTTTTAAATTGAGTGTTTTCAGACTTACCACTTCATTCCAATCAAGATGGCTTCTGGTGTGCCATACTTTTGTCATAAGTAAGACTGTTAGCGCTCTAGTTGTTCTTTAGAACACTCGGACATTCTGTCATTGGGCTATACTTGGGGTACATCTGGGTGATATTTGGGCTACATTTAGGCTCTTTTGTCTCTGGTGGCCATCTTGGGAGACTGTATGTCAGAATTTTTTAATGAAATTGAAGAGGGTTTGAGAAGTCACTCAAAATGTGCCCTAATTTTTCTTTCTGCAGCACTAATCATAATTCATATGGCAAAATATACCCCCTCATTTTGTTCCTTTTTAAATTAAATGTTTTAAGAGTTACCACTTTATTCCCATCACGATGGCTCCAGGTGTGCTATACCTTTGTAATAAGTGGGACTGTTAGCGCTCTAGTTGTTCTTTAGAACACTCTGGGACATTCTGTCATTGGGCTCTACTTGGGCTACATCTGGGTGATATTTGGGCTACATTTGGGCTCTTTTGTCTCTGGTGGCCATTTTGGGAGACTGCATGTCAGAATGTTTTAATGAAATAGAAAAGGATTTGAGAAGTCACTCAAAATGTGCCCTAATTTTTCATTCTGCAGCACTAATCATACTTTCTATGGCAAAATATACCCCTCATGTTGTTTCTTTTTAAATTAAATGTTTTAAGAGTTACCACTTTATTCCAATCAAGATGGCTTCAGGTGTGCCATACCTTTGTAATAAGTAGGACTGTTAGCGCTCTAGTTGTTCTTTAGAACACTCTGGGACATTCTGTCATTGGGCTATACTTGGGCTACATCTGGGTGATATTTGGGCTACATTTGGGCTCTTTTGTCTCTGGTGGCCATTTTGGGAGACTGCATGTCAGAATGTTTTAATGAAATAGAAAAGGATTTGAGAAGTCACTCAAAATGTGCCCTAATTTTTCATTCTGCAGCACTAATCATACTTTCTATGGCAAAATATACCCCCTCATGTTGTTTCTTTTTAAATTAAATGTTTTAAGAGTTACCACTTTATTCCAATCAAGATGGCTTCAGGTGTGCCATACCTTTGTAATAAGTAGGACTGTTAGCGCTCTAGTTGTTCTTTAGAACACTCTAGGAGGCTGCAGTAGAACACAAAGGAATCAACTGACAGTCTCTGTCCTTGTTGGATGTACATGTTTTACTGAGAATGTCAGACTTCATTTTCACATGACTGAGAAAGATAATGTGAATTTATAGAAAATATGCTTTCAGTTTAGCTTAGATCCCCTTCCAAACCACTGTGGGAAAATCATGAGATATTAGTTTTCTTTCAAACAATATTCATGATATCACAGCAGAAGGTTTTTTCACATGGTAAAATCACCTTAGAACCCACCACAATTCTTAAAACGAGTATGGTACCATCAACAAATGATTTATAATGTAACTAAAGTCCTAAAACCCTCTATTAACTACAATGCTTTTTAATGAGGTGCTATCATGTATATTGGTCACAAGATGGCTGCCAACACTTCTTGGATGAAGTGCTGACAGCCAATCAGATCAGATGTGTGGTTAGGCTCCGCCCAGATATATATCTTTTTTTGAACCTAAATTACTCAAAATCCACTGGAGCACATATATTGAGACCTAGCAAAGGCACATCGGGCTAACAGTCCCTACAATTTTGCCACGTTTCGTGCAAATCCATTCAGCCGTTCGAGCTAAAAGTGAGGCCAACCGCCCTATGGAAATTAACATGGGAAAAACGCGTTTTGGGATCCCCCTTTTTTCTCGGCCCCCCCCTTGATGAAACCCCCCCAAATTGTCAGGGGCTGCTCAGAAACAAAATGTTCCATTTTCCTGAAAATTTCAGCCAATTCCGTCCACAAACGCCAAAGTTATTAGACATAGAATCTTCAAAAATCCCATAGAGAAAAAATCCTAACTATATATACCTACTGGCGACCGCCAGTAGGTAATATATATATATATATATATATATATATATATATATATATATATATATATATATATATATATATATATATATATATATACGTATATATATATATATATATATATATATATATATATATATATATATATATATATATATATATATATTTATCACCGAGACAGCCCTTATTGAGGTGGCTGAGTCAATTAGGTGGTCTCTAGATTCAGGAGCATCAGCCATGCTGGTGCACCTGGATCTATCAGCCGCATTTGATACGGTGGATCACGGCAGATTGCTGTCTCGGCTGAAGTTTATAGGTCTGAAAGACAAAGCATTGAGCTGGCTACAACCTTATCTAACAGAACGCTCCCAGAAAGTAGCGCTGGGCACATTTACCTCAAAACCAAAACACCTTAGATGTGGCGTCCCTCAGGGGTCGGCTCTCATCCCACTACTTTTTAATGTCTATTTAGCCCCCCTCTTCACCTTGATTTCAAAATGGGGAGTTAAGGCGATTTCGTATGCAGACGATACGCAGTTAGTCTTCCCCTTCTCTGACGTATCAGAGGCAGCCTTCAGCAAATTTGAGGGCCTGTCTTCGGGACATTGCTAGCTGGATGAATACCAACAAATTAAAATGGAACGCTGGCAAGACGGAGGTTGTCTTTTTTGGCAAACACAACTGCCCCCCCTCGGACCTGTGGTGGCCTCCTGAAATGGGTCCAGCCCCTCTACCTAGCACCAATGCGAAGAACTTAGGCGTAAGATGGGACGAGGGTCTTTCTTTTTCGTCACACATACAACAGGTCACAACTGGCTGTCTTTTCAAACTTAGGAACCTTCGAAAGCTCCTTTCTCTTTTCCCTACAGACTGCCGGAAAATGGTGGTCCATGCAACAGTTACATCCAGATTGGACTATGTGAATGGCCTATATCTTGGCCTACCCAAATACTTGGTACATCGCCTGCAGATCGTGCAGAATGCGGCTGCGAGACTGCTAAAACACATCCCTTTCAGACAGCATATCTCTCCGCATCTGCACGATCTGCACTGGCTCCCTGTGGCTAGCAGAATAAAGTTTAAAGCTCTAACTCTGGCATTTAGAGCACTCAAGGGGTCCTGTCCCAACTATTTAAAACTTAGACTCCCCAGGTATCACCAGGCGAGGTTTCTGCTCTCCAATTCTCGACTTCAGCTCCTTGTCCCACGCGCCAAAAAAGCTAGACTTGGAGGCAGGTCCTTCTCTGTTCGCACAGCTGTACTATGGAATGCCCTGCCTGCCACCATCCAAGCTGCCACCACAGAATCCAGTTTCAAGAAGTTACTAAAGACCTGGCTCTTTGCCCAAAAAAGATAAGCCCTCTCCCTCCTTCCTTCTGCTTTTCCCTCTAAACAAGTTCTGCATTCTCAGCGCCGGGACACCTCCTTGTGAGGTAGCTGTTCGGGCTTTATAAATATCAGTATTATTATTATTATTATATTATATATATATAGACGAGTTGCCCTGAAGCTTAAGGACGCCACTTTACGAGAGACAGTTTAGCAAAAACCATTGATTGCTGAAACCGGCTCTTGTTTTTCAATAAAATTACATCCCTGATGCCTTTCTAAGCTCCTGCTTCTTCTTCATAGGGAAATACAAACTGCCAGTCATGGATTCTGCACCGCACACATTTACTCCTTTTACATGTCTTACAATTAATTAGCCCTTTAGTGGGCCCGCACTCACAGGTGAGTAAATACTTACTGCATGGTGGGAATCGTAATTCTTGTGCTGTGCCAAGTCTCCCCCATCAATGGGGTCAGTTTAACTGCTAGCTCAATACTTCAAAAGTGTTAATTTAATGTTTATATCCAAGCCCTCCAGGATATATATATATATATATATATATATATATATATATATATATATATATATATATATCCAACACGTGACTCCTCTGATCTCTCGGTGTCTCAACAACCACGCAGCACACCAGCAAACAGGAAGGAGACGGACCACAGCACATCAGCAGAGTTGTTTTATTGAACAACAGAAAGCAGCTACGCGTTTCTGGCAAGTTGTGCCCTTGTTCACGCTGCAACTAGTACATCGAACTCAATGCTTTTTTATATGCTAATTACACATAGTGACCAACCCCTCACAGTGACATAGTGAGTCATGTGACTTTATAGAAATAAACAACATACTTCCACAGTAAAGTGACAGTGTATCCAATGGAACATTTACCAAAAGACAGAAAAACATCACTGGTTAAATCCAGATATCGATATACATGATTCATAAATTCTCACCGGTTAAATCCACTTATGACATTCATGTATCTCATAGAACCTTTGTATAATAGAAAAAATTCCCTTACTTAAAAAACAGATAAACATCTGTTTAGTAATAAACAATAACAGGGAAATTCTAATATCTACAATTTAGGCATATGGGTATATCCGTCAATGTACTAGCAGTCGTATGAAAAAGTGCTAAGTGAGTAAAGTGCAACATTTGTAAAAAGTGCGTGAGAAAGAAAAGCTGAACCAGCTAAAGTGCAATACCAGTCATTATATCAAGTACGATAAGCAAATATGTATTGACAGATGGATAAATAGTGGGTTATTGATTACCCTATCATTTCATGTGTATATGTCACGTACTTTAATAATAATAAGTAGTATAAATAGTTAAAATGGAAGGAACCAAGAACCATATACAAAATCTGGGTTTAAGATAATCATATGTCGATATATAATGACCTTTCAATTTCATAGGTCTACCTATACACAATTCTACATCTCATATTTACAACCCACATTAATTTACATATGCTTATTTACAAAGTTCACCTCCATTGTCCTATTTATTAATCATATATGTACAAGAGTAGAAAAATAGGAAAATAGAAAAATAGAAAAACAGTAGCAAAACAGTATCAAAATCGTATCAACATCTGTAAAAAGGTGGAAAAGTAGAAAATTACAAAAGTACAAAAGTGCAAAACTCCTCATATAAATACATATGTATAAATGTATACAACATAGATCAATATATACACATAAATACATATATATCAAAATTTCAAATAATTCATTACGGATTCCAATCATTCCAAATTTACAGATCAGTAGAAAAAGTATATACAGCCATATATACAATTTAGGTGACAAAAATGAGCAGACCCAAACTCAACCTCAAAATAGGGAACCTAACTAAGAGGGAGAAAGATAGTGGGGATAGGTCTGTGTTTATTTATATATATATATATATATTCACTGCATAATGGGCACTAGCTCACTAAGCAGCAAGAACCGAACCGCATTAGATCTCGAGTTATATAAACAAACTATACGACCCTTAGAGAGACATAGTGATAACTCATGAATAGCGATACTGTATCCAATCATGGGCAGGAACAAAACAAAGTATAAATAGCACTTTTTGTAAATATTTCACTCACTGTACAACTGTAAATATTATAATTGCCAGAATGTTTAAACTTCCCCAAACATTATTTGTACCAGAAATATTATCTTTATTGTACTTTTTATAATTTTCCTTGACCCTTTACATATGCCAATTTTGCAATTGTAATGTGGAAATGAATTAGTACCATAAAACGCAATTATGTTTTTTTGTAAAAATTAGAAAAAAGAAAGACTGTATGACCATGACTCGTCGTTATGTTGTGTAGCATACCTTTTCCATGACTGTCAAACAGGGGAGTTTCCATGGCAACACACTCACGCCACAGACAAGCCAATCACCTAAGCACTAATATATATTACTTACTCACTCAGTCTCAAAGTGTTGTGAGCAAAGCGGTTCTGCCGCTGAAACGCTTCAAGATGATCGTTTTGAAGTAGTATTTTGGGTCCATGGGGTAAGGTGATAAATGGAACTGGGATAACGCTGACTGAAGGATGTGCAGAGGACAGAAATCACTAGAAATGACTGTTCCCACCTGTTAATATATGTATTTAATATACATACTTTCAGATTTTATTTTAGAGAATTATTTTTGGCTCCTTGCAAGGAGCACCACTTCAATGTCCCAAATAGTGACCAAAAGATATTTAACAACCAATGAACTTATGAAAGACAAACATTTAAAAAAAATCAAACTTTATGAGCTTTGATTATTTGCATATCAATATAGCGGATATATGATGTTACAACGCGGACTTTTACTCCGCATACCGTTACAACGCGGTTTTTACAACGCGGATACTGTAACAACGCATGTATTTACAACGCATTTTTTTACAACGCAGGTACCTTTACAACGCATACCATTACAACGTAAGTATTGGTAAGTATATGTTAATATTAATAATATATTAGTAACTTATTAGTAACTTAATTTTAAACATATAATTTAATGTAATTTTAAATAATTTAATTTCCGATAATTATTGTAAATTTAAATTAATATTACTTTATTTTTACCATGTACCCCTGTACCCCAGAAACTGAAAACTGACCCTAAACCCCAAAAAAAATTAAAGTAATTTTATGAAATATAATTTAAATTAATTATTGAATATTTAAAAAAATATAACTTTATTTTTACCCTGTACCCCTGTACCCCAGAAACTCAAAACTGACCCTCAACCCCAAAAATAATGCAATGTAATTTAATATAATTTATTTACTATTAAATAATTTAATTTAAAATTAAATTTAATTTATTTTTACCCTGTACCCCAAAAACTGAAAACTGACCCTGAACCCTAAAAATTCCCCTTTACCCAAAAACTGAAAACTGACCCTGAACCCTAAAAATACCCCTTTACCCAAAAACTGAAAACTGACCCTGAACCCTAAAAATACCCCTTTACCCAAAAACTGTAAACTGACCCTGAACCCTAAAAATTCCCCTTTACCCAAAAACTGTAAACTGACCCTGAACCCTAAAAATACCCCTTTACCCAAAAACTGAAAACTGACCCTGAACCCTAAAAATACCCCTTTACCCAAAAACTGAAAACTGACCCTGAACCCTAAAAATACCCCTTTACCCAAAAACTGAAAACTGACCCTAAACCCTAAAAATACCCCTTTACCCAAAAACTGAAAACTGACCCTGAACCCTAAAAATACCCCTTTACCCAAAAACTGAAAACTGACCCTGAACCCTAAAAATACCCCTTTACCCAAAAACTGAAAACTGACCCTAAACCCTAAAAATACCCCTTTACCCAAAAACTGAAAACTGACCCTGAACCCTAAAAATACCCCTTTACCCAAAAACTGAAAACTGACCCTGAACCCTAAAAATACCCCTTTACCCAAAAACTGAAAACTGACCCTGAACCCTAAAAATACCCCTTTACCCAAAAACTGAAAACTGACCCTGAACCCTAAAAATACCCCTTTAGCCAAAAACTGAAAACTGACCCTGAACCCTAAAAATACCCCTTTAGCCAAAAACCCAAAACTGACCCTAACCCCTAAAAATACCCCTTTACCCCAAAACCCAAAACTGACCCAAACCCCTAAAAATACCCCTTTACCCCAAACATATAACATTTAAAAAGTAACTATATACTTACCAATACTTACGTTGTAATGGTATGCGTTGTAAAGGTACCTGCGTTGTAAAAAAATGAGTTGTAAAAACATGAGTTGTAACAGTATCCGCGTTGTAATGGATGCGTTGTAACAGTAGTGCGTTGTAAAAAATGCGTTGTAACAGGTGCACACCCAATATAGCTACTGGTTCAGATGCATCAGATCGATATATACTGCTAATATCTGTCCCGTTCTCTAAAATCAGTTCTGATAATTTGAATATTACTCCATTCAAATGTGATGCAGACATTTTTTACTAATAATGTGGTTTACAATTGTCACATTCTATGTTCTACCAATTTGCAAGCTTCTAAGAATATCATTAAAATGTCATATCACACACTTTTGTGTCCAACTGCATTTTCTTAAAAACATTTTAGAAGTCAGTGCCATATTCACCTTGTACAAATGTGTTTTGCATATTGTTTTTCCAAGATAGAACATTAGTAGAGTCTGGTGGACAATCGACACAGGAGGAATTAGAACAATTACTTTTCTATCTGACGACTAATTAATTTTTGCACAATTGTTCCTTTTGGGTAATTCGAAAACAAACATACAATCCACATACCACAATCATAAAATGGTTACTGAATGTATGACTAATGAGTTTGTAACAGGCAGATTATAATTATTGACTCCCAAGATAATTTACATATAAAATTTCGTCCAAAAGCCATCATTTAAAGAAGCCTTGTTGAAGCAGTCAAATAAATACAATTACTATAAATTAATCAGAATGAATGGGACCAGTGTTCATTTAACATTCACTTTGAAATCTGGCAATCCCACTTAACTGTTCACTATCTTTGCACTTAGTCCAAAGATATTTCTCACAAAGAATACCACTGGTCTTTAATTAGTGGTCACAATCAATGAGACTAGCCTTCATTTTGCTTTTGAAATTGCACCCTAGTGCTGCAACTGAACTCTAGCAGAATATTACTAAGCCTCAAATACTATTCTCTTGGAATACTACTAGTCAATTGAAGTGTTCATCATGTATTTGAAGGGTAGTTGAGCAGAACTAGTATTCCCTCATTTGCCTATTTTGGCTTTTGAGCATACTACATAGTCTTCATGCATGCTAAATGAATACTGCATTTTAATAGTACATGAATACCACTATAAACACTGAAATCACACTGAAATCACACTAAATGAAGGAAAACAATTTTGGTGAGATGAACGCCAGCACTACTTACCTCAGGAGACCGTACATGGACCTTCAGCCTGCAGGGGCCAAGTCCATTTCCAAGGGGTCTTTGAGATGTTGAGTGCAGGTTGTTGTGGGTAGGGGTGCTTGGGAGCTGCCCTCGACCTGGGATAAAGGACACTTCTGTGCTGTTGTCGTGCCTACGAAAGACAGACACCAAGAAAATTACTAACTTATAAAGACTTGCAGAAATCATTAAATTGAGGGCACCGTTAAGGGACCAACTGCCACATGCATCAACAGAAGGAATTGCGATTCCTAAATAGTGATTTTTACGAAATCGCTATTTAGGAATCGCAAAAGCCTATGCATGTAGGAATCGCTATAAAAATAGAGATTCCTACACATTCCTTAATTGCTACTCGCAAAATTGCTAGTCGCAATTAAGGAATGCTGTTCCGTTCATTCCCATGGGCCTCCATGCCCATAGGAATGAATTGGAGATTGCATGAGCAATTTGTGAGTACCAGTAGGTACTTGCAAATTGCTCATGCAATATTAAGGGTACAAGTGTGTCAAAATGACACCCTGTTGCACCCCTGAAATTGATCTGGGCACAAATGTTGCACACTCGTGCCCTAAGGGCAAGTGAGTGCGCAACATGAAACTTTGAAAAATGCACAAAAGTGCATTTTCCAAAGTTTTTGCAAATTACCATGAAGTTCAACTTCATGGTAATTTGCTACTCCTATTAGCAAAATCGCATTTTTCTTACTTAAATGCATTGCATTTGAGGAATCTCAATTTGGGATTCCTTAAATGAAATCGCAATTTAAGGAATCGCAATTTAGAGATTCCTTAAATTGCAATTTTTGCATTTGGGATGATGCATCCCAAATGCAAAAATACCGGTGGCAAAGGGGCAGATTCTGAGAATCTGCCCGTTTGCGACCAGTTTTTCCTTTGAGGCATGTGCCTGCAAAAGACCAGTCTCAAAATGGCAATTTAAGGAATCGTTTTTAAGTGATCAGTTTTAAGGGCTAGTCAAAAAGGGGTGCTCATAATGCTTCTTCAAGAAGGGCTCAAGGCTCCAGTAACAGGGAAGGTAATTTGATATTTTACATATAATGAAAAATAAGCAATTTTAGTTGTCTGACTGCATTTTTTTTTGCTCGAGCGGGAGCAGTATAAAATGCTATGGCAGTCTCGTCGTAAGGGGCCAGTAGAAAAGAGCTGAATAAGAGTATTTTTAAATTACATATTTTCCTAATTGCTATCTTAGAATATATAGAATTGCATTTTCTTTGCATTTTTTTTAGTGTTTTTGTTTCTTTACTTATAAATTCTGTAAAAGTGGTTGCCCTTTAATAATATAGCATGATTCACTTTCTGGAGCTGGATACAGAAAATGTTGGTTTCTTCTGATGCCCAATGGTTTAGAGAGTTGCCACTACCTTCAGTATGATATCTCAGGCAATGAGGATTGTTAGTCAAATTAGGGGCATATTTAGCACACAAGACTAGAGGAATGTTTTTAATATTCTGCTGCACAAGAAACGAGTTACAAACAACAAGCATATGTAGTTCTATTGAAGACCATTTTTACGTGTAAACTAGTTTCACGATATGGCACCATGCGGCTTGTTTGGGAGAAAGCTGACAGATTTATGGTCTCAGTTAATTCTTTATTAACATTCCAAATTGAACGCATATTCAGATGAAACAAAGTGTCTTTCCTGACAAATTAGAGATCTTTTCACTTTCAGGCAATGGTATTTTTTAATGAAAAATTTAAAATATTTTTAGGGTCCAAACCAGGGACATTTTGAGCTGTTTTAGCTGCAATTGAGTAGCATCTGGTGCCCAACAATCTGGAAACAAATTAGGATCATATGGTAACTATATCTGTTCACTCATGGAGTTATCATCAGAAAAGTATACTTTAAATTCAGAAGGAATGCTTTGTGCCAACATTCACTAGAAATGCGCTGAGAAGGCTGTTAAATAAACACAAAAAAACATGTCAAGAGCATATGCTTGGTCAGAGTCAAGACTATCCGTCACATGGAGACAATCAATTGGTCCGGGGAACCTTTTAGGAGTTTTTCAGACCCTATCTCATTCAAGAACTTTTCATTAATTCCAACAGGATTGCTAAATCCTTTTGCAAGCAGCATTAGAATTACATGGTCCGTGAATTTAACGCTGATCTGGTACATTTCACCTGGAGATTGGATAAAATGGGAAATTATCAGGGACAACCAACCTTCCATTACAAATCCCCTTGATAATTACCAGGGAAACCATTCCAACCCTGGGTAATTTTCCGGGTCTAAAGGAACTCTCAGCGTCCAGCTTGCAATCCCGTTAACTCTGTCCCCTTCCTGGAGTCAGGTGCGTAGCTATGAATAGTGAAGCAGGTGCATGACACCGCAACACAAGGGTCCCACTTCACCCAGTTAGTGACTGTTTTTAACTACAAAACTTGGAGGCTCAATGTCCATGCTTGCATTAGTAGAACAAGTTACTTACCTTCGGTAACAATATCTCTGTAAGAAACATAGGTTAGTTATATATCCCAGGCGTCAGACTGGATCCAGAAAGTTTTCTGTCACCAGTACCCCTGCGCGTTGGAAGGTGGCGTCGGTTGACTCCGCGTTTGTGGTTGGCATTGTGGTGACCGGAATGATGTCACGGTAGCTACATAGACGCCACTCTTGTGCACTGACGTCAGTTCTGTACAAGACTTTCCACCCCAGAAGCGCAAAGCCATGCAAGACACTGACCAATGGTGCACAAAACTAGGGCCCTGAAAGGAAGTCCTTTACCCTAAAAGTCAGTTTGCAGACTGGGGAGGATGGGTGGGGCGGTAAGGAATCTATAACTCACCTATGTTTCTTACAGATATATCATTACCAAAGGTAAGTAACCTGTTCATCTGAAAGAATTAGTTATAGATTCCTTACCTTAGAATAGATACCACAGCAATACCAACCCTGGAGGTGGACTGCAAACTAAACTCACACCAGAAAGTCCTGGAGAACAGAACGGCCAAAGAAGCTGTCTCTCCGGACTTGGCTGCCCAGGCAGTAGTGTTTCGTGAATGTGTGCAGCGATGCCCCTGTAGCTGCCTGACAGATGTCAGTAAGGGGTACTCCCCGTCCCAAAGCAGTGGTGGCTGCTGTTGCTCAGGTCGAATGGGCGCTCAGTCCTACTGGATGCTCCTTCTTTGCCAAAGAATAGCAAGCTTTGATGCACAGAATGACCCATGGAGATGGTCTGTTTGTGCACAGCCCGACCTTTCTTGGTGTCCACGTAACCAACAAAGAACTAGTCATCCACCCGGACTTGTTTGGTGCGAACCAAGTAGAAGGAAAGCGCAGTTTTGGATCCAGTTGGTGGAGCCTCTCTTCCTCTTTCAAAGGATGTGGAGGCAGAAAGAAGGTGGGCAAAGTGATGGTTTGGCCAATGTGGAAAGAAGTAACTACCTTGGGAAGAAAGGAAGGTTTAGTTCTGAGGACAACCTTGTCCGAATGAACAGCCTGAAAGGGAGGCTTGGAAGAAAGAGCTTGTAGCTCACTCACCCTGCGCGCAGAGGTGATGGCCACCAGAAAGGCAGTTTTCAAAGATAGAAGCCTGAGAGGACAGTTATGCAGCGGCTCAAAGGGAGCGCACATAAGATATGTATGAACCAAGTTCTAGGCCCACTGGGGCATTACGAAGGGAACAGGAGGAAAAAGATGAGTAATGCCCTCAAGAAAATAGTATCCAACAAGGGCCTCGCTGTGTACCATGCCACAAATTTGTTTCATCAGCAGGTGTATAAGGTCTTAGTGGAGGGACCTCTGGCTGCCAAGATAACATCACAGACTTCGGGAGGCAGGCCAAATGACGTCAACTGCCGCTGCTCAATCTCCACACATGGAGGTGGAGCCTGGACAGGTTTGGGGGGAGAACTTTCCCCTGCTGCAGCAACAGAAGTTCCTACCGTATAGAACACCGCAACTCTACTCGCGACGAAAAGCGTCTCCTAGCGAGTGCCGCCTTAGAAATTCCAAAGCGCAGAATTACTGAATGCGTTTTCTCTTCAGTGGCTAATAGATCTAGCCAAGGCTCTCCCCACTGTCGAAAGAGAACTTGCACCACCTCCGAGTGAAGAAGCCATCCACAATCAATCATGCACCTGTAGCTGAGTTCGTCTGCCCTGATGTTCAAGGAACCTGCTACGTGTTGAACCACCAGGGATATGCCATGATGTTACAGCCATGTACAGAGGCAGAGGGCCTCCTGACATAGCGTCCACCACCCCACTCGCCATGTTTGATGGAGTACCAAATGGTGGTGGTGTTGTCCGCGAACATCTGTACTACTCCTCCCCGGACAGAGGCAAGGAATTCTTTGAGTGTAAGAAAAATCGCCCGAAGCTTCAGAAGGTTGATGTGGAGCCCAGACTCCACCTGAGACCAGAGGCCTCTGTTCTATGACTCTCCATGTGGCCGCCCCATCCCAGAAGTGATGCATTGGTCACCACTGTGAATTCTGGTTGGGGAAGGGAGAGGAATCTGCCATTGACCCAATCCTAGTTCATTAACCACCACTGCAATTGGTGTGCAGTGCCCTCTGAGACCTGGACGCAATCATACAGGTTCCCCTGATGTTGTGCCCACTGGAACTTCAGGTCCCAATGCAGAGCCCAGATATGCCATCTGGCATGGTCCACCAGCGGGATGCAGGAGACCATTAGGCCCAGTAGCCTGAGGGTCATCCTGACTGAAACCCGGGATAAAGGCTGAAAGATCGGAATCATAGCCCGAATATTGCAGACTCGGTGTTCGGGAGGATAGACCCGAAACTGCGTTGTGTCAGAACCGCTACAATCAAGAGGAGCTTCTGAGAGGGACTCAGGTGTGACTTCGGCACATTGATGGAAAACCCCAGCGAATGCAGGAAGTCGGCCATAGTCTGGAGGTGAGACGACAGCCTAGGACAAGCCCGCCTTCAACAGCCAGTTGGAAAAATAGGAGAAGACTGAAACCCTGATCTGTGCAGATGAGATGCGACCACCGCCATCACTTTCGTGAACACCCGAGGGGCGCTGGTAAGGCCAAAGGGGAGCACAGTAAACTGAAAATGCTCGTGGCCTACCGTGAACCGCAGGTAACTCCAGTGCGCATGCTGGATGGGGATGTGAAAATAAGCGTACTGCAAGTCCAACACTACCATCCAGTCTCCAGGGTCGAGGGCAGACAGGACCCGAGCAAGCGTCAACATTTTGAACTTCTCCTTCTGGAGGAAGTAGTTGACGTCCCTGAGATCCTAGATAGGATGCAGGCCTTTGTCCTTCTTGGGCACCAGAAAGTAAAAGGGAATAGCAACAATGCCTGCTTCTGGGACAGGAACGCGCTTGATGGCTCCCTTGGCCAAGAGTGTCAAAACTTCCTGTTGGAGAAGGGCCAGATGATCCTCTGAAATGCAATGGTACTGAGGTGGAATGGATGGAGGAGAAGTCTTGAAGGGGAAGGAGTAGCCCCTACAGACTATTTGCAAAGCCCACCTTTCCGACCTGATGGTGCGCCAGTGGGGGAGGTGATGGCAAATCCTGCTGCCCACTGGGGATTGGTGGCCCTGAAAGGTCAGATTAGGAGAGTTTTGAGGCTGCTGCAGATGGGACTGTGGTGGACTGGCCCGCCCGCTGTCCCCCAGATCCACTGTGGTGGATCCCACGCCCCTGGCCGTGCATGGGCTGAACAGCTTGTGCTGGCCTGTGGCTCTGGGTGGGATGTGGTGGGGCACCCCTTCCATAGCCACGAAAGGGACAAAAAGCAGACTGAGCAGGGCAGGTGGTGGAGAAGTCCAGGGAGTCCGAGAGTCCTCAAAGCGCTTTGGCGCATTGTCACCGAATAGGCGAAGGCCATCAAGGGCATGTCCATAAGGGTGGATTGGATATCCCCTGAGAAACCAGTCAACCTCAACCAGGTGTAGCATCGAAGGGCTACTGATGTGGAAATCATCCTGCCTAGTGAGTCGGAGGTATCCAGCCCACAGCGGATGGTAAACTTCGCTGCGTCTCTCCCTTTAGCAACTGCCAGAGAGAGTACGGCCTGGGTCTTGTCCGGGCACTGAAGCAGCACTTGTGCAACCATATCCCACACGGAGTCGGTATAACAGACAGACATGCAGTGTTTACCGACCACAGTCCCAAGGTGGAGGAAGATAACATCTTCTTCCCAAGATGGTCCAGCTTTTTGGATTCCCTATCAGGTGGAGCGGTAGGGAAAGAGCCCTTGGAGGTGGAGGCTTAGACAGGGCCGGGCTGTTGCGTCGGCCAATCATCCTATCCACAGGAGCCTCTGTTTTAGGCCTGGACCAGGTGCCCATAAGGATGTCTGTTAGGGCTTCATTAAACAGCAGCAGGGCTCCGAAGAGCTCGCTGCTGGTTGAAGCACCTCTGTCTGGAGGTTAGTCAAGTCTGCCACTGTAGGTAGCTCGAGGCTGAGAGCCTTTGTTGCTCTACGCAACATCACTGCATAAGACACTCCCTCTTCCGGACCCATGATAGTAGGAGACAACATGCCAAGATCTGGTGAGGTAATCAGACCACTGGCTTCCCCCAGTTCCTCTCTCCAGTCCAGTTCATAGCCTAACTGGTCACTTAAAGGGTCCCCAGGCCCCTCCCAGTCCCCCTCACCCTCCTCTGGCTGCCAATCTGGTCTCAAAGAGCTAGGGTAGAACAGAGGCACAAAAGTACCCGTCGGCACCAGTCTGGCTCAGTGTTTACATCGAGGTGGAGGCCGGGGTCGATGTTGGCTGGGGACACATGCGGAGCTGCAGGAGGGGCACCACCTGCATCCCTCGTCGTGTCGGCCAACGGATGGGGAGAAGTCGAAGAGCGACAATGCTTCTTCGACTTCTTCTTGTGCTTCGACTTACCTGACCGCAAGTGCGAAGACTTGGAAGAAGAATGATGGTAGCTCCGCGACCGGTCCCTCGACCTCCTACGCGATTGAGACATTGAGGGCCGGGGAGCTGACTGACGGGCCTCGAAAAGCTTTCGGGACCGCTCCCGCAAAGGCTTCGGATTCATGGTCCGGCAGTCGGAGCACGACTTGGAGTCGTGGTCGCGCTCCAGGCAGAATAGGGACAAGTGGTGTGGATCTGTCACTGACATCAATCAGCTACAGGACCCGCAAACCTTGAAGTCAGGCATCCCTCGTGCACCAGGAGTCGATGCACTTAAAAACGATGTCAACAAAAGTCGAGAAAAAGTAATTAAAAAAGTGACTGGTGGTACTGCTCTCTCCAGATCTGCGCTTGCTGGTGCAGAAAAAGAAAGAACTGACATCAGCGCGCGAGGGTGTCGTCTTTGTAGCTACTGGGACGTCATTCTGGCAACCACGACGCCAATGACAAATGCAGAGTCGACCAGCGCCACCTTCCAACGCGCAGTTGTACTGCTGACGAAAAACTTTCCGGTTCCAGTCTAACACTTGGGGTTAATTCTAAGGTAAGGAATCTATAACTAACTGTTTCTTTTAAATACCATGTTACTTTTTAGTCCAGTGGTAAATTCGAAGCGGAAATGTCAAATAAGCACCTACTTGGATGTCACCAGGATATGTTAACTGCGAGGTCACTGACCATCCAGAGGAAATCAGTCATCTTGTGAAAACATTGAGGCTGTGTTTTACCTGGTAGCAATACATCTTCAGCGCTAGCCAAGTAATATAATGTAAGGTGACTTTGTAGAATGCTGCTTGTCACCCCTGAGCATATCCAGGCAAGTAAATAATGCAGTCCGGGGAAAGCACACGGCACGCCAGGGCCCAGGGAGGGGTGCATGTTCTAACATTTGAAACCCTTTACCTTAACGCAGTCTAAAACACTAAGCTTCAACTGGCTGAACCTCGTTCAGGTGATCTTGCCATAATATAGACAAAGTTTCTCTTTCAAGCAAAACCTTAGCGTGCAGTGATAACGAAATATATAACATTGCAAACGCATGCCCTTACCAACGCAGCATTTAATGCCATCACTATCTGCAGGCCACAGGGATGTGTTCAGAATGGCTAAGGTTTCCATGGAGATGACCATCCATTTTGTGCAACTACACACCTCTACAGTGCCCCACTCAAAGTCCCTTTATGGTTACACACTCCTTACCGGAACCGGTTCTTTGCCAGGACTCGTTTGGCCTCCTCATTGGTACTGCCCACCAGAGACTCCCGGTTGATGGCAATAAGCTGGTCACCGGGGCGCAGGCGTCCATCCTGGAGTATAACAGAAAAAAGGATGGCAGTACTGTAAAGTAAAACACTATTAATCCTCACTGGAACACCAATAAGAAGGCACAAAGCAGCACACCTTCTCCTGCCTCTTGCTCGGCGGCTCCTCAGTAGCTCTCTGTTTAACAATCTAGAATTCCCTGTTACAAAGGAGTGGTACGAGCAAACATATTTATAGGATGACATTAGAACATAACACATCTTTCCCCTTTAAGAAGAAATACAAATAGAAGAATAGAAATTGCAGGGTTCTTAAATTACACATTAAGAATACAAGTTTACAGAAAATATATATAATACTATAAATATATATATATATGTGTATATATATATAAATATATATATATATATATATATATATATATATATATATATATACACAGATAGATATGTAAATATATATATATATATATATATCAAATAAACAATATATATAACTCAAAGAACAATGAAATGCTAAAAAAAATCTATTCACTTACTTCATCATATTCATAATCAGATAACCATTTAGGTTTGCTCCTCGCTCGTTTCCCACTTTTCTAAGTTTCAACATTAACCTCAGTGGATTTCACACACTTTTCCTCAGTACTGCTGTTACACTTTCTTCCATACCTTGCATGTCAGCACTTCCTTCTCCTGCACGTCCTACTTCTGCACTCACATCTCCTTCATTACCTCCCTTACTTACTTCTACACTTCCTTCACCATCATCCCAGTCTACGCTTAATCCTTGCTTATCAGACTCTTATTTTCTTTCTATTTCATGGTTACTAACAGCAATCCTTTTTAAATTCCAAACTTAACATGAGGGCATTACGCAACACTCTCAAAAGTTCAGTAAATCGCCTCTGACCCATCTTAACTTTCCAAAGTTTCCTCCCCTTGACCATCATGCCAACTTCCACATTGGTATCATTAGTGTTTGTCTTCAAATAGTATTGCTCCTTATATTTTAAATGAGTATCCTCTACTTTCCTCCTGATGTCCTCCATGGATATATCAGTTTTGACAGAACGCAAAAGCCCTTCAAATTTAGCTTTCGTCTTTGCGTCCCTACCTCTCATAACTTCAAAATGTGAAACACCCAAAGCATCATGAATAACTGTGCTGTATGCCCAAACAGTTTCCACCACTTGAACTTCCCAGTCTTCCTTGTTCTTCACAGCCAATTACACCACGTTTTTAATTACCCTATTGAAGCGTTCTATCATTCCGTTACCATTGTGATTATATAAAGATGTGGTTTATTGCTTAATCCCCACCTTGGCAAAATAATCCTGTGCCTTACCAGACATGAATTGCTCACCATTGTCACATATTCATTGTCTGGGAAGGCCCTCATTAAGGCAAACCTCATCTAAAATCCTCAAAATAACATCAGAATCAACCATTTCCACATTTTAATGGTAGGTCATCTCGAAAATATATCAATCAAGGCAATCAAATACTTTCGCCTCTCTCCTATGTGGCCCATGCTATCTATAGCCTCGGTTTCCCATCGACCACGCAGAACAATGGGTTAACACATACTGGGTTTTAATGTTCTTAGGGATTTATCAGCATTGGCACAGGCAAAACAATCCCTCGGCCTTCTTTCCACAAACAAGTCTAATCAAGGCCACCAAAACCACTTTTATACTTTTTGTTTAGTCTTAACAGTTCCAGCGTGTGCTTCATGGCACAGATTGACCAGTTTTTTTCTTTAAACTATTTGGAGGAACTACTTTTTCTCATCTTCTTACTATGTTATCTTCGACGGCCAGTTCACCTTTTACTTCCCAATAATGTCTCAGATTTGCAGTTAGTTCACATTTATTTGGCTAACCTGATCTAGTGTCCTCCACCAATTTCAGCAATACGGGATCACTAACGTATTCCTCAATCCATTCTTCTTCATATTCAAGATAATCTTTGATCCAAAATGTAAGCTATCTCAAAATCCTTCCATTTAGAGTCTTCGCATTCCTTTATGGCCAAAGGCATCATAGACAGAAAAATCATCTGTAAAATAACTTTTGCCTCGAGCCTCATTGACATTCTTGCGATTCTCACTGAAGCTCTGAACATGCCCTCGGTGGTCCACAATTTAATGATGGATTTGTGATCGGTCATCACAATACATGCTTCACCCCATATGAAAGGTCAAAAATGTTCCAATGCTCATACCCATGCCAATGTTTCGATTTCTATAACAGAAAACCTTTCTTTAATAGATGACAAGACTCGGGGGCGGAGCTTGCCGGCAGCTCCGCCAAGTCGCGTCAATAATCCTTCAGTTATCCTTTCCCCCACAGCGCAGGACGTCTGCCAGGATCGCCGCTTCGCCCCCGCCTGCCGCTGACACCCCCGGCGCTGGCGTTGGAGCCCGGGCGAGGCCGTAGAGCACCAGATACTGCAAGTGGAGCAGCCGAGGCGGAGGGCCGCGAAGCCGCGGCCTCGAGCAGTCCTGCCTCCCGAGCTGCGTGATAAGACGTGCGGCGCGGGCGCTGTCGGCAGCCCAGGTGACGTCACGAGCCCGCTTCCCGGCCCCGGGGTAATCGGCTGGTGAAGTCGGGTAAGGCTGCAAACTGCATGAAGGAGCGCCGGGGGGCCGCGGAAGATCTCTATTAACCCCCCCTGCGCTGCAGATTACTTTGGCCTCGGAGGGGGCAGTGTGCCGCATCTCTGCACACGTGGCTGAGCCCAGAGCTGGGCAGGCCCCAGGCCACTTCCTATTGTATCTGCTTGCCCGCATCAGCTGGGGCGCGCTATCTGCCCCCCCCCCCAGGGGCCAACAACAGTATACTTCCCTACGCCCAGTGGTGATATGCGCCTGGCCTGAGGAGGCGCCCAGGTCGGCGGCAACACAGCAGAGGCTGCGCCCCGAGTCAAGAGGAGGCCGCAGGGGGGGACGCACTGTTGCCCTGGACCATTTTTGCCCCGGCCGGGGTGGTGGGAAGCTTCGAGACAGGCGCCCCGCAGCGCGGACCTGGTCTACAGCCTGGTGTACACTTTGGATCCCCCCCCCTTGTCGGTGGATAGGCAGGGGGCGTGGGGACGGTGACGGTCCCGAAGAGCCTAGAAGGGTTCGACTAGCGGCTTCCCTCTATTCCCAGCTGGGGTTGCGAACACGTGGGGGGTCGAGCTGGAGAGTCCTGGAGATCCCCCCCACACTAAGGAGTTGCGGCCACCGTGACAGACACCTCCCCCCGGGGCCAGCAGGACAAGAGGAGGCCCGAAGGAGCAGCCGAGAGGCAAGATGGGGAAAGGGGACGCGAAACAGTCAAAACTCCCCTTTGAGCAGCGTCGCACCAAGCCTGTGGACTCGGGAGAAGCGGACAGTGGGCAGGCCTCTGCGGCGCAGGAGGGCTCTATCTACGCCGGCATAAAGGACCTGCTGGTCACCATGGAGAAGGGCCTACAGGAGAGTATGGTGTCGATTAGGACTAAGATTGACGCCCTCACCTTCTGCATGGACAGGATGTCGGAAAGGGTCGACAAACACGCAGAACGCCTTGACATGTCTGAAAGACGGCTCACAGAAGTGGAAGAAGGGCAATTGGAACTTGATAAGGACCGCAAACACATGGCGAAGTTGCTGCAGGTCATACAGGACAAGTCCGAGGATTTGGAAGCGCGCTCTAGGAGGTCCAACATACGAATCACGGGGGTACCGGAGACGACCCAAACGGGCAAAATGGAGCTATTTGTGGAGAAGTTGCTGACCAGCCTGCTGGGGGAAGGTGTATTCTCAGACATGTTCATAGTGGAGAGGGCGCACTGCTCTTTGGGACCACGTCCACCACCGGGAGCCTCCCCCAGGCCCATAAAAGCGAAACTCCTAAACTACCGCGACAGGGACTCAGCGCTGAGAGTCGCACGGCAGAAAGGCCAGCTACAATTTGAGGGATCCAACATATCCCTATACCCTGACTTCACTGCTCGAGTACAGGAGGATCTTCAAAAGGCGCTGAAATCCTGGGCGAGAGAGCGGCGCAACAGCCCGAGGGGTAGACCAGACGACCCGGCCCCCTCCAGTGGTCTGGAGGATCAAGAATAACGGCTCGGCCTCTTGGGACTCGTCCAGTTGGTACCGGGCCGGCGCTCCGCCACTGAGAGGTAACGAGCCTCCAGTCTTGCTCGGGGGTCCTCACAACGAGACGAACTGTGCAGACGGGGTGAGCTGTCGAAGCATTGGGAGTGAGCATGGACTTCATCACATGGTGAGATTGTTCCTATATATGGGGGCCTGTTTGAACTTGGTGCCACTTGAGTACCCCACTCGCTCACTCTGACTTACCAGTTTTCAGGAGCCTGTTGGGAGCTGGCAGTTCTTTCCCCCTGGTCTGCATTGTTTTTTCAATGAGTGGGGTGGTGGGGCGGGGGCGGCAGGTTTTGACTGACGGGGACACTGGTTGTGATTACTGATTCTGTTACGGAATGCTGTGGTAGGATTACTGATAGAGGTGATATGGTGGGGTGCCTGATGGCGCATGTTGGTTTTGGTTAAATGCTTTCTACAGTTCTCTTGGTGACCTCTGCCCTAGAGCTGATCGCACACAGGGTTCCGGCTGGACCCTATGGTTTTGGTTTGGGGGAAACAGGGAGGGGGGAGGTCATTCGTATCATGCTAGGCCAAGTTGGGGTTGGTCGGCTGTGGGTGGAGGGGGGGGAAGACATGGTTGCCATTATGAGACAATGGGAGGGTTACAATTGTTATGTTCTGTTTCAATGTGCCTTGCCTCAAAGAAATCAATGCATCTGCTGCGACTGTCTGATTGCCTGCTCGTTAGTCTGTTCAAGTCACTTGCCTATGATGATGCTCCCCGGGTGGTACCCTGATGGCGGAGGGGGAGGTTCGAAGGGCGGATGAGCGCCCTGGGTTGATACACGCTTTGACATGGAATGTGAGGGGGCTGAACGATCACAGGAAACTTAGAAAGGTTCTCTGCTATCTTAGACGCCACAATATTGATATCGCACTACTACAAGAAACACATCTACCGCTCACCAGTAACATGCTACACACCAGGAGTTTAGCGGATAACATAGCGGAGGCGGGGTTTACCACTCACGCGCGGGGCGTCCTCACCTGGATTAACCCGAAATCTGGATTTCAACTGCAAGCCATTCGGGTCGACCCAGAGGGGAGGTATGTCCTGGCGTCCTGCACAGGGAGGGGGATGGACTTGCTAGTGGTCAACACCTATGGCCCCAACTTTGACTCTCCTGTATTTTTTGACTCCCTGACCACCGAGATCTCCAACCATAACAACTCGCACGTATTATGGGGTGGGGACTTTAACTTGACGTTAAATCCTGACTTAGATAGGTCCTCGGGTCCCCCCCGGCGGCCCTCCGCAGCCGCGCAGTCACTCTCCGCGAAGCTGGTGATGCTGGACATGTTAGATGTGTGGCGGAGCAGGAACGACGGGAAGAGTGGTTTTACACATTACTCAGCGTTTCACAACATACATACAAGGATAGATTACTGGTTTGCCACCGCGAGTACAGTCCGCCTGATTAAGTGCTGCAAGGTTCTCCCCCGCACCCTCTCGGACCACTCCCCCATTCTGTTAACCCTGGAGACCCCAGTGAAGGGTTACGCTCCGTTTACCTGGCGCTTCCCGCCGTATTCCTTGCTGGATCCGATTTTCCGCGGGGAATTGGCGGAGGCAATCGAGGTGTTCTTTGAGACAAACGTGGGCTCGGTTGAAGACTTCCAAACGGTGTGGGAGGCATTCAAAGTCTATATTAGAGGGATAGCGATGTCCAAACACTCTAGTGTCTTAAAGACTACCAGAGCCACTCTGGCTGACCTTGAGCGGCAATTGCACGCTCTCGAACAAAGACTTCACTCCCACCCGGACGACTCCGTGGAGGAAGAAACGGAGCGTCTACTGAGGGAATACCATGAGGTGGCCGACAGAGAGGTACTGCACCTGGGCAAATATGCCACGGCGCGCACTTACGGAGAGGGAGAGAGACCGGGCGCAGTCCTAGCTAACATTGTCAAAGGCCAGAGGAGAAAGGCACATATTCCTGATATAAAGAACGCAAGCGGGGATAGGGTGTCGGATGAGGCGGAGATGGCGGCGGTCTTTCGGGACTACTATGCGGAGCTCTATTCCTCCAAAAGCGGAGATCTGACTGACGAAAGATGTGATTATTTAGAACATATACAGCTCCCATTTCTCCCTCACTCAGACAGGGAATTCCTGATGTGCCCCATCCAGCTGGACGAAATTAGAGAAGCACTAGCCTCCATGAGATCGGGTAGTGCGCCAGGCATGGATGGCCTCTCTGTCGATTTCTACAAAGCGTTCCAGGAACAGCTACTGCCGCACATCCACGCCCTCCTAGACGACATAGGGGTTCAGGGTACCATGACTAGCTCCATGAGGGAGGCAATGATAGTTACCATTCATAAGCCGGGTAAGCCACATGTCGACTGTAGCTCATATCGCCCGATCTCGCTGCTAAACGTTGACACCAAACTATACGCGAAAGTACTTGCGAACAGACTGGCACTCCTAGCCCCGGATTTAGTAGCCCCTGAACAGGTGGGATTCATTCCATCCAGAAATTTGACTTATAATATCAGAACTGTCTTGGGAGCCATCCAACACGTGAAGCAGGACACGCCAGCGGTAGCGCTTTTTTTAGACATGGAGAAGGCGTTGTACTCCGTAGAGTGGCCATTCCTTCTACAGGTATTACGGAGAATGGGCCTGGGCGAACCCTTTATCCAAATGATTGGCGCGCTCTATGATGGCCCGGCGGCTAGGGTCCGGATAGGCAATGCGGTATCCCCCCCTTGTTCATAGGGAGAGGCACCCGCCAGGGATGCCCTCTGTCCCCTTTACTATACGCGCTAGCTGCAGAACCCCTCGCCTGTGCCCTAGGAGAGTATCATAGTCACAAGGGAGTTAGGTTTCCCACATACAAGCTGGTCGTATCTATGTACGCGGACGACACCTTGCTATACGCCCACAATCCGGCTGTCTCACTACCCCCACTCTTGAGAGAGGTGGTCCGATTCGGCGCGCTATCGGGGCTCAGGGTTAACTGGGCGAAATCTGTGGTGCTACCCCTGACTCTTGTGACGACTCGGGTGGAGACGGAGTTCCACGTACAATGGACGGAGGAACCGATTAGATATCTGGGGATCCAGATACATACGGACCCGGACCTGCTCCTGGGTCAGAACTATGGACGTGCGGTCAGTAGGCTCGAGGACGAGATAGAAATATGGTGTAAACTGCCTCTAACGCTGATGGGCCACATAGCCCTGATGAAGATGGTAGTGCTACCACGGTTTCTATTCCTGTTCAACGCTCTACCGATAGTGCTCGCTAAATCCTTCTTCCATCGTCTAACTAGTCTGCTGATCAAATTGGCGTGGGCAGGCAAACAGCCGCGAGTCAAATGGACTACGCTCACCCTCCCATACAAATTGGGGGGGCTGGCGGCGCCGGATCTGGAATTGTACTACAGGGCTGCCCAGGCATCTCATCTACATACCTGGACACATGGCAATCCGCTAATCCCGCATGTCCGACTCGAACGATTATTCGCGCACCCTATACCGCTCCCGGCCATGTTCTGCCAACCGCAGGATCGCTGGACGGGGATTTTGGATTCCATATCTTCCACCAATCACGCGTGGCACTCACTCCTGTTTCGCCAGGGAGGAGCATTGATATATTCACTGGAGAGCCGATTGAGTGGATGCGCTGGCTCCCTCCCATGGCGGACAAAGCGACCACACGGGAACTTGCTAAATTGGGATTGAACAAGGCGGGAGACCTCTTCCTCGATGGCACGGCTAAAACCTGGGACCAGGCGCGGGGGAACGGAGTTGACCCTCCGCCACTCCAGAGGTTCCACTTCCACAGAACTCGGAGAGCCCTCGCCGAACTCCTGGGTCCGGATATGTCGGAGCCTCCGGACATGCCGGAACTAACTTATGTGTTCACACATAAGGACTCCAAGAAACTTTTGTCGAACCTTTATGGGATAGCGAGATCCCAGGGGGGAACACCAACTCATGAAAGATCGTTTGGAGTGGTGGAGGGACCTAGGCACCTCGCTAGATGACTCGACGTGGAGCTACTGCTGCGAAAGCACTTAGCGTATCTCTCTAAATGGAAAACACTGACTCATACACTTTAATTTCCTTCAAAGAGTGTACTACACCCCAGCACGGCTTCATAGATACGGGCTGCGCCCGGAGGCGCACTGTGAGCGTTGCAGAGCGGCGGACGCTGACTTCTTGCATTTGGCGTGGGGTTGTCCGGGGATACATAGATTTTGGCTGGACATTTTTTCCGAAATGAGCAGGATTCTGGAAGTCGACTTGGACATGGACCCGGGGCTGGCACTAATAGGCAACTCAAAAAGACTCCCGGGGGCGATACGCAGTCTCACGGACATGGGGATGCTGTTGGCGAGAAGAGTGGTAGCTCAGTGCTGGATGCGGGGCCCTTTTCCTACCAAGGCTAGATGGGCGTGAGACATGCTATACTGCTCCACACAGACAGAGGCATACAGTGAGCTGTTGCCCCCGAAATCCCGCCCGAAGAACTTCTGGGTCCTTTATAGGACTTACTTGCAGGGTCGGCAGACAGAGAGCGAGGACACCACAGACAGCACCCCCTCGGGGGCAGCCGTAGATCCCAAACACGAGCTAGACTAGGATACTGACACCAGGAGGGGAGGATAACGGGGGAGTATGAGGCACAAGGGGGGAGGACAGGGGGAGTAGGGGTTCCATGGGGGGGATATTTACGGGGTAGACCGCACACTGTCCGATTTCTTCACTAGCAGGGGTATAACCCGCGTGGTCCAAGATTAAATCCCCCCCATTCGAGGCCCCTTTGCCATCAATGGGTTGGTCACGTTTGGAGGCAGGAACGGGGAACGAACACAGACATTGCAGAGCTGGCTACGCTAGAAGGTGTGAGGTACTTGGGTAAAGGCTATAGGCAAGATTAGTGGGGGGGGGATTGTTTTGAGGGGGTTCAGGGGTTGGTGTGAAGGGCGAAAATTGAAAAACGCACAGAAAGACGGGCAGTCGCCCACTTGTAAGATCTGTACTGCATTATGGAATTCAGACGCACCTATGCGCCGCCGGACCCCCGGGTTGTCGGCCCTGAGGCTGTGTACGACCTGTAAAGAGCTTAAGGTCACTGACTGTGTCGCGGCCGGCCCTGGAGGGGTTGTGGGCCAGAAGCTCTGTAAATTGTATTTCCTTACTCTGTGCAATAAAAAAAAATAGATGACAAGACTCTTGAGGCAAAATCAATGATTTCTTTTTGTACCTTGGCATCCCTTTGTGGCAACTATCCCCCCAGCCCTTTGTTACTTGCATCAACAGTAACAACATTCTCAAGATCCGGATCAACATTTTTGAGGGCTGGAGCAATAGCAGTAACACTTTTAATTGCCTCAAATTCTCGTTGGCACACTGGAGTCCAACAAAATTTACACTTGTTTTTTAATAATTGCATCTCATTGTAAATTCTGCTGGAAAACCCTTTTACAAACTTGGCATAAAACTGCATTAGAGACTTTAAATGATCTTAATCCCTTTTTGCTAGAAAGTGCTTGTGTTTTACTAATGGCCTCAATTAATTCTGGATTGGGGGAGATTCACTTCTCACTCAAAACATGGCTAGATATAAACCGGAACTCTACGCGACTTTGCATTTCGAAAATTAAACAGTAAGTTTCCTGTCATTAAGAATCTCTAACACACTATTCAAGGTCATGTTTAGATTTTTCATATACCAAAATGTCATCTTGGAAGCATTTCACATTTTCACCTTGCCTAGAAGTTGATGCACGAATCTCTGAAAAACGGCAGCAACAGAGGCCAACCCAAAGAGCACTCTTTTCTACTAAAAACATCCCATGGCATGATGAATGCAGGGTATTATATACTGTCCTTTTGTATGGAAATTTGATGGTATGCTGCAGATAGAGTCAAAGATGTAAACCAACCTCACCATCCACAAGGCAAGCATCGCAGAGATTGTAGGCAATGGAAATTTGTCTATTACAATAATGATGTTGAGATAGCATAAGTCGATGCATAGCCTAATCTTCCAATTGCTGCTTCTGGCGATCACAACCAGAGACTACCATTCCCGTGCCTCTATTTCATTTATGATACCCTTATTTAATAATTTGTCAAGTTCTTTCTCTACTTCATCTCTTAACAATACAGGAATATTCCTTGCTGTGTTTAATTTCAGATTGTGACATCTCTTTAAGAGCATTGCAATGTTCAAAATTAATTTGATTCCCAATTTGTCTGGAAAACACGTTTTTAAATTTCTTCAACAAAGCCTTGCCTATTTCTCATCCATCATCTACCACCATTACAGGTTCCGAAAAATTGGGATTTAACATAATTCCATGGTTGCCCTGATCATGCCATCCCAATACAGATGGTCCTCTCCTAGCAATATACAATTTCCCTTGACTTTCCCTATTCTTAAATCTGAAGAGCAATGACCTGTACCCTAACATCTCAATCCTTTTACCAGAAAAGCCTTCCAGTCTAACATTTTGGAAGTAGTTGCTCTCCAACGTGGTTCACAAATTTGGTTTTCCATACAAATAAGGAGAACCCGAATCAGCGTACATATGGATTTCCACCCCTCCAATTCTCACTAAGCAAATGTGTTTCTTTCACAATTTATCATCATCTTTCCCATTCAATACCAATAAATCTTTTGTGCTAAACACTCTATTGACACTCTCTTCTACTTCTGAGTCCTCCCTTTGCCCTACACACAAACTTTAGTATAATGACTTATTTTGTCATGGCATAACCTTTAGCCGGGCTCGCGTTTTGCACATCAAAGGTCAATTTTGTGAAAGTCAAAAACCTGTCTCCAAATCATAATGTATCTCATAAGCACTGCTCAAGTGACATCTAGCAACTCACCAGAAACCTGCTGGTGGTTGTGTGTAGCTGGGGAGAAGCCAAGACACTTTCCGCTGGGGAGGAGTACAACTCCCGACTCCCTCTGGTGCCTCGCGCACTCAAAATCGCACCATGTTCATGCGGCATGGGGCGCGCACAGGGACCCGCCCGGGACAAGCCTGGGCCAAAGTCAGGCCCATCCATGCCCGTTGGAGCCTGCTACAGGCTGGCCTCGGCCCCCCTTCTAAGCCGAGTTGAATGCAGTCAGGTGCAATCCTGGGACGAAAACTCTGAAAGACCAGCTATACTCCCGAGACAGCAGACATTAACATAATGGGTAATCATAAAGCTGCAGCGTAATTTACAGGGGGAGATATTAAACACCCTAGACTGCTTCCTGGCTAGAGCTGCAAACGTTCTATCCATGGAAATGGAAGTCACATCTTTTCCTGGAAGAAGAAAGGAGAAATGGACCCCTGTTGCAATCCCTGTCATCTGCACAACCGATAGAACCTGAGGGTGTTGAGTCATGTGCAACCCCCAATCCCAGTGTGTCTGTGCCTGCATCACTCAATTCACTACCCCAATCTGACTCTCCAGCATCTAATGACACTGCAGTTGAACCGGTTGTCAAAAGAAAGAAGACTGGAGGGAAAAAGATACCAAAGTTCCTGAGGGCATCAAGAGTGAATAAAACTGTTCAAGAACCTATGCTTGCAGTGCCTTCACACCTGGGAAAACACTCCAGGGAGGGTCTTAGTGGGGATGTTTTTTGCAAAACTGGAGAAAGTGGTCCATAGTTTGTTTGAACCACTGAATAACAGAATGGGGGTAATTGAGGAGAAACTAGACTTTCTTATCAAAGGGTGCCTTATTGGATGGGATTTGCTGAGGGTGGGCCAGCTTCCTATATCTGAACAGATTCCAGGGACACTGATGATTGTGGATAGGGGAAACAAGAAGGAGTCAAACAGAAGAAATCACATCAACCTCTTAGGCACCCGATGCCATTAAACACCTCCAATCATACCCCCATACCACCTATTACTACGCTGGTGCACGAAAATAGTAGCATTCTGGGTAACACTAGTACTACCTCCAACGAAGCACAGGGAGTGCAGAGTACACAGTGAACACAGGGTAACCCACAAACAATAGGCCCAAGAGAGAGACAGGTGGCAGAAACCACACAGAGCCTAGAGCCCTCGATAGCTGGTATAAAGCATTCTCACATTTTAGATCTCCCCCCAGCAGCTCTCCCATATGTCTTGGTTTTAGTTAGTGTACCCTCATTGGCCATGGGCCAGAGGGAATCCAAGTACCAATTAATGGCAATTGTCCTCCACTGGTTCAGTACCCATGCTAAGGGTTTTGGCCCAAGGGGCATCAGATTGGATGCGCACATCATTATGGCATCAAGGGTAGGATGGGTGGGCCCCTCGGCTGAAGCAACAAAGGGTGATTGTGTGGTTGTCAATTTTAACAATCCGTTTGTGGTAAGAGATTTGCTGGGGGCTTTTACAACTTCTCCCTTGTTTAACACACAGATTACTGTCTTTCCATTAGAAAAATTCTACAAACCCTCTACACGATTGCACCAGCAACCTTATATTCTAAGAGACCCAATCCTATCATTATGCCCACCCATGCCTGTGATACATGACCTTACAAGCCATCATAGAGAGGGGGCAATGTATGAGTTATCGAATCGCTACAGCCCCTTGGTTGAATTAGAGTCTTGTGATTGGCTACTCAATGGGCGCGAAATTGGTGCTACAGGTAGCAATCAATCAATCAATCGATTTATAAAGCGCGCTACTCACCAGTGAGGGTCTCAAGGCGCTGAGGGGAGGGGGGAGGGGGGTGCCGCTACAGCTCGAATAGCCAGTTCTTGAGGTGTTTCCTGAAGGTGAGATGGTCCTGGGTCAGTCCTAGGTGTGCGGGGAGGGAGTTCCATGTCTTGGCTGCCAGGTAGGAGAACGATCTTCCTTCGGTGGTGGTTCTGCGAATCCGAGGGATGGTGGCGAGGGTGAGGCTGGTGGAGCGGAGCTGGCGGGTGGGACTGTAGAAGGTGAGGCGGTTGTTGAGGTATTCGGGGCCTGTGTTGTGGAGCGCTTTGTGTGCTTGGGTGAGCAGCCTGAACGTGATCCTCTTGCTGACGGGGAGCCAGTGCAGGTTTCTCAGGTGGGTAGATATGTGGCGGTGGCGAGGGATGCCGAGGATAAGTCTAGCGCAAAGGGGATAGCAATAACCCAGAAACTAATGGCGCGTATGAGCCAAGCACAATTCCCTAAGGCGGTGGTATTGGTAATGTAACCTGTGTCCATGAGCAGCTTAGCAATTTCAGTGCACTGCCCTCTGTGGGTTGGAAGAGCCATCATAAGCGAGTGGTGCAGATAGCCACATGGAATTGTGCGGGTATTGCTACTAAGCAGTCCTTACTGGAAGGAACATTGGCATGGCAGGCCAGAGATATTATACATTTCTAGGAGACATTGGCCATGGACCCAACATCCATTAATGGCCATCGATCTTATCAATCCACCGCAGTTTCTTCCACACCTGGTAGAGCTAAAGGGGGCTTGCTCACTTTAATTTCCAACACCTTAAATATTAAGATCCTAAATTTTGAACACTCTTCCCCCAATTTTCATTTTTTATCCTTTAGAGGAGAAAGTGCGCAAATATGGTTAATGATTAATTATTATAATAATAATTTCGGTGGGAGTATGGCCTCAACTGTAGATTTGCTGGAGAGGGATTTGTTAAAACTCATAAGGGTATTACCATCAAAGGAACTTAACATTCTGTAGATAGGGGACTTTAATGCCCAACCTTGCTTCCACTCATCGGAGCCTGCTTTCCAAGTAGTAGACACTGAGGGGGACCCAGTGGTGCACATTATGCACAATGACCATGGGAATACTCAAAATAGGCTGCTAATGTCCTGGAACCTAGAAGTCAGTAATAAAATAGACACAGTGGTAGGCGGAAATGAAAACTTTTTTCCAAGGTAATTAAGAGTCGAAATTGACTTTATAGTTGTCTCCGCCCATTCTCATGGAAACATTCTCCATGCTGATACCATGCATTTCAACTTTAGCGACAAAGCAATACTGTTCTTTGAAATATCTGGAGTCTGAGTTTATCTTCGGCGGACAGAAGAGGTAACAAAACCAATTCTAGCAAGACAGAATGGGTATCAGCTGAAATGTGACAATATAGACAAGAAGAGAACTATTCACCAGGTTGTAGCCAACAAGTTGGATGTGTTTATGAATTGTTTAGATCTCAACGCAGTATCAGACACCCTGATCCCAAATTCCCTAGAATTACTTGAGGAAACTAAACTGTCCCTGCATCGGCCCAACTCCAGTAAGGAGAGGCGGAAAACTGGTTCGTTTGATGAGGCCTGTAACCAGGCTTTAGAAGATCTACGCAGGGCTCTCAAAGCATCTTCCAGAGATCAGCACCTGATTAACGATTTATGTAAGATCTATAAAAAACTAGGAAAGACAGGGAAGTAGAGATTATCAAGGTAGCCTGAGAAGAAAAGCTGACCAAGGCAGCATCTTCCAACAATAGCAGGGAATTGTGGAAAGTTGTAAATGCTCCTTACCTTGAGAATAACACAGACAAAACCTTGGATAATAACATAAATGAAGACACATGGGCCGTGCATTTTGAAGGCATTTTTGGCAGTAAGATTGTCTCGAGTGGCGGCTCGCTTGACCTTATAGAACTTCAAGCAACCCTTTACTTTTTTAATTTTGATGAGGTGAAAATTGCACTGGCCAAGTGTAGTCATGCTGAAGCTCCAGGCCCAGAGGAGGTCCATATTGATTTCTTTCTAGAACACCAAGAGTTGTGGGCCCCATTGATAAATACTATATTTAATGATATTTCTAAGAAGGGACGGCTCTCATCTTGGAAATCAAGTATTATTGTCCCCAAACATACAAAGGGTGACAAGTCTAACCCTCAAAATTATCGCCCAATTTCCCTTCTGGGCTGTAATGGTAAATTGTTGGGTTGTGCCCTATTAAATAGGTTAGAGGACTGGGCGAGAGAAAAAAATATTTTCAGTAGGGTAAAGGCACTATTGATCAATGCCTGAACCTAAGCTTGACATCGCCAAGTATACCGTAGCAAAGGGAGGGCACACTTACATGGCTTTTATGGACTTAAAGACAGCTTTTGACTGTGTAAGCCATGTGAAGTTATGGTCCATAATGTTTGAGATGGGCATTGATCCCCAGTTAATCAATCTAATTCGTAAAATGTACTCACAGGCAACGGCATGTGTCCATTATGGAAGGGATGGTGAATGCACTAGACCCTTTAAAATCCAGAGAGGAGTTAGACAAGGCTGTATCCTTGCCCCATTTTTGTTTTTGTTATACACAAATTAGTAGAAGCCGCCCTAACAGGATCTGCGGTAGATGTTCCATCCTACCCTCCAGTACTACTTCCGATCCTGGCCAATGCAGATGATGCAGTCCTAATAGGCAAGATAGGAGTAGCACTTCAACGCCTATTTAACGCCTATATGGGTTACATGTCATCCCTGGACTTTAAGGGAGAGGATGTAGCCTTGCGGTTAGAGATGTCGACCTCGAAGCTGGGGAACCGGGTTTGAGTCTTGGTAACGACGCCCAACATCTTGTGATTCTGGGCAAATCACGTAATCTTCTTGTGCCTAACAAAAATGAATGTGTCTGTAACGAAACTGGTGCTCATGTAAAGCGCTCTGATACCCAATGTCTTTTGTCTAGTTTGAGCTATGTAAAATTCTTTAAAAAAAAGGTTAATGAGTCCAAATCATTTGTCATGGTGTCAGGAGCGCTCCCTCCCAAGGATTCCATCTTTTCACATTGGACTAGGAAACTAGTAGTAGAGGAGACTTCCTCCTACTTGCGAGTTTTATTTGAAAGTAAACAAACTTAGTTGCACATGGTGGGTTGAAGGGCACTAACAATGGAAAGAACTTTGGTTGCAGTATCGAGTTTCATTAAGAAACTTGGAACCAAACCTATAGCGAGGATAAAAAAGATTTATAATGCAAACGATTTCAACCGCAACTTATAGGGTAGGGCTTTGGGGAATGGCTCCAGTAGATTCCTCTAGTAGATAGATGACGGCTTTTTAAAGAGGATCACCTCTCTTCCTGTCTCGTTTTCTAATTATGTCTGCCACCTGGAATTGGGTTTACCTTATATAATGGACACAGTGAGACTTGCCCTGATCATGCTGTGACACTCAGGAAAAGAAAAACAGTGGATCTTAACCAGGCTATAACACAAGATTGTTTATTATTAGACAAGGCACATAAAATTGCTTGGTTACAATATGTCAAATCAACGTTGCAGTCGCTAGGCGTACCAGAACTGTTTACAAACTTGAGTTCCTGTACCAAATTCCCTAAAAAGAAACTTAAAACATTATATCTAGCTAAGGCAGCTAATGTCAGGGAAGAAATTCATCATGCTAAATCATCAGTGAAATTGTACTATCACAACCTCCCCTTAACGGAGGGTAAATATTCGCATTTGGAGGTTGTAAGAAATGTACAGCATAGGTTTGTCCCTCTAAGATTTCGTACCAATTTAATCCCTCTGATGTTTAGCTTTCCAGCATAAAAGCACTGCCTAAATGAGCTGATTCCACGTCCATGTGACAATTTATCAGTGCAATGTGAACTTTATCTTCTTTTCTTTTGTAACGTTTATAAAAAACAGAGAGCTAGATATCTTTTACCACTTTTGAGGCAGCAATCTTAATCAATGTCGTATTGCCTTGCTATTCTTGAAGAAGTTCCATTACCCTTATGTCTGTCTCTGCGTAGCCTTTTTTTTTTACCTGTTTGTGTATGAGACGTCTTCTATAGGGGATACATGTGCAAAACTAAGCCATTTACTTACATGAGCTTGCAATGGTAATGTGGGAAAGTTCATGTGATTTAGACTCACCATGACAAAATATATGCACTAGCCATCCTATCCTGCAATGTAGACATATCACTTTTTTTATCAATTTTTATCTATTTGTTACTTAATTATTAGTTGGGTAGAGGAATTTTGTAGCATGATTGACTATTGCGTTTACAGTATATAGCACCAACATCAAATTTTAAATTTCTGTGTATTGTATAAATTGAAGGGCACGGTGCAAGGGCTGTTGTGGGTCTTCTAAATTGCTGATTTTTATTCAATCTCTTTTTAAAGAATGTTTACTTATTATTTAATGTGTACACTTGGATTGGACTTGGATTGGACTGATTTTTTCATAATCGTCACATTTCACTTAGAGTGCATGGCACGATTTACTGTACGCCAAATGCTACTTGCTGTTACAGCGATAACACTTTGAAACTTCTTTTCTTTTGTTTCGCAGATAGTTGCAATTTTTCCCAAAACCGATTTTTTCCCCTATCACTGTTTTTTTCAGACATACTATTTCTTTCTTTACCCTTCATTTTGTTTACTACCTCATCCTGTCTATCCCAATTTCACCCTTGACTTCCTTGATACTAGGGCTAGACATCTCTGCTTTCCTTACAATGGCCAAATTGTCCTGCAATTCTGCACACCGTTAATCCATAGCCATTCTCGGATTGCAGTGTCTTTAGGATGCATTACAACTTGATCACAAATTATTTACTCTTGTAGACCTTGAAATTTACATTCAAGTGAAAACTTGTGCAAAGCTGCCACATAATCATCCACACTCTCATTCACACCTTGCTTCCTTTTGAAGAATTTGTTTCTGATAATGCAGATACACACATTAAGTGCAAAATACTTATCAAATGCAGCCATGGCTGTATCAAAGACATTGATATCATCAACACCCAAAGTATTTGGAAAATGCTCATATACTTTCAAACCCATTGGTAAGAATATACGTTTTTTTCTGGTTTCATTTTCCAATCAAGATTAATAGTGTCTAGGTAATTTTGGATATAAGACTTCCAGTCAAGTCATTTTATACACAGTTCCCCCCAGCAGGCCAAAATGCTTGGGTAGGGGTCAACAAATAATTCTGGGTACTCATTGTTATGCCTACACTCACCACCCAACAGTGAAAACTACTCAACAGAGCAGCCTACAGGGCAGATTAAAATAAAGGTAATTTATTTATTCTACTATTAGAATATAGCATACTCTAATAATTACTGACAGCTGTGCATATCAGTGAATCAAGAAGTAGCATTATGTGCAATTGTAAAGTATTTTAAGAGTCTTAATAACCAGCTTTGTGCATCAACGATTCCTCACCAGAAAGGCAGACAAGCTCCTACACAGTATTCCAATACAGGCGGTGCGCATCAGCAAACTTGACCAAAGTCGCTTCTACTCTTGCTTTCAGCTTTCCAATATAGGCTGTGCGCATCAGTGAACTTTACCAAAGTCGCTGACACTCTACAGCTCAGCTTTCCAATATAGGCTGAGCGCATCAGTAAAGTTCAGAATACTCGCTGCATGCTTTAATGCACGTAAAAGAAATGCTTCCTGGAAAGCTGTGTGTGTCAGTGATCTCAGTTCTTTCTTTAGCTTTATTCGATTTTAGTTTAAAATCATAAAAGCATACATTTAAAAACACTCATGACAAGAGTTACATACAAAAAGCACAAAAAAGGCAAAAAGATAAAACATTTGTCCATGTTGCATGAATAAGTTCCTTTTTTTCATAGTAGAATTCATGATTTTCCATACCCATGGCCAATGTACATTGTTACGGGGTGATTGAAGGCGGAAGGGCCATGGCCACACCGTGCACAGGTATTTCTGCCCTTCGGTTAAACTGAATTCCAGTGACACGGGGGTTTTTAGAAGATAGGACTAAAGGGCGCACTGCCTGGGGTAATACGTTACAAAAGTGTGTAAGATGCAAAGAAGTAGTTCATGTAGTGCGTAAAGAGCAGACGGCAAACACCCTTAACCGTCCAAACAAGTCAAAAGACAAAACATAAGTACATAGCAAGGCTCTCGCAACTACATTCATGTATGTTCCAACAAGGTACAATGACCAAAGTCTAAAGGAAGCGCAGAAGCAGGTTCTTTGATGTAGGTCCTCTTGTCACAGCAAGATGTTTATTTTCTCCAGACTTGAAATAATACAAACGCCGACACGTGTTTCGTCGTGTGCGGTTGAGTCACACGACTCATCAGGGCTTCCACTCCGATCCCAATATGTGGATGGAGTAAGTCTGGACCTCTGAAAGCTCTGTGTCGAGCAATGGTTTTACTGGGTGGTTATGCAACAGTAGATGCTGTGTGGCATAATATTTGGTTGCAGTATAAGGATAATAGTTGTCTTATTCTGCTGGTAATTTTCTATGTAGAAATAGCACTATGTCTGCTATTTGTTTTGTGTTAAAACGGAAAGCCGGGAGGGGATTCTTTATGGCGCCAGAACAAGGAAGGAAACGGGTGCGTGTCCTCCGCAGTAGTTTGCCACTGCAGGCAATCCCTCCTCTGTAGTTTCCCGGCGGTCGTCTCTCGTGTACGTGTGCGAGAGCCTTGCTATGTACTTCGGTTAAG
Organism: Lissotriton vulgaris; assembly: GCF_964263255.1. Lineage (NCBI taxonomy): Eukaryota > Metazoa > Chordata > Amphibia > Caudata > Salamandridae > Lissotriton > Lissotriton vulgaris. The sequence goes on from NC_141698.1 coordinate 470,394,531, forward strand.
CTGACTCTGCCCTTAGTTTTGGTTGAGGGGTATATACCATGCTAGGGTAAAAGTCGCGTAGGTCCCAGATGGATATAGGGCCAACACCTTCACGGGGGTACAAAGTTCGCAAGTAGGGAACGACTGAACTGCTTCTAAATTTGATTAGAACAAGGTCACCATCAATATCTTTTTGTAGGGGGCCTAGCCAGCCCACCCTTCTAACAGACATGATGGTACCGTCAAAACCTAGGGGCAGAGGCCTGTTTTTAGTTAACCATTACGTGACTTTGTTAAGTAAGTCTTGTTCCCGCTCAGTTTTTCCATGTTTGATTGCCGGGACTCCCGCAAGAACACACACAAAGGGTGCAGCCTCCGGGGGTAGCTGTATGTGCTCTACTCTTGAAGCAGTATATTGTAAAGGGCCCGGTTTGTGGTTAGCTTTAGGTGCATTGGGGGGTGGAAGGATAGGGACTAGGCGATGAGTTTGATTATTACTGTTTGTACCAGTTGGGTTGGAACAGATTGATGTTACAGATTTTTCAGTGCGAGTTTGGTTGGCCTTCATACATTTCTCTAATCCCAACTGTTAGGAATCGAGCTAGTCCTATCTTGATGACCATGCCTTAACATCACATGACAGCGGAAGGGTAGATAAAAGCTAGTCCTACCTTTGGTTCATTGCTCGATATTGCCAGTGTTTGGATTCCCTTCCTGGTTGTGGATTGCTGAGAATTGCAGAGCAGAGCCTTTCCTGCTGCCCGACGCCTTTTTTTTGCTGCCCTGCCCTTTCTCACGGGCTCGTGAGAAGGGCTTGTTAGGATTCCCGTTTTGTTTGGTTCCTTTCCCGTCATTTCCCTTGTTTAGTGAGTTAGTGGGTCCAGGGTGTTCCCCCCCATCCCCTTCCTTTGTTCCCTTTCTGACCCTGTATTTCATATTCTTTTTCCTGGGTGTTCGGGGGCTCCCGTTCACTTTAGCGTTGATGAACGAACGCTGATCTTTGCAAGGTTGTTGTTGTTTCCAGCGCGTCCTCGCTGGCTTACACTCGTCCTCGTTTTGTGCGGAAGTGACGTTTCGGGTCACTCCGCGATTGCTTTTTGCCGAATGCTGTGTTTGTTGAGCGTTACGAAAGGTTTCCCTGCTCCCTGTCCCTTCGGTCTTTATTCTTGTTTATCAAGGGTTTTTTTTAGGTGGTGGCTATAGCCATCGGACAACCTTTTTCCCCTCTGTTATATTTTTTGGTACACGGACATATTTTATACGGCTTCCTCCCTTTTTTCTGCTACAAGTATACGCGCAGATACAGGAGTACCACGTTTCTGTTTTTGTACTACTCCACACATTTACGAGGCAGAGCCTGCACTCTCCACTGGTAAGAGGGGTTTTGTCTGTTTGCTAAGGCATTGTCTTTTGGGGTTGGGATACACTATTGTACCAGTGATATATGAAGGGTTTTGTTTTCCCCCATTGTACCTAGGTGCAGAAGCGTAAAGACAGGAGGGAGCTGTGTCCTGTTACCTCAAGGGTGGAAGACTTGGTGTTTCCTCAACATTACCACCCTCTTTTCAGGTCCATTGGTGCACCCATAGAGCTTGTCCTGTGGGTGTCCATTGGGCAGGTAAAGGGGACTGGTGCATGCTACGTTCCCGCAGTGCTTGGGCTGGCCAGGAATCTAACAGAATATCGAGCCCACGTTAAAATAGCACTGCCCGGACTAGCATGGATGAGGACGGGAATCCCATGGGTGGGGGCACGGGGGGTCCCACAATGCAAGATATCATGGGAGCAGTACATACCCTACAGGCACAGGTACAGGAGTTGCAACAAGAGAATGTAGGACTGAAACAGGAGCTAGTGGCCGTAAGGGCCAGAGAACAGTCACAACATAGGGGAACGGGCCCAGTGATACAGCCAGCCACGTTCCAGTATACCGGAGGGGCGGGATCTAGCACTACAAGTGGCGGCGCTCCTATCGCTGTAACGGTTTCAGCCCCTGTGGCAGTGCCTTTAGCCCCCCCGGAGAGGTTTTCAGGAGAGAGTGATAAGTTCGGCACCTTTATGAATCAGTGTCAGCTGCACTTTATGTGTAGAACGAATGCTTTTCCCGACGATTCTGCAAAGATAGCATTTATACTGTCATATCTGGCTGGTAACGCGGCCCAATGGGCAATTCCATTGGTGGAAAACAATGACCGTGTGTTGTATAATTATCAGGCATTTAAGGACTTGATGCGTAGTCTTTTTGCCAAACATGCGTTCATGCAGGCCAGTGATGCGGAGCTGTTGAAGTTGCGGCAGGGCAGTCAGGACTTATTGTCTTACATAGCCAACTTTAATCGATTGGTGTCTGAGACACATTGGCCGACTGAGAAAAGGACGTCCCTGTTCTATCAGGGTCTTTGTGAAGAGTTGAAGGACATAGTGTCACAGGTGGTGGATCCGCCTGAGGATTGCGCGGCTTTCATCGACCTGGTGGTGAAATTGAATCACAGAGTAACGGAACGGCGAGGAGAACGTAGCCGGTTCCAGTCTTCACGAGGCGGTTATGTGAAAGCAGAGGTGAAGGCGGGAGGAGAGAGCAGAGTAGTCCCTGAGCCCATGGAGATAGGTGGAGTACGGGGCCCCCTGACTTCAGAGGAAAAGAAGAGACGGAGAGAAAAGAATTTAGAATTCTTTCGTTCAGCTAGGGCATTAACACCTCGTCAGATGAGATGGGTTTTATTCTTTAATGAGTACGACTTCATCATAACCTACAGGCCTGCAGCCCAACAGGTGAAATCCGATGCTCTTTCCCGAATACACGTGGATGTAAAGGAAGAAGGCTCCTTGAGTATGAGCAGGGCTATGATTGCTAAAGAAAGGATCATAGGGGCATTGGTAGTGGAAGAGTTCCCTGCTCTAGTGAAAGACCGATTGAGCCAATTAGACCTGGCTCCTTGGTTATCCATACCCCAGGTAACAATGAAAGATGGTCTGTTGTATAAGGAGGACAGGTTGTTTATTCCCCCAGTGTTGAGGGATGAGGTGTTGGAGTGGTGTCATTCCTCTGCCCTGGCAGCTCATCCAGGCATAAGAAAGGCCAAGGAATTGTGCATGAGGTGGTTTTGGTGGGAGTCCATGACTAAGGATATTCTGGGTTATGTGAGTGCTTGTCCGGTGTGTGCGACCAGCAAGCCCTCGCATTGTAAACCCTCGGGACTCTTACAGCCTTTGGTGGTTCCGCCTGGCCCATGGCATTCGTTAAGTATGGATTTTGTAACTGATCTGCCCTCTGTCGCGGGCCTCACCGCCATATTGGTGGTGGTGGATTTATTCACCAAGATGGCCCACTTTATACCATTTCCCAAAATTCCTATGGCAAAGGAGATGGCGGTGGTGTTTATGTCTTCGATCGTGCGCTTGCATGGGTTGCCGGAGGTGATCGTATCTGACAGGGGGGCGCAGTTCGTCTCACACTTTTGGACTGAGTTGTGTCAGGTGCTTAAAACCGAGATACGTCTATCCTCGGCTTACCACCCTCAATCTGACGGTCAGACTGAGCGCACTAACCAGACTATGGAACAATACTTAAGGTGTCTGATTGCATCCTTGTCCTGTGATTGGGTAACAGCTCTGCCCATTGCGGAGTTCGCCTATAACAACAGTGTGCATTCCGCCTTGGGCATGACACCCTTTTTCTGTTCCCTGGGGTACCATCCTAGGGCGATGGCTATACAGCCCACGGGTCGCGTGCCAGCCATCGATGACGTGTGTAGACAATTGGGAGACATATGGGCCTTGGCTAGAAAAGGCCTTTTAGATGCAAAGGAGGCTATGAAAGTACAGGCAGATAAACATTGAGTCCCTGCTCCTGCATACAAGATAGGGGATCTAGTATGGCTGTCTTCACGCAACTTGAGACTACAGGGATCCCGTAAGTTGCAGCCCGGATTTGTGGGTCCATATTCCATCCTCCAGGTTGTTAACCCCGTAGCAATGAAGCTTAGGTTACCACAGGAGTTTAGTGTACACCCCGTTTTTCATACATCACTGCTTAAACCCTATGTACCAACAGGCCAGGTGCTGCCACCCCCTCCTTCTGTCCTGGTTGATGGGCAGGAGGAATTTGAAGTTCAGGCTATCCTCGATTCAAAGCGAGTCAGGGGACGTCTTTTATACTTGGTAGACTGGAAAGGGTACACGAAGGATGACAGGACATGGGAGCCAGCTGGGGGGGTGCACGCCCCGCGGTTGGTTCGATTGTTCCATAGACTACACCCCTCCAAGCCCAGACCCGTGGGGAGGATTGTTGGGGGGGGGGAACTGTTAGGAATCGAGCTAGTCCTATCTTGATGACCATGCCTTAACATCACATGACTGCGGAAGGGTAGATAAAAGCTAGTCCTACCTTTGGTTCATTGCTCGATATTGCCAGTGTTTGAATTCCCTTCCTGGTTGTGGATTGCTGAGAATTGCAGAGCAGAGCCTTTCCTGCTGCCCGACGCCTTTTTTTTGCTGCCCTGCCCTTTCTCACGGGCTCGTGAGAAGGGCTTGTTAGGATTCCCGTTTTGTTTGGTTCCTTTCCCGTCATTTCCCTTGTTTAGCGAGTTAGTGGGTCCAGGGTGTTTCCCCCCCCATCCCCTTCCTTTGTTCCCTTTCTGACCCTGTATTTCATATTCTTTTTCCTGGGTGTTCGGGGGCTCCCGTTCACTTTAGCGTTGATGAACAAACGCTGATTTTTGCGAGGTTGTTGTTGTTTCCAGCGCGTCCTCGCTGGCTTACACTCGTCCTCGTTTTGTGCGGAAGTGACGTTTCGGGTCACTCCGCGATTGCTTTTTGCCGAACGCTGTGTTTGTTGAGCGTTACGAAGGGTTTCCCTGCTCCCTGTCCCTTCGGTCTTTATTATTGTTTATCAAGGGTTTTTTTTTAGGTGGTGGCTATAGCCATCGGACAACCTTTTTCCCCTCTGTTATATTTTTTGGTACACGGACATATTTTATACGGCTTCCTCCCTTTTTTCTGCTACAAGTATACGCGCAGATACAGGAGTATCACGTTTCTGTTTTTGTACTACTCCACACATTTACGAGGCAGAGCCTGCACTCTCCACTGGTAAGAGGGGTTTTGTCTGTTTGTTAAGGCATGGTCATTTGGGGTTGGGATACACTATTGTACCAGTGATATATGAAGGGTTAAGTTTTCCCCCATTGTACCTAGGTGCAGAAGCGTAAAGACAGGAGGGAGCTGTGTCCTGTTACCTCAAGGGTGGAAGACTTGGTGTCTCCTCAACATTACCACCCTCTTTTCAGGCCCATTGGTGCACCCATAGAGCTTGTCCTGTGGGTGTCCATTGGGCAGGTAAAGGGGACTGGGACATGCTACGTTCCCGCAGTGCTTGGGCTGGCCAGGAATCTAACACCAACAGCCTATCCTCTAGGGTGGTAATTTTGACAATCAGTGGAGAAATGAGTGAGCGAACCATTTGTTCAATCTGGGGCAGAAAGTTCGAATTGAAGGAGGTTACCAATTGGTCTATTTTTTCTTCCAGTTTTAGAAGGGGATTAGTTGCAGTCAGTGGAGAGCTAAAACACATTTTTTGTTGTTTTGGTTTATTCCCTGTGGGCTTGACCCCATCCCACTTCCTTTTGTAGGTGAGGACTGGGGAAAAACTGTGTTTGGTGTATTGACATTTTTGGGTTGGGGAAGTTGTACCAGGGGGCTGGCGATTGGGGTTGACATACTGGTTCGTTTAGCGAGGCAAGGGGAGGAACTTTTGATTTCATTTCTGGCTTCCACAGTGGCATACCTTGTTTTGCAGAGGGAATTTAGCTCGTCCAGCAGCGAGAGGTGTTGCACTATACCATTCGTTGGGTCGGGCGGTTGGTTGGTGGATATGCTAGACTTGGGAAGTTCATTCGTAATGGCGGTGGACGGAGATGGCCTACATAGCACTTGTGACCCTGAGTGCAAGCCTCTCTGGCTAATAGGCTTATTGGTCACCCCTTTGTGAGTCATCATGGCGTGTGCAAGTGCAAATATTAGGCTATAACAAGGCCTCAAGGAAGTCTGGGGGTATTAGAGAATTTTCAACTAAAGTCCAGTTTGTAGTCCCTTACCAGAATGTCAGGAAGGTCAAAAAGTTGTTACCTTAGCAGTGTGATGGAAACAAGGAGGGTGGCCCCATCCCGTCCTCCTTGGCCCGGCGCGTCCCACTTGCGTCCTCGCGGGACGAGGGAGCAGGCGAGTCTTTATGCACCTCCTGGCGCCTGGGAAATGCGCGTTGTGCCCCTGAGGCTCCTGGGGCTTGTGGTCTGGAGCGCTGGACTGGCGGAGCGAAGCCCGGCCGGTCTGTAAAGCCGGGGGGCGGAGCTAAGCCCGGCCGCGGGGAAGGAAAACCGCAAAGTCACTTTCATACACTTTGATCTCTCAAAGCGAGCACAGCACACCAAAGTGGGATGGAAACAAATTGCGACGAAGCACGGCAACAACAATTGTAGTTAATAGGAGACATGAAGAGCAACGCATGCACTTTGTCATCACAGGGGATACTGTCGCTAGGAGACAGAAGCTTGCACCGTCTCAGTAATGCCCATTGCATTCACGATCCTAATTACCTGGCCACGTCACCAAAAGATTGACAAAGAAGAAGGTTTTTGAAGCTAGAACGCACCGGATTTAAATAAAACCAAGGGCGGTATGGCAGCGCAAACTGCTCACTGCTTGCCTCCAATGGCCAAAACAAGGAAATATTCAATATCATGGAGAACACGCTTAGAAACACAAGGCTGGATAATTGCCTCCGAAGGTTTCTAACAGAGACACAAGGCTGGATAATTGCCTCTGAAGGTTTCTAACAGAGACACAAGTCTGAATAATTGCCTCTGAAGGTTTCTAACAGAGACACAAGGCTGGATAATTGCCTCCAAAGGTTCCTAACGGAGACCACTCTTCAGAAACACGAGGCTGGATAAATGCATCTGAAGGTTCCTAACGAAGACACCTCTTCTGAAACACGAGGCTGGATAATTGCCTCCAAAGGTGTCTAACAGAGACCACGCTTCAGGAACACAAGGCTGGATAATTGCCTCCGAAGGTTTCTAAGAGAGACCACTCTTAAGAAACACGAGGCTGGATAATTGCCTCCGAAGGTTTCTAACAGAGACATAAGTCTGGATAATTGCCACAGAAGGTTTCTAACAGAGACACAAGTCTGAATAATTGCCTCCGAAGGTTTCTAACAGAGACACAAGGCTGGATAATTGCCTCCGAAGGTTCCTAACAGAGACCACTCTTCAGAAACACGAGGCTGGATAATTGGCTCCAAAGGTTTCTAACGGAGACCACTCTTCAGAAACAAGAGGCTGGATAATTGCCTCCAAAGGTTTCTAATAGAGACACAAGTCTGGATAATTGCCTCTGAAGGTTTCTAACAGAGACCCAAGGCTGGTTAATTGCCTCTGAAGGTTCCTAACAGAGACCACTCTTCAGAAACATGAGGCTGGATAATTGCCTTAGAGGGTTCCTAACGGAGACCACTCTTCAGAAACACGAGGCTGGATAATTGCCTCCGAAGGTTCCTAACAGAGACCACTCTTCAGAAACACAAGGCTGTTTAATTGCCTCCGTAGGTTCCTAACGGAGACCACTCTTCTGAGACACAAGGCTGAATAATTGCCTCCAAAGGTTTCTAACAGAGACACAAGGCTAGATAACTGCCTCCAAAGGTTTCTAACAGAGACACAAGTCTGAATAATTGCCTCCGAAGGTTTATAACAGAGACACAAAGCTGGATAATTGCCTCCCAAGGTTCCTAACAGAGACCACTCTTCAGAAACACGAGGCTGGATGGATAATTGCCTCCGAAGGTTCCTAACGGAGACCACTCATCAGACACACAAGGCTGGATAATTGCCTACGAAGGTTTCTAACAGAGACCACTCTCCTGAAACACGGGGCAGGATAATTGCCTCCGAAGGATCTAATGCAGACCACACTTCAGAAACACGAGGCTGGATAATTGCTTCCGAAGGTTTCTAACAGAGACCACTCTTCAGAAACACGAGGCTGGATAATTGCCTCCGCGGTTTCTAACAGAGACACAAGTCTGGATAATTGCCTCTGAAGGTTTCTAACAGAGACACGAGGCTGGATAATTGCCTCTGAAGGTTCCTAACAGAGACCACTCTTGAGAAACACAAGGCTGGATAATTGGCTCTGAAGGTTTCTAACGGAGACCACTCTTCAGAAACACGTGGCTGGATAATTGCCTCTGAAGGTTTCTAACAGAGACACAAGTCTGGATAATTGCCTCTGAAGGTTTCTAACAGAGACACAAGGCTGGATAATTGCCTCTGAAGGTTCCTAACAGAGACCACTCTTCAGAAACACAAGGCTGGATAATTGCCTCCAAAGGTTCCTAACGGAGACCACTCTTCAGAAACACGAGGATGGATAATTGTCTCTGAAGGTTTCTAACAAAGACACAAGTCTGGATAATTGCCTCTGAAGGTTTCTAACAGAGCCCACTCTTCAGAAACATGACGCTGCATGAGGCTGGATAATTGCCTCCGAAGGATTCTAATGGAGACCCCTCAACAGAAACACAAGGCTGGATAATTGCCTCTGAAGGTTCCTAACAGAGACCACTCTTCAGAAACACGAGGCTGGATAATTGCCTTCGAAGGTTTCTAACAAAGACACCAGTCTGGATAATTGCCTCTGAAGGTTTCTAACAGAGACAAAAGTCTGGATAATTGCCTCTGAAGGTTTTTAACCCCTTCGCTGCTCATGACGAGCTCAGCTCGTCATGAGGCACAGTTGAGCTGTGCTCATGACGAGCTCAGCTTGTCATGAACAATGAGATATTCCATTATTCAGCACAGGAGGAAAATGCCTCTAGCAGCCAAGGTGCTAACAGAGACCCAAGGCTGGAGAATTACCTCCGAAGGTTCCTAACGGAGACCACTCTTCTGAAACACGAGGCTGGATATTTGCCTCCGAAGGTTTCTAACAGAGACCACGTTTCAGAAACACAAGGCTGGATAATTGCCTCCGAAGGTTTTTAACAGAGACCACTCTTAAGAAACATGAGGCTGGATAATTGCCTCCGAAGGTTTCTAACAGAGACACAAGTCTGGATAATTGCCTCTGAAGGTTTCTAACAGAGATACAAAGCTGGATAATTGCCTCCGAAGGTTCCTAACAGAGACCACTCTTCAGAAACACGAGGCTGGATAATTGGCTCCAAAGGTTTTTAACGGAGACCACTCTTCAGAAACAAGAGGCTGGATAATTGCCTCCGAAGGTTTCTAACAGAGACACAAGTCTGGATAATTGCCTCTGAAGGTTTCTAACAGAGACCCAAGGCTGGATAATTGCCTCTGAAGGTTCCTAACAGAGACCACTCTTCAGAAACACGAGGCTGGATAATTGCCTTAGAGGGTTCCTAACGGAGACCACTATTCAGAAACACGAGGCTGGATAATTGCCTCCGAAGGTTCCTAACAGAGACCACTCTTCAGAAACACAAGGCTGTATAATTGGCTCCGTAGGTTCCTAACTGAGAACACTCTTCTGAGATACAAGGCTGGATAATTGCCTCCAAAGGTTTCTAACAGAGACACAAGGCTAGATAACTGCCTCCAAAGGTTTCTAACAGAGACACAAGTCTGAATAATTGCCTCTGAAGGTTTCTAACAGAGACACAAAGCTGGATAATTGCCTCCCAGGGTTCCTAACAGAGACCACTCTTCAGAAACACGAGGCTGGATGGATATTTGCCTCCGAAGGTTCCTAATGGAGACCACTAATCAGAAACACGAGGCTGGATAATTGCCTCCGAAGGTTTCTAACAGAGACCACACTTCAGAAACACGAGGCTGGATAATTGCCTTCGAAGGTTTCTAACAAAGACACCAGTCTGGATAATTGCCTCTGAAGGTTTCTAACAGAGACAAAAGTCTGGATAATTGCCTCTGAAGGTTTCTAACAGAGACACAAGGCTGGAGAATTGCCTCCGAAGGTTCCTAACAGAGACCACTCTTCAGAAACACGAAGCTGGATAATTGCATCCGAAGGTTTCTAACAGAGACACAAGTCAGGATAATTGCCTCTGAAGGTTTCTAACAGAGACACAAGGCTGAATAATTGCCTCCAAAGGTTCCTAACAGAGACAACTCTTCAGAAACACGAGGCTGGATAATTGCCTCGGAAGGTTCCTAACGGAGTCTACTCTTCAGAAACACGAGGCTGGATAATTGCCTCCGAAGGTTTCTAACAGAGACACAAGTCTGGATAATTGCCTCTGAAGGTTATTAACAGAGACACAAGGCTGGATAATTGCCTCCGAAGGTTCATAACAGAGCCCTCTCTTCAGAAACACGAGGCTGCACGAGGCTGAATAATTGCCTATGAAGGTTTCTAACGGAGACCACTCTACAGAAACACGAGGCTGAATAATTGCCTTCAAATGTTCCTAACAGAGACCACACTTCAGAAACACAAGGCTGGATAATTGCCTCTGAAGGTTCCTAACGGAGACTACTCTTCAGAAACACGAGGCTGGATAATTACCTATGAAGGTTCCTAACGGAGACCACTCTTCAGAAACACTAGGCTGGATAATTGCCACCAACAATTTCCAATAAAGTAAAAATTGTTGCAGCGTGATTAGTGCCTCCCAATTTTCACAGCTTGAGGCCCAAAAATTAAAACAAAGTTCCAGCAAACTTGAAACAGACAATCTTCAATTGCATTTTTTTGTTAATTTAGCCAACTTTTACTGCAGGTACAAATCCTCATACAATCTTGAATTCCCTGTTAAACACATTTAAAGGATAACATGAGAACATAACAAGCACCAAAAAGCTGCGATCATTCAGGCACCTGCCTCTCTAGCGCACAGAAACACCACATCCAAGCTACAGCCTATTACCTTCGCTTATAGAAACTTGGAACACTGAAAACACTTTACCACCTAGCCACCACCCCCTCGCAAAATGTGTGCTACTGACCCAGGGGCTACCCATGCAATGGCAGGGCTTACACATACCTCCAGCCCTTATAAGAAGTGAAAAAGCAAGTTATGTTTACTTACCTATGAAGGAAATCTCAAAGCAGACACCCAACAAATAGTTTTTAGGGAAGGGATAGCTGTCTCCTAAAGTGCATTAAAAACAGATCTATGTTATCTCCTAACTGAAATACATATATTCTGTGCATACAGCGCTTTTGGGTCTATTTGTGTAAAAGATCTTCCACAGATGACTGTTTTCTTGAACCCTGGGTGCCTGAGTGAAAGGTCTGAGCTTGTGTTGGTGTGCAATGTTTGATTGATAGTCCTTTCACCCTGATCTCAGGTAGTGTCACATTCTAAACCACCAAATACAAGTTCTTGTATTCTCAAATACTAAAAGTCTTAACAGTAACAATCAACAAAGGATTGATCACAAGACACAATTAAGATAATATTCGTAGACAATACAACAGAAATTGAAAATGTTAACTTACAACTAGATCATCTGTTCCAAAGCCACTAGATGTTAATGCAGCATCCTGCGTGCTCGCTGCAGAATGTTGCCTCATCCATATCCACAGACAGGTTTTCTTGTTTTGTACCATTCAATATAATTTTTTTTAGAAGCAATGTAGGAAAAGACGTTCAGAATGGCCACTAGTCACTGCTGGATCTGTATTTGTGCTTCTTCCTGAATCTTTGCCAGTGTCACGTTTGGTCTCAATGCTTGGGATTAGTGCAGTGCTGGTGTGCCTACTAATGCCACATTCTGACTGACCAACACATGCAAATGTAAAACCAAGTTAAACCATAACTATTGAGATATTAATCTCTATAACGAACAGGAAGATTCTTAACTCTGACACTGCGCCTCAGAACAGGAAGGTTGTCCTCTTCTGAACTACTTTGATCACGAATAACCCTTTCCAAGTTATTCTGGTTTCTTGCACACCTAACCTTATCTTTCATCAATGAACACATATTCCACCACTGTCCATTCACCAGTTTCACAGAACTACCCTTCACCTTGATCATTCTAAAAGAAGGGCCAAACTTAGGCAAAACATTCTTCACATGGAATGGTTTCTTCACTCGTACATAATCACCCAAAAAATCTCCACATCCTTCACTTTTTTTGTGGAATCGAAATAGTCTTTCTGTTTGCACTGAGTCATTCTCACACAACTTCTTACACAAACATCAGACCATTGTTTTCCCTTCACCCACTTGCTCATCCAACCAGGGCTAAAAGTGGTTATAGGTCTCCTGCCACGTAACAATTCAAACAGTGATACTCCAGTGGTGGAATGGGGAGTAGTCCGATAGAACCACAACATAAATGTATGTGTCTTGTAAAGCGCACTGCTGCCCTGAGGCGTCGTGGCGCTGTAGACCACTGGGGAACCCGTCCTGGCTATCCCTGTGAGATGGTCCCTACTAGGTATCTCCAAGGTGAAACCAGGCATCCCCAGCGAATGTGGGGGGCCGCTGTAGAGATGAGGCAAGCTAATGCCCAGAGTTGCAGAGTGTGATCCCTGGTTAGAGTAGGCACTGAGGCGAGAATTATCGAGTCCGCTGACCCTGGTCCACAACCCTGCCGCGTAAGGAATTGAACCCTGGTCCCGGGCCGTTCTCTGCTTCCGGGTCTGCCGCCTCTAGCCAGTGAGCCACACCACTCCACAACATACTCTTCACAAAATTCAAAACCAGACACGTATTGGCAATAGCCCACCTCATGCATTCACCCAAAACGTGAAAATGTCGTAAATATTTAATTTACCATCGTAATTTCTATGCAGGTAAGTACTTAATCAATAATAACTCAATCGGAAAGAAAGAAACAGAGTCCGTGGTGTTAGAGTTCTTGGGGGTTTTATTCCTTAAAAAGGAATCGTTCCGAAACGGGATATCATGTTCCTGCAACCACAAGGGGTTCAGGAAGGGATAGAGCAATATTTTATTGACAATACATAGCTTATATACTTAATTTACACCATAGAAAGCAATATAGTAGGCGTAACAGCTGAGAGAAGACAAGATAACAGCATCCACGTGTTACTAGTACGTAATCAGAAGGCGTGGACTAGGCGTGAACTAGAGGTGTGCGCTAGAAACGTCACAGGTAGGTGTCACATGGGGGTGGCACTAAACAGAAATGTTGCAATGTCAGCGGAAATCGGAGGCTTGGATGCACGCGCAGCTGCATGACGTGTGGTTGACGTGAGACTGGAGGGTGCAGGGGACTTGACATTTACACTAGCGGAAAGAGACAGAAGTCTGGCATGTCAGATCAACTTGTACTTCTATCATATCTGATATCTGATGTTTGGGAACCATATTATCTGAACGGAAAAGGTCTCTGGGGCAGAAGCTATTCTATACTGACTGTGAGTACGTGTATAAGCGCCTAAGTGTCTGCATGAGAAGCGTGGGGGGCTTGGGCCTTCCACGGGAGCATGGTAACAGAGGCTATGAATTACTTGCACGGAGACAGGCCGGCCCTTCGGCTCTGCAGCTGGGGAATGTTTACTGAAACTAGTAGGCAGGAATGTATTTTCGAGGAGCGGAGCAGATAATTCGAAGGTTGTAGTCAGTCTTGGCAGGCAGCAGGCTGAGCTAAACGCAGTGGGCCGCGCTGGAAGTAAGTCAGAGTTCACGGGTACAGAGACAACCTGGGCTGAGGCTTTCGGAGTCAGAAGCCAGGAAAAGGCTCGATGGCAGAAATTCGGGGCCTACTTTGCCAGAGCTGAAAAACGTGTAAAGTACACTACAAAAAGACGTTGGCATAGCATACTTAGGAACGGACTATTCAACCCATTCAGGGTGGGTTTGAAAGAGGACATGTTAACGTTAGACGCAAATGTATTTGCGTCTTCATAGCTGGCACAGGAGGGAAGTTACATGCACTTTAAGCTGGTACATGGAGACGGTGGGGTACACGCTAGGGAACACAACTTGACCATAAAATTTATATTTCCTCATTCCCTCCTTGTTCCCTATGGACCCTTCATGATATATCGATCCTCATGAATCGATCAGTTTGTTCTTGTAACATCATTTGCTCTTCTTTCTTTCTTTCACGTCTTGAAAGAAAACTGGAATGTTCAATGCATGATGTGGCACACAGTCCACAAATCGCTGGCCCACATTGTAAGCACAAGCAGCAACTGAATACTAGGACTAGGCCAATGCCTAGGAAGGATAGGATCTTCCATCCCCAAGCGGTTAACGTTGTCCAAAACCAACCGGACCAAGTCCAGGTGCCTGGATTCTGATGTATCAGGTTGGCAATTTTATGAAGACGTGTAATAGCTTTATATACAGATGGCTCGTTTTCTGGAATGAAAACACAGCAACTTGACCCGATGACCTTACAGGCTCCACCTCTATCTGCCAAGATGACGTCAATAACAAGACGATTCTGAAGGACAACAACCCGCATGGCGGACTGCTCTTCGGTTAAGTTACCTAGGGCGGAGGCAGTTTCATTCACTACTGCTTCAAGTGTTCTGGTTAATCTGCGTATTAGTTTACTATTTTGGACAGGGCCTAAAAAGAAAAAGAATCCTTTATTGAAATCGGTGTATTGTTCCCATGCCGTTTCTGTGTAGTCGACAAGCGGGAGATCTCTTCTGAGTCTACTCTTTACTAGATTTGTATTTCTGTGATAATCAGGAGGAGCTAGAAAAACAGGTGGCAGAAGGAATGCAATATAACAGGTACCATCCCAATCTGGAGGTAAGCGTGTGTATGCGGTATGACCGCAAACAAAATAAGAATGACGGATAGCTTTAAAGGACGATTTACCATGATCACTGAATTCAACCACAGTAGTACATTTACTATGACCTAAGTGTACTGAACCTTTCTTTCTGACACATAATTCACCAGTGACTGGTAATACTGACATAGCGGGCAGAACTGGTGCAGCTTCGGATTCAACAGTAAGAATCATAAGGTTAATTGTGTAATTACCTAATCCATACACTTCGTTTTCTAGATCAGTTCCTATTCTAGTGGGGAGTCCCTCCTTATCAGGGTAACAGACATCGAGCAGAACTAAGTTCAAGTTTCCCCAAACCCAGCTCCCTTCGAAAACAGCAATATCAGGATCTAAAGAGTTTATTATTTTAAACCATGCACCACAGGAGCCATTGTGAGTGAACGGGTACGGAAAGAGGGGCAGAGCTCCCTTGTAATTCTGGTAGGGAGGGAGTCGGCCACATATCCAGCAGTTTGTAGCATTATTAGTCTGATGGGAATGGTGTAGCATACTAATGAATGTGTTGTTGCGCAGCGCAAGTCTGTAAGAGAGTTCATGTGGAGGTAACTCACTAAAAGAATGTTCAGCAGAAACATTGTAAGCAGATTGTTCACGCTTGAAAATAGGGCAATAGATAGGAAGTAGTATACTTGCAACAATAATCAGAAGACTTAGAAAAAACATGATTAACAATGTCACTATACAGTGGCTACGCAGTGATTTGCAATATGTGCGATTCTTGAATTGTCTCTCTCTCTCTCTATCTCGATCTAGGGGATACATGTCAGAAACTATTTAACCGATTCACCTAGGGGAGGACTTAAACAATTAAACTGTCTGACTTGCTAGATCGGAGCTTTAACTTATACTCTTCTTGGGGAGTTTTCTCTCGTTCTGAAACTTTAAAGTCACTAGGCTCGATACAGTCTTTGGAAGGGGTGGACGAGCCTGGGTCTGGTTTCAGTTCATTGCATAGTTTGATATGGCTCGTGTGGATCCACCCCTTTCTGCCCTCCACCTTCACTGCTGTCCTCTAAGTAAGAAGGACGGTCTTCGGCGCTTTCCAGCGGGGCTCCAGCGGACTTTTCCTGTCGAAGTTCCTTATTAAAACCAGATCGCCAGGACGGACATCATGCGGCTTTACATCAGTGTTGTCAGGGAAGGCTGCGGCAACCTGTGAACGACATGATTGGAGTGCAGACATCAAGGAGGCAAGGTAATCTGTCAACATATTGCAATCAACATCAGTAATTTTCTTAGGAATGGGCGTCCCCCACATATTCGGTGGTCTACCAAAGACCACCTCGTACGGGGATAGTCCTGATCTCGAGTGGGCAACCATTCTCATATAGAACAGTGCAACTGGCAGGGCGACTATCCAGTCGACCCCTTTCTCCTGACATATTTTACCAAGGCGGGTCTTTAATGTCTGGTTATGCCTCTCTACAAGGCCTGCGGCTTCGGGATGTCGGACACAATGGAATTTCCATTGCTATCCTAGCAGCAAGGAAACTTGTTTCATTAATTCGGATGAGAATGGCTGTCCGTTATCTGAGTACACGACACGAGGCATGCCGTACCGTGGGAAGAATTCACGAACCAGCTGCCTGGCAGTGGTCGGAGCAGTGTAATCTGGGACTGGATATGCTTCGGTCCAACGGGAAAGTGCACAAACAACTACGAGGACATACTTGAATCCTCGACAACGGTCCATCTGGATATAATCCATCTGGAGGACTTCAAAAGGGTGATCGGGAGGATGAAATCCGCCTTGCTCTACAGGGACGCTTTTACCTGGATTGAACTGACAACAGATCATGCAAGTACGCACTTTCTGTTTTGCTGCTGCTCGTAAGTGTTTATTGCTCCAGAGATTTTGTAAACTGTCTAACATCGCTTTTTCTCCTAGATGTGCTGGACTATGTGCTGTATTGATTATGACTTGAACCATAGAGTCAGGGAGAAACCATGTAGATTTTCCTTTCGTCATCCAACCTTGATCTGTCTGGATCCCTCCTAGCTCAGTCCATTTCTTTATTTCATCAGGGGTAGCATGTGTCTGAATATCAATTACATCTAGTGTGGGATCCCTGACTGTCATACAATTTGTCGATCCTATTGTCTTTGTCATGTCAGTTGTCTGAGTGTGAGTCAATGCTGTATGTTTTGCTGTCTGGTCTGCCAGGTCGTTAGCCTGGGAAACCAAATCTGTAACTTTAGTATGTGCTTTACACTTCATGACGGATATGCCTGAAGGCAGATGTATTGCTTCTAACAGTGCTTGAATGAGGGGACCGTGTTGGATCTTGGCACCATGAGAGGTCAAGAAACCTCGTTCTTGCCATAACATTCCGAAGTCGTGTACAACTCCGAACGCATAACGGGAATCAGTGTATATGTTGACATTTCTGTTCTTGGCTAGTATACAGGCTCGGGTCAGAGCGATGAGCTCTGCTGCTTGAGCGGACAGTGTGTCAATACGATGTGTTTCTCTAACTTCGGTTTCAGTGGTCACTGCATACGCGGCCACTAATTCTCCTGTACTTGTTCTCATACATGAACCATCCACATAAAGTGTCAGGTCTGGATTTGTCAATGGAACATCTGTTAAGTCTCGTTGAGGCTTTGTTACTGCATTAATGATCTCTATACAATCATGCGGGGCTGGATCTGTCATACTTGTAGGTAACAGTGTTGCGGGGTTCAGAATGCTGCAGCGTCTGATTTCTATGTGTGGCTGGAATAGCGTTAATTCGTAACCTGTCAGTCGTGCTATAGTTATGTGCTGAGTCTGGGTTCTGTTTAAAAGAACCTCTACAGAATGTGGAACTTGTACTGTTAACTGATGTCCTAAAACAATTGAGTCGCTCTGTCTGATTGCTAATGCTGTTGCTGCTACGGACTTTAAGCACGCGGGGAGTGCCTGGGCTACTGAATCCAATGTACTTGAAAAATAAGCGCAAGGCTTATGTGAACCTGCTTGATCTTGGGTGAGGACAGACAACGCTGTACCATCACGTTCTGTAACAAAAAGTGTAAACGGTTTACTGTAACATGGTGTCGCTAAAACTGGTGCTTGACATAAAGCTTTCTTTAATTCCTCAAAGGCTTGTGTGTGTTCCTGAGTCCAAGGGAGGACAGTCGAAGTCGCTGCCTCCTGTGTCGTTAACTGGATGAGTGGTTTAGCTAGAAATGCATATTGAGGAATCCATTGTCTACAGTACGAGGTGAGGCCTATGAAGGCCCGTACTTCCTTTTGTGTCTGGGGTTGTGGCATATTTACAATTAACTGAATGCGATCGGGAGTGAGCTGTCTCCCCACTTTGGACAGCAAGTGACCCAAGTACACAACTTGCTGAACACAGAATTGTAGCTTCGAAGGAGACACCTTGTGTCCCTTGTCGGCCAGAAAATGTAAAACTGTCAGTGATGCTTGTTCACATTCGGGCTCACTTCGTGCAGTGATCAGCAGATCATCGACGTATTGCAGTAAAGCGGTATTAACTGGCATTTGAATACAATCTAGTTGTCTTTTCAGTGCTTGACTATAGATGCTGGGGATTTCTGTGAATCCTTGAGGTGCGCGGGAAAATTTGAAACTTCGTCCATTTAAACTGAATCCGAAGAGATATTGGCTCTCCGGGTCAATGGGTACACTAAAGAAAGCGTTCTTGAGGTCAATTACAGTGAAGAACGTTGCTTCAGAATCAATAGCAGTCAATAGGGAAGAGATATCAGGGACCACAGGGTACTGTGGTACAATGCATTTATTCAGCTCTCGCAGATCAATCACCAGCCGATATACTGGCGGTGCATTGGGGTCAGTACGTTTAAGGATCGGAATGATGGGTGAATTACAGATATTGGAGTCGGTCTCTACGACCACTCCTTGGGCAATGAGCTCTTCAATGATTTCCAGTAAAGCCACTACAGCATCAGGTGGTAACTTGTATTGTCTGATTCGGGGTAAAACAACCCCTGTCTTGAGTGTAACACGGTATGGTGTGATATGCATACAACCTACATCAGTTGGGCCTTTTGCCCACAAGTGATCTGGTACATTTCTCAATCTGACATCAAACTCTCGTAATACATAATGACCCTTGAAATCCCGCAGAAAGAGTCTAACTCCCTCCGGGGAACAGCATATTATGGCTCCTAGAGCCTTCAATGTTTTTATTCCTAACAGATTTTCTGGACATGATTTCGTAAGTAACAAGTCTGTAACACGTGATAATGGACCCACAGCCAGGGGGACTGGTTCTGATACCTCATTTACAATGGGCTGTCCTGAAAAACCAAGGGAAACATTCTGTGAGCCTGAGAGGGGTGCCCCTGGGACTTCGTCATGGCTTATTGTGGTGCGGCTTGCCCCTGTGTCAATTAAAAACTTTCTGTCTTTTCCCAATACTTGACTGTGTACATAAGGACCTTCTTGATCTACGGGAATTTCAATAAGAGGCAAACCCAACTCCCTCTCTAGGCTGTTTCATGCGTATCGTTGGTAATCGGGGTAAGCAGCTTGGGCATACTGGTACATCTGTTGGGAAACTTGTTGAGTCGCGGCAATGGGCTGTGGCTGTGATACCGCTACTGTCTGTGCTGTATGAGATGAAGCATGCATAGGCTGCGTGTTCTGCATGGGCTGTACGTTCTGTGAGGTCTGTTGCTGGGCCTGATCTTGTCTTGGTGGATGTGGTCTCTCTTTAGTTTTACCTGTTGATATGTTATGTTTCAGAACTGTACATTCATGTACGTAGTGACCTGGCTGCTTGCAATAGTTGCATGTCCCTTTAACGAGAGCTGCGGTGTGACCTGTCTGGGTCGTACCTTTTCTGTGGCCGTCGGTAGGAACCGACTGGGCTACTAACATTTTCATTTTCGTGTCTTTCATACGTTTCTGTTCCTGATACTGTTCTTCTCTAATTCTGTTCTGATGGTATTGTAACATTTGTAACATCTGTGATGGCGTATTTGCTTGCCATCTACTCTCAACCTTGTATACACGGTTTTTGACTGCTAACAGGGAATTCTCTGCTAACTTTGATACAAAAAGATGCGGGTATGACTCGGGTATGACTTGGTTTAAGACCGCTGTTAATAATAAAACATTTCTCGAATCTTGAATAGAAGTCACTAGTATCTTCGTCTGGTTTCTGTTTACATGCTGAGATGGCATCCCAGTCTTCCTTTCTTGTTGTCAATAATCTTGGCAGAACCTGTACTATCAAACCTGGTAATGCTTTAGTTTTCTCCCCAAGGCCTACCCCTGGGACACGTTTGTTCTCTTCATCTTCTATTTCTGCCCATACAATCTTTTTCTCTCCCACCTCCCATTCCTTTTCCTTGAGTTTCTCGTAGATGCCCGTGGGCAGCAGTACTTTTAACATTTTCATAATATCTTCATATGTGTAATCCCCCATCAGTAACATGTCTTTAAGTTCTCTGTGAAAACCTGCAGGGTCTTTATCATGGCAGGGTACTAGTTTCTTCATTTCTAACAATTCTAACTTGGTCAGAGGCGTGTGTACATACACACGTTTCAAGGTATGATCCTCACCCATAACTGGATGTACTTCTCGTAAGGGGTTCTGACTTTCAATGTCATGCAGACGTTCCATATGATACATTTTTCTTTCTGGAGGCGGAGCAGGAACATATTCGGAGCTTACGAAAGTGTTATATCTATGTCGTTGTTCTAGAAGTATTTGTATTAACTTGGTACTTAGACCTCTCCATCTATCCATGAGTAGTGCTTCTAATGTTTCGTGTAAGGGACCTGGATCAGAATGTTGATTTCTGTATTTCGTGAGCAGGTGCTGAATCATGTATACACCTGCTAATTTCTGTTCGTCTGGGGAAAGGTTCAGGAATGTCTGCGCTACGGTGTCATCATTGTATATATCCGGATTGTCAGTCCATAATATGGCTGACCGGGCTAGTTCTTGTTCATCCATAGAATTGAGTACATGGTACCCTATTCGGTCTCGAAGTCTTTTATCAGTCTCCTGGAACTGATGTTCAGGAGAATTCGGGTTTGTTAAGGCAGAGAGAAAAACTCTCTTGCTTTCTGGACGAATACCTTTCCTAAGGTAAGTTCCCTTACCTACATACGCTATAGTATCTGTAGTCTTTTCTGGTTCTTCAAGTTCTTCTTCCCCCCCGGAGGAAGCCTTTTCTTTCTCTTTTTCGTGTATTTCTATCACTGCTTTTCTTATTTTCTTGTACATACTGGCTATGCAAGTCCCCTTGTCGTGTTTTCCTTCAGATATATTTTGACCCCACCTGTTGAGTGCATCTATTTCATCCTGATCTGTCTCAGGCCTGTCTCGTTCTCTTATTAGGCAATTTATGAAAAAACGTAGTATCTGTGCTTGAATGTCAACTTTCTGATGCTCCATGGCATCCTTAATACTGTCAGGGTCTTTCCCAGTCTGAACAAACTGATATATTCTATCTAGGCGCTCCTTCATTCCTGCAAATAACAGCAGGAAATCAGTAGCAGATCGTAACCGTAGTGATGCCATCATCATTCTATCGTCTTTGCCGGGTACTGGATCATATCTGCAAACTGTGAGGTTTTCTTTGAGTATGTCGAGACGGGGTGATTTGAACGTGAAAGGACTCTGCATATCCTTAAGGTTTAATCTGTGTGTTAATGGCGGGGTCCGAAGACCCCCCATCGCGCCTCCTGAGGCGGAAGCTTGGACACTATCTCTCCGTGGAGTCTGTATCTGAACCTGAATTTGTCTTTTAGTAGGGTCAGGTAGACGTGGTTTCGGTAGATCAACTTTAGGTGCGGGAAGTGGTGGAGGTGGAGGAATGGCCGATCGAACGGGGAAACCTGGTTGCAGTTGTGGCAGAATTTGGTCTGGAGGCGGGTTGACACCCCCGTCCCCGTCAGTAGGCGGGGCGCAAACAGGCAGATTGGTGTAAGCGGGTGCTACATCCTCTAGATATGAATTCAGGAATATGTCTTTAGTGGTCCTGTGGGTTACTTTAGTTGGAACCAATGGTGGCGGCAGATTTTTCGGTATTTCTGAAATGGCCTCAGGCGAACCCTCGGCCGCGAGATACATACTGTTTACGAGATTATTTCGTGCACGGTCTACTTGCTCTGATTTTACTCGGATCCCTTCAGTAACTAATTCGTTTTCTTGGGCTTTATCTGATTCTTTAAGTCTGTCTTCTCTACGTAGTGCTTTTTCAGCACGCTTATGCGATTCCTTACGCCAAAACTCTATGGCGTCTTTCTGAGATTGTCTGGCTTTCTTTTTCCATAATGCTTCCTCTACCTTCATGATGCACTCGGCATCCCATGTTCCGGTAACAGGCCATCTGTGTCTCTCGTCTAGATGCTTAGTATAGTCGGCCCATAAATCTAGATACAATATGGCATCTAAGCCATGCTTATGGTACATAAAATTTCCAGGAGTGTCCCTAGGGGGGATAGGAATTTCTTCCTCTAGTATCCCTTTCCTAGTTCCTATCTGCTTTAACTTGTTGAAAAACGGCATCTTGTTTACTTAGTACTGAATGCTCAATCCTTGCTACTTAATACTGAATACAGCTAGTTATACAAGAACACAATAATGCACATTAAAAACAGTCACACTCATACCACGACATTAATCACATGAAAAGACATTTGAGACATATATGACTACCCCCTATACCGGATGTACTGCTAAACAGCACAGATACACTGTCTAAAAACAGTGCAGACCGGACTTGTGTACCCAAACCCGTCTAGATACGTCCCAGCAATGGTACTCACCGGGAAGCACGGAAAACAGAAGGCCTCGGAAAACTCGACTGGACTGGACCGGACTCGACTTGACTCGACACGTGGATACTTCGGAAAACTTCGGAAAACTGGTGGGCCTCTTGACACCTCGGACCTTGCTTCTTTCGGCTAGGCTCTGGTCGGGATCCTCCGCACTCCTCACCGCCTCGTCTGGGTGCTGATCGCAGTCTTCGTCACCTCCGTGGGCCAGAGGGAGATACAGGAAATCCTGCCGGTACGTGTAGTTTCCTTCTAACTGATGGCAGGGGACAGAGCTTGCAACGCACCAACCGGCGCGTGAGGTGGGGGAAGGGTCCCTATTCGGGCGCCAAAATGTCGTAAATATTTAATTTACCATCGTAATTTCTATGCAGGTAAGTACTTAATCAATAATAACTCAATCGGAAAGAAAGAAACAGAGTCCGTGGTGTTAGAGTTCTTGGGGGTTTTATTCCTTAAAAACGAATTGTTCCGAAACGGGATATCATGTTCCTGCAACCACAAGGGGTTCAGGAAGGGATAGAGCAATATTTTATTGACAATACATAGCTTATATACTTAATTTACACCATAGAAAGCAATATAGTAGGCGTAACAGCTGAGAGAAGACAAGATAACAGCATCCACGTGTTACTAGTACGTAATCAGAAGGCGTGGACTAGGCGTGAACTAGAGGTGTGCGCTAGAAACGTCACAGGTAGGTGTCACATGGGGGTGGCACTAAACAGAAATGTTGCAATGTCAGCGGAAATCGGAGGCTTGGATGCGCGCGCAGCTGCATGACGTGTGGTTGACGTGAGACTGGAGGGTGCAGGGGACTTGACATTTACACTAGCGGAAAGAGACAGAAGTCTGGCATGTCAGATCAACTTGTACTTCTATCATATCTGATATCTGATGTTTGGGAACCATATTATCTGAACGGAAAAGGTCTCTGGGGCAGAAGCTATTCTATACTGACTGTGAGTACGTGTATAAGCGCCTAAGTGTCTGCATGAGAAGCGTGGGGGGCTTGGGCCTTCCACAGGAGCATGGTAACAGAGGCTATGAATTACTTGCACGGAGACAGGCCGGCCCTTCGGCTCTGCAGCTGGGGAATGTTTACTGAAACTAGTAGGCAGGAATGTATTTTCGAGGAGCGGAGCAGATAATTCGAAGGTTGTAGTCAGTCTTGGCAGGCAGCAGGCTGAGCTAAACGCAGTGGGCCGCGCTGGAAGTAAGTCAGAGTTCACGAGTACAGAGACAACCTGGGCTGAGGCTTTCGGAGTCAGAAGCCAGGAAAAGGCTCGATGGCAGAAATTCGGGGCCTACTTTGCCAGAGCTGAAAAACGTGTAAAGTACACTACAAAAAGACGTTGGCATAGCATACTTAGGAACGGACTATTCAACCCATTCAGGGTGGGTTTGAAAGAGGACATGTTAACGTTAGACGCAAATGTATTTGCGTCTTCATAGCTGGCACAGGAGGGAAGTTACATGCACTTTAAGCTGGTACATGGAGACGGTGGGGTACACGCTAGGGAACACAACTTGACCATAAAATTTATATTTCCTCATTCCCTCCTTGTTCCCTACGGACCCTTCATGATATATCGATCCTCATGAATCGATCAGTTTGTTCTTGTAACATCATTTGCTCTTCTTTCTTTCTTTCACGTCTTGAAAGAAAACTGGAATGTTCAATGCATGATGTGGCACACAGTCCACAAATCGCTGGCCCACATTGTAAGCACAAGCAGCAACTGAATACTAGGACTAGGCCAATGCCTAGGAAGGAGAGGATCTTCCATCCCCAAGCGGTTAACGTTGTCCAGAACCAACCGGACCAAGTCCAGGTGCCTGGATTCTGATGTATCAGGTTGGCAATTTTATGAAGACGTGTAATAGCTTTATATACAGATGGCGTGTTTTCTGGAATGAAAACACAGCAACTTGACCCGATGACCTTACAGGCTCCACCTCTATCTGCCAAGATGACGTCAATAACAAGACGATTCTGAAGGACAACAACCCGCATGGCGGACTGCTCTTCGGTTAAGTTACCTAGGGCGGAGGCAGTTTCATTCACTACTGCTTCAAGTGTTCTGGTTAATCTGCGTATTAGTTTACTATTTTGGACAGGGCCTAAAAAGAAAAAGAATCCTTTATTGAAATCGGTGTATTGTTCCCATGCCGTTTCTGTGTAGTCGACAAGCGGGAGATCTCTTCTGAGTCTACTCTTTACTAGATTTGTATTTCTGTGATAATCAGGAGGAGCTAGAAAAACAGGTGGCAGAAGGAATGCAATATAACAGGTACCATCCCAATCTGGAGGTAAGCGTGTGTATGCGGTATGACCGCAAACAAAATAAGAATGACGGATAGCTTTAAAGGACGATTTACCATGATCACTGAATTCAACCACAGTAGTACATTTACTATGACCTAAGTGTACTGAACCTTTCTTTCTGACACATAATTCACCAGTGACTGGTAATACTGACATAGCGGGCAGAACTGGTGCAGCTTCGGATTCAACAGTAAGAATCATAAGGTTAATTGTGTAATTACCTAATCCATACACTTCGTTTTCTAGATCAGTTCCTATTCTAGTGGGGAGTCCCTCCTTATCAGGGTAACAGACATCGAGCAGAACTAAGTTCAAGTTTCCCCAAACCCAGCTCCCTTCGAAAACAGCAATATCAGGATCTAAAGAGTTTATTATTTTAAACCATGCACCACAGGAGCCATTGTGAGTGAACGGGTACGGAAAGAGGGGCAGAGCTCCCTTGTAATTCTGGTAGGGAGGGAGTCGGCCACATATCCAGCAGTTTGTAGCATTATTAGTCTGATGGGAATGGTGTAGCATACTAATGAATGTGTTGTTGCGCAGCGCGAGTCTGTAAGAGAGTTCATGTGGAGGTAACTCACTAAAAGAATGTTCAGCAGAAACATTGTAAGCAGATTGTTCACGCTTGAAAATAGGGCAATAGATAGGAAGTAGTATACTTGCAACAATAATCAGAAGACTTAGAAAAAACATGATTAACAATGTCACTATACAGTGGCTACGCAGTGATTTGCAATATGTGCGTTTCTTGAATTGTCTCTCTCTCTCTCTATCTCGATCTAGGGGATACATGTCAGAAACTATTTAACCGATTCACCTAGGGGAGGACTTAAACAATTAAACTGTCTGACTTGCTAGATCGGAGCTTTAACTTATACTCTTCTTGGGGAGTTTTCTCTCGTTCTGAAACTTTAAAGTCACTAGGCTCGATACAGTCTTTGGAAGGGGTGGACGAGCCTGGGTCTGGTTTCAGTTCATTGCATAGTTTGATATGGCTCGTGTGGATCCACCCCTTTCTGCCCTCCACCTTCACTGCTGTCCTCGTAGTAAGAAGGACGGTCTTCGGTGCTTTCCAGCGGGGCTCCAGCGGACTTTTCCTGTCGAAGTTCCTTATTAAAACCAGATCGTCAGGACGGACATCATGCGGCTTTACATCAGTGTTGTCAGGGAAGGCTGCGGCAACCTGTGAACGACATGATTGGAGTGCAGACATCAAGGAGGCAAGGTAATCTGTCAACATATTGCAATCAACATCAGTAATTTTCTTAGGAATGGGCGTCCCCCACATATTCGGTGGTCTACCAAAGACCACCTCGTACGGGGATAGTCCTGATCTCGAGTGGGCAACCATTCTCATATGGAACAGTGCAACTGGCAGGGCGACTATCCAGTCGACCCCTTTCTCCTGACATATTTTACCAAGGCGGGTCTTTAATGTCTGGTTATGCCTCTCTACAAGGCCTGCGGCTTCGGGATGTCGGACACAATGGAATTTCCATTGATATCCTAGCAGCAAGGAAACTTGTTTCATTAATTCGGATGAGAATGGCTGTCCGTTATCTGAGTACACGACACGAGGCATGCCGTACCGTGGGAAGAATTCACGAACCAGCTGCCTGGCAGTGGTCGGAGCAGTGTAATCTGGGACTGGATATGCTTCGGTCCAACGGGAAAGTGCACAAACAACTACGAGGACATACTTGAATCCTCGACAACGGTCCATCTGGATATAATCCATCTGGAGGACTTCAAAAGGGTGATCGGGAGGATGAAATCCGCCTTGCTCTACAGGGACGCTTTTACCTGGATTGAACTGACAACAGATCATGCAAGTACGCACTTTCTGTTTTGCTGCTGCTCGTAAGTGTTTATTGCTCCAGAGATTTTGTAAACTGTCTAACATCGCTTTTTCTCCTAGATGTGCTGGACTATGTGCTGTATTGATTATGACTTATAGAGTCAGGGAGAAACTATGTAGATTTTCCTTTCGTCATCCAACCTTGATCTGTCTGGATCCCTCCTAGCTCAGTCCATTTCTTTATTTCATCAGGGGTAGCATGTGTCTGAATATCAATTACATCTAGTGTGGGATCCCTGACTGTCATACAATTTGTCGATCCTATTGTCTTTGTCATGTCAGTTGTCTGAGTGTGAGTCAATGCTGTATGTTTTGCTGTCTGGTCTGCCAGGTCGTTACCCTGGGAAACCAAATCTGTAACTTTAGTATGTGCTTTACACTTCATGACGGATATGCCTGAAGGCAGATGTATTGCTTCTAACAGTGCTTGAATGAGGGGACCGTGTTGGATCTTGGCACCATGAGAGGTCAAGAAACCTCGTTCTTGCCATAACATTCCGAAGTCGTGTACAACTCCGAACGCATAACGGGAATCAGTGTATATGTTGACATTTCTCTTCTTGGCTAGTATACAGGCTCGGGTCAGAGCGATGAGCTCTGCTGCTTGAGCGGACAGTGTGTCAATACGATGTGTTTCTCTAACTTCGGTTTCAGTGGTCACTGCATACGCGGCCACTAATTCTCCTGTACTTGTTCTCATACATGAACCATCCACATAAAGTGTCAGGTCTGGATTTGTCAATGGAACATCTGTTAAGTCTCGTCGAGGCTTTGTTACTGCATTAATGATCTCTATACAATCATGCGGGGCTGGATCTGTCATACTTGTAGGTAACAGTGTTGCGGGGTTCAGAATGCTGCAGCGTCTGATTTCTATGTGTGGCTGGAATAGCGTTAATTCGTAACCTGTCAGTCGTGCTATAGTTAAGTGCTGAGTCTGGGTTCTGTTTAAAAGAACCTCTACAGAATGTGGAACTTGTACTGTTAACTGATGTCCTAAAACAATTGAGTCGCTCTGTCTGATTGCTAATGCTGTTGCTGCTACGGACTTTAAGCACGCGGGGAGTGCCTGGGCTACTGAATCCAATGTACTTGAAAAATAAGCGCAAGGCTTATGTGAACCTGCTTGATCTTGGGTGAGGACAGACAACGCTGTACCATCACGTTCTGTAACAAAAAGTGTAAACGGTTTACTGTAACATGGTGTCGCTAAAACTGGTGCTTGACATAAAGCTTTCTTTAATTCCTCAAAGGCTTGTGTGTGTTCCTGAGTCCAAGGGAGGACAGTCGAAGTCGCTGCCTCCTGTGTCGTTAACTGGATGAGTGGTTTAGCTAGAAATGCATATTGAGGAATCCATTGTCTACAGTACGAGGTGAGGCCTATGAAGGCCCGTACTTCCTTTTGTGTCTGGGGTTGTGGCATATTTACAATTAACTGAATGCGATCGGGAGTGAGCTGTCTCCCCACTTTGGACAGCAAGTGACCCAAGTACACAACTTGCTGAACACAGAATTGTAGCTTCGAAGGAGACACCTTGTGTCCCTTGTCGGCCAGAAAATGTAAAACTGTCAGTGATGCTTGTTCACATTCGGGCTCACTTCGTGCGGTGATCAGCAGATCATCGACGTATTGCAGTAAAGCGGTATTAACTGGCATTTGAATACAATCTAGTTGTCTTTTCAGTGCTTGACTATAGATGCTGGGGCTTTCTGTGAATCCTTGAGGTGCGCGGGAAAATTTGAAACTTCGTCCATTTAAACTGAATCCGAAGAGATATTGGCTCTCCGGGTCAATGGGTACACTAAAGAAAGCGTTCTTGAGGTCAATTACAGTGAAGAACGTTGCTTCAGAATCAATAGCAGTCAATAGGGAAGAGATATCAGGGACCACAGGGTACTGTGGTACAATGCATTTATTCAGCTCTCGCAGATCAATCACCAGCCGATATACTGGCGGTGCATTGGGGTCAGTACGTTTAAGGATCGGAATGATGGGTGAATTACAGATATTGGAGTCGGTCTCTACGACCACTCCTTGGGCAATGAGCTCTTCAATGATTTCCAGTAAAGCCACTACAGCATCAGGTGGTAACTTGTATTGTCTGATTCGGGGTAAAACAACCCCTGTCTTGAGTGTAACACGGTATGGTGTGATATGCATACAACCTACATCAGTTGGGCCTTTTGCCCACAAGTGATCTGGTACATTTCTCAATCTGACATCAAACTCTCGTAATACATAATGACCCTTGAAATCCCGCAGAAAGAGTCTAACTCCCTCCGGGGAACAGCATATTATGGCTCCTAGAGCCTTCAATGTTTTTATTCCTAACAGATTTTCTGGACATGATTTCGTAAGTAACAAGTCTGTAACACGTGATAATGGACCCACAGCCAGGGGGACTGGTTCTGATACCTCATTTACAATGGGCTGTCCTGAAAAACCAAGGGAAACATTCTGTGAGCCTGAGAGGGGTGCCCCTGGGACTTCGTCATGGCTTATTGTGGTGCGGCTTGCCCCTGTGTCAATTAAAAACTTTCTGTCTTTTCCCAATACTTGACTGTGTACATAAGGACCTTCTTGATCTACGGGAATTTCAATAAGAGGCAAACCCAACTCCCTCTCTAGGCTGTTTCATGCGTATCGTTGGTAATCGGGGTAAGCAGCTTGGGCATACTGGTACATCTGTTGGGAAACTTGTTGAGTCGCGGCAATGGGCTGTGGCTGTGATACCGCTACTGTCTGTGCTGTATGAGATGAAGCATGCATAGGCTGCGTGTTCTGCATGGGCTGTACGTTCTGTGAGGTCTGTTGCTGGGCCTGATCTTGTCTTGGTGGATGTGGTCTCTCTTTAGTTTTACCTGTTGATATGTTATGTTTCAGAACTGGACATTCATGTACGTAGTGACCTGGCTGCTTGCAATAGTTGCATGTCCCTTTAACGGGAGCTGCGGTGTGACCTGTCTGGGTCGTACCTTTTCTGTGGCCATCGGTAGGAACCGACTGGGCTACTAACATTTTCATTTTCGTGTCTTTCATACGTTTCTGTTCCTGATCCTGTTCTTCTCTAATTCTGTTCTGAAGGTATTGTAACATTTGTAACATCTGTGATGGCGTATTTGCTTGCCATGTACTCTCAACCTTGTATACACGGTTTTTGACTGCTAACAGGGAATTCTCGACTAACTTTGATACAAAAAGATGCGGGTATGACTCGCTACTTGGTTTAAGACCGCTGTTAATAATAAAACATTTCTCGAATCTTGAATAGAAGTCACTAGTATCTTCGTCTGGTTTCTGTTTACATGCTGAGATGGCATCCCAGTCTTCCTTTCTTGTTGTCAATAATCTTGGCAGAACCTGTACTATCAAACCTGGTAATGCTTTAGTTTTCTCCCCAAGGCCTACCCCTGGGACACGTTTGTTCTCTTCATCTTCTATTTCTGCCCATACAATCTTTTTCTCTCCCACCTCCCATTCCTTTTCCTTGAGTTTCTCGTAGATGCCCGTGGGCAGCAGTACTTTTAACATTTTCATAATATCTTCATATGTGTAATCCCCCATCAGTAACATGTCTTTAAGTTCTCTGTGAAAACCTGCAGGGTCTTTATCATGGTAGGGTACTAGTTTCTTCATTTCTAACAATTCTAACTTGGTCAGAGGCGTGTGTACATACACACGTTTCAAGGTATGATCCTCACCCATAACTGGATGTACTTCTCGTAAGGGGTTCTGACTTTCAATGTCATGCAGACGTTCCATATGATACATTTTTCTTTCTGGAGGCGGAGCAGGAACATATTCGGAGCTTACGAAAGTGTTATATCTATGTCGTTGTTCTAGAATTATTTGTATTAACTTGGTACTTAGACCTCTCCATCTATCCATGAGTAGTGCTTCTAATGTTTCGTGTAAGGGACCTGGATCAGAATGTTGATTTCTGTATTTCGTGAGCAGGTGCTGAATCATGTATACACCTGCTAATTTCTGTTCGTCTGGGGAAAGGTTCAGGAATGTCTGCGCTACGGTGTCATCATTGTATATATCCGGATTGTCAGTCCATAATATGGCTGACCGGGCTAGTTCTTGTTCATCCATAGAATTGAGTACATGGTACCCTATTCGGTCTCGAAGTCTTTTATCAGTCTCCTGGAACTGATGTTCAGGAGAATTCGGGTTTGTTAAGGCAGAGAGAAAAACTCTCTTGCTTTCTGGACGAATACCTTTCCTAAGGTAAGTTCCCTTACCTACATACGCTATAGTATCTGTAGTCTTTTCTGGTTCTTCAAGTTCTTCTTCCCCCCCGGAGGAAGCCTTTTCTTTCTCTTTTTCGTGTATTTCTATCACTGCTTTTCTTATTTTCTTGTACATACTGGCTATGCAAGTCCCCTTGTCGTGTTTTCCTTCAGATATATTTTGACCCCACCTGTTGAGTGCATCTATTTCATCCTGATCTGTCTCAGGCCTGTCTCGTTCTCTTATTAGGCAATTTATGAAAAAACATAGTATCTGTGCTTGAATGTCAACTTTCTGATGCTCCATGGCATCCTTAATACTGTCAGGGTCTTTCCCAGTCTGAACAAACTGATATATTCTATCTAGGCGCTCCTTCATTCCTGCAAATAACAGCAGGAAATCAGTAGCAGATCGTAACCGTAGTGATGCCATCATCATTCTATCGTCTTTGCCGGGTACTGGATCATATCTGCAAACTGTGAGGTTTTCTTTGAGTATGTCGAGACGGGGTGATTTGAACGTGAAAGGACTCTGCATATCCTTAAGGTTTAATCTGTGTGTTAATGGCGGGGTCCGAAGACCCCCCATCGCACCTCCTGAGGCGGAAGCTTGGACACTATCTCTCCGTGGAGTCTGTATCTGAACCTGAATTTGTCTTTTAGTAGGGTCAGGTAGACGTGGTTTCGGTAGATCAACTTTAGGTGCGGGAAGTGGTGGAGGTGGAGGAATGGCCGATCGAACGGGGAAACCTGGTTGCAGTTGTGGCAGAATTTGGTCTGGAGGCGGGTTGACACCCCCGTCCCCGTCAGTAGGCGGGGCGCGAACAGGCAGATTGGTGTAAGCGGGTGCTACATCCTCTAGATATGAATTCAGGAATATGTCTTTAGTGGTCCTGTGGGTTACTTTAGTTGGAACCAATGGTGGCGGCAGATTTTTCGGTATTTCTGAAATGGCCTCAGGCGAACCCTCGGCCGCGAGATACATACCGTTTACGAGATTATTTCGTGCACGGTCTACTTGCTCTGATTTTACTCGGATCCCTTCAGTAACTAATTCGTTTTCTTGGGCTTTATCTGATTCTTTAAGTCTGTCTTCTCTACGTAGTGCTTTTGCAGCACGCTTATGCGATTCCTTACGCCAAAACTCTATGGCGTCTTTCTGAGATTGTCTGGCTTTCTTTTTCCATAATGCTTCCTCTACCTTCATGATGCACTCGGCATCCCATGTTCCGGTAACAGGCCATCTGTGTCTCTCATCTAGATGCTTAGTATAGTCGGCCCATAAATCTAGATACAATATGGCATCTAAGCCATGCTTATGGTACATAAAATTTCCAGGAGTGTCCCTAGGGGGGATAGGAATTTCTTCCTCTAGTATCCCTTTCCTAGTTCCTATCTGCTTTAACTTGTTGAAAAACGGCATCTTGTTTACTTAGTACTGAATGCTCAATCCTTGCTACTTAATACTGAATACAGCTAGTTATACAAGAACACAATAATGCACATTAAAAACAGTCACACTCATACCACGACATTAATCACATGAAAAGACATTTGAGACATATATGACTACCCCCTATACCGGATGTACTGCTAAACAGCACAGATACACTGTCGGAGACAATGCAAAAACTTTAATAACTGATGTACTGCTAAACAGTACAGATACACTGTCTAAAAACAGTGCAGACCGGACTTGTGTACCCAAACCCGTCTAGATACGTCCCAGCAATGGTACTCACCGGGAAGCACGGAAAACAGAAGGCCTCGGAAAACTCGACTGGACTGGACCGGACTCGACTCCACTCGACACGTGGATACTTCGGAAAACTTCGGAAAACTGGTGGGCCTCTTGACACCTCGGACCTTGCTTCTTTCGGCTAGGCTCTGGTCGGGATCCTCCGCACTCCTCACCGCCTCGTCTGGGTGCTGATCGCAGTCTTCGTCACCTCCGTGGGCCAGAGGGAGATACAGGAAATCCTGCCGGTACGCGTAGTTTCCTTCTAACTGATGGCAGGGGACAGAGCTTGCAACGCACCAACCGGCGCGTGAGGTGGGGGAGGGGTCCCTGTTCGGGCGCCAAAATGTCGTAAATATTTAATTTACCATCGTAATTTCTATGCAGGTAAGTACTTAATCAATAATAACTCAATCGGAAAGAAAGAAACAGAGTCCGTGGTGTTAGAGTTCTTGGGGGGTTTATTCCTTAAAAAGGAATCGTTCCGAAACGGGATATCATGTTCCTGCAACCACAAGGGGTTCAGGAAGGGATAGAGCAATATTTTATTGACAATACATAGCTTATATACTTAATTTACACCATAGAAAGCAATATAGTAGGCGTAACAGCTGAGAGAAGACAAGATAACAGCATCCACGTGTTACTAGTACGTAATCAGAAGGCGTGGACTAGGCGTGAACTAGAGGTGTGCGCTAGAAACGTCACAGGTAGGTGTCACATGGGGGTGGCACTAAACAGAAATGTTGCAATGTCAGCGGAAATCGGAGGCTTGGATGCGCGCGCAGCTGCATGACGTGTGGTTGACGTGAGACTGGAGGGTGCAGGGGACTTGACATTTACACTAGCGGAAAGAGACAGAAGTCTGGCATGTCAGATCAACTTGTACTTTTATCATATCTGATATCTGATGTTTGGGAACCATATTATCTGAACGGAAAAGGTCTCTGGGGCAGAAGCTATTCTATACTGACTGTGAGTACGTGTATAAGCGCCTAAGTGTCTGCATGAGAAGCGTGGGGGGCTTGGGCCTTCCACGGGAGCATGGTAACAGAGGCTATGAATTACTTGCACGGAGACAGGCCGGCCCTTCGGCTCTGCAGCTGGGGAATGTTTACTGAAACTAGTAGGCAGGAATGTATTTTCGAGGAGCGGAGCAGATAATTCGAAGGTTGTAGTCAGTCTTGGCAGGCAGCAGGCTGAGCTAAACGCAGTGGGCCGCGCTGGAAGTAAGTCAGAGTTCACGGGTACAGAGACAACCTGGGCTGAGGCTTTCGGAGTCAGAAGCCAGGAAAAGGCTCGATGGCAGAAATTCGGGGCCTACTTTGCCAGAGCTCAAAAACGTGTAAAGTACACTACAAAAAGACGTTGGCATAGCATACTTAGGAACGGACTATTCAACCCATTCAGGGTGGGTTTGAAAGAGGACATGTTAACGTTAGACGCAAATGTATTTGCGTCTTCATAGCTGGCACAGGAGGGAAGTTACATGCACTTTAAGCTGGTACATGGAGACAGTGGGGTACACGCTAGGGAACACAACTTGACCATAAAATTTATATTTCCTCACTGGTTTCTTGCACACCTAACCTTATCTTTCATCAATGAACACATATTCCACCACTGTCCATTCACCAGTTTCACAGAACTACCCTTCACCTTGATCATTCTAAAAGAAGGGCCAAACTTAGGCAAAACATTCTTCACATGGAATGGTTTCTTCACTCGTACATAATCACCCAAAAAATCTCCACATCCTTCACTTTTTTTGTGGAATCGAAATAGTCTTTCTGTTTGCACTGAGTCATTCTCACACAACTTCTTACACAAACATCAGACCATTGTTTTCCCTTCACCCACTTGCTCATCCAACCAGGGCTAAAAGTGGTTATAGGTCTCCTGCCACGGAACAATTCAAACAGTGATACTCCAGTGGTGGAATGGGGAGTAGTCCGATAGAACCACAACATAAATGTATGTGTCTTGTAAAGCGCACTGCTGCCCTGAGGCGTCGTGGCGCTGTAGACCACTGGGGAACCCGTCCTGGCTATCCCTGTGAGATGGTCCCTACTAGGTATCTCCAAGGTGAAACCAGGCATCCCCAGCGAATGTGGGGGGCCGCTGTAGAGATGAGGCAAGCTAATGCCCAGAGTTGCAGAGTGTGATCCCTGGTTAGAGTAGGCACTGAGGCGAGAATTATCGAGTCCGCTGACCCTGGTCCACAACCCTGCCGCGTCAGGAATTGAACCCTGGTCCCGGGCCGTTCTCTGCTTCCGGGTCTGCCGCCTCTAGCCAGTGAGCCACACCACTCCACAACATACTCTTCACAAAATTCAAAACCAGACACGTATTGGCAATAGCCCACCTCATGCATTCACCCAAAACTCTGTTCATACGCTCAACTAAACCATTTGTCTGAGGATGGTACAGAGAGCTTTTTAAATGTTTGACTCCACCAGCCTTCAGAAAATCTTCTACATCAGAAGCAACAAATTGAGTACCATTATCCGTCACTAAAAATTCAGGATAAACTTCTTTCATAAAAATGTAATTGAGGAATTCAATCACTGCCTTAGAGTTCACTTCTCACACGAACCTGACCTCTGGCCATTTGGAGTAATAATCCATCATAACCAAAGCGAATTTAAATGAAGGATCAAGAGCATTAAAAGGACCCACAATGTTGAGTCCCATTTAACCCAGAGTGCAGATGGTAAATCAACTGGGGAAAGAGGAGGAGTGCCTAATTTAGCTGTTTTGTCACAACTTGAACAGATAACACAAGACTTTACAATTTCATCTACCTCTCTGTCCGTAGAAGGCCACCAAAAGGAAAGACAAACTCTTCTCTTAGTCATAGTAGCTCCCAAATGCCCTTCATGAGCACGCTTGATCAAGTCTAACCTTAAGCTAAGAGGAGGAACCAACTTGTCCCCACGCATCACCAAACCATCCTCAATTATTAACTCATCTGCAACCTGAAGATAAGTTTTGTACTTAAAATTTAGATTCCTCTCCTTAGGCAACCATTTTCAATAAATGACATCACCAAATCCAAAGATACATCATTATTAAGGGCATGGTGCCAATGGCTTTTTGAAACTGCACACAACTGTGGGAGATCCACTGCAGCAACTATAAACTCTTCTTTATCATCTTCACTCGTGACAGATTCACTTTCTATAATGGTAGAGGAATGTGAGAGAAAATCAGCACACCCATTTTTTCCCCCAGGAATGTATTCTGCACAATAATCAAATTGGAGAAGCTTCGAAGACAAGTGTGCTATTCTGGGAGTGAAACTTCTAGAATTTTTGCCACTGAGGATAAAACTAAAGGTTTGTGGTCAGTACGGAGATGAAATTTCCGCTACCAAATGAAATTTCTAAATGTCATTACCGCCCACCAGCAGGCCAGTAATTCTTTCTCAATCACAGAATCACTTTTTCCCAAACAGATAACACTCTTGATGCAAAACCAACAGTTCTCAATACACCATCTTTTTCTTGACCCAACACAGCACACACACCAACACTGCTGACATCCAGCTTAAGGGTACCAGTGAGAGAGGGATCATAATGATTTAAAAATGTTGGATAAACCAACTGTTTCTTCACCCACACAAAAACTTCTTGACATTCATCATTCCAATCAAATGAAACTCCTTTCATAAGCATGCGTGATAAAGGTCTCAACTTACTTGCAAAATCTTGTATAAAGCGAGACTAAAATTCACACAATCCTAAAAAAGATTTTAGGTGAGGTTTGTCAGATGGAGCTTTCAACTTAACAACAGAATCAACCAAACTGTTTTTTAGAAGAATGCCATTTTCATTTACAAGATGCCTAGGTACTCAACTTCCCTGGACCTAAAAATACATTTTTCTCTCCGTAAAACTACCCCGGATTTCTGGAATCTAGACAAAACTTCAGAAAGAATTGCATCATGAGTATTAGCATTGGGAGCAAAAATCAAAACATCATCTTGAAGAATAGATAGGCCATGAATTCCTTTTAGCATAATATTCATTAATCGCTGAAAAACTGATGTGGCTGACTCCAAACCAAAGGGCATACGAACATACTGATAGGTTCCAAAAGGAGACACAAATGCCTTAAGATGTATTGATTTGGGTGCTAACTCAACCTGATGGTAGGCTGACGCTAAATCCAACTTTGTAAAAATCTTAGCATCTTTGAGACCCGCCAAAAGCTCATTGATGTTGGGCAATGGGTTAGAATCCACACAGATTTCTTTGTTAAGGCAGCGAAGGTCCACACATACTCTCAATTTGCCATATTGCTATCAGGCAACCACCAGTGGAGTTAACCAAAGTGAGGATTCAATTGGTTCAATTATGCCCTTTTCACATAGAGAATTAAGTTCACTCTGCAAATCATGTCTTACACTACAAGGAACATTTTTCAACTTATGTTTTACAGGGATGGCACCATCTTTTACTATAATCTTGTGTTGAAAGTCTCAAATTTTTTCAAGTTCCCCGGAATACACACTTGGAAATTTATTTGTCAAATGTTCTAAATCAGGATTATCCCTCACCACTAGAACTTGTTCAGAAGACCCAGGTCTAAGTATCATTCCAAATAATCCTTGGTGGAACCATCCCAAAATTTTCAACCCTCTTTGTGCAACATATACTTTTCCATATATCTTTCTACCCTTAAAAATTCCATAATGTCTTCAATATACCCAGAGAGATTAATCTCACGCCCTTCATTTGAAACGGCTTTACGATCTGGAGGAATAAGGGGTCTTGTAGGCAAAGTTTAGTCATATAAAACTTAAGTGATCATGGAAATACGAGCACCAGAATCAACTAAAAGTTTCAAAATCTTATCTCCAACCATGATCTCAACATATGGATCAACACACATTTCAGGATTTCCAACTACCACCCCACTGTCTTGTACAACTGAGACCATTTCACTGAGTTCTTTAGTGATAAATTATTAATCATCATTGTATCTTTTACTGTCCGCCACACATTATTTAACTATAAAAGATTGAGGAAAAGACTTGTTCTTATTTATTTGACACACTTTTGCAAAATGTCCTACTCTATTACAGATTCTAGATGTGACAATTACCATTCCCAAAATGTGATTTGTAACCACATCTAAAACAAATATTACTTTGTGAGAAAAATTAACTCTGTCTTTCACCGGATCCAGACTTTTGTTTGTCACTTATGTTTGTGAGAGTTTTCTTTGTATTTTTTTGTCTTTGTCCGTATTATCTTTTACTTTAACAGCAGATACTGGTTCATTACTTTTTGCATCCAGTTCCTTAGCTGAAATTTGTGATGTTTCAATACTCTTTGCAACTCTTATTGTTTCTTCCAGACTGGGATTACCCAATGAAAGAAGCTTTTGCTTTCTGAATTTTTCAGAAAAATGACAAATACATTGGTCGCGAACCAATTGGTCTGTAAAGTTTTCAAACTGACACTCTGATATCGGTCTCCTTAAAGCTGTGATGTAACTGTCTACATCCTCACTGGTATTTTGTGCATGTAAAAAAAACGTATGGCGAAGAACGACAATACTTGGTTGAACGTCAAACCTTGTTTGTAACCTTTTTACAATGTCTTGGTATTCATCTTAAATGTACTCATCAACAATCGCAGGTGGAGGAAGATGTTTCAAAATGTCCCTTCCTTCGAAACCCAAAGAACGGAGTAGTAAATATTTTCTATGTTCTCCTCTAAACCTGCTTGCACCTATTGCACCTAAGTAGGTTTCGAAACCATCAAACCATTGCCTCCATTTGATAGGTGGATCCCCTGGTGTTTCCAAAAATGGTGGTGGTGGTGTAACAGCTTGCATGGTTAACAATTAGTGCATAGAAAATGACAAAGAAAACTTATTTACA
Source organism: Lissotriton vulgaris (assembly GCF_964263255.1). Classification (NCBI taxonomy): domain Eukaryota; kingdom Metazoa; phylum Chordata; class Amphibia; order Caudata; family Salamandridae; genus Lissotriton; species Lissotriton vulgaris. The sequence goes on from NC_141698.1 coordinate 470,433,106, forward strand.
AAATGTAAAAGAACACAGTGCCAAATTGCTTGTAAATAACCTTCTGCACAAATCAGTTTAAACTGTAAGCATTTATAAGTTGTGCACTCTGTTCTACATATGGCTTAACAACCCTGAATTGGAAAGAATTATTTCAAATCCTCCCACCAAACTGCATTATTCAAGGTATCTAAAAGAATAACCATTTAGAGTTGTACCAAATAAACGAAGAAAATAAAATGTTAAAAATTTTTTGCTTAGCGTTGTGCCACAATTCTCTTGTTTTCTAGGTGCTTAATAGAATATTTTTTTTTTAATGAACTCCAATAGGATAGCTTAGCGTTGTGCCACAATTCTCTTGTTTTCTTGGTGTTTAATAGAATATTTGTTTTTTATGAACTCCAATATGATATACTGGCATTCAATGTCTCTAAACTATGCTCCACGGCTTGCCGACATTCAAAGTTTCTTTCAATATACTCTGCGGCTTGCCGTTACTAAGCAACACACTTGTTGCTAAGATAACAATGACCGTAGACTTTAATGAATTCCACAGTTTTTCTTTGAGTAGGTTCAACTTCTTTCACGTTTTCAATTACGTGTGTTCCGCAACTATTAAACAATGCAATCCCAACACTCCACGGCCTTCCTTTCATTGCGTTTCAACAGTTTCATGTAAGGTTACGTGCATTCCACAATTGTTAGACTGGGTGATCTCGCACTCGTTGGTGCAATGCAAACCCTTTATGCGTTCCACGTCTTAACTTTCATTTCTCCGATGCATTTCAGCAATGCATTTCACTAACACATGCAGCCGAACTGACCTTGCTGTTTTACACCCCGCTTCGCTCTGCTCACTTTTTCACTGTAAATCACTGTCTTGTTCCGTGTCACGAACACCAACACTACTGCAGACTTCGTCGCCTTCTGGCAATAGGCAGCGTAACAACTTGGTATATGAGGATGGCAGGATACACTATACGGATTCGAGATAATGGCCCAGCAGTCTCTTCGTCGCCATCAAAAGTGTAGTGAAATGACAATCGAAACTACATACATAGAAGTTTCTTTTATTAGAAATTCTGGACCAGCAGGGCAGCGGCAGTGCAGTAGTCAACAGGTAACTCCAACTGCCGGCCCTGGAACTCAAACTAGAACCTTGACACATAAGAGTTCCACCCGTAATAAAGGTTCTTAAACAAGCATGGATTACTCCAGTATGTCTTCCCCCAGCCCCCCAAGACCACATCCAGAAATAATACAATTTAGCGCTTCATAGCACACTGTCAAGTTTCAAGTTCAAGTTTAATGTTTATTGCTTGATTAATTAAAATCATCACAATACCCCCCTACATAAAATAAGTGAGTTTCATCTACTCAAACAGCTAGAAGTGTCATATATACAAATGTACATCTGTGCTCTGTCTCCCATACATTTCAAATGTGTAAAAATCTGTTATTATAAAATCATTCTAAAACTATGTTTAGATCAAGTTGCAGCAAAAAGTTAAAATTATGTACCAACCAAATTAAAAGTATGGGAATATGTTACATGCAATTATGATTAAAGATCATCCGCTTGCAATAAGCAGCTGTTGACTAATCTCATAAACTTGGCTCCTCGGCAAGACAAGATGCATGACGAACTCTCCAGCCAACTTATTACTGCTTGTCTGCTAGAGCGAATGTTCAGGTTGATAAAAATTGCCTAAAGGTATTGTCTCCTTTGGGTTAACATGACTGGACAAGCGCACAGCAAATGGGCCAAGGTTTCCTTTAGGAATCCGCATAAGCGACAACGTTCTGAGCTAAAAACTGTCAACCAAGAAGGGGATAAATCCTTGGAGACATGCACCCCCATCCTGAACTTTAGAAAGCACATCTTCAAATAGGAACTAAAATGGGCAGATAAGTAGGCTTGTGGCTTCAAAGACTTGTATGAGTTCATGACTGTCCATTTATGCCGTCTCTTTGTGAGCGCAAATTTATCTTCCAATAAAGATTTCTTTTTACTTGCGGCATTCACAGTTTTGTTAAAGGACGCTCGATCCATCTTGTTGTCCCATGCTGATTGGAGTTCCAAAGTGGCCAAAGATGTACTCAGGTAGCTCCCCCAAGAGTTTGGGGTTTCTTGCTCGTTCTGTGACTTTACTTCGTCCCAGCAGAGTCTGTTTAGAGTGTCCACTTCGGATAACCGGAGGGTGTGGCAGAATTTAATAAAGTTGTTCATTGCCCTGTATTAGCACACTGACGTACCTAAAGGATGTGATCTGTACCGTAGGCAGGGCCACTGGAAGTATATCAGGGCAGGGCTTGTGGCGTCCAGTGTGGTAATCTTTGTTGGTGCCCCTACCCCCAGCAAACAAAAGCCTCTTTCTCGTTGAATTTACTCATTACCCCGCTCCACCAGTTTTATAGCGCTACTCATACAAGTGTAGAGTGTCAGAGTACTTTAAATCACACATATTATACAGAGCCAATGAATCATACATGTGTAAATGAGTGTTTGGTCTGGAGAAGCACAAGCTCAGGATTTAAATTGAACCACAGAGGTTTACTTTACTAATAAGAAAGCATTTCTACCGAAATGAACCTTTTTAGCAACATTGGGATAATGAAAGAGTGGGGAAAAACATAATGTTCTCACCAATACTATGCAGTTTGCATGGAGCCTTTGATAGCAGTTCATATTTCACTGTCCTATAAGGGTTTCTGTGGCAAAAGCAGTAACCCACTGATCGATCCACATCAAATACAGTTTGTTGATTTTCGTGATACACATTCTTTGTAGCAGGCATATTAAACCTCAGCACTACTTAATGTGAGTTGTAACTGCCATTAGACAAAACTCCAATCTGTCTCCAATTAGAACATTATTCGCCAGAGTTATCATGACATTTTTATTGTTGTTTGAAACTGCTGGACAGGTAAAGAACTCTGCAATAGGTGCATTTTAAATCTGTGTTAATTCTAAACACAGCAGCCCCAAGGTCAGCGCCATGTGAGGCTGCACCGGTTGCATGGCCCTAGAGCCGGCATGCAGCAGGGAAGGCCCATGTTGTATGGCAGGGTTGACTAGATTATGTGGCAACTAAAGGCAGATTAAAGAGAGTTATGTGGCAAATTTTGTGATAGTATTCATTGTTTTGTCATTTTTATGGTCTGACCTGACAGCACAGCTGTCACCAGAAAATTATGTGAACATCACTAGAGACAGTTTTTTACTCCACCCCCATGTTGGGAGCCAGGAGTGCATGCTCTGATTGGGCAGAAGCTGTGTGTCTCCACAAAAACGTTCTTGGCCTTTACACAGCTGTGATCATTTGCTTTATTTATCCAGGTATTGCCAATGCTTGTAACACTCGTTAACACTGTCTGGGCGGGGGGCGTGGCCAAGCAACATGGCCGTCAGGACATAGGCTCCCGCAGCTCCCGGCCAGCCTGACCTACAAATCCTGACATAAAGCAGATCCTGGTGCCTACGAACCACTAAAGGCACAGACTACGAGATCGGAACGCCTAAGGCTTTCTCCGACACCGAAGAGTGTGGCGTCTGACGACGGAGGACCGAGTACTGAGACCTGCCTGCGGCCGCCCGCAGCGCCTGCTACATGAGGCCGGTGCTGCTGCCTACCCGGGATCAGCAGTCCGGGGCGCCGCGGCGACTCATGCCTTTCCCAACACCTGGCCTTGGGGATCATATTGCGGGGTGCTGCCCGGAGTCCTGGGTCTAACGGGGCCCCGCCGCGCGGAAGAGACTTGGCGGAGGAGGGGTCTGGCAATGCCGGACCAGGGGCGCGGGGCCTGGCTTGTGAGTACCGGGACTGTCAGAACTCCGGCGGTCATCGGGGACGTCCCGCGACGCCTGGGTCACAGCGCATGAATGGCGGGACAATAGAGAGGCCCCCTATAGCAGATTGAAGAGAGGGGAGGTGAGGAGTGTTGGAGGGCTGTGCCTGTACCCCTGACCCGCCGGAATCCATCGGAGCGCCGGACACGCAAGGGAAGAGGAGTGGTGCAGCTAGGGGGCCTAATCCTGGTTCAGGGCCCTCCTTGGCGGGGCCCGGGCAGCGGCTCCGGCTATACTTGCGGGCCCTGCATCCCGGGCGACCAAAGAGACTTCACTGGCCTGAGGGGAAGCCCTAACAGTGTGTGATCTGCCGATTGAACTTTGGGGCAGACTGTAAATACCGCTGCACACCTACATGGAACTGGGCCCCGCACGCTTCTACTTGGGACCAGTGGGTATGCCATGGCTGCCTAAGGGGATCTCTGTCGCCTGGGGGAGACGAATAAATAGACCTCCGAGAGGACATTCCCGCTGGTCTGTACTTGGTTGCAACGCCACCACGGCTGAATGGTAGGAGAACTGGATAATCCGCGGACCAGTCCTCGCCGAGCGCCGTTGACCTGAGACCTGGGCTTGGGAGACAAGGCCCTTATCTTGAGACAAACAGCATATACCTGGTGCGGCGGGGAGCGTGACCCGGCATGTCCTAGGGCACTGGCGGAGCGCGCCGTGGGAGATTGCTAGGGGCCCCCTGCGTACCGGAGCTGGCTCGCAGGCACGAGGATAACTGGACCACCTGGAAGGGCGTCCCATGGACTTGGATCATGCGCAAGGACAGGATGGCCCGAGCCTCGCAGCCTAACACCATCACTCAGTACACTACGCCGCGTCTGCCTTCCCAGCGCATCACGCGCCAAACCGGTCAAGAGGAGGGGGGAACGCAACCGCTGTCCCGGCGAGCCATCCAGGGCTGAGCTGCTGAAGGCCATACAGGGCTCCCATACTGCTCTGGAACGGCAGATTGAGACGGTCTCAATTGATGTGAATCTGCTAAGGGCGGATCTCCGCAAAGTTAAGGACAAAGTCAATGCGGCGGAAGGGAACATTGTCCAGCTACAGGAGGAGGTTGCATCCCTCCAACAAATGGTGACGCGGCTCACGGCCTCGACTGGGGAGCTGGAATGCAGGGCAGAGGATGCTGAAGGGAGGGCGCACCGCAGCAACATTAGAGTCCTCGAGATACCGGAACGGGTGGAGATGGGGAATGCGGAGCGCTTTCTGGAACACTGGATCCGCACCACGCTTTGCCCTACTGGGCTCTCTGATGTGTTTGTGATCGAGTGCACTCATAGGGTCCTGATCCCCCCGCCGCGGACTGGTGCTCCGCTGCGGGCCCTCATCGCAAAGATCTTTAACTAGCGGGGGCAGGAACTGCATCCTCAGGGCCATGAAACCGGTCCCCGGTAGCTTGTCTCCTTTCTGGTGAAGAATTGGCTTGGTAGTTTAGTCTGCCCTGTTCCCATGATGCACTGGGCCAGGGACAGACTGATTTGCATATAGCCAGGTTCTGAGCTGGGATGGGGCAGTGAGATAAATAACGGTGATGGATCAAGCCCTGATCTTTGGACTGGGTAAGTGTGGTCTGCTCAATTCAGGCACTCTGTTCATCACCACCCCCCTTTTCTGAATCGTTTTTGGCCACTATAGGTGTGGCAGGGTATACTCAGACATGAGTCCCTTTCTCACTGCTCCATCAGGATTCAAGCAAGCCGGGCCGAAGACTGCTGAAATGCCAGAAACCGGTCCCCGGTAGCTTGTCTCCTTTCTGGTGAAGAATTGGCTTGGTAGTTTAGTCTGCCCTGTTCCCATGATGCACTGGGCCAGGGACAGACTGATTTGCATATAGCCAGGTTCTGAGCTGGGATGGGGCAGTGAGATAAATAACGGTGATGGATCAAGCCCTGATCTTTGGACTGGGTAAGAGTGGTCTGCTCAATTCAGACACTCTGTTCATCACCACCCCCCTTTTCTGAATCGTTTTTGGCCACTATAGGTGTGGCAGGGTATACTCAGACATGAGTCTCTTTCTCACTGCTCCATCAGGATTCAAGCAAGCCGGGCCGAAGACGGCTGAAATGCCAGAAACCGGTCCCCGGTAGCTTGTCTCCTTTCTGGTGAAGAATTGGCTTGGTAGTTTAGTCTGCCCTGTTCCCATGATGCACTGGGCCAGGGACAGACTGATTTGCATATAGCCAGGTTCTGAGCTGGGATGGGGCAGTGAGATAAATAACGGTGATGAATCAAGCCCTGATCTTTGGACTGGGTAAGAGTGGTCTGCTCAATTCAGACACTCTTTTCATCACCACGACCCCCCTTTTCTGAATCGTTTTTGGCCACTATAGGTGTGGCAGGGTATACTCAGACATGAGTCCCTTTCTCACTGCTCCATCAGGATTCAAGCAAGCCGGGCCGAAGACGGCTGAAATGCCAGAAACCGGTCCCCGGTAGCTTGTCTCCTTTCTGGTGAAGAATTGGCTTGGTAGTTTAGTCTGCCCTGTTCCCATGATGCACTGGGCCAGGACAGACTGATTTGCATATAGCCAGGTTCTGAGCTGGGATGGGGCAGTGAGATAATTAACGGTGATGGATCAAGCCCTGATCTTTGGACTGGGTAAGAGTGGTCTGCTCAATTCAGACACTCTGTTCATAACCACCCCCCCTTTCTGAATCGTTTTTGGCGACTATAGGTGTGGCAGGGTATACTCAGACATGAGTCCCTTTCTCACTGCTCCATCAGGATTCAAGCAAGCCGGGCCGAAGATGGCTGAAATGCCAGAAACCGGTCCCCGGTAGCTTGTCTCCTTTCTGGTGAAGAATTGGCTTGGTAGTTTAGTCTGCCCTGTTCCCATGATGCACTGGGCCAGGGACAGACTGATTTGCATATAGGCAGGTTCTGAGCTGGGATGGGGCAGTGAGATAAATAACGGTGATGGATCAAGCCCTGATCTTTGGACTGGGTAAGAGTGGTCTGCTCAATTCAGACACTCTGTTCATCACCACCCCCCTTTTCTGAATCGTTTTTGGCCACTATAGGTGTGGCAGGGTATACTCAGACATGAGTCCCTTTCTCACTGCTCCATCAGGATTCAAGCAAGCCGGGCCGAAGACGGCTGAAATGCCAGAAACCGGTCCCCGGTAGCTTGTCTCCTTTCTGGTGAAGAATTGGCTTGGTAGTTTAGTCTGCCCTGTTCCCATGATGCACTGGGCCAGGGACAAACTGATTTGCATATAGCCAGGTTCTGAGCTGGGATGGGGCAGTGAGATAAATAACGGTGATGGATCAAGCCCTGATCTTTGGACTGGGTAAGAGTGGTCTGCTCAATTCAGACACTCTGTTCATCACCACCCCCCTTTTCTGAATCGTTTTTGGCCACTATAGGTGTGGCAGGGTATACTCAGACATGAGTCCCTTTCTCACTGCTCCATCAGGATTCAAGCAAGCCGGGCCGAAGACGGCTGAAATGCCAGAAACCGGTCCCCGGTAGCTTGTCTCCTTTCTGGTGAAGAATTGGCTTGGTAGTTTAGTCTGCCCTGTTCCCATGATGCACTGGGCCAGGGACAGACTGATTTGCATATAGCCAGGTTCTGAGCTGGGATGGGGCAGTGAGATAAATAACGGTGATGGATCAAGCCCTGATCTTTGGACTGGGTAAGAGTGGTCTGCTCAATTCAGACACTCTTTTCATCACCACGACCCCCCTTTTCTGAATCGTTTTTGGCCACTATAGGTGTGGCAGGGTATACTCAGACATGAGTCCCTTTCTCACTGCTCCATCAGGATTCAAGCAAGCCGGGCCGAAGACGGCTGAAATGCCAGAAACCGGTCCCCGGTAGCTTGTCTCCTTTCTGGTGAAGAATTGGCTTGGTAGTTTAGTCTGCCCTGTTCCCATGATGCACTGGGCCAGGACTGACTGATTTGCATATAGCCAGGTTCTGAGCTGGGATGGGGCAGTGAGATAAATAACGGTGATGGATCAAGCCCTGATCTTTGGACTGGGTAAGAGTGGTCTGCTCAATTCAGACACTCTGTTCATAACCACCCCCCCTTTCTGAATCGTTTTTGGCCACTATAGGTGTGGCAGGGTATACTCAGACATGAGTCCCTTTCTCACTGCTCCATCAGGATTCAAGCAAGCCGGGCCGAAGATGGCTGAAATGCCAGAAACCGGTCCCCGGTAGCTTGTCTCCTTTCTGGTGAAGAATTGGCTTGGTAGTTTAGTCTGCCCTGTTCCCATGATGCACTGGGCCAGGGACAGACTGATTTGCATATAGCCAGGTTCTGAGCTGGGATGGGGCAGTGAGATAAATAACGGTGATGGATCAAGCCCTGATCTTTGGACTGGGTAAAAGTGGTCTGCTCAATTCAGACACTCTGTTCATCACCACCCCCCTTTTCTGAATCGTTTTTGGCCACTATAGGTGTGGCAGGGTATACTCAGACATGAGTCCCTTTCTCACTGCTCCATCAGGATTCAAGCAAGCCGGGCCGAAGTCGGCTGAAATGCCAGAAACCGGTCCCCGGTAGCTTGTCTCCTTTCTGGTGAAGAATTGGCTTGGTAGTTTAGTCTGCCCTGTTCCCATGATGCACTGGGCCAGGGACAGACTGATTTGCATATAGCCAGGTTCTGAGCTGGGATGGGGCAGTGAGATAAATAACGGTGATGGATCAAGCCCTGATCTTTGGACTGGGTAAGAGTGGTCTGCTCAATTCAGACACTCTGTTCATCACCACCCCCCTTTTCTGAATCGTTTTTGGCCACTATAGGTGTGGCAGGGTATACTCAGACATGAGTCCCTTTCTCACTGCTCCATCAGGATTCAAGCAAGCCGGGCCGAAGACGGCTGAAATGCCAGAAACCGGTCCCCGGTAGCTTGTCTCCTTTCTGGTGAAGAATTGGCTTGGTAGTTTAGTCTGCCCTGTTCCCATGATGCACTGGGCCAGGGACAGACTGATTTGCATATAGCCAGGTTCTGAGCTGGGATGGGGCAGTGAGATAAATAACGGTGATGGATCAAGCCCTGATCTTTGGACTGGGTAAGAGTGGTCTGCTCAATTCAGACACTCTGTTCATCACCACCCCCCTTTTCTGAATCGTTTTTGGCCACTATAGGTGTGGCAGGGTATACTCAGACATGAGTCCCTTTCTCACTGCTCCATCAGGATTCAAGCAAGCCGGGCCGAAGACGGCTGAAATGCCAGAAACCGGTCCCCGGTAGCTTGTCTCCTTTCTGGTGAAGAATTGGCTTGGTAGTCTGCCCTGTTCCCATGATGCACTGGGCCAGGGACAGACTGATTTGCATATAGCCAGGTTCTGAGCTGGGATGGGGCAGTGAGATAAATAACGGTGATGGATCAAGCCCTGATCTTTGGACTGGGTAAGAGTGGTCTGCTCAATTCAGACACTCTGTTCATCACCACCTCCCTTTTCTGAATCGTTTTTGGCCACTATAGGTGTGGCAGGGTATACTCAGACATGAGTCCCTTTCTCACTGCTCCATCAGGATTCAAGCAAGCCGGGCCGAAGACGGCTGAAATGCCAGAAACCGGTCCCCGGTAGCTTGTCTCCTTTCTGGTGAAGAATTGGCTTGGTAGTTTAGTCTGCCCTGTTCCCATGATGCACTGGGCCAGGGACAGACTGATTTGCATATAGCCAGGTTCTGAGCTGGGATGGGGCAGTGAGATAAATAACGGTGATGGATCAAGCCCTGATCTTTGGACTGGGTAAGAGTGGTCTGCTCAATTCAGACACTCTGTTCATCACCACCACCCTTTTCTGAATCGTTTTTGGCCACTATAGGTGTGGCAGGGTATACTCAGACAAGAGTCCCTTTCTCACTGCTCCATCAGGATTCAAGCAAGCCGGGCCGAAGACGGCTGAAATGCCAGAAACCGGTCCCCGGTAGCTTGTCTCCTTTCTGGTGAAGAATTGGCTTGGTAGTTTAGTCTGCCCTGTTCCCATGATGCACTGGGCCAGGGACAGACTGATTTGCATATAGCCAGGTTCTGAGCTGGGATGGGGCAGTGAGATAAATAATGGTGATGGATCAAGCCCTGATCTTTGGACTGGGTAAGAGTGGTCTGCTCAATTCAGACACTCTGTTCATCACCACCCCCCTTTTCTGAATCGTTTTTGGCCACTATAGGTGTGGCAGAGTATACTCAGACATGAGTCTCTTTCTCACTGCTCCATCAGGATTCAAGCAAGCCGGACCGAAGACGGCTGAAATGCCAGAAACCGGTCCCCGGTAGCTTGTCTCCTTTCTGGTGAAGAATTGGCTTGGTAGTTTAGTCTGCCCTGTTCCCATGATGCACTGGGCCAGGGACAGACTGATTTGCATATAGCCAGGTTCTGAGCTGGGATGGGGCAGTGAGATAAATAACGGTGATGGATCAAGCCCTGATCTTTGGACTGGGTAAGAGTGGTCTGCTCAATTCAGACACTCTGTTCATCACCACCCCCCTTTTCTGAATCGTTTTTGGCCACTATAGGTGTGGCAGGGTATACTCAGACATGAGTCCCTTTCTCACTGCTCCATCAGGATTCAAGCAAGCCGGGCCGAAGACGGCTGAAATGCCAGAAACCGGTCCCCAGTAGCTTGTCTCCTTTCTGGTGAAGAATTGGCTTGGTAGTTTAGTCTGCCCTGTTCCCATGATGCACTGGGCCAGGGACAGACTGATTTGCATATAGCCAGGTTCTGAGCTGGGATGGGGCAGTGAGATAAATAACGGTGATGGATCAAGCCCTGATCTTTGGACTGGGTAAGAGTGGTCTGCTCAATTCAGACACTCTGTTCATCACCACCCCCCTTTTCTGAATCGTTTTTGGCCACTATAGGTGTGGCAGGGTATACTCAGACATGAGTCCCTTTCTCACTGCTCCATCAGGATTCAAGCAAGCCGGGCCGAAGACGGCTGAAATGCCAGAAACCGGTCCCCGGTAGCTTGTCTCCTTTCTGGTGAAGAATTGGCTTGGTAGTTTAGTCTGCCCTGTTCCCATGATGCACTGGGCCAGGGACAGACTGATTTGCATATAGCCAGGTTCTGAGCTGGGATGGGGCAGTGAGATAAATAACGGTGATGGATCAAGCCCTGATCTTTGGACTGGGTAAGAGTGGTCTGCTCAATTCAGACACTCTGTTCATCACCACCTCCCTTTTCTGAATCGTTTTTGGCCACTATAGGTGTGGCAGGGTATACTCAGACATGAGTCCCTTTCTCACTGCTCCATCAGGATTCAAGCAAGCCGGGCCGAAGACGGCTGAAATGCCAGAAACCGGTCCCCGGTAGCTTGTCTCCTTTCTGGTGAAGAATTGGCTTGGTAGTTTAGTCTGCCCTGTTCCCATGATGCACGGGGCCAGGGACAGACTGATTTGCATATAGCCAGGTTCTGAGCTGGGATGGGGCAGTGAGATAAATAATGGTGATGGATCAAGCCCTGATCTTTGGACTGGGTAAGAGTGGTCTGCTCAATTCAGACACTCTGTTCATCACCACCCCCCTTTTCTGAATCGTTTTTGGCCACTATAGGTGTGGCAGAGTATACTCAGACATGAGTCTCTTTCTCACTGCTCCATCAGGATTCAAGCAAGCCGGGCCGAAGACGGCTGAAATGCCAGAAACCGGTCCCCGGTAGCTTGTCTCCTTTCTGGTGAAGAATTGGCTTGGTAGTTTAGTCTGCCCTGTTCCCATGATGCACTGGGCCAGGGACAGACTGATTTGCATATAGCCAGGTTCTGAGCTGGGATGGGGCAGTGAGATAAATAACGGTGATGGATCAAGCCCTGATCTTTGGACTGGGTAAGAGTGGTCTGCTCAATTCAGACACTCTGTTCATCACCACCCCCCTTTTCTGAATCCTTTTTGGCCACTATAGGTGTGGCAGGGTATACTCAGACATGAGTCCCTTTCTCACTGCTCCATCAGGATTCAAGCAAGCCGGGCCGAAGACGGCTGAAATGCCAGAAACCGGTCCCCGGTAGCTTGTCTCCTTTCTGGTGAAGAATTGGCTTGGTAGTTTAGTCTGCCCTGTTCCCATGATGCACTGGGCCAGGGACAGACTGATTTGCATATAGCCAGGTTCTGAGCTGGGATGGGGCAGTGAGATAAATAACGGTGATGGATCAAGCCCTGATCTTTGGACTGGGTAAGAGTGGTCTGCTCAATTCAGACACTCTGTTCATCACCACCTCCCTTTTCTGAATCGTTTTTGGCCACTATAGGTGTGGCAGGGTATACTCAGACATGAGTCCCTTTCTCACTGCTCCATCAGGATTCAAGCAAGCCGGGCCGAAGACGGCTGAAATGCCAGAAACCGGTCCCCGGTAGCTTGTCTCCTTTCTGGTGAAGAATTGGCTTGGTAGTTTAGTCTGCCCTGTTCCCATGATGCACTGGGCCAGGGACAGACTGATTTGCATATAGCCAGGTTCTGAGCTGGGATGGGGCAGTGAGATAAATAACGGTGATGGATCAAGCCCTGATCTTTGGACTGGGTAAGAGTGGTCTGCTCAATTCAGACACTCTGTTCATCACCACCACCCTTTTCTGAATCGTTTTTGGCCACTATAGGTGTGGCAGGGTATACTCAGACATGAGTCCCTTTCTCACTGCTCCATCAGGATTCAAGCAAGCCGGGCCGAAGACGGCTGAAATGCCAGAAACCGGTCCCCGGTAGCTTGTCTCCTTTCTGGTGAAGAATTGGCTTGGTAGTTTAGTCTGCCCTGTTCCCATGATGCACTGGGCCAGGGACAGACTGATTTGCATATAGCCAGGTTCTGAGCTGGGATGGGGCAGTGAGATAAATAATGGTGATGGATCAAGCCCTGATCTTTGGACTGGGTAAGAGTGGTCTGCTCAATTCAGACACTCTGTTCATCACCACCCCCCTTTTCTGAATCGTTTTTGGCCACTATAGGTGTGGCAGAGTATACTCAGACATGAGTCTCTTTCTCACTGCTCCATCAGGATTCAAGCAAGCCGGGCCGAAGACGGCTGAAATGCCAGAAACCGGTCCCCGGTAGCTTGTCTCCTTTCTGGTGAAGAATTGGCTTGGTAGTTTAGTCTGCCCTGTTCCCATGATGCACTGGGCCAGGGACAGACTGATTTGCATATAGCCAGGTTCTGAGCTGGGATGGGGCAGTGAGATAAATAACGGTGATGGATCAAGCCCTGATCTTTGGACTGGGTAAGAGTGGTCTGCTCAATTCAGACACTCTGTTCATCACCACCACCCCCCTTTTCTGAATCGTTTTTGGCCACTATAGGTGTGGCAGGGTATACTCAGACATGAGTCCCTTTCTCACTGCTCCATCAGGATTCAAGCAAGCCGGGCCGAAGACGGCTGAAATGCCAGAAACCGGTCCCCGGTAGCTTGTCTCCTTTCTGGTGAAGAATTGGCTTGGTAGTTTAGTCTGCCCTGTTCCCATGATGCACTGGGCCAGGATAGACTGATTTGCATATAGCCAGGTTCTGAGCTGGGATGGGGCAGTGAGATAAATAACGGTGATGGATCAAGCCCTGATCTTTGGACTGGGTAAGAGTGGTCTGCTCAATTCAGACACTCTGTTCATCACCACCCCCCCTTTCTGAATCGTTTTTGGCCACTATAGGTGTGGCAGGGTATACTCAGACATGAGTCCCTTTCTCACTGCTCCATCAGGATTCAAGCAAGCCGGGCCGAAGACGGCTGAAATGCCAGAAACCGGTCCCCGGTAGCTTGTCTCCTTTCTGGTGAAGAATTGGCTTGGTAGTTTAGTCTGCCCTGTTCCCATGATGCACTGGGCCAGGGACAGACTGATTTGCATATAGCCAGGTTCTGAGCTGGGATGGGGCAGTGAGATAAATAACGGTGATGGATCAAGCCCTGATCTTTGGACTGGGTAAGAGTGGTCTGCTCAATTCAGACACTCTGTTCATCACCACCCCCCTTTTCTGAATCGTTTTTGGCCACTATAGGTGTGGCAGGGTATACTCAGACATGAGTCCCTTTCTCACTGCTCCATCAGGATTCAAGCAAGCCGGGCCGAAGACGGCTGAAATGCCAGAAACCGGTCCCCGGTAGCTTGTCTCCTTTCTGGTGAAGAATTGGCTTGGAAGTTTAGTCTGCCCTGTTCCCATGATGCACTGGGCCAGGGACAGACTGATTTGCATATAGCCAGGTTCTGAGCTGGGATGGGGCAGTGAGATAAATAACGGTGATGGATCAAGCCCTGATCTTTGGACTGGGTAAGAGTGGTCTGCTCAATTCAGACACTCTGTTCATCACCACCCCTCTTTTCTGAATCGTTTTTGGCCACTATAGGTGTGGCAGGGTAAACTCAGACATGAGTCCCTTTCTCACTGCTCCATCAGGATTCAAGCAAGCCGGGCCGAAGACGGCTGAAATGCCAGAAACCGGTCCCCGGTAGCTTGTCTCCTTTCTGGTGAAGAATTGGCTCGGTAGTTTAGTCTGCCCTGTTCCCATGATGCACTGGGCCAGGGACAGACTGATTTGCATATAGCCAGGTTCTGAGCTGGGATGGGGCAGTGAGATAAATAACGGTGATGGATCAAGCCCTGATCTTTGGACTGGGTAAGAGTGGTCTGCTCAATTCAGACACTCTGTTCATCACCACCCCCCTTTTCTGAATCGTTTTTGGCCACTATAGGTGTGGCAGGGTATACTCAGACATGAGTCCCTTTCTCACTGCTCCATCAGGATTCAAGCAAGCCGGGTCGAAGACGGCTGAAATGCCAGAAACCGGTCCCCGGTAGCTTGCCTCCTTTCTGGTGAAGAATTGGCTTGGTAGTTTAGTCTGCCCTGTTCCCATGATGCACTGGGCCAGGGACAGACTGATTTGCATATAGCCAGGTTCTGAGCTGGGATGGGGCAGTGAGATAAATAACGGTGATGGATCAAGCCCTGATCTTTGGACTGGGTAAGAGTGGTCTGCTCAATTCAGACACTCTGTTCATCACCACCCCCCTTTTCTGAATCGTTTTTGGCCACTATAGGTTTGGCAGGGTATACTCAGACATGAGTCCCTTTCTCACTGCTCCATCAGGATTCAAGCAAGCCGGGCCGAAGACGGCTGAAATGCCAGAAACCGGTCCCCGGTAGCTTGTCTCCTTTCTGGTGAAGAATTGGCTTGGTAGTTTAGTCTGCCCTGTTCCCATGATGCACTGGGCCAGGGACAGACTGATTTGCATATAGCCAGGTTCTGAGCTGGGATGGGGCAGTGAGATAAATAACGGTGATGGATCAAGCCCTGATCTTTGGACTGGGTAAGAGTGGTCAGCTCAATTCAGACACTCTGTTCATCACCACCCCCCTTTTCTGAATCGTTTTTGGCCACTATAGGTGTGGCAGGGTATACTCAGACATGAGTCCCTTTCTCACTGCTCCATCAGGATTCAAGCAAGCCGGGCCGAAGACGGCTGAAATGCCAGAAACCGGTCCCCGGTAGCTTGTCTCCTTTCTGGTGAAGAATTGGCTTGGTAGTTTAGTCTGCCCTGTTCCCATGATGCACTGGGCCAGGGACAGACTGATTTGCATATAGCCAGGTTCTGAGCTGGGATGGGGCAGTGAGATAAATAACGGTGATGGATCAAGCCCTGAACTTTGGACTGGGTAAGAGTGGTCTGCTCAATTCAGACACTCTGTTCATCACCACCCCCCTTTTCTGAATCGTTTTTGGCCACTATAGGTGTGGCAGGGTATACTCAGACATGAGTCCCTTTCTCACTGCTCCATCAGGATTCAAGCAAGCCGGGCCGAAGACGGCTGAAATGCCAGAAACCGGTCCCCGGTAGCTTGTCTCCTTTCTGGTGAAGAATTGGCTTGGTAGTTTAGTCTGCCCTCTTCCCATGATGCACTGGGCCAGGGACAGACTGATTTGCATATAGCCAGGTTCTGAGCTGGGATGGGGCAGTGAGATAAATAACGGTGATGGATCAAGCCCTGATCTTTGGACTGGGTAAGAGTGGTCTGCTCAATTCAGACACTCTGTTCATCACCACCCCCCTTTTCTGAATCGTTTTTGGCCACTATAGGTGTGGCAGGGTATACTCAGACATGAGTCCCTTTCTCACTGCTCCATCAGGATTCAAGCAAGCCGGGCCGAAGACGGCTGAAATGCCAGAAACCGGTCCCCGGTAGCTTGTCTCCTTTCTGGTGAAGAATTGGCTTGGTAGTTTAGTCTGCCCTGTTCCCATGATGCACTGGGCCAGGGACAGACTGATTTGCATATAGCCAGGTTCTGAGCTGGGATGGGGCAGTGAGATAAATAACGGTGATGGATCAAGCCCTGATCTTTGGACTGGGTAAGAGTGGTCTGCTCAATTCAGACACTCTGTTCATCACCACCCCCCTTTTCTGAATCGTTTTTGGCCACTATAGGTGTGGCAGGGTATACTCAGACATGAGTCCCTTTCTCACTGCTCCATCAGGATTCAAGCAAGCCGGGCCGAAGACGGCTGAAATGCCAGAAACCGGTCCCCGGTAGCTTGTCTCCTTTCTGGTGAAGAATTGGCTTGGTAGTTTAGTCTGCCCTGTTCCCATGATGCACTGGGCCAGGGACAGACTGATTTGCATATAGCCAGGTTCTGAGCTGGGATTGGGCAGTGAGATAAATAATGGTGATGGATCAAGCCCTGATCTTTGGACTGGGTAAGAGTGGTCTGCTCAATTCAGACACTCTGTTCATCACCACCCCCCTTTTCTGCATCCTCAGGGCGGCAAGGAAAACAGCGGACCTCAAGTATGAAAACTCCAGGGTGTCTGTATACCCGGACTACACCCATCAGGTTCAGGAACAACGTAAATCATTTCTAGCAGTAAAGCAGAAGCTTCGAGAAATGAACCTGCAGTACATGTGATTATATCCTGCAAAACTCAAGGTCCTCGCTCAGGGCAAGGCTCACTTTTTCGAGGGACCCGAGGAGGTGTGGGAGTGGCTGGAGATTAGGGGGGACGCACTCCCGTCAGAGGAACGGGGTTGGTCCCGAAGTCAGTGGGGGTCACGACCTGCGAGGAAACAAAGATCCCGACACAGGCACTCAACAGGAGTCGCTGGCAGCGCAGAGAGACGGAGAGTCATAGTGGGAGAGGATGGAGCCCTTCACTTGGAACCTACAGCGGCTGGGGACCCTCCAGGGGCTCAGTCGAACCACCCACAGGAAGATGTGCTGGTCCCGGACACCCTGCCAACCCCTCTGGACGCTACCCCGTCCCGATCGACACGATCCCAGAGACACTTGGAGAATCATCGCCTGCGGCGGAGCCCTGGTCCTGAAGGAGTATCCTTGTTTTGAAAGCTGTGCCCCTTAGTCATGTTTTCACAGGGGGTGTTAGGAGTCATGCGGGGGACGGGTGGCTATGTTGGGAGGGGGGGGTCTTCTGCAGTACTGAAGTCTCTGGCGGACACTGATCTTAAACATTTATGAGTCTGAATCACACATGATATATTGAAGTGGCTGGCTGTGCTGGGGACTGATAGTGGGGGATGGGGGAGGGTTTTACCTGTTATGGTTGGGGTGGTTGCTATACTTGGGTTCATGGGGTTGCTGTGTACATCCTGGCACCAGCAGGGGAAGGGCATTTCAGCATGTTTAGTTGTTGCAGAGATATTACTCGTGGGTGGGGGGAGGTGGGAACCTTGGGGGGGATTGTTGGGGGGTTTTGTTCTGGGCATTAGTTGTACTGCAGATCGGGCACAGGGTGGGGGGTTGCCAGATGTAGAACAGAGGCCCGGAATGGGCCTGGTGACACGTCATGGGATATAAGCTCTTAAGTTGGAATGTGAGGGGGCTGGGAACATGCGTTAAGAGACATAGAGTCCTTTCCTTCCTCCATAGACACGGGTTATCCATTGCATGTCTGCAGGAGATCCACCTAGATGATGAAGGTGCTCGCAAATTAGGGAAAAAATGGCGGGTCAGTTGTTCCATTCGTGCTTTTCTACAGCTGCTAGAGGGGTCCTTGTCTGGGTGGCAACTGGGGTCCCATTAGCCATTCAGTACATGGAAGCGGACATCAATGGTAGATACCTGCTACTGCGGGCAAAACTTGATGGCCGGGACATTACAATATTGAACTCCTATGCGCCCAATGTGGATGATCCCGAGTTCTTTCTGACCTTACAGGAGATCCTTATACCGGATTTGGAAACCCCATTATTCTGGTTAGGAGACTTTAACTGTGTATTAGACCCGATCATGGATAGATTCCCGCCTCGCGCAGGCACGAAGCCGCGAATGACGAAGCAACTCCATGAGGTAAAGCTGAACTTAGGGATTACTGAGGTCTGGCGTCAACGTCACCCCACCCAAAAATTGTACACTTGCTTTTCCCCGCCTCACAGCACACATAGTAGATTGGATAGGGTTTTGGTCGCAAATGTAGATGCTTCCGTCTCGTTGGCAGTCACTCATCAGGCTCGCTTCTTGTCAGACCACTCCCCGGTGGCGTGCACGTTGACATGGGAGGGTCGGCCCTCCCGTCCTAGGACCTGGAGGATGCCGGGAGACCTCTTACAGGATCCGGTGGGGAGAGACCATGTGTAAACTGCACTCACTAACTATTTAGATTCAAACTGGGAGGAGACTTCTCTCCCCTACTCTACTAAATGGGATGCCCTGAAGGCAGTGATACGGGTTGAGTGTATGGCCCTAACATATGGGGTCAGGAGGCAGCTGCTTCGCGATCTGCAGGAGGCGGTGGGCAATCTCTTGCATCGGCAAACATTGCCGGACCCAGATGACGCACAACAGGACACGGAACGGGGGGCCCGAGCTGCTGTCCATGACATTTTAGACAGGCTAGACAAATACACACTGACTCAATACAGGCAAAGACTCCACAGGGAAGGTGACAAGTCAGGCCGTATGTTGGCCTGGATCCTTAGGCGGGAATCCGCCCCGGACAGAATAGTAGCGCTAAGTGGGCCTAACGGGCGAGTGGTGCACTCAGAGGTGGGCATTCTCCGTGTCCTCCGGTCCCACCTGGAAGCGGCCTACGCTGCCGACCCTGCGATCACCGAAGGCACGTATAGACCATACTTGCAGGACTTGTCCCTCCAGACCCTGTCGAAAGATGCCTTGGAGGACCTAGATGCAGCTCTGACGTTGGGTGAGATCAGAGCCGCTATGGCCGGCCTCTCGAGGGTCAAATCACCGGGGAGTGATGGCTTCCCCCCATAATTTTATCAGGTGTTTGGGGACACCCTGGCCCATCTCCTGCTGCAGGTATATGTTGAGGCTTTCAAGACTGGAGCCCTACCGCCTAGTATGAATCAGGGCGAAATTTGCATGCTACTGAAGCCCGGTGGCGATAAATATGATCTGGCGGGCTATCGCCCCCTCACTATGGTCAACACGGACACGAAAATCTTGACAAAACTTTTAGCGGCCCGGCTAGCCCCGCATATGGTCCATTTGATACACCCGGACCAGTGTGGATTTATCCCCGGGCGAAAACCACCATGAATCTGCGGAGATTGAACCATATTCTCCATGACGTCTGGGAAAGGGAAGAGCGCTTGGTTATAGTGTCAATTGATATAGCGAAGGCGTTTGACACCGTGGACTGGGGGTACCTCTTGGAGGTCCTCCAAGCGGTAGGGATGGGCCCCAACTGTTGCCGTTGGGTCCGTATATTGTATGCAGACCCCTGTGCCAGAGTGAAGCTGGGAGCGGGATGCTCGGAGGAGTGGCGCTTAGGTCGAGGGACGCGGCAGGGGTGCCCCCTTTCGCCGCTCCTCTTCGCACTAGCAATAGAGCCTTTGGCAGGACGAATTCGGTCGGAAATGGCGCAGTGGGGGATTCAAGTGGGGGACACCCGCAACGTGGTGTCCTTATACGCGGATGACGCATTCTTTTATTTAAGGGCCCGCGAGGCTCCTTGCCTATATTATTGCAGCACCTCAACTGCTTCGGGGAGGCCTCGGGACTGAGAATTAATCGTGACAAGTCCTTGATTTTTCCCCTGGCGGGATTCGGTGAGGGACAGTTACCGGACCTGCCGGATCTGGGGCTGAGATGGGAGCGGAAGACGTTCCGGTACCTCGGGATCCAGGTGGCCCCGACCGATGCACAGGTCCTGGCCCGAAACATGGATGGGAGGCTCGCATCCCTACAGCGCTCGGTGACATTTTGGAACACCTTACCGCTCTCCCTTATGGGGCGGCTGGCGGTCACAAAGATGGTCATGCTCCCCAGGACGCTTTATGTCCTTCAGAACTTGCTCTGCCCTATCCCCCCACGTATATTCCACAAACTCAACTCACTGCTCACGTCTCTGCTTTGGGCGAGATGTCGTAGTAGGGTTGCACTACACACTGTGGTTCGGAGCTGAGAAAAAGGCGGGCTGGAGGCTCCGAGATTTGACCTGTATTACTACGCGACTCAACTGCTGCCGGCTGCCAGATGGTTTGCGGAAGCGGACAGTTGGGAGATGCAACTCTTGGCCAGGAGGGCTGCTGATCGGTCACTACAGATCGCATTGATGAAGGGGAGGGGAGCGGATGTGTCCCTACTGTACGGGATGCGGCACACGACCACCATCTGTCAGAGGTTTGTAGACAGGGTATTGAGACGGGCACCCTTCCATAGGGAATTGCCGGTTTGGATCATGGCGCCGTTAGTCGCTATGGAAGAACACTTGTCCTTTAGGGATTGGAGGGCGGGAGGCTGCACAACCCTGGCTGACCTCTACCCGGGTGACTCATTTCTGTCCTTTGAAGAGGCAGAGGAGACCTTCGAGTTGGGCGGGGGACAGCACTTGCACTACCGTGGCCTTCAGGAGGCGGTGAAGGCGGCCTTGCCCCAGTTTCCCGAGACGCCATCGACTTCCCATACCCTGAACATAATTCTCTCCTGCGGCAGGGGTAGTAGATTGATCACCTTTCTTTACTCCGCCATGCGTCAAGATTCAGTTCCACCGGACCAGCCCGCGTGGGGAGCCTGGGAGGTAGATCTGGGCAAGCCCCTAGACCAGGGATAGTGCAAGCGCGTAGGGAACCTCGCGCGTAAAGTGTCGTGCAATGCACGGTTTAAGCTTACACATTTTAACTTCATGCACAGTACATATTTGACCCCGGTGTCATTGCAGCGCATTTCAGGCAACAGGGAGGACACATGTCCCAGATGTGGGGTGGAGAGGGTGGAGTTCTTACACTTGGCCTGGGAATGCACCTTGGTGAAATGCTTCTGGACAGATGTGGTGACACGTATAACCGCAACTACCGGCCTTCGGATAGACATGACACCGGTCCACTGTCTCCTAGCGTTGGTTCCCAAGCCTAAAAAGAGGAATCTATCCTACAAGTTACAACAGCTCATGTTGGTCCTGGCGCGGCGTAGGGTGGCCATTACTTGGATAGGGCAGCGGGCACCGGAAATCTCCACATGGCTAAGGGATGTCCCTGAGTGGTCACTGGCGGAGGAGACCCATATGCAGTGCACGCGTAGAGATGTGAAGTTGCAAGACGACCTGCTGGCCTGGAGGGCTATGTGTAGTGCGGGACTGGCCCTGAGCGATTCGGAGGGAAATAGTGAGGAACTGTTCACGCCGGAGGGATCGGGGAGTGATGGGGAGGGGGAGGAGATAGGGGTCTGTTAGCCTTGATTGATCTTTTTGCTGATTCCACCTGCTTCTACATGTCCATATACTTAATTTCCTGCTTTATTATGCTGTTTTCTTTTCCTATGATTACTGCCGCCCCGCACTAACCTGTAGCCTTAAGTGCCTTAATGAGGTCATCGATCTGTATGCAACAGTTTGTTACTTGATCCCATGTCTAGGGGTGTATGTTTTTTATACTTGTTGTAAAACTCAAAAATAAAGTTTAAAAAAAATTGTGAACACTTTCTGGGCAAAGATTCCACTTCTTAATAACCATATATAGCAATAAACCACAGAGAAGTGTCAGGTCAACCTTTCCGAAGGACCTACCCCAGCGTGACCACACACGTTGGCTGCATTTTTAGTAACTTTTGATCAGGTTGAGCTAGAAACATTTAAAAAAAAAATGAAATCTACATATTATGCAGCAGATGATGGATGATGTGGTAAATCCATAAGTATACGAATGACGCATAGGCTGCAAAATTGCATAATTCCAGTTTCTCTGACCATGGGTCATCATTCAGTTTACCAACTAAGTAAGGATGGAAGGCTGTGTCGGGCTTGGTAGGTCTCAAATTTAGGATTTTCTGAGCTGATGTCAGTGATGTGCATTCAACTCACCAAATCATCTTGCAAGCCTTAACCACACTCTGGCTGATTACTGACCGCTAGGTTTCGCTGCTGCACCAATTTATGTGTCATTCATCCAGATTCATATTGATAGTGACAGTCAGACCGCGCCCAGGCAATTGTCTCCCAATACAAGGGAGTTGAGAACTCTGCTTGCTTGCTAGTTTGCACATTAAGCACTAATCCAATGAACGAGCTCCAGGCATGCGACCAAAAAGTTCAACATATAAAATAATGCATGAAACAGCACTAAACTGATTGTAGAGTTTATGAACATGGCTACTGCAGGTAAAGACCTATTCTTTTTTTCTCAAATTTTTCTTTGTAGATTTTTTTCATATCTCCAGCAATACATAGAACTGATTAGCTTGTATCATGCATTCTAACAGCTATTACTATACACAGCTTCTATCGGTAAATAGGGTGCTTCCTGAGGCCTAAGTCCTATTGCAGTATAGCCCATGTGACGGGACATAACCTCAGTCAAGTTTCCCTCTCTTATAAGTGCCCTCCCCTGTCCTTAGTCCCTCCCTATACCATTATTAACAGAACTTAGTATAAACACAGGTGGAATAATAATAGAAAAAGAATATAAACACAAATGAGGTACTTAAGGGGTGAATGTACATGTTATCAGTACCCTTGAGCGTGGAGCTTTCGCTGTTCAGAACGGGAAGAGGTGTAGCGCTCGCACTCTGGAGGGATAGGTTATGAGAGGGAGTCCCCTGGATAGTCAGCGGTCCCCAAACATATCCAAAGTTTTTAAATCATCCCTAAAGATATCACTCATCCTTTCCAATAAGGATATCTGCCCGTAGACTCTGGAGATCAAAATCCGGGGTGTTTGGGATTGGTTACCCCAGCACATCTTTGATTTGCGCTAAAATCTTTGCCCAAAAGGACCGGATTGTCTGGCAATCACGCCAAATGTAACGCATGCTGCCTAGAAGCCTGCAGCCTCTCAAATGTCTGAAGTGGTGGGAAAGGTTTATTTTAATTTTGTCCGTCTGTAAAGGTCAATGTCTCAGCTGTAGGTAGCGGAAGTGGTCAGTACTTGGAAGGTTGAAGTCTCTGTGGCAATGCTCAAATGTCAGTATATCCCAATTATGAAAAATATTGGAGAGAGTGAGCCAGCCCCCCTCCCTCCATGGTCAAATGGGCCCGGTTGTACAGCCACAGGAAATGCCGGGCTGTAGGGAGAAAGGTATGTTGTCCAATTGTGTAGCTTTTTTACCTCATGCCAGGTCTTAAGAGTTGCTCTTGTGGGAGTGCTCAAGTAACCATTTTTGGGGTGATCCGCTCTTGGCTTCCACAGGACGTCCCAGATGGCCCTGCCTACGATTGCCCTGTCCATGTGGAGCCAGTGCTTGCCCGAGTCCGATTTCTGCATCGACCAGTCTGCAATGACTCTCAGTTGTACTGCATATAGTAATGTTGGAAATTTGGTAGTGCGAGCCCCACCCCACCTCGTCTTTTGATTGCCGTAACAATTTTAAGGGTAGGTGGGCTCTCTTGTTCTGCCAAAGGAATTGAGTTATCATGGTTCAGAGGGTCCGTAAATAGGCCCTGTCAACCTCTATGGGAAGGCTCTGGAAGAGGTGGGGAAATTTCGGCAGCACTGTCATCTTAATAGCATGTATTCTGCTGAGCCAGTATAAGTACAGTGGAGACCACCTATTTAAATCAACCCTCAACTGACGCAAGAGTGGAAGAAAGTTACCCTGGTGTAGACTAGATAGTCTGGGGGTTATCTAGACTCCGAGATATGTGAGGTCTTTCTTCAACTATTGAAAATCGGTCGAGGCCACCAGGGAAGTCATGTCTGTTATCGCAAATGTTAGATTGAGAAGGAAGTATTTAGTTAAATTTAATACATAGGCCTGCTACCTCTCAGAAGAGTCGTAACTCATCCTGAAGTGTTTGCAGGGAGCGTTGTGGGTCAGAGAGGGTTAATAAAATATAGGGGCATATTAGAAAGAGCCTCGTTAAAATTATCGCAGTTTTAGCGGCAAGAAACTGCCGCTAAAACGGCGATAATGGGCTTGCTAATATGCGCTAGAGAATTTCAATAGAAGCCCAGGTTAGATGTGCAGGACATCTAACCTGGGCTTCTAGTGGAATTCTATAACACATATGAGCAAGCCAATTTTCACCGTTTTAATGGCAGTTTCCTGCTAAAACTGCGATAATTTTAACAAGGTTCTTGCTAATATGCCCCATAGTTCGCAAATAAGAAGATTTTGTGTTCCATTGATACAAAATTGATATCCTGAATTGTGGGCGTCACCCTGATCTTTCCACTTAGGGTTCTACACTTAGCGCAAAGTGTAACGGAGACACTCTGCCTCCTCCCTCTTCCCAGGGCACAGCGTCTGAGCCCACCGCACTGACCAGGACCCTGGAGCAAGGTATAGCGCAGTTGCAGAAATCATGGCTATAAAAGAGTTGCAGAAGCAAAATCGCTCTAAGGTATGGAAGGGAAAGGGCCAATCCCGCCGGTCAAATGCTTTTTCCGCTGCGAAACCGAGCAAAATAGCCTTAGATGTTTTTTAGTAGCTTTCTCTATTAGGTGAATCACCCTCTTCACTTTGTTGTATGTCTGCCGGCCTGTGATAAAATCTGACTGATCTGGATGGATCAGGTCGGGCATTAGATACCGTAGCCTCACAGCCAAAAATCTTGAATAAAGGGTTGCATCTAAATTGAGTGGTGCTTTGGGTCAGCAAGAGCTACAGGTCTCTAAGTTCTTACTTGGTTTCAGTTTTACTGTGATCATGGCCTCGCTCATAGTGGGTGTGACCTCACTGATGTTAGCAATGTGGTTAAAGAGGGAAGTCAGATGTGGGGTTAGCCAGGAGCTAAAGGATTTATAGACTTGTGCTGTAAGCACACCTGGGCCGGGGGACTTTTGTAGTTTTAGAGTTACTATAACCTGTCGTACCTCCTCTTCATTAATGGGTTACCCTAGTTGTTCATTTTGAGCCCATGTGACTTGCGGTAGTACTACTGTGTGTAATTAGTCAAGTTGCGCTTGGGAGTTGGCAAGGTCAGCTGTGTATAGGGATTTATAATATTGTCTAAAGATCTGAGCCTTGCCATGATCCTCCGTTGCCACTTCTCTGGAGCGTTTACGTATATCACCAATATACTCCCTTTCTCTGTGCACCCTGAGCTGACTTACCAGATGTGTCCCCACTTTATTACTGTGTATTTTAGCTGTTTGTTAAAGGTGGAGCAGATTCAATTCTGTGACTGTATAGATTGCGTTCAGTTTCCCCCTCACAGGTGAGACTTTTTGTTGAAGGGCCAAAGTTGGAGCCACTTTGTGGGCCTGTTCTAGGGTTTTCAGGTCGCTTTCTAACGTTACTTGTTTCCTCATCCTTTGCTCAGTAAGTGTGGATAATAATGGACTCTCAGGAGTGCTTTGAATGCACCAAGTTAATAATGGGCGTGGTGTCTTGTGGTTTATTCAACTGCAAATATTCCCTAATGGCCTTCCGCGGGTCATCCCGGAGCATTTTGTCATGGATAAAGGCATTTATGAAGAACCAGCGTTTGTATGTAGTTGTGGGGTTTTTCCATTCCACAGCTACAACTAATGGGGCTTGGTCGGAGATTGTGATAGATTGAATTGTCACCTCCCTTATGTCGTGGGATAGTGCCTGGCTAAGGAAGAAATAGTCCAGCTGGGAATATGTATGGTGAACGTGGGAGAAGAAAATATAGGCTCTTGTTTCAGGATGAATCTCCCTCCACCCGTCAATGAGTCCCAGATTGTGTACTGTTTGTTTCAGCCCTCCTGTGAAGTTTCAGGTAGGTGCCCTAGGGTGATGTGTGCTGTAAATGCCGGAGTGCTAAGTAAGGTTGAAATCCCCCCTTTAATATTATTTTCCCCTCTGCAAATCCCTCTATCAACATTAAAAGAAAAGTTATTAAGGCCACCTGGTTCGTATTTGGTACATATGCAGCTGAAATAGTGCAGAGTCTCCCCCAGATTTGCCCCTTCACCACCACTATTCTCCCCTCTTTATCTGTCTTGTAACCCTCTGGTTGGAATTTCAGAGAGGAGTGGAAAATCAACGCCACACCATTATGTCTTGTGGGGGGTTGAGTATTTATATGCCAGGGGATATGCCTTATCTTTTAATCTGTGATCCAACAACCTTTTAGGATGGCTCTCTTGTAGAGCGAGTTAATCATTGTGCTGGTCTTGTAGGTACTTCTAGAGTTTATGGTGCTAGGCTGGCATATTTAACGTCGTATATTCCATTCAATTTTTTGATTACCATGATATAATTTGGCCTTTATTTCCCTTCCCTTGAATCTCTTCCTCAAAGGGTACAACCTCCTGTATATGTCCCCTCTCTCCCGATGTCCAGATCCCCTCCCGTCTGTCCCTCCGTTAGCCTGGGAGGCTGTGTGTGTCCATCAATTTGTTGAGGTGACCCCCTAGTACCTCCAACACAAAAAAAGAAAATAAACCCCCAAGCACAGTCAATAGGGACAACTGGTTCCCGATCTAACCGAAAGATTCGGTGTATGAAACTCATAGTAGGCGATTCTAACCGAAATCACCACCATTGCTCCAGCTAAGCTAAATAGAAGTGGGGTAGGAACCACTAGTCTAGTAGCTTATGTTGAGCCAGACAGGAAGGTGGAGAGGCTTATATTAAAAGGATACAGAAAAGTTCAAACTTTAACCATTTATAGGTGATCACATAAGGTGCCTGGGAGTTCAGATCATCTCTCTTCTCCACTCCCAGATTGCTTCCCAGACCGTGGTGCATCAATGCTTCGGTCCCTCCAGGGTGGCTCATGACTCTGCCCATTTAATGTTTTCATTGCTGTCTTTCGGCACGCTGGGAAAGCCAAAGAGTCTCATTCCAAGCTTCTGGCACCCCTGCCCCGGTATTGCTGGTTCCATCCGCTGCTGGTTGCTCCCCCGACGTGGGTATCTTCAGAAGTGCCATGGCCTCCAAGACATCAGTGATATGGTGGGCTTTGTTTTGCCAGCCAAAAGCCAGGCCAAATGGGTAGGCCCAATAATATTTGATGTTCTCTTGCCTGAGCTTGCCCATGACTGGACTGAGCTGCTGATGACAGGTCCGTGTCACTGGGGCTATGTCTTGAAAGCTAAAAACATCTAGTTTCCTGACTGCCTGGAGGATGGCTTCTATTGTTTTGAAAGAGTGCAACTTAGCCAATACATCTCTCGGGCCCCTCTTATTACCAGCCATTGGTTTTCCTATTCTGGGCACTCTGTCTATCTTGACCTTCAGAGGCGCTGCTCCCAAGACCTCAGAGAAGAGCCCCACCATGAAGACCTCCAGATCCAGCCCCTCCGCTCCCTCCTCTGTGTTCCTGATTCGAATATTCTCTCTCCGGGATCTGTTTTCCAAATTCTCACTCTTGAGTAGGGATTTTTGTAACTGCGCTTGAAGAGTTTACGTGAGCTCTCTTATTTGTTATGAGCGATGATCTAGATCAAGTGTTTTCACCTCCACATCCAGCACCCTACTACCCACATAGTCTATGTCTTGTTGTAGTGAGACCATTTTGCCAATCAGCTCTGCTCTCAATGTCTCCAGGGAGGTGGCCATGTCTGCTTTGAATTTCTCCCGAAGTAACGGAAGGAGGAGAGGAGATCTCCTTTTGTAAGAGCCATGGTGACACTCTGGTCTGCAGAATTATGGCTGCTTCGATGCTCCGTGGGGGTAAATAGCTGGACACCTTATTGCTTTGGTGTTTGTTCGGTGGCATAAAGAGCATCTCAAAGTCTGCATAGGTAGAAATGGGGTCTCTACTTTGGGGCCCCCTACAGAGCGATAATGCACGGGCAGGATCCCACTTGGGGCAGCGTTGACTAAGCACTCTGCACTCTAGGCAACCACAACTACCCTTAGCCTTGCTGCCACTACTTCAGGAGTCAAGCTCCTCCCTGGTGGGCGATCATACAAATATTTTGCTCTGCACGGCAGGACGGCTGTAATGTTCCCAGTCCAGTGTCAGCCTTCACCACTCTCCAGACCAGTCACTGCCACAGAGCCCGAACGATGCACACACCACCCCTATCGAGATTTGCTGCTCCCTGCCCCCTAAACAGGACTGGTCTCTCTGGCGTACTCCTCGGCCCCCCTTTCACAGGAGCAGGCCATGTTGTGGCCCTCTAGTCCATCACCATGTCAAACATCTGAGACTGAGTTGCTGGTCAAGCAAGACCTCTGACCTCCTGGTCAGGGAACTCTGCTCTGCACTCCAGCAGCTCCTTCGTTGCACCGCTGCCTCCTACACCTCTCAGCCAGGTAGGTGTTTGAGGCACTCCTCCACCTGCAGGCTCCTGCCTGCACCTCATTCCTGGTGGTAAGCATGGGCGGAAAATCCGTTACGCTCGCGGATTTTGCGGATTTTTGGGAAATTCGCAATCCGCGAGATTTGCGAATTTCCCGCAAAATCCGCAAATTCGCACGCAGCGGATTTTTTTGGCGGCGCGCGGCGTTGGTGATACAATTTTTGCGGCGCGCGGCGTTTATCATCGTTTGCCGAGTTGTTTTTCTCGATATTTTGCGAGTGCTGCGCCATTTTGGATCTTGCTGTGTGATCCCGCGGAATTTGGCGAGCGCGATTACGTCATCGCGGCTTGCCAACTTGCACAGCGAGAGTTTGTCAACGCGAGTACGGCGAGATCACGTCTCGCGGTACTTCGCAATTGCGAGATTTGAGATGCGGCGAGCGAAAATATAAATTTGCAATTCTGCACAAGAAATCCACCAGCAAGCAGCATAAACCTTCTAGAAATGATGATTTTTATCTGAATAACTCCTTAGTTTGACATTTGCCTGCACTTTTTTAGCGAGGAGTCCATTTTGGGGAGGGGGGCAGGGGGGTGGGAGGAAGGAAGTGCCTCACAGTCTTCAACTTCCTGTTCCTGTTCAGCAGGCTCCTCCCAGTGCTTTGTCCATCTCCTGGTCACTTTTCATTTGGGTCTGGAGCTGGAAGGATTACTTTTTGTGGATGCTGCTGGATATTTGGATTTGAGGCCTTTTTGACTTTCTTTGGATCACTGTTGGATTAGAAATTTTACAAGTAAGTTTGTTTGGGGCATTACAGTTGCTGCAATTAAAATTTTGGAATTTTCGATTTTTGGGCTGTTTTGGGGCCTTTTGCCCAGGGGTACTCAGTGGTGGGTGGACTGAGTCTTTCTGTGGGTTGTCTTGAACTTAAACATCATGGAGGCCATGGATGAATTGGGATTGTGCTGATTTTTCAGTGATTTTCGTTTTTTGGGGCTGTACTTGTGGCCTTTTCACCAGGGGTATTTGAGTCTAGCATGGGCCTAGTCTTTCTGTAGGTTGTCTTGAATTTAAACATCATGGAGGGCACGGATGGAATGGGATTGTGCTGATTTTTCAGTGATTTTCGTTTTTTGGGCCTGTACTTGTGGCCTTTTCACCAGGGGTATTTGAGTCTAGCATGGGCCTAGTCTTTCTGTGGGCTGTCTTGAACTTAAACACCATGGAGGGCATGGATGGAATGGAATTGTGCTGATTTTTCTGTGTTTTTCGATTTTTGACCTGTTGTTGGGGCCTTTTGAGTTTTGACCAGGGGTAGTGAGTGGTGCATGGGCCTAGTCTTTCTGTGGGGTGTCTTGAATTTAAACATCATGGAGGGCATGGATGGCATGGGGATTGTGCTGATTTTTCTGTGTTTTTCGATTTTTTGGATTGCTCATGGGGACAGGCCATGTGGGTGGGGGCCATTTTGAGTGCTGGTACAGGCAGGCCCTGGCCATGTGCTAGGAGGCAAGTGGCCATTTTGAATGCAGGCTTTGTTGTTAGGCCTCCAACCATTTTGCCTACTTTTCAACCTTTATTTATGCCCAGGGGTAGTGAGTCTTGCATGGGCCTAGTCTTTCTGTGGGTTGTCTTGAATTTAAACATCATGGAGGCCATGGATGGAATGGGATTGTGCAGATTTTTCAGTGTTTTTCGATTTTTGGGGGTGTTCATGGGGAGGGACAGGCCATGTGGCTGGTGGCCATTTTGAGTGCAGCTACAGGCACTGGCCATGTGCTGGCAGGCAAGTGGCCATTTTGAATGCAGGCTTTGTTGTTAGGCCTCCAACCATTTTGCCTACTTTTCAACCTTTATTTATGCCCAGGGGTAGTGAGTCTTGCATGGGCCTAGTCTTTCTGTGGGTTGTCTTGAATTTAAACATCATGGAGGCCATGGATGGAATGGGATTGTGCAGATTTTTCAGTGATTTTCGTTTTTTGGGCCTGTACTTGTGGCCTTTTCACCAGGGGTATTTGAGTCTAGCATGGGCCTAGTCTTTCTGTGGGCTGTCTTGAACTTAAACATCATGGAGGGCATGGATGGAATGGGATTGTGCTGATTTTTCTGTGTTTTTCGATTTTTGACCTGTTGTTGGGGCCTTTTGACCAGGGGTAGTGAGTGGTGCATGGGCCTAGTCTTTCTGTGGGGTGTCTTGAATTTAAACATCATGGAGGGCATGGATGGCATGGGGATTGTGCTGATTTTTCTGTGTTTTTCGATTTTTTGGATTGTTCATGGGGACAGGCCATGTGGGTGGGGGCCATTTTGAGTGCTGGTACAGGCAGGCCCTGGCAATGTGCTAGGAGGCAAGTGGCCATTTTGAATGCAGGCTTTGTTGTTAGGCCTCCAACCATTTTGCCTACTTTTCAACCTTTATTTATGCCCAGGGGTAGTGAGTCTTGCATGGGCCTAGTCTTTCTGTGGGTTGTCTTGAATTTAAACATTATGGAGGGCATGGATGGATTGGGATTGTGCTGATTTTGCAGTGTTTTTCGATTTTTTTGTGCTCTATAACTGAACTGATGTTCCTCTGTCTTCCATTTTTTTTAGGTGCACAAGACTCAAGAGAACCACCAGTGCCAGGAAGAAGTCCTGCAGCGGTGTGTGTGTGCAGCATAACGTCACGCGACGTCACGTCTGGCCTCAGACAACTCTACAATTCGTGCAACTGCGGCCTGCTGTCTGACCTGCTCTGAAGAAGATGGCCCCAAAGAAAGTTCTCCGTAGCTCCTCTAGCAAGAAAGTTGCTAGTAAGGAGCAGAAGAAGCAAGTTACCAAGGAGGCTGGTGTGCCACCCGCCACGTTTTTTGGGAGAAAAAAAAAAAGTACGCCTGCAGCAGCAGGATCTGCTGGGGACCAAGCTGGGAGCAGCACCCCTGCTCCATTGGGTTCAGTGCCTCCACCACCACGCCAGCTTAAGTCAAAGCCCTTGAGTGCTTCAGAGGCAGTCAGTGTACTTCTCCAATCACCATCGACCAGTGATGTTGGGTCATCGCAAGAAAGTAGCAGCAATGTCCCTGAATCAACACAGGTTGTTGTAACTCATCTGACAAGTGTTGAACAACCACAGCCGCAACAACAACACCATGTGCAAGTACACGCCCAAGTACATGTGGAAGGAGAGGCAGCAAAAGGAGATGCGCAAGCAAAGGTGCATGGAGGTTCACAAGTGCCCACAATAGTTGTTCCTCCCGAAGTAGGGGCACATCAGGAAATCGACAATGAAGCCGAGGTATCATTGGAAGCCACTCCTCCTGATGATCATTCATTGTCTTCCACATCCCTAGCAAGGAAAAGATCAAGGGGGGTGTCTACATCTTCTTCAAGCCCACCTCGTTCTGATGCAAGTGATCTGTCTTGGGAACCACAACTGCGGTCTGACAGTGAGGCACACCATGATCTGACACCGGTACCTAAGCGTAAAAGGAAGGTCGTCCAAAAACTCAAACCTATGGAGTGTGATGAGGCTCAACAAGAAGTGACAGATACTGCTGGTGATGAAGCCTCTCACGATGACGACGAGCCAGTCATCACAAAGGTCACTGCAGCCCCACCGGGCATGCAGCAGAGAGACATTTTGACCCTATCCCGAGAAGCTGCTGAGCGTGATGATGATGTCGGCGAGGAGGCAATGGAAATGGAATCATTAGATTTGGAGTTAAGTAGTACACCAAAACCTACCGCTTCCATATTTCTTCCTCGCAAGAAGGTACCCACCTCGTCCTCGACCTCAATTCGTGGTGGTGAAAGTGCAAAACGTACTGAAGTTCGGCAATCCACATCCTCCACTTCATCTGGCATTAGCAGCAGGACCACCACCACCAGTATCGCCGCCTCCTCCGGCCCCCAAAGACATTTCAAGTCTCCAGTTTGGGACTTCTTTAGTGTTTGCCCAAAAATGGAAAACGTAGCCATTTGTAGCCTTTGTAAGGTTCGAGTTGGTCGTGGTAAGCTTGGTTCTAACTATGGTACCGGAGGCCAGAGAGGTCATCTTAAGAGAGCGCACCCTGTCCAATGGCTTCCGCACCTAGAGGCGTTTATGCAAGCCAGAATTGCACGTAATGAAAACGTTGATTTTTCATCTGCTGATGACGAGGAGGAAGAAGACGATTCAAACACTTCACTTACACCCAGTTCCCCTGTCAGCAGCACACCCCATGGGAGCCACACTAAGAGTGTGGGAGAGAGTGAGACATCAATGCGGAAAAGTTCATCAGCGAGCGTAACTGGGTCGAAGAGATCATCATCATCCCGTAAATCCTTGGTCCAGGGCAACATTAAAAAGATGTTGTTTACAGAAGCGCAATATGAACGCAACCACCCAATGACCCGTCTGTATAACACTAAGCTGGCTAAAATGCTAGCTCTGGACCTTCTCTCTTTTTCTTTTGTAGAAGGGGTTGGTTTTCTAG
Organism: Lissotriton vulgaris; assembly: GCF_964263255.1. Taxonomy (NCBI): domain Eukaryota; kingdom Metazoa; phylum Chordata; class Amphibia; order Caudata; family Salamandridae; genus Lissotriton; species Lissotriton vulgaris. The sequence continues at coordinate 470,465,909 of NC_141698.1, forward strand.
AATTAGTGGCAGCGCTCTGCCCTAAATGGAAGGTTCCTAGCCGGTTCTATTTTGCCCGAGTTGCGGTTCCAGCACTACATGAAGATGTTCTGAAGGTGATTGGGGCAGCTTTGCAGAAGAGTGCTGTTCACACTATACATCTGACAACAGACATGTGGACCAGTGGCGCAGGCGCTGATTACATGTGCATCACTGCACACTGGGTCTCTTTTTCAGGGGCTAAAGCAAAGCTAAACACAGGTGTTGACACGAACATTGTTTTTAAAGCTGCTCGGAAACATGCAACACTAGCCATGTTTGGTTTGGAGAAACGTCACACAGAAAACATTTTGGATGTCTTTAACACAAAGTTCCTTAACTGGCTGTCCCCACTAAAACGCAAGGTTGGTTATGTTTCCACGGACAATGGCGCCAATATAGTTAAGGCCATGAGGGACGGTTACTATTTCAGAGTGCCGTGTTTGGCACACTGTATAAACCTGGTTGTCCAAAAATTCTTGGGTAATAAAGGCAGTGCAGCGTACAGTGTATTGGAGACCTGCCGAAAAATGTGCAAGCATTTCAGCCATTCTTTTAAGGCCCGGAAGCAGCTGAGGAGCCTGCTATATCAACGTCAAATGCCAGTGAAAGCACTCATCCAGGAGGTGGTAACACGTTGGAACTCAACCTTCTACATGCTTGAGCGTCTGTATGAGCAGTATACGGAACTCGATCAATATTTCCTTAAAGAGGGTACAGAGGAGCTGAGGATGGGTGGGCCGCAATGGAACATAGTTGAAAGCCTGACACGCATGCTTCGTCCTTTTGAGTTCTTCACGCGTGCAGTCAGCAAGAGGACTCTAATTTGGGAAAAGCTATCCCATTGTTGTACATGCTGGAGGACCAACTGAAGGAGGTGTGTTCTGTGTTTGGAAAAGATGACAAAAACCAAGACTCTTTGCTTCTGGCTGAGCAATTATTAGAGCTCCTACAAGGTGATGAACGTCTTAAAAAGATCCACTCAGAACAGCATTACATTTGTGCTACTATTCTGGATCCACGCTACAAAAAGGCGCTGGCAGGCCAAGCATTCTTTCCTTTTGATGATGAACATGTTCCAAAGTACAAACGTTGGCTAGCCTTGTCAGCCAAGAGGTTTGAAACAGAACGGCTGGAAATTGAAGGAAATGGCAGTACATCAGCAGGCCATCCCCAGTCAAAACAATCCACTTCTGCACCTGTGGCTGTGGCACAAGTGACCTCTCAGCCGTTAAAGACACCGGCAACCGGATCATCTGCACGAAACACAACAGAAACATTGGAGGCTGAAGAGGATTGGCTAGCTCTGCGTGGGTTTGGTTCTCAAAAGGTCAGAGACACAGCAAGAGCTAAGCAAAGTGGAGGAACCTTGGATGAGGACCTTGAGTCGATGGTGAAGGACTATCTGAATGACTCAACAGAGGTCTATGTTAATTCTGACCCATTGGCGTATTGGCATGGGAAAAAAGAATTGTGGCCACAGCTCACCAACCTGGCTTTAAACTACTTGTCTTGCCCACTCGCAAGCGTGTCTTCTGAACGGGTTTTCAGTGCGGCTGGTGGGATTGTAACTCCCAAACGGAGCCGCCTCTCGCCCAAAAATGTGGAGAGGTTAACAATGATCAAGATGAATCAGCACCTCATACCACCAGATTTCAGAGTACGAGAGAGCGTGCCGGATGAAGAGGAGGTGGCCAGCAACATAGATGAGGGAATTTCTACTCTGTCAGGTGACACTGAGCTCACCCTGCCTGAATTCGCAGAGTATGATGACGAAGCCTTATTCTCATTCCTGGACCGTGATACCGAGCCCTGAAAATGAGACAACGAATCAATAACTTTCTTTTTCGTCCCTATTCACTTTTATTCCTGTGTGTCTGTCTTTCTTTGTTGTGCACAGTTAATATATTTCAAACTTTAATCAGATAATCACAAAATCAAGCCCATCAGCAGAACTGTCTTCGCTGGTTTGCTAATTGATTTGAAGTTGCCGCAGTCTGCATTCCTCAGGTTCACAAGTTCAGAAGAACATGCTCCTCTATCCTCCTCCTCCAGACTCCTATTTCCATCAAACCAGAGGGCTGGTTTACGCCCAATGAAGAAAGACTCAGCACTTGTGGGGGTGTTGTTGTACCTCTTTGCAGGTGAGTTGACGGCTCTGGGACCATTGTTGGGAAGCTCTAATACCGGATAAAAGTGGTTTGGACCAAATCCCAGGAAGACTTTTTTTGTGTTTTTGATGACTTGCTTGCCTTTGAGGTGCTCTTAGGGGGGGTTCCGTCTGTTTGTGGGTGAGTTTCGTGGTCTGGGAGCACTGCTGGGACACTCTAATCTTGATTGCATTTGCTTTTCAGGAAATCCGTCGTGGCAACCCCGACTTATGGCCTAGCTACGCAGCGCGTTTGGACCGAAGGCCCAGAAATATTGCAAGTATGAGATTTTGCTTTTGGCCTGTTTGGGGGTGTTATGCTTCTTGGCGGGTGGTTTGGTGGGTCTTGGGGCATTCCTGGGAAGGTCTAATACCGGGTAGAAGTGGTTGGGACAAAATCCAGGCCGATTTTTTTTTGGCTATTTCTGACATTTTGCTCTATGTAGCGTTTTCGGGGGCCTGTTTGGGGGGCTTCCTGGTGTTTGTGGGTGAGTTTCGTGGTCTGGGAGCACTTCTGGCTATATATACTTTACTTTGCAAGAGGTTTCAAGCAAATCCATGGTGGCAGAGGGGAGTTAGGGCCTAGCTGCAGAGCGCGCGCGGAGTGATTTGGGAAATTTGTGAAAAATTGACTAAGTCCCCATTTTTGTACTTTTGCTCTTTGGCTGTTTGGGGGTCTTCTACTCGTTTTCTCCTGGGTTGACGGCTCTGGGGCCATTGCTGGGAAGCTCTAATACCGGATAAAAGTGTTTTGGACCAAATCCCAGGCGGAAATTTTTTTGTGTTTTTGATGACTTGATTGCCTTTGAGGTGCTCTTAGGGGGGGTTCCGTCTGTTTGTGGGTGAGTTTCGTGGTCTGGGAGCACTGCTGGGACACTCTAATCTTGATTGCATTTGCTTTTCAGGAAATCCGTCGTGGCAACCCCGACTTATGGCCTAGCTACGCAGCGTGTTTGGACCGAAGGCCCAGAAATATTGCAAGTATGAGATTTTGCTTTTGGCCTGTTTGGGGGTGTTATGCTTCTTGGCGGGTGGTTTGGCGGGTCTTGGGGCATTCCTGGGAAGGTCTAATACCGGGTAGAAGTGGTTGGGACAAAATCCAGGCCGATTTTTTTTTGGCTATTTCTGACATTTTGCTCTATGTAGCGTTTTCGGGGGCCTGTTTGGGGGGCTTCCTGGTGTTTGTGGGTGAGTTTCGTGGTCTGGGAGCACTGCTGGCTATATATACTTTACTTTGCAAGAGGTTTCAAGCAAATCCATGGTGGCAGATGGGAGTTAGGGCCTAGCTGCAGAGCGCGCGGGGAGTGATTTGGGAAATTTGTGAAAAATTGACTAAGTCCCCATTTTTGTACTTTTGCTCTTTGGCTGTTTGGGGGTCTTCTACTCGTTTTCTCCTGGGTTGATGGCTCTGAGGCCATTGCTGGAAAGCTCTAATACCGGATAAAAGTGTTTTGGACCAAATCCCAGGCCGAACATTTTTTGTGTTTTTGATGACTTGCTTGCCTTTGAGGTGCTCTTAGGGGGGGTTCCGTCTGTTTGTGGGTGAGTTTAGTGGTCTGGGAGCACTGCTGGGACACTCTAATCTTGATTGCATTTGCTTTTCAGGAAATCCGTTGTGGCAACCCCGACTTATGGCCTAGCTACGCAGCGCGTTTGGACCGAAGGCCCAGAAATATTGCAAGTATGAGATTTTGCTTTTGGCCTGTTTGGGGGTGTTATGCTTCTTGGCGGGTGGTTTGGCGGGTCTTGGGGCATTCCTGGGAAGGTCTAATACCGGGTAGAAGTGATTGGGACAAAATCCAGGCCGATTTTTTTTTGGCTATTTCTGACATTTTGCTCTATGTAGCGTTTTCGGGGGCCTGTTTGGGGGGCTTCCTGGTGTTTGTGGGTGAGTTTCGTGGTCTGGGAGCACTGCTGGCTATATATACTTTACTTTGCAAGAGGTTTCAAGCAAATCCATGGTGGCAGAGGGGAGTTAGGGCCTAGCTGCAGAGCGCGCGCGGAGTGATTTGGGAAATTTGTGAAAAATTGACTAAGTCCCCATTTTTGTACTTTTGCTCTTTGGCTGTTTGGGGGTCTTCTACTCGTTTTCTCCTGGGTTGACGGCTCTGGGGCCATTGCTGGGAAGCTCTAATACCGGATAAAAGTGTTTTGGACCAAATCCCAGGCGGAAAATTTTTTGTGTTTTTGATGACTTGCTTGCCTTTGAGGTGCTCTTAGGGGGGGTTCCGTCTGTTTGTGGGTGAGTTTCGTGGTCTGGGAGCACTGCTGGGACACTCTAATCTTGATTGCATTTGCTTTTCAGGAAATCCGTCGTGGCAACCCCGACTTATGGCCTAGCTACGCAGTGCGTTTGGACCGAAGGCCCAGAAATATTGCAAGTATGAGATTTTGCTTTTGGCCTGTTTGGGGGTGTTATGCTTCTTGGCGGGTGGGTTGGCGGGTCTTGGGGCATTCCTGGGAAGGTCTAATACCGGGTAGAAGTGGTTGGGACAAAATCCTTGCGGAAAAGCCTTTTGGCACTTTTTGTAACTTAGGGTTCATTAGGGTTAGCCCTAGCAGCAGGATTGCATGTGTTTCGGGGTGTTCTAGATTTTTCCAACTGAGTTCTGGGGTCTTAGAGCACTCGTGAGAATGTGTAATTTTGGTTGCAAGTCATTTGAAGAAAATCCATGGTGGGAAAGGGGGGATTTGGCATAGTTAAAGAAAGCCTTTGCCACTATTCTTAACTTAGGGTTCGTTAGGGTTAGCAGTATTTCTATTGCATGTGTTTGAGTGGGGGGGATTTCGAGTCTTGGAGCGATGCTGGCTATGGCTACTTTTGCTTGGTTGCTTGCAAGTGGTTTGAATGCAATCCACGGTGGGTAATGGGTAATTAGGAAGGGGGTACTTCGGCCTACTTTTACTTTCAAAGTAAGTTTTGTCACCAGTTTTCTGCTAGGCCTCGTTTTTTGAGGTTTGATTGGGGGTCTTCTACATTTTTGCGACTGGCTTTAGTAAGGGTCTGGGTGGGAGCACTGCTAGGAAGATCTAATTTTGTTCTAAAACACAGTTTACAGTACACCTAGCTTGAGGGGCAAGATCCGCTACATTAATTTGCCCATACTTATTTATCCTTCAAAAGGTGACTCAGAGTACGCACTTTCAAAAATATTGTACTGTCTACTAGGAAAATCAAATTGTGACTTTTTGCACTCCACAGCCTACATACCTTATATTTATTTATCAGTGGTGTTGTAATATTATATCACTTCCTGTTTTTCGTTGAATAATTACAGGCCGGGTTTCAGTCTCTGCAATGGGGAAAAAAGGATGGAGTCAGGCTTCACAGTAGCGAGCCACAATTCAGCATCAGGCAGGCGGTGGGCAGGGTGTCTTCTGGTGACCAACATCGATAGACGAAGCGTCGGCTGCAATGGAGGAGTGCCGCTAATAGGAGGATTTTTTTTCTGCAGGCAACTTACTTACCACTTCCAACAGGACCACTACAACCACATAGATACAGTATCCCTTGCCTTTTTCTCTGACTGTGACTGCATTTCTTGGATCTCTCTCTGCTTCTAAATTGATCCCTTAACACATCACTTAGTCCACTCCACTATCACATCTGCACCACACATAGTCATTTGTAAGTGCTCCTACGTAATTCGCAACTCGCAGCACGCCCCAGGCCGTAGAGGACTGGGATGGCCCCAATGATGAAGCATGTCACCAAGGGGCAACCCTGGTGAGTGAGGGGACACCTAGAAAACAAGCAATTTCTCCTTTTCTATCTATTATACCTTCCAGACCAACCCCACTGAGTGTTGTTGTGAATGGATTTATAGTGACCAGCAAGGCTCTCGGGTATCTGGCTAAGTACAGAGACCTTATGTTGAATATCGTTATCAATAATTCCACACAGGCCCTGTACTGTCGCATTCTTTCTTCCACAGTTGTCGAATGTACTACTTACTTTTCACTGACATGCATGCAGTAGTGCATGCACTTTCAAAGATTGATGGATAGGTTTGTACCCAAAGAATTGTTTATGTTCCATTGTTTGTCTATGCTGTGCTTTTTTTTACAGGGTGTCTTCTGGTGACCAACATCGATGGACGAAGCGTCGGCTGCAATGGAGGAGTGCCGCTAATAGGAGGATTTTTTTTCTGCAGGCAACTTACTTACCACTTCCAACAGGACCACTACAACCACATAGATACAGTATCCCTTGCCTTTTTCTCTGACTGTGACTGCATTTCTTGGATCTCTCTCTGCTTCTAAATTAATCCCTTAACACATCACTTAGTCCACTCCACTATCACATCTGCACCACACATAGTCATTTGTAAGTGCTCCTACGTAATTCGCAAGTCGCAGCACGCCCCAGCCCGTAGAGGACTGGGATGGCCCCAATGATGAAGCATGTCACCAAGGGGCAACCCTGGTGAGTGAGGGGACACCTAGAAAACAAGCAATTTCTCCTTTTCTATCTACTATACCTTCCAGACCAACCCCACTGAGTGTTGTTGTGAATGGATTTATAGTGACCAGCAAGGCTCTCGGGTATCTGGCTAAGTACAGAGACCTTATGTTGAATATCGTTATCAATAATTCCACACAGGCCCTGTACTGTCGCATTCTTTCTTCCACAGTTGTCGAATGTACTACTTACTTTTCACTGACATGCATGCAGTAGTGCATGCACTTTCAAAGATTGATGGATAGGTTTGTACCCAAAGAATTGTTTATGTTCCATTGTTTGTCTATGCTGTGCTTTTTTTTACAGGGTGTCTTCTGGTGACCAACATCGATGGACGAAGCGGCGGCTGCAATGGAGGAGTGCCGCTAAAAGGAGGATTTTTTTTCTGCAGGCAACTTACTTACCACTTCCAACAGGACCACTACAACCACATAGATACAGTATCCCTTGCCTTTTTCTCTGACTGTGACTGCATTTCTTGGATCTCTCTCTGCTTCTAAATTGATCCCTTAACACATCACTTAGTCCACTCCACTATCACATCTGCACCAAACATAGTCATTTGTAAGTGCTCCTACGTAATTCGCAAGTCGCAGCACGCCCCAGCCCGTAGAGGACTGGGATGGCCCCAATGATGAAGCATGTCACCAAGGGGCAACCCTGGTGAGTGAGGGGACACCTAGAAAAAAAGCAATTTCTCCTTTTCTATCTACTATACCTTCCAGACCAACCCCATTGAGTGTTGTTGTGAATGGATTTATAGTGACCAGCAAGGCTCTCGGGTATCTGGCTACAGAGACCTTATGTTGAATATAGTTATCAATATTTCCACCCACGCCCTGTACTGTCGCATTCTTTCTTCCACAGTTGTCGAAAGTACTACTTACTTTTAACTGACATGCATGCAGTAGTGTATGCACTTTCAAAGATTGATGGATAGGTTTGTACCCAAAGATTTGTTTATGTTCACATTTGTTTGTCCATGCTGTGCTACTTTTTCTTGTCTCCCAAAACCTTTCCCAAAAACCCCCGTACCCATCCATTTTTCAAACCCTAACCCTCTTCCCCCGGGCTGTGTGGTTTTGATTGATGTGTGACAAATTACAGCAATAAATCCACACACTTGCTGGGGAGGATAAGGTGATAGCAACAGGGTGGTGAAGAAATCCGAGGATATATTCTTACTCTGCTTGACAAAGACCCATGGCTAATGTCAAAGAACTTCAACCGAATTAGTTATACTTTAACATTTGTTAGGCTACAATGTGGCACTGTTCTAGTGTACTTCTGTCACCTGCTATATTCTGTATTGTACCTTTGTATTGCTCAGGAGGACAAACCAGATTTCATTTTCTTTTTATTCATAGGCAAGCAACTGCCACTGTGTCACACCACTAGTACCACCGCTATGAGGAAATTTTATCCGCCCAGGATTGCCAACCTTATTTGCTGTTTCCCGTGGAGCCAGCCCTGGGCCTAGCCCTACTTGCAAACAGAAATTACAGGTAAGATAGGCGTTTGGTTGGAGGTAGTATAATGGAGTATTAGGAGAGACGAGAGATTTGATTGACGGTAGTACTACTAAAGTCCTAGGACTATTCAGGAAAACAAACTTACTGTTATGTTAAACCCCCACCCACCAGACTCAAAAGCAGTAAAAAACAGGTATGGTCAGATAAAGTTTCAAAAAGTATATTTTTATAGCCCTAACAAAAGAATCTCCCGCAAGACCCTCCCTAACCCCAACGATTGTCCTTCAAAAGTCCCCAAAAATCACAACTCCCAATTCCCACCCCCCAAAAGTCTCTAAAAAAAGGGCAAGGGACACTATGGCAGGGTGCTGTTGGAATTAGCAGCCAGGGCATCATGCTCCTTGCGGAGGGTGGCAAGTTCGAAGCGGAGGCCCTCCACCACGTTCTTATAATTATGGACCTCCTGCTCCAGGTAGGACAGTCTGAGGGATAAGCGGCGCCGGTGTGCCTTGCAAATCCTGTGAGGGGCAGCTGCTTTCTTTGCTGCTGGGCGGTGGCGTTTGGCTTTGGTAGCCCGGCTCCGTACCGCTGGAGCACTGCGCTGGCTGGCAGCACGCACGGAGGAGGATGCAGCTGTCCCAGTGGACGTTGTTGTTGTACCAGACTGCGTCTCCTCCTCCTCCAGGGCCACCAGCCGCCGATATTCAGCAACAGTGGCATCCAGCCTCCGTTGCCGGGCCATTCGAGCCAGCTCCTTCCTCCTTGATGGTGTCTTGGATTTGGAAGGAGCAACTACATGAAAAAAGAAAGACATAGTCTGTAACCAATGCTCCTTAAGATTAACACAAAATGATTGAGCAGAAAGTTGTCACAGTACAAGTAGCAAATTGAAAGCACAGTGCATAACTATTGAGGACAGTATCTATGTAACCTCCGACTTCTTCATCCTTGCTCTAACATTAGTGGGAGTTTAAGGAACAAATTCTACGAGCACTATGGACTTCTATTACAGTCGACTATGACAGTACACCACTCTTATTCTTCTTCTTCTCTCTTGTTTAGGAAAATTGGTACGTTATCTTATGCAAGCCGGCATAATGCCAGCGCAGTGAACTTGCACCGAGAAAAACAGACGCACACCATGGTGAGTGAGACAGACTTGCGTTACTGTACCGGTCCAGTACATGCAGGTGGTGAAGCTCTTACTTTTCTATTACGGGTGGCACTGAGAATACTCTGTTAAAAGGGCTACTGCTTAATTAATTTAGCTTTCACCCTACAGTGCAAATGAGTATTACAAAAGGAAAATGAAGAAGCTAAATTATCTGATTATCTATCACTTCACATGGGATGTATTTGATGACATATGGGATGACTTTAGGTGCTTTGCTTATTATTGAGTGAACAGTGATACCCCCACACATGAATGACGTACTACTACTAAACTAAAGTTATTAAGGGAGGTAGGGAGTGTCCACCGTAATAACTGGATACATGCTGTGCTTGCAGTTGCAATACAAACTACTGCTACTATTCATGGTAGTCTTTGGACAACGTTACAACTTCTTTTCCTTCCCTTTCCTACACTGGAACGGACGTGCGGGTGCGGTGTTACATGCTCTTCAAAGTAACACTTAGTTCATCCAGTGACCGTCTACTCTCTCTAGATTCACATATGCTATCTAAGAGTCAGATAGTACCATGAATGATCCAGGCATCCATCCATTCAAAGTATATTGCACACATACAGTTTCTGTCTCACCCACCCAGGCTGTTCTCCTTCCACCCATCCTTGCTTCATCATTCACCCAGCCATGCACCATACCATTTTCTTACCTTCCCAGCCACCTCGGGGACCAAGCAAACACATATCATTCTTCTTTGCCAGTCATCATTACATTTCTCGTGCTTCCACACTTACACCCTTCTTTCGCTTTTCGTTCATCCCATCCATCAAGTTCACCTCAGATCTGATTGGGATTCTTCTCGCCAAAAACTTCACAGCTAAGTCGAAGTACATTTAGAGGAGGCTACTACCTGCTTTTTTTATAATACACCCGTGCAGAAAGCACACTCTGCAGTCTTCAATCCCAATGACTAAGGAATGTATAGCTTACCTCTGCCAGCCACCACCGTGTGAACCCTCACAGGCATGTCCTTGTCCGGCACTTGCACCGCCTCCTCCCCAGAGTTGTCCTCCTCGTCCAATGCCACCACCACCTCCGCGCTGGCCCCGTCTCCAGATGTTCCACCTACAAAGTACATTTAATAATGTTAGAAAACACCACTCACTCCTATATAATATTTGGTCTAGGAGGAAGAAAGAAATGTGAAAAAAAGTGTACAATTTAATAATTTTTGACTGTGTACTCTAGAGTAAAAATGTCCCTTTTTCCAGGGAAGGCTGTTGTCTTGCTGCACTTTTTGGCACAACTGATGAATGTTTGCTTTTTACTTTTTAACACGCACCACTTTTTCTCCTAACAGACAGAACCTTGACTTCTAAGAACACGAGCAGGATCAAGTTCAAACCAGGTGAGAGCTCGGCTCGACCACAAGAAATGTGTCCAATTAATCGTCAGCACTAAGCACTTTTCCATTTTCAGTTACACGTTCACTTTTATGACAAACTTGAATTTAATAAATGTGTTTACTTTTAATAAAGCTTTTAAACTTAAATAGACTCTGTGGTTTTTGGTCCTCCAGACTAGAGTGGATGAGCTAAAGGTTTTCGAATTTTTGCAAGCATGAGTCCGTGCCTCTGCCATCGGTGACTTTACTTTGGGAGCTAAATGACTCTGCCACACTATCTAGTCAGTAAGGAGATTGGGGGTTCAACTACAAAGTCTGTTATCACTGAGGTATGTAGAAAGTCTAACAGTTACAGCACCTATTATAATTGATAAGCTAAGCGATGCATTATTTAGTGTCCATAGTTCTGTTTGTGCAGATTTGTCCCTGCAACAGTAGTAGAATGGATTGTCCTCCTATCCAAACCAAAAGTAAAGTAGTATCTTATTATTTCTTGGTGGTGGTCATTCACCTTTTTATTGTTGGCAATGGTCAAAGCATAAACATTTAGAATACTTGAAAAGACATTATGGACAATCCCAGAGGACTACACTCAGTGCATAGAGCTATTGCTGACTAGAATGGGAGTCCAATGGAAATGCCAAATGTGCAATCTTAGTTAGCTACACAGACAGACTAATAAGAATAATCTAGTAATACCACACGGAGTCATAGTCGAGGCAGGATAAGAATTTAGATCCTGTCTACAAGAAGATCAAAGACGATTTAGAAAAAATTGAATGAGGAACGCTAGGAAAAAATAAGTACTCTATATTAAAATTAAAACTTACTGGGGCCAGCAAAGGAGCCCTCGACTGCCCGGTCCTGGCCTGCATCGACAACAGCACCCTCCTCCTCCTCCTCCTGTGTCCTCCTCTTGCCCCTGGGGGAAGCTGATGTACAACATGAAAGAAAGAAAAACAGAAAACATGGATGATATTTCTCAACCAAATCAAACATTTAAAAAAGAACTAACAAAGTAACAAAATATTTTTGCGAAATAGCAAATAGGGAACGACTCCACAGGATATATTATTGACCAATCTCATGTGGTCGACTACGTCATTACTTTAGTATTGCTTGATTTGAGGACCGTCGAATTGGAAACTACCCTATGTAACTCACTAAACAAAGTACTAAAAAGGTTTGCCTAGGATTGGCAGGCAGCAGTCCGCAGCACGCAAAGTGACAGCCAAAGTCCATCGTGATTGAAGATCAGCGACAACACTAAAGTTTCCTACTACATTCACCAGTCATTAAAATACTCAAACTATTAATCCACCACCACTATTTCTTCTTATCGCCATGTGTACAAAGGAAGGACTGGACTTGAGTCTGTAGGGGCTGATTTAGAAGGCCCTTCCGGCTCTTTTGCTCCATTGTTGCGTGACTTTTGTGACGCAGCGACAGCACAAAAGAGGCGCAATGGTGCGGCGTATATTAACAACGTGACGCATCTGGGAGATGCATCACGTTGTAAAGCCCTGCGCCAATAGGGGTGTTCCGGCACAAGGGAGGGCGTTCCTGCGCAGGAACGCATCCTAAAACTGGCTGAGGGAAATCTACAAGATTTCAATCAGTCACTTTGAGGACAATGATGCGTGACTCAAACCCTGCGCCTGCTTGAAGCAGACGTACGGCTTGACGCAGCATTGGGGAGATAGGGCACCCCAGAGCATTGATGGAGCTGCACCATCGTTGCGACGCAACTCCAGCAATGCGCCGCCTTTACGGCACAGATGCGTAACGCTTTGGTGACGTTTTGGGCCCATGGCGCGCCGCATTGTAAATACGGCGCACCATGGGTGATGGTGGCGTGAAGCACAATTACTGGCGCATCCCTGCAACTTTGCAGGGATGCGCCGGTAATTAAAAATCTGAACCTTAGTGTGTAGCATTACGCAGTTCTTTCAACTACACTCATACATAATTTCACAGGCCAATGAAATGAACACAAAATCTAAAACAAATAAGCATAGTAGCAACACTACTGAGAAGAAGGAGAGCAGTGTACCTGAAATGCACAGAAGATTTTGAAATAAAATTTACCTACAATGTAATGAGCAGCATTATTGCTCTTGGTAAAAAACAAAAATTTGCAATATATTAACACAGCAGGAGAAAACATAGTAGTAAAGACATAGCTACTACTACTCACCAAGCCCGGGGATCTCACGGCCAAGGAGGTCGAGCAGATCTCGCTCACGGGTCAGGACATCCGTCCAGCGGTGGGTGGCCTGGTTGTAGGTGCGCCAGACCCGAGAGTGGTGGTAAATGGCCTGGCACACCTTCTACCACCGCTTCCGGCGCTCCCGGGCCCCGTACCCGGCACTGATCTTGCCGCCTCCCATGATGGTCCTGGGGAGGCGGCGCTGAACATAAAAAATGAGTTGGGCCACCTCCTCCGGGGTAAAGATCTCCCGTGGCATCACTAGCTCCCCCCTCAAACGCCCGCACGGGAGCCGGACACGGGGTGCGGGACCCTTCCCCTTCTCGGGATGCTTCCCGGCTCCCTTCACCATGGTCTGGGCGGAAAGGAATAAAGAAAATAGAATAGGGAAGAGAAGAAAAGAAAAGAGTTTACAAAAGTAGTTTAAAATTAACCAAAAGTAGCAGTAAACACAAAAATATAGGGCTAGAAAAATAGAGGGATAGATAATAAGTAAAATAGATCAAAAAAAACTTCAAACAAGCAAAGGATGGCAGAGATTGACAGAGGATACAAAGACCATGCCCAGAACCATAGCAATGAATGAGAAACAAGATGGCCGCGCCCGTTCACGACCGCGCGGGTAAGTTCGCGCGAGATTTTCCTTGCGAACACGCGCGAGACTGTACTGGCAAGCCGCGGACTTTGCGAGATTACACTTCGCGCCCGGAAACGGAAATACGTCAGGCAAACAAGATGGCTGCGCCCTTGAACGACCGCGAGGGTAACTTCGCGTCTTGCGCTACGAGCGGCTCGCAAAAACGCACAAAACCTTGCCAACTAACACGCCGCAAAAAAACCAAATTGCATATTCGCACGAATTTGCAGCTTCCGAATCCGATCTCGCGCGTGTTCGCACCCCGCGAACCCTGCGAAATTGCAGAAAAACGAGTTTTTCAAAACTGAAAGCACTCGGCAGGGGCAAGAGTTCAAACTCATCATTAGTAACAATTCCCGGTAGTGCTTCCTGACTGGGGCCCCTCCAGAATTCAGTTGCTAGTTGCAACAATTGTATGACCCTGCTCTGACCCTCACAGCAGGCTCATACAATAGCTACAAGTAGGCCACAAAGAAGGTCCTGGGGAAAAAAAATGCACTGCAACAGAAAGCAAAATTACAGATAAGGAAGCAGGTGCCAGACTGGAATTTTAAAACAGTGACACATTAATAAACTAACCCCAAATTAATTCATCTCAGTTGAAGCAGGGCTGGTGTGCTTGCTTTCCCCCCCCCATAATCTACAGTAATGATGAACCAGAGGGTGGCATTGATGTAACAGAGGGTTGCAGTGGTGAAACAGAGGGTGCTGGGAACCTGTGATGATGAACCAGACGTAGAAACAACATAATTCGCGACCGTTGCGCGACGAAATGTAAGTTCGCAATTGCGAACTGGTACGAACCCCTCGCGAACTGGCAGAAATCCTTGCGAACACAAAAAAAAAAAATCCGCAAATTCGCAAGAATTCGTGGATTTTGCGGATTGCGAGTTCGCAAATCCGCAAAATTCGCGAACGCGAGATTCGCAAAATTTGCCCATGCTTACCTGGTGGTCCAGTGGGAGAGCCTTGCTCTTCTGCTGATCCGCTCGTCCAGCCTTCTCTATTTGTCTGTCTTTTGTTCTGTTATTGTGCCTGTTTTCCTCTTTTTTATCACTGTGCCTCACTGTGTCCTTTGTCTCACTTTATTTGTATAGTGCCCCTTTTTTTATGCCCTTTCCTGCCGCTGCTGGCCCCGCGGCCCCTCCCCCCTACTGGTTCCCGCTCCCTCCTCCCAGCTGCATTTCCCTCCTGATTTCCTATTTAATGGCGGTAGCTGGCGTGCCCAAGATGCACCGAAAGCAAGCCTGCCTGTGCCCGACCACGACAAGCGCCGGGGGACCCTGGTCCTCCGACCACCCACTGCTATGTGTAAGCTGCCCTCCACGTGCTCAACCCCTGAAGAAACAACAACAGCCAGCTGTCCACACTGAACACCACCCACGGCCAATTCTCCTGCAGACACTGCCGACACATTCACCAACTCCCGCACCCCAACAGCCACTGCCCTCCAGCCGAACGCCAGCACACACGAAGCCCTGAGCTGCATCCTCATAAACGTGCGCTCCCTGCACAGACTCGCAGTAGAAATATGGGACCTCCTTGACACCCTTCCGCCAGATGTCGCCTTCTTCGCGGAAACCTGGACCAACCCCACCTCCGCCCCGGAAATCGCAATCGCCATCCTTGATGAATACAAGATCCAGAGGAAGGATCGCCCTAACTAACCAGGAGGAGGACTCGCCATCACAGGCAAGAACTCCCTGCAACTCACCACCTCCACAATTAACAACCCCTCATCCCCCACGGAACACCTCAATTTCCAGATCTAGACCAGCCCCAGAAGTAACCTTCGCAGCATCCTCAACTACAGACCTCCTGGACCTGGAGTCGCGTTCACCTCTACCATCACTGACTTCATCGCCCCCCACGCCATTCCCTCCATGGACTACATACAGCTCGGAGACCTCAACTTCCTCCTTCACAACCCTAGGAACCCCAACTCCTCTGCCCTCCTGGACAACCTCACCAACATCAGTCTGAAACAGCTCGTAACCACCCCCACCCACAAGGCAGGACACACCCTCAATCCCATCTTCGCAGGAAGCAACAACATTCACTTTAGCCACGCCACGCAAACCCCCCGCACAGACCACCACTGCATACAATTCTCTTTCAACAAGGCCACCCCTTACAAACCAGAACATGCCCTCTGTGATGGAACTGGAGCAAGGTCACTGAGGAGCACCTCAACTCCACCCTCAACCACCATCCCCCTCCCACCTCGACCAACGCCAACTCTGCAGCCGAAGAACTACACAGATGGATCACCAACTGCACAGACAAGCTCGCCCCCCACTGCTATCCCGAAAGACAGCACCCCAGGAAGGCCACCTGGTTCACCACAGACCTCCAAGAATCCAGGCGCACCTGCAGACGTCCCAAGAAGCTATGGAAGAACAGCAAAACAGCAGAAGATTGGACCACCTACAAAAACGCCATGACAGAATACCACCAACAACATCAGAGCCACCAAAAGGACCTTCATCCAGAACAAAATCCTTGCCAACTCAAGCAACTCAAAATAACTCTTCAGCATCATTCAGGAATTCATCAAACCCCCTAGCAAAGCAACGGACGTCACACCCTGCCAGGACCTCTGCAACAAACTCGGCTCCTACTTCCATCTGAAAATCAAGTCCCTCTACGACAACTTCAATGAACAGACACCAGACACCGAAACCACTCCTCCCTCCAGCAACGCCAGTCAGGCAAACATATCCACCTGGAACCCAGGTCACCAACTAAGACACCGCCACAATCGTAAAAAGCACTCAGTAGCTCCCATGGATCCCATGCCCTTGCACATCTTCCACAGAGCCGCAGCCCCCATAGCACCTGAGCTACGACACACCATCAATGCCACTTTCGAAGCCAACACTATCTCCAATGACTGGAAACGTGCAGTAGTCAAGCCACTTCTCAAGAAGCTCCCCTCCCGGCCTAAGTCACTGAGAAGAATGTCAACGTCCAGCTAACAAACTTCATTGGAGAGAACTCCATCCCAACCCTTCCCAATCTGGATTCCGCAGTAACCACAGCACTGAGACCGCCCTCCTTGCCACCACAAACAACATCCGTACTCTCCTCGACCAAGGTCACACCGCGGCCCTCATCCTACTAGATCTCTCTGTAGTCTTTGGCACTGTCTCCCACCGGCCTCTCCCCACCCGACTCCACTACGATGGCATACAGGGAACCGCCCTCGACTGGCTCTGCTCCTTCCTCACCGGCAGAACCCAAAGAATCAGACTTCTGCTCTTCCTCTCCAAACCCACCAAAATCAACTGCAGCGTACCCCAAGGATTATCGTTCACGCCCGTGCTGTACATCTACATGGCCCCCCTTGCCACCATCATCAGACAGCAGGGACTCAGCATAGTATCCTATGCAGACGACACCCATCTCATCCTCTCCCTTACAAAGGATCCCCACACCACTAGACTCAGCTTTCAGTAAGGAATGAATGAAAACGTCTGCTAAATTCTTGACTTAACCACCCCTAACATAGGCGGTGGATTCTGCTGATACAACCACAGGGTCGTATCAGCAAGGTTATCGCCGTTTTGCAGGGAGCATCACTGGAAAACCAGCGATGTTCCCTGCAAAACGGCGATTTCCCCGCTATCGCAGGAATTTTTATCGCGTTGGAGATATGCTTTGCTAATAACGCGATATCCCTGCAATAAAAGCCTGCGATAGCGGGCG
The DNA here is from genome assembly GCF_964263255.1 of Lissotriton vulgaris. Taxonomy (NCBI): domain Eukaryota; kingdom Metazoa; phylum Chordata; class Amphibia; order Caudata; family Salamandridae; genus Lissotriton; species Lissotriton vulgaris. The sequence goes on from NC_141698.1 coordinate 470,483,096, forward strand.
TTAGGGAAAGGAGCGCTAAGCACGCTTTGCGATAGCTATCGCAAAGTGTTGCTGATATGCGCCTTGGACTCTTAGCCAATGATCTTACTGTCATCTCTTTGTCTTTGATAAAAGTAGCTAAGAACCTTGTAAAATAGGTCAGCAGACTTTCTGGCTAGTACAGTGACTGACAGATAAACGTCAACACATGCAAAACCGCCGACCTTTATTCACAAGAAAGATTAAAGAGCATCCATGGATCTTACTTGATGGACTTCAATGGAAAGGCAATAAAGTTGGAAAACAGCAGCTCCTACCTTGAGGTGATACTCAAGGTAGGAGCTGCTAAACTCCTACCTTGAGTAGGAGTTTAGCTGCTCCTACTCTAACTCAACACTAAACTAAACTGGGGAAAGCACATTGAGAAGACTTAGCAGAAGGCATCAACCAAACTAGCAGCATGACCCCTTTTTCTGAGAATGAAGTAAATGCCTATGTGGAGTAAGGTGTATGCAATCAAAGAAATTATCCAACCCACAATGTCACATTCTTCCCTGGTGTGGAGTGGTTACCAGGCAAACATTGAAAATCTCTGCAAAAACTCCAAAATCATGATCCTACGGATAACAGCAGGTGCTCCTTGTTTCATAAGAACATTAGGCCTCCACAGGGCTAAAATGGAGTTAGAGGCATTGAAATGTTGGACAACCACCTCTGAAAACTCAACAACAAATTATACTTCATCAAAAGGAAAACCTGCAGATCAAGAAACTTGATGACATTTCTGTGAATCCTTTTTTCCATTACCTGTGGCCCACCACAGCACTGACCAAGTGAAATTAACTCACCTGTAAAAAAGTGTCTCAGATCAACAAGAAAACAAAACTAAGACTAAAATAAAACTTAAATAGAATAGGGAGTAATGAGGCTCAAGCCTCAGTATTTAAAACTTCTACTGTATCAATCAATCAATCAATCAATCACAACATTTGTAGAGCGCACTACTTACCCGGAGGGTCTCAAGGCGCTAGGGGGGTGGGGGTGCTGCTACTGCTCGAACAGACAGGTCTTGAGCTTCTTCCTGAAGGAGAGGTGGTCTTGGGTCATGCGCAGGTCGGTCGGGAGGGAGTTCCAGGTCTTGGCGGCCAGGTAGGAGAAGGACCTTCCTCCTGTTTTTTTTTTTGTTTTTTTTTTATCCTCATCTGCCCGACACACGTCCCTTAGATGCGAAAGAAACCAACCAACCATCTCACTGCTTTTTGGAGCAAGGCCCTGAGAATTGAGCCGCTTCACAACTCAGCAGAGAATTTTATGAGGTGATAGGAACAACCATACATCTTGTGACGATGTCTCAAGGCAACTTCGTGCCAAAATATTCAGTATATAGATGTCGAATTCTGGGCAGACCACAATACTGAACTGTTGAGTGGGTGGGCTTAATCATTGGATGTTGGGGAAAAAAAAAACCCCAAGGAGAACTCACTTCCATTCTGTCAAAAGCTTCCAAAATGTGAGATTTTGGGCTCTGCATGATCTTCTCAGATCTACCTTTGAGATTTCATATAATGAGTTTAGCCATGCTGAGTGTGTGGGAGGGGTCTTGTCCACCCAGTGCATGCAAATCTGCCGTCTTGCCAGCAAAATGGCATAAAACAGAAAGGATCGTGCTGCCCCAGTTATGTTCTGGTCTAAACCGAGTATGACAAATGGTAAAGATATTGAGATGTCAATTTTGGTAATTGAGTCCAAAGTAGCTTTGATCTCTGTCCAGTAGGTAGCTAAATGGGGGCAATCCCAGAACATATGAGTGTCAGATGCTGAGGGCAGTTGGCATTTGTTACAGCATGTCCCCTCTTGAAATTTGGATAGATGTAAGGGAGTGAGATATGCCCGATGTAAAGTAAATAGATGGTTTCGTCTAAGCCAAACGGGTTTTACCAATTTATACAAAAGGGTGAAGGATTCTGACCAACTGTCCTCATCCATTACCTCAATTTCCCTACCCCATAGCTGTTTTGGGAGGAGAAAATCCCCATCTACCTCCTCAAGTATAGACCAGTACCAACAAGCCACCTCTTTACCTCCAATCTGTTTTCCAACTAGCTGTTGTTCTAGAGGGTTAATGCTTCCAGAATTAGGGACTTTCCTGAATAATTCTCTGACCCAACTACTAATTTGTATGTATTTAAATCTTGACAAAGTCGGGCCCACTTTATCCCTAAGGACTTCCCACGGTGTCAAGATACCTCCGCAAAGTAGGTCGCCCCATCTAGAAAGCCCAGCTGTCCTTAGGGGGGTTGCCAAAGAGTCCTGCAAGCATGGTGGAAGCCCGGGAGAGTCCCAAATTGGTGCGTGAATAGAGTAATACGCCAATCCCACTTTACGCTTAATTTGTACCCATGTCTTCAGTTGCGTTAATAGAGTCTTCAACCTCACTTTCTTGAAAAACTTTTGTTCTCCAAACTTGAAAAGAAACCCATCCAATGGAAGGTTTGCCCCGACCAACATAGCTTTAAATAGCTTCCCATTTGAAGTAAGGTCTGGTGACTTCAAAAGCATTCTTGAATGGGAAAGCTGAAACGCCCAGGAATAATACTGTAGATCTGGAAGGGCCAGTCCACCTTTTTCTCTCCTCCTCCTCAGCTTTTTCCAAGCCAACCGCGTGGCCTTGTATCCCCATATGAAAGAGTTTATTTCTTGTTGGCACCTAAGAAGTTGTTTAGGGTCAAATGCAATGGGAATTGTGTTGAAGATAAAGGTCAATTTCGGAAGAATGGACATCTTTACGATGTTGACCCTCCCATAAATTGATAGTCTAAGCCCTACCCAGGATCTTAAAAGGGCCCTACACTCTTTGGCCACCAGGTCTAGGTTAGATTTTACTAAAGCATCAATATCTTGTGTCATTTTGACTCCAAGATAACGTATTGAATGAATTGAGGGCGTCATCCCCACACCCGGATTGGCAATATTCCATGTCATCAACTCGGTCTTATCGGCGTTAATATCATAGCCTGAAATACCTCCAAATTCTTTAGCTTTATCGACCACTGTGGGGAAAGCATTTGCTGGATCACTAGTGTATATTACAATGTCATCGGCGTATAGCCCAACTTTCCTTTCCCACCCACCAAATTTGAATGGAGAAATTCTTGGGTCATCCCTAAAAGATTGTGCAATTGGCTCGATTTATATATTAAATAGTAAGGGGGACAGGGGACACCCCTGTCTTGTCCCCCTAGTAATCAAAAATGGCTGAGTACATACACCATTCACCATGATGCTTGCACTGGGGTTTTGATAAAGGAGTCCAATTGATCTTCGAAAGTTTGGACCAAAGGCAAATTTCTTCATGGTTTCGGCTAAGTACGCCCAATTTACTCGATCAAACGCTTTGGTAGCGTCAAGGGTCATAATGGCCAAAGGAAGGGAGAAAGTAGAGGCAATATCCACTGCCCCGATCAAATCATATGTAAGGTCTGAGAGTTGTCTACCCTTTATAAAACCCTTTTGATCAGAGTGTATAATCGAGCCAACTTCACGTCCAAGTCTGTTTGCCAGTACTGCCGCAAAAACCTTATAGTCGCTGTTTAGAAGTGAAATTGGCCTATATGAGCCGCATTTAGCTGGGTCTTTCCCGGGTTTCGGAATCAGGACAATAATCGCCTCGCCCCAAGATTTGGGTGGGGCCACACCATTTATTAAGATGTCATTAAAAAGTCTTGTCAGCACCGAGACTATTTCGGGTGCTACGACCCGTAATAATTCGCCAGGAAGGCCATCCGGGCCAGTTGCTTTGCCCTTCTTCACTTTTTTGATACTCTCCCTCACTTCTTCCTCTGAAATAGGCCTATCAAGACGATCTCTTTGCTCAGGGCTAAGAGTGGGAAGAGTAATCTTCTCCAACCATCTAAGATTTGAGATGGGGTCCTCCAAGATTTCATCCTTATATATTTTCTGGAAAAACTCCAAAAATGCTTCCCCAATATCTTTAACGGATGATCTTTCAATTGCCTCGCCCTCTACCGAAATATATTTTATATGCTTTTTTGCCTGGTCCGATTTAATTTTCCAGGCAAGGACCTTACCTGCGGACTCACCATATTCAAAATTGGAGAGTTTACTTACTTCCCATTTTAGGGCGACCCTTTCCTGAAGAATATTTTCTAACTTCTCTTTTAGTTCTTTACGCTGTTCTTTTTCCATATTGGTCCCAGTTCCAGAGCCAATACGTTGATCCAATAATGCGATGTCCCTTTCGATATTATTGATCTTGGCTCTGTAAATTTTCCCTCGATAAGAGGCCCTATTAGTTATATAGCCTCTCAAATAAGCTTTGTAGGCCCCCCATACTATATTTAACTGGGTGGAATTAATATTTGTGTCCATGAAAAGTTTTGTTTCATGGATTAAGAGGTCTGTTTCCTCTGCCTCTAAGAGAATAGTGCGGTCAAATGACCACAAAGCCTGAGAGGATTGCTGGACCGATTGCAAACAAAAAATTATAGCGGAGTGGACCGATAAGTGTAAGGGCAAGTACGTTAAGTCCTTTAGGTGGTCTCTTAATGAATAACTAAAAAGGGCGTAGTCAATTCTTAATTTGTGGTTATATTTATGGTTATGGTATGATACACCAAGTACCCTACCTGCTCTCTCCCTCCATGGATCCGCCAATCCGAGTGTCGACATAACATCCCCCAATACCTGCCTAGATTTTTTAAAGGTTAGTGCCCTTGAATTGGGGGATTTATCTAATTTTGGATTAAGTACCAAGTTAAAATCTCCCATCCAAATTATCGGACCTTGTGTTGATAATAACTGATTCTGAATTTTGATCAGAAATGAGGGGTCATCCTGATTGGGACCGTAATAACCAATCAAATTGTATATGCTATTATCTAGATTGACTCTAGCGTATAGCCATCTCCCACTTAAATCCTCCTCATGTGCAAGAATCTGGGTTTTTATTTGCTTTTAAAGATAATTAATATACCTTGAATATTTGCATTGTTATTAGTGCAAATAAAACAGTCTACCCATCTGATTTTACTTAACATTTCCTTCACTTCGTGTTGGAGCAGGTGTGTTTCCTGGATGACTATGACCTGCGCCGGAGAATCCTTCAGGTATTGCAGTATTCTATATCTCCTACTCTTAACACGCAGGCCATTGACATTCCAGGACAAGAATATTAGTCCCATCAGCCGGTGTCCAACCCCCCACCCCTAATCCAGCTCAATGAGGAGTAGCATCTCCCAGTGAGAATCAAATGAAATATAGATAAAAGTATACTTGATGAAATTTGTGTATTTGAAACGGTGCCTGAGCAGTGAGGATATTTTATGATTTTACCCCATCCCCCCTCCCACCCCACCCTGGAAAACCCCCCCTTAATTACTCTGGCTATTGATACCAGATTTGTCTCTCCGTGGAGTTCCATATGCCCAGGTCAGTTACATGATTAAAATGTAGCCCGGCATGCCTTAATTCTTTCTAGGGGAAAACAGTCATGTTTATATAAAGTAATTTTGCTAATTATAAATAGGTTTAGGTGTTTGTCACACACCTTCCTACATATTGGAATGATTAAACTAATACGTATTCCCAATTTAGATAATATATGTATATTTTAATGTCGAATATACATAAATACATATATACATATATATTTAGTCTTTTATCTTTCCTATCTTCATTACATTTTTTTGCGTATTAGTTTTTATTTATTTTTTTTTTTTCCTTTCCTTCCTCACCTTTTCTCTTTTTTTTTCTCTCCTTTTCTTCTCTCATTTTTTTTTTTTTATATATATACACCCTCTGTGAAAAAACCTTTCCCCTACATTTCCTCCTAATATCCCCCATTCCCTTCACCTCTTTTCTTTACATTATATTTTAACTCGGTGGCACAGTGTACCATGTCTGTTGATGATCATTAATAGACGTCAGAAGTTCGTCTGCCTACAATGAGGAATGGATGTTGTGCATTTTGTTATTATAAATGACCCTGAGAAAAGCAGGGAACCTCATTTGGACAGTGGCTCCCAGAGCCCTGAACTTCTCCATTTTCTGGCCTAACTCCCATTGTCTATCCAGAGTAGATTTAGATAAATCAGATCCTATAACATAAGAGAAGTCTAGAGCTTTTAGGGCAGTGGCCTTTAGGGCTAAATTCAAAATCAGAAAATTAACTAGAATTTTCCTAGGTTTAGACCTTCCCTGTTTTAAACTGAAAGGATCTCTGTGAGCTCGCTGGATATCTTTTTCTAGCTCTTCCACGGATTCCTCCAGATTTAAGGACTCTTTAAGCAGGGACGCTACAAATTTTTTCATTTCAGTCCCCTCTTTTCCCTCTGGAACTTTCAGGATTCTAGTGTTATTTCTCCTTGAGTAGTTCTCCAAAGATTCCACTCTCTCTTTTGTTGCGTTCCCTTCACGCCTTAAGTAGTAGATCTTTTCATTAGCAGAGTCTAATTTAGCTTTTAGTTCATTTACTGTACTTTCGAGATTATCTGTCCTCTCCGAGAGAAGATTAACTCTCTTATCCAGGGCATCGAACGACGCTTTTATCTCCTGCTGGTTACGTTTTGATTCAGCGAACCCAGTTTTAATTTCCTGAAGTAAATCCTCCAGTGAGATCTTCTCCTTCGTCTCAGAGGTCCCGCCAGCCTTATCATGAGTGGTCAGAAGCCCAGTTTCTTCCGAAGTATTGGGACCACCTGAGTCTACTTCCCCCTCCACTTCCACCGGGATGGAACCTTGAGTCTCATTTGTATCGCCCATCTTATTATTATTGTCCTCCAGTGATCCGCTAGGAATTTCTAGAACTTGAGGCAAAACCCTAAAATAGGATCTAAGTGAAGGGGTAAGCCTCGCTGCACTACCTTTAGTGATTTTGGGTCTTACTTTAGAGCCAGTTTTTGAGTCTTTTGGACCTTTTTGCCCAGACACCCGGGGGGGCGTAACCGTGGTTACTGTAGTGACGGATTTTGCGATGTGACCGCCGGAAAACACAAATACAGAAGGACCCCAGATAGTATCTTTAGAGCCGGGATCTGATTCTTCTACAACGCCTTTAGGTCCCTCATTAGCTCCCTCCTTGTCGCTACCAGGACTGAGACCCAATTTGGTAAAAGTATCAGCAAGGGTGTAAGCTTTAACAATTCCTCTGTCTAAAGACTGTTCCCCTTCAACAATCCTACCACCCTTAATGGCCACACATCCCTTCCCAAACACCTTACTTGATGGTAGTGCACAGGCAAGTGATTTTTCTGCTCCCTCCTCCTCTGGTTCTGTCCTGGTCCTTGTCTTTGTCTTTGTTTTAGCTTTAAGGCGACGAATCTTCTGAGTTTTGCCCACGTTGAGGGTGTCTGAATGGGTTCCTTTGCTTGTATTAGGGCACTTTAATGGTGTGTAGTGGCTGCTGAGGTCACCTCTAGCAGCCGCTCTGCGGCTCCTTCGCAGCTCCACGGCTGCCTCTGCCCACCGGGAAAGTGTAGCTAAGGGCGGGATCCTGGCATCACACATCCATACACCAGCAAACTAGACGTTTTTTATTTTCTATTGTTTTTTATTATGGTTTGAGGTAATGCCAGTGCCAGTACTACTGCTTTTCTATTCTATTCAGTTTTGTATATAATTTTTTTATTTTTTTTATTTTTTATATATTTTTTATATATTCTTAATTTCCTTCCGTAAAAACCCCGTAAGATCAGGAAAGCCAACACTTGGGGGAAGAAGCCACCTGTGCCCGCCTCGTTCGAAGCGTGCCTGCCTGACTTCTGTCACAGAAGTGCCTCGGAAATGGTGTCGGACGTCTACCGCTGACGACAGCAGACGAGCGAGCAGACGAGAAGGGCAACAGTGCTTCTAGGAGCCGGCAGGTAAGCCTCGGAAGCCCGATAACAATCTGATGTAGGCGGGTAGAGTAGGGCGCCTCTCACGGCACTCCGCTGCTCCGCTGCTCCGCTCTGAGCGGCTCCCGGCTCCTGTATCGGCTCCTGTAGGCTCCCGAGGGCTCCTGGCTCCAGAGGTGCTTCCGGTGCTTCGGGAATCAGTCGGACGCCAAACACCAAACGCTGCAGCTAGGATGGTACGCTAAGCACTGCAAGAACAGCGTTAGCTTCGGCAATGTTATAAACAAAAGATTTACTGCATGCTCTCTCTCGGGGGAATCGTGTTGATTACATGCCGATTAACTGCAAAATCAAAGGGCTAGCTGGAGCTCCACGGAAGAGACGCGACCTGCCCTAGCCGGCGGCCGCCATGTTTCCCCCTCTCACGTCACACCTTCCTCCTGTTGTCGCTCTTCGGATGCGGGGGACGGCGGCGAGGGCGTGGTTGGTCGATCGGAGGTGGCGTTTGGGAGCATAGAAGTTGAGGCGGTTGTTGAGGTAGCCCGGGCCTTGGTCGTGTAGGGCTTTGTGTGCGTGGGTGAGGAGATGGAAGGTGATTCTCTTGTTGACGGGGAGCCAGTGCAGGTCTCTCAGATGTCCGGAGATGTGGCTGCGTCGGGGGATGTCGAGGATGAGTCTGGCTGAGGCGTTCTGGATCCGCTGGAGTCTCTTCTGGAGCTTGGCGGTGGTTCCGGCGTAGAGGGCGTTGCCGTAGTCCAGATGGCTGGTGACGAGGGCCTGGGTGACCGTCTTCCTGGTCTCGGTGGGGATCCACCGGAAGATCTTCCGTAGCATGCGCAGGATGTTAAAACAGGACGCGGAGACGGCGTTGACTTGTCTGGTCATGGAGAGGGAGGAGTCCAGGATGAAGCCCAGGTTGCGTGCGTGGTCTGTCGGTTTGGGTGCGGTGCCCAGGGCGGGGGGCCACCAGGAGTCGTCCCAGGCGGAGGGCGAGAAGCCCAGGATGAGGACTTCCGTCTTGTCTGAGTTCAGTTTCAGGCGGCTGGTCGTCATCCACTCGGCTACGTCGTTCATCCCTTCGTGAAGGTTGGCTCTGGCGGCGGCGTGGTCGTTGGTCAGGGAGAGGATCAGCTGGGTGTCGTCAGCGTAGGAGATGATGTTGAGGTTGTGTTGGCGTGCGATGGCCGCGAGGGGGCTCATGTAGACGTTGAAGAGGGTGGGGCTCAGCGAGGATCCTTGAGGGACGCCGCAGATGACTTCGGTGGCCTCTGACTTGTACGGTGGTAGACGGACTCTCTGTGTTCTTCCGTCGAGGAAGGAGATGATCCATTCCAGTGCCTTCTCCTGGATTCCGACGTTGCTGAGGCGCTGCACTAGGGTGCGGTGGCAGACAGTGTCGAATGGCGCGGAGAGGTCTAGGAGGATGAGGGCCGCTGTTTCTCCGTTGTCCATCAGGGCTCGGATGTCATCGGTGGCAGCGATGAGGGCGCTCTCGGTGCTGTGGTTGGCTCGGAAGCCAGACTGTGAGGGGTCGAGGGATCCATTCGTCTCGAGGAAGGCGGCCAGCTGTTTGTTGACGGTCTTTTCGATGACTTTGGCTGGAAACGGGAGGAGCGAGACGGGCCGGTAATTTTTGAGTTCGGTGAGGTCCGCTGTAGGTTTCTTGAGAAGGGCGCTGAGTTTGGCGTGTTTCCAGCTCTCCGGGAAGGTGGCGGTGTCAAAGGATGTGTTGATGATGTCCCGCAGGTAGGGTGCGATGACAGCGTCGGCTTTGTTGAAGACATGGTGAGGGCAGGGGTCGGTTGGAGATCCAGAGTGGATGGAGTTCATCATGCGGACGGTGTCTTCGGTGCTGATCGGAGTCCAGGCACGGAGGGTGGTGGTGGGGGGTGGTGGTTCCGTCGTGGCGTGCGTTGGTTGAGTGCTGAAGCTGTTGTGTATGTCCGCGATCTTGTTGTGGAAGTAGGAGGCGAGGGAGTTGCAGAGGTCTTGCGATGGGGTGATGTCGTTGTTTCCGGCGTTGGGGTTGGAGAGCTCTTTCACGATGTTGAAGAGTTCCTTGCAGTTGTGTGCGTTGTTGTCCAGCCGGTCCTTGAATGCGGTTTTCTTGGTGGCGCGGATCAGTTGGTGGTGCTTCCGGGTGGCAAGCTTGAGGGTGGTCATGTTGTCCGGTGTTGGTTCCCTTCTCCAGGCTTTCTCGAGGGCTCGGCAGTTCTTCTTGGAGCTCTTGAGTTCGTAGGTGAACCATGGGGCCTTCTTGCTGCCGGGTCTGCTGGGCAGGGTCCTCAGTGGGGCGAGTTCGTCCGCGCAGTTGCTGATCCACTTCGTGAGGTTGTCAGCGGCCTGGCTGGGGTTCGCTGAGCTGGCGGGGGGGTGCTGGCTCAGGGAAGCGGCGAGCTGGTCAGCTGTGATCTTGTTCCAGCTTCTTCGAGCAACCTGTTGCTGGTGGTGGTGGATCGTCGTTCTTTTGAAGGTGAAGTGGACGCAGCTGTGGTCCGTCCAGTGGAGTCCGGTGGCGTGGCTGAAGGCGATGTCTTTGCTGGGTGAGAAGACGGCGTCGAGTGTGTGTCCGGCGAGGTGGGTGGGGGTGGTCACCAGCTGCTTGAGACCGAGGTTGGCGAGGTTGTCGAGCAGGGTGATGGTGTTGCGGTCGTTGTTGTTCTCCAGGTGGAATTTGATGTCTCCCAGGAGGATGTAGTCAGCGGAGGGGAGGGCGTGCGGGCTGATGAAGTCGGCGATGTCCTCGCTGAATTGAGTGCGTGGTCCCGGGGGTCGGTAGATCAGGGTGCCTCTGAGGGTGGTTTTGGGGTCCGTGTGGATCTGGAAGTGCAGGTGTTCGGCGGTTGTCAGGGTGTCGTCGGTGTTGGTCGTGATGCGGATGGTGTCCCTGTAGATGATGGCGATGCTTCCTCCTGTGTTGTTGATGCGGTCCCTTCGGATGATCTTGTAGCCCTCCGGGATGGCGATGGCGATGTCGGGCGCTGAGGAGTCGTTCATCCAGGTTTCCGTGAGGAAGGCGACGTCAGGGGCTGTGGTGTCGAGGAGGTTCCAGAGTTCGATGGCGTGTCTGTGGACGGAGCGGGTGTTGAGGAGGATGCACTTCAGGTGGTTGCTGCTGGTGTTCGGCTTGGCGGGTGTTGGTGCGGGACAGGTCCGGATGCAGGTGAACTTGCAGGAGTGGCAGCTGAAGGGTCCGTGGGTTCGTCTCGGGGTGGCTCGGTAGCATCCCGGGGTTCGGCCGGTGTTGAGTGCGTTGAGGGTGGCGGCGTCGTAGGTCCGGCGGGTGGGCTGGCGTCTGCGGGGGCCAGGGGTCCTGGCACTGGGCGCGGTCCAGGCGCGGACGGGCGCAGACGGGCTTACCTTTGGCGCACCTTCGGCGCGCAATCGGCGTGCCCGCTGCGCGTACGCGTGGACTCCGCCATAAATGGCGTAGTGGGGGGCGGAGCGAGGGCGGGGCAGCTGGGAGGCGGGAGCGGGGTGGGCCAATGGGCGGCCAATCTAGCGAAGCTGGGCGGGGCCGCAGGGGAGCAGCAGCGGGGAGCGGGGAGGAGGACAAGCAGCGGTGAGGACACGAGGACGGCACAGGAGGCACAAAGGGGAGAGAAAAGCACAGGTGAAAGCAAACAGTTAACAAAACTCTCAACAACGCTGTAAACGGGCGAAAATACCGCTAAGGCGCTCAGGGGCACCGGCAGGAGTTGAGCCGGTAGAGTGGCGGTCCCGGCTCACGTCTGTGCGAGGCAGCAGCGGGGGGGATGGGGGTCCCGGCACTCAGCGAGGGAGCTGCGCGGTGTGTGGAGCGACCAGCCCTGCAGGCAGGGGCAAAGGTCACAGCTCACCACCGCGCGGCGACCACTTTAAATGGACCGTGGGACCGTGGGAGGGCGGGGCAGCTGGGAGGCGGGAGCGGCGTGGGCCAATGGGCGGCCAAGCTAGCGAAGCTGGGCGGGGCCGCAGGGGAGCAGCGGCGGGGAGCGAGGAGGGGGACAAGCGGCAGGGAGGACACGAGACGGCACAGGAGGCACAAAGGGGACGAGAAAAGTACAGGTGAAAGCAAACAGTTAACAAAACTCTCAACAACGCTGTAAACGGGCGAAAATACCGCTAAGGCGCTCAGGGGCAGCGGCAGGAGGTGAGCCGGTAGAGTGGCGGTCCCGGCTCACGTCTGTGCGAGGCAGCAGCGGGGGGGACGGGGGTCCCGGCACTCAGCGAGGGAGCTGCGCGGTGTGTGGAGCGACCAGCCCTGCAGGCAGGGGCAAAGGTCACAGCTCACCACCGCGCGGCGACCATTTTAAATGGACCGTGGGAGGGCGGGGCAGCTGGGAGGCGGGAGCGGGGTGGGCCAATGGGCGGCCAAGCTAGCGAAGCTGGGCGGGCCGCAGGGGAGCAGCGGCGGGGAGCGGGGAGGGGGACAAGCGGCGGGGAGGACACGAGGACGGCACAGGAGGCACAAAGGGGAGAGAAAAGCACAGGTGAAAGCAAACAGTTAACAAAACTCTCAACAATGCTGTAAACGGGCGAAAATACCGCTAAGGCGCTCAGGGGCACCGGCAGGAGGTGAGCCGGTAGAGTGGCGGTCCCGGCTCACGTATGTGCGAGGCAGCAGCGGGGGGGGGCGGGGGTCCCGGCACTCAGCGAGGGAGCTGCGCGGTGTGTGGAGCGACCAGCCCTGCAGGCAGGGGCAAAGGTCACCTGGATTCTTGTAAGATAGAATCTGACAGCCAGAGAAGAATAGATTGGAGCAATGTCTGCTATTCTTCAATTGCCAGTGATAAAAAGGTCATGTGTTGACAAAAGTGCTGTTTAAAAAGCAGAGTCTTGTGTTTTTTTTTGTTTTTTTAAACAGGGGGTAGATGCTGTGTTATGGAATCCAACTGGGAAGACATTCTCTATCCTCAGTGCAGAGCAGCGGGGGTCCTCCATTTACTTTCCTGCTTCACGCATTTTCTGATTTCACATCTGCTGATGTAACTGATTTGGGTTTTTGATGCTCCTGCAGACGATTAGACTTTTAATGTTCGACATGATGCAGTGATTTTACTGACTGCTCTCAGGATGATGCATAAATATTTTAAGATGATGCCGGTTGAAGCCTATTGGGATCTGATTGTACGTAGTGCTTTGTCAAATTTACACAAATCTTTTGTGAGTCAGGCTGCAGTATAAATGATGCTCTTCAGAAATGCCATGTAGGTGACTGGCATCTCAATAAGAGAGGTATACCTTCATCAAGGTGAGAGAGTATTAGTGCACTTAAGGTAATTCTAAAGTCTTCCTCTGGTTTGTTCTTGAAGGAATACCCTAACTCTCTAAAGTAACAATAGCTGATGCCAGGCTGTCTTGGTTTTGTCAGTGTGTGTTGATATGGAAGCCTACTGAGCTTTCATTGCTTTGCGTGGTGTAGTCTTCTAGGTTCATTTCATCCAACGATGCCAAGACCTCTTATTGGTTGTTGGCATTCTTGCATAGGAATATGTTGGCCTTAGTTGAAGTCCACTGAAATAGGTCACAGACGTCCATACTTAAGTGGTTACAATGCAGATTTCGGAAGCATGCTATTGTGACTCAATTTGATCCTTAGGTAAAACTGGTTTTGTTTAAATATATTAGTGGATACTGACATCAAAAAAACTCCCAAGGATCCCATGCATAAAAGTACGATTCGGTGATAGATACTGCAAGTTGTTGAGTAGCCTCAGATTCAGAGGACATCATCTAGACCAGCTTGGATCTCTTTGACCGAATAAATGGAAACACATTTGGGGGGGCGGTGCTCCAAAATTATTTAATGTGAAAGGTTGTTCAAAACGGCTGGTTGGTCAATGGTATGAAGTGCTGCACAGACGTTGTGAAGGATTAGAGGAGTGTTGGGTCATTGTTGACCTCAACTTGCAGATTGTTGTCCTCTAATTGGGTAATCACTTTCTTCATGCTGCATCCTATTCTGAGCCAGACTCTAAAGCCTATTTGAGAGTGTTGGACTTGATATTATTATGGAGCTGATTAGCAATGGTTCTTTTTATTTTCTTTTTCAGAGAGACTATAGATGCTTGATTGGAGGATAGCTAGCAAGCTCTCAATGGAAGAATCTGTCCTTTTTTGAGGACATCTGTGAGCCTTCTCCTTATAACTTCCATAACCTTACCCAAGCTATCCATCATCAGACCCAGAACTCATCCTGTTACATACACACATAGGCAAGATCACCTGTTCGTGCCATACATATAATTTCTTATCCTTCCCACAACCCACTCAGAAATCGTTTCCCAAACCAAATTCTCCTATATACATACCGCTCTCAAGCGCATTATAATCAACAAAAGACTGCAGCATGTAGCAGCCCCGTCTCATCCATCATCCCTTGACATCGGAGGCCATTTTTTTATATGTTACAGACTTAAAAAACAAAAAAAGGGATGTCATTTATCTATCTTAAATTGTGCTGCATGGCCTGCATAATCTTCTGGAATGAAAGTAAATAATTGTAGGAGTGTAGATCCCATCTTTTCAAATGTTAGTGCCATTTGTTTTAAAGGGAAATGGAAAAAGTTTTCTTTTTGTGTATAAAGTTAGCATGACTCCCTACAAGAATACAGTAATGGCATTTGAATGCAGGCATGCTACATCAAAAACTCATCGATTTGACACATTTCTGACAGGAGGCTGTGATGAACTTTAGAACAATGCACACTTTCTCCAGGACACGCCACCCTTGATGAAAGAGACTGTGGATCATCAGTGACCTGTAGGCCTCGGCTGCGAGTGCCCCCCAAAATTCCACTATTTGTGGTAACTGCTCTTACAGTACAAATCAGGATTATGAGTGCCATGGAAAACACTGTAACACTGGCAGATCAAGCCTCCAAATCCACGTTTTGCTTAATTTTCAGGACAAATCTGGCAATTGCTGTTATTTATCACATCTAAAAAAAAACAATTTTGGATATCGTTATTTGGCCAGTGCAATACAGAACAATGTAACCACACAGTACTCTTAATCGCGGTCCTAGTGTCCCTTTGTAAGGCTCTGCCATTTGCAACAGGTGATCTGTATTAAGCCTAAGCGGAGTTCAAGGAGTTCTGGGTAGAGGAACTCCGTGAAGTGCAAAAAAACCTCTGCCGCGCTACGTGGAGCTCCACAAGCGGGGGAGTGCGTTAGAAAAATGCAGTTCACAGTAATTTTCAGTGCCAGGTGTTTGTCCACCTTTGAAATTTTCGCGAATAGCACCATGCACAGTGCAAGCGGGCGCTGCTTCCTTTCTGCTGCTCGAGTATATTCTCTACTCAAAACAGGAGCATTCATTGCATTAAGAAATCTGACCAGCCTTGTTGAAAAATCTCGCTAGGAGTTTGATTTCCCTTGATTGAGCTCAACAACTTGACGTTCACGAGCGCAAAGGAGGAAGAATCTTGCCGGGAGGTAAATTTTTCTCGCTTGGGCTCGTCAACTTGATGTTGAGCGAGGAAAAAAACTCAATTTCACTGCGCGGAGCAGAGTTTTTCGGAACTCTGCAAGCTCTGCATAACGCGGAGTCGGAAAACTCGACAAACTCCACGAAAAGAGCAGTGTTCACCTTCCTGGCTTAATCTGTATCAGAAGGTTTAGGTCTCTGTAAATAGAGGATGGGGGGTAGATAGGAACCTCTTTTGATGAAACAGAATTGTATTATTCTTATTGTAGTGAGTGTAGATGACACGGAACAATCTTCTAGATGTTAAAAATCTAAACACACACACTGAAATTGTGGATTTTTTTCCTAAGTAATTTGAAAAGTTTTCTACCATAGCACACGCCAAACATTTCCAATATGAATAACTTTCTGCGTGGTTTTCCTTATTATAAATAAAAAACACATTTATTTGGTTGCAGTGTATTTGTGTGAAAGAAGTTATTTTGTAATGCTTCTTTCTGAGAAGCCCTAAACAACTGCGAACACGATCAAATATTGTTTACTTCAGAGAGCAGTAGAAAGATACATGAGCATTGAAGGGAGATGCTGAGGGCTAAGGGCCTCGGTGAAGAAACAGCTTTTACGTAAGGTGAGATGTACATCATCTCTTCAGGATCACTTTCAAGACTCATCCAGTAACAATCACTCAGACGCGATGCCTAGAGCTCTCAAGGGTTCCAGGTCCATGCAGAAACAGCTCATGCAGTCCAATATTTGTATTTGCATTCTGAGATTTGAAGTCCTGGTTTTACAATGGGATTCGAAGAAGTACAAACCTTAGAATGTAAAGACAAACGACACAGGCTGGCCGTGTGACTCATGCATGGAGCCGGGAAACTGGAGAGCACAGGATGTTCTTAGCGCACAGCCTTCGCCTCATCAGTCCTCACTCTCAGGTATGATCTCCTGAACACAAAAACCAAGCTTGCTCATCATTAGTCACTAGAATTACTTTGTGCAAATCACTCCTTACTATGCTCTCCTGAATCAACTAGCCCATCTTATGGCTTATTAGTTCCCAAACTCACCCTGTGGCAGTCGCTCTCAGGCATGATCTCGTGTACGTACACCATGGGTCCCTCCAGGCTGTTCGAGCCTCCGCAGACCATCAGTCCAAGGCTCCCTGATTTAGGAATGGAGATACTCTGGATGCCGGAGTCATTAGAGAAACTGCAACCAAGAAGACTGCATGTCAGTATCATACAGAGGATTCCCTCCATTCAAAGATGATGGAATGCTGGGTGTCATTTTGAAGGCTGAGGGGAAATTATTAAAAGTTAATGCACTCTGGTGTATGAAAACAAAGAACAGGCGCATGCCAGTAGAATGCTAATGCATTTAGTTTATGCTGCAGATTTTCAATAATCCTGTAAAGAAAAATCTATTTAAAGCATGCCATGTCTGAACATACCACCTTGCAGCTTGTCGGATGTCAGACATAGTTTGCAGCAACTGAATGCAAAGAATGATGTGCGTACCACTGAAGCACTTTTTGTTCATAGATATCTCTAAACTCTGAAGCGTAAGCACTCATTTCCAGCCTACTTTTCCTTTTACAAACTATTGTAATCCAGAGATAGTGCTTAAATGCTTGAATTGATGTTAACCAAGGCTACAATTCACTGAATGAGTGAGGGTTTTAAGTTAACGTATATGGCTTGAAATAATGCTCTCGGTGACATCTGGCAACCTAGACCTGTTATCTGACGTTCCTCTTGGTTGGACATAAGGAACTCTTCAAAACTTTTCTTTTTTTAGCCTATTTTTAGACAATTTTCAACATATTACCAATGGAGGCTACATATTCAGCAAAACTAATAACACGGCCCAAAGGCGAGACCTATTGGCTATGCCAATGCTTGTTCTTATTTGAGGCTAGTTTTTGCCGGCAAGGTGTCCTGGACGGCACAAATTGAGCATTGTAGGAATAGATTTTCCAGGGCGATTGGCTTGTTGTTTAGTTTACCACTACCCAGGAGGGTGGTGCTCTCCTGTCACTTTCTCCGATTTTCAAAATGCAATGTCTCTCTTTTTTTTAATTGAGAATTTCTGGTACAAACAGTAATAATTCATTTTTCAATACAACAATGTCATTACATAGATGATAAAAAGCCCGGATCAAGTATAAATAGATATAAAAGATAAAACCAATTCATGACAGAGAAAAATATACAGCATATATATATATACACAAGAAACATTTATATTTACCATAGCGACAAATGCAACATATAGGAATGGGGACATGATTCCTCTATTACTGCTAAGGTAACATCATCTTTCGTTTTTATAATCTAGAATCCATCCATTGATTTTCTGACCCGCTTCAAGAGTTTTCACGCCCTTGTGATTATACAAGCAGGATTCTATATTGTGCATACCAAGAAGTCTGGCAAGCCACATCTGAAAGGAGGGAGCTGTGGTGTCCTTCCAGCCCGCAGATATAAGAATCCGGAGCACCGCGACAGAAATAAAAACCAAAGCTTCCTCCTCCTTTTTTAACCCCAGCTTACAATCTGTGCCTAGTAGCATCAGGGTAAGGGATAGATTGATCTTAACATCTAGCAGCCCCTCCCAGAATTTCACAATTTCACTGCAAATTATATTTAATTTCTCGCAGTGATAGAACATATGCAATAAATCCGCGGAGCCATCATTACACCTGGGGCATCTGTCATCTTCCCTTATACCCCACTCAAACATCTTTGCTGGTGTAAAATATAAATTAAAAAGTGTCTTAAAATGCTGTGCCCGCAAGTTGGAAGAACGAAATACTTTTTTATTTAAAAGTAGGGCTTTATCAAGGTCAGCATCTGGGTCCCCTAGTTATACAGCCCAGGAAGACTCCGTCTTCTTCAGATCATCGTGAGTGCCTACCAACAGTAAGTTATATACCATTTTGATCCTTTTGCCCCCCTTTAAAAGGTATTCCAACAACGTGTTGTCGGTCCCCCCGAAGATGCGGGGTCTGATGGCCAGCAATGTTTGTGATATCTGTGCAAATTTAAACCATTGGTTGGATGGAATACCATATTTCTGCTGAATAGCTTCAAACTCCAATATGGAATCCCCTTCCATAACATCACCTAATGTCTTAACACCCCTCTCCTCCCAAAGCCGACAATTTATATTGTTCCTAAGCTGAGGGAATAGGCTAGAATTCCATAATGGCAGGTAAGGGTTCATTTTAGGGATTGCTAGCAGCTTTTGCACTGATTTCCAGACCCCCCCCAGGCCCCTTCAAGCACCTTATAACGAGTCTTACAATAAAAGCGGCGCTCTACTTTCCGTAATAACAGACCCGGAGCCTCGCTCACTAATAACAATTTGTATATAGATGGTGGGTCCTGATTACCCCAAGGTGAATTGGCTATATTATTAGCAGGTTCAAAAAGCATGGCCATATGGGTAAGAAGGCAAGTTCAAAGATAGAACCTAAGATTTGGCATTGTGAGTCCTCCCCTTTCCCAAGGGAGTGACATAAATTTAGTTGAACGCCTAACTTTACCATATTGCCAGATTAACCTGATATAAATTGATTCAAGTGATTTAATCACCCCCTCATCTATAAGAAGTGGTATTGCACGAAACAAATACAAAACCTTAGGGAACATAGTCATTTCATTTCGTTTTGATTCTTTATTCTGCATTTTCAGTTAACACCATAAAAGTACATTAAAAAGTACAGACATAAACAGTTTTAAAAACAACAAGGGTAATTACATCGAGGGAGAAACAAGACCCGTTACGTACACAATCCATATATAATACAGGTGCTCGCCCCACCTTCATTCTGTCAGAGTGGCGGCGTTTGCTCAGCAAATTCCTCTTGTGTCTCTCAGTTTAACTGATTGTCTTAAAAAATTTGTCACAGCAAGTAAAGTCAGATGATCTCGGGCCATTTTTGTAAGGATAAAAGAGCTTCCTTTGCATGTCTAAAATTGGCCTTTTTAAGCAGGTTTATTAAAAAACAACGCCTGGGAATTAAATAAAATGGGCATAACAATACAAAATGAAGGGTGTCCTGCGGAGATCGTTGATCGCAGCTGCAGGGGCCCTTAGACTCAACCGATTTTGTAAAACTTGCCGGCTCGGCAAGCTGGTGATGTAAAATGTTGAGCCTAAAACGCGTTATTAAAAATCTATCATGGGCATTGTGTATAAGGGCTAGATAAGGCTCCATTCCTACACAGGACCTTGCGAGGGCATGTGCCGTCACTGATTGTTTATTACTATCCCTAACTTCTCGTGCACTGGCTTTATTTGTGAAAAACATCTTCTTTACTCTAGCCTGGTCCTGTTTTGTTATACAGGACGGTGTCAGAAACAAATCCTCACACCCGATGCTTTTCAAACATTCATTAACGTACTTGAGCCAAGGAATAGTCATTCTCTTCTACCTTCCCATACAGTCCATAATTATCTGTTTCATCAGACTGGCTTCTGGGTTGACCCAAATCTTTGACCATGCAATCAGTGGCCTACTCCCCAACCTATCTGCTAAAAAAATCACAGCCCAATTCATCATGGATAATATGAGAGGAAACACACTGGGGGATTGTGATGAATCGGCCCGCAAACCCCTACCTGGGGGCCGCCCTCCCCCTCGCGTGCCTTGTCCGACACCCCCGGGACTGAGTTTATCTCACCGAAACGCCACCACCGAGACAGGACGCTGAGCAACCTCCATCACCAACGAAACCCCGCCCTTCTCTCTCCCACAGGAGCCAACCCGAGCGACAGGAAGGGAGGAACCATACCAAGCTGACCCCGGAAGTCCCGCCCCTCTGGCAGAGTCAGCACAGGATAAAAACAGGGATTCAGCACAACAAGGCGTCGGAGTTTCGTGGCAGGACCCTCTGGCTGGAGACGGAGAAGGTGACCAGACGTGCGAGGAAGAAGTGTGGACAGAGGAGTGGTGGAGTCCCTTAGAGGTGGCTGGAGAGCGGCCGTAACTCACTGGAGAGTTACGGCGGACCGCGTGAGTGCTTTTTGCCTCCTTTATCCCTACTCACTAGGAGTTCGTGTTAAAGTCCCTGTATATATACCCTCTCTACATAGTCGCACTACCCTTGCACTGTATTATACGTATATAGCACCTCACTATAGAAGCCCTTTCGTTACTCGCACGCCCCACCCCAGCACCCTCTCTTTTACCCCGACCTGTATTCCGTACTCCCGGTACCTTCCTTCCCGCACTGTCATTTTCCGACCCCTCTTGCACTACCCGGGTGAAGGTGTACAGTTGAGTCTCGCTACTGACTCGATAAGACTAACGGTCCCTTGTTTTTTTCCTCTCTTCCGGTCCTCCTGGGAGCCTCCCCGTCATCGGAATCTACTCGGACCATCGGCGGACGCCAAGAAGAGAAGAAGCAGCGCCTCTGTGTCCATCACCTGGTGCCACACCTTTGGCCTGTTGGGACTATCTGTACTGTACATCAGTAATAAAAAGCGAATATTGCCCACTACATACGGCCTCCTCGCCTGCTTTTCCGGCCCGCTACACTCACTCCACGACATCTGGTGTCAGAAGTGGGATCTGCTGGAGGTATGGAGGCCGTAATAAAGAAGATGGCAGAGTCCCAAGAACAATTCGGGAAACTTATGGAGCAGTTCCTGAAGACTGCCGAAGACGACAGAGGTCAGCTCCACGATGTTCTGAAAGGCCAGGGTGAGACCCATGATGAAACCATGACAAAGCTAGCAGACGCCCTGGGCCAACAAAGACCGATGACCTCTCTACCCTCTGTCGTCCTTCAAAAATATGTCCCTGGAGAAGACCCGGACTACTTTTTCACAAACTTTGAGAGGATAGCTCAAGCCGCCAATTGGCCTGCTGATCGGTGGGGACAGTATTTGGGTCCGCTCCTCACCGGTGACCTCCAAGCGGCCTACCAACAGGCCAATATCCAGGGCAACACTCCCTATGCTGACATTAAGAGGTGCATCTTAGAACGCCTTGGCATCGACGATGATACCTACAGGGTGAAACTACGCCAGGCCAGGGAAAAGCCCCAAGAGAACCCGAGAGCTCTCTCCTTTCGGATCCGGGATCTCGCAAACCGGTGGTTGCGCCCCGAAACCTCTACCAAAGACAATATTCTGGAGAAAATCTATCTGGAACAGTTCCTTAACTCCTTACACCCGGCCACCCAACGCTGGGTGAGGCAACACTCCAGGCTCACACTTGAGACTGCTATAGAGATAGCGTCTGCCTATAGCAGGGCACAGGAACTTCAGCGGGGTAAGGACGACCACCCCCACAGGCCCTTGCCTGCTACATCCACTCGCCCAACCCGGCCTCCCCAGGGCCGTCGACCTGAACCACCACCGGTATTTCCCTCCCCTGTAGTGTTCCGAACCCCGACTCCCGGACCCCAGTGTTATTCCTGTGGTGGGTTCGGACACATTGCACGGATGTGTCCGCAGAAGGAGGAACCGATGGAGGTCGGCTTTGTCAGGAACTACCTGTGTAACCCTCCCGGATATACACCACCACCGTTCTACTGTCCAGTATCCATAAACGGTCAGCCACTGAGGGCGCTCGCCGATACTGGATGTCGGCAGAGTGTTCTACGTCCACAAGATCTTGCCCAGCCCCTCAGCAATCCTACTGGGGTTGTAGCCATACAATGTGTACATGGAGACACTAAACAATATCCCACAACTCAGGTACGAGTCCAACATTCCCAAGACCCCGGGACCTCTCTCACCGTGGGCCTTGTGCCCGCCTTGCCAGAACAAGCCGTTCTAGGGAGTGATTATCCGGGACTTCCAATGCTCTTACAAAAGACTTCCGACTCCCTGACTCAGTGGTGGAAAGATGCTCCCTATCCTGAATGTCCCGATCAAGTACCCGAGCCCAAACCCCACAAACCTAGGAGTCAGAAAAGAAGAGAAAAGAAAGAACACGTCAGCGCTTATCCTGCCATTATTGAAGAGCACCCCTGGCAGACCGACCAAGAGTTCAGGGCCGCCCAGCGAGAAGATCCTCTGCTACAGGAGGCCTGGGGAAAAGCACTTGATCACGAAGACCCCTTACAAGTAGGTCCTTACTTCGTTAAGAAAAACGGGTTGTTATATCGAAAAGGGGGGCCCCAACAGAACGCCCAGTTGCTTGTCCCCGGCCCCTTTCAAGACAAAGTCCTTTTTCTGGCACATAGTCACCTTTTGGGGGGTCATTTCGGGGACGAGAAAACCAGCCAAGCCATCTTGGAGAAGTTCTATTGGCCTGGGGTGTATCAAAGGATCAAGACTTATTGTCGCGAATGCATAGTATGCCAAAAGAACAGTCGACACAGACCACCCCGCGTCCCTTTGCAACCCCTCCCTATCATAGATGTTCCCTTCAGCCGCATCGGGATGGACATAATCGGTCCCCTCTTGCCCTCCCGTAGCGGGTGTCGCTATGCCCTGGTCATAGTCGACTATGCCACCCGCTTCCCGGAGGCCATACCCCTCCGCCAACCTACTACCCAGGCTATAGCGAAAGCTCTGATCTCCTTGTTTTCGCAAGTTGGCTTCCCGCGGGAAATCCTCACCGACCAGGGCACCCCATTTGTTTCAGCCCTTATGAAACGTGTATGTGCGGAGTTGGGAATCAAACAAATCCGGACCTCTGCTTATCACCCGCAAACAGATGGGCTTGTAGAACGATACAACGCCACGTTGAAGCAGACGTTGAAAAAGCTCTTAGGCCTCGAAGCAAAGAGATGGGAAGACATGCTTCCCTTGGCCTTGTTTGCGATCCGTTGCAAAACCCAGAGCAGCACGGGGTACTCCCTATATGAATTACTGTACGGACGAGCCCCCCGTACCCTGCTGGACATGGCCCAGGAAGCGTGGGAAGCTGAACCGGACCGGACACGTCCACTCCCCGAATATATGCAAAACCTAAAGACACATCTGTCTATGATTCGCGATATTGTCCGGCAAAACCTAGAGGCCGCTCAGGACAACCAAAAGAGACAATATGATAAGGGCACTCGTAATCGGGTCTTTGCTGTCAACGACCTAGTTCTCCTTATGATGCCCTCGTCCGACCAGAAATTATTGGGACAATGGCAAGGACCCTACCCCATCCTTCGGCAAGTAACACCAGTCACGTACGAGATAGAATTGGACCCTACCCGAGGCACCTCCCAAATCTTTCATGTTAACCTGTTAAAAAAGTGGGAAGGACCCCGTCCGGTGCTGTCGGGAACCAAGAAAAATCTCCTCTTCTCTTTCGACCCTTGTCTGGACCCCGACCTAACCCCCGCACAAGTCCAGGAAATACAACACACCTTGGAACCCCTGAAAGGCGTCTTCTCGTCCTCCCCCGGTCGAACCACGGTCACTGAACACAGGATTGAAACCGAACCAGGGAAAGTGGTTCGCCTAAGGCCGTATAGAGTGCCAGAGGCCCGTAGGGACGTTATCCGTCAGGAAGTGGAAGTCATGCAACAAATGGGAATAATTGAACCCTCAGTCAGCGAGTGGAACTCCCCTATCGTTTTGGTACCGAAACCTGACGGCTCGGTCCGTTTTTGCATCGACTTCCGGGAGGTCAACAAGGTCTCCAAGTTCGACACCTACCCCTTACCCAGGGTAGACGAAATGATTGAAAGAATAGGACAGGCAAAATTCATTTCCACGCTCGATCTCTGCAAGGGGTACTGGCAGATACCCCTCCGGGAACAAGATAGAAAAAAGACGGCCTTTTCTACCCCGGATGGGTTATACCAATTCCTAGTCATGCCCTTTGGTCTGCATGGCGCCCCCGCCACCTTCCAACGGGCTATGAACCAGGTCCTGAGACCCCATACACCTTACGCAGGCGCGTATCTAGATGACATCGTCATCTTTAGCGACAGCTGGCCCCAACACCTACAGCACCTTTCCAGTGTCATCAGCTCCTTAGGTTCATACGGATTCGCCATCAATCCGGCCAAAACCACATTGGCCGCGAAAACAGTTAAATACTTGGGGTTTCTTCTGGGGGACGGCCTGATAAGACCCCAAGACAGCAAAACGGCGGCCATCCGATCCCTTCCGTTTCCACAAACAAAGAAAGACCTCCGAGCCTTCCTAGGTCTCCTTGGGTATTATCGGCGCTTTGTGCCCAATTTTTCTCAAGGAGCGGCAGCCCTCACAGACCTGTTGAAGAAAACAAACCGGTCAGATGAACAACTCCGGAATCCCTCCTCGGAAGCCTGGCATGCATTTACAGACCTCAAAGATGCCTTGACCTCTGGTCCTGTATTGGTCCCCCCCAAATATTCAGTCCCTTTCATCCTACAGACTGATGCGTCGGACTACGGCTTAGGAGCCGTGTTGTCCCAGAAGGATGCCCTGGGGAATGAACGTCCTATTCTATATGTGAGCCGCAAACTCTTCCCCCGGGAAAAACAATATGCGGTGGTAGAAAAAGAAGCTTTAGCCATCAAGTGGGCGGTAGAAAGCCTTCGGTACTACCTAGAGGGCAGAGACTTCATACTTTATACAGATCACGCCCCTTTGGAGTGGATGGCAAGGAACAAAGGGCAGAATGACCGGGTCCTGCGTTGGTTTTTGTCTCTCCAACCCTTTCATTTTCAAACCAAACATAGAAAGGGTTCCGATCAAGGTAATGCGGATTTTCTGTCCCGGTATCCGCATTCTCCTCCCACTACAAGAAGGACAGCTAGGGGAAGGGGATGTGATGAATCGGCCCGCAAACCCCTACCTGGGGGCCGCCCTCCCCCTCGCGTGCCTTGTCCGACACCCCCGGGACTGAGTTTATCTCACCGAAACGCCACCACCGAGACAGGACGCCGAGCAACCTCCATCACCAACGAAACCCCGCCCTTCTCTCTCCCACAGGAGCCAACCCGAGCGACAGGAAGGGAGGAACCATACCAAGCTGACCCCGGAAGTCCCGCCCCTCTGGCAGAGTCAGCACAGGATAAAAACAGGGATTCAGCACAACAAGGCGTCGGAGTTTCGTGGCAGGACCCTCTGGCTGGAGACGGAGAAGGTGACCAGACGTGCGAGGAAGAAGTGTGGACAGAGGAGTGGTGGAGTCCCTTGGAGGTGGCTGGAGAGCGGCCGTAACTCACTGGAGAGTTACGGCGGACCGCGTGAGTGCCTTTTGCCTCCTTTATCCCTACTCACTAGGAGTTCGTGTTAGAGTCCCTGTATATATACCCTCTCTACATAGTCGCACTACCCTTGCACTGTATTATACGTATATAGCACCTCACTATAAAAGCCCTTTCGTTACTCGCACGCCCCACCCCAGCACCCTCTCTTTTACCCCGACCTGTATTCCGTACTCCCGGTACCTTCCTTCCCGCACTGTCATTTTCCGACCCCTCTTGCACTACCCGGGTGAAGGTGTACAGTTGAGTCTCGCTACTGACTCGATAAGACTAACGGTCCCTTGTTTGTTTCCTCTCTTCCGGTCCTCCTGGGAGCCTCCCCGTCATCGGAATCTACTCGGACCATCGGCGGACGCCAAGAAGAGAAGAAGCAGCGCCTCTGTGTCCATCACCTGGTGCCACACCTTTGGCCTGTTGGGACTATCTGTACTGTACATCAGTAATAAAAAGCGAATATTGCCCACTACATACGGCCTCCTCGCCTGCTTTTCCGGCCCGCTACACTCACTCCACGACAGGGATTTTGAGGAGCCTTCTCAAATATTTGTTTTCCTCAATTTGCAGTTTGGACACATCCACCATCCCCCACAGTTCTGCCCCATAGGCCACTTTTGAGTAACAGATAGAATAGTATAAAACCATCATCTGCTCTGGCGACCATCGCCCCAATATACGTCCAAAATTCATTATAGCCCCTGAGCTAGAGACTAGTTTGTGACATCGTTCCTCAATCAGTGGTTTAAATGTAGGCCCTTATCAAATAAAATTCCCAGGTAAGAGAAGGTCTGCACCTTCGCTAAACTTAAGGTACCTATTTTGTAGTTAACATTTTTCCCCCACTTTTTGGGCCCACTTCCATAACTTACGATTTAGATGGATTTGCAGTTAAGTCTAAACCGTTCATAAAAACCACAAACCCATCAATGAGACGCTGCAGTCCGAGTGGAGTGCGTGCCAGCAGGACCGCATCGTCTGCGTAGAGTTGGACAGGGATCGTTCAGCTTCCTATTCTGGGTGCGTCCACATTTAATTTAGTTAGGGACTGTTCTAGACCATTAGTGCACAAAGAAAACAAAAAGGGGCCAGAATACACCCCTCTCTGACTCCACTAGTACAATTAAAAAAGCCTCTGTATTATCTCCTTCCAGATTGTACCTCACTTTAGCCGATGTATTCCTGTGTAGGGCTCTCAAGATATTAATCAGGTCGGCGTCTACCACTAAATTGAACATTATGGCCCACAGCTTCTCCCGATTCATGCAATCGAAAGCAGCGGCCAGGTCCATAAATGCTAGATAAACCTTTTCCTTATTGGCCACCGTATATTTTGTCACCAGCAAGTATAGATTCAGTCATTGATCAGTTGTAGATCGACAGGCCCGAAATCCATACTGTACTTCAGTAAGTATGTGGTGTTCCTCTTCCCAACTCATAAGGCGATTCAGGACTACTCTGCCCAACACTTCAGCCGAGATATCTATCAGGGAGATGGGGCGATAACACTGGGGGCTATCCCTGTTCCCCTTTTTGAAAATAGGCACCATTATGGCCGTGGACCACAAGCGGGGTAACCTGAGGCTATCGCCGCATTAATCACTCTTGTTAAAACTGGGCCCCACAGGTCTACCTCACTTAAAAATGGGTCCGGCGGGATCCCATCCGGGCCGGGCGCCTTTTTTCGGGTCAGGACCTTGATACCCCCTATAATCTCCTTTAGTGTGTATTTTACATAGTCATTTTTAAAACATTCACCCTGCCTATCAGGGACAGATGAAGCACATCAATTCTTTTCAATTCTGCCACGATTGATTTCATAAGTGGATTAAAATTATCTGGAATAATTTGTTCTACTGAAGCATTCACCCTAACCCCTAGGTATACTGCCAAATCCACGTACCTTATATCTGTTTTAATCATATTCTTAGTGCAGATTATTTGCGTTTTGCCCTCATTCAATAGATATCCCGACTGGCTGCCATACTCTTTCGCTATTCCTACCAGGATTGACAGATCGTGCTCAGGATCTGGAGTTATCACGGCCAGATCATCTGCATATGCCAACAGTTTGTTTCCGAAGCCATTAAGCACTACAGGCCGAATCTGCGGGCTACCAAGATTCCTCAGTATCAATGGATCAATATATAATGAAAAAAATTGGTGAACAGGGACACCCTTGACGTGTTACCCTAATATTAAAAATGTTATCAGACCTTTCCCCCATTATTTGGACATGAGCCATGGGATCTTGATACATGACTCTCAAAGCTACCATAATTTTAGGGCCAAAACCTCTGCCTGCCAGTATACCCAAAAGATATTTCCATGCCACGCGGTCAAAAGCTTTTTCTGCATCGAGGAGGATCATGGTCATCCGCCCCCCGAGGCAGCATGGGCATCGAACAGTGCAATAGCAGGCCTAATGTGATCAGTTGTGCCATGCCCAGGAACAAACCCATGCTGCCACTGGGAGACCAAACCGCCAATGACCCCCCCCCCAATCTTTTCACCCAGATCTTTGAGTACAGCTTTGTATCCGCATTGATGAGCGATATCGGTCGGTATGACCCAGGGTTCTCCTTTGGTTTCCCCTTTTTATGGAACACAATTATGCTAGTTTCTTTCCAGGAGTCTGGTATTATTCCGGAGCACAGTATCCCTTTAAATCGATCCAGCAATAAAGGGGTAATCTCTTTTTGAATACATTTATAAACCTCCAACGGAATTCCATCGGGGCTGGTGGCCTTACCTACAGCTAGCTCCTGTATTGCATCGCAAATCTCACTCTTCGTTAGGTCCTTATCTAGTCCTGCTCTTCCTACCTCGTTCAACAGGGGGCCTCCATCCCCAAACTCACAGCTAAATACCATCGTATCATCCTCCTCCCTATATAGAGTTTGGGAGAAATTTTTAAAAACACGCAGAACATCTATAGGTTCTGTATGGTTCTTTCCACCCTCCTGTATGCTGGAAATTACATTCTTAATCTTGTTTTGTCTTATTCGTAGAGCCAATGCTATACCAGCCTGCTCCCCTGTTTCATAGAGCTTCCCCCTCGAGGCTTGGTATTCACTGGTGACTTTCTGGGTTACCAATTTCTGGGTTTCTGCTTTTATAGCCACCAACCTTTGTTGGCTCTCAGCGCCTTCCTTTCCTTGTTCAATATCCTTGGCATGCTGTTCTTCTGCTTCCGCTAACTGTCCAGTAAGTCTCTCCCCCTCAGCCCTATCCTCTTCCCTAATCCTTGCGGAAAAGCTAATCGTCTCCCCTCTAAGGGCGGCTTTAAATGCATCCCATACGCTGTTCCCGGATGCACTATAGTGGTTTGCATCAAAATACTCCCCTGTTCATTTCTTAAGGTGTTCCAAATATCTATTATCAGCTTATCACCTTCTTTCAAATGTCCATCTTGACTGTTTCCTAACCAATGCATTTACATCATAGCATATTACCAATGGATTATGATCCGATAATACTTTCGGAAGTTTTCTGATGCTCACCTTTTTTATTTCTGAAGAGGATATTAAAAAGTAATCTAATTTGGTATACTTTCTGAAGGGATTTGAAAAAATATGTAAAACCTGGATTATTAGGCTCCTTATCCCCCCAGACGTCAACCAACCCATGTGAGTTTATGAGAGAACTGAGTGCCTGAAATACCCGAGGTTTTCGCCCTACATAAGGGGAGTTGCCTGTCAGATCAACAGAGAGATTTAGATCACCACACACTATAATTGGGGTGGGCCAGCCGGCCAACTCTCCTTCCAAAAAATCAAACACCTCTGGGTCGTCCTGGTTAGACCCATAAATCACACATATTGTACATCCCAAGGATAGCTCTACTATTGCCCAACTCCCTAAGCTATCTGCCTTATACCGCTTGGGCCCTGCCCAAGGAGAGTTTAACTAAAACCGCTACACCCCTAACTGTAGAGGTTTGCGTGGAGTAACCCACCAACTCAAAGCTTCTAATATTTAATAACTGCTTCTTTGCCCAGAGTAGATGGGTCTCCTGGAGACATAGTACATCCGTGCCATTAGAATTTAAAAAGTGGGTTAACCTTCCTCCAGTCATGTAACCCACCAATGTTAATTGTACATATTTTAATGTTCACAATTCTGAGGTTTTAGATCTTCCATCTGTTGAATCCAATAATCATAGATATCTTGGCCTGGCCCTGCCATAAAATGCTCCCAAATTGAGAAGAACCAGAATATCTCATTTTCCCTTTTTTCATCCCTCTTCTCCATTCCCCCTTCCCTCCCTTTCCCCCAATGCCCCCTCCCCCCCCCCACCACACCCGCCCAACTCCATACAACCCTTATTCTACTGAGGCGCTCAGACCTTGGTCTAGCAAGCTAAGAGCACATAGATTCCATTTTTTTTGTTGATTCTTGAGCCCCTAGATCCCAATCTAGCCAATACTTCATAGTGAACAAGTCAACCGCCACCCGTACCCACCTACTCACCCCCTACCCCATGTCCCTCTAATAACAATAGCCATATGTAACCTAAGAAAGTGAGAAAACATAGAATAAAGTATAACCTGTCAGCCAGAACACCCATTCCAAACTACCCCTGAGACTTACCCCTTAGACTCAATATACTTTCTACATGTCCTTCTCAACTTATACTTTCCCATTTATTTACAGTCTCTAGATAGTCTTTCGCTTTAATCTCTGATGAGAAATAGTGTGTCTGTCCATTATGAACCACTTTAAGCTGCGCCGGGTTGATAGGGTAGACTTGGATATTCTTATCATGAAAAGGTTTTATTAGCTGTCTCAATCGCCAGCGTCTCTCCACTGTTGAGTGGCAAAAATCGGGGCGGACAAAGAATGAGACTCCCTCGGCTGTCCTCTTTGCTTCTGGCCTGGCTTTCTCGAAAATAGCTTGTTTTAGGAGAAAATTGCCTAGAAAAATTAGAATCGCCCTGGGTTTATCTCCTTCTTTTGCATGTACTGGAAGTTTAAATGGAGTACGATCCTCCGTACTCCGTCACCTAGTTCCACTCACTCAGCTCGGGGGAAGGCAGATTTAAAGAGATTGACTATAAATGATCTTGTATCTTTCCCTCCAACCCCTTCAGGGACACCCAGAACTCTAAGGTTGTTCCTCCTCTGTCGATTCTTGGATTCTTCCAACTTCCATTGGATATGCTAATTTGCGCGTTATACAATTCGGACTGGTCAAAAGCATTAGAGGCTTCTGCTTCCGTAGTAACGATTCTCTCCTCCAAGTTTGTCACTCTTTCCCTTATGTCGGTACAAGCCTTGGAAAGTTTCCTAACTGTCTCTTGAATCTTCCTCATCATCGTCTGGGCTTTCCTACTATCCTGACGTGTTTCCTCCCTATGGGAGCGGATAGCCTGATGTACTACTTCAAGTGTCAGTGGAGCACCGCTGGTTTGTGGCTGGGAATTGTCCGATCCTTGAGCTGGTTGATGAATAGTCCCATTTAAGGTCTTTCTTTCCGCACTCCTGGCCAGCGATTGACTTATATTTCTTAGCCATCATGGGAGGGTCCCCTTCATTTTCTTCCTCTAAATCAGAATCTAAGTTGCTGGTACCTGGGGAAGAACTCTGACCTGACCATCCCCCTCCGTCCGAAAGTGAAAAAAAGCAGTCACTAGGCTCCTTGTCTCCCTCAAATGTATCCTTATCAGTGAGCACCACATCCGTAGCCCAAATCGTACCATTTGTTTCTTTTTCCGTAGCCAGCAAACAAATTACCTCACTATCAGCGGTTTCATTAAGCCCCGACTTTTCTTTGCCCAAACTTTCCTCCACAGGCTGAGCACTGGGTTGAGTGACCAATGGAAGATCTGATGGGAGACCAGCTCCCTCAGACTTGTCTCCTAAGTTATCCCCACCATTGGCGCTATTTATTGAAGTTTGAGAACCGTCCCCATCTGCTACCTGTCCTTCTGCACCCAAGACTATTGGTGTTGTTGCATCTGGGGTCCCTGGGGAATCAGGCACATTCAAGCTCACCTGAATATCCTCATGTCTTTTTGGCGTCCCTTTCTCCGTCTGGACCTGCGTTCGCGGGTCTTTCCCGCGTGTGAGCATCTCTGCTATGGAGGCGGGTGGTGCTCGGTTCTTCAACGAGATCCCGCCCTTTGTTCGTCTTGCCACACCAGGTCAGGGAGTTTGACCCAATCCAGCCATCGCCCGTTCCTGCTGCTCCCAGACCGAGAGCGCCGAGGCCATCTGCGCTTCGCCGCGGGCTTTCTGAGCCGCGGCGGCACCCCTTACATCAGCCATTCCCTCCTGGAAGCGAGATCTCCCAGTGGCCGGATGAATCAGCTGCCACAGGTAGCATAGGACCGCCTTCTCAATGAAGCGTCATCCGACACTGCACCGGCACAACGCGTTGCAGAAACTTCGTGACCCCAGCATAGGACAGGTGGAGGGTGTAAGAATCTTTATCACCTTAATCCGTTCAGAGGTGGTTCGTGACGGTTGAAGTTAAGGAGCCCTTTTTCATTAATTTACCAGCTCATAGCTCGCTGCTGCCGCTATCGACCTCTACATGGTCACCATCTTGCCTCCTCAAAATGCAAAGTCTCTCAATGGCTACATATGGGCTGAGGTCTGGGGCATCATTACATGTAATACACTCCAAGCGGAAGAAAATAGATTTTGCCGGAGTCCTGGGGGCTTCCATTGCCACCTCCAACTTTATTTGTTACATCTAATTGAATATACCTTTTATTGAAGATTATATCAGTGCCCGCCCTTCTTTATTAGGCTAGCAGTTTGGAGAAACAAGGAGGCAAGTCTTACAGAAGACATAATTTAAAATTGTCTAGCCTGCGCAAAAGAAATAGCATTCCTTGGTTGGCAGTAGTGAATTGACGCTTGCATAAGGTTGGCTGCCAGAATTTGTTTGAGAACCCTGGGGTTACCCAAGCTATCAGTAAAAAGCAGTTGTAGCTAGCCTTGTTTAAACTTTCCCAGGACGAAAGATTGGCTCTTGAGATTAAGAAGCAGAGTCTGGCAGTTTATAGGAATAATGGAACGGACAGATTAATTGTAATCAGCTGGCCCTGCTGAATATCTGTTACGTTTCCCTTTAGGCTTCCAGGTAAAGCTTAATTCCTTAACTTGTCCATGCAATGGAAGTTCTGGACAATCCATGTTTCACTTTTTATTTTTCTGCTGCTTTAATTCTCTATATACAAAGCATATTTTGCTCCCCTAATCAAGAGGCATAATAACTGACTTCAGGGTGCATATAGTACAGTGCTTCAACTTAATGATGATGAGTCAATTTCTCATATAGGTGCTTTCTTGAAAACCACTGTCCGAGCTCGTCTTTCAATGAACACTGTCTAGATATCTACTTATGCTTAAATAGCTCTGTTCCGCACGTGGCTGTCATGTTATGGCTTTCTTGCGCTGGATCTTAAACATGTATTATTCTTAATTTATTGTTTTAACTATATATATATATATATATATATATATATATATATATATATATATATATATATATATATATATATATATATATATATGAAATCCAACGATCACCTCTGTGGGGTATCCCTCGTCCAATGGGGGTGGCGCGCTGCCGGTGAGGTAGCCGGTAAACAATATAAATCCAAAACGGCGTTCCAAGCGCGCACTCAGGTTCTGCAAGAATCCACACCAGTCAGCAGGTCTGTCAAGTAAGTAGGGTTTATTCACGCCATAAGCCCTACGTGACGCGTTTCGCACCCCATGAGTGCTTGTTCACACCTTGCATATACATATATATATATCAAGATCTCAGTCGGAGATCGAAACACGTTGGTGTTTGGAGTGTTTGGAGTTTGTTTGAAATAAATGTCTTACTTGACTTTAAAGAAGTATTGTTGTGCAATCCAACTTCTTTTCCATGTGGAGCGAGATTATCGAATATATATATATACATACATATATATATATATATATATTCACTGAAAAAAACATAGGTTTGAGGTCTGATATAGTTAGGAATTAGCATTTAATAAAACATTTGAAATTCACTGAAAAAACCATAGGTTGTATGGTGTTATAGTTAGGAATTAGCATTTAATAAAACATTTGAAATTCACTGAAAAAACCATAGGTTGTATGGTGTTATAGTTAGGAATTAGCATTTAAAAAACCTTTGAAATTCACTGAAAAAACAATAGGTTTTAGGGGTGTTATAGTTAGCTGGACATTTCACTCGTACAAAACCATTGAAATTCCTCCGATATAGTTAGTTGTTCTAACTATAACTCGTGCGCCTGCAATCCACTGCTGATGATGTCACATATTTCATAATTCATGACATGGTCAGTGACATCACTGATGACTTCACTGATGACATATCAAATGACATCACTGATGACATCACTGATGACATCATCCAGTGAATGTGGTTTGGTTTGATATTTAAATAAGTATTATATATATATATATATATAGCATTGTGCATTGAAGAATGACTGGACGTGTAAGTGTCTGGATGGAGGATTTAATATCACTGTGATTGACTGTCTAAGTGACTAATTTAAAGTGTTTCTCTAAATATATGGGATAGTGATTAAACAGTGTGAATATCTATATCACTCTATCTCTTGTTTCATAAACTACTACATAAGTTGGTTACCAGCTATTTGAAAGTCTATAGTACTTATTAATTAGTTAAGTGAGTATTTGTATGGGATAGTGAATGTGTGTGTAGTTGGGTGGGAGGTGTGCGACTGTCCAAAGATGTGTAAATAGTTGATTTAGCAGGTGTATGAGGTTAAGACTGTATGTGGAAACAGTTGTTTGGATGAGTGAATGTCTTTAAGGGTCTGGTGATGAGTAAATATATTTCTCAATGATACATGTCCACAAACTAGAAATATAAAAGGCAATGTATGTGACAGTTGTTGTATATAAATAAGTATACATAAGACTCAGTGATTGTATGAGTGACTGTATCAAAAACTTTATACATGCAATAGTGATTTTATAACACACTATGAGTATGAGTTACTATCTGAGTTACTATGGGGGGAAACATGGCGGCTGGAAGCTGAACAGCAGCGGACGAGTTCCCTTCTGATGCGTGCCTTGGGAATCTCCATGGGGTCCTGCAAGTGTTTTTAGACGGCTGAATGTGAAGCCTATCACGCCCTTGATACCATACCCTTCTTTTCCTTAATGTTACTGCCCCCGTAACCGTTTTATTTTTCCTTCCCTTCCCGACTATTTACTTACGTTTCTCTCTGTTTCCTGGTACCACGCACACCGGATTTTACATCTGAAAATACCCGAATGCTGCTGGATCGAAGGAGCGGCGCTCTGTTGTTGGAGCCTTCCTCGCAGCGGGCCGTTGGTGCGTCACAGGTGTGGAGGAGGCAGATTCCTTGCCTCCAGTTCCGGGCGCTGCACGGTAGAGTCAGCCCCTGTGAGTACGGTACAGGAGGCAGTAAGCAGCTGGGTCGGGGAGAGCCTGGGTCCTGCTGTGAGGTAGGAGATCGTCGTTTTTTAAAAATTGATTTTGACTTGAGGCATGCTCAGGGTGAGTCACTGGGGGCTCTGAGGATTCACTGGTTTGAATTGGGACTGACAGGACTTCGAGCTCGGGGTGGATTCCACTGGCAGTGCAGACTTTGTCCCTGTTGCCCGGAGACTGGACTTCGATTGGTGCCAGTGTGCTGAAGAAACAGTCTAAAAAAGTAGGGTGTGTGTTAAGAAGTGGGAAAAGATATGGGCACCCTGGCGAAAGTACAGAGGAATGAGCTTGGGTGACTAAGCTGTATTGGAGGCCTCCACTGACTGATAGCAGCCTGTAAACATACTGTTGATGACGTACTGTGCCTGCCTTCCTGTGCACTGTTGGAAATGCTTATTGTAATGTATGGTCTATTCAGCTATGTTAATAAAAAGAGTTAAAAAAAAAGAATTTGCACTTCCCCAAGTAAGCTCCATACGCAAACAGAAATATATATAGCATATCCCGCTGTATATAAGCATTTATTTGTACTATAGACATGTACCTACATATGTATTTTGCTTTGTTTTGTATAAACATTCAGAATCATTATGTTTAAAAAAAATATGTTTTTTTTAAGTACAACAACACTTGAAAACCAGAGTTCATCTGATGCATCTTAATCTATATATGCTTACTTCCTTTATGAATCTATATGCCTTCCAAGTCCTTGGATCTATATATTTATTACTTTTCTCCTAAAAAAGTATATTCAATGCACTACCCTATTTCTCACCCTATATTTCTATCAATATCTTTAATTTACATATAATTATTTCCTTTATGCATCTATATACTTTCCATGTATTTATAGATCTATATATTTATTACTACTTCTAATTCAGCATATCCAATGCACTACCCTAATTCTCACAGTATGCCTTTCTCAATATATCTTCTACCTCAAATCTCTGACTCATCTCAAATCTCTTTCTAATACTCTTTCCAATGAACTACCCTAATTCTCACCCTAACCCTCTATCAATATATCCTATACATCTACTCTCTCATTCATCCCAAATGCCCTACAACTACTATGACCCCCAAAATAACATTTTCTAGATTCTCCCCTACTCAACCCCTCTTGCATCATCTGACACCTATTTTATTGTACTGATCCCCAAAACAAGCCTTTCTAAACTCATCCCTCTCTGACTCTTCCACTCCACATCCCTTTTTAATCATCCAAGCCTCCTCCTACTGTTATGCTGCTTCCCGAAAAAGCACTTCAACGCCTCATGAGTGGTAGCAAGCACTATATATACGCAAATATTTTTCCCTCTTCTATTCCTCTGTCCCCTTCTCTATCCACATAACTGAATAACATATTCACCACTCAAATTACTTTCATATTTCACTATACTAATTTAACACTAAACCTGTATGGGTTCTGGAGTAGCGTGCTACTCACCATAAAAGCGCCTCAACACCCAATCGGGGTAACAAGCGCTACATGAATGCAAACCTTTTTTCCCTCTTCTTTCCCTCCGCTATCTTTCTCAATCAAAATAACTGACTAATATCCACCACTCAAATTACTTTCATATTTCACTATGCTAATTCAGCACTATTCCTTTTTGGGTTCCGGAGTAGCTTGCTACTCACCATAAAAGTGCTTCAACACCCCATTAGGAGTAAAAAGCATTATATAAATGCACATCTTTTCCCTCTTCTATCCCTCCACTATCCTTCTGAATACAAATAACTGACTAACCAATATACCAATCAAATTACTTTCATATTTCACTATACTAATTCAACACTAATCCTTAATGGGTTCCGGAGTAGCGTGCTACTCGCAGAAAAATTGCTTCAATGCCTCATCAGGGGTAGGAAGTGATATATAAATGCAAACCTTTTTCCCTCTTCTATCCCTCCATATCCTTCTCTATCCAAATAACTGAATAACATATCCACCACTCAAATTACTTCAAAATTTGACTATACTATTTCAATACTAATCCTTTATGGGTTTTATAGTGGCGTGCTATGTGCCAAAAAACACCTCAACACCCAATCAGGGGTAACAAGTGCTATATAAATGCAAACCTTTTTTCCCTCTTGTATCCCTCCACTATCCTTTCCAATCCAAATAACTGACTAATATCCACCACTCAAATTAGTTTCATATTTCACTATACTCATTCAACACTAATCCTTTATGGGTTCCAGAGTAGCGTGCTACTCAACAAAAAAGCGCTTCAACACCCCATCAGGGGTAACAAACGCTAAATAAATGCAAATCTTGTCCCTCTTTTATCCCTCCGCTATCCTTCCGAATCCAAATAACTGACTAACCCATACACCACTGAAATTACTTTCATATTTCACTATACTAATTCAACACTAATCCTTTATGGGTTCCGGAGTAGCGGGCTACTAGCCGAAAAAAAGTGCGTCGATGCCTCATCATCAGTAGGAAGTGCTATATAAATGCAATGCAATTACAAATGCAATTATCGGTCTAGAATGCATAAAAAGGGATCCTATGGGACAATCCAGAGGACAATGTTCACTGGAATAAAAGAAAGTATTAAAAACGTTTCCAGAACCATCAGCTTATAGTACACATACAGTAACCTTACCTGTCTCGATTGTGCAAAAGAGGAATATAGTGCAAATTGTCAAATATACAAGATCACAGCAGTTAATGGTGCACTAGGAAAGTGAAGAGTACATATAAGGATGAGGGAATAAATAAGTCATATATCTGACAGGTATAAAACATGAAAAATGTAGGAGCAGTGCCTTCATTATTCAACCGCACATGTTAGTCTCTGTAGGTATGAATAAGACGTCCTTCTCTTAATGCCAGTTAAAATGTATGAAGTGACTGCCTGACAAATGACAACATCCCCCAGTTTGTATAGAAAGTTAAAAGCATCCTGATGGTAAATACATTTCATTGGCAGAAATATTAACTGAAAAAAATGTTTCTTTATATCTTTATAGACCTTGCAGAATAAGATGAAATGCAATGTAGATTGAGTAGTTTTCCCATTGCATGGGCATTTAGGTCGTTTTTTATCCCAAGTCCCTATTTTGGGGCAAGCTTCCATGAAAAGCAAAATTGCTAACCGTAGTCTAGTGAGATGGAATCTACGCTGTACATTAGTTACAGCTATTAAGTATCTTTGGGTGCCTTGGGGCCTGTGTCCTGGGCAATATCTGCAGACTGTTGGTTTAGTTCTCTTTCCTTTTGGCTTCTCTTTTCCCTTTAGGAGCATTTTCAATTCTTTTTTCGGCGTATTGCAAGATGCTAGTGGAGTCCTCAAAACTAACATTTTCATCAGTCTCCTTCACCAAGCTGTTCACATATGCCAGCTAGGACATTTTGTTGCAGTGCTCAAGTGCTAGGCAATCTTCTAAAATGTCCTTGGTGAACTTATTGCCTGTCTTACTCCAGAAGCTGCCAGATAATGACCAGGCTTATCGGAATACATCTCCTAGGTAAGGAACACCCAATGTATTGTGAGCTATACAGGTCGATGTTGAGCGTGACACTTCTAGGAGCCTGCAGAGGAGGAGATTCCCCCGCGTATGTAGGATTGTGCTGTTTGCCTTACCCAACGGAAAGCCCCATAAGTAGCACCTGATAGGGATTTGCTTCAGAACATTTGCATCATTTCTCTTATGGGTTTATTACCCATTCTTTCCGCACATCTAAAACGCTCTTCTATTGACCTTCTGAATTTCAGTTACGCAGTTCTCAGCTGAAAGTGCCATTGTCCACTATGCGAAAAGTGCATGCCCAATTATGTCAAATGTAGTGTTTTTGCTAATTCAAGACCTTTGGCAGAACAGGCTTTATTTTTTGTTTTCCCTTCCTACATACCATTATAAAACTTTTTGTTAGGTTTAGAATTCAAATCTTTCTCGTCCATATTTGCGATGAAGTTGTTAATCAGCAGCTGGAGACCATTAGTGGTTCTAGATAGCAGCACCGCATCATCGGCATATAGAAGGGCAGGGGTTGGTCGCTTGCCGACTCTCCGGGCATCAGCGTTCACCTGTTGCAATATCTTTTTCATCCCATTAATATACAACAAAAACAGAGCAAGAACGCACCCTTGTCTGATGCCTCTTTTTGCCCTGAAGCTTGTTGTACATTCCTCGTTTGTTTGTACTGTACTCAGGCATTCAGGGGAGCATAGAACTGTGAGAGATGTGCAATAATGTCTACAGGAGCACACATTTTTGCCAAGGTCTGCCCCAGTTTGGCATGCTTTACAAGATTGAACACACTGCTCAGATCTGCAAAAAAACAGTTGACTGTGACATTCCTTGACTAAAGTATATTTACCATTAAATAAGTAGGTTGATACATTGCTTCACAGTAGCAATCAAGTTACATCAAAGGGATACCCCTTCCCGTGTCCTCTGTCTCAGCAAGGCAGTTACCATAATATTCAAATGGTTAGATTATTGTATTGAATTATTGTTTATGTACTTAGGAGTCATTTGCATGTCTCCCCCGGAGGGCAGAAGGCTGTCTGGAGGCCAGGAGCTGTGAATTGCCACCAGAAGAACTAGGCAAGGGTGGCAACTTTCTAAAAGTTGCCTTTACTTATAAGTGACATTACATTTGACATGGGCATCAAGTCATGCCACAAATAATTGGGTACCTTGAAGTACCCATTTCCAACCGCCCATTCAGAAGTTAGCACAGCTGAATGATCAGTGTGTAATTCTGTATTATCCAAATGGGCCACCGGTTTATCCACAGTGAAAATGACAATTTAGGACCTTTACTGTTAGGACATATAGAAGTAGATGTACTACCTAATAAAATATAGCTCCCTGTCTTAGGGCTTGATAGGTCTTTCTAACGAGAGACTTATAAATATTGTTAAGTAATGTGGGGGCTTTTCACATGTTTCATTGCAAGGTCAAGCTAGTAGTTTAGTTTAAAACTGCTCTTCCAGTTTGCAGTGACAGACTGAAAGCCATGGTGTGCTTCATCACACTCAGGGTGGCACATTCAGTGCTGCTGCCCTGGGCGAATACTGTAACTGACAAGCCCTAGGTACCCTTGGGTCCATATTCTTGGGACTTATAAGTAAGTTAACTTATGCCAATTGGGGGTAGACAATCCAAAATGCACTTTGTAAAGGTTTAGGACACTGGCACTGAGGTCTGGTTATCAGGCCACAGTGCACTTTCGGAGTCGAAAAACCAACATCATCAGTCAAAACTTTGGGGGAGATAATGCAAAAAGAGGCATTTCCTTATCCCGACACATTTAGGGTGTCAAATTTAGCAACAAAAAGGTGATGGAATAGCGAATTAATCTCAGTCACAAATAATCGCTCAGGTCAGCATTCCAGTCCATCGTTTTTGGCCCACAGTGACACTTTAGACAAAGGCGCACATTATGCAAATCAGTACTGACCGACCCCTGATGGAAACAGTCCTTCCAGAAATGCTAAGCAAAGGCACCTCCAGAAGGGGACTACAAGCAATCAGATGGTCTGCAATGGGGCCCATAGCGATCACCAGTGTCTATAACAAACTCAAGAATTCCTTCCAACACCTTGTTGTTTCTGCAGTACTCGCTTCTTCCAGGATGATTTAACCCCTTCGCTGCAGCGGGAAGTCCGCCGCAGCGCTAAGGGGTGGGGAGGCCGAGCGGCGCTCGCATGCTC
This sequence comes from Lissotriton vulgaris, assembly GCF_964263255.1. Taxonomy (NCBI): domain Eukaryota; kingdom Metazoa; phylum Chordata; class Amphibia; order Caudata; family Salamandridae; genus Lissotriton; species Lissotriton vulgaris. The sequence goes on from NC_141698.1 coordinate 470,523,644, forward strand.
GTGACGGAGCCGCTCCGTCACGAGCCGTGGTTGAGCGGTGCTCGTGATGGAGCGGTTCCGTCACGAACGCGCCCGCTCAATGGAACACTCAGCGCAGGCGCGAAATTCGCGCAGGCGCGCCGAGCGGGCCATGACGGAACCGCTCCGTCATGAGCACAGCTCAACCGAGGCTCATGACGGAGCGGTTCCGTCATGAGCATAGAACGGGTTAAAGAATATATCCTTTTTTTTTTATCCTTTTTATTAATGGATATCACAGGCAGGATTAAACAGAACAATCAAAATTTTGTTGTACATAATTTCCAATGTCTTTAAAGATTATTACAAAAAGCAGTTTACCATAGCTGGTAAGTGATAATCAATTCTCAGACAGACAAATGAAAAATAATTATATAAAAAAAAGGGGTTTACACAAATAAATACAATCTTATCCGATTTTGAGTTAAACACGACTTCAAATCAAGTTAGTTAATGTCGGGTATATAAAACATGTCTCCCCATATTCTCTTTACTTTAATCATTGCTTTCACTCCTCTTTTCCTAGCTAACGATAGCTCCATATGATGTATCTCTTTAACCAAGCACCACCATTCATTCACATTAGGTGCTTGTTCAGCTATCCAAGCTCTAGCCAAAACTAACCTTGCGCATGCCAGCACAATAAAAATTAGATCTTGAAAAGGTGTAGGGTTAGTCTGTATACCTAGCAGTATCATTTTGGATGTTAAAGGTGCATCAATTAGCAATTTCAATCTCAGTATCTTCCCTATACTATTCCAAAATGAAGCTAGCGCAGGGCATATAGCCAACATGTGCTCTAGATCTGCCGCTTGTAAATGGCATTTGGGGCATTTGGTTCGATCGTTAGAGCCATTATTCAAGGACCATTTGCTTATTTGCAGAGGAGTGTAGTAAAGTTGGCAGATTGTTTTATATGCTTGCAGTTTTAAGCTCGAAGAATGAACCAGCGTATCAATTTTCTTTAAGGAGTAAGATATTTCATTTGAAGTGATACCTGTTGGAAAGCAAAGGGCCCATTTCTCTGCTATTTTTGGACACTCGTCTGGTTTAGTTTCAGTAAGGTATTTGTATCCCTCACTAATGGTTACTATTTGGTTTTCCTCTCCCTTGTACAAACATTGCCAAAAATCCGAATCCAGAATCTCTTTCATTTTTAATTTTCTTACCAAAAAATCACGAATTTGTGTGTATTTAAAGTAAGTATGTTCTGGTAATTTGTACAATAACCTTAATGTTTCAAACTTCAAAAAGCCTGAGGAACCGTAAAGATCCCCAAGTTTCGATATACCTTGACTCTCCCATATTTTACACCCGGAATCAGAAAAAATACTAGGTAAGCCTGGGTTGTTCCAAAGACTTAAGAGTGGGTGATAAAATGATAGCTTATTCTGATTCATAAATATCCTCCAGATGTTAATTATGTCCTTTGCAGTCTTAAACCTCATTCTTTTGAAGTAATTTGGATCATTACTTCTAGCCAAAAACTGCAAGCATTCTGACCCTAGCATAAATAGATGAAAAAAGTATGGATTATTGGAATTAAATAAGCTCTGTATCCGCCCCAAAAATTATGCGATATAATACGATCGGAAATCTGGGAAATTAAGCCCTCCTTTTATAAACTGGAGTTTCAGAGAGGAAAGTGCTCTTTGGTTCTTTTTATAGCCCCAATTGAAGCTGCCCAATATACCATCTAGTTTTCTGAAAAAGACTGTGTTTATTTTCAAGGGTATACATCTGAATAAGTATAAACATTTTGGCAAGATATTCATTTTAATAAGGTTGATTCTCCCAATAAGATTTAAAGGTACCTTATGCCATTTTTTAAGGAGGGCCTCAGTTTCTTTTAATAAAGCATCGTAGTTCAGTATATTAATTTCCCTTATATTGGATGTTAGCTTAATGCCCAGGTAAGTAGCAGAATAACTTACTCCTACCACAGGTATTATCGGTTTGTAATTAGCTATTATTTGTGTTTTATCTAGGTTTAGCTTATAACCTGAAACTTTTCCGAAGGCTTCTGCCTCTTTAACTATACCTAACATGGATTCGGTCACGTCACTTGTAGAAATTGCCAAATCATCGGCGTATGCTGTTATTTTAAGAGAGTTTTCCCCAAATGTAAATGGTTTTATCATAATTTGAAGCTGTATGGCATTGATAAAGGGTTCCATAGAGAGGGCAAATAAAAGGGGTGATAAAGGGCAACCCTGCCGAGTTCCTCTTCTAATGGGGAATTTAGTAGAAAGTAGGCAGTCGTATCCAATTAATGCATTAGGTAAATAATAAAGTGCTTTTATCTTGGTAATAAACTTACTTTTAAACCCCATTGCTTTCAAAACTGACCACAGGTTATCCCACCCCACTCGGTCAAATGCTTTTTCAGCATCAAGTAGTATAATACCGAGTGGGGTGGAGTTAGCTGCGGCCATGTCAAGCACTGTGATGGCCGTATTTGCATGCTGCGTCGTATCTCTGCCTGATACGAAACCATGCTGATGTTTGCTAACCATTCTCGGCATAATGGGGGACAGTCTCAAAGCTAATAATTTGGCAAAGAGCTTGGCATCCGCATTGATCAAAGAGATTGGGCGATAAGATCCACATTCCGTGGGATTTTTATTCTTTTTTAAAAATAATATAATTTTGGCGGTGTTCCAAGATGACGGGGCCCCTTCTTCTGTAGCAATCTGATTAATAACTAAACAAAGTATAGGCACGAGCTCTTCCCAGCATAATTTATAAATTTCAATAAGAAGGGTGTCATCTCCGGCGGCCTTTCCAGATGGAAGGGAAAAAATAGCTAATTTTAATTCTTCTTCAGTAAAATCTTTTTCTAACTCTTCCATACAATTCGGGTCATTCTCCGATTGCCAGTTATTTCTTATATAGTTCTCCACCAAGTCAGTTGAAGGCACATTCTCGGGGGTATACAGCTTAGTATAATAATCAATGGAACACTCAGCGCAGGCGCGAAATTCGCGCAGGCGCGCTGAGCAGGCCATGACGGAACCGCTCCGTCATGAGCACAGCTCAACCGAGGCTCATGACGGAGCGGTTCCGTCATGAGCATAGAACGGGTTAAAGAATATATCCATAAGGAGTAAGAACTATGTCATGTCACTGTGTGTGCAATCAGAAACATTGTGTCCGCAACTAAAATACCATGTCTTGTTTTGTCGGAAATAATGCAATGCAAGACAAAGATATCTTTTGTCGACCTCTCCTTTAGGCACACTCATCTCGTCTGTACTTGGATGCATAGTTTCAGCCTCTTCTGTATCTTTAAAATGTAAATAATCTGTGTCTGTTGTGACCCAGTGACTGAACCTTTGTTTACATCGTATTTATCTATTTATTGATTGTGTCTATATCATGTTGTAACTTAACGCTTCAGCTACATTGATTTCTACTCCCAGGACGGGCTTGCATACCAGAGTGATCCCTCTATCTGATGCACAGTGTGTTATTCTGTGAGCCTCTTTAGATAGCTGGACTGAATATTTTTCACCATTTATGGAAAGCATGCATATTCCTTGTATTTTCTATACTGATCTTTAAAATCCTATGTTGTGAGTACGTCTGACAATACTTCAATGCCACGCCTAATGTTAGTAGTTCTTCTGGCTCATTTAAATTTAACTATGTCTCTGTCACATTCCATCTCTGTTTTACATGGACTTCCATTAGATTTGGATGGGGCAACGTGTTCTAACCTTATCGTGACCTTTGGAACCCCTAGCATTCTATGCTACTTCTAGTTTCAGCATTCATAAAGGAAGTGGCTCTAAACCCCATGCTTCATTAATCTGGTTTTCCCACCTATCCTTCCCCTAGGCCCTCAGCAGCAAATGAAAGGCTTCCAAGAGGCTAACGAAGGGGCAAAAGGGGGCCCTGTCATGCCAAAAAGGTTAAACTGCTATTTGATTTCACTTTAGCTACCCCTGACATTTTGGTGAAGTGGAATTTTGTTTTTGCTGTTGGACATGCTATGCTACCCAACTTGTCGGTGATTGACTGTTCTTGAGGGTTACAAGAGGATTGTGAATTTCTTACCCTAGGAGGCAATCTGTACATTTGACCATTTTTAATATTTTACTTCACACAGAACAAAAACTAGACCATCCCATTCCCCTTTTTTTCTGTGAGCACTCCTTGTTTAACAATTCCTATAGCGGTGTCGCTTGCAGTGTGGGTTTCCAAGCCACAGGAGTGCAAAACATCTTGATAGTATTGTTTGTCAATTCTTTTTCTATCATTGACCCTTTTTTGCATTCGTTTGATGTCCTCATTACAAGTAGCATATCATTTATTGTCTCCCATTGCACTGGGCTCTGTCATAACATACCGTCAGTGGCTTTGCATTAGCTATTGCTGTGTCATTTGATTATACTGCAAAAACAAAAAGGTGACAGATGGAATTCTTGAATTAATTTCAGCCATGGCAATTGCTTGGGCTGCCACTCTAGACAAAGGATCGGCTTATGCTAATCAATAGCAACACTGCTACTCGTGGAAACAGTCTGTCCCAAACTGCAAGGCAAGTCCCCCTCCAGAAGGTACCCCAAACAACCCCAGACCACTTTCCACCTACCTAGGTCTCATCAGCTAGTTATAGCTTGAGTCCTATGGCACAGTGATCACAGGGACCCACGTCTGGGCATACTGATCACACTTAGGGTTTAAACTACAAAAACATGATGATGGAGGGAATGGTTGAATTAATCTCAGCCACTGACAAACACTCAGGGATGCAATCCAGGTCATAGTTTTTCACGCACCATGCAAAGACCTGGCTTATGCAAATCAGTACTGACTATGCTCCACATGGGAACAGTCTGCTCCATACTGCTAGGCGAGGCCCACCCCAGAACAGACCACAAGCAACCCCAGACTGGTTTCAACCTACTTAGTTCTCATCAGTGAGATATAGAATAAGTCCTATGGCACAGTGAGCACGTACCCACATCTGGGCAAACTCATCGCACTTATGGTAAAAACGGCAAAAACATCAAGGTGATTGGTGGAATGCTTGGATTAATCTCAGCTGATGGCAATCACTTGAGTCACATACCAATCCATCGTTTTTCATCCACCATGCCACTCTAGACAAATGTCCTGCCTCCCCTTTATGCAGAACAGAACCAACCCTGAGTCCAAACCAAGAGGGAATGGTGTGCACAGTAACAACAGACTGTGATGTTGCCCAGAGCAATTCGCAGTTGCTGATAATAGTTCAATCATTCTATCACTTTTTTTTCATTCTCCAATGCAAAGCCCTAGGTGAGAAGAAGTGGGCTCCGTGCACACTTTGCCACTGGAACCAGGCTATCCCGGACTAATGAGCCCTAATTAAGGTGAAACTTGTCTTGTGTTGCTTGCGTTCTGGTTCAGGGAGAACCTGGCCTGGCAGTTCAGGCAGACTGTTTCTACTGGAGTTGGGTCAATACTTATTTGCAATATGACTTGGTCTAAACTGAGGTGGTGATTACACCACAGAACTTTCAAAGAGAGGGAAGATGGCGGATTGAGTCCGCAGCGAGTAGCAGGCTTCAGAGAGGTCTCCCGAGTGCTTTTTTTTCTCGCTAGCGCTACAATTACTGCCGAAAAGCGAAAGCTGAATGCTGAATCCTAATCGCGGTAAAAAAAGAAGATACTATTTTCTATCTACTTATGCAGGAATTGTAATAAAATACAACAAAACAAAACTTTATATTTTTACGATATTTACTTACCCGGATGCTGCGGCGTGACGCCTGGCTTTTGCTCCACTTCGGGAACACCGAGGAGCTGCATTCACCGATGGACCAGTCAGCGGTGGTCTGTGATCTATTGGCCTTGTCTACCTCCTGCCTCACACACCAGGCTCCTCCGAAGGTCCCCGTTCCGCGTGGTGGACATTTGAACCGAAACGCCACTGCTGCTACTGCTGCTGTGGCTAATTCTACAAACGATCTGGCCACCGGCACAAGCAAAAAGAACGCGCCTATAGTTGGCAGACAGTAATGAGGTTACTACAGTCAGGGAAGGCAGCGGATTTCCTTGTCACTGCTCCAGAAGTTGGCATGGCTGAAATGGTGATGGAGGAGGTACAGCACGGGCTCAGGGGTCTGCTTGACTTGGCCTATGATCCTGGTTCAGTGCCCTCTTCAGAGGGACTGGCTGTGTCTCACCCTGAGACTGATGCAATGGTTCTGCTTGCAACGGAGGGTGTGCAACTTTCTCAGCCACTCCAAACGGAGGTGAGTGGTGCCGGTGTTGCCTCTTTTGGCTCTGTAGGCTTTGTAGACTTAAATGTAACTGAAAATGCATCATCGCTGTCGCAGGCACACTTATTTACACAGCTTTCGGCTACGGGTGGTTGTGCACTAAGTGAACTGATTGACACAGCTGATAATAAGGAAACTATGTTACAGCACGGGAGAGGTTCGGGACCTGAGTCAACAGCCTCTGACACTGAAACTGGCAAAACTATAGAGCAGGGGGCTGCACCTGTGCAAGAGCTGCTGCAATCTTTAGCTCTGACAGACTCATTCACTCCAGATTGTGGCAAACACTCACTTGAGCACACAGAACAGCAAGTCACTAAGGCTCCTCCTCACCTGCAACAAATACAGATGATTCACCTGGTTATCTATCTGCCGACCCAGCTAACCTCTCATCTACTAAAAAGAAAAAAACGTAACTTTAAAAATATTAAAAAGGCTAGATCTTTCAGAAAGGTTCCTGAACCTATAAAAACTATGCATCAGTAAGGCAGCATACCAGCTTTCGTACACTCAAAAGTAAAATCTCAGGATAGCCCTCTACGTAAATGGGTGACCTCGAAGGGAGAAGTTGAGGCTATCATTTCGAGACTATCTGGTTCTGGGCTGGCCCTGATGCCTAACAGTGGTCAAAAAACGTCTCTCCAAGCTACATCACAGCATCCATTAAAAGAAGCTATTCTGATTGAGGGCCCTCCCACTGCTTACCCGATTTGCTCTACACAACCTGCACAAACTATAAAGGAGTTCTCTATGCCTTTGAGTAGTGGTTTAGCAGTGAGTACAGCCATAACTGTATTGGGGATGGCGACAACGCCTGGGCCAATGATAGAGCCCTTGCTAAGCTCAATTATGAAGGTACTATCAATCCATAGAACAGAGGCACAGGGGCACTATATACAGCTCAGGGCAGATAATGCTTTGAACCAGCAGTCACCAACTACAGTAACTAGTAAGGTGGCTGTACTCACCAGCGAGATGAGGAAACTACAGCAACAACTGTCTGACAACGAGGATGCGATCTCACACTCTACTAATTTAGTTCATGAACATGACAGTCAACTCAGCTTTCCAAGGAAAAATCAAAGATTTGGAGAATCGACAAAGCCGAAATAATTTGAGGGTATTTGGGTTCCCAGAAGGTAAAGAAGGCGCCAATGTGCGGGCATATATGGTTCAGTTATTTCAGAAGGCATTCCCTGATCTTGCCGATTGGGACTGGGACTCTCAAATCCAGTGAGCTCACAGGTTACCGATTTTTCTTAATCAATTGGATCAGTCAAACTTACCCCACCCACGACTAATGCTCATTTATATAGGTAACTGTCTACTATGCCAGGCTATCACTATCAAAGCCCAGCCTACTACACCAGCTGTAATTGAATCATTCTCTATTGTGGCCAGATCAGAACTATGTAAAGTTATTATGGACAAAAGATGGAGGATACAAAAGCTCATTGACTCTTGGAAGGCGCTTGGTGCCCTGGTCTATGTCCAAGAACCGGCCCGATTGAAGTTTATAAAGGATGGTCGCTCACAGATCTTCTATTCAGACCAGGAGGCAAAACTAGCGCTTTCAAGAATGCATCAGAATCTTAAAGAATGCCAGGAATAGACAGACAATAATTATTCGAGTTTCTTCTTTGCCACTTCCTGTTCTTTGTTTTTGTTTTTTTTCTCTGGCAAATCTGACATTTCTTTTCTTTATCTTCTGCTTTACGATATTTTACTGGATTATAATGCTACTAATTATAGTAGGGAGGCTCTCGAGCGTGCTGCTCCGCGAGGCTGTCGACAGCAGGTTAGTGGGGATGATTCCTTTCCTTGAAAACTGGGTGGGTGGGTGGGGGTGGTTCCCAACCTTATGGTTTGGGGTGTTCTTTTTGGGGGTTAACCTGTGATATATAGAAGTGCATTAGAGTTTTAAAGTACAGGGGATACAGATTATATCAGACCTAATCAATTTGATAAATCATGATGTTCAATGTCTTTATGTAGCAAGTTTTTTTTTTTTAATGCCTGTATTTTGGCTTTTTGTTCTCTAAAATTCCTAAAGGATAAATGTCTGGGGAAAGCCAAAAGTCATGCATAGTATGAGTTCTTATGCATCTTATAATGGAGAGAATCAAGTGTATTAGCTGGAACGTAGCGGGCTGAATTCTCCATCTAAACATCAGCTGGTCAGGGAGGAGGATAAACTTTATAAACCTCATTTGGTAATCCTTGAAGAGACACATCTGGCCTATAAGGATAGAGGCTTGCTTAAACAGCTAGCTTTGAAATACTTGTATGTACCTCAAAGGGTGCTGCAATTAGAGGGGTAGCGATCCTTAAGGATGAGAGGCCACACTGCAAAAAAATTAAAACTGCTTCCAATTCAGGTTGTAGGTGAGCTGTGGCACAATTTGAAGTCTATAATAAAAAAATGTCTTCTGTGCGTTTTATGGTCCAAACTTGGACGATCCTACCCTGTTTAATAAATTAATGCTAGATTTGTTTGATTGGCAAAGAGAAATAATTATTGCAGGGGACTTTAATTGCACTTTAAACCATGTCATTAATTCAACTAATAGTCTGCTTTCCCTAGAATGGGGAGGGTTCATGAGTCAATTTTTGAGTTAGCTTGAATTCATGGTTTGACAGACGCATGGCGGATGCTGCATCCTACTCTGCCAGGTTATACATATTATTCTGCACCCCACAGACACTACTCAAGAATAGATCTGGCTTTTGTTAATAACAGTATTGTAACAACTACTCAAATAGAGATTTGCCCACGAATAGCCTCTGATCAAAATCTTTCTCATTTCCTATATACTTATTGACTGACCCAGAGTTTATAGCACATACTCAACTGAGTTTTACAGAGTTCTTGTGGTCCAATACTAATACCTCGTCTCCTGCCGTAGTATGGGACACAATGAAAGCTTATATATGGGGTACTTCTCCACAGTATATTTATCAAATAAATAAAATCAGCATAACAATCTGAAACTAAGCTGCCATGCAATAACACCCTTAGAAATTATGCATGCAGAGGAACTTAAGTCTGGCGGCCCGAACAGTGATTTAATATATTCCTCTTTAATTGACACAAGCTTACGTTTGAGCAGAAAGCTTAAGGGAAAGATAGCAGCTGCTTTTAACAAAAATCAATCTTATCAATATTAATATGGGGACCAGGCTGGGAGGATATTGCATACCAGATTGCGGATAAAAATTCTAAAATGGGGATAGATCGGATAAAAGGTAGAGATGGCCAGCTACACACAACTCCCGACTCAATCTAGATACGATTTACTCAGTTATATATGGAACTCTATACCCTCCCCTGTAATATTGATAAAAGCACATTGGACATATACTTACAACTTGGGGAGCTCTTGTCATTGAGCCTAGAGGCAGCGGACTGTCTTCAACAAGATATTACTGATGAAGAAATAGTATCTGCTATAGCCGCGCTGCCTTTTGGCAAGGCTGCAGGTGACGATACTTTGCAATTGATTTTTACAAAACCTTTAAAAATTCTATTCTTTTGCTACTTCAAGATGTTATATATCAGATAGGGGAAGGTGGGGAAGCTCCCAAGTCCAGGGATATGACGAATATTGTTTTTTTTCCTAAAAAGGGGAAAACGCCCAATATCCCTCATCAATTCTGATGCCAACATTTTTGCCAAAATATAGGCTAACCAGTTAGCATCCTTCATGCTGGACATTGTATCTGATATAGCCCTGAGCGTAGTTCGCGTAGTAGCGCTATGCGTAGCTACGCGAAGTGCACTTCGCACTATGGGAGCTATGCATAGCACTACACGAACTGCGTAGTGCGGTATGATAATACTGCTCGCAATGATTTCACAGTGCTGGATGCTTGTCCACACTGTGCAATAATTGCAAACGTCATTTTGCACAGTCCAAGCAGTCGTTTTCAGCAGCTCGAGTAGATTTGTACTCGAGCTGCAGTTTTCTCAACGCAGACTGGTAGTATCTCATCCCGAGCGGTTGCGAGCATACGCGACCACTCGCAATGAGAACTTGGCCCTTCCCGCGTTGAGAATCTCGTCGGGAGGTTTATTTTCCACGCTCGCGATCGGCAACTTGATGTTGCTGATTGCAAATGAGGAAAAAATCTCGCCGGGATGTCATTTTGCTCACTCGGGGTCACCAACTTGATGTTGAGGACAGCAAGCAAGCAAAAAATGCCCGCTACGCATTTTTGCCCTGTGCTACGTGCAATTCGCGTAGTGTGTAGTTGCGCAAACTACACGAGCGTAGCGTAGTTTTCCACCCAGGCCTAATCTGATTCTGTCCATCACCTTGTGTATTTTACTGTTCACCCTATGTGGGAAGGGTATGCCCAGACGAGGGTCCCGTGCTCACTAGTCACCTGGAGTCAAGCTATCCTGGCTGATGATGACTGACAGCCAGAAACCCATCCTAGGATGCTTGATTCCGGTCTAGGGAAGACATGGCTGAGCAGTTCGGGCTGAACTGTTCCCAGGAGGCAAAGGGTCAAGCCTGATTTGCATATAGCCATGTCTGAACTGGGGTGGCATGGTGAGCAAAATAACGATGGATTAAACCCGGATCTGTGATTGGGGGTGAATGTTTTGCCAATGTGCAACATTCTGTCCATCATCTTGTGTGTTTTGCTGTTTGCCCTACGAGGGAAGAGTATGCCCAGACGTGGGTCTCGTGCTCACTACTCCACTGGAGTCAAGCTATCCTGGCTGATAGCCAGAAACCGGTCCTAGGATGCTTGTTTCCGGTCCAGGGAAGAAATGGCTTGGCAGTTCGGGCTGGACTATGTCCATGAGGCACAGGGTCAAGACTGATTTGCATATGTGGAGAAGTGTGGCTCACCGGTTAGAGGCGGCAGACCCAGAAGCAGAGGTCGGCCCGGGACCAGGGTTCAATTCCCGATGCGGCAGGGTACGGAACCAATGTCAGCGGGCTCGATAAATCTCACCTCGGTGCCTCTCTAACCATGGGTCCCATGCTGCAACTCTGGGCAATAGCTTGCTTAATCTCCACAACGGCCCCCTCGCTGCCGGGGATGCCTGGCTTCACCTTGGGGATGCCCAATAGGGACCATCTCACAGGGAAAGCCAAGACGGGTTCCCCAGCGGTACACAGTGCCAAGAAACCTCAGGGTGAACGTGCGCTCTACAAATTCATCATAACATAACATAATATATGGCCATGTCTGAACTGGGTGGCGTGGTGAGCAAAATAACGATGGATTAAACCCAGATCTGTGACTGGGGGTGAATGTTTTGCCAATGTGCAACATTCCGTCCATCATTTGTGTGTTTTGCTGTTTGCCCTATGTGGGAAGAGTATGCCCAGACGTGGGTCCCGTGCTCACTACTCCACATGAGTCAAGCTATACTGGCTTATGAGGGCTGATAGCCAGAAACCAGTCTTGGTATGCATGATTCCGGTCCAGGGAATAAATGGCTTGCCAGTTCGGGCTGGACTGTTCCCATGAGGCACAGGGTCAAGACTGATTTACATATGGCCATGTCTGAACTGGGGTGGCGTGGTGAGCAAAATAATGATGCATTAAACCCAGATCTGTGACTGGGGGTGAATGTTTTTCCAATGTGCAACATTTTGACCATCATCTTGTGTGTTTTGCTGTTCGCCCTATGTGGGAAGGGTATGCAGAGACGTGGGTCCTGTGCTCACTACTCCACTGGATTCAAGCTATCCTGACTGATGACGGCTGATAGCCAGAAACCGGTTCTAGGATGCTTTATTCCAGTCCAGGGAAGACATGGCTTGGCAGTTCAGGCTGGACTGTTCCCATGAGGCACAGGATCAAGACTGATTTGCATATGGCCATGTCTGAACTGGGGTGGCGTGGTGAGCAAAATAACAATGGAATAAGCCCAGATCTGTGACTGGGGTGAATGTTTTGCCAATGTGCAATATTCCGTCCATCATCTTGTGTGTTTTGCTGTTCGCCCTATGTGGGAAGAGTATGCCCAGACGTGGGTCCCGTGCTCACTACTCACCTGGAGTGAAGCTATCCTGGCTGATGACGGATGATAGCCAGAAACTGTTCCTAGGATGCTTGAATCCGGTCTAGGGAAGATATGGCTTGGCAGTTCGGGCTGGACTCTTCCCATGTGGCACAGGGTCAAGACTGATTTACATATGGCCATGTCTGAACTGGGGTGGCGTGGTGAGCAAAATAATGATGCATTAAACCCAGATCTGTGACTGGGGGTGAATGTTTTTCCAATGTGCAACATTTTGACCATCATCTTGTGTGTTTTGCTGTTCGCCCTATGTGGGAAGGGTATGCAGAGACGTGGGTCCTGTGCTCACTACTCCACTGGAGTCAAGCTATCCTGACTGATGACGGCTGATAGCCAGAAACCGGTTCTAGGATGCTTTATTCCAGTCCAGGGAAGACATGGCTTGGCAGTTCAGGCTGGACTGTTCCCATGAGGCACAGGATCAAGACTGATTTGCATATGGCCATGTCTGAACTGGGGTGGCGTGGTGAGCAAAATAACAATGGAATAAGCCCAGATCTGTGACTGGGGTGAATGTTTTGCCAATGTGCAATATTCCGTCCATCATCTTGTGTGTTTTGCTGTTCGCCCTATGTGGGAAGAGTATGCCCAGACGTGGGTCCCGTGCTCACTACTCACCTGGAGTGAAGCTATCCTGGCTGATGACGGATGATAGCCAGAAACTGTTCCTAGGATGCTTGAATCCGGTCTAGGGAAGATATGGCTTGGCAGTTCGGGCTGGACTGTTCCCATGAGGCACAGGGTCAAGACTGATTTGCATATGGCCATGTCTGAACTGGGATGGCGTGGTGAGCAAAATAACGATGGATTAAACCCAGATCTGTGACTGGGGGTGAATGTTTTGCCAATGTGCAACATTCCATCCATCATCTTGTGTGTTTTGCTGTTCACCCTATGTGGGAAGGGTATGCCCAGACGTGGGTCCCTTGCTTACTACTCTACTGGAGTCAAGCTATCCTGGCTGATGACGGCTGATAGCCAGAAACCTGTCCTAGGATACTTGATTCCGTTTCAGGGAAGACATGTCTTGGCAGTTCGGGCTGGACTGTTCCCATGAGGCACAGGGTCAAGACTGATTTGTATATGGCCATGTCTGAACTGGGGCGGCGTGGTGAGCAAAATAATGATGGATTAAACATAGATCTGTGACTGGGGGTGAAAGTTTTGCCAATGTGCAACATTCCGTCCATCATCTTGTGTGTTTTGCTGTTCGCCCTATGTGGGAAGGGTATGCCCAGACGTAGGTCCCGTGCTCACTACTTCACTGGAGTCAGGCTATCCTGGCTGATAACGGCTGATAGCCAGAAACCAGTCCTAGGATGCTTCATTCCAGAACAGGGAAGACATGACTTGTGTGTTTTGCTAATATGACCAACAGCATGGGTTCATAATGGTTAGAGATACTACTTCTCATGTAAATACAGCTTTAAGAATGTTTTGATAGTGCTAATAAAACCTCTAGTCATTTATGGATGGTCCTTTTTCGATGCCTAGAAAGCATTTGAAGGTGTTGTGTGGGATGCACTATGGGCAATATTGATTAACAATGGGCTACCAGGTCACTTTTTGAGGTGGATCCATTCACTATACATCAACCCACAGGCTAAACTTCTATATACAAACCTGCGTTCGGCCTCTTTTTCGATATGTCGTGGTGCTTGGCAGGGGTGCCCACTCTCCCCCCTGCTGTTCGCTTTATATATAGAGCCATTTGTTAATGCATTAAACCGGAATACTCACATTATTCCATTTGGTAATGGGATGTGTCAACTTAAGGCTATCGCATATGCCGATGATATTGCGGTATTTACATCTGACCCAGTATCAGCACTGAGTGTAATTCAGGAAGAAGCAATAACTTTTGGTTACTTTTCCAGTTATACACTTAACTCCAATGAAACTCAAATTCTTCTCAACTTGGATTTGTCTATCCCTTTAATTGGAGGATGTGCTGTTGTAACTTACTTGGAGGTTCGGATATCTGCTACTATTGAACAAATTTAGAGACTTAATTACGACCCATTACTTCACTCGGTTACACAAAAATGTAAGAACTGGAATTAACTTCTAATAACTATTATCGGTAGGACTAACCTAATAAAGATGTCAATTCTACTCAAGTTTCTTTATTTGTTCTGAGCCATCCCTATACGTGTCCCCAACTTCTATTTTAAAAATTGGAGGGTGAATTCAGTAGCTTCATTTGGGTCTATAAGCAAGCACGCCATGCGATACGCTCTCTCAAACTTCCCTATAAACTGAGCGGATTACAACTTCCTAAATTAAAACTTTCTTTTTGGGCAGCATTTACCGGGCGCCTGCAAAGCTTACTAACAGATATACAACTCGGCCTCTCTCTGGCATTGGGTACAGACAGCAAAATGTTTTTGTATAGAATTAACGATTCTAACTATTACAAAAGAGTCCGCTTTAAGACCATTGGAGATATGGTCCGCATACGGCATGAAATTCTCTATTACTGCTCACTTTCACCTAAAGATCTAACACAGCATGACTATTTTAGATTATGGAATAATCCAATTCTCCCAAGCATATTTCAGGATCTTACTGCTTGCATATGGGCAAGGTGTGGTATTAAACGTCCCAGCCAGCTTTACGATGCTAATGGTTTCCGCACTTTTGTATCATTACAATCTACTTTTGATCTCCTACAACAATCTTTTTTAAACTATTTACAAATGAGAGATTATGTCTTAAAATTACAACGGGTGTTGCTCCCTTATTCTCATGAACTATTGACATATTTTTTAAATCTTTCGCTAAAAGCTACAATAAGCACAATATACCTCCAACTCGTAGTTTCAGAGGCGATGATACTAGTCGCCTGGCTTCCAAATGGAGCCAGACGTTAGATACTTCTGCGGACGCTTCTGAGATAGTCTCTGCTTCAGATACTTTAGATAGTTCTACTCATTCTATAAGCTTAAAGTTGCAACAATGTAGAACTATTTGTATGCTCTATTATACCCCTGAAAGGATTAGTAAATGGCAGCAAAAAGTACAGAGGGGTGGGTGATGGCGCAGATGAATCATGTGGTCCTAAATGTAACCTTATGGCAGCTAATATTCTTCATATGTTCTGCACCTGTCCTATGTTGTCTGATTTGTGGGAGAAAGTCACACAATACATTGCTCAATGCTTGGGTTCTGATTTTTCGCTTGCTAACAAAGAGATCATGCTCTGAGGAGAGTGAGAATCATGCCATGAGAAGCTTTGTATCTATTGCACTAGTTGCTGCCCGTCTGTGTATAGCCAGAGTATGGATTATGACTAATCCGCCAATCTTTTTCGAATGGGTGGATCTCATAAAAGACATATATGAGAAGGAGCGGGCACTGGCTAAAACTAGAACTATACGCTCAGTGCAAAAGTTTAACCGCATATGGAAATTTCTTTTGTGATTGGTGTGATACCCCAGACATGTATAGTTACTTTTAACTTTTTCCTCTAGTTTGAAATGATTATTTGATATATGCTTCCAACTATTTGCTATAGCTTACCTATTTGATGTACCCTCTGTATAGAAAAATAAAATATATATAGAAAAAAAGGTCTAAACTGAGGTGGCATGGTGTGCAAAATAATGATGGACCGGAATGCGGCCTTAAGTAATTATCAGTGGCTGAGATTAATTTAAGCACTTCATCCATCACTTTTTGTATCCTTCAGTGCGTCGAACAAAGTGGGAAAGGTATAATGGTTCATACAAGGTTCCTGTGCACACTGTATCACTGGAGCTAAGCAATACCCAACTGATGAGCCCCCTAAAAGGGCAAAATAAGCCTTGGGTTGCTTGTGTATACCAGTTAGGGAGGACCTGACCTGAAAGTTTCTATTGGAGCAGGATTAAGACTGATTTGCATATGGCAAGGTCCAAATTTAGTTTTGTGTGGAAAATAATGATGGACTGGGACACAGCACAATTTATTACCAGTAGCTGAAATTAATTCTAGCACTCCACCTATCACTTATTTGTAAATGTCAATGTGATGATACTGTGTAAATAAACAGGAAATACTGACTATCTTTTGCTCTTCATGTCAGGCGGTGGAATATCGAAGTTTATGGTAGAAACAATGAAGTCAGATTCATGAATCTCCCTAACTTAAATTGGTTACTGAGTGTAGGCCTATATTTTGTTTCTATTCTGGCATTATCAAATTAAGATGTGGTTACTTTCATGCACAAACCTTAACCTTGATAGATTGCCTTAGCATAGGCAACAATGTGGCATAGGTTTGTTGTTGATGAGTAAAGCTTTCTCTACTTATTTTATGTGCAAATGTTTAGTACTCTTTTATAGGGCACTCGAAAAAGAAATTTGGTTGGAGAAATTGTGGCAGACGATGTTTTGTCTCCCAAGTATATTTTATGCTATAATTTTCACAGATGTTTTAATTTTATCCATAATCAGTATATTTCACAGACGAGTAAGCATCACCCTCCTATTCCTGTGATGGTAATCTAGGGAGCATTTTGGATCTAGTACAACCCGACACCAATCCTTTTAAGCCAAGTGGTTTTATTTGAGTGCTTTCTCCAACCACCTCTTGTCACCAGGCTTTTAAATGTGGGACACACATTTTAAGGCATCTTACAGTGTCATTTCCAGATCTCTCTGCATCATTGCCCTTGCTATCCACCCTTTGGGGACAAATTTGTTCTTGGATGCATCTTCAGTTCTTAAGAGCGTTTCTCTGAAGAACGTGTATATGGTATCTTAGGCATACTCAGAAAACCTTGAAGCATGCTTAGTCAAGTCAAGTCAAGTCATAGAATTTGTATAGCGCACTACCTACCCAGAGGGTCTCAAGGCGCTTAGAAAGGGGAGGGGGATTACTTGTCGAATATCCACGTTTTAAGTTGCTTTCTGAATGCTAGGTGGTTCTGGGTGAGGCGAAGGTGAGCGGGGAGTGAGTTCCATGTTTTAGCAGCCAGGTATGAGAAGGATCTGCCTCCCATGGTGGTCTTGTTGATGCGAGGTACAGTGGCGAGGGCTTGGCTGGAAGAACGTAGTTGGCGGGGGGGGGTGTAGAAGGACAGTCGTGAGTTGAGGCATTCTGGTCCGATGTCGTAGAGTGATTTGTGTGCGTGGGTTAGCAGTCGGAAAGTGATTCTCTTATTGACGGGTAGCCAGTGGAGGTCTTTCAGGTGACCAGAGATGTGTTCGTTGCGCGGGATGTCTAATATGATCCTGGCTGAGGCGTTTTGGATTCGTTGGAGTTTCTTCTGGAGTTTAGCGGTAGTACCTGCGTAGAGGGTGTTTCCGTAGTCCAGTCGGCTCGTGACTAGAGCATGGGTGACTGTTTTCCTTGTTTCGGTGGGGATCCAGCGAAATGTTTTTCTGAGCATGCGAAGAATGTTGAAGCAGGATGAGGATATGGCGCTGACTTGTTTGTTCATTGAGAGTGAAGAATCCAGGATGAAGCCTAGGTTCCGTGCGTGGTCTGTCGGGATGGGTGCTTTTCCAAGGGCTTCCGGCCACCAAGAGTCGTCCCATGCAGAGGGCGATGTACCTAAGATGAGGACTTCTGTTTTGTCTGAGTTCAGTTTCAGACGGCTTTGTTTCATCCATTCGGCAACTTCTTTCATTCCTTCGTGTAGGTTAGTTTTGGCGGTGCTGGGGTCATTGGTGAGAGAGAGGATTAGTTGAGTGTCATCTGCGTAAGAGATGATGTTGAGGTTGTGTTGACGGGCGATGGCCGCGAGGGGGCTCATGTATACGTTGAAAAGGGTGGGGCTGAGTGAAGATCCTTGTGGTACGCCACAGATAACTTCAGTGGCCTCGGACTTGAATGGTGGGAGGCGGACTCTCTGGGTTCTTCCGGTGAGGAACGAGGTGATCCATTCAAGTGCTTTTCCTTGTATTCCGATGTTTTTGAGGCGTTGTAAGAGGGTGCTGTGGCAGACCGTGTCGAAGGCTGCAGAGAGGTCGAGGAGGATGAGGGCGACTGTGTCTCCATTGTCCAGTAGAGTTCGAATGTCGTCTGTTGCTGCGATGAGGGCGGTCTCAGTGCTGTGTTTTGCTCGGAAGCCAGATTGTGAGGAGTCGAGGGATTTGTTGGCTTTGAGGAAAGCGGCGAGCTGGTTGTTGACAGCTTTCTCGATGACTTTGGCCGGGAATGGAAGGAGCGAAATGGGGTGGTAATTTTTGAGTTCGGTGGGGTCCGCTGTGGGTTTTTTCAGAAGGGCGGTGAGTTCAGCGTGTTTCCAGCTTTCCGGGAAGGAGGCGGAGTTGAAGGAGCAGTTGATGACGTCTCGGAGGTGCGGTGCTATGATGGAGTCTGCTTTGTTGAAGATGTGGTGAGGACATGGGTCTGTGGGGGATCCTGAGTGGATGGAGTTCATCAGGCGGATAGTGTCCTCAGTGGAGATTGGGTTCCAGTCGTTAAGGGTGTTCACGGGGGGAGAATGTTCAGCAAATGGTTGGGTGGGTTGGTCTCCGGGTTGGTTGTCGAAGCTGTTGTGGATGTCTGCAATCTTGTTGTGGAAGAATGAGGCTAGGGAGTCGCAGAGGGCTTGAGAGGGGGTGATGTCGTTGGAGTTGGCCGAGGGGTTGGAAAATTCCTTGACTATGTTAAAGAGTTCCTTGCTGTTGTGGGCGTTGTTGTCAAGTCGATCCTTGAGTGCTGTTTTCTTGGCATTTCGGATTAGTTGGTGGTGAGTGCGGGAGGCGTTTTTGAAGGCGTCCTTGGTGCTAGTGGTTGGGTCTTTTTTCCAGGCCTTTTCGAGGGAGCGGCAGAGTTTATTGGACTTCTTAAGATCATCGTTGAACCATGAAGCTTTCTTGCTGTCAGGTTTGCTTTGACGTTTTTTCAGTGGTGCTAAGGTGTCGGCGGTGTTGGATAGCCATAGGGTGAGGTTGGCGGCGGCTTGGTTTGGGTTAGAAGAATGGGCTGGGGTGTTTAGAAGGAGCGATGCGGAGATCTGGTCGGTGGTGATTTTGTTCCAGTTTCTTTGCAGAGTTGGTTGGAGCTGGTTGGTGGGTTTTGGCTTGTTGTAGGTGAAGTGAACGCAGCTGTGGTCAGTCCAGAGGAGATCCGTAGTGTGGCTGAAGGAGACATGATTGCTGGAGGTGAAGATGGGGTCGAGTGTGTGACCTGCGATGTGGGTGGGTGAAGTGACTAGTTGTTTAAGTCCGAGGTTGGCGAGGTTGTCCAGGAGGGTGGTGGTGTTGCGGTCGTTGAACTTTTCAAGGTGAAAGTTGAGGTCTCCCAGAAGGATGTATTCTTTGGAGGGGAGCGCGTGTGGAGTGATGAAGTCCGTGATGTCTTCACTGAATTTAGCGCGGGGTCCTGGAGGTCTGTAGAGGAGGGTGCCTCTGAGTGTGGTCTTGGGGTCGATGTGGATCTGGAAGTGAAGGTGTTCGGAGTTGGCGAGGTTGGCGTCAGAGCTGGTTGAGATGCGGATTGATTTCTTATGGACGATAGCGATTCCTCCTCCTGTGTGGCCGGTACGGGCTTGCCTGATTCTGCCATCGAAACGACCTCTCATTCAACAATGAAGGAAACCCACCACCCCCTACGTTCTCCCCATGTCATATAGATATATATAGCCTGTATGCTGTGTTAAGTTAGCATGAGCTTTTTAGGAGTTTACTCGCCATTTTACCTTTCTGCTGCTTTTGCACACAACATATAGCTGTTGCTTTAGCTATGAACCTAGTAGAATGTTTTTGATTCATGCGAGAATAATATGTTGTTTCTCTGATATCAGCCTTGCTTGGCGAGCTGTGTCAGTACAGTGAGTGCAGAAACCTTTAGGATATCTCAACACAGTTGTTGTTGTGAGCACTGATCTTCGCACGTTCCTAGACATAACATACATGCAGCTGCGGACAAGTTCTGGCTTTAGGCGTGTTTTATATTGCTTTGCACAAGAGCATACAAACACACTTGATGGTGCTTTGCACGCAGAGAGCTGGTGGAAGATGATGTGATCCCTTACCACTAGGATCTTGAGGTATGGGGTCGCCCTGCTAAAACCCAAAGAGACCTTCTTAGATATAATATAATATACTAGCTAGGGACGGTGAGAATTAGGTTTTGTTAAACCCTATTCATTTTAGCATAATACCATGCTTTCACCGTTTGTGTTCTATGGACTGGTGACTATGCTGATTACTTTGTTTCTTATAACATGTTTGCTTGTATTAGCTAAGATACTGCATTTGAGAACACTGCATTAGTGAATAAACATTTCAAATATGCACATGTCCTCTTTTACTCATTGTTCTGGATTGAAATGATTGTATAACAAAAGAGTGTTCATGTGTTCCACGTTACCTGGGGTGTACTAAGTCCATGTTCTGGTTTGTCTAAGCATTGGGAGTTTGTGATAACCAATGAGACAATGTAGCTAGTCTGGTAGGGGATTTTTGGGTACTAAGGTGAGTTTTGGCACACCCTAATTCACTGAGGTTCCCAGCCTCTATGCACAGTTCTGTATGAGCAAGGAATCCCTGCGACATGGCGCCCAATTGTTGGTGGTCTTATTGCATGATACTTGAGTAGTACATCATTCAGTCCTTAACCCCTTCACTGTTGTTTACGGTTAACGGTGGTGTCGGACAAACCTACTTGTATTCGTATAGGTCCTTTCAAGTTGAATCTTTCTAAAACGGTTTCATTGAGTTACTACCCAGTTGTGCTATAAAGTTTGCTTTGTACCTTTTTCTTTCTGTGTCACTATGGCTGCGGTGGACATTGCGCAACATAGCCGCATTGCGGTGCTCAATCACTTACAGAATTATAATGTCCCCGAAGATGGCATGGCCGTGATCATGGTAGTGAGTGCAGAGTTGGCTTACCCGTATGAGATTTTCTACTCATGGTGATCTTCCCAGCTATGAATGCAGATACTCGTGTGTTGGACACGTACACTCCCAAGGCTGTGCCAGCAGAATATGCACCATATCGGGCACAGGAGATTCCTATAGATACTTGGCAGCATCGAGTTTGGTTTATTGGCAGCCTACCCCATACTTTATCAGCTCCGAGGTTAGGTCCTTTGTCCATTCCAGGCGCAACTTGGCCTATTTTGGCTGGATTTATGCCTCATCCTCAGCACGGAGCATGTAACGTGGCTGAGTTAAGACGACTACATGTGGTCGCAATTAGCGTGATTAGGTCGTTAGTGCAATACATAACCCGTAATCTCCCGGGCGGGGCCCCGGGTGGTGCGGCGCTTCCTGCCGGACAGGGCGAAATGAAGCTCAGTCCTGTTATGGTCAACGCTGTAATGGGCAAGCACCCCCAAGAAAAGGATGATTTTCCTTTCTGGCTTGCCGAAAGGTTTGACCAGCTGGAAGCAGTATTTCCTAACAAGTCTCATGGTGAGAAACACAGGATTCTGACAATTAGCTTACCGAAAGACTTGACCCCCGAAGTCAGTGACTGTGAGACCTGGGGTAAGACATTTGCGGCGGTCTACACGAGGTGTTACGGCACTCCGTCTGTGACTATCCTGCCGATGGTCCTTAAACGTGTTCATGATGGCTGCGGTTGAATTGGATATGCGTCTCTGTGGCACCTTTGATGTGGTTTCCGATCTCATTCTTGCTAATGTCAAGGGGGATGCGGTGAACTTTCAGGTTGCCAATGCTTTGCAGGCGATTCCCGATGCCGAAAACCCCCGGCAGTTGGCGAGGATTATTGTGGCGGCTTATAAAACCGTGGGCCGCAATAGTAGGGTCTCAAGCCTTTTTCTACTAAAGAGAAAAAACAACCCCAAGGGCAGAAGTCGGAAACCGACGACCAGCCCAAGACCAAAAAACAAAATTGGCCTAAAAAACAAAAACAGGGAAAGCAACAACAACAACAGAAACAGGAGTCTTGTCCTGCGTCTCCATTGCCACGCCCATAGAACGTATTTATGACCTGCGCGATCGCGCGATGATAAAATCACCTGATCGTTTTCAGGTTTCTGACCAACGCTCTCCTCGTTCTTTTCAGGAGTCATTGGTCTTTTAGACCGGTGGTGGAGGAGGCGGCAGGGGTCGGGGTGGTCAGCAAGGACGTGACCAGCCCCGCCCAAAAGACGGTAAAGGCAAGCAGGACGATTTTACACCGAAGAGACCCGAGTTTCAGAAAAAGAAAGTCGCTGCTTTAACAGCACACAGATATGCCACAGATAGTGAGAACCCAGCTTCGGAATCCGACATGGGCTCTGACCTTGCTGGACAGCGCGGCGGAGATTACCATAGTACGAGAGGCCCTGCGTCCACTACTGAAGGTGACAGTGACTGACCGTTATGTTGTTGTGGAGACAGCTGACACTAGGGTAGCTCCCCCTGACAGACTCTATGAAATTGTCTTATTCATTGAAGGTGACATTCAACGTACCATAGAGGGGGTATTTTGGGAGAATCTTACGACTACTTATGACATTTTGTTAGCGGAGGCTGACTGGCCCCCATCTTTTGTGCTCGCTGCTCAAAGAGGAGAGGAGGTAATCCTCCCTACTTTCGCGCACACTGTCTCGAATGAGCATGCGCTGAATTTTGCAGAAGACTGGGCTAAGGCCCTTGCGCCGGCTCTGTACCGTACGCACTGTGGCTGGGATAAATTTTCCCCGCACCACGAAATTCCTTTGTGGTCTATGCCTCAGCCTCAACCTCAATATCCCATAAAGCGCTAAGCGAAGTCTTCCGTTGCGGAAATCCTTGAACAATTGGAATATCAAGGTGTGATTGAAACTTGTGTGTCACCAATGAATAACCCTCTTTTTACTGTAACCAAGCCTGACGGTTCATATAGTTTGGTATTGGATTACCGGCATTTAAACTCGCAATGAACGTACCTGTGCAGTACAGAATACTCACGGCTCTACTTTAGTGGATAGTCTTGTGCGTAAGCGGTTTTAAAACCACACTTGACATTTCCAACAGTTTTTATGCCCACCATTTGGATGGTCTGAGTTCCCAATGGACCTCCTTTACTTGCAGCGGTGTCTAAAAACATTTCAAACATTTACCGATGGGCTACAAAAATAGTCCTGGAGTGTTTGCTGCCCGCATAGTATCTCTCTTAGAGAGAGTGGACCCAGATGCTTGTTCGTATGTGGATGACATTTACCTCAGGGATGATGAACTGTGGGAGCATCTGTGTCGAGTTGACCGCTTCATTTGTAGCTTTGCGGACTTCGGTTACAAATTCAACTTTGCAAAATCGCACATTGCAGAGTACACAGTGTTGTTTTGGGCTACGAGCTCAACAATGAAGGTTGAGGATTAGCTTCTCACTTCTTGGAGAAATGCGCACAATTGCACGCTCCGACAACTCTGAAGAAATTACAGTCTTTGCTGGGATTTTTGAATTTTGGGAGGACATACATACCTGAATATGCCCAGCATATCAAGCCCTTGTATGCTTTGATACAACCAAATTTTACAAAATCAAACTGGCTGCCTGAGCACTCGGCTATACTGCAATCTTTGCAGGCTGATCTGCTCGCTTCTAAATACTTATTGACTCGTGATAATCACACCAACCTGGTGATAAGAATCATCCCTGGGACGGTGGGTTTCACATACCTTACTTTTAACGAAGGAGGCACAGTACCTATTGCTTACAAGTCACACTTCTACACTTCGGCTGAAATGCGATTTTCCACTGTGGAGAAAGTTTTGACGGCTGTACAAATGGCGATTCTGAAGGAACGCGCTCTGTCACATGGAAAACGCATGTTGGTGGTTACACCGTGTCCTGCTTTGGAGGCAGTCACGAAAGCCAGTGTACCTAATTCTAAAGCTTTGCACCCTCGGTGGATACAATGGGCAGCATCATTGACGTCTCCGGATGTCACGTTCATTTTTGATGCCTCCTTACAGTCGCAGGAGTTTTTACAGTATGAGTTTGTTCATCCTGCACCTTTGGCTATGCAGCCTTTGGAGGATTTCCATTGCATCATATACACTGATGGTCCGGCGCAGGTTGCGCATGGTTCTAAACACGCCTACGTTTCCGCATGCGCCATTGTGGTAGGTGCCATGGTGAACGATGAGTTCAAGTCCAGGGTCGTGCACACGCAGACTCTAGGGGACTGCACCGCACAATTGGCGGAGCTTCGTGCTCTGATGCTTGCATTGGAGTACGCTGATCCTAGTGTGACAACACTTATCGTAAGTGATTCTTATTACTGTGTCCAGTCTTACAATGAGAACTTGTTCTTTTGGATGCAGAATGATTTTCGTGATTCCAAGGGTAGCACAATAAAAAATAAATGATCTGGGTCCGAGTGGCTGAGCTTAAAGAACAGTTGCCACTCATGTTTGTAATTCATACTCTCGGTCACCAGCGCGTTGGAGTCCACGCTGTTGGCAACTCACTTGCTGATGAAGCAGCGAAATCAGCAGTATCAACATATTTAGTTGCAGCAGTCACACGGTCCAAAAGTAAGATTGATGATGATATCTTGGCGGCAGTTGCAGCCACTGAGAAGGGAGGTAAATATCCTACGGGGTTCCCTTTGAAGTACACATACCACTTAAGTCCAGATAAGGTTCCTTATGTGAAAATTCCTGAAGTTGGGGAGAGATTGATTCCCAACTTGGATCGCAGAATTACACTGATCACAGCAGCCCATGAGGGTGTTGCGTCTGCACATGTTGGCGTTTCAGCTACTGTGAGTCAATTACAACAGCGTTTTTGGTGGCGGGGGCTGTACAAACAGACGCGTGACTATGTCCTTCAATGTGACATTTGCCAGCAGATTAAGCCTTCAACTGCTTCGCGTCCGCCCCAAACACAGTTGTTTATTTCTAATAAACCATTAGGTTGTGTTTATTTAGATCACTGCGGTCCTTTTTCTTCTGATACTGCGTATAAGTACATCTTAGTAGCAGTTGCATCATGCACACACTTTGTATGGGTCTGGCCTCATCGCAGCGCTGATTCACGGACTGTCATCAGGGATTTGCGTGTCTTTGTAGGGATTTTTGCCTCTGGTACCTTCCATTCGGATCAGGGTCCTGCTTTCGCCTCTAAGGCGCATAGGGATGCCATGGCTTTGATGGGGGTCCAAGTCAAGTTTTCGTCTCCATACTGACCTGAGGGTAATGGTGTTGTAGAACGAATGAACCGTGACTTAAAGCAATCACTGACAGCTTGAGTTATAGGCACTGACAGAATCTGGCTGGCCCATCTTAATGGTGTACAGTGTGCTCTTAAAAATCTCCCTAGAAGGTCTCTGGGTGGGCGGACCCCATACGAAATGCTCTTTGGTATCAAGATGTATGTCCTGGACCTTGACCGTCTAGACACGGTTGGTTCGGCTGCCTCCTTTGACGCAGATGAACATTGCAATGTTTTACAGACTCTACAAGAGACGAGAGACAGTCTTGCAAACGAACATTTGCCCTCCACTTCGGATGATGTGTTGCAGATCCCGGTAGTTGGCTGGCTACCCCAAGTTGGAGAACTGGTTCGGGAGAAGATCGATAACAAAAAGCAATTTGGTCCCTCATACCGTGCTCCGGTTCCCGTGCTTGGTGTGAAGGGCACAAGAACAGTCATTTTACCACCACTTCCAGGTCATAAAGAGAACTGGTATATCCCCATGACAATGTCAAAATACACAGAGTGGCCGATTCTTCTTAGCATGACACCGGCAGTCTCATGTCCTTCGATGGTGAGAAATTCTGTATTTGCCTCTGCTTTGGATCATGCACCGGAGGTGGCCCTTGAGATGCCTGCAGTTTCAAGTCCTTTATTGAGTGCTTTACTTGGTACTCGCCTTGAGGATACAGACTACACCTACCCAACTGACTTATCGATGCCTGATTTGCAAAGTCTTTTATCCACAGAATCCAGATTTTCATTTGACACTATTTCACAAACTTCAGGGAAGCCCACAAGGCTTACTGCCTATGCGACTTTGTTTAAAAAACATTTCTTGATTCGCCCTTGGACTACATCTGGTTGGGGCTTTTTTAGTTTTACCTTTTTATGTCAATTGGTTTTGTGTTTTATTTTTTCCGATTCATCAATGGACATTATGTTGAGGAAAGAGCATGCATTAGACATCTAAATTGAACATTGGCTCCCCACTCCTCATTACATTCTGCCCACAGATTGAAGAGAGACTTGGCTTTTGTTAACATCACTGCGTGGCCTGTCCTGGATGGGATAGTCTGGGATGCAGTTATATTTCAAATCCATGGCCCGACTGAAGTTATTAATGTTCCTAATATGCTTAGAGTTAACATGGGGGATGTGGTTCAACAAAACATACGTTCTGATTATTGGGATGTTCAGGCCCTAGAGGCTTTCTTTGCTGATTTGAAATATTATGCTGCCTTTGATGCTGAGGATTTATATTTAGAATCTGCTAATTATGGTGATTTGTTTTGCTTCCAACATTTTGGCAATCACTACTTACATAAAACTAATTCTAGGAGAAGTACTGTGAATTATACCCAGTGGGAACATTGCCCAGCTCCATTAAGAGGAAGCTTGAATACGTTTTTGAAAAAGTACACTTATTTTACTGACTTTAATCAGTCCAATCCTGCTTCATTTTATTTTAATATGACGGATAAATCCATGTCCCAAGTTAGACTTACCAATACTAAGTTATTGTATTCGAAGTCCTTTCTAGACCAGCTAGCTGTTGGTGGCTACGAGTTGTGGAAGGAAACTATAGACCTTAAATCAGTTTGGGGTTCTAAAAGTTGGCAGGTACAAGGCACTGAGGCTTTGCACTGTGCATGTCTCATCCCAAATCATATGTTGTTTTTAAATTCTACCATCTCACAGACAACATGCTTTTGATTGGCTACTTCTAAAAAATTAAATGCTCCTTCCTTCCCTGATTTGGAAGAATATTCGGGTTGGGAAAATTCAACTAAATTTTCGATTAGAGAGTTACAGACCCGATTGCTAAAATCATCCTTTAACATATCCAATTTGGATTCCAAGGGTTTGTTGATGTGGCACAGAAGTGCAGATTCGTGCCAACATCGTTTTTTGGGTCTGGATGAGGGTTTTACACAGGTCAAGGTAGATCCTCGTTTTTAGAGTGACCATTCTGTAACCACTTATTCAGTAGGCAAATTGTGTCAGAATTGGCTCAAACACTCTACATTGGCGTCGGTCAAACTGCATTGGTCTAAACTGACTGACGAGGTTGATTTGAATGATTTCATAAAAGGCCCGCCTAGGGGTAGATCTAAAAGATGGATCTATGCCGTTTATAATGAACTTTGGAAAACATCACAGATTGAAGCGGCTACCCGCCTTAGGGCTATTGATCAAGCTAATTTGGAAAAAGTGCTTGCAGTAGTGGATAACAGCATTAACACACTTTCCTCCCGCATTTACACGTTGGATAATATTGTGTCATCTGTTGTTGAAATTGTACAGGATGAAGTGTCTGTTTTGTACCGTGGTCAAAATCAATTGCGTTCTACTATTCAGTTTGCATGGACCCTGCAGACACTGAAAAATGGAAAAATGCCTTGGAATCACATTATTGTCTCATCTCTATTTACTCCTTTCAATTTGACTGAAAAACAATGTTTGCTTTCAATGAAAGATGCTTCTTTTTCCATGTTACACCTTGAACGCTTGGAGTCTTTACCCTTTTAAGTGGCAGAGGCCACTGCTGCTACGTGGCTTATCCACGGGTTAATAACTTTACCATTTGCGCTTTTCCAGTTTACAAATTGCATGAAATATTTTGCCATTGGTAGGTACAAGACTCTTGGTAGCTCCTATTTACATGAAGCCTGGTCACTCCCTTTCACTTACAGATGCCTTAGGGACGGTAAGGACGTTTATCTGAAAGGGGAGGAGTGCACTGAAACACCGGATCACTCATTAATGTGTAGACACACACAATTGCATGGCTCTTGTAATCAGGAGCGGCCTCATTTAGCGTGTGTTTTAAAAGGTACACCCGTGCCCGCTATTGTCCCGACTTTTACTGTTTTAGCAAATGGTAGTTATTTACTTTTAAATAATGAGGATTGCTGTGGGTTATTGAAAGGCATAGCTTATGTTGTAACAGTGAGTGAGCGTGTGGTTTGCTGTAAAAATGTGTTGTATCCACCCACGCATGGGAACCTGGATGTTTCCATCTGGCCGAGGATTCAGAGTTCAATAAGATGAGCAGAATAAGAGCCTTATTGTCACAAAAAGAAGTTGCCCTGACATCTGCTCGTGAAACATTTGTCCTTCACGTAGCTAACACCCGCAAAGATGTGCAAGCCTTATTAAACACTGACCTGCCTTTACATTTCGGGGAGCTGATTCATACAATCTTTAACGCGTCCTCCACTTCGGGGCTGGCTCATTTTTTTAAGGTAGTGAGCACTGGTCTAGTGACTTCTTTCCCAAAAATATTTGGAGTCATTCCTGCTTTCTTCCATTCGATCTTTTCCAGCCTATTTGGTGGATTTCCAGTTTTACTGGCGCTGGCTGCTAGCTTTTTAGTGCTGTTTTGTTTTATTCAAAATGAATGCCCGTCCTGTGTTCGCAGACGAGCAGTCGCAGTTAGCTCTGTTTCGCAACAGGATGCTTGAATACTATGGTGCGCTGGCACTCGCCACTTTAAGTGCAGAATATGGATTATCGTTTCGATTTTCCTATTTCACCTGTGTCCAGCCTGTTTATCATAGCCTGAGCTGCGATTTCGACTGGGCCCTGGATTTGTGTCTCTGCAATTTGGTGTCTCCTGAAGTGGATTTTAATAATCTCATGAGTCCCTTAGTTACTCATGAATTGCTTTGTTCTGACGGAGGGATTATGGCCTTTGCAGCGATGCATGGAGTACTGGGTCGTTGGAATATATTCGTGGCAGTGCACGATTTCTTGGCACACAGCTTCATTGTAAACCCACCGAGTTGTCCTCTGATGGTACTAGAGTATGTATGTTCTTTCTCACTATTGAATTGGATGGCTGAGTTATTTTCGGATGATAACAGTGACTTCCTTTTGGAAGCTGTCGCTGCTTATTTCGCATACTCAGTTTTAGGCTGACTCCTATTGAGGCCTTTGATAACATGATTTTTTTCTTTTCTCTCTCAAACATTTTTTTTCCGAAATTATGATGGACAATTTTTTTTATATCAAACCTATTGGCTTTAATAACAGTGGACAATACATTGTCATGCTGGTGAGATTTTAGATTTTTGGGCGGACTAAATTATTTTTCCTCACCTACTCGAATTTGAACTGAATTTGAACTGAATTTGAACTGAATACTTTATTGAACTCTGCTTTCAACATTGAGTCCCTTATCTTATCTTATCTTATCTGTGCTCGGATCAAGGGAGGATGTCATATAGATATATATAGCCTGTATGCTGTGTTAAGTTAGCATGAGCTTTTTAGGAGTTTAAACGCCATTTTACCTTTCTGCTGCTTTTGCACACGACACATAGCTGTTGCTTTAGCTTTGAGCCTAGTAAAATGTTTTCATGCGAGAATAATATGTTGTTACTCTGATATCAGCCTTGCTTGGCGAGCTGTGTCTGTACAGTGAGTGCAGAAACCTTCAAGGATATCTCAACACAGTGGTTGTTGTGAGCACTGATCTTCGCACGTTCCTAGACATAACATACATGCAGCTGCGGCCAAGTTCTGGCTTTAGGCGCGTTTTATATTGCTTTGCACAAGAGCATACAAACACACTTGATGGTGTTTCGCATGCAGAGAGCTGGTGGAAGATGATGTGATCCCTTACCACTAGGATCTTGAGGTATGGGGCCGCCCTGCTAAAACCCAAAGAGACCTTCTTAGATATAATATAATATACTAGCTAGGGAGGGTGAGAATTAGGTTTTGTTAAACCCTATTCATTTTTAGCATAATACCTTGCTTTTGTGTTCTATGGACTAGTGACTATGCTGATTACTTTGTTTCTTATAATATGTTTGCTTGTATTAGCTAAGATACTGCGTTTGAGAACACTGCATTAGTGAATAAACTTTCAAATATGCACGTGTCCTCTTTTACTCCTTGTTCTGGATTGAAATGATTGTATAACGAAAGAGTGTTCATGTGTTCCACGTTACCTGAGGTGTACTAAGTCCATGTTCTGGTTTGTCTAAGCATTGGGAATTTGTGATAACCAATGAGACACTGTAGCTAGTCTGGTAAGGGATGTTTGGGTACTAAGGTGAGTTTTGGCACACCCTAATTCACTGAGGTTCCAAGCCTCTATGCACAGTTCTGTATGAGCACGGAATCCCTGCGACACCCATAGATACATCATGTGTTCTCAAAGCACTGCACGCATTTTCATACCCAATCAAGTTTACAGGAAATAAATGAGTGATGTAACTGTGGCTAGGGGGCAATACCACCAGGTAGTCTCTTTTACAGCTCCCAGTTCTGAAGCCCTGAAAGAGACCATTGCAGACACTGTGCAACATTTCAGTGTTTGCAGCTAAAATACTTTGGGTTGAAATGTTCTGCAAGCCATGAGGCAAATACTGGTTATAAATCCAGTGCTTGTCTGCCTACAGAAATGCCTGGCAACTATACCGGGCTAAAAGTCGTTTTTTTTTTAGAATATCAACACGTAACATATAAATACAGAAAGGTGATAGAGAGGGATATATGTTTTAAAGGAAAGTGTGCATCAGAAAATAAAAAATCTAAAAAATAGTTTGAGATCACAAGCAATAATCTACCTAATTCTAAGGTGACAACCAGTTATGATTCTGAATGGTAGCAAAAATGGAAGCGCATGAACATCTCCTGCCATAAATGATAGCACTTTAACCCCTGGGAAGCCCAGTAACCATCAAACCGTGGATCGCATCCAGAGAGAGGCAGGTACAATCAAGCTTGAAATGGATCCCAGATACGCAGAAGCTTATTCCTGAGTACATCATTTTGTAGAATCAACATTTCTACACCGCTAAGGGCAACAGAATCAGACTACCATACCGAGGGGGTTAGCAGTATCATTCTGCAGCTATTGCTGTGCAAGATCTAAGACTCAGACTACCATACATCGGGGCGAGGGGGTCCTTCTGCAGCCATTGCTGTGCAAGATCTAAGACTCAGACTACCATACATCGGGGCGAGAGGGGTCCTTCTGCAGCCATTGCTGTGCAAGATCTATGAATCAGACTACAATACAGAGGGCTGAGGGGGGTCCTTCTACAGCCATTGCTGTGCAAGATGTATGACTCAGACTACCATACATCCGGGCGAGGGGGGTCCTTCTGCAGCCATTGCTGTGCTAAATCTATGAATCAGACTACCATACAGAGGGGTGAGGGGGGGGGGGGTCCTTCTACAGCCATTGCTTTGCAAGATGTATGACTCAGACTACCATACAGAGGGGTGAGGGGGGTCCTTCTGCAGCCATTGCTGTGCAAGATCTAAGACTCAGACTACCATACATCCGGTCGAGGGGGGTCCTTCTGCAGCCATTGCTGTGCAAAATCTATGAATCAGACTACCATACAGAGGGGTGAGGGGGGGTCCTTCTACAGCCATTGCTGTGCAAGATGTATGACTCAGACTACCATACAGAGGGGTGAGGGGGGTCCTTCTGCAGCCATTGCTGTGCAAGATCTAAGACTCAGACTACCATACATCGGGGCGAGGGGGGTCCTTCTGTAGCCATTACTGTGCAAGATCTACGACTCAGACTACCATACAGAGGGATGAGCAGTGTCCTTCTGCAGCCATTGCTGTGCAAGATCTAAGACTCAGACTACCATACCGAGGGGCGAGGAGATTCCTTCTGCAGACATTGCTGTGCAAGATCTAAGACTCAGACTACCATACCGAGGGGCGAGGAGAATCCTTCCGCAGTCATTGCTGTGCAAGATCTATGATCCAGACTACCATACAGAGGGGTGAGGGGGGTCCTTCTACAGCCATTGCTGTGCAAGATGTATGACTCAGACTACCATACAGAGGGGTGAGGGGGTCCTTCTGCAGCCATTGCTGTGCAAGATCTATGACTCAGACTACCATACAGAGGGGTCAGCAATGTCCTCCTGCAGCCATTGCTGTTCAAGATCTACGACTCAGACTACCATACCACGGGGCGAGGAGGGTCCTTCTGCAGCCATTGCTGTGCAAGATCTAAGACTCAGACTACCATACCAATGGGGTGAGGAGTGTCATTCAGCAGCCATTGCTGTGCAAGATCTATGACCCAGACTACCATACAGATGGGTGAGGGGGGACCTTCTGCAGCCATTGCTGTGCAAGATCGAAGACTCAGACTACCATACAGAGGGGTGAGGGGGGTCCTTCTACAGCCATTGCTGTGCAAGATCGGAGACTCAGACTACCATACCGAGGGGCGAGGAGAATCCTTCCGCAGTCATTGCTGTGCAAGATCTATGATCCAGACTACCATACAGAGGGGTGAGGGGGGTCCTTCTGCAGCCATTGCTGTGCAAGATGTATGACTCAGACTACCATACAGAGGGGTGAGGGGGTCCTTCTGCAGCCATTGCTGTGCAAGATCTATGACCCAGACTACCATACAGAGGGGTCAGCAATGTCCTCCTGCAGCCATTGCTGTTCAAGATCTACGACTCAGACTACCATACCACGGGGCGAGGAGGGTCCTTCTGCAGCCATTGCTGTGCAAGATCTAAGACTCAGACTACCATATCAATGGGGTGAGGAGTGTCATTCAGCAGCCATTGCTGTGCAAGATCTATGACCCAGACTACCATACAGATGGGTAAGGGGGGACCTTCTGCAGCCATTGCTGTGCAAGATCGAAGACTCAGACTACCATACAGAGGGGTGAGGGGGGTCCTTCTACAGCCATTGCTGTGCAAGATCGGAGACTCAGACTACCATACAGAGAGATGAGCGGGGTCTTTCTACAGCTATTGCTGTGCAAGATCTAAGATTCAGACTACCATACCGAGGGGCGAGGAGATTCCTTCTGCAGCCATTGCTGTGCAAGATCGAAGACTCAGACTACCATACAGAGGGGTGAGAGGGGTCCTTCTGCAGTCATTGCTGTGCAAGATCTACGACTCAGACTACCATACATCAGGGCGAGGGGGGTCCTTCTGCAGTCATTGCTGTGCAAGATCTATGACTCAGAATACCATACAGAGGCGTGAGCAATGTCCATCTGCAGCCATTGCTATGCAAGATCTACGACTTAGACTACCATACCACGGGGCGAGGAGGGTCCTTTTGCAGCCAATGCTGTGCAAGATCGAAGACTCAGACTACCATACCGATGGGGTGAGGGGTGTCATTCTGCAGCCATTGCTGTGCAAGATCCACGACTCAGACTACCATACAGAGGGGTGAGCAGTGTCCTTCTGCAGCCATTGCTGTGCAAGATCTACAACTCAGAATACCATACCACGGGGTGAGGGGGTCCTTCTGCAGCCATTGCTGTGCAAGATCTACGACTCAGACTACCATACCACGGAGCGAGGGGAGTCTTCTGCAGCCATTGCTGCGCAGGATCTTAGACTCAGACCACCATACCACGGGGCGTGGGGGTCCTTCTGCAGACATTGCTGTGCAAGATCTAAGACTCAGACTACCATACAGAGGGGTGAGGTGGGTCCTTCTGCAGACATTGTTGTGCAAGGCCTATGTCTCAGACTACCATACAGAGGGGTGAGGTGGGTCCTTGTGCAGCCATTACTGTGCAAGATCTAAGACTCAGACTACCATACAGAGGGGCGAGGGGGGTCCATGGTGGCCTGGCTTGGCAGTTTGGGCTGGACTATTCCTAAGTCAAGTCAAGACTGATTTGAATATGGCTTGGTCCAAACTGGGGTGGTGTGGTGAGCAAAATAATGATGGATTAAACCCAGATCTTTGTGACTGGGGATGAATGTCTGCATTGCCCAGCATTCTGTCCATCAATTGTTTCTTTTGCGTATGTCACCCTAAGTGGGAAGGGTATGCCAAGACATGGGTCCCGTGCTCACTACACCACTGGATTCAAGCTAGCCTGGCTGATGAAGGGCGATACCCTGAAACTGGTCCCAGGATGCTTCTTTCGGTTCCAGAGAGGACCTGGCTTGGCAGTTCAGGCTGGATTGTTCCCATAAGGAACATGGTCAAGACTGATTTGCATATGGCTGGGTCCAAACTGGGGTGGTGTTGGGAGAAAAAGAATGATGGATTAAACCCAGATCGTTGTGACTGGGGGTGAATGTTTGCATTGCTCAGCATTCCGTCCATCAATTGTTTTTTTTTACCATGTGGGCATGGCCAGGCTGCTGATCAAGATGGCTGCGTAGTCCTGAAGTCCCGCCAGTACACCCAGACAAACTCCATAGATCGAGACAGATTGTGCCCCAAAAGCTGCTGCAGTGGTGTGTTCTGCACATTTAAAGAATCGGCAATCAGGTGGCCCCAAGATGTGCGGCCAAACCTGAGGAAATCGTCCCGAACCAAGGCGGCGGAGCCAATCCCGGAGAAGACACTAGGCCTCGGATCGAGGCCTAAATGTCTGCCGTGCAAGCCGTGGTCTTCGAGCGGTGAATTCGACTCCATGCGGTGGCTGCAGGAACTCACTACCCCGGGGTGCAACAGGCGAGGTGAGAGGGAGCATGTCCCGTACCCCCCTCCACCAGCTGCAACATCTGCCATCCGCCGCATTGGGACATAACACCAGTGCCATTGCGGCCTGCCTGTTTTTGATTCCCAAGCCCACCCGTGGTGACAGGGGCCGCGTGTGGACTTGGGACACACTCATCTGACCGAGCGGACGGGCGAGCCGCGGGGGGGCTATCACTACCTTTGATCCCTCACCACAGCTGCCACAGATGACTGCAGACACTGGGCTGCAGAGCGGTGCATGCATGGGGATGAGCCCTTAAATCCCAGTTTTCCAGTTGGATCCATCAAAGACACCACTGCATAGTGCTCAGCGGCATGTTTGACCCTTTAAGTCTCCCGACGACCGCACAACATGCAGAGAAGTGTGCCTGGCTGGCACGGGGGATCAAGATGTACACAGCAGCATAGAGTGCACAAAAGCCTTAGTGTGGGCTGCTTGGTTGATTTGTTCGATGGGCATCGCGCCTCGCCAGAAACAATACTGGTGTGCGAACTGTGTTGACAAATATCACTGAGCCCCCAGCTCTTCCCTTTCCGGTTCCCTCTCTGTCTATATACCAACTGCACGAGAGATAGTTTTTCAGTAGATGAGGGTGAGATGGCATGGCTTATAAGGACCCCAAACCGCAACTCCTGCAGTTTATAAGGCTACTGAGAAAGGCCCAGAAACAGCTGGAGACATGGCTCAGGGGGGCTCTGACACAGGTCTTACAGTAGACCCACTGGCAGACTCAAGTTCTCTATTGTAAGAGTTGCGGGCGGGGTTTAGGGCCCTGGACTGCCGCTTCAACACCTTAGACAAGCAATTAGATAACTTGGGTGCCAAACTGGGCATACATGACAGACGCCTGGACACAGTGGAGGGGAGGGTGTCAGACTTGGAGGACGGATCTGCTCAATCAGTCTGACGTCTGGGCAGAGTTGAAAAGCTCCTCAAAGAAGTGGCAATAAATAATGAAGATTTAGAAGCGCGTAGCAAGCGCAGCAACCTCCGTTTACTAGGGGTGCCTGAAACGACCAACACTGGTTGCAAGGACCATGTTGTAGAGACTCTGCTAACTGACATATTTGGAAGAGAGGCATTCACTTCAGGATTTCTCATTGAACGTGCTCATCGTTCGCTAGGTCCTCACCTTCCCAGGCCCATAAATGCGCGCCTCTTAAAGGTTCGGGACACGGCATTGCGCCTTGAGAGAGAAAAAGGCACTATTAACTGGCAGGGATCTATGCTGTCCCTGTACCCTGCTTTTACAGCTATGGTACAAGAAGTGAGGCGCAAATATAAGAAAGAATTAAGAATAGAAAAAGTTTATTGTTTCAGTTAATTAAAACCATAACAATCCATTTTGTAAAATCAGACACTACGAATAAAACTTTTAGTGTTTGCCTACTTTTAATTTTTCTAAATCATAAAACTTTTTGTTTCAAGTGCAATTATTTTAAAATATAGTCATTTTAACATACACAATGTACTATTTAAAAAAGGATTGGCAGCATTTGTTGGTCCATGTGAATTGTTCCTCCCAATGTTCTAGTGTTGTGCTGTGTTGGATTCAGGATTACACTCTACTTCAGAGTTGGCCGTCCTGTTTCCTTTTTGTGAGCAGGGCACAAGATTACCGTTTAGTGCATGTGTATGAGCTTAGAGGAACTTTATTAGTTGGCAATTCAATGGAGTGTCAGTTGGATCTAAGGTCGCTATAATTGCCAATCTGCACTTTCCTGAGCCTCTGTGTTCATGGTTTTTTTTTAGAAAGATGCCTCGTGCTTGGGATACGTTCGGACAAATGCAGACAAGATGGATGAAGTCCTCCTTGCTACTCCCACATAGTCTGCAGTCTTTGGGCCCATCATGGACCCAAATTGGCTGGTCCAGATTGGATGGGAATTTACCCAGACGTAGGGCCATTAGCTGTATTTTTCTGTGGACTGGGAATGTAATTGTTAAGTATGGAGCTGTAGTAAATGATTTGTAATTGGATATTACCATCCAAGCATGTTTTCTCATGCTAAAAGTGGTTTTGTCTACTAGGAGCGAGTGGGATTTTGCTGATTTGTTTATGGCTTGCTTAAAAGCCGGGTAAGGCAGATTGGTTTCCCAGAGTTCTCTTGTGCAGGTGTCTGTTAAGGCTTTTTTTAGGAATTGTTTGTATGGGACTTTGCATCATTTTCTATTTTGTCCCACAAGGCCTTATTCAGTTCTGAGGCTGCCATGTTTTGTTTCAAGCTATACCAATGCTTGATGGTTGCATACTTCCTTCCCAGCGTTTTATTTGTCACTCCAAATTCTAATCTGGTCTGCGCTGGTGAAGCTCCCTGATCAATTTGGAAGAATTATTTGTAGATTGCCATCTGTACTTTGTTAAGCAGGTCTGCATCTTTCCCATGGAGAGCTGTTCTGCCATATGATAGCGTAGGTAGTATTTTGGCTTTTATTGTTGCCAGTAGGGGTTTGAGTGATGGCCCCTTAAGCTTTTTTGATGGGGAGCGAACGATGAAGCGTTTGCTCTCTAGGAGATGTAGGCTTTTTGCTGCTGGTGATTGTGCCAATTATCAAAGTAAAATCCCAAGTACTTGTAGTTAGGCACTGCTTCTAACTTTTTACCCTCCAATTGGATATGTTGGTTGACCATCTGGCGTCTGGTGATGAGCATTGTTTTACTTTTTGTGGTATTTATCTCCAAGTCATTATTGGCTATGAATTCCGACAACCCCACAAGTGACCTTTGTAGGCCAATCTTGGTTAGACTCATCAGTACGACGTCAACCGCGTAGGATAAATGGGTTAGAGGTAAAGTGCCTAATTTGGGTGGATGAGATATGATCTTGTTGAGCCTTGGCGCTAGGTCTGCCATGAGAAGATTGAAGAGGTGAGGGGTCATGACACAGCCCTGCTTAAGACCTTTGCTGGTTTTAATCTTTCTTGATAGCCATGCTCCATCTCCCAGTTTTACTTCCATCCATGTGTTGGAGTATAAGAGCAGTATTCCTCTGAGTATTTTATCAGGGACAGTCCAGCTACGCAGTTTCCCCCATAGAATAATGCGGTCTACCCTGTCTAAGGCCACCTTTAAGTCGATGAAACAGAGATGCAGCTGCTGTTTCCTTCGTATATATTTATGGACTAAAAGTGAGAGTGATAAGATGTTTGTCACTGTCCCACACCCTTTCCTGAAGCCTATTTGATTAGGCAGAACTTGTTTTGTACAATCGGACCAGCTAGTCAGATCTTCTAGGAGTAGTGATGCATAATACTTTGCTTCTACATCCAAAAGTTCTATCAGCCAGTAGCTTTCTGGAGATATTCTGTCTCCACCTTTGAAGAGAGGTGAGATTACTGAGCCTTGCCAGCTTGACGGAATTTGATTTTCACTCTTTACCTCATGGAACAGTTTTTTTAATCTTTCATTCCAGAGGCGCAAATATAACGGTATCAAGGCTACGATACGCAATCTGGGGCTCAGATATGGGATGTTGTACCCAGCATGACTTTGTGTTGATGTTGAGGGCAGATCCTGACTCTTCGAATCCCCCCACGGTAGTCTAGGAATTCTGTAGAGGGTACAAAGGCAACGGAAGCTAGAAAAGCAAGGATGCGGCCAACTCTCCTCCCACGCACAGTGGCTCTGTGGCCAGTGTGGAGCTTGTTTCTTCTGAATAACGCTCAAGCAAGATTTTGACTCAATTATTTCTCACAACTATCACCTGGCTGTGAACAACGATGGGTGTACATTGGTCTAGTCAGATAATCATTAAGTTGGGTCTCCGGAGTAGCGTTGCCATTCCCCCATGTGTACATAAAGTGTGTAAGATGTTCATAGAATGTTTTAGTTTCTACATATATTCATTGATGAATAGTTTGCATGGGGGCTGTAATTGTATACTCAATGAGGTTGTTCCCTGCATGGGGTTGAGCAAGGATGGGAGGGGTGTTTCTCAATCTATGGTTCCATTCATTGCCTATACAGTCCGCTCGCTGTTAATTGAGCATCACTAGTGTCAATAAGCATCAGACATTACTGCTCTATATCACAAATGCCAGTTTTGGATAACTTGTCCACTTTTTCCAACCTTTCGCTCATCGCCTGGAACGTCAGAGGACTAAATAATGCTAAGAAAGGGAGAAATATATTACACTATTGATAGAGACATGGGATTGATATTGCCATTTGGGGTCCTCACAGATATTTCGCTGGGTACAGTACATACGCAAGAGATACCGCAATTTTAATACACAAACGTCTACCATTGCAATTAAATAAAGTATACAATGACAAAGAGGGACGCTACACAATGGTAACAGGGAAGCTAATGGGTCACCGCATAGCTTTGGTGAATATATATGCTCCTAATACTGACTGCCCAGAGTATTTCCACGATGTACATGCAGTTAGAGGCCGAGTTTATTTGCATGGGGGGGGGGATTTTAATCTCTAAATGGACCCAGCATTAGATAGCTCTTCCAGGTCATCAGATACTAAGCAACAAACACATCGGGCTCTGTCAGACCTATGCGACTCCACTGGGTTGATCGATGTCTGGCGTCAACGACACCCGACCGACCCCGCCTACTCTCACTATGCAGTCCGTAATGACATTTGAACCTTTAAGGCCTACATGCGCGGTGTCTGCATTTCTAAACATGCAGGGTACTGAAGGATCTTAGAGCCACGATAGTTGGCATTGAACAGAAATTGGATGCATTAGACATAGAACAGATTGTACGACCTGATTCAATTAGATATACCATACAAACTGTCCTTAATGACAGAATTTAGGTAGGCCACAGAGTGGGAAACTCTTTTTTTAACCAAGTATAGCAGCGCCGGCCGCTATGGGGAGGGTGACAACCGGGACAGACGTTGACCCGACTCGTGAGGACATGCTTACATCACTGAGATACGTTCTTCTGCAGGCCAGATACTTATGAGCAACCTGGACATATGTGACAAATTCTTGTCCTACTACTCCAACCTGTACACATCTTGGGGGAACAACAATAGTTCAGACCATGGGGAATACTTATCAGAGATTGCCTTGGTCTGGCTAGAAAAATGCATGCAAGAAGTCCTTGCGGAACCCGTTTCAGAGGAAGAGATCTCAAGTGGGATAGACTCCATAAATGGGTCCATGGCCCCAGACTAGACAGTTTTACGGGGGACTTCTACAAGGCATATAAGTATCTGTTAGCTCCGCGCTTACTTGAGGTCTATAGCGAGGCACTAGAGTGTGGAGAGTTGCCCCCTATATTGCGTGAAGTGGTGATTGTATTGCTTCCCAAACCTGGAAAAACCGACAGCTTGCGGGTCATTTAGACCTCTTTCACTAATGAATCTCAATTATAAAATATTGGCAAAAATGATAGCGAAGCGGCTAGCCCTACTATTGGATTGGATAATTTCCCCGGCCCAATGGGGCTTTATTCCTCATAGGTCGACCGCTCTTAATTTGAGGATATTGTTTGCTGTCATACACAGAATATCGCTGGAGGTGTCGGCAGCCGCAGTGCTGCTTGAAACTGAAAAAGCATTCCATTCATTGGAATGGCCTTTCCTTTTGGCAGTAATGCGCAGAATAGAATGGGCTTGCCAAACCTTACCGTGTTACTATATCATAGCCCCACTGCCAGACTTCGTCTGAATGGTACAATATTGCAGTTATTTTGCCTCTTTCGTGGGACTAGACAGGTGTGTCTGCTTTCTCCTTTGCTCTTTTTCCTAGCAATGAACCCCCCGATTAAGACATTTTCAAGAACGCCATTTACATAGAGGACTTCAGTTCAAGACGGGCAGTCTACTCATTTTCCTCTATGCGAATGACAATATCCTTTATGTGGGGTCTCCTGAAGTGAATCTTGAACCTCTTATCAGGGAGATCATTCGATTTGTAGGATATTCCAGCCTGGGCATCAACTGGGGTAAATCAGTACTTTTCCCCATCACTCCCTGCACAAAGAAATGGGAATGCGAGTTTCCGCTTGACTGGTGCTCTGATTCGACACAGGATTTCGGTATACACATCCACATGGATACTGATAAGATTGTCCGATGGAATTATGGTCCCGCAATGGTTACCCTTGAGTCATTGCTGTGCAAGATTTAAGACTCAGACTACCATACCGAGGGGTGAGGGGGGTCCTTTTGCAGCCATTGCTGTGCAAGATCTAAGCGTCAGACTACCATGCAGAGGGGCAAGTGGGTCCTTCTGCAGCCATTGCTGTGCAAGATCTAGTCTTGCCAGTGTGATTGCTATGAAATATATATCGATACAAAAGGGGATGATGGACGGAGCGTTTGAGCAAATCAAACACTCACTCCCAGTCAACTGATCTGGGTTTAATCCATCACCAATCTTTAGCTCACTCAGCCACATCAGTTTGAACATGCCCATATGCAAATCAGTCTGACCCTGTGCCTCATGGGAACAGTTCAGCACGAACTACCAAACAATGTCTTTCCTGGATCGGAAACAAACATCCTGCGACCGGTTTCGGATTCATAATCCACATCAGCCAGGCTATCTTGAATCCAGTGGCCAAGTGAGCAAGGGACTCACGTCTGAGCATACCCTGCCAACTTAGGGCGAACAAAACGCTACAAAAGGGGATGATGGTCGGAGCGTTTGAGCAAATCAAACACTCACCCCCAGTCAACTGATCTGGGTTTATTCCATCGCCATTCTTTAGCTCACTCAGCCACCCCAGTTCAGACATAGCCATATGCAAATCAGTCTGACCCTGTGCCTCATGGGAACAGTCCAGCCCGATCTGCCAAGCCATGTCTTTCCTGGATCGGAAACAAGCATCGTGGGACCGGTTTCAGATTCATAATCCTCATCAGCCAGGCTATATTGAATCCAGTGGCCAAGTGAGCAAGGGACTCACGTCTGAGCATACCCTGCCAATTAAGGGCGAACAAAGCGATAAAAAAGGGAATGATGGACGGAGCGTTTGAGCAAATCAAACACACACCCTGAGTAAACAGATCTGGGTTTAATCCATCACCATTCTTTAGCTCACTCAGCCACCCCAGTTCAGACATGGCCACATGCAAATCAGTCGGACCCTGTGCCTCATTGGAATAGTCCAGACCGAACTGCCAAGCCATGTCTTCCCTTGACCGGAAACAAGCATCCTGGGACCGGTTTAGGATTGATAATCCTCATCATTCAGGCTATTTTGAACCAAGTGGCCAAGTGAGCAAGGGACTCACGTCTGAGTATACCCTGCCAACTTAGGTCGAACAAAGCGATACAAAAGGGGATGATGGACGGAGCGTTTGAGCAAATCAAACACTCACTCCCAGTCAACTGATCTGGGTTTAATCCATCCCCATTCTTTAGCTCACTCAGCCACCCCAGTTCAGACATGGCCATATACAAATCAGTCTAACCCTGTGCCTCATGGGAACAGTCCAGCCCGAACTGCCAAGGCATGTTTTCCCTGGACCAGAAACAAGCATCCTGGGACCGGTTTCTGATTCATAATCCTCATCAGCCAGGCTATCTTGAATCCAGTGGCCAAGTGAGCAAGGGACACACGTCTGAGCATACCCTGCCAACTTAGGATGAACAAAGCGATACAAAAGGGAATGATGGACGGAGCGTTTGAGCAAATCAAACACTCACCCCAGTCAACTGATCCGGGTTTAATCCATCACCATTCTTTAGCTCACTCAGCCACCCCAGTTCAGACATGGCCATATGCAAATCAGTCTGACCCTGTGCCTCATGGGAACAGTCAAGCCCGAACTGCCGAGCCATGTCTTCCCTGGACCGGAAACAAGCATCCTGGGACTGGTTTCGGATTCATAATCCTCATCAGCCAGGCTATCTTGAATCCAGTGGCCGAGTGAGCAAGGGACTCACGTCTGAGCATACCCTGCCA
This sequence comes from Lissotriton vulgaris, assembly GCF_964263255.1. Classification (NCBI taxonomy): domain Eukaryota; kingdom Metazoa; phylum Chordata; class Amphibia; order Caudata; family Salamandridae; genus Lissotriton; species Lissotriton vulgaris. The sequence continues at coordinate 470,566,413 of NC_141698.1, forward strand.
ATTTAGGACGAACAAACCGATACAAAAGGGGATGATGGACGATGCGTTTGAGCAAATCAAACACACACCCCCAGTCAACTGATCTAGGTTTAATCCATCACCATTCTTTAGCTCACTCAGCCACCCCAGTTCAGCCATGGCCATATGCAAATCAGTCTGACCCTGTGCCTAATTGGAACAGTCCAGCCCGAACTGAAAAGCCATGTCTTCTCTGGACCGGAAACAAGCATCCTGGGACCTGTTTAGGATTGATAATCCTCATCAGTCAGGCTATTTTGAATCCAGTGGCCAAGTGAGCAAGGGAATCATGTCTGAGTATACCCTGCCAACTTAGGGCGAACAAAGCGATACAAAAGGGTATGATGAACGGAGCGTTTGAGCAAACCAAACACTCACTCCCAGTCAACTGATCTGGGTTTAATCCATCGCCATTCTTTAGCTCACTCAGCCACCCCAGTTCAGACATGGCCATATGCAAATCAGTCTGACCCTGTGCCTCATGGGAAAAGTCCACCCCGAACTGCCAAGCCATGTCTTTCCTGGACTGGAAACAAGCATCCTGGGACCGGTTTCGGATTGATAATCCTCATCAACCAGGCTATCTTGAATCCAGTGGCCAAGTGAGCAAGGGAGTCACGTCTGAGCAAACCCCGCCAACTTAGGGCGAACAAAGCGATACAAAAGGGGATGATGGATGGAGCTTTAGAGCAAATCAAACACTCACCCCCAGTCAACTGATCTGGGTTTATTCCATCACCATTCTTTAGCTCACTCAGCCACCCCAGTTCGAACATGGCCATATGCAAATCAGTCTGACCCTGTGCCTCATGGGAACAGTCCAGCCCGATCTGCCAAGCCATGTCTTTCCTGGATCGGAAACAAGCATCGTGGGACCGGTTTCAGATTCATAATCCTCATCAGCCAGGCTATATTGAATCCAGTGGCCAAGTGAGCAAGGGACTCACGTCTGAGCATACCCTGCCAATTAAGGGCGAACAAAGCGATAAAAAAGGGAATGATGGACGGAGCGTTTGAGCAAATCAAACACACACCCAGAGTAAACAGATCTGGGTTTAATCCATCACCATTCTTTAGCTCACTCAGCCACCCCAGTTCAGACATGGCCACATGCAAATCAGTCGGACCCTGTGCCTCATTGGAATAGTCCAGACCGAACTGCCAAGCCATGTCTTCCCTTGACTGGAAACAAGCATCCTGGGACCGGTTTAGGATTGATAATCCTCATCATTCAGGCTATTTTGAACCAAGTGGCCAAGTGAGCAAGGGACTCACGTCTGAGTATACCCTGCCAACTTAGGTCGAACAAAGCGATACAAAAGGGGATGATGGACGGAGCGTTTGAGCAAATCAAACACTCACTCCCAGTCAACTGATCTGGGTTTAATCCATCCCCATTCTTTAGCTCACTCAGCCACCCCAGTTCAGACATGGCCATATACAAATCAGTCTAACCCTGTGCCTCATGGGAACAGTCCAGCCCGAACTGCCAAGGCATGTTTTCCCTGGACCAAAAACAAGCATCCTGGGACCGGTTTCTGATTCATAATCCTCATCAGCCAGGCTATCTTGAATCCAGTGGCCAAGTGAGCAAGGGACACACGTCTGAGCATACCCTGCCAACTTAGGATGAACAAAGCGATACAAAAGGGAATGATGGACGGAGCGTTTGAGCAAATCAAACACTCACCCCAGTCAACTGATCCGGGTTTAATCCATCACCATTCTTTAGCTCACTCAGCCACCCCAGTTCAGACATGGCCATATGCAAATCAGTCTGACCCTGTGCCTCATGGGAACAGTCAAGCCCGAACTGCAGAGCCATGTCTTCCCTGGACCGGAAACAAGCATCCTGGGACTGGTTTCGGATTCATAATCCTCATCAGCCAGGCTATCTTGAATCCAGTGGCCGAGTGAGCAAGGGACTCACGTCTGAGCATACCCTGCCAATTTAGGACGAACAAACCGATACAAAAGGGGATGATGGACGATGCGTTTGAGCAAATCAAACACACACCCCCAGTCAACTGATCTAGGTTTAATCCATCACCATTCTTTAGCTCACTCAGCCACCCCAGTTCAGCCATGGCCATATGCAAATCAGTCTGACCCTGTGCCTAATTGGAACAGTCCAGCCCGAACTGAAAAGCCATGTCTTCTCTGGACCGGAAACAAGCATCCTGGGACCTGTTTAGGATTGATAATCCTCATCAGTCAGGCTATTTTGAATCCAGTGGCCAAGTGAGCAAGGGAATCATGTCTGAGTATACCCTGCCAACTTAGGGCGAACAAAGCGATACAAAAGGGTATGATGAACGGAGCGTTTGAGCAAACCAAACACTCACTCCCAGTCAACTGATCTGGGTTTAATCCATCGCCATTCTTTAGCTCACTCAGCCACCCCAGTTCAGACATGGCCATATGCAAATCAGTCTGACCCTGTGCCTCATGGGAAAAGTCCACCCCGAACTGCCAAGCCATGTCTTTCCTGGACTGGAAACAAGCATCCTGGGACCGGTTTCGGATTGATAATCCTCATCAACCAGGCTATCTTGAATCCAGTGGCCAAGTGAGCAAGGGAGTCACGTCTGAGCAAACCCCGCCAACTTAGGGCGAACAAAGCGATACAAAAGGGGATGATGGATGGAGCTTTAGAGCAAATCAAACACTCACCCCCAGTCAACTGATCTGGGTTTATTCCATCACCATTCTTTAGCTCACTCAGCCACCCCAGTTCGAACATGGCCATATGCAAATCAGTCTGACCCTGTGCCTCATGGGAACAGTCCAGCCCGAAACTGCCAAGCCATGTCTTCCCAGGACCGGAAACAAGCATCCTGGTACCTGTTTAGGATTGATAATCCTCATCAGTCAGGCTATCTTGAATCCAGTGGCCAAGTGAGCAAGGGACTCACGTCTGAGTATACCCTGCCAATTTAGGGCGAACAAAGCGATACAAAAGGGGATGATGGACGGAGCGTTTGAGCAAATCAAACGCACACCCCCACTCAACTGATCTGAGTTTAATCCATCACCATTCTTTAGCTCACTCAGCCACCCCAGTTCAGACATGGCCATATGCAAATCAGTCTGACCCTGTGCCTCATTGGAACAGTCCAGCCCTAACTGCCAAGCCATGTCTTCCCTGGACTGGAAACAAGCATCCTGGGACCGGTTTAGGATTGATAATCCTCATCAGTCAGGCTATTTTGAATCCAGTGGCCAAGTGAGCAGGGGACTCACGTCTGAGTATACCCTGCCAACTTAGGGCGAACAAAGCGATACAAAAGGGGATGATGGACGTAACGTTTGAGCAAATCAAACACTCACCCCCAGTCAACTGATAGAGAATAGGAAACAAGAAGGAATAGGGTTCATAAACTGTCTTGTCTTTATAGTATTATTAAGGAGTGATTGGATTCATAGTGAAGATCTTTGACTCGTGTCTATGATTATGTTGGTGAGTCTTACTCTACACATGATGATATGAATACCAACCAGTAGTGTGCGTACCAATTAAGCTCAGCAGTTACTAGGGGATTTACTTGTATATATCGTATTGAATAATGAATAATGTTGCCATAAACCTATTATAGTCACAGGACAATCTTCTAGAATAAGATATAATGATCGTTGATGTAAATGTATCCAAATTATGGTTGTTAGACTTCAGATAAAGTATCTCAATGGTTACTGAGATAGTGTGTTGTCAGTTATATGGAAGACGTGTTTGGCGACTTAAGTTTACGTACATTTTGTTATTCAGAGGTTAACCTGGAAATAAGACAAGGAAGCTAAAATTCCAGGAAACATGATTTATTTCGAGGTGAATATTCCTTATTAACAAGATGTCAATTGTTTCTGGGTTATAAGGTATTCACGGATTTGTTGAGCGTAAACTTTTTGTTAATTTCAACTGGGTCATCTATTTTCTTTCTTTCTCACGAGAAGCACCACACTATCACTAGCTATGCAGGATATTTTTTCCAGGTGGAGGCTGCTATAATTTCCCTTCATTTCTTAAACATATAGAGATTTTATTTTAAATATGGGCATTGTTTATTTTTTTGGTTACAGCCCTGAGGAAGTCTAAGTGTTGTATAAATACACGACGAAACACGTGTTGGCTGATGTACATAATATACACAAAGACTGATGTACCGAATGTACAGAAATATTTGATCTGAATACATTTTGAAGATTCAAAGTGACTACAACTACTGATGAATGGACTTGAATTCACTTGATACACTGTGGCTTGCCAGTTATTTATAATTTGGGTAACTACAATACTGTTGGGACTTATATTGATTACACTATTTGTGTGATCAGGGGGAGTTAACACATTTTGGTTTCTGTATTTACAGAAGTTTTGGGTGTTGGATGCGCGCCCTCCCTCTAGAAGCACCAACTTTTGATTTTGCATTAGAGTTTACTATCCCTTGATATCCACTGTGCAGCGCCCATTTACTGTTAGTATCCATATAATTATTGAAGACCTTGGATGAGGTTTTTTCTATTTCCAGTGGTAGCTAATCTGGGCCTGAAGATTTCCCAGGGGCCAGCTGAGACACTGCCTTCTCTATGTCTATTCAGTGATTAAAGTCTCAAGAACATCTCAGTGTTCTTGAAGTAACAGGCAGAACGTCAGTGATGTGTGTTCTATGCACCAGCAAAAAATACACATGTGGAACCCTAGTTTAACAAACAAGCTGGAATTCTTAAAAGACCATGTTTATTATTCCCCAAAAAATGGTCACAAATCACGATGTTAAAACCTTGCTTTCAATCTTTATATACGCCAAAGATCCTGAGGGTTTATCCCCTGAGAATTACCCAAATGAGAGGAAAAGCAAGCATTGGCAAATCAAGTAGGTCTTCCTTAGCAAGCCTGCACTTTTTTAAAACTTCTTTATTTTCTTGGAAAACATATGGATTAGGCATCAAAAGTAATAAAAAGTGACAATGCTGCAGTCTGAAGTGTGTGCTTACATTTACAAAGGAAATAAGTAAAAACGTCCGGTGCAATAATCAATGAAAAAATGACATGACAGCAAAAATGAAAGAAAAGATTGTGCAACCTGCCTTGGCACTGAACAAGGCTACTTTTTAGACATATGTGCTCAGACAAAAAAACATTGCTTGAATGTAGGACAGCCAATGGCTCTCTGTATTTCATTATGAATGATTAGTAAAACATGAGGCTTTCGAAACAGCTAAAGCTGTCTCTCTAGACCATAAAAACCAAAAAATGCCATCATATATAATTTTGTGGAGCACTGCCCTCATCATAGGTCTCATTAAAGACGGGCTAGCCCATTTTGAATTTCCCCAATTGGTAAAAAGTTTGTACATTAAATTAGATAGACACCCGTTGCTCTGGTGCAGATTGGAGCAGGACCACAAGCCCCAGAGACCGCGGGGGCAGTTGCTGCCACTGATGAATTGCTGCACACACCAGAAGTCTATTTTTCTGGTGCTCCCGCTTCGGGGACGCCCGTACCTCTGGTGCAGATTGGGGCTGGACCACAAGCCCCAGAAATGCCTGCGGCAGACGTCACTCCAACCGCCTTGCAGCTCACGCCCAGAGGTGCGTCTCTAAATCCTGCTTTGCGGGAGGCAACCAGATGCATGCCCAGGTGTAGACCGGACCAAGAGTCGGCCAGTCAAAGCCCGGAAGAGGCTGGGCTAGGCTGGGCAATTCTTTGTGACTTTTCCACTCTTTCCAACATGGACCCAGCTTAGGAAGATAGAATAATGGGTAAACGGAAACATGCCTTGGGGAAGGGAAAGGGAAGCCCCATTAAGCCCCGTCCAATGGCCACATTGGACAATTATTTAGCAAGAGGGCTGGGGGAAATATCAAGAGAAATTGATATAGCCGAACGACGTCTGAGTTTGCGGGAGGTTGGGGGCAGTCCAAACTGTCCAAACAACTCACAAACAATCAAAGTAATAACTGCTTAATTACTGCAGCACTAACAATTTTCCCCTCCACATCTGACGTACAGGATGCTGATTGGACAGCTATTGGGGCGACTGAACTCCCAGATGATAGTGTGTAATGTAAAAATAAATGCCTAATAATGGTGAAATCAAGCACATGGGCTCCAAGAAAAAGTAGCTGCCCAAGGCCATTGGAAATGAGTTGGATAAGGACACGAACAATATTAACTGGGAACTGAATAATGATAATTTTAAACAAATAATAGATATGTGTTTTGCTCTATATGAAAAGATGCACAAGATTGAATTAATGGTGGAAGCTTAAACCTCTAAAATTGATCAAACATTTGGTGCTCAAAGCAACAATATATCTGAGAGGGGATGTGAGGCCACTCATGTAAGGGCCAAAATAGATGAGGTTAACCTCTGTTCAAATGCAAAAACAAGTACCCATGCTCAGAGGAGTGGGGTTGCTAACGCTCTAGGGTCGGCCCCAAAGCAAGCTTGACTGTCAAATACGAATTCAAGCCCGACAGAAGGGGGTACAGCTGACGCAGTAATGAACAACAGGAACGATAAGGAAGGCTTGGGTTCCTATCCACAAGAGAAGGATAATCTGCCTATATTAAACCTCCCCCTGAATGTGACCCATATGTTTTAGCAATGACAGGGGTCCCTGAGATATCTTCATCCTCTAGTAAATCTAATATGCAGTTACAAAACAAGGTCTGTCATTGGCTCTGTTAAATGCCTGTTTTTAGTAATGAGTTCCGATACCTACAGGAGTCCTGCAAGCGTCTTGCATAATTATGTAAAGATTATTTTTCCTCCCAATATTGTATCCCTCTTACCCAAAATTGTGAAGCGCTCTGATATCTGTAAGGGTCACGTTTGCCCTATACAAAACTTTATAAATGAAAAAAAGAGTGTACATGGATATTTCTTTTGTTAGAAGGGTAAAGTAGGTGGTACCGGGAAGAAAACAATGTAGAGGGGGCTGCATTGTGGTCAATTGCAGAGACCCATCATTGACAAGGAGGTTAATTTTTTAGCTAAAGCTCCCAACAGTTGACAAATGAGTGAATCACTCTCAAATGCCTATGATTTTTTATGGCCATTCGAGGCCAACAAACAATTATACCCAGACCCACCCAAGGACACCAAATGAGCACATCCAGACCAATCAGAGAAACATTGACTACTACCAATCGATACCTTCCACTGACAGGTCTGAATAGTAACGATTGACTATGTGGAAATCCTGTACTTTGACCTGAATGTAATAAGGGGAATATGCTACCAACATTTGCCCAAGAAAATAAGAACAGTATCCTGAAATCACTTGAAAATAGTTCCCAAATTCTTAGCTTTCTTTGTTGGAATGTCACAGGTGCAACTACTAAAGTGATGGACCGGAATGGCTATGCCTGGTTAACTAATATGACGTGATTCACTCCAAGAAACCTGGGCATGCAAACCCTTTTTTATTGGATGGATATGAATCGTTCCACATCCCTGCAATAGGGGGGAAGGTTGTAGAGCACAAGTTGGCCTATCTATCCTGATCCATATATCTAAATTATTCAAAATTATAGTTATCCCCGTCAAGCACACTGGGATTCAGGTTATATGGGGAGTGGCAGGTCGGAATTCGAATTTTTTCTTGGTTAATTTCTACAATGAAGTGATAACCTTGGGCTGCCAAACCTCCAAGCTATTCAAGGTATTGAATACTCTTAAAACTAGAGCCCTTCAAAGGCTACAGTGTTTTAATCTTGTATTAATGGGGGTTATAACGCTAAGATAGGCCAACTTAACTTAGATGACAATCCTTTTACAAAGAAAGTGCAGCATAGCTTTATAGCTGGTGCAGATGATAGAGGCCAGCGGATGATAAGAGCCTTAGGTCGCACTGACACCATGGACTTAGGTTCGCTTGTAGGACAGAATTTTAGTGGCAAACCAACCTTTATAGTGTGGGGTAAGAGAACAACCATTGACTATACTTTTTTTCAAGGCCAATGGCAGAATGGGTTACATCAAGCAATATCATATCCACCAGTTATAGTGATCACAACACTATAGTGTTCGGACTTCCAATACCGATGAGTGAAGCAAGTATCACTAACCCTGGTTTAACTGGGACGGAAACTGTAGATAAGGGGCATAGAGTTAGGTGGCATACTACTCAGACCCCCAAGTTACTTAAGTCCCTTGTTGTGGCTAATATAGAACTACTTATGAACCCACAGCTTGGGATTGATCCTCCTCCTGAGAAGGTCTTGGAAACTTTTGGAACCCTCACTAAATCTATTAAGGAGATCATGAAAGGCCTCTCCGCCCCAGTGAAGCTAATCAGATCTGAGTGGTTTGATCGAGAGTGAACACCAGGCTAATACATAAATCAGAAGTTATACTGGCACGATCAAGAGACAAGGAGGCTTTACAACATTGGAAGAAACACTAAGGGAGGAATCATGGGACAGATTAATGACAGCCTGCGTCAAGATAAATTCTAGGGGATTCTGGCACATAATTAGGGGTAAAGATTTGCCCTCACATGCTGACAATGATATAAGTAATAATATCTCCGCAGGACAATGCCCACAACACTAAGTGTTTATTCGGGGGTCATAAGTAGGCCCAATGAAGGTGCAGGAGATATACATGAGCTTCCCATACCTCTAACATTCAACTTAGAGGGATTAAGAGAGGCGATTAGGACTAACCCAACCAATAAGGCTCAGGGCCTGGAAGGAATCCCAATGGATTTATATAAACAAAATATTACATTTTGGGCCCCTCTGACAACAAATATCCTTAATGGAACTGCAGCTAGAGGAATACTAAAGGAAGTGTGCCACTATTGACACCAATTTTTTTAAAAAAACTGGACCGCCAGAACCCTTGTTACTACCAACCAATTTCTTTTCCTAATTTCGATTTTAAAGGTGACCGGACAAGTTTTTTGGGGAGGTTGGAGGAAAGGGCTCATAGTAGTAATATTCTGAGTCTAGTACAGTATGGCTTCAGGGAGGGTAAGGGAACTATGGAGCAATGCATAAATCTAGAGATAATGATAGGTAAATATGTGGTGGCAAAGAAAAGTACCATCCATTTAGCGTTCATGGAACTAAGCAGCGCTTTCGACTAAGTTAACAGATCAAAGCTATGGTCCATTTTTATTTGACAAGGGATTGTAACAAACTCGGCTGGGTTTTCAGCGAGCTATGCTCTCAGAGATATCAGTAACTGTTAGATTTGGCCATAAGGGGGAGTGCAAGGATTCCTTTAACCTACCTAGAGGTGTTAGGTAAGGTTGTGTAATGCCCCCCTCCTGTTCCTATTATACATTAAAGGCTTGAATATATTTTCAATAGAAAACGGCAAGGATATGCCCAGGATACAATTTGCTTTTGTCCCATCTCTGGGGTATGCAGATGATGCGGTTTTATTATCCTGCACATCTAATGGTCTAAGGGATTTGGTAGGTACGTTTGTAAATGTTATGGATGATCTTGATCTAGATACCAATATTCCCAAGACCCATATTATGATTTGCGGGAAAATCACCTCAAAAGTTAGGCCCATATGTATTAAGGGTAAAATAATATCGCCAATAAGTTCTTCTCCATACCTGGGTGTCCCTTTTTGACCAACAAAGAAACTGGAGCCTATGTATGGCTGTCAGAAGCCAACATTTTAATAAAGGTTGTTGTGCTGTTTTTAAGTTTTTTGCCTCCTCAATAGGAAACAAACCTATAGTTACCCTTTTACAGATCTATAGGATTAAATGCCTGACAGTCCTTATGTATGGGGTAGCCATCTGGGGCTATCATAATGGTTTAAAATTACAGTGAGAGGGGAATAGATTTTGTTGAAAACTACTTGGAGCTGGTCCCCTAAGTCCTAGTACCTTCATGCATGATGAGTTGGGATTGGGATTTGTGGAAGATCCTGTAAAAATAGCTCTTTACTCCTCTGGATCTCTGTCTGGAGTGGGGATCACACTGCTTTTAAGAGAGGAGTAATGAATGACTGTCTTCTCTGTGATCTGGGGGATATGATAGGATGGCTGGCATATATAAAAAAACTGTCTGCTGAAATCGGTCATACTGACCTGTATAACGCTCTTCAATCTATTGTTAAAGCGGATGGGGAGAGGATAAAGGAGATATATATGAGACAAACTATGGGAATAAGGGAATCTAGGACCATGGATAGAACAATAGCAAGAGCCTGTTAGATAATACAAACCACTCCAGGCTCAGAGCCCTAGCTTACTCTGGTTAAAAATCCATTGGAGAGATCCCTTCTCACAAGGTTTCGATTGGGCTCAATACGGGGCAGTCCCTGCTCCCTCCTGGTCAATATGATAGCAATTCCATTTTAACGTGTCCTTGTGACGGAACCTTGCAACAAACCTTGGTCCACTTGGTTTTATTTTGTCCGACATATTACTTCCAGCGAAAAATATATCTTTCCTATTTTAAAATCTAGAGTCTTTTACCTATATAGACCAGCTTTTTTGTACTTACAATTACTATCAGATTCAACAGTTTTATAGCTGCAGTGTCTTTCATAAAGTGTGCCTTAAAAATGAATGCTGCTATACATGCCTAATTGCTTTTTCCCCCAAAGCCAAAGTATGCTGCTTCTTGTACATTCTGGTTTACATGAAAATGCCAGATGTAATCTTTTGCACCTCTATTTAATTTTTTGAATTTGTAATATGGCTGTTTTTAGGATGAAAATGATATTGTTTAAAACTTCTTGTTTATACTTTTAGGATTATTAATTAATAATTGAATAAACAAATATTGGTATTGATAGATACACATTTCCGACCAACCTCTAGGTGGGAAAATTATAATAGACTGTGAATCTAAAATGATTAATTCAGCAAAACTGACTAGTCTCTCGACTCCCCCCTTTGTCTTTAGGGGCTTGCGTTCAGTAATACCTCTAAATAAGGGCAATTTACATACCATTTGACTTTTTCAATGGGAGACCCAGTCTCTTCATAATGATTTCAAATATTTTTTAAGCTGTGTGCATGACTCATTTCATTGAGCAAAATGTGTAATAAGAAAAGATGGTTCTCTGAAAGCTCTGGGGCCCAATTCACAAAGGTTTGAGATTTACACATACTTTTACTCCTTCACCTGTGTATAAATATTTCATAAACGGAATTAATGCTGAGATGTACTCCTAGTAGTAGGTGTAGCTGTCCCCAGACCGGTATATGAGGAGGTGGGGGCTACGTGCTACTCAAAAAACAACTGTAAAATGTCTATAAGTAAATTTAGGTGAATATTTTTGGCACAAATCGGTCAAATGTAGTTCTAAATGCTGTAGACGGAGATCTCCACCCATGTTTTGTAGGACTGTAAATTGAAATAACAGGGAACAGGTATCATTTGAGGAAAATAATACACCCCTTAACAAACATCACAACTGGGGGTGCAAAAATCCTAAAGCCTGGGCTACGAGATGTTGTGGAGCCAACCATCAGGTATAGTTGTATTGTTGTGTGTGTCTGTGCATTTATGTGTTTTCAGATATGCAATAAGTTATGATGTGTCTTCGGGTGTGTATAGAGTATGGTTAGATGTCAGATGAGTCATTTGTTATAAAACATTGATTAATATGCTACCTGTTTGCAATTTTTTAAGTATGTGCATCTGTTATTCTACATTTTTGTAATGTGATTTGTTTTAGTGTCTGAAAGTCTAAATTCACATGACCAATTTTATATTACATTTCTTTATTTTATGTTTTACTACTTTTTGAAACATTTTTAAAAAAAATTGGTATAGGTGTCTGCTTGGTCTGAAGTCATATGTCTATTTTTTCCTTTAATTTCTTTTCCCCAAGGTTACATCTAAAATCTTGAACTATATATACACAGTTGTAAACACTCCCAGTGCAGAAGTACACACTTAGAATACTGGGCCAGCTAGTGTGTAGATCTACATCAATACCTTTGAGAACTGTTTTTGTGAGTATGTGAAGTAATAAATACTAAGCATGGGCGGAAAATCCGTTCTGCTCGTGGATTTTGCGGATTTTCGGTAAATTCGCAATCCAGGAACGGATTGGGTCAAAAGTTCAAGCTGACTTTTGTAACTCTTTTAGAATGGCGCCGGCAAGCTGCCAGAGCCATTCTAAAATAGTTACAAAAGTCAGCTTCAACAGGAAGCTCTAATAGATAAAGTTAAGCAGGTGCTACTCAAATTCAGTTACACAATCATTAATCACCCCAAACTTGGGGTGATTAATGATTGTGTAACTTAATTTGACCTTCAACTGGAGCACCTGCTTTACTTTATCTATTAGTGCTTCCTGTTGAAGCTATTTCTAACTATTTTAGAATGGCGCTGGCAGCTTGCCGGCGCCATTCTAAAAGAGTTACAACAAGTAGACAGCAAGTAGAAGGTGATAAAGGTTAAACCTGAATCTGGTTAACAGAAACCGCTCATGAGATGAAATAGGCCATGTTAGATAAGGTTCCAGCAAGGGGGCGGTTTTAAGTAACATGAAGTTACGAACACTAGGTTTAACCAGTTCTGCACCTTCTCTGTTAAATTTTTGCCATAGGGAAAAGGTTTTATTAACATAGACCACATCCTCGATGGTAATCGTTTCAGGGTTTAAAAAGAGATCCAGTCGTCCAAGGTCGTTAAAGCAGGATTTCAAATATTGTAGCCAGGGAATTTTAAGCATGTTATCCAGAGTCAGGGCCTCATTAAGTAGCTGGTGATTTAGGGTAAGATCTTTATTTAACCAGCATTTTAACCAAAAAAGCAAAGGGTGGATAGCTAACGTGTCGCTGATGAATGGGAGTTTAGTTTCTTCATGAACGAATACATTTGAGGTTCCCTTTGGTACTCCCAATAATTGTTTTAAAAAATTATTCTCTGCCACCTGGATGCCCTTCACTGCTGTATATCCCCATAGCTCACTGCCATAGCTGCCAATTGTGACACTTTTTGCCTGGTACAACCTAGCACAATTGTATTAATGTTCTTTCTTCATGATGAAGCCATGCTCAGAATGTTCTTGTCTATGTAGGATTCAGGATTCTTTCTCAATACTTTTTTGTGGACCATTCATTAACTAAACTGTCTATTATATTTGTGTATTATATAAACATGATGATATTGCCTTTATTTTCTATGTGTACCCCATTCAATAATATGCAGTGAAGTAGGTGTTCCCATGTACTAGAATGGATATTGACTAATGTCACGATAGACTGCTAGACCAACCCTGTCTGACCATTAGAAGTATTTACATTTGTGTGGCTTTTCTATCTAAAACCCTATGAAAGATCACGTTTTTGGGAGATGCGCCAGACATGTTTGCACTGGCTTTGAATGCTGGCTCTATGCCAGTTTGTCTGTTGATTTATACTTGGACTTACTTGGGCTTCTAAATAGAGCAGACCCTGCACTAGTCTGTTAATTCATTTTATACTTAGACTTTTCACTATGTCAGTCTGTTTATTTTGCTTAAACCTGGTTCTTGTTATTGACTTACTTTAAAGACTGGTGTTGTGCTAGCCCTTTCACAGATGATGACTTTGACTAATTTGATTAAGCTAATTCATAATTTACTAACTAAGTACTAGTTGTCTCTGTAACAATTTTAATGTTAAATTAAACCAATAAGGTTTAACCTTCAAATTATTTTAATTATTATTTTAAATTGCCCTAAGAGTTATGAAAAACCAAAGGATCTTATGAAGACTCAGACACTCCCCATCCTATACATTGACCCTCCAAATAACTTGAATTAGAGTAGTGACAATATGGATAGGACTATATTTCCGCAGGGTGGAGTACATTGCTAGACAGTCATGCAACCTTCCTCAAATGATTTTTCCTCCAACATCAATTGGAATATTCAGCTTTCAAATGCTTCCTCCCCAGTTTTGTCATATTTAACATAACTGGTCCTGCTCTATCAAATTACTCATGACAGTGGTGTAGGGTGACCATAAGATTACAACCACAGCTACACCTGACATTGTCAACAAACTATTCTGTGTTAGGGGCAGACTCACAATAAGCAGTTACCCATCTCAACCTTATTGATTTTTTCAACATACCCCATTAATTCCTTGAGCTGTCAGTAAGGAGTTCCTCATGTCTACACACTCAGACATATCATTCTCTCATTAAATTGCATAGTAGGCTCTTTCCACACTGACTATTTAGAGACACAGCGCCGACTTTGATATATATATTTTACAAAAATATGAATGAATATTCTTTGGAATGGAAAAAATATGACATGGGACAAAATAGGTATTAATATTAGATAAAACAATGCTCTCTGCAGGTCTCCAAAATATAACTTTATGAAAAACAGTCACAAAATGTTTATAGGAATAAAATTTGGTAGGATGTTGCGATCGACCATTATATAAAGGCAGAAACAGCAGCCAATATATAATGTATTGGATCAAAAGACGTCCCTGTATGAGGTAATGAGCATTAACAGTGAAATATGGTGACAGCAACTAGAAGTAAACAAAGAATAAAAATGCTGCTAATGGGCAGACGATTAACTTATAAGGTACACTTGTAGAAAGAAGATGGACAATAATAAACAGGAGCATTATTTGACAAAGGGACAAGAGGCGAAGAAGGCTAAACAATTTAGTAGTCACAGTTGCAATCCTAGGCAACATGGATTCTGAGACTCAATCTCCCATGTCTCTGAATGCTACTTACTTTGTGCAGCTGGATTGCGGAGAAAATCCAGAACTCCCTGGGAATGGGCCAAAGGAGCTGGCTGGGCTCAAGAGTTGAGGACTCTGAGAACGAGAAGACGACTCGGAAGAGGTGCTTTCCAGGTATCTACCTAAAGGAGAGATCGACAGGGAAAATCAGATTCTCTCAAAGTACTCAGAACCTAACTATAACAATATAACTATGCACACGCACACGTACACACACACACACATACTCATGCATTCATGTGCAAGCAAACACGCATAAAAGGAGATTTATGCTTAGGAGTTATTTCGAAGTAATGAGGCCAAAACCCATTTTAGGCGTCTGTGATTCTTGAGCATCTATTCGATATGCCTCACTTAAGAGAACAAAGAAATAGAGTAACAATGCATAATTTGATATTATCATAAGATTTGTATTGGACTCACAGAAGCCCAAATGTGGGTACTTCACACTGGGAATGTGTAAAGCCATACCCTGATAAATCCTGTGTTCCTGTGAAAACATATCAGGCACGCCTCCGATCCTAGATTTATAAAACGTTTGGATGACGAATGTTGAGAGTCTTTTTGGGTTGAAGTTATAATTGAGATCTTTAACGTGAAAATCAAGTGGCTATGGGAACAATTCCAGATCATAAAAAAAACATGAATAAGGCATAAAGTGTTAAATTCAATTTGATGTTTATTTGGTATCCAATGTAGGGCCGTACATGCTACTCAGATAGATGCCCTTTTCCTGAGCCCCAAAATAATTCTTACTGCATAGTTTTGAACCTGTTGCAATTGTTTGAGAGTCAAATCTGGGAACCCTGTATACAAAAGATCACAACAATCAATTTTTGAATGAATACATGAGGTATGCAGATTATTTTGGAAGGAAACCAAAAGCTTTTTCCAAAGTCTTTAATTGGAAAAAAGATTAGGGAGTAAGTGTATTTATCTGGAAATGCATTGATAATTGAAAATTCAAGGAAACCCCCAGGGAAGTTACATTTAGTTTAGGAGAGATTGCTTGACCAAGTTCAATTGGCGAAGGATCCCCGTCCCTTCTTTCTTGGTATGAACCTACCTATAAAAGCTTGGTCTTATTATCACTTAATGTTGGGGAAACTTGAGACATTCAAGTCTGAATAGCCAGTAGGCACCTTGGCACCAGTTTTGACTGCAGGGCCTTGCTCCAACCCGATTATTACTTGTGCGTCCCGCACAGGAAAGCATGGTACTCTGACATGGAGATAAAACTGATCGAGGCATCAGAAATCAATATACTAGCCAAAGTGACTAGGCTATATTTTTGCAGAAAAGCTTGGGGCTATAATATATGCCCCCTTCCCTGTCTCCGATCGCAGGCAGTTGCTTGTTCATCATGTCAGTATTGGCATTCCAGCACCTCTCTTTGTTGTCAGTGTTCTGCAAGTTAACACTGCAGAGAGAAGCAAGAATGATAAGGGGAGCAGTGAGGGGCACAAGAGCAATGGAGGAGCTTGAGATAAAAAACAAGCACTGGCAAATGCATTAGGCTTTGCCTAATTTTATATATATATATATATATATATATATATATATATATATATATATATATATATATATCAAAGATAAAGTGCAACACACTCACAAATTGTCAAGTTCCTAAGTATTCAGTCTTTTAATTCATAAGGTATCTGGAGACAACCGACGCGTTTCGCTATGCTAGATAGCTTGATCACGTTTACATGGTTGCAAACAATTTTAGACAATAAAAACAGTTTCCCACATCATGTGATTACTGACCAAGCAAAACTCCATACCTGATGTATTATGGGAGATGTAGTAATTCTTTATATTTTAAGTGCCTATTTACATTTGGAGTTGTGGTATTTACATTTATTTTAGGATATTACTTCCAATTCTACAAAGGTTTTAATACTTATTAATGTCACTCGGCCCTTTAAGATTGGTGTGGTAGATGAGTACACATCTAAAGATCTTTCATTATTTTGCCGCAATTGGCAGAAAAACAGTGCGCACTGTTTATTTGTACCCTATCAGAGAAGAGGACAGATATTTCACTATCTCATTTGTCACCCACACGTTGTTCATGATGGAATTTCTTTTAATTGGATTTAATTTTATTTTAATTTAATTGAAATTAAATTGAAGTTTTTAGATTTGGATCGAGCCCTCTAGTGGGCCTAACTATATGGTATCAATTCGATATTCTTATCTCTGTCCTCCTTTTTAGGGGCTCATTACCACTTCAAATATTAAATATTAAATACCAGGTGCAATTTTTAATGGATCTTAAGTTTATTTTAACCATAATAAAATTGGGAATGATTTTATAACCCTTTATATCTAACGAGTGTGCTTGCCGGTCCTTTGTGCAATAAACTTGGATTGCTGATAAAGAACTCTGCTGTGTCTGTGACTGCTGTTTTTAAGAAACAAAAAACAGCCTTGGTGTTTGACAAAAGATGGTGCATACCTCGTTACGGACCTGCGGGGAATGAGATTTTGATACGCTTTTGATCACTTAGATACTAATCTCATTCATCAATTTGGATCGGTTATTTTCTGTCATTGAGTAAAAGACAAATCCCGCATAGGTTAGATAAACCCCATAAACTGACGCAACTCTGAAGGACCACTTACAACTGATGAAGTTTTTAAAAGTTTTATATAAAATCAGAATTAAGTGCATATACAATCCTCTCAGGATAAGATTCAATAAGTATACAAAAGAATACAATTAAAATCAATTCCAAATCTGCAGGTTAAAGCATAGATACAATGTGGTCCTGTTGCGTCATCTACAAAAGAATAGACAAGTTAATTCTGCCCCTACTCTGTACTAAGTGACATCCCTACTTCGCAAGTTCCTTACCTAAAAAAGGTGTCAGCAATTTGACTTCCAAAGAAGTTCAAACTCTCTTAACCCCTAATGGTAATTTCTATCGAGAAGCAGTACCCTCTCTGCCTACCCATCCGCTCTCTAAGGGTCCTCGGCCTACTGCTCTCTTGCGCTCTGCTCTTTCTCTCTGACTTCTCAGGACATCTGCTCAAGTCATCTGCGCTCTGAGCTCTTCGCTATCTTCTCCCCGGGGTACTGTCCCTAAAATACACAATCACAGTATGGGTGGAACGCCCCTTCGACGCCCACCACGTACTTTCCCCATGATGTCATTCTTTGCTCTTTCCATGGCTTCATCTCTTCTCGTCGTCCGTTAAGTTGACCCTTCTCCTTAGACGCCATCTTCGTCTTCTTGCTGGTGACTTCACTTGACATTTCATTTGACACTTTCGGAGCAAAGTCTATCACCTCAACAGACCTTTAGTTCTTTACGGCTGTATTCGTAACCTCGCTTGGTCCTGTGAACGGTCATTTCTAAACAAGACTCAAATTCCAAGCGTCTCTTATCACGTTTAGGCCATAAACTTCGTCCAGCATTGTCACCTTAAATCTAGCAAGACCTTTGACTCTTGTCTCGCACATTCAGATCAAGGCTATTCACGACTCCTGTGAGCCCACTAAATTACATACAGCGGACTACACTCCTGCGAACTCTCGGTCAGTTAGGTTAAAATCACACATGACCTAAACCTTTTCTAACATTCCTACAAAAAGCTTTCTACACAGTATAACCTTTAACACACATTTATATATAATCGTATTTAGCAAATTGTTTGCTTATAAGTGAATACATTCTACATATAACGCAACATTTATATTCTCTTGCTTACGTCGTGCTATACATTCTCTGCACATTTCGTCACTTTACGTTTCGCTGTTTTCTCTGTTTCATGTTACACACGTCTATTCAGTTTTGCACGTTCTACTATTCTTAAGCATTAATATACATTTCTATATTAGCCCACTATGTATACGGGCCTTTCTAATTCTAATACACTTTATAGAATAGATACAAATACATTGGTTACATCGGCTAACTTTACACTACAAGTGTTAACTTCACGTTATAGATTCTACGTTTATGCGATATGCTTGTGAATATGGTCCGGATATACGTTTTATTCAAATTGCGCTCTCTCAGTTCCCCCCTTTGATGACTTCTAGGAGTCATCACTAAATGCAATTTGAATAACACCTTTACACAGAACTAGTTACAAGATTCCCCCTTTTTATCGTTTCAAGAGCTCTTAAGCTTTTGTACTGTTGATCTTGTAAAGCAGCTAATCTCCTTTCTTGCTCTCTCATGGACCTTTGTAACCGGTTCGACCTATACCATTTATACAATTTAACTAACCCTAATAATGTGATTATGCAAATCAATACTATCAATACAGGTTTTAGTATATACCACACAATGCTTTTACCAAGGTTGGCAAACCAGCTTCCAACCTTTCCTACTCCATGACCTACTTTTTCCCAAACATTTATTTTTGATAAATCTTCAATTTCTTTATGTATCTGTGTAATGTTTTGTATGACTTTCTCAAGTGGTTTTGAATTGTCTGGAATGTAAGTACAACATTCTTGGACCTTCAAAGCCTTGCAGACTCCGCCCTCTTTTGCTAGCAGTACATCTAAAGCAAGTCGGTTCTGAAGAACCATTGCCCTAATCGACTGCATCTCTCCTTCTACTAACATTAATGACCTTGCAGTACTTGCAGATAATCTATCTACAACTGTAGCTAGTCTCCTGATCTTAACATCGTTAAGTATCAAACCTAACATAGGAAACATTGCTCCAAATATGTCTCCAACTACTTCTGCATCTCCTACTTCCCTTTTCGCTCTTGTCGAAGCCTTTCCTTCTATGATCGCTAAATCCTTTGCATGATATATTTTGGGGAAGACAATTGCCAAGTAACACGAACCATACCAATTGTCAGGCAGTTTTACATAGGCATTTCTTCCACATACAAAATATACATTAGGAATCGCTTGCATCCCTTTCATAAAATCTTTCGTATAGTACTCTAATCTAAAAGCATGTTCGCAATTTACTTCACCTACAAATACACTCTCATAATACGTTTTGCTTCGAGTTAAACATAACTTTCCTTTCTGCGTTCTATCCAAAGCTATTGGACCATTGCTACCCTTCTTCTTGTGTGCTTTTTCTTCTTCAGTCCAATCTGTTTTCCACTGTCCTGACATTTTTAGAATCTTCTGCCTTCTGTATCGGTCATCTACCTGTCCTATGAACTTTTTCTCTACCTCTGACACTTTGCAAGTCAGATTATTTCTGCGTGCATATGAAGTATCTAGTGTATCCCAAGGAAGAAAGAACTTGGCTAATCGATCTTCCTTTTTATAATAGTCCCACTTATTCATTTGTTTATAATTCGGGACTTCAGGCAGTACCGAATCATAATTTGAAAAGTAGTACTCAAATCCTTCTCTACCATAAAATATACTGAGCAGTAAACTACATGTTATCCCATAAGTCAGTGGGAGATGATGATATCTGATGCCTTCGTCTACGGAAGCCGGCAATTGCATGCAAACATAGCATTCTTTGGCCTCCATGGCATCGATATACTCATACAATAGCTTGGCATATGCATTTGACCTAAAATTTCCCTGTGACTCGTCTACATGTAACCTACGAGCTTCATTTGCCAGTAACGCCTTTTCACAGATGACATTGCTCTCCTCCTTCTTCCCAACAAGAGCAGGTTTCAAAGTCGTTACAGGCTTTACATCTGCTGTTTCTTTATCAGTTTCATGTCCTACCATGTACGATGTGGTAACTACTGTAATAATAAGAAAAATTACTACTGCTATTAGTGTACCTATTATGCATTTTGCTTTTCGGTTTGGGTTGCCATTCTCCATGTTATCAAAACAGCGTAGCTCTTTCTCTTTCAAAGAAATGTTTCTTCTCAAGTCTTTGTCTTACTTTGTTTGCTTTTTCAGTCTGTGAAGCACTCTTAATCAACAAAAGTCTCTTTTCACAACAATGTCTTTTATCTTCAGCAATAGACAACCCTAACCCTTCTCCGTCCTCTAATTTTATTCTTCTTTCCACTCGGCGCTAGGCTATCTTCTTCTTTATAGCTTAAACACAAAAGTCTTTATGCATCTACAATTATTCTCGTACCTGCAGCTTTAATAACATGTTCCAATAATTCAAAACGAATGACTTTTTCTTCTTGTTCTGGTATTTGATGACCAAAAGTCAGAAACTGTAATCGATTCAGCACTAGATCTTTGATCCGACTTAGGTATGGGGGTATGGGAAGTGTGAAAGTCAGTAACCCCTCAGTCTCGAGTCCAGGCGTCAACATCCATATCTCCACTGCCACAAATGGATCGAGATCGATCACTTTCACTTCTTTCACTCTCCCAGATTTCTGTCCCCAAGACATCTGCTAGATAAGTCCACTCTGGGGTGGCGTACCTTCTGCAGGGCACACGTACCCTTCTTGATCTTCTTGGACTCTCAGAACCTGAATCTGTAGTTTCTTCTTCTTGATCCGACTCTTCAGAGATCGGGACAAGGGTTCTCTCTTGATTTGCTTTTAAGCTTGGCCTTCTCCTTCTCTCCGGCCAACTGGCTTCGTCACTCCTTGTCCTCCTGCTCCTTGTTCTTGGACTTGTCTCTTGGTCATTCACAGCTTGTTCGGTATCTGATTCGAACTCCCATGTACTCTCTTCTTCTGAGATGACTTCAGTCCCACTGGTGTCCTGACCGTCGTCGGTAGCCTGCTCCGACACAGGCTCAGCCTCTTCAATCACCTCTACAGCTTGGCTTTCCCCCTCTGTGGCTTCTCCGCTTTCCGCTGGATTCCCATCCGAGGGAGGAGCTGTTTCTTCCAGAGGTGTTGGCACTCTTCGGGTGTGTGAAGCGTGTATCCAGTTGGGCAAACCTCCACACTTTACTGCAGTGTTCGTAACTAGTATGACTTGGAACGGTCCTCGCCAGCGCACGTCTAGACAGTTCTTCCTGACGTGCTTCTTCACCAGGACCCAGTCCCCCGGACACAGGTCATGGCACAAGTCTTGTGCTGATGAAACCTCTGCAGCCTGGACCTGGAGGGACACAGAATTAATGGCGTCAGATAGTCCCTTGCAGTAGTCCAAGATCAAATCGTCTGTGATGTTCAATAGCGCTGCAGTCGGAACCGATGGCAATCTCATAGCTCTCCCCATTAGCACCTCGTGTGGAGAGAGACCTGTTTTCCTATCTGGTGTGCTACGTATGCTCATAAGAACCAATGGAAGTGCATCAGGCCAATTCAGGGATGTCGATGAACAAACTTTGGCACGTCTGGACTTGATTGTACTGTTGATTTGTTCTACAATCCCTGAAGCTTCTGGTCGATAACTGCAATGGAGCTTCTGATCAATACTCAAAGCTGAACATAGCATCTTCACTACTTCGCTATTGAAATGAGTTCCTCTGTCCGATTCCAAAGAGGATGGCACCCCGAACCTCGGTATCAATTCTCTAAGTAACAATTTCGCTACTGTGAGTGTATCGCACCTACGTGTCGGGTAAGCTTCAACCCATCTAGAAAATATACAGACAATCACTAAAACGTATCTGAGTCTATTGCATTGAGGCATTTCAATAAAATCCAACTGCATTCTATTGAAAGGCCCCCCAGACCTCCCTATGTGACTCAGTGTGACTGGTGTTCTCTTTCCTACATTTAGTTGCTGACAGATCGCACAACGCTGACATACTGCTTCTGACGCTACTCTAAATTTCGGATTAAACCATGTTTGTCTGAATACTCTCACCATAGCATCTCTACCTATGTGTGCTGATCCATGCAATTTCCTTGCCATTGGACTAACAAGTTCGTTTGGTAAAACTGCTCTCCCATCTGCAGAGATCCAAAAGTTCATTTCACTTTTTGTACATCCAGCTGTCTCCCAGCCCTTTTTCTCATCATCTGGTGCATTTTCACTCATCCCATGTATCTACAGTGTCTAACAACATTGTCAATTCAGTTCTTTCCTGTATTCCCCCCACTCTACATTGGTGTGAGAATAACCTTGTTCTGCACAGTAACGTGCTACCTCATCAGCATAACGGTTGCCTTGCGACACAAAGTCTACATTCTTCGTGTGCGCGGCACACTTGACAACTGCTATGGCTGACGGACCTTGCAATGCCTCTAACAATAATCTCACGAATTCTCCATTCCTAAT
Source organism: Lissotriton vulgaris (assembly GCF_964263255.1). NCBI lineage: Eukaryota > Metazoa > Chordata > Amphibia > Caudata > Salamandridae > Lissotriton > Lissotriton vulgaris. The sequence continues at coordinate 470,589,230 of NC_141698.1, forward strand.
TGGAGAACCCGAGGAGGTCATGTAACCTCTTTGAGACCATAACTGCCCAAAGTCGTGAACTACCCCGAAACCATACTGGCTATCGGTGTATATGGTGACTCGAATTTTGTTACCTGCTAAACAGGCACGGGTCAAAGCAATAATTTCAGCTACCTGAGCGGAATGTACTCCTTCCAGGCAGGCAGCTTCCACGACTCTGGTAATTGTACAAACTGCATATGCTGCTCTCAGCTGACCAATATCGTCTCTTACGCATGAACCATCAACAAAGAATATTTCATCGGGGTCAGTCAATGGCTCATCTACGATATCTGGTCTCGGTTTGGTGCATAGTTCAGTCACATCTAGGCAGTCATGATCTGTACAAATTTCATCATCAATATCATTTGGAAGTGGCATCAAAGTTGCAGGATTCAAGACGGAGCATCTTTTTAGGGTCACATTCTCGGCAGCCAATATGACTTGCTCGTAGCGTGTGAGCCTGCTATTCGTCAGATGCTGAGTCTTAGTCCTGGTCATTAACAATTCTACAGAATGCGGTACGTACACCACTAACTGATGTCCCATTACCACACTTTCACATCTTTCAATGCTGTCACCCGTTGCAGCTACGGATTTGAGACATCCGGGCAACGCTGCGGCTACTGGATCTAATGTAGCCGAAAAAATAAGCAACTGGCCTACGCGCATCTCCGTGTATCTGGGCCAAAACTGCTAAAGCGCATCCCTCTCTTTCGCAGCAGTAAAGCAAGAATGGTTTTGTGTAATCAGGCATTCCTAAAGCCGGGGCACGACATAAGTCCTTCCTCAGCTGCAAAAACGCCATCAAACAATCTTTGTCCCATGGTACCGGATCACACACTCCTTTGTGCGTCAGTTGTAGTAAAGGTTTTGCCTTCAGTGAAAAGTTAGCTATCCACTGCCGACAATAACCGACCATGCCTAAAAACATCCTGACTTCTCTTTGTGTTTTAGGCGCGTTCATTTTCATAATCGCCTCTATTCTGTCTGGAGACACCTTCCGTTTTCCCTTTTCAATCCTATGGCCCAAGTATTGCACTTCGGTGAGACAATACTGCAATTTACTTGGAGACACCTTGTGTCCGTTCTCGGCCAAGTGATTTAGTAAGGTAATGGTGTCCACTCTGCAAGCTTCCTCAGTTTCTGACGCCACTAGGAGGTCGTCTATGTACTGGACTAGAACCGAGTTCTTGGGCAGTACTAGACTTTCAAGATTTTTCTTCAGGAGCTGGTTAAAAATCGATGGGCTTTCTGTATACCCCTGAGGGATACGACACCATGTTAAAACGCGATTTTCCAGCTTAAAAGCGAACAAATACTGGCTCTCCTCATCTAAAGGAATCGAAAAGAAGGCCTGGCATAAGTCTATCACAGTGAACCATTCAGCTTGGAACGGTATCTGAAACAATATCACTGATGGATTCGGTACCACTGGACAACATGAAACAACGATATTATTAATCTTTCGAAGGTCCTGCACTATTCTGTATTTTCCACTAGGCTTCTGCAAACCCATAATCGTGGAGTTACATGGACTTCCCACGATCTCCTTCAGTATTCCCTGTTTAATCATGGATTCGATCACGGGCTTTATTCCTGCAATCGTCTCCGGTGTCAACTTATATTGTGGTATCCTCGGATACTCGGCGTTGGGTCTTACCATGATCTTTACTGGCTCTACCCCTTTGATCAATCCTATTTCTTCTCCAGTGAAATCCCACACCTCAGCTGACACTTTCTCCCTCAAATCCTGTGGAAGCTCCTCCACTGTTAGGGTAGGGTATAGTTCCACGCATTCCTGCGAGTTTACAACTTTAAAATCGGCATCTTCATCGTTCGTCTGCACTTCTACTCCTTCAGGTGTGCAGTGTATTGTGCAATTCAGTTTACACAACAGATCCCTTCCTAACAGACACACAGGGCTAGAATCACAGATTACAAACTGATGTTCATCACTGTAATTCCCTATCTTCACTGATACTGGTTCTGTCAGAGGATTCGTCATCCTCCTGTTTGCGACTCCTACCACCTGTATCGTCTCTCCCGACATTGGCAAACCTGGGACTACCGCTGATCTCAACGTGGATCGAGTGGCCCCCGTGTCTACCAAAAAGGTCGTAGGACATCCAGCTACTTCAGCTTCTACGTAGGGTCCTCTCTGGTCTACTTCCAGGGCTGCACCTAGAGTACAATCTTCTTCTCTATTCACTCGTTGCCCTGTAAGAGGATCAACGTAGTAGCATTCTTCTCCTCCTACGAACAATGGCATTTGTCTATAGGTTTTTCCTCCATTGGTAATGCGAGGCGGTTGAGGGAACGGCGCTCGAGGAGTCTGATTCCCCCCTTTGATAAACTTTCCCTTCGGGACTGCTGTTCCCTTTACCATGCTGGGTTGAACCTCATCCTCCTCCTGTTCTAACTCCCCCGTCTCGACATTATAGGGACACTCGCATCTCCAATGTCCCACCTCGTTACACTGATGGCACCTCGTTGTCTTTTTAAGTGTCGCGATATCTATTCTCGGTCTCGGTCTTTCTTCCTCATCTCTGCTTTGATTATTCTGTTTCTTTACTGGGGTTCCTGTTCCCTGTTGCCGTTGTCCACCCTTTCCAGCTGATTGCATCTGCACCAACATCAGCTTTTCTTTAAGTTTCTTTGCTTTTGAGTCTATTTCGTCGCTACAGTACCTTGCATACCTCAGAATCTCATCTAACGGTTTGTTCTGCCAACAAATCAAATACTGTTGTATCATTAGGCTTATGTCTGGCCTCAATCCTAGGACAAACTTCGACACAAACTGTCCTATGTCTTTAGGATCCATGACATCCAACCCGCTATACTGTTTGAATGCTTTCAGCAGTCTCTCATAGAACTCGTGAACTGTCTCTTTAGGCTCCTGAGTTGTTCGATCTATCTTAACCCAGTCTATGTCCTGCACTGGCACTTTCTCCTTTAGCCATGCAATTACTCTCTCGTATTTTTCCATGACTCTATCTGATGGACCATTCGTCCTGGCATCTCTCGGAGGCTCACAAGCGGGCCATTCGACACTAAGCTTGCACGCCGTCCACAAATCTCCGGGTACTACGATATCGAACAAGGTGTTCAAATCGATCCACAGCACCTTAGAGATCTTCACGAACCTCTCTACCTGCTTGTACCACTCCACGGGGTTCTCTCTTAACTTGGGGAAAGAATTAGTAAATGCCGCTAAATCCCCCCTACTCCAGGGTACATGCACGTAGTTTCCGTTCACGATTTCTCGCAAAGGGAAAGCTTCCATTCGCATTAGCTCTCCATCTTGAGATTTCGCAAGTGTACTCCTTCTGACGGACCCCCTCTTGGACCATCTTTCCTCCCATCTATCCAGATCCCTCCATATCCTAATACACATGATTAGTTCCCTTATGTGTACTCTTAGTCCAATCGTCCTACGCTCATCTAGATCCTGATCCGTGCAATTTAGCCTATGGTTGGCCTGTAAAGCTTTAGTCCGTGACATGTCTATCATATACCTGTCTGCCAATTCAGATAATTTTTCATGAGCTGCCCTTGCTTTCCGAGTAACATCCTTAGATAAAAACAGTATTTCATCCGGTTCGTACAGCTCTAACCTTTCTATTGCCACTGTGCCGTCAATTATCTCATCCAAGTCTGACTTTAAACTCGTTACATCAAGCCGTCTTGCTTTTATTTCAGCTCTCAGTACGTCAGTCCTAGGTTGTTCGCTCACACCCCTCTCACCTCCACTATGCGCCCTACGTCTAAGCACAGGTGAGTTATGAGGAGTTCTTCTTGTTTCTCTTTGTTCCCACCTCTCTAGATCCCAAGCTTTTCCATCTTCCCTTGGGGTATGGTGGAACGTTAATCCATTCCCCATCACTACATTCCGTCCTTTCGGCTTGGTTTCTCTAGATACAATATAGGATCCTCCGTGCTGCTCTGTATCACTGCAAATCCCTTGCTGTCTGGTGTCGCTCAATAGAATGAAGGGTCCTCCACGGTCCTCCATGTTCCCGCGATCTCGTTCGTGATCACCGGATGCATGGCGAGACGTTTCGCGACTCTCCATATTCCCCTGACTTCGTCCGTGATCACCGGATGCATGGCGAGACGTTTCGCGACTCTCCATGTTCCCGTGATTCCAATGTCGCACATTTTTGTCCTGGGCATGGTGAGTGCACTTGAAACTATTTCGGTACTCCTGCGTCTTTCGTTCCCCCTCACTAAGGATGACGCGAGGCACTCCCCCACACCCTGCATTCCTGTCGTCGCACATTTGCCTATTGCCACTGGCAGTATGGCAAGTATCTCCTCTGCTTCCTTGACTCCCTCCCTCCCACTCAGGGCTGCTTTCGCCAGCTCCGCAGTGAGAGAGGATCCTGTTATCCTGGTCACTCCATTCTGCTCCTGTTTCTAATCTTTTATTCTGAGTCTCTTCGGCAGCATCCCATTCTCTCAAATACTCCCTTAATTCCTTATAGGATTTCGGTTTCGGTCCCCTCAAATCCATCTGTCCTCTTTGACCCCCTTGTTCTATCCAGGGACCCGCTGCGGAATCTAGTGGGGTACTCCGACTCATTGGTCCTAGCAACTGCCTCTGGGAATTGATCGTATTATTCCTTCCCTCTATCTCCGCCCTTTCTCTGTCCCATCGTGCCTGTTCCTCCTGCTGGACCCCCTCTGGGTTGTAGATTGACACTATAGGGCCTATGGTAACAGGTACTTGTAAAGCGTCGGGCATTTGATACGACCTTGCATGCTGTGTTTCTGGCACCTTCTGGACCACGAATCTTGCCACTACTCTCTGTTCGGGACTAGATTGAGGTACTTCTTCACCTTTCTTGGAATCCCACTCTGTTACTGGGAGCGATTTATATTCCCCCCATCTAGCTCCGTCCCCTTGCTGTAATGCGGGACTTTCGGCTTCTCTGTTGTACGGAGGTGGTCTATCTGTTAATAGTCTCTCTATCAGATCCTCATCTGGCTCGCTATCCTCATCTTCTTCTAGAGGTTTCTTCTCTCCCGTAGCTTCTAGCATTGTGAACAGTTTGTCTGCTTCTATCTTTTGCACCCTCCACTTTTTAGCTTCATCGTCCCATTTAGCATCCTGCACTGCCTTTACTGATCGCCTCACTCTTTCCTGGCGTCTCTTTAAGCTCTTTTCGTGTGCTGCTCTGAACCATGCACTAAGGGCTTCGAACTGTGTTGGCCTCGGTAGAGGTCTTGTTGCAAGCATTACTGCTTTCAGTTGGTTCAATACTTCCAACTTAAACGTCCCGTATCTCGGAAACGTCAGTTCCTTATTCCCTTCTGTTAGCTTATTCCACTCGGAGATCCATAATATCGAGTGTAAGCCTACATTCACTGCCATATGATAAGCTGGTGTGCCTTCTGGTGGAGCTTCTTCTCCGGCATACAAGTTTCTTCTATCCCTCTTAAAGATCGCCCTTAAACGTTTAAAACACTCCATTTTTGATAATCTACGATTTTCCTCTATTCTCTTCCTTATTTACGTCCCGATGACAAACCAACCAATCCCTACGCGACTTTCGTTGAACAGCCTATCCCAGCGCGACTCTACGCTGACCGACCAATCTCAGCGCGGCTCTACGCTGACGTCACTCGTTCCCTCTGCAGCAGTTCCCCTTCTTTCTCAACTCGTCTCACGATCTTACATGCGTTTTCATTCATACGCTGAAAAATGACTACTTCCGTCCAAGCGATCACTTTTCTCTGACTGTACGGCCACAGTCTAACTGTAATTGTCACCTCAACTGACGAAACGTCTTTCCTTTCACGGTCAGACGATCGCCTTAACTGATAGGTTACTTACACACAGTAAACGTACGACCAGCGTCCGTTACTCATACACTCACTCTTACGCTCCCCCTATCATCGGTCTGTCGGACGATCAATGGTACCTCATGACCCCCTTTCAATGGTAGACAAATTACTCTGGGTGTTCGATACACCCGAACCACTTAAGCTCTCCTTGAACTTAAGATTTTATCCGGTTGCGCGCGCTCACAACCTTCCCTCAATCACACTACAGGCATTCAACTCCGCTTGACATTACAACACAAGTACAACATAAAATACCGCAATCTTACAACGCATGACCCGTATACTCACTCTCGACCGACTCTGCTGCTTTTCTCTCGACGCACCATCAGCACCTTCTTCGGCAGGGATTCTTCTTCTGGACGTCGATGACTAGGGACCTTGGGGTAATCTAGACCTGACCTAGGTTGTCTTCCTCAAGAAGAAAACCATCTTTCTCTGCTACCAACTGCGGGGAATGAGATTTTGATACCCTTTTGATCACTTAGATACTAATCTCATTCATCAATTTGGATCGGTTATTTTCTGTCATTGAGTAAAAGACAAACCCCGCATAGGTTAGATAAACCCCATAAACTGACGCAACTCTGAAGGACCACTTACAACTGATGAAGTTTTTAAAAGTTTTATATAAAATCAGAATTAAGTGCATATACAATCCTCTCAGGATAAGATTCAATAAGTATACAAAAGAATACAATTAAAATCAATTCCAAATCTGCAGGTTAAAGCATAGATACAATGTGGTCCTGTTGCGTCATCTACAAAAGAATAGACAAGTTAATTCTGCCCCTACTCTGTACTAAGTGACATCCCTACTTCGCAAGTTCCTTACCTAAAAAAGGTGTCAGCAGTTTGACTTCCAAAGAAGTTCAAACTCTCTTAACCCCTAATGGTAATTTCTATCGAGAAGCAGTACCCTCTCTGCCTACCCATCCGCTCTCTAAGGGTCCTCGGCCTACTGCTCTCTTGCGCTCTGCTCTTTCTCTCTGACTTCTCAGGACATCTGCTCAAGTCATCTGCGCTCTGAGCTCTTCGCTATCTTCTCCCCGGGGTACTGTCCCTAAAATACACAATCGCAGTATGGGTGGAACGCCCCTTCGACGCCCACCACGTACTTTCCCCATGATGTCATTCTTTGCTCTTTCCATGGCTTCATCTCTTCTCGTCGTCCGTTAAGTTGACCCTTCTCCTTAGACGCCATCTTCGTCTTCTTGCTGGTGACTTCACTTGACATTTCATTTGACACTTTCGGAGCAAAGTCTATCACCTCAACAGACCTTTAGTTCTTTACGGCTGTATTCGTAACCTCGCTTGGTCCTGTGAACGGTCATTTCTAAACAAGACTCAAATTCCAAGCGTCTCTTATCACGTTTAGGCCATAAACTTCGTCCAGCATTGTCACCTTAAATCTAGCAAGACCTTTGACTCTTGTCTCGCACATTCAGATCAAGGCTATTCACGACTCCTGTGAGCCCACTAAATTACATACAGCGGACTACACTCCTGCGAACTCTCGGTCAGTTAGGTTAAAATCACACATAACCTAAACCTTTTCTAACATTCCTACAAAAAGCTTTCTACACAGTATAACCTTTAACACACATTTATATATAATCGTATTTAGCAAATCGTTTGCTTATAAGTGAATACATTCTACATATAACGCAACATTTATATTCTCTTGCTTACGTCGTGCTATACATTCTCTGCACATTTCGTCAATTTACGTTTCGCCGTTTTCTCTGTTTCATGTTACACACGTCTATTCAGTTTTGCACGTTCTACTATTCTTAAGCATTAATATACATTTCTATATTAGCCCACTATGTATACGGGCCTTTCTAATTCTAATACACTTTATAGAATAGATACAAATACATTGGTTACATCGGCTAACTTTACACTACAAGTGTTAACTTCACGTTATAGATTCTACGTTTATGCGATATGCTTGTGAATATGGTCCGGATATACGTTTTATTCAAATTGCGCTCTCTCAGACCGCTGTCTGCAAGTGGCTGGGGTGCATGTTTTTGCCATTAGCCAATCTTGGCTGACCCCTTTATGGGTCTGTAAGCATCATTATGTGCACGGGCGTGTGCGCTGAAGGACATAGCCATTTGTTTTGTTCTGCTGGGGGGTACAGTTGCCCAATCTTGGCGCCTGGTAGCTTCCATGTTTTGAGGCACCCTTGCCCAGGCAGTTTTGATTCTAATTTAAGAATTTTCCGAACAAAAGTGCTTAAAAATAATTCTTCAAAAAATGTGGCAAACATGCAGTTTGGTCAAAGTTTGCTAGAACAAGCACTTGGTGCCACCAGCATGGTTTCTAAACACCACAAATAACTGGTGTTAGTGCCCGTCTGTACACAAGTCTGCTTCAACCCAGGGCAGAGCAGGGCTGGCAGCCCTGTCAACCTTCCATTAAACCTTAAGAATCCTCAAATGTCATCTCCTCTCCGTCTCCGTGTGGCTTTAAAAACAACAATGCCCTCGAGATGAACTGAAGCCAGGCCCTCGCCACACAGGTACCGACCCCATATGACAATTCCTTGCCCCCGTTTCTTATTTTCAAAGGGGTCTGGTGATGAGGGGTGTCAGCGCCACTTACTGCATGCAAAAATTGCCGTTGGTCACGCTGTGAATGAATGCAGGGCCGCTCACATGGGACAGCTGCCCCAGCCAAGACAAGGGGCATCTTGGGTTCAGGCGATTTTAAGCTGTGTGTCTGGGTAACCATGCCTCACAAAAGCAGCAGGTGAAAGGTGTGGAATCTGAATATATTTTGAATGAGAAAGAAGGTGATAAGTAGTCAAATTCCGCAATCTCCACTTGACCAAACTGTGTGATCTAGGGCAAGCGATGTTCCTGGTCTTCCCAAATCAAGAGCAATTAAAATCACCACAGTCTCAAATTCCTCTTCAGAAAATGGATATTTACATTTAAAGAGGGCAGTTTACTGCCAGCTGTCTTTGTGCAGTCGAACAAAAAGCAAATAAAACATGGCTGACAAATTCAAAGTGTCAAACAGGGCAGCATGGGTTGGGGTTCAGAGATATGCTCTCTGCAGATACCTAAGGTATCCCCAAATAAACTGTGGCTAGGTAATCGTTCAACAAAATAAATGCAAGCAATTCTGGCAAGTTTACCTCACAGTGCTCCAAAAGAATGGCACCGCAATGTGTGCCAGCAATGACCCCACCACGCCCACCACATCCTGTATTTGTGATTTGCTCTTAATCAGGCAGCATACACCAGGCTGTTCTATGTACAAAACCTGAAGCTTGGGTAGCTTCTGCTATAAGAAAAAATGTTCCCTGCAACACATGGTTTGCATATATTATTAATGTTGAAAGGGCACCTCAACACCTAAAATGCATGGGTTCTGGTGACCATGGCTTAACTAAAAGCCCCCTCCCCCTTTCTCCAAGACTAAACATGAACAAAATCTCTAACCACCCAAATCAAACATCAAACACACACACGCTGTCAACCAACGGAGCTCCAGTTTGATCGCTCCCTTTCCGAGCTCTGAAAAAAGGGTGCCCTTGCTCTCGACTTCGGGGTGCACCCCAGGTGTGGTAGGTTTTTCTATAAGACAGGATCTAATTTGTAGCTTTTGATGGAAGCATCATTTAGCAGCAGTCAGTCCTACAGCCAAGCACATCATCCTTGGACTACAGTTAGGACTCAGCAGGCACCGAGCCCGCTGCATGCCACCATTGCTGTTTACTTGTCTACAGTCCCCGGCAGCGGACTAGAAGGGGCAGCACCAGATATGTGTTCTATAGAAGAGCGTCAAAAATAAGCTGGAACAAGAGGCGTGAAATGCATTGGGTTGGCAGTGTAAAAAGGAGAACTTATTGGCTGATTGTAACAATTAGGCGAGTGATAAAGCTCACAAGCTCATGCATGACATAGGCAGTTACATCGGGGGGGACACAGTCACCAAAATGATAGAGACTGTACCCATACTCACGACCCAGACGATGTATAAAAAGATTATAACAGGAAAGCAATTCCACCTACCCAGCAGGGCCGTTACTTTCTACCATTCCGCAAGACTAGGCGGCCGCCTATGTATGTATGTCAGTTCAAGAGCACCTGCTTGTACATGCTGCCCAGTGCGCAAGGCACCCTAGCATAGTGGTGTGTGGAACAGGCCAGCGATACTGTGGATCCCCAGGGCCGTCAATCTTGTAGCGCAGGAAAGCGCTACCAATGATGGCCCTAGGCATCATTTTTGGCCAGTCCCCGAGGGGTGCTTTTTCTGTAGCAGCTAGTGACGGTGACTGGCATCATCCTCTCTCTTGGCGCACGGGGGACGGACTGTGTGTGTCGGCTGCTCTGGTACCTTGGTGAATTGATTACTGCTACCACACAGTCCTGTCCTGTTATTTCCTATGAGCTCCCGCTTTGAGACTCCAGAACGGAGTCTCACTCTCTGGATGGACCGACGGAATGGAGTAATACTAGTCACGCTCACGCAGTGTCTGTCAGACTCAGAGACCGGCCTGTATGCACTGGGCCTGGTGTGTGTGCTCTGTGGCCTGGCCCCGCGGGTGCAGCCCGGCCCCAGCCTTTCCTTGAATAGATTGAGAATCTGATCAAGAAAGACCAACCACTGCTGGTGAGAAGCACGCCCCCTGCCCTAATTTAAGTGAGTGAAATAACATGTTTACCTCTCCGTCAAGGCTATACAGCATCAGTAGGAACTGGTCTGGGTTGAAATGTATGCCACAGAGGGTGTGTGCACTGCCCAATGCGTACCTGGCCGGGTGCAGCCAACCTAATATGTAAGCTAGTGCTAGCACCACTTATGAAAGATATAGATTTCCCTATATCTAACGTCACTGCACTTAAAACCTATAGGTCACCCGTAACGCAAGCCTTTACAATCATGAAGGCAGGGTGCTTGGTTCTAAGTGTGAGGGTGCCCCTTCATGGGCAAGACTACCCTACAGCCTCCGGAGTCCATTCTCCCGGGTTGTAAGTGAGACACCATATAACATATAGAGGGGCACCACATCATTACCCGATGACCATCAAGAAACTGGCTCTAACGAACCTTGTCATGTTTGGTGTCAAACATGTTGGATTCATACCTCCCACACCATAAGCGGTGTAGGAGGTATGATTCCAAACACTGTAAAGGCCCTCTGTTAGGTCCTCTGTGCTCCCGGTAGCAGTTTTCTAGACACAGACAGCACAAAATGGCTGCTGCCAACTAGAGACATGATCGTGCCCTCCTACTGCTGAGCCAAGTTCAAGCAGGGGAAAGCAGAACAATAAGTATCCTGTCACAGGGAGGTGTGACCACCTCCCAGACAGGGTTTACTGTATGAGGGCAGGGTTGGAGCGCTTGCCAGTGCCACTCCTTGCATAGCTCCCGCTCTGGCCCGAAACTGCACAAAGGACAAGGGAGTATCCTTCCCACTGTCCAACCCCTCCCCTGGGAGGGAAACACAAATCATCCCAACCCTTTCCTTAGGGTACTTAAGGGCTTACCTGATGGTGGGTCTCTAGATTCGTTATGGACACAATTCAATTCAGACACCACTTCAACTTCGACTGGCTGGACACTCTGCACTTTGCTAGATTTCACTCTGGGCATCAAGGCTGCAACCTGGGAGACTCCTGCTGCTCCTGATCTCTTCCCCCTGCTTGTCTGCTGCAATGTCCATGCCTGTGCTCCATACAGGAGGCCTGTGGGCATCTAAGACGGTTTACTGGCACTACATCGATGTAAAAAATATAAACAAAAAAAAAATCGACTCCTATACTTAAACAGGTAAGTACAAAAATATTGACTAAAAAATATCGATGTGAAAAATATAGATGTATAAAATATCGACTTTATATCAATATAAAATAAAACAATATATGTAACATATTTAATATTATATATGATTTTAACAAAATAAAATAAATGTAAAATACATTTTAATGAAATATAACAAATACATTTAATAAAAATATAAAGACACAAACATAATTATGTATACATATATTTACTTTAAAACAATTAATAAACTATTATTTTTAATTTATCTTAAAGGTTTAAACTAAGATACAAAATAATAAATGTTAATGATTTAAAAAAAATCTCTAATAAATTAAAACATTAAACTATTAAAAACTATTCAAACTTAAATTTCACAATACAATCAGTGCAACAGTAGGGAAAGTGTTGGATAGCAAACGGGTAAAAAATAACTATTCCCACTCCACTGAGTGCAAAGGTAGGGTAAGTGTTGGATAGCTGAGGAATTCAATTTACTATTCCAACTCCAGTGAGTGCAACACTAGGAAAATTGTTGGATAGCGGAGGGGAAAAAATTACTATACCCGCTCCAGTGAGTGCAACAGTAGGATAAGTTTTAGATAGCGGAGGGGTAAATATTACTATTCCCACTCCAGTGAGTGCAACAGTAGGAAAGTACTGGATAGCAGAGGGGTAAACATTACTATTCCCACTCCAGTGAGTGCAACAGTAGGGAAAGTGTTGGATAGGAGTGGGGCAAAAATGACTATTCCCACTCCAAAGAGTGCAACAGTAGAGAAAATGTTGGATAGTGGAGGGGTAAAAATGTGCATTCCCACTCCGGTGAGTGGGGGAATGTATAGTGACAGTGAGTTGGAGAGGTTGGAGCCACATCTGGAGCCTATCCTGCCTCTAGAATCACTTCATTTTAATGCTGCTGAGGTTCAGGAAGCTATTCTTGCCACAGCAGGGGGAAAGGCATCTGGCCCTGATGGGGTAGCAGCTGATCTGTATAAGGCAGATCCCTTGGTATTTGCTGTAATACTGGAGCAGGTTTTTAATGCTGCTACTACTTGGGATTTTCCCCCATCATGGGCAAAGGCCATTATAATTCCAATGTTTAAAAAGGGTGCTAGGGATGATCCTGCCTGTTACAGACCGATGTCACTTTTGGACTCTCCTGTCAAAATTAAGGGTAAGGTCACCCTGACACGGCTTTCATCATGGTTAGAAAATGTTAATGTCATTAGCGACTTGTAGTATGGGTTCAGGCATGGGAGAGGCACACAGAATCAATGTAGAAATGTAAGCCTGGTGATCAGGAAGTATACCATAGCACAGAGGGGCATACTGCACATGGGATTTATGGATCTAACTTCAGCTTATGATCGAGTAAATCATTTAAAACTGTGGTGGAGACTGGGGAATTTGGGCATGGAACCGAGTCTGGTATTCTTTTTACACTATGCCCACAATAATACAATGGCAGCAGTAAGATTCAAGAATGACGGTAGCTTAATGGACCCCTGGGAGGTCAAACTAGGGGTATAACAAGGGTGCATTATGGCACCCCTACTGTTTACACTCTACATAAATAAACTGGGAGAGCAGCTTATAGGCAGTACTCAAGATATCCCAAGAGCTGGATCCAAATTGGTGCCAGCATTACTGTACGCAGATGATGCTGTCTTGTTCGCTAGGACCGCCATAGGTCTCCAAAATCTTTTAAATGTTTTTATTGATTTTATGGAATCATTTAATCTAGCTACCAATTTTACAAAGTCACATACTATGACAATGGGCAGCAAGAAGGCCGCTAAGACAACGTTTTTCTGCAAAGGGATGAAATTGGCGAAAGTGCCTACTTTTCCATATCAGGGAGTGTTATTTGATGATAAAGGGACCTGGGCTGCACAAAGGCAATTAGAAAAGAACACTTGGCTAGAGCAGTTGGGGCTGTATGGGATTTTGCCAAAGATTGGGGTTGAAACCAATAGCTGCCATACTGAAGTTTGTAAAGAGAAATGTATCCCTATGGCGACATATGGGTGCGATGTATGGGGTTATAACAATGTGAGGGATATTCAGGGGGTCTAGACTAAATTCATGTGTGGCCTCCTAGCTCTCCTCTCTAGTACCTTGCCTTTATTTTACATGAGGAACTTGGCCTGGGTTACATCTCGGACTATATTGCTGCTGCACCACTGATGTGTTGGATGAGGATCTGGTCAAGTATTGCTCCCACCTTGAATCAGATGGTCATCATTTATTGTATTGCCCTTGACGGGGCTCTACAAATTCCATTGTTAAAATATATCAGGGGGCAATTGACATTGCTGGGTTGCCCAGATATGTATAGTAAACCAAGATTGTTAGGACAGGCAGCGATCAAGGATATTAAAATAAAGTTTTTAGGCAGGTGGCAGGTGACCAGGGAGGGCCTAGAATTAGCCCCAAATCTACAGCCCTATCTGTCACTAGTAACAAACATACAACATTGTTTGTTTTAACTAGATTCCAGCTGAACCAGGTACCCAGGTTCCTAGCCTTTCTAAAAGGTTTCTCATAGCCAGGTACTATAGAACATTGCTCCTGTGACAATTTTTCGGAACAGGACACTTTGCATTTTAACTTATTTTTGTGAATTTTATACCCCCTTCGCAAGAAATTTATAATACCGCTACTGAGAGAGTCAAATTTTGTTCAAGTAAGGCCTGCTTTATTATTTTCACAAATGCTACCCTTCTTCTGTAATGTGCTTTGGGGTAGCAAGCTTTCTGCTAGGAGCAATGAGATTCAGGAAGAAGATGTAACTGGAGTAGCTGCAAAATAACCATCTCAAATCTGTCTATAATATTATATATTTCTTAAGCACCTCTTTTACTTTATCATGGGGATATTTGTCAAGCAACTTTTACTATTGTATTTTATTTGCTGAAAGTATTTAAATGTATTGATATTTGGATGTTATTATATAATGTGTTCTTTTTTAATTGGACCCAGGTGATTAATTATTGTATATGCAATATGTGTATGATGAGGACACTTCTAACGGACATGTATATTACACTCTCTTTTTTAATGTATCGATTGTCCTTTGAAAGGTGTTCAAATGTTTTAACGGTGTGCTTTTATGTCTTTCATTAGCCGAATAAAGTATTTTTGACTTGCCTTAAGTGCAACAGTAGGGAAAGTGTTGGATGGCGGAGGGGTAAAACATACTATTCCCACTCCACTGAGTGCAACAGTAGAGAAAGTGTTGGATAGTAGAGGGGTAAAAATTACTATTCCAACTCTACTGAGTGCAACAGTAGGGAAAGTGTTAGATAGCGGATGGGTAAAAATTACTATTCCAACTCCAATGAGTGCAACAGTAGGGATAGTGCTGGATAACGGAAACACAAAATTTACTATTCACACTCAAACAGTTTGAACAAAAATAAAAAATATTAAAATAAAAAATGATACAAATAAATAAACAATATTATCAAATACATTAAATATATTAAAAAGAAAATATATAAAAAAGAAAATATATTATAATATTAATTACATAGAACACAAACCTACAAATAATATATAAAATCAAATAAATAAATTCATTAAAAAAATTCTTTTAAACTAGAAAATATTTACAAACAAAAAAATAATTAGTACATAAATGTAAACTTTCTTCCATAATTAACATAATTAATAATCAATTAAAAATATCTTATTAATTTAAAAAAAACATAATAATCATTAATTGACTACACACACTTAAACACTATAATATCCTCACACCTATATTAAACTAATAAATAATAAAACACAATTAAGCATACTTTTAAATTAAAAACGATTACTAGTAACAACTAATTATAAAGTAATTGAAATGTATCTAAAACTCACCCTTTACCCCTTTAAAAGTAAAAACACAAAACAATTACAATACCCAAAATAAATATAAATTATTAACAATACTTAACAACTATATATTAATTAAATACAAATGACTTCCCACTCTTTACTCCTATAAACTCCACGCTACACACCTAAAATTAACTACACAATTACCATAATTGATTACCAATTATTTAATTAAAATTAATTAATATCCAATTATTAATTCATCAATTACAAATAACTTACCTCCCACCCTTTACACCTATAAACACCACAACACACCTGAAATTAATTACACAATTACCATAATTAATTACCAATTATTAATTCATACATTTAAAAATAAATTACTTCCAACCCTCTACACCTGTAAACACCACAACACACACCTAAAGTTAATTACACAATTACCATAATTAATTACTGTTAAGCTCGGCGGTCTCTAGTTGGCAGAGGTATACACTTCTAACAAATAGGGACTCACCTCCTCTAGTCAGGGCAAGGGGATCACACACTTAGATAACCCCTGCTCACCCCCTCGGTAGCTTGGCAAAGCAGATAGGCTTATCTCCGAGGCAGTGCGTTAAGCATTTACGACCATATACAGTAATAAAGTGAAGACACTACAAATGGACACGACACAGTAGTATTATAAAAATACGAATGTTTATATAAGGCTTAGCACAAGACCAGATAACGACAAAAATATACCACAATCTTAATAAATACTCTTGGAAGGAAAAATAATAGTTCAAATGTTGTTTCTTCTTAGCACAAAGTCTTTAGTAACAAAAGCAACTCTTCTCCTTTAGATCACAGTTCTTGGCAACAATGTAACCCACACGGGAGTCACATGACGTTGAGGCAAAGTTAATCCAAAGGTTCGGCGTCGTCTGCGAGGAGCGCTACGTCGAGCCCAGAGTCACACGGACCCCCGACAACACAGTACCTTGGGAAAATGAAGCACACGATGATCAGCGGCGTCGAGCAATCCGGCGTCGCGTCTTCGTTGTCGATCAGGCCTCAGTAGTCGTCGATGTTGATGATGATGTTGCAAGAGTGAGCAGCGCTCACGGCGTCGAGAGGGCTCGAAATCGATGCGATCAGCGGCGGTGCAGACACGAGGTCACTTGGCGCTGGAGCCGAACTCACTACTCACTGGCGTTGCTACTGGCGTCGATCGGGCCCGGCGGCCGGCGTCAAGGAAGCGGGACACTGGACCCGTACTCATGATGTCGAGCTGGCTTCGTCGTCGTCCGTCGGCGTAGAGATTGCTGGATTCTTTCAGAGGTGCTGGATTCTCAGATTCCAGCGACAAGCACTTTCAGCAACGGTAAAGTCCTTTAGCCCTGTGACTTTAACAGGAGGCTGGCACTCTTCCAGCCCTTGGAGATTTCCTTGGCAAAGTTCGAGAGTACACACTCAGTTCCTCTCTCCTGGTTCCTTGGCAAAAATAAAGAAGCGACTGCAGGATTCCCCCCAGCAAACAGCACTCTGGCAGAAGGGGTAGGCAAGTCCTTGGATCAGCAGGCTTCTTGTCCTTGGTTCGGGGTTCCTTGTCAGAATTGATCTAAAGTCTTGGTTCAGGGGTCCTTCTCTTATACCCCTTTTCGGCTTTGATCCCTTTGTCCATGCAGGGGAACTCCCCCTCATTCCGGGTCTGTGGTGGGTGTAGCCAGGTGGTGACACCTGGCCGATTCACGGTGCAGGGCTAGGTCCTTAGACGCCCAGCAGGAGATGGAGTCAGTATTGTCACTGGCAGGAGCAGAGCTATCCGTCGCTCGGCAGGAGGTGGAGCCAGCATTGTATCGGGCAGGGCCAGCTATCAAGAGCTACTCTTCCCCTACTCTCAGGGGTGAGGGAATCCTATCGCCCGACGCCCTAAACATGTAGATTTTTATGATGGCCAAGAAGATTTAATATCTATTTTGTCCGACGGACAAGTAGACATTAAATCACTAAACATATAGAAATTGGGTGCATTCTCGGGTACTGGCGGCGATTAGACATGCTGACAGAAAGCTTAAGAACTTTGGAGGCTTCTCATTGGTTAAAAGCCGATGACTGAGCTCTAGTCAGTGATTGGCTGGGAGTCTTGAGCCCAGCAAAA
This sequence comes from Lissotriton vulgaris, assembly GCF_964263255.1. Taxonomy (NCBI): domain Eukaryota; kingdom Metazoa; phylum Chordata; class Amphibia; order Caudata; family Salamandridae; genus Lissotriton; species Lissotriton vulgaris. The sequence goes on from NC_141698.1 coordinate 470,606,856, forward strand.
CATCACAGTTTCTTCAGAGGGAAAGCGCGGGTTAAACGCAGGTGCAGCCCGCCCGCTCACCTAACCAAGCTGAAGAACATGCAAAGAGTGGGGCGAGGCAAGAAACGCTTTCTCTGCTGCCAGGTCCAAGTGCCGTGGGACGGGGCATCCGTGTGATCTCTGCCGCCTGTTGTAGAGTGGCTCGATTTCCCCCGTCCCGCAGTGTCCGATTCGGCCTCACGCAGGCACTCGTCTTTCTGGAATTGTGAGTGGCAGGCATCTCCAACAGGTGAATCGGACCGCTGAATAAACCCATTAATTAGCAGCATGAAACCGCACCATTTACTAAGAAATGCACAGAAACTGTGATGCTACATGCTACGGGCCGGGATCAATGGCCATGGGGGCGGGGTCAAAAGTATGGCATTCTAAGGTAATTTACAGCAAGGGCATGAATGTATCACGGATAACCACATTGTTAGTGCTGGGCAGCTATTTTCCCTTTGCTGAAAGGCCGCACTCCAGTGATCGATCGATTCTATAGTCACGGGAGCCCATCAGAGTAGAGCTTTCGTGTACCTCGCAGCTGGAAAGCTCTACCCTGGGTCATATTTCGACCCAACTGTGGCCTCGCATCTTCCATGTTGTAAACGTTCCATTTTTTTTATCTCTTGTAGCAGAAACCACTCTGTTTTATGACAACCAAAATGCTTTCTTTGATCTGGGAAACTAAAACGACAACGTTTGCATTTTTTCAAAAGACAAACGAAGAAAAGCTGCAGATTCCACTTCCTCTGAAAGAACTCCGAGACCCAGACACAAACATTCAAATTGTGGCACTCAAACCCCAGGAAAAGAACAGTATATGCTTCACTTCTGCAAGCTTCCAGAGACCACTACCCACAATGCAACAAGCCCCTGCGTGACGCTGATATCACAAACCTCAATTTTTAACACCCAGCACTCCGTGTACACTAAACACTACCTGCTGATCATGACTAGTTCTAATATACCTAAACTAGGTACAGTACTATACCATTGATCTTGAAAATTAAACCATCAGCAGGCTTAATATGCAGCAATGTCAACACAACATTTTTTTCTTTGGTTAAACCTAAAAATAATGGTATAATCACGGGAGCCCATCAGAGTAGAGCTTTGGTGTACCTTGCAGCTGGAGAGCTCTAGACTGGGTCTTATTTCGTCCCAATTGTGGCCTCGCATCTTCCATGTTGACTGCGCCCATGTGTCTCTTACAGAGACTGTTTGACACGGAAAACTTGCATTCTATTTACTATGGCTGTGGTTATGTCACGCGAATATGGCGACTTTACACAGGCCCCTATATGAGCAAGGCACTCTTCCATGTAAACTGAGACTATTTATGCAGCTTCTCTCTTGATACCTAATGATCGTGATATATTCGGCACTACAACAATTGAACAACACTGCCCCCTGTCATTTCCAAGGATGCATTAGTGACAGTCTGTGAGTCTTTTACTGTAAACACAGGGTATACTAATCCCTGCAGAAGTTATACCTATGCCCCGCATTCACAGTAGTGCAGTCATTTTGGTTAGGTTTATTAAAGAAAACATCAATAAAAAGACAGCAGTAAAATGTTTTTGTTTAAGTTTATGTATTATCTGTTCAAAGTGTGCTAACGCTATTATACATCTTCAGCATCTCAATCACTTCAAGTTCATATTATTAAAGACTAAGATTCTCGCACATAAAACAAGCCCATAAAACAAGTACAAGTATCACCTCTTCACCTTCTGGCCACAGGTGCATGACCCAGCGCTATCAAATGAAGTGAGAAACATGATGGGGACTAAGGCTCGACCCACTGCTTAAGTTGACTAAGTGACTAAGGCATGCTTTACTCAATGTGAACTCAATGCCGCATCTTTATACATCTGGGGTTTCCTCACAGGGAGATGTCCACCATCACTTTGGGTCAGTCACATCTACATTATGCCAAGAGTTTATATACTGGTGCCCAATGCTATTTATCCTCCCCAACCTTGAGCTAATTACGAATACAGGCATCAGACAATGTCAACACCACAAGACCATCCATTACACTGGATTAATCTTCCTTCAACTCAAATGTCACACCTACTGCTAAAGAATGTGTCTGTGGTACAGACTGGCCCTGCGAATGACGCTCTGGAAAATCCCCCAGTCAAGAATACGGATACTTAAAAAACACCCAGAATTTCAGACTGCTGTAAAGAATTGGCACCTCCCAAACACACGATCTTTTCCCAGCAAAGGTCCAACAAAAGAATTGAAAAACATTACTAACCTGTAACGTAGTTTGCACCTTATAAATGTTACAAATTACCATTCTGTTCATTTCGTGCTGAGCTTAGACCACTGCAATGTGTCCTTTGTTGTTGTGCAAATTTTGGTTTCAAGCTTGTGACATGACGTATGATCAGCATGATCAAATACCCTGCAACCAAAAATGCACCATTCTGTATCACGTCATGCCCAAATACATCTGCAAGCTTGCCTCAACAAAACTGGAGCGCTTTCAAAACACCCTTGCAACATCCAAAATAGATATTTTAAACCCACTATCTACAAAAGTCATGCTTTAAAGGACATGTTGACGTGCTATTAATCAACTAAATAAATCTACCAGTCATACAAAGCTAACGAGGTGATAACTTTTCAGAAAATCCCGAATCCCCTTCAGGCCCCTGAAAGGAGCACACAGTGCTGTAGAAATGCAACCACGTGTAAAACAAAATAAAAATATAGTGTATGTTTCTCTGTCAGCTCTTATAATTATGTTGGAAGTCGGTGGGACAAGTGGATGTTTCAGGACATGTAGATCTTAGTAGCTTTTTGTCCCTTGGCCAAGTAGATTATTTTAAAAATTCCACACCCCTGACTCTCAAGGCAAATGCACCACTCACCCCATACTGACTCATTCAGAACTCTGGAGCCACCCAGCCCCTGTCACACACACACCAAACCAGCAGAAACCAGAAATAGTTAGACAAGAAAATAGTCACTTCCTAAAAGTGCTATTTTCAAACCCAGAGTCCAAAAACCATCCACCCAAACTGATGCGTTATCAAACCCCGAGTTCTGGGATACCAAACTCGACAATGCACCATGCTCCCCGAGCCAGCTAGGATCATACCATTAATAATCCCGGCAGCCCATTCTAACTAATGGAGAGCAGGCGACCTTACGATAGTGAAGTACGAACATGGCGGTAGTTCACTATTAGGACATGCCGCCCTCGTCAGGCTTGTCCTACCTTATACTTACAATGCACCCTGCCCTCGGGCCTACCATAGGGGTGACTAATATGAAGTCAAGGGAAGGTTTAGAGGACTGGCAAGTAGGCGTACTTGCGCAGCCCGAGTGACAGTACGAGACTGCATGTAGGTCTTGCAATGACAGACCTGTAGACATACTTTTACTAGGCCGCTCGTGTGGGTGGCACAACATGTGCTGCAAGCCCACTAGCGGCATTTGTATTTACAAGCCCCGGCACTCCGCGTGCACTAGACTAGGGACTGACAGTAAACCAAATAAGCCAAACATGGAATTCAATCAATACAGTAATTTAACATAGGGAGCACTTGCACCGTGGCACTGATCAGCAGTGGCACAGCGCCCAGAGCGGTATAACAGCAAAAACATCGTAAACATAGGTGGCAGACAATGATGTCAGGTCTAACAATTACCGATTAATTAATTGAAACTGATTAACAACCAATTATTAATGAATTAATAAGAAATTATTTTACACATTTTACACTATAACATCTCAATGAAACAAATATTAATGAATACAAAAATAATCAATACATTTAATATAATGAAATTACTTCCCCCCATATTCTCCTATAAACCCACAACCCGCTACAGGACAAACAATGCAAATTTCAAAGATTTGTTTTTTTATAACGACTAAAAATGATAAACATATATTAAAAATACAAATAATTCTTATACAAACAAAATACATCACAAACATGTAAAGCATAAATTAAAATACATAACATTAATAAAAAAATATTTTTAACAACTATATATTTGCAAATGATATTAAACACTTCGATATTTTTAAATTCGATATTACTTACCTTAAGTCGATATTCTTGACCACGATATTCTTGCTGTCGATATTTCTGAACCATGATATTAATGATTCGATATTTGCACATCTCAATCTTTTTTACTCGATATTCTGTCTCTGCATCATCCAAGACACCCAAAGGAATCTCCCTTGAAGTTAAGGAGTCACTACCCTGCATCTGCAGGCACCGCAACTAAGCTGACCGGTCTGCTGATCCTGGGCTCCCATGGACACTGAAAGGCTCAGCAACACCAGTTGTGGTTAGCCACATCCCTCGAGGCCTGCCCTGTTCTCTCACCAAGTTCGAGGCCAGTATCCCTTGTCTGAGCAGCAGGAACAGAACCCCGGTACACCGCGTTTACTTGCTGTTGCAAAGGCTTGTTGGCTTCCTTCCATCATGATCTTCGGGCTCCAGGTAGCCCCAACCTCAAGCATCTCCTGTGACTAAAGTCTTCAACCACACCACATTGCTTACACAGTGGACCGGCTTCTTTGGTAAGCTGCTCAAGGTCCTCTTGCGACTGTGGGTCCTGTCGAGGGTCACATTTGGATTCTTTGGGCTCCCCTCATTTCTCGTGGCCTACCCTGATTCCCCTGCCGGTGGTGAGTCTCCTGGACCTTGATGGTCCCAATATTACACCTTCTTCAAATTCTACATTTGTTGCAGTTTCCACAGCATTGCTTGGTCCACACAGCTGTGGCTCCAAAGTGCCCGCCAGCTCTCCTGCAACACCCGACATCGGTGGGCATTTTTCTTCCGTACCTCCTGGTCACTCCTCAGTGACATAGACTCTGTCACCTCAGCTTGCAGGTTCTTCCCATTTTTAATCCACCTTTGGGTTCCACAGGACATTTTCACTTTCTCCAGCAGCAGCATCTTTCTGAAGTCCTCAATTGGATTTGACAGTAGTTCCCGACGCCACTTCACACCTATTCCCGGCTTCCCTTGGTGCAGGTATCCTGGTTCCTAAGGTATCCACAGGTGGGGTGGCTCTCCAACCTCTTGTCTTCCACTGGGTTTCTTCAGTGTCCACTGGGAAGGGTCCTCTCTCTTTGAAATTGCAACCGCCACTTACACATTGAGTTGTACGGACACCGCGGTTGTGTTCCTACCCTGCACACAGGGCTCCTAGATACTCACCTTGGGTGGTTCCTTGGGTCCCGACACTTGTTCGTCCTCTAAGCATTGTCTTGACTTGAGTCGTGGTTTGCATACCACTATTTTAGTGTATGGTTTGGTCTCCCCCTGGGGACCACTGTATTCTGTGCTACTTACTTCTTTCTGTTGCATAGTATTGTATGCATTGTGTATATATCCAGTTAGGAGATATATGTATGTGTTAGTGAGTGTTGAATAATAAATACATATTTTTATAAATACACTGTGTGGTTCTTTTTCACCTAATCTAGATCTATAAGATTATGTTCTGGTAAAACAAGCTTCTTTACACTTCTTCTTATTTACCATATCCACCACCCTGGGGTTATCCATGTGGAAAAGTACAGTCTGGTTTTGCAGCTCCCTGCACCACACACCACCAACGCCACCAACAATGGAAAGAACTCCAGAAAGGCAGAGCTGCGTCCTTGGGTCAACCAATGAGCCAGCCACTTCTCAGCACACCAACGCCCATCTCAAAATAGGCCGAAACCCGAAGCACCAGTGGCATCAGAAAATATCTGCACTTGCCCGACTGCTTTCTTCCACAAAATCCAACAAGACACCATTAAAATCCTTCAAGAACATTTGCCACACTCCCAGATCAGCCTTGACCCCCATTGAGATCCGGACCCTGCGATGTGGCAACACCGCACCCGACACAGCAAAGCCGTCTGCAAAATTTCCTCCCAGCTCTCACCACCCTGCATGAAAAATTCAGGAAGCCCAGCAACTTCTGCACTGCCCTCAATTCGATCTTCTTTTGCCTGCCAGGAAAACCAGCATGTCAGCTACTTTATCTTGGGGCAAACGTGCCAACAATTGCACGGAGTCCAGCTCAATGCAAAGGAATGTCAGCTTACAGCTGGGCCCAGCTGTCTTTTCAGGTGCTAGTGGCACTCTGAAAGTCTTTGTCAAATCCTCAAGCTGCTGTAGAGCTCTTTCACAGTCTCCCGAACCCCCTTTGCCCACAAACAAGAAATCGTCCAGGTAGTGTGACACCTCCCTGTGACCGCTCTTCTTGATGAACACCTATTGTCGAAATGTACTGAACATCTCAAGCAGTGCACAGGATATGGCACACCCCATGGGCAAGACCTTGTCCACATAAATGGCCCCGTCAAACTGCATCCCCAGCAGTGGGAAATCCATTGGATGAATAGGCAACAGGCAGAAAGCAGACTTGACATCACACATGGCCATTTCTGCTCACTCCCCACAAACCCTCACCAGACAGATTGTGTCATCCACCGATGCATACAGAACCCTAGAGTCATCCTCCACGATGAAATTATTGGCTGATTCCCCCTCCGGCCATGAGAGGTGATGAATCATTTGAAACTCCCCCGGGTCTTTTTTGAGCACCACCCCCAACGGTGACACGATCAAGTCCTCACATGGCAAGTCCGTAAAGGTACCCGCCAACCTCCCTTCCTACACTTCCTTTCCCAATTTTGCTGCTATTACTTTAGGTAGTTCTTTGGCTGATTTCAAATTATACACCATTCGCCTGACTCTAGAACCTTGATACCCCACTCGAAAACCTTCCTGGAAACCCCATTGTAAGCGCAGAGTCGCCTCCCTGTCGGGGTAGACCGAGAGCCATGGGCCCATGGCGTCCAGCTTAGTTGGAGTAGGGACCCTTTGTTCCAGCTTGCCCCCTACCTTTTATTGCCCGCCACTGCTCTCTTGGTGTGACCAAGGTGAAACATTTAACAAGTGGGTATCTGCCCCCACACTTGGAGCATTCGCACTTAAATTTACAAGAACCCTTTGTTAAAATTCCAAGAGGCACCTGTTGTTGCCCCTGGTGGTTTGGACGGCCCACTGGTACTCCCTGCTTCCACGTTACTCCGACCCACCCTGTGTTGGGTGGGACACAGTTGAAAGGACAGATAGGTCACTGGCTGACCGCTCACGTATGGGTAGATGCTGTTGATTGAGTGGATGACATCCACTGCATCCACAATTCTTGATCCACCTCCCCCCAGGGCTTATCAGGATTGAGGCTAACTCATGCCCGAAACTCCTTGTCATAGCTAGGCCATGCAGGGCCCCCGAAATGCATCTGAGCTTTTCCGATTACGTTCATGTATTTCAGCAGAGCAATTGCTCTGTCCAGGTATTTTTCGCAGTATATACTGGCAAAAAATAAGAAAAACGCTGAGGTCTAGTTTTCCATAGTGATTGGCCCCCTTGGCCGTCTTGTCAATTCCCATTCTTCCTCTTTGAACCCTCTTTAGACTGTATCTCCCGGTGTAACAGTTTGAAGACATCTACATATTCGTGCTTCTATATCCTGGCACGGGTCTTATCTGATAGATGGGAACTCAAGGGCATCGCTAACACCATATATGGCATTTTTTTCTGATGTTTGTCCCCAGTCTTGTCCTCTTTGTCGTCCGCACCCTCCATGTTGTCCGTCTGGACACCAGCCCCCACCTAGCGTGATTGTCCCCCATTTGCTTCGTGCTTCTTCTGTATCCTGTACCTTTCTTTCTCCCACACCTACCAACCGGTAGGATAGTACCATCCCCCCAGGTGGACCACCACTCCCCCGTACCTGAGGGTTCTCCCTGTGTCTCTTTGTCGCTGACCCGGCAGCTGGTCTTTTTCTGGTGCACCACCTTCCACTTGCTCGTAGTCTTCTCCTGCAAAACTTCAATTTTCTTGTTTGCCCCCCCCCCCCCCCGGGAACCCGGGGAGGTCTTTAACTCCCTCCTCTTAATCACGCAGCTCCCCCTCCTCCCACTTATCACTCTCCTCCTGATAGTCCAAAACCAACTCTGCTTCATTCACCAATTGCTCGTTCACTCTCTCCTGTGACGTTCACTTTTGCTCATGCACCACACCATCAATCTTCTTGGCACCCTTCCCCCCCCTCAAAAAACACTGGGCGATACTATCCCAAGAAACTGAATTCAATAACATCTTTAAAGAAATGCCTCTGTTTGCATACCAAAGGGGAACGAACTTAGGCAACATGATTAAATCTAGAACAGAGAATGCTAATGAAGTTTTTCATGGTACGTTGCCTTGTCACAACTGCAGTCACTGCAACAATATCATCAGAGGGAATACTATCACACATCCGAGCAAAGGATTCAAGATCAAATTACGTGTGTCAGCAACTTGCGATTCTATTAATGTTATATACCTTTTGAAATGTCCCTGTGGGCAAGGATATGTGGGAAAGACTGAGAGAAAGATAAAAGTAAGACTAAACGAGCATAAGTCGAACATTTGTAACAAGTACACCAAATCTACAGTTGCAACACATTTCTGTGAAGCTTCACACAACATCAGTCAGCTCAGGTTTACTGTTCTAGAAATTGTAAAAAAAAGTGAAGGTATTGACAACCATAAGAACCTGCTGCAAAGAGAAAACTTTTGGATTTTCAAATTGGAAACCCTTAAACCAACTGGAATGAATGATCGGACTGAATTCAGTTGTTATCTATGAACTATATCATGAAACGTTTAAATCCCAATGGACTGTGCATGGTTTCTGATAATTGCCTTTTTCAATCACAATGTTTGTGACTAATTTCGTTTAATTTTGAAACCGTTTATTTTTAGTCCATTTTACTTGATTTTCTAGTTTTTTAATTTGTTCATTTAGCCAGTGTTCACTGTCTATGAATATGATACAGTTGCATTTTTTCATTTATATATGATAATACTTGCAATATTGTCATTTAGAGTTTTTGTAAACATGAGGAACACACCCTTTGCTTCTTACTTCACCTTTGTTCACACGTTCTCACCCCTGTCTATCATGGCCGCTTGAACTAATTGTTTACTCACTTTCGTCCGTTTTTTACTACATTGGTTGATTTCATTGCATGACTAGGGACTAATGTCCATTTTCTATATTTACTACGGACTACGGTCCGCCTTCTATACTACGTTGATCGCTTTCTCTGCTTGGCTAGGGACTTAGTCCACTTTCTATATTCGCCTCGCACCCGTTTTGGAAATCTACTTCCGCAAATGGCGTGTAGGAGTTTTCTTTCAGTCTAACCGGTAAGCGGGTGTATACTTTTTTCTGCGGGTGTATACTTTTCTCTTTATGGTTTAGAACTAAATTTATGCAAAGGGTTTCTCTTGTAACTACGCTCGGACCGTCTTTTTCTACTATGTGTGCATGGCTTATTCTCGCTATAATATCTGGTGGAGGTGTCTTAATACAACTTGCTTTGAGTTTTTAACTTAACCCCAATTGTATTTTTTGTATTAGTTTTCTCTTCGATCCACGGGGTGACATTTATGAGTTAACATTATGTACTGTTTTTGAGACTTTACCAATTTAACAGTTGTGAATTTGACATTTGAGTCCCTGCTATATCCTTACATGTGATTATTTAATTTGTAGAATCCAGTCCCTGATGAAGGCTATTGCATAGCCGAAATGCATTGGACGCCCTAATAATTTTCCAGAAGGCTGGATTATTCGTTTTGAAAAAAAATGACTTTGGAAACAAGGAAAATAAAGATGTTTGAAGAAATTTAAGCTTTTTTTGAAAACTTTTGTGGAACTTTACAACCCAATTCATGGGCATTATGCTGTGACCAGGGGACGTCACTCAATTAAGGGTCACGCATTTGATTTGTTGTTCTTGTACTCTGAAGGAGAGTACACCCTGGAGCACGCAACAGCAGTAAATAAAGGGGATCTAAGAGTGCAAGCGTGACAAAACCATTTTTGTCATTTCTTTTCCTGAGCCACACCCTTGGCACCTACAACGGAGATGCAATACGAGGATATTCTCAACATCACTGATCAACGAGCAGAAACATTCGCTTTCTCAGCGGAGGAAGCGACTCACATTTATTCTTTAATCCATGAGGATGTATCAGAGACCACGTCACACAGGAATAAAGAGCAGAACATAAGGCAACTAATCTACCTTTCGAAACGGGCAATTAACCAAAGGCTCCATGCCAGTACATTGGTAAAATACCATAGAGCACTTCGAATTCCTCGGGGCTTAAGGATTGCCCTTAAGCCCTCATTGTGTAAAAATTCATTAAAGTTCAAAGAAAAGTGGTTCGCTATCCTGAACAAGTGTTCTTTGGACCTCATTCTTCTCATCATAGTGGAACTATCCGTTATTTTGGAAGAATTGCAGAAAGAAATTGAAACAATAGCTGAAGAACTCACCAAAAGTACACCACCTGAAGATTGGGCAAAGATCTTGGAGGACATTAATGTCCACTTAACAAAACATACCCAGGAGGTGAATGACAGAAAAATTAGGAAGCTAAGACGGGACACTGTGGACTATAAACTCGGGGAGGTGTACACCTGGGCAGAGGTGTACGCCCACCGTAGACAGAATAAGCCATATACACAGAGTACTGATACGTCATCAACTGGTAGCGACCAATCTGCAAGACCCAAAACCAGTGGGAGACCCCGACAGCAACAACAACAACAAACAAGTGGCAAACAACTTTCTGAGAGCTCAGGATCCACCCAAAATCTGACACAGGCAAATAGAGAAGAGCCTTTTTTAGAGGAGGGCCGGCAAGAAAAAGAAGACCCAGGAGGGGCAAAGGGAAAAGGAAAAGAACCACCAATTACCAGGAGTGTAGCGGCGGAGAAGAAGAAGGACAAACCCAAAAAGACCACGACTCAAACAACTTAGTCATCAACATTTCCAACACTAAGCTTGATTATATAACCCTTAAAACTTTGCAAAAAGGAATGTCCTTTGTCCCTACTATGGAAACAAATAGATTAGAACTGGAGGTTAACTTCTATAAACTCATGAGGAAACTACGTCTCAGGCATTTTTTTGATAACATTATAACGGATAGAAGTGATGCTAAAGAAGACCAACTGCTGGGATTGACACCACACAGTACTTATGAGGCACCTGTGTCACATAAAACGTTGGACATTTTTGAGAACTTGGTTAAAGCAGAATTATCAAAAATGAGCTTCAAGAGAAAATCAAGACAACATAATCTCACACAAAAACAGGTTGATGCACTTCGGAAAATTGCAAATAACCCGCATATAATCTGTCAGAAAGCTGACAAGGGAGGAGCCATAGTTGTCATGAATGTTTCTCATTACGAACAAGAAGTAGAAAAACACCTAGGGGACAAACAAGTATATTTGCTGTTGGATCACAATCCCACAGATCAATTTGCAAAGATTCTGAAGGATATTATCAATAAAGCTTTTGATGAAGGGACAATCAATGAAAAAATTAAAAGATTTTTGATCACTAACTACCCCAGGAGTCCGGCAATATACATGTTGCCGAAGATACACAAGGATTTGGTTCACCCTCCTTTTCGACCCATTGTATCAACAGTTGGGAGCATACATCAACCAGTGGGTCAACTATTGGATAGACACTTGCAGGCAAATGTGATGAGGATGAAGACATTCGTAAAGGACACGACTCACTTTTTAGAGAAACTAGGAAAGGTCCAATTGGAAGATAACGAACAGGTCACGCTATGTAGCATGGATGTCAAATCTTTGTACACGTCCATCCCCCACCAGGATGGAATTGAAGCAATAGAACATACCCTGCTTAACACTGAGATGGAATTAGACTTCAAAGTGTTCCTCATGGAACTATTACATTTCACACTTTTCCACAGCTATTTTACTTGGAAAGATAAGTTCTACTTGCAGTTGACCGGGACTGCCATGGGAAATTCGGCAGCCCCAGTCTATGCGAATTTGTATATGGAACATTTCGAAACCAAACACATCCTCAATCAGGAACCTTGGAAATCCAACACGAAAATGATATTGAGATATATTGACGATATGTTCATCATATGGACAGGCTCAAAACCAGAACTAAGAAATGCCATTAGTGTACTCAATACACGTGATGAACGTATTCAATTCACTTTTGAGATTAACGCCTCCAGGATCACATTTCTGGATGTAGAAATTCACAGGAAAGGGTCGCATTTTGAAACAGACATCTATCGGAAATCGACAGATCGCAATAATTTATTGCATCATAACAGCTTCCACAACAACCCATTGAAAACTCATTTGCCATACTCGCAAATGTTGCGAGTAAAAAGGATTGTATCATCCTCTGAGACATTGGAGATTAGAATCAATGAGATGGAAGAAAGATTCAAAAGTAGAGGATACCCCAAAAAGTACTAGATGATGCTAAGTTGAGATGTGCACAAAGAGAGAGAAAGGATTTACTAACTCAAGCTCCAAAAAAAGAAAACACAAGGATTGTTGTTGTGTCGAAATATTCAACTAAGAGTAAAGCTTTTAAGAACATCATCCCAAAACACTGGGCGATACTATCCCAAGAAACAGAATTCAATAACATCTTTAAAGAAATGCCTCTGTTTGCATACCAAAGGGGAACGAACTTAGGCAACATGATTAAATCTAGAACAGAGAATGCTAATGAAGTTTTTCATGGTACGTTGCCTTGTCACAACTGCAGTCACTGCAACAATATCATCAGAGGGAATACTATCACACATCCGAGCAAAGGATTCAAGATCAAATTACGTGTGTCAGCAACTTGCGATTCTATGAATGTTATATACCTTTTGAAATGTCCCTGTGGGCAAGGATATGTGGGAAAGACTGAGAGAAAGATGAAAGTAAGACTAAACGAGCATAAGTCGAACATTCGTAACAAGTACACCAAATCTACAGTTGCAACACATTTCTGTGAAGCTTCACACAACATCAGTCAGCTCAGGTTTACTGTTCTAGAAATTGTAAAAAAACGTGAAGGTATTGACAACCATAAGAACCTGCTGCAAAGAGAAAACTTTTAGATTTTCAAATTGGAAACCCTTAAACCAACTGGAATGAATGATCGGACTGAATTCAGTTGTTATCTATGAACTATATCATGATACGTTTAAATCCCAATGGACTGTAAATGGTTTCTGATAATTGCCTTTTTCAATCACAATGTTTGTGACTAATTTCGTTTAATTTTGAAACCGTTTATTTTTAGTCCATTTTACTTGATTTTCTAGTTTTTTATTTGTTCATTTAGCCAGTGTTCACTGTCTATGAATATGATACAGTTGCATTTTTTCATTTATATATGATAATACTTGCAATATTGTCATTTAGAGTTTTTGTAAACATGAGGAACACACCCTTTGCTTCTTACTTCACCTTTGTTCACACGTTCTCACCCCTGTCTATCATGGCCGCTTGAACTAATTGTTTACACACTTTCGTCCGTTTTTTACTACATTGGGTGATTTCATTGCATGACTAGGGACTAGTGTCCGTTTTCTATATTTACTACGGACTACGGTCCGCCTTCTATACTACGTTGATCGCTTTCTCTGCTTGGCTAGGGACTTAGTCCACTTTCTATATTCACTGTCAGCGTGGTGATTTAACCGGTGCCTCGCACCTGTTTTGGAAATCTACTTCCGCAAATGGCGTGTAGGAGTTTTCTTTCAGTCTAACCGGTAAGCGGGTGTATACTTTTTTCTGCGGGTGTATACTTTTCTCTTTATGGTTTAGAACTAAATTTATGCAAAGGGTTTCTCTTGTAACTACGCTCGGACCGTCTTTTTCTACTATGTGTGCATGGCTTATTCTCGCTATAATATCTGGTGGAGGTGTCTTAACACAACTTGCTTTGAGTTTTTAACTTAACCCCAATTGTATTTTTTGTATTAGTTTTCTCTTCGATCCACGGGGTGACATTTATGAGTTAACATTATGTACTGTTTTTGAGACTTTACCAATTTAACAGTTGTGAATTTGACATTTGAGTCCCTGCTATATCCTTACATGTGATTATTTAATTTGTAGAATCCCGTCCCTGATGAAGGCTATTGCATAGCCGAAATGCATTGGACGCCCTAATAATTTTCCAGAAGGCTGGATTATTCGTTTTGAAAAAATGACTTTGGAAACAAGGAAAATAAAGATGTTTGAAGAAATGTAAGCTTTTTTTGAAAACTTTTGTGGAACTTTACAACCCAATTCATGGGCATTACGCTGTGACCAGGGGACGTCACTCAATTAAGGGTCACGCATTTGATTTGTTGTTCTTGTACTCTGAAGGAGAGTACACCCTGGAGCACGCAACAGCAGTAAATAAAGGGGATCTAAGAGTGCAAGCGTGACGAAACCAACTATGACACAAGTCCCCATGTCACTGCTCTGCAGTTCAAGGCAACATTTGAGTTTTTCATATTGGCACTTTCAAAGTGCTGCAGCAAAATCAAGTCCCGTAATGACGTACTACTCAGTTCCACTGTCGGTTCCTTCTGCTGACACAGTGTTAGACCCCGCCATCTCTGTATCAACCCTTGGCTATGCATCTGTACAATCTTCACTGGTTTGTGATCTGAGGTGATTGAGCGAGAGGCCAATACCTGATCAGGAATCAATACTCAATAATATCACAGAACAATGGCCCATACACATTCACCCAAATCCCTGATGTGCTGGTGTCAATTTACATACAATCAATATTTTGCCTTCTAAAATCCATGTGTGAATTTTCAATATACCTATCTATTTTATGTATCAACTTTCCTTCTACTTGGTCGATGGACCAATTAGTTGAATAGTTGATGATAATGATATTACTGTCTAACTAACTTTCAGTCAGTTAAATAATCACAGACTCTCTGTAAAGTTAATAAAACTTTATCCCATAAAATAACGAGGTGAATGCTCACTGCATACGATCGCAAAAATGCAAATAATGTAATTCAGAGGGGAGAGAAAAACATCAGCAACTTTAAAATGAATACAAACTCATCATATAAGCAAAGACATTATGAAAAGAGGAGTGGATAGATTAAGAGACAACATTTTCAGCATAATCCATTGTGAAACAAAATAAACCTAACAGAGAGGATAGATGAGGAGACAAAAGTTTGATCTAAATAATACGTTTAATGTGTCTATGACGGAGTGGATAGGTGAAAAGAGACATAAGTTTCGGAGACAAAATACATTTGCAAGTAATTTGCATGTATGAATCATAAACATACAAACCTAATGGTCTGTGGGAAAACCACCCCCTCCGCCTAGGTGATGGTGGGTGTCCCTGAAATAGGATCAGGGAACAAAGATTTCAGAACTCAGGAGCAGGACAAGGATGGAATACAGCTAGGCCTCTCTGCAAACCGACGATCAACGACACATTCCTCTGATTTCTCTTCCTCCCAGCAAATCTAAACCACACCCCTAAAGTCACCCAAATTATACCCTAAAACCTACATGTTCGTCCCACATTATTTGAAACAATTCTTGAAACTAAACTGATAATTGGAGGGTCTAGTGGGTGGCTCTGTCACACCATGGTGACTTCACGTACAATTTAGTGACTTTATTGTTCTACATCCTTTCTCACAGTTTGGTTCTCGGCTTGTTCTTACGTTTTCTACACATGATACATTTAAACAACTTAATTCATAATTTTGACAATGTCCGCAGAATAAAACTCTGGTCCCACGGTTGATTCCATCACTCGGCAGACATTCGTCACATTGGCCTTCAACCTGTATGTCTCTCCTGCTGTGCACAGCGCATCTGTCTTCCCTCTGACAGATCAGATTCACTCTTCAGTTCACCCCTCCCTCTTCGGACAATTTAAGAAAAATGGCGTTTTCATCGAGCAAATGTAAAATGAACATTTTATTAATTATATGACAATGTAGTTTTCACTGTGTACCCCCCTCCGTTGCACTATTCCCTGTTAGGGGGTTTCCTAGCATAGCTTAATGCAGAAAGCAGCATTACTTATTGTTTGAATGCAGGATGCAACATGCAACTACGAAATGCACATGCGGCCTAGTCATGCATTATTTTTCGTTTTCTTCATAGCATACTTAAGATACGTTTTTTAGTTCTTACACATATTATTACACGTTAGTGCATTTATGAGCAAAGCTATTTCCCTCATTTTTGTGTAAGGTGCACGTTCGTTTTTATTTACTACTTCCTGCTAGTACATGTTATGGGTGTATTAATTCGAATAGTTTTTTTTTCTCAAACCCCTGCTCCACCAGAGGCATTCTCCTCGGTGTTCTCCCTGGCTCTATCAATCTTCAGAGCCAGCCGCTATCTTTTCCTGCCTCAGGCTCTTCACGTCAAAAATCGTTTGGTGGTGGGGGTTATGGCGGCCGGCGGTTAGGTAGGTCGGCAGGTCGCCAGCTCTCTCACCTTCCAGGAAGATTGCAGCAGCGTACAGCAGTGTGCGGCGCATTGTGGGGAGCTGGTCGGCGCAGAGTGTGTCTGAGGGCGCAGAGTAACCAGAGAACGTTAATTTGGCAGCTTCCGCATAGCATGCATGCGGCGGTTGGGGATGCTGAGACGAGAACCAGCTGGGATAGCCGGGACAGCTGCAGGCACTTCCCCCCCAGTGTGGTGTAGGAGTGTGGGTGAATGCTGCTGCAGGGCTTTCCTGGGACCGGCTAGCCTCAAGTAGAATCTGCTATTGAGGAGTCCCAGCAGGTGTAGCACAGAAGGTATATGAACCGAGAGAAACAAGGGAGGAAGTACGGCAAAGGAGCCAGTTCCCTATGCAAAGCAATGAGTCCATATTTATGACAACAACAACAAAAAAAGCGGTAGGAGACCAGCAGGAGTTTTCAGCACCCCTCCAGTACCAGAGAAGAAGGTGGATAGCTCAAGTATAAATATTAACACTGAGGCTGGCGGGGGGTCCAAAGGGGCAGGTCAACAGATAAGCCCTGAAAAATAAGCACATTTTAGCAAATCATGTTACATCAGAACTACCTTTAAATACACAGGCTCCACTGGATGCTACACCCTTCATCCAGACCCAAATGAGCTTGACAAATGGTTGGAGGGGCATAGAACAGGAAAATAAGGAGGGAGAAAGGGACCAAAATCCCTTGCACCTGTTAAAATAACCCCTTCCTTGCAGTCTTACTTTAAAGTTCAAACTCAAGGAAAGGGGTCACCAATTCAGACTCAAGCATGTATGGCAGATAAGGCAGAGGCAACGAGGAACAAACCTACCAGTAATGATAATGTTATGGAAACTCCATGAGATCTACAGATAACAAATAGATATCAAGTATTGGCGGATAAGGGCATAGAGGAAATGCCGCAGGAAAACAGTCCAACTCCACCTGTTGAGTATCCTGTATACTTAGAAACGCATATGCAGATAGAAATGGGGGCACATGCAGAGGTGGAATAAATGATAGCATCTCTCTTCAGTGAAATAAAAGAACGGTTTGCTATATCAGGAAAGAATCAGGGGACGATACATGAGGTTTGTGAAAGTTTGGAATGTAAGGTGAACTCTTTAGTGGAGAGACTGGAAAACATAAATAAGGAGGTTGGAATAAACCAAAAAGACATTTCTTCTCTTAGGGTTAGTGAAAAGGATCTAAGAGACAAGATTGAGATTCAGGAGAAAAACACGAGGAGAAAGAACAAAAGGATCTTAAATGTACCAGAAGGCTTTGAAGGGACGACATAAAAAGCTGTGATAGGTTTACTAAAGGAATTTATCCCACATCTCAATATTGACACACTAGAAGAAGATATACAGCTCATTCACTGAGATCCTTTCTGTAAATCTGCAGCCAGGAAGACACCAAGGAAGATTTTAGTAAACTTTAAAACATACACGCTCAAGGAGACAATCTTACTAGAAGCCATCAAAGCAGGTTCATATACCAGGGGAGAATGGACTTTTAGAACTAGATCAGATATTTCTAGGACAATCCAGGACAGCCAATGGGAGTTGGGCAAATCTATGCCAGAACTTAGATTTTTGGGTGCCACTGTTCAAATGCGTTTTCCAGCCACATAAAGGTAATGTGGAGTAATAAGGTGCATAATATCAAAGAGCCAAAGCCGAAATGTTGATTGATCAGATCAAAGCACACCAAAAAATAAATAACAACTTTGTTTAATTAATCCCGGAATGGTCAGAGGACTCCAGAAAAAAGTACCCCTAAAATGGACACTTTAAGATAAGAGGGAGGGTTTCCCAGGGAGGGATAGGGGGAAGGGCACGTAGAAAGTCTTTTTGTTATGTTTAGCATAGGGTGGTGGAGAATGGGGGGAAAAAATAATAAAGAAAGTCCTCATTGACACAAAAGCGTCAGATTCCTCTGAGACAGGGACTCTATACCTCTTAGTTGTATACACTAAGACAGGAAATGATAGGGGTATTTAAAGACAAGGCGATGTACATTTTAACTTAGAATGTTAACGGTCTAAGGGTTGCTAGAAGGCGGAAAAACAGTCTGTAATACAGGAAGCTGTCTAATAGCGAGATACTAATAATACAAGAGACACATCTGTTGAAAGGAGAATGGAGTAAAATTACAAAAAAGCAAACATGGATTGAACACTATGTGTGCACAGATCAGGAGTGCTGCACAAAAGGGGTGGTGATTCTATTTAAAAAATCTATTAAGGCACACCTGGTGGAATCTATGGTAGATAAAAGGGGTAGATGGGCCATAGCTAAAGTTAAATTGTATGATAACTGGATTCTAGTTCCGCTACACCCCACTCAACCACCTGACACATAAGCCCCCCAAGCGCTAGGCGAACCAGTTTGACCATTAGCCCCTCTGGAATCTAATGCCCGCCACCCTTGACGGGTTGCGTCCCCCCCGCTTCCCCCCTCCACCCAGGAGGCCTCCCCCCGTTTGGCTCCGATCTTAAGCCCACCGGCCACGACACCCTCCACAAACAGAGCTCCGTGCTCCCATCCAACTCGCCATACACAATTAGAATATCTCACCACACCAGGAAAAATTTCCCTTACGGTTCCAAGGTTTTAGTTACTAGCCGGAAGTTCCAAAACCGGCGCACATTCCCTAGTTGGTAGCCATCACAAGGTCGCACATCTGCAATAACACACATGGGGACAATATATACAGTCACCTGCACCTCCACGCACTCCCATGACCAGGATACCAAACACTTTGCAATCGTGCACCCCACTCCCCATTTTATATGTCCATGGGCCCCCGGATATCGGACAACTAGCTGAGGTCCGGAATGACAGTAACAGAAGAAAACTGTTTTGTAACTCCTTTAATTGCTATGCACTCCCCAAATGTGTGAAAATTGATATTCATATAATGTATCACCCCTCTTCGGGGGCCTGTTTTTGGCAAAATCTCAATAAAAAAATACAAACAAATAAAACTGGATTGTAGTTGTAGGATACTATGACCCCAATACCGAACACCCATTACCACTTTAGGACCTATTTGACTCCCTCCTAGATGTAAATGCCCCAATTATATTGGGGGGACATTAATGTTCTGATTGACCGCAATCCTTGATAAATCGTCCCCCAGGAATACAGTTAACACTTCAAAATTCATGATGGAAAACCTGGGTTTAATAGATATTTGGAGGGAAAAGGGAAGCAAGGATAAGAGATAGACGTTTAATAACAAAAAATATGGGCACTTTTCAAGAATCAATTTTTTTAGTTGCTAGCAGAATTGGCAATAAAGTTTCCAACATAAAACATATAGTAGAGCATTTATCAGTTCATTCAGCGGTCAGTTTGGCACTTATACTCAATCAACCCCTGAACCAAAAGAGATGGACGTTAATCATGTACTATTAATGAATACCAACGTAGTCCAAATTTCAAAGAAAGACACAAAGTAATTTTTTCAGTTTAACAGACTCTCAGCTCTGATGCACATAGTTTGGGACACATATAAAGCTTTTATAAGGGGATGTTTAATCAGTCTCTCAATAAATTACATTAGGGAGAGGAAAGTCAAAATCAAGAAATTACTATATAATATAACTAGGGGCCAGATGTAGATGGCCAATTAACGAGCGCTAGGGGCCAGATGTAGATGGCCAATTAACGAGCGCTAACGCTACAATTCGTAGAATTTCATAGTTTGCAATCGCTATTTTGCAGCGAGCAATGTAGGTAGGTTGAAACCTACTAGCAAAATAAGGAATCGCAAAATTGCGATTCCTTATTTTGCTCTTGCATTTAAGGAATCGCAAATTGCGATTCCTTAAATGCAATGTAAGTAGCACATAAGAAAGTGCACTTTAGTCTTAAGGAATCACTAATTACCACCAACTTCAAACTGGTGGTAATTAGCGGTTTCCTTTAAAAAATACACTGTTTTGCTTTTTTTAAGTGCCATGTGGCACACATTCATGCCCTTAGGACATGTATGTGCGTCACATGTGCACACATGCACATTTCAGGGGTGCAACAGGGTGTCCGTTTGGAACCCTGGCACCCTTGAAATTGCTCTCGCAATTTGCGAGTGCCTCTTGGTGACTCACAAATTGCGGGAGCAATTCCTATTCATTCCTATAGGCCTCTTGGCCCATAGGCATGAATGGGAAGATATTCCTTAATTGCGAATCGCAATTTGCGATTCACAATTAAGGAATATTAAGGAATCGCAAAAAATATTGCGATTCCTACTTACATGGCATTTTGCGATTCCTTAATAGCGATTCCCTAAAATTCGCTATTAAGGAATCGGAGACATGCATTTACCTACATCTGGCCCTAGGTGGTCTAAGGAGTTAGAGAACCCCTTGAACACACAAGCCCAGACCCTAATACAGGGTAATATACAGGAATCGTAACTTAGATTATTCAATTTTCTAGTAGAAGAAATTAAAAAGAAATGGGAGGCTAGTAAGATTTCCCACTACAAGCCCAGACTCTAATACGGGGTAATCTACAGGAAGAGAAACTTAGATTATCAATTTTTTTTGTAGAAGAAATAAAAAAGAAATGGGAGGCTAGTAAGATTTCCCACTACAAATATGGAGAGGGCTGTAGGAAGTTTCTGGCGTGGAAAACTAAATTGGATGTGAGTAAGAAAAATATTGCTGAAAGTTAAGATCCTAAATCGTAAAAGCAAGATTGTTTAAGGAAGACAAAGATTGGTAGAGGCCTTTGCATGGTTCTTTACTTGTACAACGAAGACTTAGTTGTATCTAAAGATCAATTACAGAGCCATTTTGAGGGGACAGATATCCCACGTTTGACTCCCGCCTCAACAGAACTCCTAAGTGCAGAGATAAGTTTAGAAGAAGTCATACTAGGAATGGGAAGAATGGGAAAAGGGAAAGCAGCAGACCCAGACAGTTTCCCCAATGAGCTATATAAAGTTATTGAAGAGGAACTGGCCCCAAGGTTAAGAAATTGATAAACAGTGCATTTTTCGAAGGAAAAGAATAATCACACACCTGGGAAGAAGCATTAATTAGCATTATACTAAAACCAAATAAAAATCCCAAACTATGCGAATCATACAGGCCAATTTCTCTTTTAAACTCAGATTATAAAATATATACGCAAATCTTGGCAAAACGATTAGAGAGTGTTATTGGCCAACTAATATATCCTGACCAAAAGGGTTTTATAAAGGGGAGACATCTGCATGATTTGACCCAGGAATTGATTGGAACAATAGACCTAGCCATAACAAGTAAAACCCCTCTGACAATCCTTACTTTCAACGCTGCCAAAGAATTTGATAGGGTCAGTTGACCCTTTCTACATTGGTTGATTGGGCAGCATGATTTAGGGGAGACATTTTCAAGGGCAGTGCCAGCGATATATTATAATCCACTGCCAGAATTCTGGTAAATGGAAATCTCACAAATCAGATAAAAATCAAACATGGGACACGTCAGGGATGACCTTTGTCACCTTGGCAACAGAAATAAGAGCAAATTTAAATATTTGACCTTTTAAATATAGAAGCTGGGAAAAGAAGGTGGATCTTTATGCAGATGATTTATACCAGTGATATGGAAACATCCTACTTAGAGATTGTTAAAGCATTAGAGGAATTTGGTAAAGTATCAGCAAAAAATTGAAATAATGGAGTTGAACAATAAAGGTCTTAGGGCCACATGCATCAAGCTGTTTAGGAATTGCAAACGGTGCGATTCGTTAAAATCGGCCGTTTGCGATTCCTAAATACCTTTTTAGTATGCATCAAGCATTTTTGGAAAAATCGCTATTTTTAGCGAATTCCAAAAATGCGATTGCTCTTAAGGAATCGCAAATTTGCGATTCCTTAAAAGCAATGCATGATTAATTTAAAAATTGCGAATTCGCATTTAGGGGGGGGCAAATTATCCACGAGGGTGAACCTCGTGGTAATTTGGGAAAAAGGTTTAAAATGCTCAAATTAGCATTTTAAACACTGCCATGTTACAGACAGACATGTCCTTAGGACATGTGTGTGTGAAACATCCATTTAAAAATACATTTCAGGGGTGCAGGGGGGGGGGGCCTTTGGACCCCCCCCTACACCCATGGAATGCATTAACATTTTGCGAATTCCAATTTGCGAATTCGCAATTCCCATTGATTCCTATGGGCCTTTTGGCCCATAGGAATCAATGGGAATTGCGAAATCGCAAATTGGAATTCGCATAATATTTGCGATTGGGTAAAAAATGCGATTTTTACCGAATCGCAAATATTATGCACTTTCATTCATGCATCCCGTTTTGCGATTCCTTATTTGCGATTCGGTAAAAATCGCAAATTAGGAATCGCAAAATCGGACTTTGATGCATGTGGGCCATAGCCCCTTGGTGAAACAAGAGATTAGATACTTTGGTATTCAGGTGATACAGAATCTTAGTGACCTGGCTCAGATAAATCTCTTAAAGGCAAAAATAGAAACTATAAAGCTACTGAGAACTTGGACAAGTCTCCCTTTATCCTTTCTAGGTAGATCAAGTTGATCGAAAATGTCCATTGTACTTAAGTTTACATTTATTTTCGATACAATCACTTTGGAGTTCAACGTGGACATTGTTAAAAACTACAAGGGATGTTGTGCTGTTTTATTTGGGCAGATAAAGGGGTAAGGATTGCGTGGAAAAAACTACGTCAGAGAACGATCAGTGGAGGAATAGCAAGTCCTGATAAAGTCCTCTGAATTGCCTGCTTAAGCTGCCTAACCAAGTCAAAATACGATTATTGATGTTATTTGAGGACTAAATAATGTGTTTTTTTTTAATGCTGTTTGGTGATTTATACTGCCTCGGTTCCTAACATCAAGTGCTACATGCATATAACTGCTTCACTGTAGCTGGTACCTCCATTGTGTTAATTTGGGCTGCCCGCTTATGCGGACGACTAAGGATTTTTAAATGGGCACCAAGGCCTAGTAGGGGGATCAAGTAGAAACATCCTGCTCAATCGTTATTCAACCATGCCCCCTGTTTTTCTTTGCACAAACTTAATTAGGTTTTTGGATGGTGTATACAAGGCTCACAATTATGATACATATATAAGCGAATAATATTCATAAGTTAATTGTGAAACAAATACGTATACATGGCCAAGTGGATCGTGTCATGTGACACTAAGGACTAATATTACAAAATGTTCTCCTCCCCCTGCCCCCTTTCCCACTTCCTGGCAGGTAGAAACATACAATGCTCACATCTTAAGGACCATTGGTAACTCAAAGGTTACAAGTGCCTCCGTGCAATTAAGTAGAGTATATTATTTTATGATGAAATGTCCAGGGTGCAATGGAGCATGTAAGAATGTGTGCTCAGTGTTAGGCCGGCCATATGCAGGCAGTAGAATGTTTACAGCAATCGCTCCAAAAAGCCCATGAGACTTACTCAAGCTAGGATTTATGCAATTGGTGTAGCTGTATCTGGGGTATCCAGAGCTTTAAAGGTCTCTAGGGGGGTGTCCCACACTATTGCAATTGGTACTTTCCTTAAGCCCCAATACTCTTCTCTGCAAAGTGATCCTCCCTCCGCCCAGCCCCACTGCACTACGTCCTCCCTCCATGTTGTTATATTTGAAGGGGCAGCAGATTTTCATCATTTCTCATCATAAGGGCTTCACTAGAAGAAGTGCTAGATCACCAAATTGTGTCTGCCCAATGTCCTTTTTTGGCGGGTACAGACCTAACAGACACCCCCTCAGCTAGTCTCCAGTTGTTCCCCCCAAACGTTCCTTGCAGTGCTGAGCCTACTTGTGACCAGTTAAAAGTGAGCAAAGGAAATGCTCATTGCATGTGGACGAGGTCCACGTCTTGCTCCGGGCATTTTGGACATGTTTCAAGCACCGTCGGGAACATGGCATGCAATCGGTGCAGTGTGAGTTAGGCCCTGAGCAGTTTCCTAAATTGTATGAATTTGAACCCTGAGTTATGCGATACTTTCTTTAAGAATTCAAGTTTGGCTGTCCATTCCGTGTCCTGTAGGCACTTCCCCAGATTCGCTACCACCTCTCCCGCAGTTGTGGTTTCTGCTCCGTCCGGGGCCCAGTGTGACTTTATGTACTGTACAATTTTTGCATAGGTTAGAAACAGTGAATCCGGCAGTCCCCGTATAAAGTCAGCATGATTCAACAGCATACCATCCCAAAACAGCTCCTGTATCATTGTTACACACGTGTGTTCCCAAGAACATAGTCTGTGTCAACGTGCCTGTTGGAAAAGGGAGTCCCAGCGGGGGTATGTTAGGAGCATAAGGAACAGTCTGGTCTGCATATTTCAGGGCCTGTTACCAGTATTCAGGGGCGATTTTCAATAATACGGGTGCCGTAGCGGGAGCCCAAGCTGTGGGGCATAGCAGCTTGTGTAGGGCACCTTGAGAGAGCATTTAGGCATGCTAACCAATACGGAAGCTGCTGCAACTGACCCAACTAACCCAGACAGTAGCTGCGTTTAGATAGTCCCACCCACTGCCTGCCAGCTCCCCAGACCAGTTTTATCAGTAATGTGTTTAACACTGTGAAGAAATGTGTCGGGACCACCGTAGGTAGGTTGGTAAAGTAGTACAACACACCCGGAAGCATCACCATATTTGAGATCGCTAGGGGCGCAGCAATTGAGAGTGAGAGGGTTGTCCAGAAGGACACCTCAGAGGGCACTGAGGCGATCACTTTCAGAAGGTTCCCCTCCAATAGGTCATGGGCCGTCCAGTACATTAGTGTACATAAATATTTGAAAGTGTTAGACGCAATGGTAAGTATTTGGTCTCCAAATGCAGCCGTTTGGGGCTGAGGGTCGCTTGTAAAGTAGAAGGAGTGCAATTTGTTCGCATTTACTGCCAATCCAGTGATACATTCAATTAATGAAAAGGTATCAGCGACTGCATGGAGGATAACAGTGAGGGTAATGTCATACAATATTATATCGTCAGCATATGCAGACACTGTGTGTCTAGTAGGGTCCAATGGGATACCCCAACCAGGGGTCCCCCGGCGTAGATGCTTCAGAAGAGGCTCTAACGCCAAGACAAACAATGTTAGGGATATTGGTAAACGCTGTCTCATGTCCCTGTGTATTGAATATGCATTAGCTATATGGAGATGCATATATCAATTTAATCCAGCAGAGGGGTGTCATATTTACTCAAGGCAGCCAACATATATTCCCAGCTTAGGGAGTCAAACGCCTTACATAGATCGAGTGAAATACATCCTGCCACATATAGCTCAAGGAGGGTGGCACCAAATTCTTATATATTCAAGAAGATGCTCCGGCCTGGTATAAATCCGCACTGGTCCGTATGTATAAGTATTGGAATAATGGAAGAAGTCGCAGGCCAGCACCTCGCTCTGTATCTTAAATTCCGTGTTTATAAGCGATAAGGGCAGATAAGCTGTAATATCTAAGGAGTCACTTCCGGGTTTCCGTAGTGAGGTCACCAGGGCTTGTCCTGTAGTGGTGGGCAAGGCACCTTTTTGCAGCGTTGCCTGATATAGCCCTTCTAAGTGAGGGACTAACTGGGTAGTGAATGTAGCATAAAACTGTACAGGTAAGCCATCCAGAACTGGGGTTTTATTTCGGGGTAGTTCCCACTTGGCTTCCTTTATCTCTGTAGAGGTGATTAGCACGGCCAAAGCCTTCCTGTCTGCAGCAGTGACCCGTGGGAGCGTTAAACTGTCTAGGAAGTCATCCATTTCATGTGACATTATAATGGGAGGAGACCCATATAGTGACTCACAATAGCCACAAAATGCAGTTTTGATCTCTAACTGCGTAGTAACGTCAGTCTGTGCTGGAGTATTTATTTCTAGTATGGAGGTCGATGGGGGGATTGGTTTCGGCATCTGGGCAAGTAGTATTAGCCTCCATGCGAATTTTGTTTACGTACGCTTGGAGCTCGGCATAATTGATGCGTGCAGCCTAGAGCGTTCCATCATTTTGTGCATCTAGCACTGCTGCCCATTCCAGTTTGCCCAGTGTCGCTTCTACTGACTTCAGTTTGTTATGGACTGTTTGACGTACCCCCACCACGGCACATATCGAAGTGCCCCTGATGACAACCTTAAATGCTTACCACTCAGTTATTCAAGAAGAGGTTGTGTTGGTGTTTTCACTAAAATAACTGTTGATAGTGCTGGATAAGTTGTCAAGAAACACCCCATCCTCCAACAAGTAGAGGGTAAGCCTCCAAATGGGGACCGGTGTAGGAATCCGATCCCAGGATAAGTAAGTTCTAGGGGATTGTGTTCTAATATCGTTTACCCAAGATATGAGGTGTGCCTTATTTGGGATAAAGGGGTGGTGGTACAGAAGATATGGTCTAGTTGTGTATGTAGTCCGTGTGGTGGGGAGTGGAAGGAGTATTCATGCATGCCAGCATTTTTACTACACCAGGCATCTGCAACAGTCCACCCTTAGACCCATGTGTGAAGCACCTTGGCCTGTCGAATGGCAGCTGTGCCCCGGAAAAAGAAGGGTGTGACGGTCCAAGTATATATCCAGCACACCGACTATTCAGGGGTACATAGTCCAGTCTGCGAGTGCTTTGGTAAGTTGTGCATGGAACTTATCCTGCTCCATCTTTGGGACATATATGCTTCCCAGTAGTATTAAGCATTGAGACCTCCAGCGCAACCATTGTGTGTACGCTGTCTCTTATTGGTATGGAGCAGCTCCTGCAACCTAGTGATTAGCAATAGTTGAAGAAGTAGAGTTTTGGTGATCAGAATTCAGAAACAGTGTCGTGATGAAAGAAGGAAGTGTTAGTGATTGGGGCAAGACCTGTTCATTTACATGCATTAGTTTACTTACATTACATGTGTGCAATTGATGAAAGTACAGGTCATGCAATCAAATGGACCTTACCGTCCATCATGCACCACATAAAAACTGGTAAATAAGTCAGCATCCCAATAGCTCATGTGACATCTGTGGAGCTACAATAGTAAAAAGGGTTAGACTGTTCTCTAAGTTCAAATGCACCGTGGTGTCTGCCGATGACTCCTCAGCAGACTGCAGCCCAGCGTCCCGGAGTGCAGTGGCTACTGTATCGCTATCCGTCTTCCCTCCTGCACCTGCTCCTGGGACAGGGTCTTTCCGGGAATGTATCCTCGAGCCATGCCCAGGCGGAACTCTGCGTTTCAAAGAAAAGACTGTTGATCATAAAGGATCTTTAGCCGGGCTGGGTAGAGCATAGCGTACTTGAGTTTTAGAGATCTAAGGTGCTTTTTCACCTCTTGGTAAGAGGCCCTTTGACGATGAACCAACAATGTATAGTCTGGGAACAAAGAAATATGTGTATTATCATAGCGTAGGGGTGCTTTCTCTCGTGCACATCTGAGGACAGCGTCTTGGTCTTTGTAATTGAGGATAAGGGTCACTATGGGGTGTGTTGTAGCCCCGGGGATCGTCAGCTGGTGGATTTATCACCGTGGGGCATGCACTCCTCCGTGTGTTCGGTGGAGGAACCCTCAGCTTCCCTTATCTGCTGGCGGCCGTGTTCCGTAGGGTCCATTACCTTTCCCCTCATGTGGCCCATGGTGTCTCACTATATCCCCAAGGGGTTGGAATCGCCACCACTCACTAGGACTTGCACACTCATAGGTGTTCTGGGATAGGCAGTCTCCTCGAGCGTCCCACAGCAGGCCACAAGGAAAAGAAACAACAGGTGATCACGGCGCCACAGCCTTCGCCCGTGGTGTTGCAGTTATATTTCCATCTGAAATGGTACAGTTCTAAAAGGGGAAATGTTGTTCTGGGACTGGACACAAATTCCACGGCCTGCAGACTGGCAGTCAACAGTGGGGGCGCGTCGGTCAAATGCACAGAACTATTAGCCAGTGCAGTGCCAGTTGCACTTGCCACAAACATGTGAGACAGCTCCGTGGCGGAACGTGACATTACCTCAGGTCTCCACTGGAGTCATTTTTTTTTACTTTATGGTCCAGGTTGCCTGCAGCAGTTCTCTGCTGAGCCAGTGCGGTCAGGAGGAGTGGACCCACCACACTGAGCCCCCTACGCCACTGTCTTTCAGTCGTACCGGGGCAGCGGGAGTCAGTGTATGCTCAAAGAGTTGGGGGGGATATATTGTTCATATTGTTCAGTGGCAGGGGCCTGGTTCTGGGGTTCCCGAACCATGCAGCTTCACTCGCTAGTAGTAATCAAGTAATACAGTCGATGCAACATCCTTCAGCTAAGTGGTACCCCCCCCCCCCTTCGAGGAGGGCCATAGACGTCCCAATTTGCACCTGGTCTAGGCCCAACAGCCCGCAGGAGAAGGCAGGGGCGGCACAGGATCCAGAGGCCCTCATGGGTGCAGCCGCCTCATACCAGACTGGAGGTCTCTTGTCGTCCCAGGCAGTCGACCAAATCCTGGGCACAATGACACCCACGATTCCCAAAGCGATCCTTCTGCTGCATGCCACCGCAGCCGCCTCAGCCGCCTCAGGGTAAGCAGTTGCCTCCAGCAACCACCGTTCCAGCGCAGCCCTAAGTGCAGGCTCAGTCGCAGGCCAGCCCCTCCTCTACTGTCTCCTCCGGCCGGTGTTTCCACGGAGCACCTCCGGTAGGAGCGGTCAGTGTAAGAGCAGGGTTACCACTGCAACAGCATGAGCAGAACTGCTTGACACCACATACCTCCAAAGCCAGGACACGCAGCCACAGGTCCGTCCCACAAACCAGGCTCGACACTCCCGGAGACAGGAAATAGGTTTGGCATCTTTGTGTAGTGGCAGAATGAAGCCACTACTTGAGGATAAATCAGGATGAAATGGCTTGGCCCGGAAGCTCTGCGCTTATGTGTCCGCCATCTTAGGCGGTTGGCCACACCCCCTCAACCTTGCCCCCTGTTACAAAGGATATTTTAAGTCACCTTGGTGTTCGAAGACCTTAAGCAGGACCTCAAGTTACTTCAGGGCTCGAGTCGGAGTACCACGCGGGTGGATGGCGTCCCCCACTTATTTTACCGGGAGCTCGATAACTGGAGCAAATGGAGCCACACATTCACTCTTTGGCCTCTCTGGGGCGAGATCGGAGCCCATTCAGACCGCTGCTCATGTGCTGGCTTCTCTGATGCAAACACATCTAAGGGGTGAGCGAGGGGAGGCAATGAGTCTGATGGTGCAAGCCACCTTTCGTGACGTCACTTCCTGTCATGATGTCAGCGTCCCCCCAATTCTTTTTTCAGGACTTGTGCCCTGAGTTACCTACATTATTTTTTAAATGTACAATATGAGGTACTTTATCTTATATCTAACACCACCTCAAAGCGATAGATGTAGCAGAACAAAAGAACGGGAGGGAATGAGAGAAAGGGAACAAGCTGGAATCTTGTGAATGAAATCATCCCCAAAATGGAGCTGTAGTTTGTAGTCAACGTTAGGTGTCTAGTTGGCAAAGTGTAAGTAAGAACAGTCGCAGCTCGTAAGACTCGTGGGTGGGGGGATTTAAGATTTAAAAATAAATGTAAAAAGGTACTTTACCAGGTCACACGCTGCCTCCGCTCCTGGCCGGGTGCCACATCAGGAAGCAGGCATCTTCCCTCCCCTCTCCTAAACCAATCACAACGCTGCAATGGCAACAATGTGATTGGTGAGGACGGTGCCCAGCCAGGCACCTGTAGAGTGACCATTTTCTCTATGTAGGCTGCATGCAACCTACAGATAGAAAATGGAGAGTGCGCATGACTGGTTTGGTCAGCCCCAGAGGGCCGACCAAATAGTCAGGACCCACAGCATTGGGCAAGCCACTCCTACCGACCCGCCCACCTGCCGGCCCCCCACCAGGCATACCGTTCTGCTTTCTCTCAGCGCGAGGAGCAGAAACATAAAAAGGTATTTAAAATACCATTTTGTGTTTCTGCTTCTTGCACTGTGAAAAAGCGGTGGGTACTCTCCTCTGCTCATGGAATAGCCGCCCCTGAGTAAGAAAGGCTCACATGGAGATTGGAATGGCAGACTGTAGAAGAAATGCTGGAGAGACTTAAGTACCATGCCAAACCAACTCATATCAGCTGACAAACATATGCAACAAACAAACAAACAGATGCAGAAACAGTCCAACACATCACAAATCTAAACAGACAGCATACAATCATGCATACAGAGAAGTGCAGAGGACGAACACAGAAAGAGAATGGATAGATATAACAATACAAATTCCATAGCTGCGTAATCCTTAGCCTCGAGGTAAATGAAATATTGGTGTAAATGCCACATCAAACCTTGCCCTTTGCCTAGACAACCCTTTCTACTTGTGTATTGAACACCCAAGTCGTCACATCCATTTAATTACAGCCCTCTAAGGATGATTAGCTGCTGGTACTAATCCAATTCTGCCTGCATGTCTATTCCATGGTTGTCTCTTTTCTATAAGCATACATATAAAGCATTGACAGCCAATGTTTTCATTTCTTTATTTCCACCATGGCATTTACAAGTAGGCCACTTTGGTCCATCTGCATTAACCAATGGCATAGCAAGTACCACAAGCAAAGGGAATACTGTGCCCATTTCTCTTCTGACAGATCAAAGTGGGGTGCTCTGGGCCCCTCAGAATCTTGGGCCTTGCTGTCACTTCACCTGAAATGAAAACTGCATTTCTGAGCCATGACACCTGCAAACCTCTCTCCCTCAATTAATCACATAGTCATTTTATATACCAATCTCCTAAACTCTTACTATATATTTTATTCCATATTTAGTCACGTGACACACAAGTCAAATCTGATCGTGCCAGAGTGAAGTAAATCTCACCTCCGCTGTACATGGTTGGGGAGCTCCGTGAAGACCCGCTGTCACTGTGGCAGCCAAACTTTTTCAGCAGCTCTCTGAATTCCCTCCTACAGCCAAATCAAACAAGATTAACATGTAAGTATCTTCAGAACCAGTCAGGGACTAGGCTTCGGAGCACTCGGATTATTGGCAGTATTACATAGCATTGCATATAGTGTGATACATAATGAAACAGAGAACAATTCACTTGTCTGTCTTGTGCACACTGTGCGTTACCCAGTGCGACATTATGCAGGAACAGCAGTGCAATGCACATTCCCAAAGAGCTCATAGCACAGGATGTCAGTGTTTACATTGATAAAAACTATAGATTGTTCAAGACTCCCCAATTGTAGCCAACACACCCCACTTCACCCCTGATCCCTTGAGTCAGTAGCAGAAGTTGCCTTTATCAAATATTGACTCTCTGCACACAGGAGTTCACAAAGCTCGGGTGACACCTGGTGGGCAGTTTCCACATCTGGTTGGCTCAGCTGCCAGATGTGTTAACCATGACCTAGCTCCAGCGAAGGCACCTTGTTTAGCCCCTTCCATTAGTGAACATGTTTAAGGGTTTTGTAAAGCGATTGGCTACTCCTTGGAGTGGGTTGACAGGTCAAGAAACAAAATGGAGACCCAGGCAATTAGGGCAAGGCAAACAGCTATGGGTTGAGATTTCTTTTTAAACAAAGGTTCAGAACCAATAGTACAGAGAGCCAAAGGGAGTTGGTTGCAATCCTTTGCAGCTAGATAAGGAGCAGCCACCTTTCTCATGCGTCAGAGCCTAGGCACCGGTGCCAGGGCTGCGGATGCTGACCTCAGCTCCACTCCGACAGTAGACCTGAATAACATCTGTCAGTGAGATACAGAGGGCCTGATGGACCAGAAGCAAACACTTACATCGAATCCTCTTCTTCACTGGGGCTAGTGAAGAGATCTCAGCTGAGAGGATATAGACCAGGGGTCTCCAACCTTTTGTGTAGTCAGAGCTACTTCTGGCCAGTGAAAATCGCCGTGAGCTACTGAACCCGAATCAACTCGCGCATTTTTCCGAGAGACCCCCCCACGCCCAGTTTCATTGCCTTTAAGCCTAATTTCATCAGAGCCCATACTGTGGTTTGAACAAAATACCCAAAACAGGCCGTTCGCTTTTAAATGCATTTGAGAGTTATATTGGACTAAAGAGCGAAATTCTCATAACTAGAAGCTCGCCAAATGGCAGCTAACTCTTGGAAAGGCTAGCCCTGTTCCAAGCCCAGTAAAAGGGATCAGGTGTGTTTGCACATCCAATTTCAGCAGTGGTGACGCGTTCCAGTGACCAGGGTATGCTCAGAAGGGCCTCACTTCTTTCTCGAATAAAGCACCGCTGGACCTGCCAAGACAGGCCTATTGCAATGTAAGCCATGCTGCAAGAACACAGGAAGGACAATCAAACTACAGGGGATTAAAAAATCACGAGGTATGCATCACTAATCAGCAAACCCCTTCATCTCAGTATCTCTGCTCTCTTCCCCAGTCAGTCATGTGTGTGTTTCCACTCTTCCTTCGTCTATCACAGGCTCTCTGGGTCTCCTCTACGGCCAGGCATGTGTTTCCAGCCTTCCCTTCAATGACCACAAGCTCGCTGTCTCTCCTTCTCAGCCATACGTGAGCATCCCCTTCATCCAACAAAGTATCCCTGGATCTCTTTCCTATCCAGGCATGTGTTTCCAGCCTTCCCTTCACTGACCACAAGCTCGATGTCTCTCATAGTTCGCTGTCTCTCCTCCTCAGCCATGCTTGTGACTCCCGGGTCTCCCCTTTATCCATTACAGGCTCTCTGGGTCGCCTCCCCAGCCTATCCTGGCATCTCTTCTGGATATCCTAGTTTGGTTCCCGCCTGTCCCAGGGTCTGTAGCTGCCTTCCCCCTGCGACACCACAACCCCGGTTCTTCCTCTCCACTCATTCCCCCCCACCACTCCCACCCACCGCAGGTCTGTGTCACTGCTCATCCTCATCACTACCATCCATCACAGGATGTCTCTCCAAGCCGCTCTCGCCCATCGGAAGTCCACTGTCTCTCCTGATCCCGCCCCCACTCCCACCTATCACAGGTCTCAGGCTCTCCACGTCTCCACCATTCCCCTGACCCTGCCCCCTCCCATCCACCACAGGTAATCTTTATTTCTGTATCCTACCTAACCCCGACTTCATCCATCACAGGCTCTCTGTCGCCTCTTACTAATCAATAGTAGGTGTTTGACGTTTACAAATACCTTCTGAGAAATGACTCAATCAGGGGGGGGGGGGGGCAAGACGCTCCACAAGCCTGGATAACTACTACCCTGCCACCTCCCAATACTACACGCTTCAAGGCTTAAATAGTAATTCTGGAGGCACTTTCTACTTTCGGTGTCAAAGATTGATGTATGACTGCCCGTGTGATATAGTCACCTGCAGGTCTGATTGCGTTTTTGCTCCCATTCAAGTTTAAAGTTAACTTTTTGCTAAGGAAAGGACTGCATTTGTGAATTGAAGAGGGCAGACTAATCTGCAAAATCCTTGAACTCTGGCGTCTTTCTGAAGACGTTCTGTGCAAATTAGGATACGAGGTACGGTTTGTGTGATTAATTAACATGGATCCTGTTTTCCAATTCCAGTTTTCTTGTGAGCAGGGTCTACTTGGTTAGTTTTAAGTATAGTCATTTTTATTTTACCTCCAGTGAACTCGACAATCATGCAAGCCCACTGGATTTACCATGATTTACCCGACACCCAGATGCGTTTACTACCCTCTTTACCCAAGCAATGTAGTGTGTTGGCAGCTAATTTTGTAGTCACAGGCACCTGCCTTCTACATGCATCCTTTGGGAAACTGCCTACCAGATTTATTTATTTATTTGAAACATTTGTAAAGCGCGAACGAAGGCCCGAGGGCATCTCGGCGCTAAAAAACTGCTATGTTCAACCCAGGGAGCCAGAAAGTACGAAGGTTAAAAAGGATCAGAGGTTAAAAAGCCAGGTTTTAAGATTTTTTCGAAAGGACCTGAGAGAGGTGCTGGCCTTAATTGAATATGGAAGTGTATTCCACAATTTCGGTGCGGCTACTAGGAACCGCCTATCACCCCAATTGACAGTTTTGGTTCGGGGTACCGCCAGATCAGAAGAATTGGAGGAGCGCAGTGTTCTTGATGGGCAGTAGGGAATTAAATTTTGAGTGAAGAACACTGGTCCGACATTATGTAAGGCCTTGTATGTCAAACATAGTGCCTTGAACTTTATCCTCTTTTTCACTGGGAGCCAGTGAAGTCGCCTTAAAGTTGGTGAGACCGATTGGTATTTAGTGATACGCCCTAGGAGCCTTGCAGCGGCATTCTGGATGGCCTGCATTTTAGCTAGCACTCTCTCCTGGGCACCTAGAAACATGGCGTTACAGTAATCTAGGGTGGAGAGAACCAGGGCGCTTACCAATGTTTTGGCATGATGCTCAGGTAAAAAGGGCAGAATTTTTTTTATAAGCCGGAGTTTGTAAAAGGCAGAGGAAGAGATCTGGTTAGCATGAGGCAGGAAGTTCAGACGGTTGTCAAACAGTACACCCAAGTTCCTGACCTTGTCGACCGGATCTGGAGGCTGGCCCATAGACGACGGCCACCATAAGGGGGACCAGTCTGGGGAAAGATTGCCGAAAATTACAACCTCTGATTTTTCAGAGTTCAATTTCAGGCAATTATGGCCCATCCAACTGCCTATTGCCTGCATACCTTGGTTAAGCATGTTCGCTTTTTGTGGCCCATCGTTCTTAACAGCTAGGATCAATTGGGTGTCATCTGCGTAGGACGTTAGGCTCATCCCAAATGCCCTGATGATTTTGGCAAGGTCCGACACATAAATGTTAAAAAGTGTCGGACTAAGGGATGAGCCCTGAGGAACTCCACATGGTAAAGACAGTGGGGAAGACTCGAAAGGTCCCACAGTGACAACCTGGGTCCTGTTAGCCAGGAAGGAGGCAATCAGATTTTTTGCGTTGCCTCGAAAACCTATGCTCTCGACACGGTCGACCAAGGTGGTATGGTCGACCGTGTCGAAGGCCGCCGATAGGTCCAGTAGGATCAGGATGGCAGAGCCCCCTGCATCCCGGATGGATCTAATATCATCTGCCGCCTTGACCAGAGCGGTCTCTGTCCCATGGCATCGGCGGAAACCAAACTGCGATTCGTCGAGCCTTTTGTTCTCCTCGATAAAGAGGGAGAGTTGGGTGTTCATGATTTTTTCCACCACTTTCGCTAAAAATGGCAGACTGGCAATGGGCCGGTAGCTTTTAAGTTCCTCTTTATCGAGGGAAGGTTTCTTCAGAAGCGGTTTTATGAGTGTTTTCTTTAGGGTGTCCGGGTAGATGCCTGTGGAAAACATGGAGTTACAGATCTCGGTTATGGATGGGAGAACTGTGTCCATCATAGGCCGCAGAACCTTCAGAGGACATGGGTCCAAAGCTGACCCAGATTTAATAGAGGATATGATGTTGAGTACCTGAAGGCAGGTCACCTCTCTGAACTGCTGAAAAATTGGTCCTTCAGGCTGGGTAAAGGCCTCATGGGCGCTAATTGCGGTGTTAGCAAAGTTTCGATAAATGTCATCCACTTTGCTGAAAAAAAAACTAGACAATGCGTCACAGAGGGTTTGGGAAGGGGGGGGTGTAAGATCCACAGAAGAGCCAGCTAACTGTCTGGTAGTCTCAAATAGACATTTATTTGAGTTCTGTGCATTTTCTATTCTGTAACAATAAGATCCCCTAGACAAGGATACAGTTCTCACACATGGGGTCCTTTGCTTTCATTACAGGGGCAGAAGGAGCATGCTTCTGTCATATCAGCATATTTTCCCATTGCACTGGTTATTACAGTTCATAATATTTTCAGCAACACACAAAGGGAGAAACTGACTGCCATCAGCTGGTCTAGCTAGGCCTAGTATTTCTGCGCATTCCTAGACACCTTTCAAGGTTACTGCCCGTCTTCAAGCAGGAAGCGGCAGTTCAGATTCGCTGTGCTTAAAATGCTGTCTGTATTTCAAAACAAGAAACACGGCACAATCAGGGGGGGGGGGCATGACACGAAAAACAGGGCAATCAGGGGGAGAGGCAAGACACAAAAACGGCAAAATCAGGGGGGAAGGCAAGAAAAAAACGAGCTTACCTGCAGTGGCTGCTTCTGGCGGTGGAATCACGTCTCCTCCTGCTCCGCGCTGGCACCCGTCTCACAAGGCCGATGACGTCAGACTCTCACGAGAGAAGAGAAGTCGGAAGCTCCAGGAGAGGAGCGTCATCGCGTCATCCTCTTCGCCCGCCCCATCCACACATAATGCCCAATCCGAGCGAAGGGCTAGGCGAGCTACTCCCGGGGTCTCCGCGAGCTACCGGTAGCTCGCGATCGACCGGTTGGAGACCCCGGATATAGACCCACGCCAAGTGATCCAAGAATCATGCATGCAGAACCCTTCGCAATCTCCTGGTTAGACCCTCTGACAGAGCAAGAGAGGGAGAAAGCATTAGCATGCTCCATCGCGATGTCATCAATGCATCTTTCTACCGCCTCTTCCAAGAGTGTAGAGGTAAAAGATATAGAAACGGGCAAATCCGAAGCAAGAACCAACCATTGCAGACACCTGGGGTTGAAAAGGCTTATTTTTGACCTCAAAGCCTAGATTCTTCGGCAGAGGGAGGAGGAGAGGTAGCGTTTCTGATCAGCTTTACTTCCACCACATGGAGCTGAATGAGCCAAACAGCAGAATGTCGACCTCTTCTGGAATGCACTTCAGCTGGCTCCTTTGCACCCAGCAGAAGACCGCATATAGGCAGGCTTTGAAAGAATGCTCCAAGGCTCCACCGAGAGAAGCAGCTGAGTATCATCTGCATGTGAAATGATGTTGAATCCAAAAGACTCAGTTGAAGGTGCAGGAGGAGCCATGTACACATTATAAAGAGGGGGACTCAAGGAAGAGCCCTGCGGCAGCCCATGGTTAAAAGATTTTAAATCTGATAAGTAAGGGGCTAGCCACAAGGATTGTGCCAGCTATTCAGAAGAGGCTCAAGATCCTGAAATCAGCTAAGCAATGCATAGAATAGAGTAGGATTTGTTGTGGAATGTTGCAGACAGGTTGAATATAATCAAGGTGGCATTCTTACCATGGTTGTCTGCCAACTTCATGTAATCTGCCACTTCTAACAGGGCTGTCTCCCTGCTATGTTAGCGACGAAAGCCGGACTGACAGGGACGAAAGCCAGAGGCTGGTGTACAATACCCTGTGTTGCTCCAGGTACTCGTGGGCCGAGTGTTGAGAAGTTTATCGAGCATCCAGGCGGCTGCAGGCAATAGAGAGATGGGTCTAAAGTTGGAAGGGTCACCCAGAAGGTTTGTTTTTTTAAATCAAAGGGCAACCTTAGCCTGCTTTGCTTAATTAAAGACCAGGTTGACCGCCTCTGCTGCAAGAACCACAATAGAAGGTGGCTATGGGTCGACTAGGGAGCCTGACTTGCACTCAAGTAGGGCCTTCTGCGACTCCTCCAAGGTTATAAGGCTGAAGTGAGAGAGAATCACCTGTTTTTGAGTGGAAGCACCAGCACTCAGGTGTGAGGCAAGGCAGACTGGGAGCTCGAGCAAATTCGACTTCTTAGGGCTGTTTGCAAAGTTTTTGAATGGGTGTGGTGCGACTCCTACAGTCCTTGTATGCCAAACGTTTTTGATGATTTCAAAGATCTCTTCAAACCCATTAGTAGCAGGCCAGATTTAAAATTCAGAATAAGTTGTCTGCACTACTTTAATGGCAGCATGATGTTTCCTCAGGACACTTTATAAGTAGCCTTATGCCCCGGCGAATAGTTTTACCCCAATCTCTCGTGCACTTCTTACAGGCCCTGCTTTCTGATGCAAGGGAAGGAGCAAACCATGTTCATACACATGGGTACACATGGGAACAGGGGAGAGCAAAGGTTCAGGAGGTAGGCAGGGAAAGTCCCTACTAATTAAAGCTGTAGCCTTCACTAACGGCTGAACACTCCATTTTCATCAATGCAATCATCAAATGTTGGACATTTACATCTGTGTAGAGGAAGTCGACTACTCTAAATGATAAAACCAAACAAGTGAATTGTCAAGAATAAAGGTACTATCCCCCTCAAGATGGGTGGCCTGCAATTTGTATTGGAATTATAAGGACCAAGGTGTTACTAGAAACCACTCATCCTTCCCCCGGAAATTAAAGCTGATTAAAGCAACTGAAATGGCGTATTGGACACAGATTTCCCTTAGTAATTCCTCAGATCTACGGGGGATTCTCAGGGTTCAACCCAAAACCCTGTTAATTTTGCACCCCCAGATTTAATGGTGCTTCTGTATATTTAGCTCCTGGGGTTCAGAATTAACAGCTCCTACACTTACACACTCGCAATAAGGTCCAAGAAGAATTTCCCATGGGCTCGCCTAGGAATGCATAGGTCAGTAAGAGAGATTCCGTTTCTATACTCTGTCTGAGTCTGACCAGCAAAGTCTTTTGAGAGGTGAGCCTTTGTGTACTGAACTGGGCATATGGCTGTCCAAAACAGCCTAGAGTAGTTGTGGATTCTCTTGGAAAGCATGCCAAAGTTCCATTGAATAATTGAAGACCTGAGTCTTAGAAAATGTTGTAAGCCTCTGAGTGTTAAGAGGTTCTGGGAGAAAATTACTTTCCAGATACGTCACAGAGACCAAGAGATCATGAAGACTCTTTGTGCACTGTGAGACGCTGATAAAAGGGATTTCTAACTACCCCTGTTATCCCTGTGATCCGAAGACTCAAGGAGCCGGAGAAGGATGGGCTGCACCCTATTGAGATTCTAAAGTATGACCAGGACCTTGAGTGGGTTAAGTAGGAGACAGGGGCTCCACTGAATATCCTCAGAGACTCCTGGATTTTTTAGAGCAGGTTAAGGAAAGAGGTCTGTTCTGAATATCTGTGAACACTCAAGTGGCTATTTTCTGGCCTGTTTTGATTGACATTGATTGTGGCAATGTGAGAGCCGCATTATCAAGTTCATTTGTGTGTGTTAATGTTTCAATTGCTCAGAAGCAAGTCTGGTCCTTATTTGCAGGCAGCAAGACTCTAGGTGAGTCCCATCTGTTGGCATCCGTGAAACGATGGATTGGAGACCAAGAGACAATTTATAGGTGTCTTAGTATATGAATTCCAGCTATTTAGATACTGAAGGCTATAGACTGACATTTGGTAAAGTGGGGTTCCTGCTTAGGACTGGCACATCATGACAAGTAGCCTTCATTTATAGGAAATATTTCCATGGGACATTAATCTTCTGAACAGCATGCTACTCTCATTGCACAGTCATGTGTAAGAAATTATTTCCATTTTATAGTTGTAGGAGAGTAGGGTCTGCTTACTATGGTTACCCCCACTTTTTCAGTGGTTTTATGACTTTAGTATGGCTGTGGCCCTGCTAATCAGGCCCACATCAGAGCTGTTTTTTCTCTCTAAAGTGATACCATGTAATTCAGGTATATACCAGATTGGTTACTGGGTCACCCTTGTGAGCCCCTGTATATGGTACACTAGGTACCCAGGACATAGGTGCACCCTAGGGCAACCGGGGGCTGCAGTATGTATTGTGCCACCCCTGGTTAGCCTTCCAAACTGACACCACAGGTATGCACTTGCAGCCTGGGTAAAGTGGTGTAATCACCCTTTACTTAGATAAAGTATACATATATCTATATAAATATATATATAGACACATATTAACCTATAAGTCACTTCTATGGCAGGCCTTGACAATCCTGGAGGCAGAGTGCTTGGTTTTGTGTGAGAGGGTGCCTTAGCATGAGCTGAGCCCCTCTACAGCTTTCAGAACCATCTCCTTATAGCTGTTCTATGATATAGCCATACCATATACTCTTAAGTGCATTATAATCCTCGCAGTTAATGCTAACTTTGGTTTGGCTTTATCAAATCATGTCATGTAAGGTGTCAAACACTTTAGAATACTACCCCCGCTCCAGTTCTGGCGGTGGGGGTATCATTCCACCCTTCTAGAGGGAGAAGACATGTAGTTACTGGTAAACCCGGTTAAAGTTAAACAGAGCCCCAGCATCACAAAATGGATGCCGCTGCCACAGACACAAGTCTGCCCTCCTGCTGCTGGACGAAACTCCAGCATGGGAGGCCTGGATAATAGGTTTCCTGTCCAGGGAGGTGCCAGCACCTCCCCAGACAGGCTTTAGTGTATTCGGGCAGGGTGGGTTGCATTCAGTGAATGCTTTTCAGACACAGCCTGGGGCACACAAGGTGCTCCATGCGTTTCCCAGTTCAAACCGGTTGCTGGGGCACTCAGCCCCAGTTCTGGCGCAAAACTGGACACAGGGGAAGGGGTGTAACCACCCCCTCCCCCGGTCCACCCGTAGGAGGGACCTTAGAGTTAGCCCAACCCCTAATCTTGCTATAAGAATAGTATCCCAGTACCTAGGACTTTAGATTACCCTGGACGAAACTCTGCAACATATATCTTTGACCTTCGACATTCCATATCGACAGGAAGACGGACAAAATATCCCTTGTGGTCAAGGAGTGACCACCCTGTTCATACAGGCACCAACTGCATCTTTGCCGATCTGCATTGTCGAGGCTCCCGCTGGATCCCGAGGCTCTGCGACACAGGACACGGACTTCCAGACATCTCTGATGCAGACCTGCGCTCCCAGCAAAGCTGAGACCTGTAGTGGACACGAGAGACGTGGGACCGGAACTCCTGGACATCCTGCATTTTGCAACCTGCACCTACTTCCCGAGGTATCCCGAAGTTGTGCATTGGGTTATTTGAAGCCCTTGCCACGAGCACCACCTTTTGCACTGAAGGCCCACATTCCACGAGTGTCCTGTAGGTCTGCTTTGCGCATTGCAGCTTGACGTGCCTTTGCGGTTCCTAGTCCGTTGGCTAGTGAGCCCCCTCCATGGCCAATCTTTGATTTAATTTGCTTTCCTGGTTGCTCCAGGCTTGCTCCTACTCCTCTCCAAAGGAGGAGTTCCTCAGACCTTGCTGGTCTGCACCGAAGCCAATCTCGACATTCTGCGTGGATTACGTTTGCCAAGGCTTGTTGAGTCCATTCCGGATATCAACACCGCAGTCAACTAGATCCTTTGTGGGACAGCTCGAATCCAGCTCCTGGTCATTGTCGACACCTCCTGGACTTCGTGGCTGAAGAGACAAACTTCACCTCTGGCACCTGAAATCACCCAACATCGGCTGGCATCTTCTTTCCGCCATCCTGGTCACTGGCTAGTGACCCAGACTCTGTCCCTTCTGCTTTCAGGTTCTTCACATCTCCGATCAACCCTTGGAATCACCCGGACACTTTTCCTCTGGTCACCAGCAGCATTTCTTCGCAGTTCTCCATTGGAATCGACAACGAAACCC
The DNA here is from genome assembly GCF_964263255.1 of Lissotriton vulgaris. Taxonomy (NCBI): domain Eukaryota; kingdom Metazoa; phylum Chordata; class Amphibia; order Caudata; family Salamandridae; genus Lissotriton; species Lissotriton vulgaris. Next base: position 470,648,520 of record NC_141698.1, read on the forward strand.
GTCACGAAAAGACACCTAAGCACCCGGCTTTCCTGGGTGAGGTAACACGAGTGCTCCGGGGCTCCCGTGGGTATTGACTCTCCAAGTGTCGTAGTCTAAAAGGGTTCCAGCGTAGTTCACCTCCTTGTGCCCTTTATCTTTAAAATTGTAACTTGTTCGTTCTCCATAGAAAGTCAATGATAACCCGCGGCTGTGTTTAAACACTGCATGTGTCTCCCGTGGGCCTCCTACATCCTAACCTTTGGTGGTTCTAGGCAGCCTCAGCAATTCCACAGGCCCTAGGCCTGCTTTCTATTCCAGACGTGGTTCTTATACCACTATTTTAGTATATGGTTTGTGAGGCACCTTGGGCATAACGTATACTGTGCAACTTATCGTATGCTAATTAAGTCCCTTGTATTGTACTTTTACCTCTGACCTCATAAAGAGTCCAGAGGGGTTGTGTTTAGAATAAATACATATATATTTGATACATACCTTGTGTGGTGTGCTTTCATTTGATCATTCAAGAGATTATAATTGGTGAAACAACTTCAACTTGCTTAACTCGCCTCTAAGGCTTAGCCTGAAGGCTGCTCTCCACAGCTACCACTAGGATAGCTTTCTATAAGGTTGACTTTATAACCTACCATCAATAAGGGTTGTTTGGACTGGTGCAAGGTGTCCACTAGAATAGTGGACATCCTATACCAGGCCAACTACTCACATAGTATCCTGCTTTTCTACTGGAGACGAAACTTGCATTATTCTCTGGTACAGTAGTCAAAGGGGCATGTACATTCTGAGAAAGTATGTTTGTCTTGGCAATATATTCTAGGGGGTTTCATCTTGTGACAAAGCATTTTCATGGTATCATTATTAAAGCAAATGATTCTGAAACACTTTTGGGGCAATTTACAATGATAAATTACACTTTGGAGTAAGCTAAACATGCATGTTTACTCTTATATGTTTGAGTAACCTTATTACTCAAGGTACTCAAAACTGTGAACTGAAAATTTTCCACCCAGTGAAACAGGAGCCAAATTAAAAAGTGTAAGTTACTACTGCCAAAAATGAGAAGTAGTAAGTCCAGCGCGGTACATGGCCAACCACTGATAACGCAACACCCTTCCATAGAAAATAATGGAGGCAGGGACGTAAAATAGAACCACATACGAAATAATGTTGAATTAAATTCATATATTTCGACACCATCATGGTGATGTTGATCTCCCAATGGTACAGTATATGGAAAAGTAAAAATGTTTATTAAACGTGCAAAAATTGCAAATATATTTTGTGTTAAAATATCAACATGAATAAAATTTGTATATTTAGTCTGAATTTAGACCAAATTAAAATAAATGATACTGCATTGTTCATTTTATTTTAATTTAAAATGAAATAATGTTTTAAGTTTAAATAAAAACAATTCCCACCTAAAGTAAAAAAAAATGTTAATATGTATTAAAAATGATTGAAAGTGATGTATACATTTGTATAATTAGTCTGAATTTAGACCGAATTAAAATACATTATACAGCACTATTCTTTTTATTTTAATTTAAAATGAAATCATTTTTGAAGTTTAAATAAAAACAATTCCCAACTAAAGTAAAAAAAAATATTATTATGTATTACAACTTATTTAAAGTGATGTATAAAATGTATTAAAAGTATGCCCATGCAAAGCCTCAGTTGTAAGGTTCCTGCTGTTGCAGTGTTGCATACAGTTTCTTCATTGCTTTTCCACACTTCCCGTTTTTTTTTTCTTTGGTAGGTTGTCCTTTTTCCAGGTCCTAAAAAAATTATAGCTGTGAAGCCAAACTGCTACAGGTTTTTACTGATCTGAGAGGGTTATCCTGGTTTTCTTGAGTCTAGTGAGATTTGACCTATTTAAGCACTGAGTCTTGGGTCCAGTTGGCGAGGACCCCAACACCCATAACTCTGTGTACTGAAGTCAAGGCCTGCCTGAAAGGCACTATTTGCACACTCTTAAGCAGCTGGAGAAGACTACGGTGCAGGACGCAACTGAAGAAGGCTGGGCGGGGACCACCGCCTTTCACCTCCACCTTCAACTGCCTTCAGCTTTGGACATGAGTAAGCAGCACAAGATATCAGGTACGACACGCACCATCCAAGGGATCAACTATGAATCATTTTCTTGGGCATGCAGTCGGGTGGTATCAAAGGAGATGGAGTCAGCTGAAAGAAGATTCTCCTTTGATGGTGAGAAACCTTCCCTGCCACCCCCGATGTCTCTAGAGATGATCAACCATACCTATGTTGTTGCGGAGAAAAGTCTATTGCGTGGATGCTTTGTACTTTGGTTTTAATGTAATGGTTTTGAGTAACCACACAATAAATTATTCATTCATTCTATTGCGTGGATGAACCATTACCTCTGAGTCTCCTACAATTGATCCTACAGTCAAATGCAGAAAAAATGCAGCTTCCCAGCCCAGATTCCAGGACAAAGGAGTTAATGCTTGTCTGGATTCAGCCAGCCCCATTTCATCAAAAACATCTTTGGTTAACGAGCTTTGTTCTAGGCTCAGTTCCCTGCTTAAAGAGCTTTTGTTGCCCTTAACATCAAGGGTGGCTAAGATTGAGTCACAATTAGCAAAGGGGTGGTACCCCTCCCGGGTGCATGTTTACCTGGTTCAGGAGTTTCCGCTATAGCATACTAGGGATTGAACTACTTCCTCCCAAGTTATAGTCAGTGTTGATTACACTTGTTGTAAACTATGTGAATGCTGTAAATGCCATAAATGTTCCAGTTCCCATAAATCCTAATACTGGTCTTCCTGCGCATTCAGGCAGCATTACTTCTATGTCACAGCAGATGTTTTTCTCCTCAAGTCCACCAGGTTCTAGCTCAAGCTCCAGTAGGTTGCCGGTGTTAAGCATTTCCCCTGAAGTTTCCAGCTACGTGCTTATCTTGGCAAATGTTCCAGCTCTAGCCAATTCTAGAATGTCTTAGAAGAACAATTCATGCATTGGAACCCTTCCCCTTGGCTATTTTCATAAGCCTCCTTGAACTGCTCCAAAGAGAGTGAAGGTCGCACCACTAGGGAGTTTGTTGGTTTCTATTGAGTCTGTCATGGAGGCACACAATAGATTCTCTCCCTTGCATGGCTTTAATAACCTAGATTGACCAGCTGTATTGCCAGTGGATGTTGTTATTTCTTCAACTCACATCTCTTCCTCAACCGAAATGCATGCTAACGAATTAAACACCCCAATCCTTACTATGAGCTGTATGTGCTGAAACACTGCAGGGATGGGACCCAAAATGAAATCTAAAGAGTGGGTTGCCTTTATTGACAGTTATGACATTGTATTATTCCAAGAAAGATGGGCTGTTTAGAACCTACTGTTTAATGGTTTTGATTGTCTTTTTATTCTAGCTATACCCTCACGTTGCAGACAGCTAAAATGGGTTTGCCAGCTTGGTATAAGTGTAATGTCTTAATGTAAAGCTATTCATAGCTGATGTTGTACTTTACATCTGGGTGGAATGTAGAACCTTCATGTTGCTAGGCTTATCTTACATTTGGCGACTATGGAGATTAGAAGAATTGAAGAACCTTTACAAAGAGACCTCAACACATTTCTAATAGAATTTTACTAAAGCCTTCACTTTCTGTCTGTTTTAAATACCAACAAAGAAGGATAAAACAAGACTGGATTTTCAAGCTTCGTTTAAAGGCTCTACACATCCCTTTTCAAGCAAAAGATCTGGGGCCCGATGTAGGTCGCCCAATACCGGTCGGTAACAGCAGAAAATCGGTAATTTCGTCCGTTACCGACCGGCATCTGGAAAATGAGATGTAGGTGTCAAAAATTTACCGAATCGTAAAATGTGAATCAGTAAAAATCCGATTCTGTATTTACCGATTCCATATTTACCGAATCGGTATTTACCTATTCCGTATTTACCGAGTCCTTATTTACCAAATCGGTAATTAAGAAACGGTAAAAAAGGACCATTGAGATGTAGGAAAGCCCAAAAATACAGAATTTCATGAAATTCGGTACTTTAGAGTCGGTATTTACCATGGACTGAAAGCAGGTAGTAACCAGGTGCAGACTATAAAAAAGGGCCCAAAATGCAACAGTGTTGCAAGAATGGCCGCATTCTATGTGATTGCGAGGCGACAAAGGCTACAGGCAGCAGGAGAGAGGGTCTGGCAAAGGGAGGATCAGGTCTACAGACAGAGGATCACCATATTCCAACTGACTGAGCCTGAGATACTGCAGAGGTACAGGCTCACCCCAGAACCATCCTGGACTTAATTAGGGACCTCCACCCATACCTGGATCACCCAACACCCAGGGCCCACGCCATCCCACCCCATGTGCAGGTGCTGTGTAGCCTATACGTGCTTGCCTCTGGGAGCTACCAGAGTGTGATTGCTGCAGTTGGTGGTGTATCCCAGAGCTGCCTGTCCCGTTTCTTCAGGAAGTTCCTGGATGCCATGACGCAGAAAATGGAACATTACATCCGGTTCCCTGACACACCTGCGGAACTTGCAAAAACTAAAACTGACTTCTATGGACTGGCACACTTCCAACATGTGATAGGCTGCATAGATGGCACCCACATTCCACTATGCCCACCTGCAGCCACTGAACACATCTACAGAAATCGTAAGTCGACACACTCCATCAATGTGCAGGTGATATGCAATGCTGCCAACATCATCACTGACATAGTGGCCAAATATCCAGGGAGCACGCACGACTCCTACATATTCCAGAACAGCGGAATATACACACGTTGCTGGAGATTTTGGTGATGGATATCTGCTAGGTAAATAAGTGTAACACACCCTGATATGAATGATAGATGTATGTGTCATGTGTATGCAACTCATGGACCTCTCATTCTCTCCTAGGCGATAGTGCATATACCCTGCGTTCCTTTGTGCTCACACCATACCTCAATCCAACTAACAGAGCAGAAAGGCGTTACAATGTGGCACACAGGGCAACTCACAACGTAGTGGAGCGCACATTTGGACTCTTCAAGAGCAGGTTCCGCTGCCTCCACAAGAGTGGAGGAGCACGAAAGTACACCCCCATCATGTGTTGCAAGATTATAGTGACCTGTGCCATGTTGCACAATCTTGCCACCAAAGAAGGCACAGAGGTGGAGGTGACACATCACGAGGACATTGATGATAACCAAGAACATGTAGACCCCCAAGCAGCAGGAGCAGCAGCGACAGATGGAAGATTGATACGGACAGAGATTACACGTAGATATTTCTAGGTAATGTATGACACACAGACAGGAATAGTGTTTGACAATTGTAGTTTAATATTCACTACATCTGAGTCATAATAGGAAAGCCATTGTCCTTAAATGTCCATCTGCATGACTGTGCGTGCTCAGTTGCCGTGACTGTGAGCAGTCCTGTGCATTCCTGGCAATGTTCAATGCTTATGCCCATGCACTACATTCCGGGATTGACGTGACAGGGATTCCAAATCTCGGCTGGGGCCTGACTCAGCATTGCTGCGCCTGCCGCTCCTACGCACCTCTGGTACAGGTGTGCTGGAGCCACTCCTGCTGGTGGACCCCTCTGTCTCCTCCACACCCGTGTCACCAGCATTGGCTGTTTGTGTTATGAGCATCTGCTCCATCGCAGAGGTCACTCTTCCCATGCCCCTTGTCAAGTCTGTGCAGCAGTGCACAATTGCATCCTGCATGGAAATTGAGCGGCGGCACAGTAGGGATGTGGCTGTTGCAAATCTGTTTAGTGCCTTGGACTGCTGCAGCATATACTGCCGCTCCCTGCGATGCTCAAGTTGATCCCGGGCCAACTTATCTGACAGTGCACCCATGTAGGTAGAGATGTCCGACATCCCCTTGGAAATTGCCTCCAAACTACAGGCAATGTGGCCTATTCCCTTGTCAATGTTTGTCATTTTGTTGTTCATGCTGCGCACCTTCCTATGCACAGGCATCAGTGCCTTGGCCTGCACGCACTGTACTTTGACCATTGTTTCCTCCAGGCCACAGAATACGCTCCCACCTTCCTGCCCATCGCCAGCCTCATGTGCCCTCCTGCCAAGGACACTGGTGCGCGTGGCGCCAGCAGTGATCTGTGATCTGGCCTTGTCAGCCACAGGTGCAAATGTCTGATCTGCAACATCATCATCCTCCTCATCAGAGGTTAGAAGGATCCTCTGAGGGGGCACATCTGCCCTACTTATGCTTCCCTGCATGGTCGACCTGGTTTGGGTGTAAGTGGTGTGCTTTCCACCTCAGGAGAGCCAAACAATAGAGGTGATAGCGGGACAGGTGTTGAGGCTCGCTCTGGTGTTGAGGCTTCCTGGGTTGTGTTGTTGCCTCCTTCTACAGTGCTATGACCTGTGCTTTGTTTCTCCTTCTCACTTCTCTTAGTTGCTGGTGCCCTCTCCTCCCTTGGTGGTGCTGAACTGCGTGAGGACTCTCCTGTGGAATGAAATTGACATAGGATCAATGTTGTTGTTCACCTGTGGGTACTTCTTAAATAAATGCTTTACACACCTTTGCCCAGTGTACATTGTGTGTTTGGAGGTGTGTGTGGCATGCCTTGCTGAGTCTCGTGGTGTATGCATTGCATGTTTGCACTCAAGACTACGTCTCCCATGATGCATTGCTGGCCCCAAGTAGGAGCTGTTCTGCAGTGTCATGACTCTACACAGTGGGGTACGGGTTCAGGGTAGTGGTTGTGGATTAGGGTACATGCATCTTACCTTGTTTCTTTGATGCTCTGGCTGTACTGTCCAGGTCTCCAATCCCATGGATGCATTCTGGCTCCAGGGTTGTTTCAACAAGCTCCTCCATCTCAGAAAGTTTTGGTGCTTTGCTCCTACCACCTCCTGTCACACCAGCATCCTTTTTTTTGGGCAGCAATCTTCTTTTTGGTTATGATGCGCAGGTCATACCATCGCTTTTTAATGTCCTCGATCTCCCGGTGCGTCACACCAATGGCATTGACTTTGCCCTGTATGCAAACCATATGTTCCTCTTCACAGACTCTGCAACATGCAGAGACTGTCTTCCAAATATTTGGTTGTAGTGACTTACTATTTCTTCTACAGCCACCTGTAGTTCTGCTGGGCTGAACGTTATCTTTCTTTTGCGCTCCCCACCATCCTTTTGCCCTTCCTGGGACTCCATTCTGTAGCACTGCTTGGCTCTGGATGATCAGCTCCTCTCACCTCAGCTCAATTGTTTGTTCAGTTGCTGTGCACCTGCATGGGTGTGGCCACTCCCAGGTACTGGGGAGGGGTGCTTCATTCTGATTGGTTGGATTCTCTGGACCTGGTTGTGGGCTGTGTAGGGTGTTCCTGATTGGTTAGCAGGCTCACATGTTGAATTTCAAACTGCTGTTTCGGTATTTACCGAATTGGTATTTTCCGATTCGGTAAATTTAGAATTATTCCTATGGGCCTCCTGGCCCATAGGTATGAATGGGTTTTACCGATTCGATTTTACCGATTCGGAATTTACAGATTCGGAAAATACCGAATTCAGATACCAAGTAATTCCGAATCGGTAACTTTTACCGATTTTTTACCTACATGCAATTTTCCAATTCTGAATTACCGATTCGGTATGAGTCGATATTTAAGAATCGGTAAATACAAATTACCTACATCTGGCCCAAAGTGAGGCGTATTTGACCATTTCTTTATGTCTGCATGGTCTCTAGCCTAAGCTACAGTGTCCGCACCTATTGCCCTTGTATGATTTTAAGCTGTTTGACTTTCGTTCTCCTCTGAAACCTATTTCTGTTCTAGACTGTATATGCGGTACACTGGTTGTGCTATTTAGCAAACTGTTCTATGGTAACGATTGCGGCATTATTTGGAATACGCATATGTCAGTGGATAAAGGCCTGAATTTTTTTTATAAATCATCACTTCTTTTTGTGATCATACTTTTTAAAGAGTTGCAGTCCGTGACGGTACTTGAATGTAAACAACGTCCTACCGTTGTTCAGTTTCCATTTGCTGTGGATGGTGTGCTGTTTGGCTTTAAACACTCTTCTGTTCTGTCAAGAGAAGTTCCCTTGAGTTAATGGACACTGGTGACGTCGCAGAACTGCCTTTCTTGCTACAAAAAAACGATGGATTCAGGCCCAGATCTCTGTACTGGGGTGAATGTATGACATTGTTCTGCATTCTGTCCATCAACTGTTATTTTTGTTCTTGCTACATAGCCTACGTTACTCCCCGTCATCTGACATCCGCCATCTTGAAACGGGTTACTTTCTAGATAAAATACTCATCAGTCTTAGAGATTCATACAACATTCACGCTTGCTTCCAGAGCGAGTCAAGCAACTATTTTTACCTACGAAGCGTGCTTTTAATACAAATGGACTCGCTGACACACACAGCTTAGTTTTATTCTTGTTACGTGTTTGTGTGCCAACGCTGAAATTCTCAGTATTATTTGATAGTAAACTCGTTGACACGCACAACTTTCATTGGCATTACGCGTGTCACATCGCATCAACGCTGACACGCAAAGCTTTCTTTTGTATTACGTGTGTCATGTCGCATCAATGCTGACACACACAGCTTTCATTGATGTGTGTCATCTGCGCTGATACACACAGCATTATTTGTGATTAAATGCACTGATACACACAGCTTTCCTGTTGGTTCATGTGTTTCTGATTGTTTTAACGCTGAAACACGCAGCTTATAGTCCCTTCAGGTCTGTGGTTTTCTCATGACATCCATATTGTTTTAATTTTCAATTCTTGCCTGATTCATTCTCACTTTTGATTAGAATAATATATATGTTGATTTTGAAGTGAGTATTGGTCTTAAACTCATACACTAAATGGTTGCATTTTTTTTCTTTTATTTGAATTGTTAGTCATTGCACATGTTCTAACATTTTTTGCTTTTAATTGAAACCTTAACTTTACTGTGTTATTTTAAACATGCAAAATGTGCCAGGACCTCCATTTTTCTTATCGTCTCCTGGGGATCCTGCTCTTCCATGGCTTAAATGGACATAGGTATTTACACATTATGCGAGGGTCTGTGGCACGTCCCTCAGTGATGAAAGAAAAACTTCCCTTTTAATGCACTGTTTAGGCTCTGAGGGTCAGGAGGTTTTTGAGCATCTTCCCGATCTCTCAGATAGTGAAGCTGCAAATTTAAATGAATTAGAAATTTCTGTTAAAAAATTGGATTTACACTATCTTCCAAAAACCAGTACAGTCCTTGAGAGGTATCATTGCCGAAAAGGATGCAAAAGCAAGATGAATCAGTGAAACAATATATCACCGAGCTACCTAAACTTGCTTCCACTTGTAACTTTGCTTCATCCTTAGATGAACGTCTCCGAGACCAATTTATGCTAGGTTGTACTAATGACAAAGCTTGTGATAATTTGTGGCAGAAAGACAATCTGTCTCTTCATGAGGTTAAAACTATTGCCAAGACTCATGAACATTCCAAAGCATGTGTTGACACTATACGTAAAAATGATGCTTCCAAAAAGATCAATGGTGATACTGTTCTAGTTGTTGAAAAAAATAAGTCTGTAAAACCCAAGGTTAAAGCCATAAGTGAGATCAAACCAGCAGCATTGAAATCTTTCTCTGGCAAGTGCTTTAGATGTGGCAATCCAGGTAACATGGCAAACTTCAAAGGGTGCCCTGGATTAAAGGCCTCATGTAGTTTGTGTGGGCAAAAAGGTCACTTCATTAAGTACTGCAGATCGGGGAAAGATCTAAAAAAAAGTAAGAGAAGTAGATCTCTATGATAAAGATTCTGATTCTGAGATAACAAACATTTGTCAAATCAAAACTTCTCGTGGTGATGGCCCGATGGAGGTTGTTCTAATTAATGATGCCCCGGTAAAAATGTTATTTGAGCTAAAGTGACTTTAATCCCAAGGTCATTTTTTGAACAACACCTAGCGAAAAAAGTCAACTTTCTAAACCTGACATCAGACCGAGAGGATACCGTGGGGAAATCATTGGATTGTTGGGTTGTTTTTGGGGTACCATCGATCTCAAGGGGAGAATTGTGCCTGGAAAGATATATGTATCCATGGAGGGAGATTTCTTTATCAGCTGGTTCCACCAACGTGACTTACATGTAATTTTAGATCCCAATAAAAATCCCTCAGTATGTTTGAAGGAGTTACCTTCGGTAAGCCAAGTTGATGGTGAAAGCATGTCATGGGTCAAAGACTTTCCTGAAGTTTTTGAAGCAAAATTGGGATGTCTCAAAAACTACTACCATCACATCAAAGTTAAGCACGATGCACAACTTAAAGTAGCTAAAGTTAGAAATTTACCCCTTCTGGCCAAGGAAAGTATGAAAGTGGAACTGGACAAGCTCGTATCCAATGACATTATACAAGAAGTTGAAGCCACTGAATGGCTTTCTCCCATTGTTTTGGCCCGCAAGGCCAATGGAGAGGACAGGCTTTGTGTGGGCTTGAAAGAGTTAAATAAGGCTGTGATTGTGGATCATTATCCCCTGCCCAATATCATCTAAATGGTTTGCTCGTTAAATGGTGCCTAACACTTCTCCTCACTTGATTTGACCTCCGCCTACCACCAGGTAAAATTACACCCTCTTTCCCAAGATCTCACGGCTTTTGTAACACCTTTTGGGACATTTAAATTTTTGAGAATGCCGTTTGACCTTATTTATGCTGCCTCTATCTTTTAGAGGGTTATGGAGCGCATTTTAAAAGGGGTAGAGGGTGTCAGGATTTACCAGGACGATGTACTGGTGTATGGAATGGACATTAGTGAGCATGACAATAGGTTGAGAGCTGTTTTGAGAAAATTGCGTGATGCAGGTCTTACACTAAGAGCAGATAAACGTTGTTTCGATGTAGTGGAAATCGAGTACCTTAGGCATCTGTTGTCACCCAATGGAATTAAGCCCAAACCGTATCTAGTTGACACAATTTCCAATCTAAGAACGCCCCAAGATAAAGACGAATTGGTCAAGTTTCTTGGAATTACAGAGTTTTATCATACGTTTATTCCTAATTTTGCAAGCATCACAGAGAATTTGAGAAACCTGTTAAAAAAGGGGTGTGAGTTTGTCTGGAGCAAAGAGTGTGATGAAGAATTTTGGGGTCTTAAAGGTCTTTTGAATAAAGCCCCTGATTTAAGCAGCTTTGAGCCTAAGAAGACATCCTACTAGATGACTGACGCTAGCTCAAAGGGTCTTGGTGCAGTACTTTTACAGAAAAGTGCAGGAAAGGACAGTGACAAGACTATTTTGTTTTTGTCAAGACCTTTGAGAGATGCAGAGTTCAATTATTCTGTCATTGAGAGAGAAGCACTGGCGATATTTTGGGCCATACGTAAGTTACGTAAGTTTCTGTGGGGTTGCCAGTTTTTTGTTTTAACAGATCACAAACCGTTGAAGGAAGTTTTTTCTAAGAAAGGTATTGACTTGGTATCTCATCAGATTAGAAAATGGGTAGTGGCTTTACAGGAGTTTAATTTTTCTGTTGATTACCTCCCTGGAGCAAGCAACACGTTAGCGGATAGTCTATCTAGATTAGGAAATGTGGGTGATAAGGTAACTAATACCAATGTTCAGAGGGAAGGTGATTGGTTTGATGGTGAAGAACTTGACGAAGAAGTTGATGTTTGTCTAGTTAGTGAGGGGATAGTTTCAGATAAAGACTGGAAAGAGTCTGTAAGCAAAGATGAAGTGTTGTAGAAAGTCATTTCCATGGTCTTGAGTCACTGGTGCGATAAAAAAGAGTGCAGTGATGAAACTAAAGGGTTCTGGCAGGTTAAGGAGGAGTTAGCAGTGGTAGATGGCATTCTCTTGAGCTGTAGCAAGTTGGTTCCTCCACAGGCACTTTGGAAAGGTTTGCTGGAGCGTGCTCATTCCAGTCATATGGGGATAGTAAAGATGAAAGCGAGAATAAGAGAAGCCTATTGGTGGCCTGGCGTTGATGCACATGTTGAAAAAGTTGTCAGAAATTGCACTGATAGTGCTAGAAGTGATAAGATCTTGAAATACAGGACTCAGCCTATGATAAAAAGGGAGCAGGCTGAAGGGCCATGGTGTGATATCTCTATTGATATTTTGGGCCCTGTGAGAAGGAATTCCAGTGATCACTATGTTTTGGTAAACTCAGTTGAATCTAAATTAGTGATAGAATTCCTTGATGAATTGTTTGAAAGGGAAGGGTTTCCTTCTTCGTTGTTGTCAGATAATGGACTTCAGTTTACTTCAAAGAGTTTTGAAGATTTTCTTTCTGAAAGAGGTATTTAACATAAAAGGGCTGCTCTCTATCATCCCAAATGCAATGGTTTGGTTGAGAGATTTGTAAAGGTCTTGAAAGAATGTTTGCAGCAAGCTGTTGTGTCAGGGAATAACTGGGAACAGGCAATGAAAAAGAAAGTAAGGGAATATAGGTTTACACCACATTCTTCAACAGGGGTTTCTCCCTTTAGACTTTTCAAGGGAAGAGTGCCAAATGTTGAGGTTTACCCTTCTTGGGTTTTAGCAAAAAGAACCTTGATTGATGAGAATGTTGGGTGCATTGAAGGGCGGAAAGAAAAGGAGAGAAAAGTAGTAGAAAAGCAAAAGGTGTGGTTTGATGGCCGTAATGCCAAAAAAGAAACAATTGTCTCTGTGGGCGATTGGATAAAAATCAAATCTCCCTGTCTGGTTTCTGGATGTTCCAAGTTTAGCAAACCATTTAAAGTGATTAAAGTCTTTAAGAATGCTGTCAAGACCAATGATCACAGAGTGTGGAATCTCAATAGAGTATCTAAGTGTCTTCCCTTGGAAGTGTCATCTTCATTTTGTCCCTCCACTTCAATCTCGTCAAATCCTTCAGTGGAGGTAAGAGGAAGACCTCGTAGAGCAATCAGACGCCCTTCTAGTTTACAAGATTTTATTTGATTCTAGAGTCTTACGTTTTTTTTGTATTCGCAAAATGTTTTGTTGAACCTTTTTCTGCACCATGCTTTTCTTTTGTTCATTATCAGTTGTTAAAGTGTTATCTATTAAGTTGTCTATTGGGGGAAGATAATGTAATGTCTTAATGTAAAGATATTCATAGCTGATGTTGTATTTTAAATATGGATGGAATGTAGAACCTTCATGTTGCTAGGCTCATCTGTGGATCTGGTCAGTAGACAGCTGCCTGTCCTGAGAGTTGGATGGGGTCTTTGTTATCTGGAACTTATTAAAGAATACTTCAACTTATCAACTGCCTCCTGCAATCTTTTAATGAGCGATCTTACAATAAGCTTTCGATTAATGTTATGGATAAAGTCTTAAATAAGTATACCCAGCACATTTAGGGGTTTCGGGTTAAATGCACAGCTGATTTATGGTTTTATCACATAACTTTTTACAATAATGATTTTACTCAATCAAACATTGGTAATTTCAAATCCCTATTTCAATTTGCTGATGAATTGTATAATACAAATAGTACTCATGCATGCAAGTCACATTTGGTTATTTGCCGAGATTTTAATGCTAAATTGCAGAATGGGATTACAATTTTCACTCAGTCTGACCCTCAAAATGTTGATAGGTTGCCTTTGGTTCCCTGTGATTCAAGAGGTCAGGAACGTTCTACTTGCATTGGTGCATGAATGGAGAAGCAGGTACCTAAGCTCATCATATTTGTCTTGCGGGTGCTACTCAGGGATCGACTCTTTGTTCCTTTCTCATTGACATTGGAATTATTTGGTTTCTTGGGATACTATAGAAAATTTTCTGGTGATCATAACCCTCGCGCTGCGGTCATTTCCTCGCCGTCTCCAGGTCATTACTGTCCTTTAAAGCATAATTATCATTTATCTTCCACTCGGGCGGTCTTGCACTAGTTTGGAAACTATCTGACACTGATTGAGTTTAAAAGTTACTCGTTCATCAATATTCAGTAACAAACATCTGCTATTCAGCGCCAATGATGGTGCGAGATTACCAGCTTGGGTTATTTCTAAAACACCATACTCACCTGGGCCCATAAAACATTCATACAATAAGCTGGCAATCCTTTGCTGCCGATCAGGTCTTAAACTACCATGAAAATATATATTTACCTGTACACCTTTTAACCAAAAGTTAATAGCTTACCAATACCTTTTGTGAGTAATACATCCCCACATCCCACTACAGAAAGCCACCGTTCAGGAAATCCGTTATTTCGAAATTCAATGGGACAGTCAGTATTAAGATAACTCCAAGCTTTCTCTTTTAAATACTTATGCACATCTAATCCAGATGCCAATGCTGTTTGAATGCCCTCTTTAAAAACGTATTAGACCTCTCAACTAAACCATTAGCTGCAGGAAAATACAGAGGTGTTTTCTCATGTTTAATACAATATTTGTTCAAGAAATCTACCATTTTCTTTGAGTAGAAGTGTGTACCATTATCGGACACTAATTTCCTTGGAAAACCTTTAGTGCAATTTCTTTTCTTCCAAGAATTCAATAACAGAATCAGTAGTAGGAAAAGAAACAAAATCAGACGTAACCCATTTAGAGTGGTAGTCAGTGAGAACAATAAGATATTTCATTTCATTGCAAAGAACATTATAAATATTCTGCTGTAGGAATTTGTGTTGTTTAATGTCTGGTCTCAATAAAATAAAAAAAATTAAAAAAAGCAAAGAACATTATAAGGTCCTAAAAAATCTATAGCTAATTTTTCCCAAGGTTCATTAGGTAACTTATTAACACAGGTTGGAACTTTGCTAGTTTTCCAATGCTTATCAGATAATAAGAACTCAGGGCATCTATTGATATATTGCTCAACACAAGCGTCAACACCAGGCCAACAAAAAAACTTACGTAGCAATTTCTCAGTGCCAGACATACCTGGATGACCAACATGAGCAGCTTTGATCAAAGGTTCAATTAATTTAAATGGTGGAACAAACAAACCATGTCTAGTGATTACATTATTCTCAACACTTAATTCAGAAGAAACCTGCTGAAAAGGTACCAAACACTTTTCTAAGTTTCTAACTGGTGGCCAACCATTGGTAATGTATCTTATGACCTTGTTGAGATCTTCATCCGTATCATAATGTTGAACCCAATATTTCCCAGAAATTACTCCAACAGTGCACTCTGATGCATCAATTGGTGAAACAACACATTCATCATCAGAATACTCAGTATCATCTGTGCTCTCTTTTAGAGGTAAGCGAGAAGAACAATCTGCTCTAAAGTTTGCTCCACCAAATATATGTTTTTAATCTCGAAATTATATT
The DNA here is from genome assembly GCF_964263255.1 of Lissotriton vulgaris. Taxonomy (NCBI): domain Eukaryota; kingdom Metazoa; phylum Chordata; class Amphibia; order Caudata; family Salamandridae; genus Lissotriton; species Lissotriton vulgaris. Next base: position 470,663,757 of record NC_141698.1, read on the forward strand.
CTTGCATTTTTGAGATGAGCGTGTCTATTCTAAAAGAAGCCAAAGCTGTACCATTTCCACTTATTAAGAAAACTAAAGGCGTGTGATCCGTCAAAAAATCAAAAGAATTACCCTACAGATAAATCTTGAATTTCTTGACCGCCCTTGTAGAAGCAAGGGCTTCCCTTTCAACCGTGCTGTAATTAGATTCAGCTTTACTCAAAGTTTGTGAATTAAAAGCAATGGTACATTCTTTCCCTTTCTGTGACTGAGTAAGAACAGCTCCTAGCCAAACAGAACTTGCATCCACAGTGACCGTACATTTTAAACCACCTGAAAAGGTTGCAAAGCGGGCGCATTTTTGATCATGTCCTTAACATTAATGAAAGCATCTTCATGACATTGCTTTCAAATAAATGTTTCACTTTTACAGGTTAAACATCTCAGGGGCTCAACACATAGAGCATAAGCATGCACAAAATGTGCATAATTTTCACTGAGTCCCAAAAAAGACCTCAGAGAATCCTTTTCCACGGGTGCTGGAGCATTGACAATAGCATCAATTACGTTTTTCTTTGGTTTGATACCTTCACAGGTAATGGAATTACCCAAGCACTCTAATTCTTTCACAAGAAAACTAAATTTTTCTTTAGATACTGTCATACCTTTATCATGTAAAATTTTTAAACCTGTCCCAAAGTAGTGATATCTTCGTCAATACCATTTTCGAAAATCAAGATGTCATCTTGAATGGCTTGCACCCCTTTGAAGCTTCCAAATAATACATCCATCAGTTACTGAAATACGCTAGCTGTGGAAGCTAATCCAAAAGGCAGCCTCATCTACTTGAAAGCGCCAAAGGGAGTGACAAATGTTGTTAAATCTTGTGACCTATCTGACAGAGCAACCTGGTGATACGCTGACTTAAGGTCAATTAGCAAACAATGAGTAACCCTTCCGATTGCCTTTACCATTTCTTGAATAAGTGGCAAAGGATGACAGTCCACAAGGATATTTCTGTTAAATGAGGGTAAGTCTGCACACAGACAAAAATTTCTACTATTTTTTTTGTGCTAAAACAACAGCCAATACCCAATCCGAAGAATCAGTAGGTTTGATAATGTTGTACTTGCACAAACAATCCAAAAGATCTTTTAAATCCTTCCTATCACTAAGTGCTTAAATCCTAACTTTATGCTTAACAGGTCAGCAAAAACTTCTTTGTACTTATTAAGAAGTGCATCCAATTCATGTGAATTACTATTTGTACAAACATCAACTGAAGAAAAGGGCATATCTCCTAAAATCATGGGAGTATCACTTCCTGGTCTGAGCATGATGTCCATTTTATCTAGGTTACCCCATCCTACAATGTTGCACCTTTTTTAGCCATCCTCGTCACCAAAATAAAGTTGTATTTCTAACAACATTAGTATGAAGCGTGGAGTTAGTTGAAGAGAAGTTTATTAAAATTCGAAGTACAAGGGTAAACCCAAGAAGTTAGAAGCACTCCGGTGAAGCCGTAGTGCGGTCGAGTCATCAAGCAGGATTCGCGATGGGACAACAGCTGCACCATTGAGACAGAACATAACATCGCTAGGCATTCCAATTCCGACAGTTAGTTCAAGGGATACAACACCAGCCCTATACAGATGCTCACCCCCCAGTGCCCAACCCATTAAAGGCGTAAGCACTCTCACCTGGCATCATCGTCCCGAGCAATGAGAAGGCGCATGTGACTGGTGGCAGAGGCAGCTCGCAGGATATCCACAGCCCTGTGGAGATGGAGAAAACAAGCAGGTATGTAACTGTTACTGGGCAATCACTTCTGACTCACTAACTCTGCCATTGCTGAGGTTTAGTTATTGAAAGTGGGGCATCGACTTTGAGGTTTTGACACAGGTACACTGTTGTTGAGTCCCTGACAGTATGACACTGATAGGAAGTTACAGTCACTGAGGCATTGGGTGGAGTCACTGAAGCTAGGGTACTGCCTGCACTCACTGTTACCGGGGCACTGGCTAGAAGTCATCAAATGTGGTGCACTAAAGATGAAGTCACTGACTGTGTCAAAGAGGTGAAGTCACTGAGGCTGCATCCATGAGTGGAATGTTACTGGCACTGAGCACTAGGGGGAAGTTACGGTCTTCAGGGCCATGCCGCAGAGTGGCTGACACCTGGACACTGACACACATTAATGAGTCACTTACACTGGGTCTCACAAAAAAACTGGTTACCGTTTATGGGCCTCTTCTATCTGCAGGGCTGTAGACAAAAGGCTCATAAATGGCACTTAAGGGAATACTATGGCACGGAAAGTAAGAAAAACAAGGCCATCCTGTGTTTTTATTCCTTTCTGACACTTGGTCTACTGTTCACTATATTACAGAGAAGGAGAAATTATGAAAATGGTGAAAAAGACAGAGAGAGACAGAGTTCAAAGAAAAAGCAATGGTGGGAGAGAAGAAAGAACCATATGAGACAGAAAGTTAAGAAAGAAATGGTAAGAATGTAATCTATGAGAGAAAAATGGAGAAAGAAAGAATGAAAGAGTAAGGAAGGGTGCATGAAACAAATGGTGAGCAGAAGGAAGTGTCAAGGGAAGGAAGACTGAAAGGAAGGAAGGGTGAATGGAAGAACAAATGAAAGGAAGGATGCAAGGGTGAAATGATAGAAAGGGCATAAGGATGAAAATATGGATTGGTAAAAGGATGGTTCATGAAGGAGTGGAGGGATAGGTGGACACATAGGTGCCCGCACCGATCCAACTCGGTAGCTAGTACCGTTGAGCGGAGGGCGGGACAGGAAGAGCCGGACACTTCCGCTGACACAAGCGGTTAGCCCTCTAGCTCTCCAACAGGAAGGGCTATTTAGGCAATGAGGAGCTGCCGGCTGATCGCGGTAAGGGAGGACGGTGGCAGAGTGTCCCCCGACCCGCTTGGCGCCAGTAAGCACATTTAGAGCGCAAGACTTTGCACTGAAGTGTTTTGGTTGTTGTAACCTGAAATTTTAATATCTGCTGAATTTTAAAATTGATTGCTAATTTTAAAGTCACTTACTTCATTGTTTATTCACGCTCATTCCCGGGGCTACTAGGGGCATCTGGGGCTTATTCGAACTCTGGGAAGTCTGCGCTCGATCTTCCAGCTTGCCCGCCCTTGTCTGACTCGGTAGCTAGTACCGTTGAGCGGAGGGCGGGACAGGAAGAGCCAGACACTTCCGCTGACACGAGCAGTTAGCGCTCTAGCTCTCCAACAGGAAGGGTTATTTAGCCCCCTCGTCACTCTGTGGGCGCAGCAGTCGTGCGCAGGGGAGCGCCTAAGGACGTGCCTAAGACAAGCCAAAGAGAAGCCCGTCTGCTCCCGTCTGCGACCGGATGGGACCAGGGCCCATGGCACTTACATCTGCTGACCAAGGTTGTAATTCCATTATACGGTGAGTTACTCCCCACAAGTACTCTTAGGCTTGCGAACTCCTCTCCAGTTGGGCTGCACAAGGGTGGCGGGCTCTTATCCGGAGGTCCCTTTCTCCTGCCGCCATTGTCAGACTCAGTTCCTGGTCCAATCTGATGATATTGCTGATTTTCATCAGGTATCAACAAGCGGGGTGGGAGTTAATATGCTACTGGTTTGTAAGAATTTGCTTTGCAATATTCGATCGTTGCAAAAGCACTTTACTGAGGTATGGGAACTAATATCATCTGTAGAACCGGACCTATGTTTTCTAACAGAAACATGGATGAAACCCCACTCGGTCCCTGTCATCACCTTGGGCATCCCGAATGGCTATAAAATAGTTAGACTAGATCGCCCCATCAAGATAGGGGGAGGGATAGCTATTGTTCATAAACAGGAAATAGACATTTCTGTTTTAGACGAATATTGTACCCCAGAAATGGAACTACTGATCTTTAAAATTGACATCTCATCCAAGGTCAGCCGGAAAGGGGCGTTGGTATATCGCCCTCCGGGGCCATGGGCCAATTTTTCCATCTCGCTAGTGGAGGCGCTGGCCCCGTATGTCAATGCAGACAGTGACTTCCAGCTTCTTGGGGATTTCAATGTTCACAGTGAACTAAAGGAGTGTAAAGAGGTGCAGTCTTTATTGACCGGTCTGTCTTTACTGGGCCTAAGAGAGGCGAATAGTGGTCCAACGCATCAGGCAGGACATACCTTGGACCTAATTTTGTCCAACTCCCCCATGATTACCTGCCTACCTCCGACTCAGGTTAACTGGACTGATCATTTTATTGTGGAATTCTATATCCCTAATATTTGCATATCACCCTCATGTCCAGTGGCTCTGCCTATTAAAAGGAGACAATGGCATAAAATGACTTGTGAAAATTTCAATGAGAGGTTTGTTGAACCCACCATTACTCCTATGGAGGGCATTGAGGTGGCTCTGACTAAATTTGAAGGAGCAATCACTACTGTAGTAGATATTATTGCCCCCTTAAAAGTGTTCAAACCACGTCCGGCACACAAGCAGGAAGTATGGTTCTCGGAACACTTAAGGTCCTTGAAACAAGTCACCAGAAAATTTGAAAAGACATGGAGATCTTCCCATTTGGATGACGACAAGAACCGGTATTGGAAGGCCCTCACTATATATCATAAAGCAATTCGAGCGACGCGCAAGAATTACATTGCGTCTCAACTCGCAGCTGCTGGTAATGCTCCAAGGGTCTTGCGAGAGCTCTGAGCTAGCATCACAGCAATTGTGTGATGAAATCTCTCAGTTCTTTACTACTAAAGTAGATAGGATATATGAAAAAATCATCAGCTCTGATTTGTCTTTTAGTAGAGATGCAACTCGACCACAAGTCGTGGAAGAATTCTGCTCTGCTACTCATACCCTTGCTGCATTTCCCTCTATTTCTCTAGAAGAGGTAGAATCTTTTATAAATCAGATCAAGAGCGGCTGTCCATCGGACACAATCCCAGCCAGAATAATGCCTGTGGTTGGCAGTGCGTTGGATCCTGGGATCCAGCGACTTGTGAATCTTTCATTGGCTGAAAGCGAGGTCCCTAGGGGTGGAAAAAGGCTCTGGTAAGACCTATTCGGAAAAACTCTACAATCCCATGGACGGATCTGTCCAATCTTAGACCGATATCTCTGCTTCCTTTTCTGGGTAAACTCACAGAAAAACATGTGAACCAACATCTATCAAATTTTATCGACCAAGTAGATGGTCTGGATTTTTCCCAATCCGGCTTTAGGCCGAAGCACAGTACAGAATCAGCACTACTGTCAGTCACGGACGATCTGCATATGTATCAGGACAAGGGTTATTCCGTTATCCTGATACTGTTAGACCTATCGGCAGCGTTCGATACTGTGTCCCATAACATCTTGATTGGACGACTCGCAAACATTGTTCTTGAGAAAAAGGCACTGGCCTGGTTAAGGAGCTTTTTAGCCAACCACACCCAATGTGTCACCATGGGTGCGTTCCGCTCGGTGGAGGTAGAGATCACTAAGGGGGTGCTACAGGGCTCTTGTTTGAGCCCAACTCTTTTTAACATCTATGTGGCCCCCCTAGCAAGAATCATGAGAGCTTTCAGTTTCATCCCAATGTCATACGCGGATGACACCCAGCTCCTTTTCCCCTTTAAGTCTCTAACCGCTGAGGTTAAAACCGCCTTCGCACAAGGCATGAAGGCTGTGGCCCAGTGGATGTCATCAAATTGCCTACAGTGTAATGTAGGGAAGACCGAAGTCATGCTCCTTGGGGAGGCCAAAATCCTATGGATCCCGGACTGGTGGCCACAAGATCTTGGGCCAGTCCTCGACCCTAAACAGGTCGTGAAGAACCTGGGAGTACGTCTGGATCAGGAGCTCTCGCTGAAGCAGCATGGCAACCGCACTGTGGGCTTATACTTCCACGTGATAGGACTCTTACGTAAAGTGTTTCCCCTGCTTCCTGATTCCACCAGGAAAACATTGGAACAGGCTCTAGTCCTTAGCTGCATTGACTACTGCAATGGGCTACTGTTATCGGCGAATGAGGGAGTATTAGCTAAACTCCAAGTGGTGCAGAATACTGCTGCCCGGTTGGTTTTGAACGCTGCCCCTAGATCCACGTCCAAACCTCTTTTGGACTAACTACATTGGCTATCGGTTTGCCAAAGGATTAAGTTTAAGACGTGTTGTCTAATTCACAAAAGTCTAAATGGACTAGGTCCTTCTTATTCGATAGACAGATTTGTACCTTATACTGCTGCTCGCTCCCTCAGGTCCAGTAATCAGCTTCTATTGTGTGTGGCCCGTGCAAAGAAGGCCGGACACGGTAGCAAAGCTCTGTCGGTGGCCGGGCCCACATTATGGAATAAACTCCCCTTAGCTCTCAGGCAATGCTCGGAGCATCTGTTGTTCAGGAAACAGCTTAAAACCTTCTTGTTTCAAAACTAACTCTTTGTAAGTGTACCCCCTGATTGTGCTTGTGGTGTTCTGTAGGGCGCAGAGATACTCCTTCGGGAGTAGATTCGAGCGCGATATAAACCCGCAAAAAAATAAATAAAAGGGGTAATGGATGCCTGTCTGAAAGATGAATATATCGATATGTGGCTGGATTGGGTGGATGGATGATGTCTAGATAGGTTAGAATAGATGATGGATGGAAAGGTGAACAGAAATACAGATGGGTGAGGAATACATGAAAGAGAGAAATGATAGATGGATAGACAGGAGGCTGAGAGAAAAGATGGATGAATAGACAAAAGGTTCAAAGGATGAAGGGAACCATTTAAGGAGGGTTGAGCTCACTTAGTTCACTCGCTTTGTGCTGGTGCCATTAGCGATGTGACTGAAAATGTGGGGTATTTTAATTTTCTGGCGACTCTCTTCCTGCATTGTACATTGCTATAGCTCAGCAGTCTCTTTCTAGACACATTTCTCTGTTAACTGGTTATTTGCTAACAATCATTGCTAAAAACGAAATCCAACGCATTGCCTCCTTGTGACGTACTGCTCATTGGTGGCTCCCAGCAGGCTATCTCCATTTACTTCGAGGATCTGGTCTCCTGGTTGTAGACGCCCTGAAAAAAAACATGCAAATCTCATGAGCAATTCCAGCACACTTTGCATGAGAAAGAAAAGTGCTAAAGGGCGTTCTCTTTTGGGTGAAAAAAGAAGTACATTGACATTCATCTCATAGCTGTGGGAATGCTCTTAAGCACAGAACAAATGAACTAATGACAAAGGAAAAAACTATACACACAAGCACGCTACTGATAACAGAGCAGTAAAGGCAATCAGTCAGTTAGCCAGTCAAAGTTTTTTGTTTCGCTATATTTTTATAGCATATAAAGCACATAGAATATATGCAACATTAAACATTATATAATAAAACAGTAAAGCAAGGCTAATAGATTTGTTACAAAATACAATATGATAAATTATTACATTAAAAACCATCCAGCATAAAAAAGACATGTTAAAAAACATCAATCCATTTCTATAAAATTGATAATAAAAATAGTACATTGAACATGGCTATATTATGTAAAATTACTGTCAGTTTTAGATCTCCTGCTCTTCCAGGAGGACCATAGAAATGACACCAGAGAGTGGCATACAAAGGGATCAACAAGCCTATGAATAAAAAATAACGCTGCCCGGCATTGCCTAAAATTATATGTGAGCAAGTGTGGCAAAAGAAATATTTTTCTTTGCACATTATACAATATACCGAAAAATAAAATATGTAAGTCTCTTTGAGGTGATGTCCCATCACAGCAGCATGAAGACAAATCTCCTACAGAATAAACATTACTGAGATAGCCCAAAATCAGCAGTAAATAGTTTAGGCGAAACCTCACTAAAATGAACCGATGCTGGAAGTTCGGCACTGTAGCTAGGTATCAGTGCATATCCTGTCTGAAGGGACATTTGATATTGCTTCACAGAAGATGTCATACAATTGGCCTCCCTTCTCTCTCTCTCTTGCAGCATTGAATAAGAAAATGTCCTTACTTCTAGAGCTTGGAAATTAATGTACAGCAGTGTGGTTTCTCGTAAATTTCCAGTAAGCCCAAAAGACCTCAATGAACATTTTACATATTGCAACCACCTGATTTTATTTGCAAAGTCCAGGTCTAAGCAATACCTCAAAATGCTGTGGTTCAGGTTGACCTTCTCCCTTCTCTAAATTGACTCCTCGGTAAGATGGGTGCTAAAGGAACGATATCAAAAAGAAATGGGACGACAAGTTCAGCATGGCAATTAAAATTAGGGGAACTACGAGGGAGAGCTAACAATCTTTTATAAATACCATCCTCTATGTCCTGCAATGAGCCTATTTCCGCCATTCCCCAAACTCCTGCCCCACAGATGGCAATGGAGATAGCTTTAGTCTGACATACTTTTTTCTATTTCCAGGATGGGTTTGGTCCTGAGTTCTTAATAAAGTGAAAAATGGCTGTTATGCTTTTTTCTAACACAGGACTCTGTTAGCTACAATGTGATTCCAAATGTGCTTTTCATAAAAGAGAATCCTTAGATAAGATAATGTGTGCACCACCTCCAGCCTTCGTGTGTCTTCGTGTGTGGCTGTTACTTCACTTTATTTAATGTGTCACTTGCGCTGTTCACCTTCTACAGGAGCACATTTGTGTACATCAATGTTTGGGCTACACTTGCATACAATATATTTTAGTGGTGATACACCTACAACTGCTTAACCCCTTCCATGCTCATGACGAGCTCAGCTCGTCATGAGGCACGGTTGAGCTGTGAACAATGGGAAAGAGTCAAAGTCCGCACCGGAGGGGAAAACCCTTAGCAGCCAAGGTGTTAAACACAGAACAATTCACTTGTTTCTGCTTAATTACTGAGGTACCCTTTCTCTCCATTGCGCTACAATTGACTTGTTTTCTTTATGTATTTGTGTACACAAGGATTACCAGTTGAGACATTGTTGTATTGTTGCATATATCCACCCAGGTCTCAACTGGGTTTAAGGGTTACCTCCTGTTTTGTTTTCATGTTACATTGAGAAACCGCTGGGTTACAAGAGTTTGCTCCAGACTCAAGTAATTTATTTGACATGTTAAATGCAACTAAACTGCACATTATGTCCTCCAGGGAAACCTCTAATTATTCAGATGACAACATCAACCAAATGTTGAGTGACTCCTCTCTTCTCTCCCATTCCTCCACTACCCTCCCTATAGCACCCAATACCTCACGGGTTCTAATAGACAAACTTGAAAACCTCAAGAAAAAACAGATTCGTACTAATCTCCATGCACACATGCTAACTGAATACTTAAAATCAGATGTGATTCCCCTAGGGTTCCAAATCCGTAACACAGCAGCTATATTTACACAAGATCCTACATTTCAGACAGGCTTTAGTCACCTGGCGACAACCTGTTCCAGAGACTGGATGGTCCTAGGTAGTGATACTGCCATCCAGCACAGCCAAAATGAGCTTGAAGAAATTGCTGAATTAGAGAAACTCATTCTAGAAGATTCCACTATCACAGATGCCAAGAACCTTCTTGACAAAATCAACAGTACCACTGCCACTTTTAACACCATCAAACAAAATAAGAAAATAAACAAAATACAAAAAGACATCAAGAGCTATAACAAAGAGAAAACTTCCCCTTACTTACCTGATCAATTCTACAACACTCCTTACCAGCAACCTAGAACTAGGAACTGGGCTAGATATAGGAACAATCGAGCTATCACCTTTTCAGATTCCTCCATTGAACACTCAAACCCTGGGGAGGGCTCCAGCCTAGATAAGAATCAAAATAGACCTCCACCACCTCCACTCCTACCTACTGCTTTTTTAGGAGGAGGGAGCAGCAGATGCGGCAGAAGGAGAACCAGACTGGATTATCAGTACCAATATGCGGGCGAACGTCAGACCTGCTGTAAATTTTACCAATGGGGACCCCCGCAGTAACGATACATGACGCAGCCATGATTTCTTCTCCCACCATTACACCCAATACGTCCCATCAGACTAAACCTCACACCTTTCCTATTTTTATCCTTTCCAAACATACCCTATCATCCGAGGAAATCTCTCTCCTCAATAAGGGTCTCTCCTTTGTACCTTTGATAGCAGTAGCTTCTTCAATCTTAAGGAATACTTACTACTTTTCTTCAGATGCACTAGATTAAAACAATTATTTTCTGATACACCTTCAAGGGATAATTTTATCCAATCTCCCTTCCCCTTTCCTTCCACCTTTCTACCCCCAACTGCCTCAATGTCCCCTGAAATACTTACCTGAACGGCTTGTACTTCACGAAAAAATGGAAATACAACACCAATCTGAGCTTGTCCCTTACAATCTTCCCCTGGGTGAAAGACTTGCTCTGAATAGCCTTCGAGACAACCCCCACATCATTATAAAACCGACCAACAAAAGTGGAGGTATCGTAATCATGGATATCGATAAGTATGACGCAGAAATTGTGAAACAACTTTCCAATGAGGTCAACTATCGTGCCCTCTCCTCTGATCTACTGCAAAACATCAGTAATCAAATACAAGAGGTTACTAACCAGGCCTTACTTTTAGACAATATATCTATCTCAATCACCCAAACCTCGGACACCAGTCATTTATGTTCTTCCTGAAAATTGACAAAAATGCTACAGATCCCCCTGGTCTCCCGATCGTATCAGGTTGTGGATCTATTCTGGAACTCCTAGGTAAATACATAGATGTCATCTTAAAGGAAATTGTACCCCTTACCGATACTTTCATATGAGGCAGTACCGACCTTATCAACTTGATTGAAGATAGACATTTTTTAATGCTGCGACTGATCTGATGGGTGCCTTAGAAATCGAGTCGCTCTATTTGAACATCCCACATGACGAGTGCTTACAAATCATTCAGAATCTACTCGATAATCGTCCTAAACCCGTTTGCATCTTCACTTTCCATGGGTGCTTATTTCGCTCTGAATTTTACAGCTCTCTACGTACATAATTTGGAAACTACACATATCCTTACCCATACAAACCTTTTCTTCAATCAAGTTGGCTTCTGGTGGAGATATATCGACAACATCCTCTTGTTTTGGCAGGACACAGCCAATAATCTGCCTTTCTTTATCCATTGGCTCAACAACTGCCAGCCCCAGCTTAAATTTACGACCGATTCTAGGACAAATGATCTTCCTTTCTTGGACCTCACCCTTCACGCTGAGAAAGGTGTTTTTTGGCACCTCATTAATCCATAAGCCCACGGAACGCAACACACTTTTACTTTATACAAGCTACCGTCCATGCGGCTTCCACGATGGTCTCCCATAAGGTCAGTTTCTTCGCATCAGAAGAAACTGCAAATTGAAAAAGGATTATTTTCGTGAGGCGGCAATAATATTTGAGAAACTTACAAATTGTGGCTACCCGTGGTGCCTGTAAACGTGCATGGTATTGCCACAGAGAAATTCTTTTATCACCAAGAGAAAAATGGGTGAGTACATGCATCCCGTTTGTCTTTACCTACAGCCCCATAAGTAATAAAGTCAACTAAATCATAAAAAGGAACTGGGATATCCTTTGTACAAATACCATCTTTCAACAACCCCACTTTTCCGGAACAACCTATCTGACTAACTGGTACAAGCCATGACATGGCCTGTGGAAACCAAAAACACCACATCCATTACCTTGGCATTGGGGTCTACCCCCTATAGTTGGACACTATAGGTGCCCAAATTGAATGGTCTGCCCCCTTACTATCATAACAAAATAATTCAACTTCAAGGACCGTACTTATCAACTAAAGCAATTTTCTAACTGCTGCGTTACTAATGTAATTTATGCCATCCGTTGCCCATGCGGCTTAATAAAGATTGGCCAAACTACCCAAATGATCAAGCACAGATTATACAACACAAGAGTCGCAACAGATGTAAAGTCAACACTGCCTCCTTAGTCTCACATTACATGGAAAAGAGGCACTTGGAAACTGAGTAATTTTCGCGGGTCATTGATCAACCCACTTTGCATTTGCGTGGTGGCAACCTACAACTGCTTTTGAATAAATGTGAATGTAGGTGGATTGCACATTGCGACTCAGTTATTCATGGATTGAACACACTGGAGGAATGAAATACCACCATCGACATCCACTGAGTCACTTCCCCTCTTTATCTGTCTCAGCTTTCCATGGTTCAAAAATACTAAGACACATAAGTCCAGAGCCAATGTACATTTCACTACATCATTTGCCTCAGTGATAAAAACGGGACCCTTGTTCTGGTGCAACATTCCACCCACCTAAGATTTCTCTATCAGGTTCCAACTCGGTCCCTCCTTGCCTCTACACAATGATGATGATACGATATATATGACTAGAGATAATAGACCATTAGCTGTATTTTTTTCCTTAATTGTCACAAAATGTATATCATTATAGAAACTTATTATTTTCATTGTATATAATATTGTATATCTAGTTCTTTTTTGTTATGGAAAAGGTTTGGAATTTCTTCGGTCAGCATGCATATATTAGTGTGGATGAAGTCAGTATGTTTTTGTAAAACACTTCACTTGTCCATATGAATCAAAAGATTTTCTTTTCTTTTTTTTAACCCTCACCTTTCTCTACCTTTCTCCTGCCCCTTCACTCTCCTCAGTTCATCCCACGCAAGCTTCACTCCTGAGGCGAGTCGGATCCTCTCTCAGAGCTTTAATATAATTGTTGGATCTTCCGAAACAAGGTCTGAATCTGTCACTTCATTCCCGATCTCTCATTTCCCATCCCGGGTGGTCTCACCTAACCACCCTTTCCCCTACCTTTCCTTCCAAGCTGTGGTCCTGCTTCGCTCAGCTTCCTTGCTCTGGTATTTACAGCGCCTACCCCAGGGTTCCTCCCCAGAACCTTCGTAGGCGCCTACCAGCATCCGCATGTGCCTCCGTTTATGCACATGCCCTGGTTTGGACATGGTAAGCTCTAATTGCTAGACCCTTCATCTCCTTATTTTTGTTTTTAAACTTGCTGATGGAACCTAACGACCCTCTCTGGGCTCCATCCATCAGCCTCACTGTACAGCGTGGCAATTACTTTCATTCCCCCGCGTATCTGACCATATACCAACAACCACAATCCTTGACTGTTTTATCCTGTCTACAAGCTTTACCCACTACCACCACTACAGGTAGAAGCAGTAGTTTAACTCCATGTTCATCTTCCCATTCACGTGTTTTCCCCATTCTTATTCTTTCCCCTTTTATTCTTCTATACAGCACTGACCGATTCTCTGTACCAGTTCCTGATGATGACCTGACTTTCTTACAGGTTGAAACACCATCGACCATTCAACGCATCCTTGGGCATACTTTTGGTTTCTTAAAAACAGTTAAACTTTTTAGGAATGATCTATTTACTGTTTTGTAACCATTCCTCAAATAAAAATTTTTTGCACCGTTTTTCGCTGTTACTTCACTTTATTTTATTTGTCACCCTCTACACAAGCATGTTTGTGTACACCAATGTTTGGGTTACACTTGCATACAATGTAATTTAGGGCTGATATACCAACACTGTTTAAATACAGACCAATTTAATTGTTTCTTCTTAAATATTGTGGTCTCCCTTTTTCTCCTTTGCGCTACAATTTACTTGTTTTCTTTATGTATTTGTCTACTACATGATTACCAGTTGAGACATTGTTGCATTGTTACATATATCCACCGGGTCTCGACTGGGTTTAAGGGTTACCTCCTGTTTTGTTTTTATGTGGAATACTGGCAGTTTCTTTGGGTGACCCTCTGCCACAAGTACAAAAGGTTTTGCTTCAATAACTCGAAGATCCACGTTTTTCATAAAACCCGTCTATGCCTCAATAAGTGTCTGCGGTGCCTTCCCAGTTCTGCGGATTAACACAGCATCGTCTACATATAAAAGTATTGGCAGGGGAATGGAATTAATATAAGGGACATTAGAAGTAGATCCAATTAGTCCGGCCTCCACCTCATTAGTATAAATTGAGAACTAAAACAGGGCGAGTATGCATCTCTGTCTGGTGCCCCTCTGAATCTTGAAGGGCCTTGTACATTCCCCATCCCTTTTGTACCAAACACAGGCAGACGCCTGTGAATATACCTGATATATAAAGGTTATTATAGTCTCGTTAATGCCCAAGGCTTCCATACCAGACCATAGCTTAGAGTGTGTGACACAGCTGAAAGATCCATAAAGGCCCATATATATTTGGCCATTCTTGACGGCAGTGTATTTAGTGATTATCAGACTCAAATTAAGACATTGGACTATGGTCCCTTCCCCTTTTTTAAAGCTATACTGTGTTGTTATCAAAACATTCTATTGCCTGGCCCATTCCTCTAGCCTAATTAATAATAGACGCCCGTTAATTTTGCTGTACGGTTTATCAATGAGATGGGTCTAAATTGAGAGGTAAAGCCTTATCTCCTTTTTTATGTACGGGGATTATTATTGTTTTTTTCCTAAATTCTGGGGGTCCCATCTTCCCTATAACATTAAATATATTGGTCAATAATGGCGCCCACAGATCTTGGTGCTCTAAAAAGATTTCTATGGGAGCCCCATCTGGGCGTGGGGCCTTTGCAGAGCTACACAGAGTCATTCCACGCCTCACCTCTGCCAGTTCAAAAGCTAAGCTGCCCCTTAATTCAACCTGCTGTAAGCTGTTTGGGGGGACAGCGTCCTCACCAGATACTCCAAATGTTTTCATAAAGTGAGCCACCCAAGCTTCCTCTTCAACCTGTCGGTCTAAGGTCAGATCACTTTCATTTTTGAGGAAGGGGGCATTTATCACTTTCCCCAAATTCTAACTATTTCTCTCAACTGCTGCTTATTGCAAACTCTGCCATGCTTTCTCCTGCAGACACCTTATACTAGCACTCCATGCTTCTTTATATTGTATCCACATACTCTTCACTAGACCCTTTATGGTGCCATGGTCACAATGAAGAGACAGGAGACGTGCAGTGCTTAAGTCTTGAGTTTATTGGCCACAGTGTCCGCCGTCCGGCAGCAACTGACACAAGAAGAACATCACCAGAACTTCAAACCCCACAACACATTCAAGTGCAGTTCTGGAATATGTAAGAAAAGACATCACCATTCATCCCACTCCATACAGACAGCATTCCTGGTGACAACGTCCACTCTCGCAGTTGCTTTGAACTTTGATCTCCTTTTCACAACATGAGAAGGATCTTTCATGCATACCCAATTGCCTACAAGTAAGTCTGACCGAGTGGGTTGGACCCTGTGCACTGCATCAAACTAATTTTTCATTTTGGGTTGAAACTTATCAAATCTGAGTCTTACGATTTTATCTACACAAAGTATCTGGTCACTTTATCACTTTTGATTTGACACTCCCTCATAGATGAAGGACATGACCTAAAGGCAGGCACACACCCCTGCATGATTTCAAAAGGATACAGACCAGAAACAGTGTTGGGACAAGACCTGTGCAACCACAACATGTTCTCCACAGCTTGGCACAAATCCACATTGTTCTGCCGAACCCACTGTATGCATTCAACCAGGGCAAGGTTAATTTCTTCTATGAGCCCGTTGGCCTCGGGTCATGCAGAGCAATGTGTTTGTGTCTTATGGCATTGCTGACCAGAAAATCCTTCATTTCCCTCGATACAAACTGGACTTCGTTATCGGAGACAATTTGTTTCGGACACCATTCTAAAAAAAAACAGATTCTTGAGACATTTGACAACAGCGGAAGTGTTGGGTTCCTCCACAAAAGTAACCTCACACCATTTGCTACAGTAGTCTAAAACCACAATGGCGAATTTGAATTTGTGTGGCAATCACTGAAACGGCCGATTAAGTCAATAGCTAGTTTTGACCACACACACCCAGGCAGACTAACAGGTTGGGGAGGGACGGCTTCAGTTTTTAGACCTTTTATCGCTGGTGGCACACATGAAGCATGCAACGAATGCTGGCTATGATAGCAGCATCCAGGGCAGGCCACCAATAACTGTCTCTAATCTTCCTCTTGCTGATGGTCTGACCTAAATGGCCTTTGTGACCACACAGAATGATACGATCTCTCAGACCAACTGGGGGCACAGGCTTGTCACCCTGTTCCAGAATCCCTATTTTCTCGTTGGAAAGTTCATCAGCAACCTTGAAGTAAGCCCACAAACCATAGGGTAAAGCTTTCTTTTTGGGCCAACCCCCAATAACAAATTTCCTGACACATTCGAGTTCCTCATCTTTCGCGGATTCATCAACCCACTCCTAATCTGTGAAAGAGGTATCATGACAAAGATCAATACTAGCAATTAAACACTTTTCATCATCTTCCTTAACATTCACGGGATAAACAGAGATGCTAAGAGGACAGCGAGATAGATAGTCCGCCCTTGTGTTCTTCTCACCTGGGATGTATTCTACAATGAAGTTATACTGCAAAAGTTTTTTACTTAATCTGGTCTACCTTAGTGTATGATCTTTAATTTTCTTAAATAGAAGAAACCAGGAGCTTTTTTAACCAGGTCCTGCACATATACTCCTAGATAAGATATGAAAAATGTCAATATGCATTTCCTAATTCTGAAGGAGTATTCAAGTC
Source organism: Lissotriton vulgaris (assembly GCF_964263255.1). Classification (NCBI taxonomy): domain Eukaryota; kingdom Metazoa; phylum Chordata; class Amphibia; order Caudata; family Salamandridae; genus Lissotriton; species Lissotriton vulgaris. The sequence continues at coordinate 470,680,310 of NC_141698.1, forward strand.
TGTTATAGACTGCCCTCACACACCCTGGAGGATATCATGCTTCATAACTGGGCCCGCTCCTCGTCGGGCCAGCGCTGCAATGCCCGACGGGCACCCGCAAAGGGGCTCTTTAGCGGAGATTTTATTTTTATGAAGTGTGAGGGTATGTGGGCAAGGTAGTGTGGTGAGTGTGCAGTGTTGTTTAAAATAGGTCTAGTACTGCCCTTGTCATTAACTTTATTCTGTTTGTGCACTAACCGAGCAAAAAACTGTGAGCCCTGCCTGGAAACAATGATCCTGCAGTGTCTATCTGGTGCAAATGGTCGACATGATCCTTGCCTAAAAAAGCCCCCAGCTGGTCTGGTGGCAATTCATCAGGACCTTGGTAAAAAGGAGAAGGTGATCTCTGCTCTTACACTACCAGAGATGTCGAGGGACCGAAGCAAGGGTAGGACAAAAGATAGTTGCCACCCTACCCTATGGTACGAGCAGCAAAGTGCTCTGCTGACACACCCCAGTCATCTCCAATGTCAGAGTACAAGGGTCTCAGACTCCAGGCCAATCAACCAGGTAAAAAACAGCAACACTGGTTACATTGTGACATCCAGAACCAGCATTGCGGTAGTGTAAGAGTCCGGCGCCGGCCCCAAGAGGAGCCGGCCCAATGATGAAGCATGATGTCCTCCATGGTGTGTGAGGGCACCCTATAACAGACCTGAACACTCCTTCACAATTAGGAACTGCACATTGACATTTTTAATGTATAATCTTTAATGACAGTACCCCCAAGAATGCTGACGAAAGGTTTGTGGTCAGTCCTGAAAGTGAACTTTCACCCCCAAATGAAACATTTGAAGCATTCTACTGCCCAACAACAATACAAAAGCTCTTTTTCAATGACAGAAAATAAACGTTCTTGTTTACGCTCAAATATCTGGATGCAAAACCAACAGTCAATTCGGATGAACCCTTCTGATGAGCAATGGTGGCACCTAAGCCGTTATTGCTGGCATCTACTGTGATAATACATTCTTTGAAAGGGTCAAAAGGTGCTAGGACACATGCTGAGACAATGTTGTTCTTCAATGCCTGAAACTCGTCCCAGCACGAATACCCACACTCAAATGTGTTTTTTTTAAGAGTTCTTTTAAATGGATAACTTTTGCTGAAAATTTTTAATGAACTTCAAGTAGAATTCCTAGGAACGACGCCATATGTTTTTTACTTTTGGGAGTAGGTGCCTTAGTGATTGCTTTGACTAACCCAGGCCTTTGCTAAACGCCCTTCTAAGACATTATGTGTCCCAAATACTCAATGTTTTTCTTGGCAAACACTAATTTTTTAAGGTTGCCAACAACCCCGAACTTTTGCAGACTCTCCAACACAGCATGCATGCGTCTATCGTGACTGGTAATATGTTCACCAGCGACAAGTATATCATCCTGGAATGTTATAACCCCATCAATCCCTTTTAAAACATTCTCAAGCACACACATTGAGGACAGACGCTGCTGACGCCAAACCAAAAGGTTCCTCCTGAATTAAAATATGCCGACTGGCGACACAAAAGCTTTGAGGTGAAGTTAAGATTCATCATGCTCAGCCTAATGGTAGGCGGAAGCCAGATCAATCTTTGACAAAAAAATTGCCCCGGCAAAAGTGCTGATGATGTCATCAATGCGGGGCAGGGGATGTGAATCTACCCAAATGACTTTGTCGAGGCTTCCTAAGGTCTATGCAGACCCTCAATTGGCCATTCTTTTGCCTTGCAATGACCAAGGGGGATAACCACGAAGATAACTCAATCGGTTCAATCACACCATCCGCACACATTTTTTTAGGTATCTCAGCTAACTCCACATGAACACCAAATGGTACATTTCTTAGCATGTGACTAGGGTGACATCACTTTGGACCTTTATCCTGTTCTTGAATCCTTCGATTTTGCCTAACTTGTCACGCAAAATCCAAACAAACCAGTCCACTTGGTGCTGGGATCAGTTGCATCAAGAACAAAATCAGTGGGTATTCCATCGCTGAATTGAATTGAATTGAATTGAAAAGGAATTTGGCCAGCGCGGCTTTGTCCGTAGGCGTCAAGGCGCTAATGATGGTATAGGCTGTGCAGTAGAGGGAAGGAATTTACAGATAAGTCTCCCTGAAGAACCAAGTCTTCAGGGCCTTTCGAAAGAGAGAGTAAGCCGAATAACCTTTAATATCCGCCGGAAGGGTATTCCAGATCTTGGGGACAAGGGAGTGGAAAGACCTCCCCCCATCTGGCTTTATAGGTTCAGGGGATCACCCAAAAAATTTTGTTGGCAGATCGAAGTGCCCTACCAGGGGTATAGGGTATTAGCAAGGATTTGAGATCTTCCAAACCACCGGCATACAAGGCACGGTGGGTAAGACAAAGAGCCTTGAACTCTATCCTGGCCTGCATAGGGAGCCAATGAAGGTCCCTCCTAATGGAGGTTGCTGATGAAAGTCTGGGGGCGTCAGCGACGAACCGAGCAGCTGCATTTTGTACCAATGGCAGGCGTTGTACCTGCTGTTTATTGATACCCAAGTACAGTGCATTACAATAATCTAACCTAGAGGAGATTAGTGCTACTCTAACAGTTTTCCGGGCCTCAGGTGAAAGATAGTGCACCAACTTCCTCAGGGTTCTAAGGGCTCGACAACAGGTGGAGATCGTCCTCTGACCTGTTTGTCGAAAGAGAGTTTATTGTCGAAAATGACACCCAGATTTCGAGCAGACTGGGAAGGCTTAGGACAAACCCCCGGAGCGGGAGGCCACCAATCAATTGACCATATCTCTTCCTTGTCTCCGAAGATCAACACCTCTGTTTTTTCCCCATTTAAATTGAGGAAATTCCTCACCACCCAGCCAGCAACTGCTTCCATGCAGTTTCTGAAATTCCGGGCTGTGATGTCGGCGGAGTGTGAGAGGGAGACCATGATCTGGGTATCATCGGCATAGGATAAAACTTCCAGCCCAAAAGATCTTACAAGTCTGGCGAGCGGTGTTACATAAATGTTAAAAAGTGTGGGGCTCAGGGATGACCCCTGAGGGACCCCACACTGCACCGCTTTTGCTGGTGAGAGAAAGTAGCCCAACTTGACCCTTTGTACACGGTCATCCAAAAAAGATTTCAATAGGCTGACCGCCGGCCCGTTCACTCCTATCTCCTTGAGTCGTTTGACTAAGATGGAGAGAGATAGGGTGTCAAATGCGGCTGTAAGGTCGAGCAGGACCAGAAGAGTGGTCTGGCAACTGTCGACCTTAGCACGGATGTTATTAGTGACAACTGTGAGAGCGGACTCAGTGCTATGAGCCCTGCGGAAACCGTGTTAAGAGGGGTCAAGAAGGCTAGCGTTCTCCAAAAAGGCACTCAGATGAATGTTAAGATGGGCCTCTAACATTTTTGCAGGGGCAGGAAGCAAAGAAATAGGCCGAAAATTGTTTAAGATACCGGGGTCCAATGTGGCTTTTTTAAGAAGAGGTTTAACTATGGCCATTTTCCAGGACGTGGGAAAGGCCCCTTCCAGGATTGAAAGATTAATTACTTCAAGGAAGGCAGGAAGAAGAACATCTCTGCATTCCTTAAAAATCTTGAGGGGGCAAGGGTCGAGGGGAGAGCCTGACTTCAGCTTGTCTAGGTGCAGATTGAGTTGTTCTAGCGTAAGCTGAGGGAAGTTGTTGAGAATGCCATAAGATAATTCAGCGGGAACTTCTTCCACGGAGGGAGGGACAGGAGTGGCTGGGGGTTCTAGTTCCTGATTGAGAGCTTCTAGACTGGAATAGATATCGGTTATCTTTACATGAAAGAAAGTGGATATCTGGTCGCAATGCTCCTGAGATGCCACAGTGGGGTCTGGAGATTGCAGGGCTGATAGGAAGTTAACGATTTTAAACAACTCCCTGGTGGACCTAAGGGAAATAGTCATCTTAGAGAAGTGTTGTTTCTTTTCCGCAAGCACTGCAGATTTGTATTCTTTAAGTAAGATCTTATGTTTTTGCTTTTCTTCTGGATCTAGATATAGCCTCCAGGCTCTCTCCTGTCTTCTGCATCCCTGCCTAAGGGACCTGAGGGTGTTAGAAAACCAGGGCGCCGAGGGGCGTTTTCTGGCAGAATAGTGCGGCTTGACAGTGGTCAGTATATCTACTGCCTTCAAGATAGAGTTGTGCAAATCAAGCGCAGCACTATGAGTGTTCCTTACAGGTCACAGGCAGTGGTTGGACAGTGGGGGAGCTAGTGTGTCACAGTTTATCCCTTTAAAATTTCTTTTGAGTTCCCACTTGCTGGAGTCTGCCGGGGATAAGATGGAATTTGAATACGTAAAATCAAAGGGAATGGCCATATGATCTGACCAAGAGAGCGGGAGGGGAATCCCTATCTGCACCCTAGGGTCATTGGTAAAGACCCCGTCCAGGGTGTGTCCGGCTGTATGACCACAGAAACCGGAACCTTTCTCCCCGGCCTAAGTGTCATCCCGAATAGACCCTGATGGTACCAACCAAGAATGTTCAAGCATTTCTTGGCAACATAAACTTTGCCAAACATTTTGCGGGTTTTAAACCTCAAGTGGCACAAAATACCCAGACGGTTCAATCTTCCTGCCAACCTCCGGACAGGATTCCTGTCCGGAGTGAGTAATTCCCAGTTACCCCAAACCTCCTGGAACAACTCGCCCATCACCATTGTCATCCTTGCACCAGAGTCAATGAGCAGTCTCAACACCTTGCCATCAACCATGATGTCTTCGTAAGGATCAACGCAATTTAATTCGCCACCCTGAACCACTATCACAAAATCTCTCTCAATGGTCTGTTCTTCCTCAGAGCTCTTACATAGTTCACCATTAAGTATAGTGTTGACCTTATCATTTTGCCACAGATCTTGCTTTTAACATACTTAGCTGGACATGGTCGACCATTCGGACTGTGATTAGAATATCCACAACTGAAACAAATGTTTTTCTGGCTGAAGAACCTCCCTTTGGATTATTTCCTCTTAGTGGTCTTCTTATTTTTCTCAGTAGTGCTATTAACGTTTACAACTGACACACTACTAGTCTACCTCTGTGTTAGTTCCTTGCAAACTTTGCATGAAACTTCAATACTTTTCACCACGTCAATGGTTTCTGTCAAATTGGGATTTCTCATAGTGAGTAGTTTCTTGTGAACTTTTTTATCCCAGAAACTTACCACTAACTGGTGGCGGAAGAGTTGAGATGGAAAGTTCTCGAATTCACATTCTGCTGCTAACATACGTAAAACTGCTACATATGTGTCATCCTGCAACTGCTCCCTAGTGAAGAATTTGTGTCTGTTAACAATCAAAGTAGGTTGAACATCGAATGGTTTTTCTAGTTTTTTCACTGCCAACTCATACTCATCCAACTCATCACTATATTGTTGTAATTGGAAAGGTGGCAAATGCTCATAAATAGACTGACACTCAAACCCCAGATTATGTTCCAATAAGTATTTTTTACATTCTGAACCATACCTATTGCCCCCAATGGCTCCCAGATACTTGGTGAAATCCAGCCGCGTAGCTGGGGGGGGCGAGGGGGGCGGTCCGCCCCAGGCGGCACAATTTTTGAGGCGGCCGCGTGGCTAGATGCGGCCGTGGTCGCCTTTATAATTTATTTGGCCCCAAATAAATTATAAAGGCGGCCACGGCCGCAACGAGCCTCCAGTGCCGCGGCCAGTTTAAAAGTAAGTGCAAAGCCACCAGCGCTGCAGCCTGCACTCCTTTTGACCTGCGTTGGTAACTGCTGCAGAGTGCACACAAACGCGGGATTTAGTTTTCAATTATTTTGCCAAAAACGAAGTCCTGCGTTTGCGTGCACTCTGCAGCAGTTACCAACGCAGGTCAAAAGGAGTGCAGGCTGCAGCGCGATTTAACAAAATCCCGCGTTTGTTCCTCTCGGCAGGGGCGGTTCCTCTAAATGGGATTAAACCCAACCCCCCTCTGTGACATGGGATTAGACGCCACTACGCAAAATCCAGCAAGGTCAGGGAAAAGGCCAATCTTTGAAGTGGGGCCTGACGACCAGATGAAGGTAGGAGAAATACAGCAATCACATGCAATGTCTTGCATCTGTTTTATTGCGTGCATCTGTGTTATTTCATTAAACAAACTTCAGATGGATTCAACACTGCCTGCGTATTATGGCGCACCTTACAGTTTAACTTGGGCCTCTAGGTGGGATGAATCAGTGTCCAGCCCAGGGTAGCCCTGGTGACACAAAGGCAAGCAGATTATACACGTTCCCACACCTTCACTTTTTTTAATTAATGTGTTCAAGTTCCTTTTATTTAGCGTTGCCAGCCACACGTGGGGAGGAAAACATAATTCTTGAGATCAGTCCCCCCCACCCTCCCGATCAGCCCCCCCCCCCCCCTAGCCCTCCAACAACGTGTATCAAGTCAGTGTCTTCACAAAGCGCGGCCGTCAGTCGGAACTATCAGGCAGTCTGAGCTGGCATCTTGTTTTTTATGGGGTCACGTGCAAGGGCGCCTGGCCGTAGCTGGTTTCCCAGCTTGCCAGCAACTGGGCAACTCGTGTCCTCTCATACAAGTTGGAGCTGTAGGCCTCGCAGACGGGCCTATGTAGCAAAATGGTGAAGTATCTAGATGATTTTGTTTTTGCTGTGGACTGGTATGAACCACGGGGAAGTCAGGCGAGAGCATTTCTTTAACATGGCTGCATGCTCCTGGCCTCCCCAGCCCCCCAGACAACATAATGACTGTCTGTCTGTGATGCTCTTCTTATTGTTTAAGGAGCCTACATACTGCTTACAGATTTCATTAATGGTTAAAAATGTGGTTAAATTGTTCAACTTTGCCCGCCCTCTGTACTACATCACCAGCAGCAAAAGAGAGCCCTGCTGCAGCTGGGAGCATCTGCCATCCTGAAACCGCAATAATGAAAATGTCTGTAAATAAATAATAATGCCCTATTAACAGTAGTACTGTGCATTTGTTTTGAGGTATAGTTTTCGCCCTTTGACCAAATATTTACCTCTAATTATATTATTATCCGAATGAAGTTATATTCATAGTCTTAATGAGCCGCACTGATTTAAATTCGTGACTGCTTCTGCAGCCATTAAGAATGTTTACACATTTTGGGTCTGTAAACGAAAAGGAATATATGTGAAAGCTATTGTCAAAAGCGATCTCACTTTGCATTGCAGTCTATGGCTTATGAGAAAGGCTGATTAAGCTATGAAAAAATTAAACTTGCATGAAAACAGATATAAAAGAGCTGTCTTTAATTTGTTTGATGGATTACATATGAGGCAGCGAAACATTACTCATAAATACCCTGAAAGCCTATAAATCTCACACAGGAGCAAACTGAAAACCTGACAGCTATGCCCATGCCAGCCACAAAGCAGAGCACCCACCCCCTAACTAGAACAACCACTGACTGCCCTCTGTTACCGAGGACTGCAGTCACGCATTCTGTCTCCATTAGGGTCCTTCCATTTCTGGTGTTTTGCAGCAGTTTTAAGATATTCTTAGAGTTTTTCGTTGCTCAGTGGGAAGTAATTGCTAATATTTGTATGTTTCCTTCATCTTCATTGCTTGATTTTACTTGCGAGAAAGTGTCACTCGTAGTTCTTGAAATGTCACTCATAATTGCATTGAAACTATGAAAATGTCACACATAGCAATCAGAAACCTTGGCAGCTACCTGAATGTGGTGGTGCCCCGATGGCTGTTATCTATTATATAGCCTGCAAAACATGTAAAGGAAAGAGAATAGACGACGTACTGCAGGAGAGTGGGTTGTGTGAATGAAGTTTAAAACACTATTACTGACATTTTAGATATGTTTACTTTAAACTTATAAGGTTTTTTTAAGTCAGGGTATAAGTTACATTAAAAGGTTGCTGCTTTAGTACTACAGGAACATTTAACACCGTGTGACCAAATATCCCGAAATACTAAAAAGGGCCTTTCACTTGCATGTGATGAGAATAGGAGTACACATCATTTTAAAATTCACAAGACAGGCCAATCTTTGTCCCCCATTGCTTGTTGAGTCCTAGGCATCTGCAGGCAGGACAGCTAGGAGGGCGTGGTATCCAGTGAGCTCACCGTCCTCTCCCCCCCCCAAGGGGCGGCAATCTGAGGGATAGCCCCGGGCACCACAAGCTCTAGCTACGCCCCTGGTGAAAGCTCTGTACCAATTCCACCAAGGGACGGGTGGGTCACTAGGTGATTGCAGAAAGGGGGAGGGGAATTGATATTCTGCAAAGTGGCCATGTGAGATAGAATTGACACAAAAGGGGATAATGAGTTTGAACTTGAGCTGAGTTACATAAAAAACAATAAAAGAAATACAGGAAACTAGTCAGCACAATTCATACAGAGTTTGTGTGTGAACCACAGATGATGCGTAAATTCATAGATACCATAAAGAAAAGACTGGACTGCATATGCGTGTCACGGATGTGCAATTCTAAGCTCCCAACATTGACTGGAAATGTGCGCATATCACAGATGCCCTGCGTGCCCCAAGTGTAATGCAGCAAACATGTGTGCACCACAGACACTGCTTGTCCTGTTGACGTATGCCGACAACACTCACATTGTTACGCACCACAGTGTGTGCATACCAAAGAAGCTTAACCAACTGGCAAGCCAGGGAAACAAAACGAAAAACTGTGCTCAAAACCAAAGCAGTATGGTTACTGATGTGGAAAACTTGAAGATGCTGTAGACCTCAATCCAAAATGGCCGCTGACCTTAGAAGAAGAAGAATGTGATAGTGCCTGAGTTTATTGGTGTCAAACCTGATTCAATATGGCCACTGACGATGGTAGAGGGTGAGCGTGGTGACACTTTCCCACTCTGACGCTGGAGTTCTCTGTGTGCCTGCACTCTTCCTTCTTTGTGACGACAACCAACAAAGGAAAAGGGTGGGGAAGACACGCTAGAATGCTGTATGAGAGGCCAGGTGCACTAGCGTTTTGACTGAGAGGGTGAGTGTTCCACCAAGAAAGAGACACGTGGACAAGGTAACACGTGCTTGCTGAAACGGTGGGGGAGGGCTCATAACACACACAGATCATCATAGTGTATGGAGCGTGACACTGATGAACGCAATGTCACACCTCCCAATTTCTGTTTGAATGTATTCTACTCGCCGTCAAGTACACAGCCCTAAACCCTCAGTTTGAAAATCGCTGGGAAGTTTCACCCAAAGTCACGAAAAAGGAGGGGGCACGAAAAGTCATACAGACAAACACTGGCCTGCACGTTTCATTTTCTTCCTCCCGACGTTTCTAACTGGATTGTATTCCGCCTAGAATACGGGCTGGGCTGCCTCTGAAGTGCGTGGGTTCCTCACTGTGGTCAATTTGTCGCCAATTTGTGGTGACTGACACGGTCACAATGAAGAGACAGGAGACGTGCCATGCTTAAGTCTTGAGTTTACTGGCCACTACGTCCGCAGTCCAGCAGCAACTGACACAAGAAGAACATCACCAGAACTCCAAACCCCACACACATTCCACATTCCAGAGGGGCAGTTCTGGAATGTGAAATGTGTAAGAAAAGACATCTCCACACTCTTATTTCTTGGGCTCATCCTGAGAGCTGCATGTAGATTTTGTAAGGACTGCGAATAAGCAGCATCAACCATTGCAAAATTGGTGTCTGGTTGGAGGAACAAGCCTGCACCAGGTTACTGTTGGTGTAACCCAGAATCTCATCAAAAGCTCTCGTCAACCGTACTGAGTAGGGATTGGGATCTGAACAGGTCAGTATGTCTGTCTGCTTATGAGCTAATATTAATGTCAATTGGAAAAAACTTCTTATTACTCATTTCCCAATGAGAATATATCCATTCCTCCTTGTTAAAACTGGCTTTAGGGCAATTTCCCCTGAAAACCTATATTTGTCATCCCATTTCTTTAGACAAAGGAGGACAGGATGATCACTGAAACCTAAGCATATCGCTTTCTACTTTAATGACCTGATCGCAGAAAACATCAGACGCCAGGATGTAATTAATTGTCGAACCATTATCCGAAGTCCCAAATGTCTTCACTAATAATCCTGCATTGGTATCTATCTCATTAATTATAGCTAAATTCTGAATCATAGCAATTTATTAGGCACATTTCCGTATTTGCTGTGGGTAAAGTGGGGAGTGGCATCTCCCTCCCTGTCAAATAAACTGCATACAGTTCTGGACAACTTATCACAACAGTGAGCATTGAAATCACCCACCACTAGTGTATTAAATCAATTAGGATGAACTGCACAAATAGACTCAATCACCAATGAGCCGACCATCAGTGCCATATTACCTTCACAGTTATTATTATAGAAGTTAATTCAAATCCAGTCCCAATCATTGAGATATGATAGTAGGGGGATTCATTCTGAAACTTTAAAACCTTTATTCTAAGTGTATTGGCCATCAGGGTTAAAATATCACCTCTCGCTCGCCTCGCCTTATAGGGAATCGCTGGGGTTTGGAAGAATCAGTAGCCGTCTAGGAATAAATAGGAACTGCTTTCCATGTTTCCTGAAAACATAAGATATTATGGTTCACCACTAGACTTATCCAATCTGGATTTTCCAGCTTCTGCCTTAAACCTGCAATATTTTATGAGATCATTTTCAACCTAAGTGTATCCTCCCCCATCAACTCTGCCACCCACCAAATCATAGAATTTGGTCATTTACTCTCCTGTATGCCTAAAATGTTTTGACCAGTCCATCGCATGACTCCAAACCTGCATATGCGGAATCATTTTTAACACCAGCAGACTTAACCAAAAATGTTAGTGGTTCACCCCAGACAACAGCTGACATTAAGCAAAAATGAATGTTTAAAAAGTCACAAATTAAGTAGATGACTCAGAGTAAAAGATTTGTTTTCAGTCAAAGCCCTGACCACCTGGAATTGGCTTCTGGGCAGACCTTGCAAAATTCTATTTCATATTATCATTAAGAAAAAGCATGAATTTTACAATGCATAGTGAATTTCTCTTCATCTCGGTTAGCAAGTAAACTAGTGCCTAGAAATGGTTGACCTGTACTTTACTTTCTTTTTTAGTACATAGACTTTCTTTACAGGTTAACAAAACCCACATAAAGTGTGAGCACTAGGGGGGTGGTGAGCAAAAGGAACCAAAAACAAACCTATAGGTGTAAAGGAGCACTCTTAGCACTAGTGGGGCAGCTCTATTGAAGAAAAACATACAACATAATTGCACTAAGAAGGTGGCGGTGAAGGAAGCTCCCACTACTCAGGACTGATAAAACTGGGAGGTCACTCCTAGAAGTAAACCCATACTCCTCAGGTCGAACAGCGCTGATCCAGTATTGCTGAAGGAAACTTGCATTTCTGGAGTTCTATATCAATGGCAGGAAACTTGTGATGGAAGCTCATGCATCTGTCACATTGCCATAGCAATGCTGTAGGAATCCCAAACTGGCCGTGCCCTATAGCCTTTGACTGAGTACATCTGGAGAAATTTCAAATTCTCAAGTCAAACAGTGCTTGAGGAATCCTGACATTATAATCATCCCCTTCTGCCCAGCATTCTTATAGTTATGTCTGTGTGCTAGACTCACCGTCAGAGTACGCTACCCCTCCCGGAATGATCCTCTTCACATACACTCCATACTCCTCTCCGCAGAACTCCCTTATACCACCAATGACTTTAATACCTGTGAAAAGGAGGTAATAAAACTGTCAGGGATATGGAATTATAAGAAAGAAGTAGCAAGGGGAAGAAAGGGGAAGAAAGGGTAGCAATGCTAAGAGGAGGTATAACAAAGGTGGTGTGGCCAGTGTGGTCCCACACAAGTACAGGTCGGATGTTCTACCTAAAGTGCACAATAGAGAACTGCACATTTTGTAAAACACAATGATCTACAATGAATATGCGGTATGTACCACTACCTTTGCATCCATAAACAATATGGTAACATGCTCCTCATTCCGCATACAAGGATCAATAAGGGGTCATACCAACCACACTAACTCGTAGATGCCTGGCACAGCAAACCTCACTCATTGGATTTAAGGCTTGCTCCTTAGAGTGGCCCAACATCTGCTAATTTCAATATTCCGTATGACTTTATGTTATATCTCCTTCTTGTGACTCACATCTTATATTTTAATATATCACTAGTTGATCCAAAACCCTTATAACTCAGCACTGTGTTGTCTTGCACTTTTAGACCCAGAGGGACTGGGTGTTCAGACAGAGGGTCTGATTCACATACGGCCCCTGCAAATCGCGACGGAGGCCCGGTAGTCATCGGGGAGTCTCCGCACTCGGGATGGAATTTCAGCAATGATCTCATTGTGAAGATTCTACCCCGAGAGTGACGTCTCCCCAACGACTGCATGGCCTCCACCACGAACACAGAAGCCCTTTGTGAATCAGGCCCTGGGCGTTTACTGGGTGGTACAAGATGCCCATAGCTTTAGAAATCAAACCAGGTTTCTGCCCACCTTTTCTCAGTAACAAGGAGGTGAAGCCTGAATGTATTTTTCTTTTCCAGTGCTATGAAGGCTTCCAGACACTGAGCCAACTAGAAACACCTTGGGTGTACATATGCGTCAAAACCATATGCGTCAAAACAACAACTAACAGGGGCACTATTTTCAGAATTTTTTGAATTGCTGCAGAATTACAAGGAAATCATCAAGAAACCTCATATGACAAGAAATGGGACGGATGGCAATTCACAAGAGGTTGTTAAGAAAAGGCTTGCATATAAATAATAATATATCATCAATCAATCTCTTACCATACCTGGTGAGCCTGGCTATGCTTTGTTAGATCCCTGACAACGACATGCACCAGAAGGCAAACACCATACTCCCCAAAAGAGTTTTCAGGGTGCTGTAAACACTTTACTGTGGAGAAGAGTAATTTTACGCGTAATGTTTTGCTTCAGACTTTCTTTTAAAGGTGCCATAGGAGTACATTATAATCCTGAGTAGTATGCGCTCACGTGCATTCTGTGTGACTAATTTAGGACTAAAAGAGTTCATGTTCAAGATGTAAAAGTATTTCTCTGTTCTACAGTATTTTTCATGTGTATTATATATGTAACTGACAATTTCGAATCTCACACTGACACCTAAACTGTAACGTGCCCCTTGAAACATGTTTGTGAACTGATTTAACATTACCTTTGTAATAATAACTTAGTAGAATTGCTTATTCATGATGTTGAGTTTTGAGAGAATGTGTTTTATGAGACAAAGAGAAGCTGTATTGAAACTCATGTGATGTTAAGTTAGACTAATGGTAGGTCTGAGGTTGTGTTTAATTTGCTTCCTGACTAGAGTTTAGCTTTGCTTTTTGCTTGTACTGTGAAATGTTGCATGTATTTGTGTTCCCATTGCAGGTGGACAACAGATCGTTAGTTTAGAGGAGTCCATTGTTTAGTCGATAGCTAGGCCTGGGAAGGAATGCAATAACAAAGAAGAGATGAATTCTTGTTGAAAACAGAGATGGCACCAAGGACGTGTGGGAAGATTACCGTGTCAAGCAGGAGGTGGAGAAAGGAGCCAATGAAGGCCGCTGGGATAAAGGAAGGTTACCCAAAGTTTGTAGGAGGCGCTTGTATTGAATGGTTGCTTTTGCACTAATGAAGTTGGAGACAGCTGACACTTCTCTGGCAGACACTATGAGGTACAAAACTCTCTCAGTGATTGCAGCATTAGTCTACATGACTCCCTCTTAGGAGGACTCTGCCAGTTGACACCTTTTATGTTTTCCATTTGAACCTCGCTTATTCTAGATTTCCTATTTACACAGTGTAGGGATAGTTAGGGAACTTTGGGATTTTTTCCTTTTAAAGAGTTAAATAACTTACATTTTGTCTTTTAATAACCTACGTGGCTATAACCAAATTAGTAGTTTTCTTTTTGTTCCATAGGGTGAATCAGTTCCGGAGATTTGGCTTCATCCTATTCTCTTTGTATTTTATACCATCATGCTAAGAGTGATATTTTTGAATCTGTTTCAAAATTTACAATAAACGAACTAACCAAAAGCCGTTAGGATATTGTTTTCAACACCTCTCCAGACGGAACAAAAGTACATGACCCAGAATCTTAACACTAGAATCCAATAGTAAAATTGGCCTGTAGCAGGACGGCAGGGATCAATCTCCCTTTTTAGAAATAGGGACAACAGTAGCTGTCCTCCAGGAGTCTGGAATAGGGCCTGACACATCAGAAACATTTGTAAGCAAGGTAGCCCACATATTAGTATTAGATTTAAAAATATCCGCTGGGAAAACGTCAGGGCCTGGGAACACATTTCCAAATGGCAAGAGTCACTTCATGGATGGCAATCGGGAGGCTTTGTGGGTTTTGGGGAATCAAACAATGGTCCATTCCTGTATTAATGGTCTTATTTTCAGATTGAACAATTTTAGAAAAGTGGGACGCCCAAGAATCATCTGTCATTAGAGAATCAACTTTTGGAGCATCTGGCTCTGAAAAGAAGAGTCTATTTGCTAGTTCTCATAACTTGTTGTTATCTCTACCCCTCCCTGCCATTACAAGGTCTTCCCATGCTTTATTCCTAATTTCACTTTTCCTCTACTCCAAGGTGGTTTTATAAGACCTTCTGGCATCCTTGGCCTCTTATATTGAGCGAGGGTGAAATTTAAGGGCCAACATCAACTGTTTAAGGGCAGCCAAACAGGCGGTGTTAAACCATCAGTGGGGGACTGAGGGACCTAGTGGAGAGTAAATTATCCGATATAGACCTACAAATGTTATTAACCTCAACATGTATGATATTAGGTCCTATCTTCTCAGATAGACAAGTTAAAATAGAGTCAATGATCTCAAACATGATGTCTTGGTTAAATACGATGGGATCAACCTTCTCCCATTTTATCCTTAATCCTTTATTTTTGGAATAAGATATGCTGTCCTTATTTTTTAGGCCTTTGGGGTCAATGTAGGAATTCAGTGCGATAATAAGGGGATTATGGTCGCTTGCACATTTACCGACCACTTTAAAACCTAGAGGTAGGAGAGAAAGCTCAGCCAATACCACAATAGAACTAATAGTATTGCTCCCTGAATAGTGTCCCAAGGTTGGGGAAACAGGCATTATTCCCACAAAAAAGGTTGATGGAAAAAATTTAATTGTGCTTCAAAATAAGGGCATTTAGTGCCTTGCCACAAACGGTATGCTTAATATGAGTAACATTGTAATTTTGTGGGTTCATAAAACCACACAGATGATTGCTAGCATGTTGACAAAGTAGTATTAAAATCCCCAACCCATATTATGTGAACAATGCGATTTGTTTTTCCAGTAAAGGTCTTCTTAAAACCCTTCTAAATTGTCTATTGCATTACTCAAGTTCTGGTTGAAGATATTAACATAGAAATTAATTAACATTATATCGGGGTCTGCAGGGAAAGATAAAAGAGTTATCAAAAAATGAGGAGAAGACAAAAGTTCCAAACCTGAAATGCAGAAATTTGAACTGAGGAGAAAGTAGCAATGCTACCTCTACTCTTCCCTCCTTTGAAGGCAGGGCTGCCTGGACAAAAAAGCGATACCCATCAATCTAAAACCTTTCTGTCATCCGTATTTCTTGATAGCAAATAAGTTAAGAGCAGTTTCCAAGCTTAACCCAATGAGGATTCGCAATTTTTGGGCGAGGTCCCACAATGTTCCAAAAAATAAGACGGAGATTGTTTTGTGCTGGACAAGAGTCTTGAACTATGGGCAACTCTGCTTCATCCTGTAATTGGTAAGTTCCATGTAGTGGAGGTTCAGATTCAAAATCTTGTGCTGAAGACAGTTTTCCTTCACCCAGTGATTGGGGAATTCCTTGTGTCAAAGATTTTAAATCAACATCCCCTACAGTTTGACACACCAACAAGGTCGACTTATCCTGCAAAGAGAGTCAATCAATCAATTCCATCCCTTCCATGATTTCATATTGGTTGGTCACTGAAACATTATAAGAACCCTGCATAGTATGACACACAATCATGCTCCTATTCCTATGCTCACTGTTATTTGGTAACGGGAAAGTAGGCCTATAAAAAAATAAGGGGTAAAACTGTATGCCCTCTTGATTATTAGTCAGGTGATTTAAATGATGTAGAAGATAATTTACAAGCTTTAAATCTCTGAAATTTATGACAACGCATTCACCAATTAATCTTTTTGTTAAATCGGTCAATCCACCCTTTTCTGCTGCTGATTTTTTTTTTATTGTGCAAGTCCTAATAGTGGTTACATTTAAAATGTAACCAGTGAGTAGTCTTGTGTTTTAGAGCTTCGCTTTCCTACCCTGTCCCACAGGTAACTGGGGGAACATTTTTTTTTTTTTTTTTATTTCTTTATTGAATTTTTTTACATTTATTGCAAGCAGGGCAGACCTCATAAATAACACAGAATCCATGAAATCAATAAATAAAGGAGAGACAAATCCAGAACCCAATAAAAACAGAAAGGTCATTGTCCAATAAAAAAAAGAACAGACATTACATGGTTACATCTGTAAAAATAACATAGGACAGAGATCAAAGGCATTACATGCAGGAAATATTAGAGTTACCCTGGAACCTACGCAGGATCAGTTTAGTGTCCCCTGAATCCATTGCCCTAAAGGCGCCCAGATCTTTGCACCCAAAACTCTTTTTTTCTGGCCCTTAGTCCTATAAATAGCCATTTCTATGTTGTAAGTGGCTAAGAGACGGGCTCTCCAAGTAAGAAAGGAAGGGGGATCTGGATTGATCCATTTTCGGGTGATACATGGCCGCAAATTTGCCATGGAAATGAATATGAACTTTCTCTTCCCTTCTGGGAGTTCATCAGAGGTTACCCCAATTAGCACTAATTCCCCTGTCAAAACAATTGTGGGGCCACACAGTAATATAAGAAAGGTCTGAATTGCAGATAAAAATGAAGACAGTCAGGAACAGGAAAAGAACATATGTAGTGCGTCGGCTGCAAACAGGCCACATCTACTGCAAGATGTCCCCACAGTGGTCCCCCATTTGCAGATTTTTGAAGGAGTATAATATAAGTCAAACAAGGCCATGTAGTGCTGCGTGCGGGCTCCCACCAGTAATTAATATAGTGTTGGCCAATACAATAGACTCCTGTAACTGAATGTTATCACTACCCAACTTTTCGTTCCACCTCCCTTGGTGATCCTCAATATCGTCTGGAAGTGAAGATATGAATAAATTATACTAATATCCTATCTTTTTTTTACTAAACATGCTGTCGATAAGCGGAATCCTCCGGAGCCCAGAACAATCCTGCGCGCAAATGGTATTAAAAAAGCTATGTATCTGGATATACTTGAAAAAATCATTGTTGGTTAAATTATACTTATTCGATAACTCCAAAAAAGGGATTAACTGATCATTCTGCCATAGGTCACCTACACAAACAATTCCACAATTATGCCACCTGGTCATAACATGATCCTGAAAAACTGAGGGAAAAATGCTAGAGGAAGACAAAGGAGTATACAGCAAGATCTTCTCAATCCCCATTTGGTGCTTAATTATTCTCCAAACCCCATGCGCAGCTTTTAGAATCTTAAACTTTGTTTTTTTTAAATAGCTAGGCTCTATAATTTTTAAAAGGCCTCAACACTCCACCCCCATTGCAAATTCATAAATTGAAGGTGAATGACTCAATGGAATTCGCGCCTTTACACCAATTATGAGCGGGGTAATGAACTGTAACGACGCAAGATAATAATACAGAAAGTGCGGGATACCCCAGCCGCCCCTGGTCTTTGGGAGCATCATTTTCTTATAAGATCTGCGCTGACGTCTGTAGCCCCACAAGAATCTAGCTGCCATCCTTTCTAGTTGTTTAAAACAGGTGAGAGGGAATTCTAGTGGAATTGTCCTAAACATATATAGGAACTTTGGCAGGATCATCATTTTTAAAACGTTACCGCAACCAAAAAAGGATAGATGAAAGTGATCGATACGTTCTAACGAGGAATTCGCTTTTTTCAGGGCTGGGTTCAGATTGAGTTCTGGGATAGCCGAGACTGGGACGTAATTTTGATACCCAAATAGGTCGCTACTGAGACTGTATTTAATTGTGGTGGAGGATTCTGGCCTACATACTAAATTTGGGTTTTCTGTATATTTAATTTGTAGCTGGAAAAGGCACCAAACTGAGTCGCTAGATCTTCTATTATTGGGATTGCCCCTTGGATATCTGTTGTCATGACTACTATGTCGTCCGCGTACGCGAGGGCTCTATAACTGGTACCGGCAACTTGTACTGGTGCTATATCCTCTGCCTGATTCAGTTTGTTTAAAAAAATATGGATATATAGAGCAAACAGAAGCGGAGAGGACGGGCATCCCTGTCGGGTGCCTCAGTAAATACTGAAAGGAAGAGATTTTTTGGGTCCCATTTTAATACAGGAGGATGGGGACTCATAGAGTGCTCTTAAAGCAACTATCATCTTAGGACCGAATCACCTTTAACAGAAGCAGATCCCAGACACTTTTCGGCATCCAACAGGGTGGTTGGACCCTTGAGCCCAGTCCATTAACGCGATCACCCGTCTAACATGATCAGCCGTATCCCGATTGGGGATAAAGCCATGCTGCCAATGCGAGATGATTGAAGAAATTGTACCTGAAAGTCGAGAGGCTAAAATTTTTGAGAAAATCTTGCTGTCAGCGTTGATTAACGAAATAGGTCTATACGAGGCTGGGTGAAGAGGAGGTTTCTCTTTTTTGAAGAAAGCCATAATGGTCGATTGTCGCCAGGAAGATGGTGCTGACCCTTTCTGTGCTTCCAAACAAGTAAGAAGTAAATCTTGTTTTAGCACCTGGCGGAATGTTCTATAGAACTCAAGAGGGATACCATCCGGTCCCATAGCCTAGCCGACAGCTAGAGAAAGAATAGCCAGGTCTATTTCTTCCCATGTAACTTCTTTATATTATACAGCCGCCTGTATAGGAGTTAGCTTAAGGATAGTATCATCACCACAAAAATTTTAAATGGAATCGGATGAATAAGATATGCAATCCTCAGTATATAATTTACTGTAGAACAATCGGAAAACCTCCAGGATTTCATCAGGTTGATCATGAATTTGTCCCATCTCATCCTGTATTTTATTTATAGAATTAACTGCTTCTTTTTGTCTGATTTTTTTAGCCAGAAGACGCCCTGAATTTTCCCCAACCTCATAAAGTTGTGATCTAAAAGCCGCCACCTGCTCTGCAAGCTTAGAAGCAAAGATCTCATATAGCCTAGATTTATGTACGGACAGGCCGACTTTAATGTTTTCGGTGTCCTGTGAGGTAGTAATGGCTATGGCTAGTTTTGCTTCCCACTCCTGCACTTCCTTATAATAAGTAGCTTATCCCAATACTTTCTTTGCTTGTTAATTAAAAAAGAAAGTCTCCCCACATACCCCTGCTTTAAAAGCGTCCTAAACAATATACTCAATGTAGAGTGGATCTACTAAAAGTTTACATTCAAACGACCAAGCAGATACGTTAAATAGAGACCCAGAGTCTTTTTAATCTCTATCACAATGGGGTTATGGTCGGAGATTATTCTAGGAAAAATCTCATGATTGATGTTAGTAATAAGATAGGAGGGAACAAAGAAGTAGTCCAGCCGGACACATTTAGGGTGGGGCGCGGAGAAAAAAGTATAACCCAAAGGAGTCGTTTTTTTAAAGAAAACCAGCATCAGATAACCCAAATTCAGTTACTAAACCTCGAAGTGCTTTATAGGTCTTTTTTTTAATCCAATATAGAGCGAGTCAGACCGGATATCAAAGTTTCCTTTCAGATGGATATTTAAATCTCCACAGAGTATTAGAGGAGCCGACCAACCAGCTAATTCTATGCTGAGCAGGTTTAAAACATCTGGGTCGTCTCAATTTGGACCATAGATCGAACAGACGGTCTGAGAATTACCGTCTACAGAGATTTCGGTTATTACCCACCGACCATACTGATCTGATTTCATACGTTTGTAGTAGTACTTTGACGGGTACATCCCAGTACTTGCATACCTAGATCATTAAGCCAGCCTCTGTCATTCCATGTCAGGTTGGTTTCCTGTAGACATAGTAGGTCTATCCTCATACTCTGAATTATTTGTGCGCAAATCCCTCTTTTCTTCCTATTATTATGTCCACAAACATTCCAGGAATAAACTATGAATTTACCTATAATATGTTAAGTAGTGCATGGACAATAACACAAAACTGAAGTTTTATCTAATTTCGGGTATGGGATTTCAGTCAGATAAGAGAATCGAAAAAAACATTAGAGTTACTGTCTCTCTTACAACTGAGAGATCTGCCTTTGCTTGCCCCACCACCATACCACCCCACCCTCCCTCTGGTGCCCCCCTCCCACCCGAAGCCCACCCACAAAAGGCACAGGTACTGAAAAGTCCCTGAAAATGATGGCCAGAGAAGCATTGTGCGTCTCGCCGTTCGCTTCCCATCTCTTAATATATCAGCCTATAAAACAAATTAACACAATCATGTAAGGGTAAAGTCAGGCAGGAGCTGCAAGGTGTCTATATGCATACAGTTGTTGTGATTTTGATTAGGGTTTGGATTTTGATGATAAATGTCTCTTATACATAGCAAATTGTGCTATCCCCCCCGGTCTCCTTTGGATCTCCGCACCACCTGGTGGGCAGTCATTTGCGGCAAGACTGGCATGATCAGTAAGACCCTTGGTGATTTTCTCATCTGCTTTATGGGGGACTCACCCCTCATTAGTTGACATTTGTGCTGTTGTTAATAAGTTAATCACTTCTTCAGGTCTGGCAATGGTATGGACTCTTTGATTTTCTAAAGAAATGATGTGCATGAGTGCTTGCTCCAACTAATGTTTCACAAGGACCTTAATCTTGAATTCTAACATGGTGCAAAAGCCATTCATTAATGTTTCAATTTTGGTTTGAAACTGGTTTAAAATAACCAAGACATAATGGTGGGGGTCTTTTATTATCCCATCCTGACCATTCCACAGTTTGGCCCCCTTCGGCATATCAACCCCATTGATTTCCTCAAATGTCTGGCCTTAGCATCCCCTTATCTTTTCTGGTGGTGGGGAGCTTGCTATTATCGATGCCATTGAGCTTCCGTCAGACAGTGCCTGATATATTTGAAGAGGCAGACCTCACCTCTCTCATTGGCTTAGACCCCACGCCTGCGCCCTGCAGATCCTCACCTTTTAGACGCAAGGAGTTCTTGGTTTTAGACTCCCTTTTATCTACTATAATAACCTCCGGCTCTAGAGGGGCCTTCTGGGCTTGCAGCTGCACGTCAATTCTTTCCCCTACGTTCTCCATTTCTGATGTTATTACACCCATTACACTGTCCAGGTAGTTTACAATGGAGGACTGAGAGGTGGAAGGAGTGCATTTCCTCTACTTTAGGGGTGCAGCATAGGTCAAAATGGATGGCAAAAAGAAGCTGAGGCCGACCTTAAGAGCAAATGCTGGGCGCTGACGATTTTGCAGCAGGATCAAGAAGGGTCTTTCGGCCTCTTTTGGGAGGCGGTCTTCGCCAGGGAGCATCCTACGCTGGAACACTAAGCGAGCGTTTGAGCATGTTTAGTCAAATCCCCTCTTCCAGGCCACAGGCTCTCCAAAGCCTGCTGGGGCATGTAGTCCCACCCCAGAGGTGACTGTTGAGGCCAAAGAATGCAGGCGAAACAACTCCCATGGAGCGGGACACTCAGAGGGCTTTTGAGCGCAGTTAGCAAAGTCCCCTCCTCCAGACCACAGGCTCTCCTAAGCATGCTTGGGGATGTAGTTCCGACCACAGAATGCAGGTGCGACAGTTTTCATAAAAATGACTTTATTGAGCGAATGACTGAGTTTTTTTAAAACACATGCTAATGTGAGGACAGCAGAATAAACTTGAACTGATCCTTAACATTTTGTTTTGCAATGTTTGGGGTTCTTATATTGATATGCTGCATCTATTGCCAATACAACCATTCATATTCTGCATGGTCTTTAACAGTGTAAAACAAGGGTTGGCAGCCAGCCCCAGGACCAACCTCCTCCATGACCCACATATTGGGCGTGAGCAGCGGACGTTGGCTTCAGGACCTCACCTACGTAAAGGCCTTACGCACAACTCTGAACTGCCCAACCCCCATTTAGCATCATATTTAGTTCCGCACAGATGGATTGCTTTTCACTCACAATTGCAGCTTTTCTCTAAGCTCTGTAAACAGTTACTATCATTACATGCTACTGTACTCAATGGGCTGCCCTGGGAAGAATGATAGGCAAATAATGGAACTCACAACCAGCAGGTCATTGCAGATGGCAGTCAAAATGCATTTATCTTGTCAAGGGCCAGATGTAAGAAGCTTTATTTCTGATCTGATGTACCATACCCTTTATGCGATTCCGTAACCCATTACCGAATCACAAATAAGGGCTGTAGTTAGGGTGTCATAAGGCACTACCACCGCCTGAATCATCATTCAGGCGGTGGTAGTGCCTTATGAAGGTGGAAATACGGGGAGTCTCCGGAAAGCAGACTTTTCCGGTGTGAAGAATACCCGCCCCACCGACCTATGAAGTGAAGATAAATATGCTTTCACATTACACCATCCTGGTAATACCAGGGTAATCCGGTAAACAACCGTGAGTTCTCTTTTGTTCTAGTACACTGAGGTTAGGGTACGCCTTAGCGTGTGTATACCGCCCAGTGTCACATTTTTGGTCCTGAGGAAAGCTCGGCTAAAGAGGCCGTTATGAGCAGAAACATGTCGACCATTTGAACCAAAAAACAGGACTGTTTGACTCAAACTAACAGTCAAACCTGTCCGTCAATTCCTTTTAACATCGTGCATGCTTCAACCTTTATTAAAATTGAGTTTAGGTTGGAACGCGCACTTTTTATTCTGACACTACAAAATTCACTATCACTTTTTTGGCACTGTTTTAATTCTAGTAACCAGCTCCACTGCAGTTGCAGGTGTAGCAGCACACCAGGTATGCACTTGGCATACCTGGTGAACAACCCGATGATGAAGCATGTCACCCAATAGTTGGGTGAGTGAGGGTTTTATATAAAAATCACTGTGATTTCTTTTCTTTTACACACCCACGTGCTTTTTCTATTTTTTCCTGTTATTTGTAATTCTTGGAGTCACTCCTTTGTTGTTTAGATGATATTTTGACTGGGGTGTAGGAGTGTCCCTGAACCCTTCCTCTCCTGTTGTTTCTACATGCTTTATTTAAAAGCCATTACAGACATAGTGGTCTGCAGACCCCCAGCAGGTCACTATACCCGTGATTTTTGCGATTCCCAATAAGTCACAAATTGTGACCTACTTCAATAATAGTCTTAAGGTAGGTCGAATTGCGACCCACTAGGAATCGTAAAATGAAACTCATGGAGTTTCACACATTAGGAATAGCAAGTACCTAATTGCGATTCGCAGAGAATCACAATTAGGTAATCGCTGTTTCCAATATTGATTCATGTGGCCCCAAGTGTTCTTATGGGATCTTTCAGTCTTTCTTCATTCTGAGGCTAGTGAAAAGGAGAACCAATGGGTTTCATAACAGTATGAAACTCATTGAATTTAAATTTGCTAAAGTATCCCTGGTCCCTTTAAAAGACAGAGGCTGCTTTTAAATAAACACACCTTTAGCATGCAGTAAGATCAAATGCATTAAAGGAGATCTTCAGTCCCTCACAGGCTTCATTCTGGCATTTGCAGACATTTGCAGAGCGTCACTAAGTGGTAGCTGTATGAAGCATTTTTGCTGTGGCAAACAGCCTGATACACAGAATCGTGCCGTTTGAGACCCCAAACATGCTTTTGGGGATATGCAAAGCCGAAATGGTGATTCGGTATCTTGTTACCGAAACAGAATTTGGGTTTTACAATTTGGTATTTGGAAGGGGCGTGTTCAGGGCGTCCCTTCTTAATACCGTATGTATCAATGCTTTCCAATCAAAGTGCAGTCACAAAACATTCATAATTTACAGCCATTTGAAAAATGGTGGTAACTCATTTGCAAATGGGAATGGGTCCCTAAGGGACCCCTCCCCCTTTGAGAATGACTGGCAATGTATTTTTAGGAGCAGGCAGTGATTCCACGGACCACTACCTACTCCTAAAAAATGAAACTTCAAAGTTTCATTTTTTTCTTTTTAAACACATCCCATTTTTCTTTAATGAAAAACAAGTTGCTTTAAAAAAAATAAAAGATATCTTTATTTAAAAGCAATCAGAGACATGGTGGTCTGCTGAACCAGTAGGGCACCATCCCTGTGATAGTAGTGGATCATAGTGTGTCTCAAATTGCGGCCTTCATCATTAATATTCACAAGGTATGTCTATTTGCAACACACCATGAATTGCTAATGAGACTCAAAAGAGTTTCATACATTCGAAATAGCGATTTCCTAATTGCGATTTGAAAAAAATCGCAATTGGGACATCGCTATTCTGATCTTTGTAGCGCCAGGACACCTTCTTTGGGAGGTAGCTGTTTTGCGCTCTATAAATGGCGGTATTATTATTATTATTATGTTTGTATATCTGGCCCCAAAGGAATTCTGGGTCAGCTATACGACCATTCCGTTTTGCGAGCCGCAAATTGCGATTTTTGGAGAATCGCAATTTGCAACTTGCAAAACAGAATGTACTAATGTGTCTTAGACACATTTAGCTATTCCCAATGGGGTTGTAAATTAGCTGCTTCATAAATATTCATGAGGCAGGTCGCAAATTTCAACCCTATGGGAATGGGCAAGAACACAGCTATGGCGGCTTGCTTGGGATAAAAGACCAGCTTGTCTGTGCTTGCTTTTTAAATAAATCACCTTTTTTTCCCAAATGCAGCCCGTTTTCCTTAAAGGAAAACAGGATGAGTTTTAAAGGAAAAAAAGGAAAACATTATTTTAATTTTTCAAGGGCAGGCAGTGGTTCGTGGGACCACTGGCTGCTCTTAAAAATATTTTTGCATACATTCACAGAGAGGATAAGGTCCCCTGGGGACCCTTTAAGTTTGCGACTGGCTTACCAACTGTGATTGTTTTGCAACCGCATTTGTAACAATCTTACACACCAGTGTAACTTACTATTAGGAAGGGACGCCATTAACTTGCTCCTTCATAAGCGTGATTCGCAAACCCTATTTTGGAAGTTGGAAATAGGTTACCGACTCACAAAATAGGGTTTGTACATACTACAACCCTTTTTGGTGGTTGCAAATGGCCCGATTTTACATTTGTGACCACTAAAGACGGCTGAACATTGGGCCCTCTGTGTCATAAAAATTAAAGAGGCAGTACGTTCTGCATTCCTCTGTAAATCGGCATTAGGAACTGCGACTGATTAGTACATCAGTCACACTGCAAAATCAAGGTGGGATTCCAAAGCAGTAGGTGTGCCAAAAACACTGACTGATTTATAGAAGATCAATCATAAGGATTACCACAGAGAATGTAGTTCACCCTCACAGTTCGCTCTCAACAAGTTTTTCTTCAATCGCATCAATCCGCCTCAAAGCCTCTGCGGTGTGGTGTTCCACAAGGCTCGGCCCCAAGCCCCTTACTCTTCAACACCTACCTGGTGCCACTTTTCACTCTCATTGCCACCAGGAGAGTGAAGGCAGTTTCTTATGCAGATGACACCCAGATGGTGTTCTCATTCAAAGACCAATCTAAGGACTCACTTGCTAGATTAACGGGGTGTCTAAAGGACATCGCTTACTGGTTACCCTGGGCGGAGAACTACGCTCCGTTCGCGGAGTTTGCGAATTTTCGGCAACTTCGCTGCGAGCGCGAAGCTGTCGACTACTTCACAATCTACAGCGTAGCGTAGTAGTTTTTCTTCCTCGCGCACTCAATAGCATTCTCGCGTGCGCAGTAATGACTTACCGTTGTTCTGCGTTTGCTTTCTCGCTTTTCTCTCCCGTTCGCGTTCGCTACGATGTTTGGAATCCGGCCGCACAATCCAACCCGACTGTGAGAACGCAATAACGTAATTCGGACGCGCGAACACATCATTAGGACGCACGATCTTCCTTACAGCCCTATGTAGGTAAGATCGTGTTTCCGAACACGCAGAAACTGCAATCTGGCACAGAATATCTCTTGAGCATGTTAAAACCTTCAAAAATGATCATTTTGCTCAGGAAAACCCCTCAGATTGTGATTTGGCTGTATTTCTTTGGGCAAGGAGTCCTCTTTTTGTTTCAAGAGAAAGGAAGTGTTATTTTTTTGTTATTTTTGATATGTAGCGCGCTCAATCACCTACAGGCCTCTAAGCGCTCGGGAATCGATGGTAAACAACAACTTTGACAGTACAGAGGGCATCCACTAGCCTAAGTGGCTCACAGGGCTCTCCTGAACAACAACGTTTTCAGCCCCTTTCTGAAACGTAGGAGGTTTCCTTCCTTACGTAGTGGCTCAGGTAGTGTGTTCCATAAATGCGGAACCAGCACCGAGAAGGCTCTTCCGCCCTTGGTGGCGAGTTTGTACCGAGGGCATACTAATAGCTGAGAGTCTGAGGATCTAAGAACTCTCTTTGGGCTATACATTGCCAAGCGATCTTTGATGTAAGCGGGTGCCATGCCATAGATGGCTTTATGGGCGATGCACAAGTTTTTAAATTCCACTCGCTCCTTAATAGGGAGCCAATGGAGGCTTTGGAGCAAGGGGGATGCTTTAGTGTGTCTTGGCTGTCTGAAGATAAGACGGGCGGCATCATTCATCACCACCTGTAGCCTATTTATCAAGGTTTTCGGTAGGCCAAGGTAGAGGGCATTTCCATAATCTATGCGTGAAATCACAGTAGCTGCGACGATGGAACGTAGCATAGATTGGGAAATGATAGGCACTAATTTCCGTAGCTGTCGGATAATATTAGTACAGCTGCCCACAACTGAGGAGATTTGGCTGACCATAGAGAGGTCACAATCCAATTTAATCCCCAGGCTCTTCACGTTCAAACTGGGTTTTGGGGCTGGACCTAATTCTGCGGGCCAGTAGAGGTCACACCATGGTGAGGTGGCAGATGAAATCACCAGAACCTCAGTCTTATCTGGATTGATTTTTAGGAGGTTTCCTGTCATCCACTGGACCGTGTGTCTCAAGATATTCTGAGTGTGGAGTTGGGCGGTGTTTGTATTGTCAACACTCAGCAGCAGCTGCGTGTCGTCTGCGTAGTTGTATACTGTGCAGCCCATACTCGCCAGGGAGGCAATCAGAGGCTGCAGGTATAGATTAAACAGCAGTGGGGATAGGGCAGAGCCCTGAGGTACCCCACATTCTATTTCTCCCACTGCGGAGATTTCTTCTCCGAGTTGTATTCTTTGTGTCCTTCCTGACAGAAAGGACTGCAACCACTCGAAAGCCAGGCCTTTGATGCCAAAGTCACTCAGCCTTTCCAGTAGTAGCGCATGGCTGACGGTATCGAACGCCGCTGAAAGGTCTAATAAAATCAGGGCGCTCGGTTTTTTACCGTCAGCCAAGCCTCTCAATTCATCCAGCACCGAGAGCATCACCAACTCGGTGCTGTGATGTGCTCGGAACCCTGCTTGTCGTTCGTGGAGCAGGGAGTGGGACTCCAAGTACGTGGACAAAGATTTTAGTACATGTTGCTCCAGTACTTTAGAGAGGAATGGTAGCTGAGAGATCGGCCTGTAATTTTTTAGTATTGCAGGGTCTGCACCAGGTTTTTTCAACAGCGGTCTTACACGCGCTTCCTTAAGTGCTGCTGGTAGTTGTCCTGATTCCAGGGATCTATTTAGGAGATGGATGACTTGCTCCTCCAATAGGGGACGGGCTGCCTGAAAAACTTTAGGTGGACAAGGGTCCGCTGGGGATCCAGACTTGATTCTGGCCATCAACTGCTGCAGGCTCAAGATGTCAATCTCTGGAAACAGTGTGATAGCACAGTCAGTTTGATTTCGGGGGATTATAGGTGTAGCCATTCCATTAAGCGGCCCATTTTTTAAATCCTGGATGATGGTTCTTACTTTCTCCAAGAAGTATTCCTGAAAGGAATTGCAGTTTATAGGGGACTGAACGCTGTCTGGTTTTTTGGTCAACTCCGACAGGATCTTAAAAGTCTCTTTCTGCACGTTGACTGCCTTACTTAGACGGGATTCGTAGTACTCGGCTTTGGCAAGGATGATATGTTTTTTGTATGCGTTCAAGGAGGCTCGGTAGAGGTTCCTAGCTGAGTCCTGTTTAGTTTTCCTCCAGCCTCTTTCTAGGGCTCTAAGTTTCTTTTTGTGGTCCCTCAGTGCTGGCGTGAACCATGGGGCATCCTTACCCGGGCCTTTTAGCACCTTCATTTTTATTGGCGCTATCTGGTCAATAGCTAGTGTCAGGAAACGCGTTAAATCCGCGTATTGCTGATCTAGGCTATGATCTAAGTTCGGGGGCAGTCTCTGGGCAGGAATACCTCGGTCAGGGTCCTCAAATCGACCTCTGCCCATTTGCGGGTTTTCCTAGCCTCCAATGTTGGTTTGATTATTTGGCCCTTAATGCGTAGCTCACCGGATATTAGATGGTGATCAGACCAAATACATAGGGCAACTTCTTTCAGTGTTAGTGAGGGGTCTATAGTCCATACCAGGTCAAGGGTGTGACCTTTGGTGTGCGTGGGGACCTTCACGATTTGTTTAAAGTTTAGCGCTGACATCAAGGTGTCCAAGTGGCGCATAGGAGCGTCCCAATGGGGTTTATCCCAGTGCAAGTTGAAGTCTCCTGTGACTAAGATTTTCGAGTAGCGAGTACAGAGGTCTGATATGATGGGGGCGAATAAGTCCTGGAAAATTGGGGTTGCGTTGGGAGGGCGATAGACCGCTAGCACCACCCAGCATGAACTGTTTACTGTGACTTTCACCCCAAGCAAATCAGCCAGGTCGACTGTCTCTGATAGTAGAATTTCTACTGACAGCATCTTTTTAAAAATCACAGCTACCCCTCCTCCCCGTGTGTTTCCTGGGCGGTTTTGCCATAAAGCATTATAGCCGTTGGGGAGAGCGGCCAAGATGTCTGGCATTGAGCTCTCACTCATCCAGGTCTCTGTTAAGGTCAGTATATCAGTGTCGTTGTTTTGCAGCAGGTTATAGACCTCAACGTGGTGGCAGTGGAGTGATCTGGTATTTAGGCTTGCTATTTTCAGGGTGGAGAATGCATCTTGATGTATAGTGTTCAATGGTTTGTAGATAGCATGTGTTTTTAGTATCTTCAGGGTGTTGTTATCAAGGCAAGCCTCACCCTTATCCAGATTACGTAGGTCTTCCGAGGTGTAGGAGTGCATTTGTCCAGAGGTCCCTGCCCCCGAGCCGGTCCGAGCGCGGACGGGCGCAGACGGGCGCAGACGGGCTGGACTCTGGCGCGACTCAGGCGACGCTCCGGTGAGCCCGCCGCGCGTACCCGCTGCGCGTCAGCATGGCTGCCTTAAATGCTGTTCTAGCGTCCTTCTGACGACTAGAGCAGCCAATCCTTGCCCTCACCAAAGATGTCCGCCGTTCAGGCGGTGTGGTGCCCTTCCCTGATAGAAAAGATCCGCTCTAAGCGCGGTAATGTGGCGAATACGGGTGCAGGTATGCGGTCACATTGAATTTTAAAAGCAGGGTACAGTGCCTAAATTATACAACAAAAAAAACGGACAAAACGGGGATTTTTAAAATTTCAGTATTTAGCTCTCAATAAGCGCACAAGTAACACACATTTAGCGGAAACACCTCTGCTTTGTCCAAGAGGCTATTCCCAAGTAATTGGCCGCCTAATTTGCCTGCCTTAAATACTGTTCTAGCGTCCTTCTGACGACTAGAGCAGCCAATCCTTGCCCTCACCAAAGATGTCCGCCGTTCAGGCGGTGTGGTGCCCTTCCCTGATAGAAAAGATCCGCTCTAAGCGCGGTAATGTGGCGAAAAACGTGTGCAGGTATGCGGTCACATTGAATTTTAAAAGCAGGGTACAGTGCCTAAATTATACAACAACAAAAAATGGACAAAACGGGGGTTTTTAAAATTTCAGTGCCCCCAACTTCCTCTTCCTGTCCACCAGGCTCCTCCCATTGCTATGTCCATGTGCTGGTCACTTTCATTTGGATTTGGAGCTGGAAGGATCCCTCTTTGTGTATGTCTGCTGCATCATAGCATTTGATTGGATTTATTGAGGACTTTTGGATTTGAACTTTTCTTTTACAAGTAAGTTTGAGAATTGGTGTACTGTAAATGTTTTTTTTGTTTGTTTTTTTTAACTACAGTTTTCTGTGCTTCTCAATCTTTCTTAAAAATTATTATTGAGGAAGGCCTGTACTTTCATGAGGGGCCAAGTTGTATGTCTTTGAAATTTCATCCAGTAGGCCTAGAGGTCCACACGGGTCCAACCATGTTTCTGTGGTGTCTGTAAAACATTATGGATGGCATTGGATTCAATTGCAAACTCTGTTTTAGTGGAATTTAATTTTTTTTAGTAAAATTAGGTAACCCTAGTAGTTCATGTAGTTAGTGTAGGCCTGCTTGAGTTCATTTACTTTCTGTGGGTGGCTTGGCCAGGTGGCGGCAGCCATTTTGTGTTAAGCCACTGTGTTTTTGCCATAGGCCTCCAAGCTTGTGGCCTACTCTGCCAGTAGGCCCAAGGGTACTACTAGAGTCATCATCTTGGGTGCATGAAAGTTGTTCAACTGTTATTGTGGTGTTTAAGTTGTAAGTGTAACATCATGTAGGTCATGGATGGCTTTGGATTGATTAGCAAAATGTGTGTTTGGTGTTGAATTGCAGGTTTTGGGTGTGTGTTGAATAATATGCCTTTTTCTGTGCACTAGGTAACCCTAGAATTCAGCTCGCATAGTTTTGGTAACTTTGCACAGTGTGACAACGCAACCTTACAGTTTTTGTTTTGTTCGTGCGCTCAATGTGCGTGCTCGGGCACGCGATAACGACGTTTTGTACAATTCGCGCTGCCGAATAGGCCGATTTTGCAATCCCGCGAGCAATATGTCTTGAGTTGCATAAAACCTTCTAAAAAATGTTGATGCTGTTCATTTTGCTAAAGAAACTCCCCAGGTTGTCATTTGGTTGTAGTTTTTGGAGCATGGACCACTTACTGTTTCTGTCCTCTATGTACTTTGTTGTTTGAGGGTGGCCTGACCATGTGGGTGGCGGGGCGGACATTTTGTGAAGCCAAGCATTGTCCTTTTGCCGTAGGCATGTATTGTCTGTCTTCTCTTTATTTTCATGTTGTTGGGGATGGCCAGGCCATGTGGGGGCAGCCATTTTGTGAAGCCAAGCATTGTCCTTTTGCCGTAGGCATGTATTGTCTGTCTTCTCTTTCTTTTCATTTTGTTGGGGATGGCCAGGCCATGTGGATGGCGGCCATTTTGTGAAGCCAAGCATTGTCCTTTTGCCGTAGGCATGTATTGTCTGTCTTCTCTTTCTTTTCATTTTGTTGGGGATGGCCAGGCCATGTGGGGGCGGCCATTTTGTGTGACCTCCCATGTAGTGGTGGCCATTTTCTGGTGCTAGTAGCCACTGTGTTTTTGCCATAGGCCTCCAAGCTTGTGGCCTACTCTGCCAGTAGGCCCAAGGGTACCACTAGAGTCATCATCATGGGTGCATGAAAGTTGTTCAACTGGTATTGTGGTGTTTAAGTTGTAAGTGTAACATCATGTAGGTCATGGATGGCTTTGGGTTGATTAGCAAAATGTATGTTTGGTGTTGAATTGCATGTTTTGGGTGTGTGTTGATAATATGGCTTTTTCTGCACACTAGGTAACCCTAGAATTCAGCTCGCATAGTTTTGGTAACTTTGCACAGTGTGCCAACGCGACCTTACAGTTTTTGTCTTGTTCGCGCGCTCAATGTGCGTGCTCGGGAACGCGATAACGACGTTTTGTACAATTCGCGCTGCCGAACACGCCGATTTTGCAATCTCGCGAGCAATATGTCTCGAGTTGCATAAAACCTTCTCGAAAATGTTGATGCCGTTCATTTTGCTAAAGAAACTCCTCAGGTTGTCATTTGGTAGTAGTTTTTGGAGCATGGACCACTTACTGTTTCTGTCCTCTATGTACTTTGTTGTTTGAGGGTGGCCTGACCATGTGGGTGACGGGGCAGCCATTTTGTGAAGCCAAGCATTGTCCTTTTGCCGTAGGCATGTATTGTCTGTCTTCTCTTTCTTTTCATGTTGTTGGGGATGGCCAGGCCATGTGGGGGTGGCCATTTTGTATGAACTTCCATCGTGCTTCAGTTTTGTTGCAGACCTACAAACTTGTGATTTGTTCTGCCAGTATGCCTAGAGTCCCAGAGGTAGTAAGTGCAGCGGGGGTGCTTGATGTAGCGGTTTCCATTTTGTCTGATGAATTTAACATCATTTAGGGCGTGAATGGCAATACATTGAATTACCAAATGTGGTGTTTGGGGTGTAGTTAACTGTTTGGGTATGTGTAAAAAAACGGTAAATGCCTTTGTTGTTTGTGTTGTTGTATAACTTTCAAACCTTTTAGCCATGAGGATTTTCTTTTTTGTGCATTAAGCTGTGATGTGTAACAGGCATCCTCCTTTTTCTGGCCATATAGGTATACATATAGGCCTGCTTGAGTTTATTGTTTTCTGTACCTGTGAATGTGATATATGCCCATGTGGCTGGGAGCTGTGGTGGTAGTGTGCTGTTTTGTTTTTGACAAATTGGCCTGTGTCTTGCCATTGTTCCTGTTGGCTTACTACTATTCACATCCCCATTGCTATCTGCTGCAGGTCACTGATGCTGCATCCATCCTAAATGATGCACAAATTAAGGATAAACAAGTTCCACTTCCACTACATTTGCTTTTTTCTATTCTTACTCTTACGGAGTGTACTAATACTTCTAGTAGTAATTAAAATTAAAGCTAAAAAAATTCCACATTCGACTGATGTTATTCTGACTTCTTTGCTTGTAGGTGCACAAAAGACTGAAGAC
This sequence comes from Lissotriton vulgaris, assembly GCF_964263255.1. Lineage (NCBI taxonomy): Eukaryota > Metazoa > Chordata > Amphibia > Caudata > Salamandridae > Lissotriton > Lissotriton vulgaris. The sequence continues at coordinate 470,713,269 of NC_141698.1, forward strand.
TGAGAGGAGGTGTCCGTCATCATTCATCGCCTGTTCTACTGCCAGACGGACGTCCTTCTGTACTACGTCACGTGTGGTGTGACTCACCTGACCAGACATCATTCTCAGCAACTTGTGCAACTGAGTGCTGCTGCTGACATCTGAAGAAGATGGGCCTAAAGAAAGCAGGTACCAGGTCCTCCAAGACCAAGAAAGCTGCTGAGAAGAAGGAAGAACAGAAGAAGGAAGTGACGCTTGAGTCTGGTGTTGACCCGTAAACCATTTTTTGGGAAAAAAAAGTACGCCTGCAGCAGCGGTGACCGGGGTCCTTGCTGGGGCCAGCACCTCCGCATCAGTGGACCCAAGCCACCAACCCAGGCCCAAGCAGATGAGTGGGGAAGAGGTAGCCAGCCTAATGGTGGAAAGCAGTTATACTGAGCCTGACCTAAACTTAGCGCTATCTCAAAGTAGTGCACAATCCATGCAAGAGGAAACACAGCAGAAAAGTGGTGAACAACAACCACCGCCCGCAATAGTAGATGTTCCAAAACAGCATCCACATCCACTGCCCGCAATAGTAGATGTTCACCCTGAGCCACCGCCCGCAATAGTAGTTGTTCAACAACCACCGGCCGCAATAGTAGATGCTCAACGAAAAGAACAACCACAACCAACGCCTGCAATAGTAGTTGTTGTTCCTCCCGAAGTCGGGGCAGTTCAGGAAATTGAGCCTGATGCAGAGCAATAAGAAGAGGAAGCACCTGATGCAGGACATCTATTGTTTTCCAAATCCCCACAAAGGAAAAGGAGGGTTAGTCCATCGAGTTCTTCGCCAAGCATCCCTTCTGATGATCTTGATCTCAATTGGGAGCCACAACAATCTGAGCAAGAGAGGGAGAGACATCCCAAGAAGACCAGGCTAGGGAAAGGAAGGTTCCAGGAAGCCTTACACTTATGGAGTGCGATGTTGAACAGCCGGATAATGTTGGTGATGACGAGTCAGACCCAGTCATCACAAGCATTACTCCTGGGCCTGAGAACATGGAGACCAACATTTTAACTCTAGCGAAAATGGCTGCGACTCGTAGGGATGTAGCACGCATACCTCCAACACAGGCCACACCAAAAGCAACACTACCTCCAGCTTCCATTTTTACATTTGCACAGGGCCGGCAGCCTCCTACATCCAGCACAAGTTCCACCTCAGCAGAAGTAGGTCGTGGTACTACTGCACAGCCACATAGTGAATTTCAACACACAACCTCCAGTTCATTCGGCTTTGGAAGTGGCACCTCTAGCAGGAGACTAAAGTTAAGCTCCCCAGTGTGGGACTTCTTTACAGTTAGCGCAAATGAGGAGAACATTGCTATATGCTCCATTTGTCATTCCTCTGTTAGTCGTGGTAAGCTTGGTACAAACTATGGTACCGGAGGCCAAATGACCCATTTGAAAAAAACACCACCCAATCCAGTGGGAGGACCACCTACGTAGCATGAAAGCAGGAACCATTAATGTTGGTGGGGAAGTAGTAAAAGGTCCACTCACGGTCGAACAGGAAGAAGAGGGAGACATTCTATCTGATAGTGGTACACAAAGTACCCCTGTCCCCAGCACTGCAGTGGTAGAGCTCACATCCTCCGCATCAGCAACATCTCAGTGGCACCAAAGTAAGAGTAACCCGGAGACACCAAGGAGTACGGGTGCGAAGTCTGCGACGCGAAGTACTGCATTGAGCATAACTGAAGGAAATACCAAGCAGTGTACCATTCTTAGCATGTTTAGGCAGGAGGGAAAGTACGAGTGCAACCACTCAATAGCACGTTTGTACAATGCTAAGCTTGCTAAAATGTTAGCACTGGACCTTCTCCCTTTTTCTTTTGCTGAAGGGGTGGGTTTTCTGGAATTTGTGACAACCCTCTGCCCAAAATGGAATGTTCCCAGCCGCTACTATTTTGCCAGAGTTGCTGTTACAGCACTACACCACGACGTGCTGGAATTGCTTGGAAAAGCCTTGCAGCAGAGTGCTGTTCATAGTATCCACCTGACAACAGACATGTGGACCAGTTGCCAAGCCACTGATTACATGTGCATCACTGCACACTGGATCTCTTTTTCAGGTGTTAGAGACAAGGTATCTGCAGGCATTGACACTGCTGAGATTTTTAAAGCTACTCGCAGACATGCAACTGTGGCCATGTTTGCTATTAAGAAATCGCATACTGCTGCAAACATTTTGGCTGAGTTTAACACCAAGGTCTTTGAATGGCTGTGACCAAGAGGCCTTAACATTGGTTTTGTTGCCACCGACAATGGTAGTAATGTAGTTAAGGCCATGCAAGATGGTCACTATTTCAGGGTCCCGTGTTTGGCACACTGCATTAACATTGTTGTGCAGGACTTTCTGAAAAATGAAAGCAAAGTTAGCAACTTACTGACCATTTGCAGAAGAATCTGCACGCATTTCAACCATTCTTTTAAAGCCCGGAAGCAGCTACGGGTCATACAACGTGACCATAAAATGCCAGTGAAAGCACTCATCCAGGAGGTCCCAACACGTTGGAACTCTACTTATTACATGCTTGATCAGCTGTTTGAGCAGTACATACCACTTAATGCTTATGTCATGACAAGAAGATCAGGGGATCATACTGTTAAAGCCATGACAGTTGAGATGTGGCAATGGGACCTCATTAAATGCCTGACAGAGATGCTACTTCCTTTTGAGGTCTTCACACGTGCAGTCAGCAGGGAGGACTGTACTATGGGCCAAGCTATCCCATTGTTGTACATGCTAGAGCAAGACCTGAAGGAGGTGTCTGAAACATACGAAGGTGTTGAAGGAAAAGTTGATGCATGTTATTTGGCGAAGGTCTTAGCCGGCCGCTTATCTGAGAATACAAGGATTCAAAATAAGATTACATTACATTACTGCCACAATTTTGGATCCACGGTACAAATTATTTGTGAACAGTAATGCAGTAATTCCTGTTTCAGAAGGGGATGTTGCCAAGTACAAAACTGTAATAGCTGAGGAAGCCAGTGATTTAGAAAATGAACGGCTCTCAATTAGAGGCCTGCCAGTGCCATCCCAGGACAGTGCAAGTACTACTGAGCATCCAACAGAGTCAAGTTCCTCTTCACAGCATGAGAGCAGTGCATTTGCTTCCCAGCAGTCACCAACACTACCAATAACAACAGCACCAACAGGATCTGATTCATCAGACACAACCAAAAAAATAGCTGCTTGGTTTCTACAGAAAGGGATGGGTAAGTCCGTTGCTGTCACAAAGCAAAAAGAGGACAAGCAAACCGGAGCACCACTGAACATTGAGCGGATGGTCCAGGCCTATCTGGATGACACAACAGAGGTGTTCATGGAGCAAAGCCCATTGGTGTATTGGTATAGGAAAAGAAACGCCTGGTCAGTGCTCAGCAGGCTGGCGATAAAGTATCTGGCTTGCCCTGTTGCAAGTGTCTCTTCAGAGCGTGTTTTCAGTGCTGCTGGTGCCATTGTAACTGTGAAAAGGACCAGTCTCTCGCCCAAAAGCATGGAGAGGTTAACCATGATCAAAATGAATCAGCACTTCATACCACCAGACTTCAAAATACGTGAATCACACCTGGAAGAGGAGAGCGAGTCGGAAGACATAACTACTGGGTTACATGACCTACTTCTGTCAGAAGAACCACCAGGGTTTGAGGACGAGCTCCTCTTCCCTGACAACTAGACTGTTAAATTGTTATATTCTCCCTTTCTTTATTTGTGTGTATCTGTGTTTCTTGTTCAAACTTCAAAACCAACACCATCCTTCCTTTTACTTTTTTAATTACCTATTGGAGTTGCACATCTGTGCATTTAACTGTGCACTCCACTCCTCACAGTCCTGCTCCATCTTCCTGACTCACCCTAAATACATTTCCATCTTGCCATACATTGGATGGAGATGGAGAATAGTACAATAATGTAGCGCCTAATGAAGAACCGGGTTTTAGAACCCAGCGGTGCCAGGGGCACGCTCCAAACTCTTCGGGTTCACCTGTCTTAGAATACAGAGACACGGGATACTTCTTGGTGGCGTCAAAGATCGATTTTATTGGCTGCTGCCAGAAGCAGAAGTCCACGAAGTACAACACAGGTATATTCGTAGGAGACTGCTCAAATTCGTAAGGCAAGTCATCCACTTCTATGCCAAAAATCACATTCTGGACAAACACCCACTATTTACAATTTGTCCAATCATAGGTATCATTACAAAAGGTATCGCATGACGACAAACCCACTTTTCAGTTGTCCGGCCCACCATTAATTATACAGACAAGCCCAACATTCCTTCTTGCACAAGCCTGGACAAACCCATAATAAAAGGACCACAACCCATATCATAAAGAGGCCATAAAGGAAGAAACAGAAACAGATAAGGAGCAGGATAAGGGGTGTGTGTGCATACCAAACTTTACAATGTCCTGTGCTCTGATCCTCAATCTTGATCAGCTACCGGGCAAGGAACTGGCTTAACAAGGTCAGCTTCAGGCAACAAGGTCAGTTCACTCAGGTCATCCAGAAGTCAGCACAAACTCAAGCTAACGTGTAAGTGTACTAAAGACTCGTTCGGCCGCAGTCATCGTCCTTTGTGAGGGCAACCACAAAATGGCTGCCATGCACAAAATGGAACCCACGGTTCGGAACAAAATCCCCAAATAGATAGTGAATCCATCGGTCTAACATGATGAAATCACTTGTACTTGCCGCACTCACTAGTTACGGTTCGCTACTATCAAATTCGTAACGAAACCATGACATTTATAAAACGGGTTCAGAATTCACGGAACCTCAGACCCTCCTTTTGCCCTTACATAGGCAACAACCTAAACTCACGCCAATCTGAATCTAGGTCTATATCAATCTTCATCAGACCATCAAGGTGTTGCTGGAGCATCATCCTATTACTCAGTACTTCTCTCGAGACAGGTCTCCTTACACACGTAGTAGCACAAAGGCCACATATGGCAGGGCCCCACTGTATACAGAGACAACACGAGAAAAGGATCATTAAAGCCAGCCCAATGATCATCAAAATCTTCCATCCCCAAGTGGATAACAATCCCCAAAACCATCCAGTCAACGACCAATCTCCTTCGTCCACATGTATAGACTCGGAGATCTTATGTAGCTTGGAAATGGCCTGGTATACTGTAGGAGCATTGTCTGGTATGAAAACACAGCAGCTCGATTGGATCAATTTACATACTCCACCTCGATCTGCAAGTATGATATCTAAAAGCATACGATTCTGTAATGTCATAAGGCGATCCGCTTGAAGCTCTGCAATCAAATTATTAAGGGCACCGGCAGTTTCATTTATGGTGGACTCAACCACTCTCGTTATTTGGCGTATGTGTCTACTATTAGCCATAGGTCCCCAAAACGGCAGGAAACCCTTGAGAAAGTCTCCCAATTCTTGTCCCGCAGTATCTCCCTGATCGAAGACACCTCTAACAACTCTCGTTCTGTGGTAATCTGCAGCAGCAGTATACGTAGGGGGTAGCAAAAATGCAACATAACAAGTTCCCGAAAAATCAGGGGGCAACCATGTATATGCTTTGTCATAGCAAACAAAATACGTGCCCTTAGCTGCGAAAAACGGTGGGGAAGTCTGGGACGCAAAAACATACGTCCTAGTACAGACACTCTTCCCTAACTGAGCTCTCGGATTCTTGCCATTACCTTGCAGACAAAGATGACCACGATGGGGTACGATCCAAATCAGAGGTGACTTTTTCCGTCGCTGCTTTTCACTCAGACTAACACTATATCCAGTCATGTTCCATCCGATATAAGCTAGTGCCTCATCCTTAGGAATAGTCTCATATGTATCGATATCTCTGAGTTATCTTTCATGGAATGCAGGGGATAGACTTCGTGGGCATAAATAAACATTGTCTGATATGCCCATACAGACCCATTATAACTGAATGGCAGAACCAAATAAGGAATACCTCTATCCGTAGTATGCGGCATAAGACCACACACCCAACAATTAGTGGTGTTCACTACCAACTGATGTTGATGCAAAAGCTGTACAAAGGAGGTATTAATAAACTCTGACCTCCTAATCAGTTCATGTTCAGGTAAAGTATGAAAAGAATGCAAAGAAGTAGTAGTAGTAGGAAAAGACATAGGTTGGGCGGTGGGTGCAGACTCAATTGGGTAGCAAAAACAATCCAGCCCACCAAAGACAACGTCATGCTTAGAAACACTAAAAGACAAGTTATTAAGAAACATTTGGTACAAATTAATTTACACATTTTCATCTTAAAGTTCATTTCTGCAACAACTCTCTCGATCTCAAAAAACTCCATCATTGTGGAGAAGTGTGGCTTAATGATTAGAGCGGCAGACCCTGATGCAGAGGTCTAGCCCGGGACCAGGGTTCAATTCCCCGCCTCGGCGGGTCTTGGGCTCAAAAATTCCACGGACCTGATAATTCTCGCCTCGGTGCCTACTCCAATCATGGAGTCCCATTCTGCAACTCTGGGCAATAGCTTGCTTAATCTCCACAACGGCCCCCACAACGCTAAGGATGCCTGGCCTCCACCTTGGGGGTGCCCAGGAGTGGACGCCTCACAGGGAAAGCCAGGATGGGTTCCACAGCGGTAATCGTACAAGCGCCTTGAGACCCTTGCGGGTGAGTAGTGCGCTATACAAGTATCAATTTACATCCTCTAACCGTGCTGTTCGTTGCAGTTGGTTTTCTTCGCTCAGGTGTGCTTCTGTCAGTCCAGGGAACGCCCTAGAACAAACCAGAACCGCAGGCCTTGCGTCTACACGGTTTGCCACTCTAAGTCTTGATACCGTGACCATGCAGCTGAACCCGGATGGCGGTTCGAAAAAAGAAAAATAGAACAAAACAGCTTTTTGGATGAGAGAGTGCAGTTTTCAAAAACAAAAAGGAATTATTTCTTTATTAGTCCATTGTTTCTTGGTCGCAAATTATAGCGGCCTTTACCAGGCACCGTCTGATCTCGGAACAACAATTCAGGCTCAGTGGTGTCCAATCTCGAAGACGGAGGTACAGCTGCTTGCAAAATATCATCGTCCTCTCGCTCAGACCTTGTCCACACCAAATGTGCGTCACTAAATGGCACGAATTTCGGCCCTCTTTCTGTCTCTGAATCAACAACACCTTCACGGATCCACTGGTCGTACGGCAGAGGTAAAGGAACCCTCTTACAATGTACACCGTGGATCCAATTCTTCTTGCCGTGAACTCTCACTGATGTTCGCGTTGACAAACGTACTTGGTATGGTCCTGTCCAACGGGGTTGATCGGTCTTGGTCCACTGAAAGTTACGAACTAGAACCCAGTTTCCAGGATTGATAGTATGTCCTGAATCTTCAGATGCTTGTGGAAGGTTATCATGAACCTGTTGATTTAAGACACGAAATGTAGCCGTCAGGTCATACAAATAGTCAATCAACATAGGATATTCAATGTCACTAACCTTTGTTGGCCTTGGCACTCCCCACACATTTGCCGGGCGACCGAACACTATCTTATACGGACTAAGTCCTATTCGAAAATGTACTGTAGTTCTAGTTGACAAAAGTGCCAACGGCAACGCATCGGGCCATTGGAGACCAGAACTCGCCTGAATCTTGGCTAACTTAAGCTTCAGGGTGCCCTTATAGCATTCGACTAAACCAGCTGATTGGGGGTGATTCGCAGCATGGAATTTCTGCTTTATGCCCAAACCCTCACACACTCTCTTCATGACTAGGCCCACAAATTCACTTCCGTTATCACTCCACACCATCCTTGGCAAACCGAACCTAGGGAAAAATTCCTTGAGCAAGACTTTAGCTGTGGACAAGGCAGTATTATCTTTTAGGGGTTAAGCCTCTACCCATCTTGAAAAGGCACAGACAACCACAAGGACGTATTTTAGATTGGTACATCTCTCCATGTGGATAAAATCCAATTGCAGCCCCTCGAACGGATACGTCGGAGGCGCAAAGTGACCAGCTGGAGTTGGGGTTCCCTTGCCAGTATTATACATCAGGCAAACCATACAATTCTTGACCAGATTATCCGCACACTTAGGAATTCCACCATTCTCCCATACTGGAGCCAACAACTTACAAATCCCTTTCGCACTGATGTGAGCCATTCCATGTGCCATTGTAACCACTGGAAGCACATACGCGTCAGGCAACAACCATCGCTGGTGTTCTGACAACTCAATCCAACAACCAGTCGAATCCAACATTCCCGTACTCTCTCTCCACACACTCAACTCTTTCTCAGTAGCTGAATCGATTTCACACTCTCTATTGTATCTTCACACATTCCTCTATCCGGAACCCATCTTGCTGGATCTGCAACATACATTCGACTCGTCACATCTTTCGTCGTTTCTTTCGCTACTTCATCCGCAAACGCATTACCACAACCAACGTCATCCGTAACCTTCTTATGTGCACTGCATTTCACGATCGCAACTTGCGTCGGCAACGTAAGTGACTCATGACGTTAATTCACCAACTGTCCATGCTGAATCTTCCTACCATGGGAAGTAAGGAATCCACGTTCCTTCCACAAACACCCAAAGCTGTGGGCAACACCAAACGCATATTGACTATCAGTATACACAGTCACTCTCTTTCCTTTCGACAACACACACGCTCTTGTTAGTGCAATCAACTCTGCTGCTTGAGCTGAATTCTGCGGAATACGTAAAGCTTCAACAATCGTATGCAAAGTCGTAACCGCATATGCTGCAGTCGTATAGCCGTTCGGAAGCTTAAAGCATGAACCATCCACCCATAAAGTACCATCAAAATTCGAAAGAGGAGTATCTTTCAGATCCATCCTACCCTTCGTTTCTTCCTCTGTCCTGAGAAAGCAACCATGCTGTTCCTGAACATCTGTCTCTACAGAAATCTGCAACAATGTAGCTGGATTCAACGTGTTGCATCGCTTTATGTGCACATGACTCGCCAAAAGCGTCAACTCATAACCTGACAACCGCGCACTAGTCAAATACTGAGTCTTTGTTCTATTCAATAAAGTATCCACTGCATGTGGAACCATCACAATCAACGTATTATCCATCACCAAACCGGCAGACTGTCGAATAGAAACAGCCGCTGCCGCTGTAGCTCTCAAACAACTCGGCAACACTCTGGCTACCAGATCCAAAGTCGACGAGAAATACGCACATGGACGCTGCTTGTCACCAAAATGTTGCGTCAAAACTGACAATGCACAACCCTCTCTCTCGTGAACATAAAGTGTAAAAGGCTTACTGTAGTCGGGAGTACCCAACACCGGAGCAGAACACAATGCATCACGTAATTCAGAGAAACTCTTCTGACATTCATCAGACCAAGGAAGAGGATTCGGAGTATCCTTAAGAGTAAGTGCCAACAGAGGTTTCGCAAGTAACAAAAAGTTCGGAATCCATTGTCTACAGTACGAGGTGATACCCAAGAAAGCACAAACTTCTCTCTGTGTGGTTGGCACAGTCATCTGCGCAATCGCTTGAATTCGTTCTGGGGTCAACCTTCTTCCCTCCTTCGATAAGAAATGACCTAAGTAGGTCACTTCTTGTTGACAATACTGCAACTTCGAAGGTAGCACTTTATGATGAAGGTCAGACAAATGTCGCAACAAAGAAAGAGTAGCTTCTTTACAAGTTTCCTCCTCATCAGCAGCAACTAACAAATCATCCACATACTGAATAAGAGCAGCACCAGCAGGCAAGAAAATCGTATCAAGCTGTGTTTTCAAAACATGACTATAGATGAATGGACTTTCACAATAACCTTGAGGAGCGCGTTTAAACCGGAAGCTTCGGCTTCCTAAAGAGAAGCCAAAAATATCTCTACTCTCCTCGGCAATTGGGATACTGAAGAAAGCATTCTTCAGATCTATAACCGAAAACCAGGCAGCTGAAGCAGGGATCATAGTCAGCAAAGCAGTAATGTCTGGAACAACTGGAAACTGTGGCACAACAACCTTAATAACCTCTCAAAGGTCTATCACAAACCTATACACAGGCGGCTGAGAAGAGTCAGTACGCTTCAAGACAGGCAAAACAGGACTGTTACACACATTACCTCTCGTTTCTTCAATCACACCTTTCTCAATCAGATCATAGATGATCGCTAAAAGCGCTCTTTCACCATCGCTAGAGATCCTATACTGGGGAATACATGGCAATCTAGCATTTGCTTTAAGCGTCACAACATAAGGTGGAATCTCCAAAAGACCCACATCATTAGGACCAGTAGCCCAAAGAGTATCAGGGAGAGAACGCAATTCCAGTGGAATCTAAGCATGGGCGGAAAATCCGTTTCGCTCGCGGATTTTCTGTAAATTCGCAATCCGCGAGATTCGCGAATCTCCCGCAAAATCCGCAAATCCGCAAGCAGCGGATTTTATGGCTTGCTCGCACTGTTCGCGTGAGTTCGCGGCTTCCCAGTACAACTTCGCGCCCCGCGAATAAGCGCTAAATTGCAGAAATACGATCTTAGCAAAACTGAAACTACTTACCAGGTTCAAAAGTTCAGGCTCATCATTAGTAGCCATTTCCTGTAGTGCTTCCTGAGGGGCCCCTCCAGAGTTCAGTTGCCTACTTGCAACTATTATGTGACCCAGCTCTGAACCTCAGAATAGTTACACATATGCCACAAAGGTCCTGAATTACAGCTAAGGGAGACAAGCAGGAGCCAGGCTGGAAGTTCAAATCCATTAATCAGCCCCTAATTCATTATTGTCAGTTGGGGCAGGGCAGGTGTTGTAACTAATTTCGCAACAATGAAAGCACTTAGCAAGTGCAAAAGATCACTAATCAGGAAGCACTAAGGAAGCAGGTGCCAGCTAAAAAAATATTCTGTGACACATTAATCAGCCCCAAATTAATTCAGGTCACTTGAGGCAGGGAAGGTGTGCTTTGCTTTGCCACAATAATGTACACTGACTGGACAACCAGAGGGTGCTGTGATGAAACAGAGGGTGGCATGGGTGGGCCAGAGGGTGGCATGAGCAGTCAGAGAGTGGCAGTGGTGACAAAGAGTGGCAGTGATGAAGAAGAGTGTCCCAAACAGGCTGGACACGTAGAAACAACAAGTTCGCAAAACTTGCGACCCGACAGGTCAGTTCGCGTTTTGCGAAATTGTACAAAACCCTCGCGAACTGGCAGAAACACGCGCGAACACACAAAAAAAAAAATCCGCAAATTCGCGAGAATTCGCGGATTTTGCGAATTACGAGTTCGCAAATCCGCAAAATTCGCGAACGCGAGATTCGCAAAATTCGCCCATGCTTAGTGGAAGCCGATCTTTAGACAAATATATCGGAGAGATCACTCTCTTACCCAATGTAAGCTGGACTCCCGAAGGAGAACAATGCAATGTCGCATGTAATCTCTTCAACAAATCCAGACCCAACAAATTCTCACCACAACCTGTCGTTAAAATGAGGGGTGCTTCCAATTCACAAGGCCCGATAGAAAGAGACAAAGGACTAGAAACTGGATTACGAACTGGGGCGCCAGAGAATCCTACCGAAACATTCGTTAAGCCAGACAAAGGTGCGCCTGGGAGCTTAGAGTGCATAATAGAACTCTTCGCTGCACCAGTATCCAAAAGAAAAGGCTCTACCACACCCGATGTAACTACCGCAACATAAGGTCCACTCTGGTCTACTGGAACTGACACTACTCCCTCTCTTTGTCCATGGCTGTCCTAGCAATCATTACAGTCAGCATTCTCACTCTCAACATAATAATCATCAGCATAGTATTGAGTAGATCTGCACGTCGAAACATTCTGCTGATCAAAACAATTCATAGAACTCTGTGGAGGAAAGGATCGTCCATTGTGGGGGAACACACCACGTCCTCTACCTCTAGGTACTTGCTGAACACCTCGACCTCGCACACCAGACACACCATTCGCACGCTGTAGCAAAATCGGACAACTATTCTTGAAGTGGCCTTCTTCCTTACAATACGCACACTGATTAGGGCCTACTGGAACACGCTGCTGAAAAGACTCGGGCTTCTGTGATATTCTCTGAAACTGCTGAGGTTGCTGAAACTCGGGCTGATTAAAGCGAGGCGGATACGCCTGTTGCAAAAGAACCTTCATCTTTAATTCCTTAGTCTTTTTCTCTGCTTTATCCTTCTCATCTTTATCTCTATTCTCGTAATATTGTGCAGTAGCCAATATCTGGGCCGAAGAAGAAACAGCCCATGAGCTCTCAGAATCCTTCAACCTATTACACAACTCGGGAAGCAAATTATGAACAAACTTATCAACAAACAACCTTTGGCCACCTTCCATACTCATATCTTGACCAATGTGATCGATAAACATCTCTTCAAACCTAGTGAAGAAATCAGACACACTTTCATCTTTCTTCTGCTTGCATGCTGCTAACTTATCCGAATTCACTCGCATAGCAGGCATTAAAGTCTTCATAAAAGTAATAATCCTACCAGGAAGTTCCGCAACTAAAGGCTCAGGTTTAGCCCCTCCAACTTGACGACCATCTGCGGCAACAATATTCGCCCATATATCACCTAACTCCTGCGCATGATTCTCATGACGAATCTTCGCCCACAAAGATTGAGGGACTACATTCCCCAACAACATATCTATGTCAGCTAAATTCATCACACACGCATCAACTGTCTGGGACAACTCCTTATAATACCCTGCAGGATTCCTACGGGGGTCAGGTAGAGTCTGCTTAAGAGCCAAAACTTCAGCTCTCTTCCAAGGAACATGCACCCAGACACGCTGAAAATGAGCCGGTACACCCTGAATACCCTGATTAAGATTAGCCACAACTCCCTCTTTCAATACCGGAGGAACTTCTCTCATGGGGTACTGCTTCACTTTTCTCCTGACAGAAGAATCAGGTTCAAACAACAGCTGAGAAGGAAGTCTACACCTGAACGCAAGAAGCGTCTCTACTGCTACTTCAACATCAGAACCCACTATCGTCATTTAGCAAAATCGGACTGAACATTCAATAACTTCGACGGAATAGGACCCATTTCAGTATCGTCCCATTCTTCACGAAGAAAAGTACACATAACATCAAAAACATACCTTTGCTTCAGCGGTTCCCACTGTAGAAAAACTTCCATAACCGCTTGCAGATCATACCTGGAAGCATTCAAAACCCATCTACGAGCAAGGAGATCTAACACTACTCGCTCCTCGAAACTCGGGAGCTGACTAGGCGTTTGTGTCCTCCCCGAAACTGGGGTCGTATTAAGTGACCCAAAAAGAGGAGACAAAAGGCTAGTGACAGCTTCAACTATTCCTTGTCCGGTAGAAGGAGAAGAAGTCGACACGGGAACAGGAGACAAAGTATTCTGAGAAAATGAAGACATAGGGTCAGTAGGAAAAGAATTTAAAGGCAAAGGAGTAGAAGGCAAAGGAGTCTGAGGCAAAGAAGTGAAAGGCAAAGCCGGCGGCCCTAGAGAAGGCTGTGGAAGAACCGGTGGCTGAACAACAGCAGGAGACACAACAACTGGAGGTTGCGCAACCGGGGGTTGCGGAGGTGCCGTAGCACTCTGCATATAAGGGGGTGGTGAACTCAACAAATGTGACATCAAAGGATCTTTTTCAGAATCCTTTGGCACATTCGAGACAGGAGGTGGCAAAGCCAGATAACACTTATCAGTAGCCATGCAACGCTGTCTATTTGACACCTCAATCTCACGGTCTTCTTCATTTTCTTTAAACTGCCTAGCAGCTTGCATTATCAACATATTCCTATCTTTCCTATCTCTTTTAGCTTGCTTAATTTCTCTCTGTTTGGCTTCCTTACGCCAGAGGCGGAAAGAGTCAAACATCGCCGGCCGGGCTTTCTTCTTAAATAGCTTAACTTCCAAATTATCTAAGATATCTGATTCGAAACTACCATGATGTGGCCATTTTAAGACACCATCTTTCCTTGTATAGCGGACCCATACTTCATTATACGTAATGGGACCCACTCCACGTTTAGAATAGAGCTCTTAAGTCGGAGTTCCAACCGGAGGTATCGGACATGAATCCTCCAATCGGGAATCCCTGTTACAACTACAACAAAACAAATTCCTAATTTTGCCAAGACCAGGCATCTTCGCTCACTAATCTAGCTTCAAACTTCGAGGGGTTATCAAAAAACGATAGTCTCGTAAATATACGAGTCCCTCGGCTTTGGTAATTGAAAGTACCAAATCAAAGACCCAAAGAAACCCAAAACAAAGGACTGGGAGCGACCCACTTATACTTAACTAAGGTATCAGTCACGTCACCAGAAGACCCGTCTATCGTCTCGCCATACAAATCATTACAAAGGGTCCAAGACAGGGCGACAGTCAGGGCAGCAGTCCTTCGTAGCCGTCGGAAAGCGGGAAGCCTCGCAGCAAAAACCTTCAGTCCACATTCGACATGCCGGGGTCGATGAAGTGGGGGCCCTCTTCCAGAAATTCCTCACGAAGCTCCTCACGATCTTCAGGCTTGGACCGGTACCGCTGAAGTCGCCCCACATTGGGCGCCAACTGAAGAACCGGGTTTTAGAACCCAGAGGCGCCAGGGGCACGCCCAAAATCTTCGGGTTCACCTGTCTTAGAATACAGAGACACGTGATACTTCTTGGTGGCGTCAAAGATCGATTTTATTAGCTGCAGCCAGAAACAGAAGTCCACGAAGTACAACACAGGTATATTCATAGGAGACTGCTCAAATTCGTAAGGCAAGTCATCCACTTTTATGCCAAAAATCACATTCTGGACAAACACCCACTATTTCCAATGTGTCCAATCATAGGTATCATTACAAAAGGTATCACATGACGACAATCCCACTTTTCAGTTGTCCGGCCCACCATTAATTATACAGACAAGCCCAACATTCCTTCTTGCACAAGTCGGACAAACCCATAATAAAAGGACCACAACCCATATCATAAAGAGGCCATAAAGGAAGAAACAGAAACAGATAAGGAGCAGGATAAGGGGTGTGTGTGCATACCAAACTTTACAATGTCCTGTGCTCTGATCCTCAATCTTGATCAGCTACCGGGCAAGGAACTGGCTTAACAAGGTCAGCTTCAGGCAACGAGGTCAATTCACTCAGGTCATCCAGAAGTCAGCACAAACTCAAGCTAACGTGTACGTGTACTAAAGACTCGTTCGGCCGCAGTCATCGGCCTATGTGAGGGCAACCACAAAATGGCTGCAATGCACAAAATAGAACCCACGGTTCGGAACGAAATCCCCAAATACATAGTGAATCCATCGGTCTAACATGACGAAATCACTCGTACTTGCCGCACTCACTAGTTACGGTTCGCTACTATCAAATTCGTAACGAAACCATGACATTTATAAAACGGGTTCAGAATTTACGGAACCTCACTAATAGTCCCTCCATTACAAGTGAAACGTACTGACTATAGCCATCTTCTGTTTTGTTTCCAATCTGAAACGCATCACTGTCTTAAGGCTACCACCTCTGTCTGCACTGGCAACCACAACTCTTCAATGTCAGAACTTGAGCAGGTCTCCAAAATTAAAGTAAACTCGTCATCACTTTCAGAAGGCTCTGCTGCATCTGTGATCTGACAGTCACAAGGAAGAGAAAGACAGGTATATGAAATGAATGATGCCATACATTAACTTTAGTATCATTTTCGTAATTTTTTTGGATTCCTTTTTCCTCTTCATTTATTTTACGCTTGTTTGTTAATTGATTGTTTACTTAAACTATTGCTTACTTTTCTTTGCTACCTTTCAGCCCGCTACAGCAGGTATTACGGTTTCTCAGAGGGCATACAGCCTAGGCAAAAGTCATATTCATATCATATATAAGAAATACTTCCTTTGAATTGTGTAGTAGTAGTTAAGTATCACTTTTTAGTAACCATCAAGTTATAACTTATCTTCATCATGCATGCATTTCGTTTTTCTGAACTTTAGATTTATTGGGTAGTAGTGGATCATCAATCATCGTCTTCAAAGTTTGGCTTTTGTTGTCCATGCGTACTGTTTTTCTTTGTCAAACCTTTCCCCAAACCCCCGTTCCCAAACATTCATCAAACCCGAACCCTCTTCCCCCGGGCTGTGTGGTTTTATATTGAGGTGTGATGTTACTACATTAAATCTACACCAACAATTGATCACGTGCTTGCTGGGGCAGATGTGGTGAAAGCAACACCAATGAAATCAAATGTCAATGAGGCAGGGCGAGGATCTTCTTCTGCTTGCCCACCCAAGCTCACTTTATGTACTAGTGTACAAGGCAATTCATTTCCCAAAGTGACCCAATGAATAAATCTAAATAATTGCTGTCATTGTTTGAATTTAATTTTAGAGTTTTTAAGTTTACGAATTGGATTGTGTTTTATTGACTCCAACACAACTAAAGTTATCTTCTTGTACTTGGCAGTCCCCGACACCATTGATTTCTTAGAGTTCGTTTAGCAGTTGCAATATTGTTTGTATTTTTTTGTCAGTCTTATGTACTGTATTTTTCTACTTCTCCCACATTCTCTCTCAGGCAAATGACTGTCTTTGTTTTTGTTTGCCAATGCTAGTGCCAGTGTCTAGTCTACTACTACCATCACACAACCACGGCCTATTCTCCGTTGTGCAGTAGCCAATATCTGAAACCATGCAGCCCTTGCGGTGCCAAACTTAATCATCATCAATCACAGGGAAGAAGAGAAGTTTGCTGGGAGGTATAATGGAGGACAGGCTATTAGTAGTACTAATAGGACAATTATAACTGAGTGAGGGGTACCGCATCTATCTGTTTGCATGTTACATATGTGGTCAATTAATAAAGTATTTCAATCAAACACTGGCCGCTGCCCTGCATCTAGAGTAAACCTTGTGACGTACAACAGTAACCTCACCACAAAACAACATCATATGTGTAAGTTAATAATAAATAACATTTATTCATGTAAAAAAATATCCTAGTCCTCCTATCCCACCCCTATCCCCACCCTAACCCCAACCAATGTCCAAGTCCAAAGAATGTCCCACAAAAATAACCCCAACACCCAAATCCCACCCACCAACAAAAGTATTAAAAAAGGGGCAAATCAACAGGGTCCATTACAAGTGGCGGGCTTTGAGGTGTTCGTCCACAATGATCTTTACGCGCTCCTCTAATTTGTCCTCCAGCTTGGCCACCCGGAGGAGAAGTTGTTGCCGAAATGCACGGCACCTACATTTGCATCCATGCTGTGAGGGGGTGGCAGATGTTAAATGCCGGCGGTGAGAGGCTGCCTGGCCGCTGCGCCGTACTCCTGCAGGTGGGGCCTTGCTGGTGCCAGACGCAATGGAAGAGGCAGCAGCTGCTGCCGCCGCCTCTTCCTCCTCCTCGGCCACCAGCCGGCGGTACTCTTCCACAATAGCCTGCAGTTTCCGTTGCCGGGCCCTGGCTGCCAACTCCTTCCTTGATGGTTTTTGGGAAGGAGTATGAGTATCTATAAAAAAAGAAACAGAATTGTAAGTGAAACTCTTCAAAATTAATTCAACAGTACATTGTGGCATAGTAGCACTACCAAGCACAGTACATACAATTGGTGTCAACTTTTAGTGCCTATCTAATCTATCCTTCTGTTTCCCTTGCCTGTAGCATTAGTTGAAGTTTTTTCCGGCATTATACTTGCCCTAGTAATATGGGTGGACTTGAGTACACAGAAGAACACCAGTCTTTTTTTGTATCTCCTTTTATATTTACAAAGTAAGACTCTGCTTCCAGTGACAGTCTCCACCTATGATGAATACAATACATTTAAGGGGCATCCACCCATTAAAAGTAAATGTCTATAATTCTTTATTATCACATTAGCTGGTTTCACTTTCACCAGCAACCACCCATGCATCCACTCCTTCCTTGGCTTGGGTTTCATTGACACAAACTTCGCTCATGATTCTTGCTATCCACTATATCCATGCACCTATATTGTTGTTTTGCCCAACGAGGCCTGCATTTTCTTTCACCTTCCAATCCTTCAACAACCCATGCATCGGATTCATATCAGCCACGTGCATGAACCTTCCAAAGTATCCTTCTATGGTAGTCTTATTAATATTATTGCATCTCTTTAGTCCTTCCACCCTAGTTCACTTCTTTCCCTTTTTGTTCAACACATCCCTCAAGGTCATCTGATCTGACTTTTAGTCTTCTCCATAACTTTCACAGCTGAGTTGGAGTCTGCTAGAAGAGGCCTTGTTTACTCAACTCACACTGGTAATGCTGCAAAGGGTGTCTTCTTACACCATTGTATATTGTCGAGTACAACTTCAAATTCATACTTTCTTAAGTCTCATAGCACAGTGAGGGAAATGTTCCCCTTCCACCTAGTAATGAGAAAAAGGAATGAATATAACTTACCACGGCCCACCCCTGAACTTTCCTCCCCCACTGATGCTCCTGCAGGTGCCACAGCCACTGTCCCCTCCTGGATGGCAATCGCATCGCCGCTGGCCCCGTCAGCACTGGTGGTTGGTAGTGATTGTGCTCCTATAAAAGCAAGTACACCGTTTTAGATGCCTGCACACCTCCCCCTATTTTACTAGTTGTACTTTTTTCACCAGGAAGGCAGATTGAAATGAAAAATTATATTTATATAGCGCGCACATACCCTAAGGCCTCGCAGCGCTTGAACTGAAAAGTGTGGTGAGCAGATAGCAAGGTTAACACATTTTGGCGAACAGGTAAGTTTTTAATGTCTTCCTAAAGACCATCAAGTTGCTGATTTCCCGCATGTTTGGCGGGAGTGAATTCCACATCTTAGCTGCTAAGTGTGAAAACGCCCGACCTCCCCAGCGAGCCCTATTGACTTTAGTTGTCGTGGCAAGCTGAAGGGTGCTGGAACGAAGGGTTCTCGATGGAACGTAAGGTGCAACCAGAGGGCGCAAAATGGCTGGACCTGTTCGGTGAAAAGCTTTGTGCACAATGCACATAGCTTTAAAATGCATTCTGGCAGCTATTGGGAGCCAGTGGAGTTCTTTTAAAGCCTTCCTTGCTGATTGGCCACGGGGGATGCCAAACAGGAGTCGAGCAGCACAGTTCTGCGTAACTTGGAGTCTGTTGATCACTGCTGCCGGAGCACCCAGATATAATGCATTTCCATAATCCAGGCGGGAGAGTATCAGGGCCTGAACCATGATTCTCCTCGCCTGGAAAGGAAGCAATGGGAGAATCTTCCGGAGCATTCTCAACAGACCAATGCAGATGGAAGCAGTTTTGGTAGCCTGCACAGAAAAATCCAATGATTTATCCAGCCAGACTCCGAGGCTTTTGATGTGAGGTTTTGGCAAGGGGGGAGCACCAAGACAGGCGGGCCAGATGGAAGCCAGAATGGTCGGTGCGGGATTGCCCAGTAGCATAATCTCCGTCTTCTCCCCGTTGAGTCTGAGACAAGAGGAGTGCATCCACTTGGCTACTGCCTCTAGACAGGGCCCTAAGGTGTTGGATGAACCCTCCGTGTGATCCAGGGAGACCACTAGTTGGGTATCATCCGCGTAGGTGATAATACGCACACCGAAGGGCTGTACTATCCCTGCCAGAGGACTCATGTAGACATTAAAGAGCGTGGGGCTCAGGGCCGAGCCCTGAGGAACCCCACAGCTCAGAGGGTGTTTCGAGGATGCTACCTCGCCCTCGAACACCTGGAAGAAGCGCTCATCCAGGAAGGAGGTCAGCCATTTCAGGGCCGCGCCCGACACGCCCATGCCTTTTAGACGATGTAATAATGTGGCATGGTTAACCGTGTCGAACGCGGCACTAAGATCTAATAATATAATGGCTGCCTTCCCTCCCTGGTCCAGCACAGATCTTGTTTCTTCCGTTACTGCAAGTAAGGCAGTTTCGGTGCCATGTTGAGGGCGGAATCCCGTCTGGGAGGCACAGAGTAGGTCGTTGGACTCCAAATACTCTACCAAGATGTTATTGATGTGCCTCTCCAGCAACTTACTCATCCAAGGGAGAAGGGAGATGGGGCGGAAGTTAGCCAGGTTGTTCTGGTCTAACGAAGGTTTTTTTAGAAGGGCCCTGACCATTGCACATTTCCACTGGGCAGGGACCAAGCTGGAAACAATGGACGAGTTTAGGACATCTATGATAACAGGACATATTGCCTCGCTGACCTTAAGGAGGGTCTGAGGAGGTGCAGGATCATTGGGAGATCCTGAGGTGACTTTAGAAAAAATTTTCTTCAATGCAGTTGGGTCAAGAAGAGGGAACTCCTCAAGCGAACTGTGGACCGGAGTGTCCACTTTAAGGTCATCAGTAATGTCCCGCTTCTCTGTATCGGTGGGAAAGGAGGAGTAGATGGTCAAAATTTTCTGAGAGAAAAAAGTTGCCAAATTATTGCAACAAGCTAGTGCCCCAGCAGAGGAGACGCACTCAGGGGGAGGGGAGATTAGTGACTTAGCTATTTTAAATATTTCTCTAGGTGAATTAGCAGCTGACTTGATTTTAGAGTCATAGAATTGGATTTGTGCGCTTTTCATTTCTCTCTTATATAATTTAATCGCAGCTCTATACTCGGATTTCTTAGATTGTGAGTATTCTCGCCTCCAGGCTCTCTCCAGCTTGCGACACAATTGTTTCATGGATCTCAGGGTGGGGGAGTACCATGGGGCCACTTTGCATCGTTTAATAGACTGTAGAGATTTTTTTGGGAGGACCTGGTCCAAAGTATCCGTGATCCAATTCTCATAGTTAGCCGTGGCTATACTAGGATTCATGGATTTGGAAGGTGCATGCTCATTAAGTGCCAATTCCCATTCAGCCAGAGGCAATGAAGCCCATTTCCTACCCTGGTGCTTATTCTTATTTTGAGACCTAGGGGGAGTGTTAATAGGCCACGTAAAAGGTACTAAGTAATGATCAGTCCAAGGCAAAGACCTAGGAGTTTCCACTGTTAGACCGTCAAGATTACTAAAAATATGGTCTAAAAGATGGCCTTTATTGTGCGTTGGATGGACACCTTTTTGCGACAAATTGATGGCTTGGAGATTGAGTCGGAGATTAGTAGCTGGAGTATCCAGGGGGTCATCGAGGTGCAGGTTCAGGTCGCCTAACAGTGTAAAATTTGCTGCCAGAAGCAGCTGATTGGCAGCCGCATCTGTCAGCTCAGTAATAAAGTTATTCAGCGGGCCCGGGGGACGATAAACTAAAATGCCCGAAAAAGTGGATGTTGGGGAGAACTCAAGAGTAAAATACAGACTTTCACATGCTCGCATGGGCGGAATGGAGATGCGGCAGCGGAAGATATCTCTGTAAATGATGGCCAGCCCTCCACCTCTATGTATCTTACGATCTAGTCGTTTTAGGGTGTAACCATGGGGAATGGCCCATACTACGGTGGGATCCATTTCCAACTGGAGCCATGTCTCGGTTAAAAAAAGGGCATCAGGGTTGAGTTCCTCGATCAACATGGCTAATTCGGTACAGTGTCTGGGTAATGATCTGCAGTTAAGAAGATACATTTTCCGATCATGTCCACGAGGATGTATTGGAATGCTCGAGGCAGATGCGACCCAGTTGCAGCTTTTACAATGAGCCTTAGGATTCGTTGGAATAACAGAATGCAGGCATGAGGGGCTGATACAAGGGCGTACATTCAGCAGAGAAGAAGCGCTATACGTAATACTAGGGCCTACCATGATGCTTGGTGGTGGCAGAGCGCCAGGCGCGTCTGGACGCGGACTGGCGCAGACTGGCTTCTCTTTGGCGCCTCTTCGGCGCGTCTATGGCGCTACCGCTGCGCGGATTGAAAAAACAGTTACATACAACATAAATCGTTGTAACTAGTCCAAATTGCGTCCTACTGTACAGCAGTCACATTAGACGGAGTTTAGTTTTAATTTATTAGATGGTCCCTAGGGTCATCTAATCTCTACTCCTAATCTCGTCTTTGGAAAGTTAACCTGAGCCATATAACCATTTTAGATCCGGGTCTTCTGCTTTGCCCATGTTACCTCGCAGCTTGTTGCACAGTAAGAAAGACACCTATGAGGCCACATGAGTATTGCATACAACTAAAGAGGTTGACAAACGAGCATTGTTAGTCCCTTTTGCTTATCCATGTTGCACTTTTTGCCATGACTGCTAAAAACGGGCATAGTTGTATTCACTGTCTAACGTGCAACATTTTTCTCATAGGCAGATGAGAAGATTGCCTTCTACGAACCAGAGATTTGCAGAGCTTTCGAAAGATGCATGTGTAACCAGTATACGTTCAACGGTGAGGGGTCTCACACAATTCACACATTTCTCTATTGTGCACTAGATGTACAAAATGTATAGTACTTAATCTTCATTTTGCATCGTGGAGCTGGATGTTTTTCATGGAAATACTTACAAGTTACAAGTCACCAATACAAAGCTTGTTATTAAAAAAAATATGTTTTTGAACTTGCGCATACTCTGTGGTTATTTTTTGAGTGTCTGGGGTGTTGTGGACTGAAACGAGTGAGTGAGCGAAAGGGTGTTCTTTAACTCTGTTCTGGGTTGTGTGATAAAATCATTGGGTATATATATCTAACTATCTTCAAATGGGGGTCGGGAGTGGGACAAATGACTATGACTGAGACACTTAGGTAGGTAGACGGTCATTGGATTGTGGGTTCTTCTGACTGAGTTCTGTGACTAGGGTGTAAGGTGTAACAAGTAAAGTCCAACCTCCCTATCGCCAACATCCTATTTTCTTGCGCATAGTTCTGTATGCGCAGAGAATAATAACCACAACAGTAGTAGTAGTATACTAACCAAACAAAAATTAGTAGGCAAACATCTGGTTGCACATTTTGATGATGGGAATTGACATAGATTAGAGATTACAGAGGACAACGCAAAAGTGGACCCAGTGGCTACAGCTATTCTATCACAGCTTTATTCAAAAGAATACCTTAACTAAAGAGTGGCCAACAGGGCAAGCTTAGCTACACACAGTCTAATAGTAGTAACACAGAGAGTCATAGGGCAGAGGCAGTTTGAAGGAACTGAAAGTCAGGGATGGCATTGGATACCCACTATTTGGAAAACCAAAAAAGGTTTTGCTAACATTGAATTAGGAAGGAGGCTTAATAGGTTGGAACAAATAAGGTGTGTTAAAAAGTTAGGGAAATATAATTGTTAATAATATAAGCACTGTAGGACTTACTGGGGCCAGCAGCAGGATCCTCGGTATAGGAGCGCTCCTCTTGTGATTGTCTCGCCGACTCCGACCCCGGCTTATTGCCCCTGGGTGGTGCTGATCATGTAAGAAATAATAAAGAAAGAGAAACATTGAGTGCTGTGAAACAAGGACGGTACAAAAGGGGGTGGTGGTGATGGACGGAGCATCTGAATCAATCAAACACTCACACCCAGTCAAAAGATCTGGGTTTAATCCATCACCGTTCTTTAGCCCACTCTGCCACCCCAGTTCAGACATGGCTATATGCAAATCAGTCTGACCCTGTGCCTCATGAGAACAGTCCAGCCGAACTGCCAAGCCATGTCTTTCCTGGTCCGGAAACAAGCTTCCGAGGACCGGTTTCTGGCATTCCAGCCGTCTTCAGCCCGGCTTGCTTGAATCCAGTGGCAAAGTGAGCAAGGGACTCACGTCTGAGCATACCCTGCCACACTTATGGCGGCCAAAAGCGGTACAAAAGGGGGTGGTGATGGACGAGCATCTGAATCAATCAAACACTCACACCCAGTCAAAAGATCTGGGTTTAATCCATCACCGTTCTTTAGCCCACTCTGCCACCCCAGTTCAGACATGGCTATATGCAAACCAGTCTGACCCTGTGCCTCATGGGAACAGTCCAGCCCAAACTGCCAAGCCATGTCTTCCCTGGATCGGAAACAAGCTTCCGAGGACCGGTTTCTGGCATTCCAGCCATCTTCAGCCCGACTTGCTTGAATCCAGTGGCAAAGTGAGCAAGGGACTCACGTCTGAGCATACACTTATGGCGACCAAAAGCGGTACAAAAGGGGGTGGTGATGGACGGAGCATCTGAATCAATCAAACACTCACACCCAGTCAAAAGATCTGGGTTTAATCAATCACCGTTCTTTAGCCCACTCTGCCACCCCAGTTCAGACATGGCTATATGCAAATCAGTCTGGCCCTGTGCTTCATGGGAACAGTCCAGCCCGAACTGCCAAGCCATGTCTTCCCTGGACCGGAAACAAGCTTCCGAGGACCGGTTTCCGTCCATCACCACCCCCTTTTGTACCGCTCTTGGCCACTATAAGTGTGGCAGGGTATGCTCAGACGTGAGTCCCTTGCTCACTTTGCCACTGGATTCAAGCAAGCCGGGCTGAAGACGGCTGGAATGCCAGAAACCGATCCTCGGAAGCTTGTTTCCGGTCCAGGGAAGACATGACTTGGCAGTTCGGTCTGGACTGTTCCCATGAGGCACAGGGTCAGACTGATTTGCATATAGCCATGTCTGAACTGGGATGGCCGAGTTGGCTAAAGAACGGTGATGGATTAAACCCAGATCTTTTGACTAGGTGTGAGTGTTTGATTGATTCAGATGCTCCGTCCATCACTACCCCCCTTTTGTGAAACAAGGACATCATTGAAAAAATCCTCTCAAACATTTTACCAAACAACAATTCCAATAAAATTGACTTTGAAGTATAAATGACTACTGGCATGCAGGATTCACAGACCGTCTACTTATAGAACACTAATCAAATGTTCCATAAACATTCTATTGCAGAATATACTAACGAAGCCCGTACCACCTGACCTACACCACCTTTTCCAGAATCCAGACGGGCCAATTGTTTAGTAAGTCGGCATTTCCATTTTATTTTTGCCTGCAAACATGCATAGATGAGATGGAGGACACATGCATAAATTTGTGCATACACGGAATTGTTGGTTGCTTGTGTCATATGAACTGTTACTGACTGAAGTGACCATGCTGTTGCTGCTAAGCCTACCACTCAGTAAACAAACTTCAAACCGGTTCTATGGAGGGGTGGGATGAATAAGAACTAACTAAGCATTCAGTGACAGAGGAGGCGTCATGCAGACCGTTAAAAAAATATGAACTAATACTATCCATCCACCACTGTTTCACTAAAGGGCAATGTAAGGACTAGACTAGACTCTAGCAATAGCATTAACTAACTTCAGTTCTCTAAAAACTCTAACATCAATAATCACCAGCCCAAGCTAGCGCAAAGTTACAAACCAGTAGGAGAAGTGGCGAGCAGCACCTGTGTCATACAATAACAGAAGATTTTGAGACGGAATTGATCTGCAATGAAACTAAGCGCACCAGTAATCGTGTTACTTATTCGTCCAAGAATTATACACAATACTTATACTACCAGATTATATATTAAATTATTAATATTACTAGCTACTCACCAAGCCCTACGACCTCGACACCTAGCACCTCCAACAGGTCCTGGTCCCTGTCCAGAATGTCTGTCCACCGGTGGGCCAGCTGCTGGTGGGTGCGCCGGATATCCGAGCGACGGTAGACTGCCCGGCGCACCTTCGCCCACCGGCGGTGACGCTCCTCTGGGAGGTAACCAGAGCCTGGCCTGCCGCCTGCTGCCAAGGTGAAGGGGAGGTGGCGCTGGATAAAAAAATACAAGGGCGGCCACCTCCGCCTCCCCGAAAAGATTCCGGGCCTTCACCCCTGGAGGTGGCATTCTGCCGCAAGGCAGCCGGCTCTTGGGCGGATGCGCCTTGCCCTTCGAGCCGGTTCTGCGGCTCCCTTTTGCCATGGTTCTGGGGTGGAGGTGGAGGTGGAAAAGAAAAGTTAGAGGGAATTAGTATGAGCTTAAATAAAGAAGTAAAATAAAACAGTAGAAAAATTAAAAAAAAGGGGGAAAAGTAGAAATAAAATGCAAAATATAAACTTAGGGACAGAGAGAGATAGATGATAAGTAAAAAAAGTAAGAAAAACTGTGAAAATAGGTAAAGATTGCAAAGATAAAAGGTGGATAGAAAACTAGGCCCAGAACCATAGCATACAGTGTGAAAAACAAGATGGCCGCGCCCATCGCGACCACGTGGGTAAGTTTGCGCGCGATTTCACGCGAACACGCACTTTGTCAGCGTGAACAAGTAGTTGTGTTCCCGAACAAGACGTGAACCACGCGAACATGTTATACGCGACCCGGAAGAGGAAATTGGGGACGCGAGCGGGCGGGACAATTGAATAAACAAGATGGCCGCGCCCATAGCCCACCACATGGGTAAGGTCGCACGCTACAATCCCCCGAGCACGCTGACAGCGCCCCAAACACGCACTACGTGCTCCCGAGCAAGAAAAACCGGCTCGCAAATGGGTCCAGCAAGCTACTACACACGCTCGCGAAGCTCGCCTAGTGCGAGAACGTCTTCGCGTAGCGCGACTACATGTACTACGCCCAGGGTTACTTACTGGACAGTAACATACTGAAGCTGAATGCGGATAAGACGGAGATCCTATTCTTTGGCTAGGTCTATCCCCTGCCCACAGGACTATGGTTACCATTGGAGCAAGGATCACCTCCAATTCCAGCAAAGACGGCAACAAATTTGGCCATCAGAAGGGACTATGACCTATCCTTTGACGCTCAAATCCATCACGTTTCTTCGTCCTGTTTCAGGAAACTGAAAAGCTTAAATAAATTAATTCACCTCCTGCCAGAGGAGAGCCGCAGGGTTGTAGTTGATGCTACTGTGACCTCCCAGCTGCACTTGGGGCTACCATTGTATCTAATACATAGACTTCATATGGTTCAAAATACGGCAGCGAGACTCATCCGACGGGTGTCATTCCACCATCACATCTCCCCACATATTAGGTGCCTTCATTAGCTACCGGTAATAAAACAAATAGAGTTCAAGTCCTTGACCTTAGCTTTTAGTGCCACGGGCAACAAAGGTCGGAGATACCTCAGACAGAGGCTTTGCCCTTTCCAACCTAAACGAATGTTCAGATCAAATACCCAGCATCTAATTTCTGTACCTCATTTGTCTACAACCCCAATGGGAGGAAGGTCTTTCACAGTAAGGACCTCCATACTATAGAATTCCTTACCATCGTATATGCGCATGGTGGAAACAGAACTCGAGTTCAGAAAGATCTTGAAGACCTTGCTCTTTAGACAAGATTAGCTCTTAGGTTTCAGTTCCTTACTTGATTACCGCTTAGTGCCAGGACACCTCTGTTTGAGGTAGCTGTTTGCGCTATATAAATAACACTATTACTATTATATTACTATTATTGCAGGGATAAGGTATTTCATTTCCATATCACAAAAAATTGACCTTTTCTAATACTCTTTGATCACGTAATGCAGCTGTTTATTGGGAAACTCTTTCTAAATGGTTTACACAACTGTAAATAATATTTTAATTTCATATATAGTAACAATCACATGCCATTTCAAGCAATGTAGCTGACTTTGAGAAAATGACCTTGGAACACGATACCTTTTGATGGGACACAAATTCCTAAGAGTTTCTACCAAATACAGACAGATTTGCCTGTTGAACTAAGGCCATTTGACCCCACAATCAATGCACGTTGGGGGCCATAGCTCAACCGCATTGACTACTACATACTATTGACTACTACATACTAATATCAAAACCTAAATCTCGCATGGACCCACCGTCGCATTCATGCTTATTGATGCAAGACCATTGAGACACTAACAACTATGATGGAATTCCCCATGGATGCTAAGCCTAGAGTATGTTTAATGGACTGCTGAATGGCATTTCAACAAGTACAAGAAGATTTGCTGCACTAACTTTATTACTCACAAAAAGGTGGGGCAACACGAGCCATGGACGACAGTAGGCAAAAAAAACTAATGTACTACTAGTGCCACTACACATCTCAATGCAGGGTGACAGAGCGTTTTACATCACACATGCAGATTACACATTAACAATACATTATATGTGTGCACATCAATATAAAGGATGTGTTACTAAGACAGTGAGGGGTGCAAGGTGTAGTAGCCACATGTCCTTCGTACCTCACTGTGCTATATTAGGAGGATGACCATTTATGAAATGAAAGTAACAAAAGGATCCCTGTCTTATAAGCAGAAACCCATTTACATAAAATAAAAATCTGTCATTTGCCTGTTACATAATGTGCTTTGCAGGAGACACATCAACCCTCTATGCTACTTTGATTTTTATGAGGACTAAGCAAAACACAGATTTCTCCAGCAAATATGTTATCCTCAGAGTTATCTTACCATTATTATTATTCCCTGAGATGTATCTGGCACACAAAGATCTCTGCAGCAGGTGCCCTAACCTCTTAAGATATTTTAAAATCAAACTTTGCAACCAATTCAGCAGAGCAGATTCACAGCAACGTTTCTCGTGTTGCCCAATTTCTTTGTGGCAGAGTTTTAAAAGAAAAGTAGATGTGTAAGTTGAGCCCCAGATTTTGCAGTGGGGTTGCGTCAATGTTTTGGCACAACCCCAATAAAAAAATCGTATTTGTTAACTATTGTAATGCACTCAAATGTACTCATGACAGACCTGCTAAACATATGTGAGGTCTTAAGTTCTGACCTCACTTCCTTTGAGGTCATGGACTGTGATGCCACTTCCTGTGATGCCACTCAATCAAACAGAGCTCCATGCTTACGTGTTCGCCTGAAGCCCAGTTTCTCAGTTCTGCCATGGTCCATCCTCCAACACAACTTTTCTGTGTCCGGTCTCATGCACACCCAGGAAACAGATGACCATGCTCAGACTATAAAATACAGTGTGCAACTTACATTTTTTTCTAATAATGATCACTGTGTTTGTAATTGTTGGTGCATACAATGGTGCTAGATCAATACTTTTTAAAGTTCACAATTACAGGTTCTAGCAACTTTAGTGCAATGTGTTAACTGCTTTGTTCTTGTCTGACCTTGGTGTCAAAATAATCAGCAAAGTAGTTGCATATGTTCAGTGTGCTGGAAACTTGGTAAGGGCCTCCCTCAGCTCTTTGATAGATGATACCATGATTTTCGAGATATTCAGAACAGAAAATTTTTTATGAGCAAATTAAGAAGTGTTCACATTATAACAGTCTTTTTTAATAACTGATTACGAAAAGCATAATATCTTTCACAATAGTTGAAGTGCAATATAAAATAAAGCTGTTTGGGGGTGTGGCCTGGTCATAAACACAGGAGAGGGGTCTTCGGCAAGCTACTGATTAAGGACGTTCTGGCAGATGTACAGGTCCACAGTGGCCAACTTTTTCGGAAAGCGAGTTTCCGTAAGAGAAAGTGTATGCAATTTTGATCAAGTTGCCAACTCCCTCATTGACCTTGCACCATATTTGCAAACAAAACCATAAATGGGAAATGGCAACGCCATGCACTTCCACACACATCTAGCAGCAGACACTTTTCCAGCTGAGATAACTGCCAGGGATTCCTCAGAAGAATGTGAGGAAGTGAATTACCTCACAACAACTCACTGTATGAAGAGATGACCAGCTGTAGGTTGGGTCACAAATCGGGCACATCGCTTGTTCTGAGGAGGCAAGAATGGACCTGCAGGTGTACAGTTGGCTTTGAATGACATTGGCCTGACATTGGGCAGAGCGAGGGGCAATGAGCCGCCAATGAAGAAACCCTACTCGAGTAACCTGAACCGGCGAAGCAGGAGGAAGGCACTCATTTCTTAGCTATCTTGAAATTGGTGAGGGATTCTGGATACAAAATGATGGATATTGGTTGGAACATGGAGGTTACATCTGTGAAGGACCTATGAGATATAGACTGGAGCGCTTCCGGCGAAGTCACAAAGGCACCATGAGGGATATTCTCACAATTTGAGGTTTCTGAAGACAACAAGTATGTGGGTGCCACCTACAAGTGGCACTGATTCTGACTAACTGATTATATTGCAGAAGGCTGGCCTAACAAAGAAGTGGCCATGATGGTTTCCAGAGGGTTAGACACATTTGGAGGAAGAGACAAGCAAAAACGACCACTTGAGGAATGTAACCTGGAAGATCAACTGCAAAATCCAGGAGATTCAGTAGAGAATCAATAAAAAGTGCAAAGATGGACGCCCCAGCAAGAGACAATAGAGTCAACCAGTAAAGACACTGAAAGGAATAATAGGAACAGGATTGTTTAAGACAGGTCGAAGGGTCATGAAAAGCTGAGGCAGAATGTTTGGAATTCAGGCCCTCTGCCACCAGATTTATTGCTTGATTTTGCAGAACTTCCTGTGGTGTTTATGAAGGAAAATTATTTTGGAGGCTGCTCATACGGAAGGAGAGTTTAAGAAAGTGCCTACTGGTACAATATGACCTGTTCTTGGTCCCTTTTAGTTGTTTTTAGTTCGAGCGTCAGTGCATGCGGTATCTGCAAGCCTGCTGTAATCACTCTACTGAGAGTGATTACAGCTGCTGCTTGCCATTAGGTAAAAATTATTTGGTGCTTGTTTCCCGGCTCACTATTGGCTGGTGCTCCCGATGCATCACTTCTGTTTGTAGGGGAAGAGCACTGGCCAACTACAGTCTCCTTACACTGGAGGTTGGAGGCTGTTATTAACTTTTTGTTTAGGGATCTATATTTTTTTCTACAAGCGCCCCATTCAGCGCTTTACCGTTAATTGCGGTTGTTCCCCTTTCTTTAGACGCGGCTTGTGTAACAAAAGGGGCACGGGCGCTATTAAAGTGAAAGCGCGAATAGGGCACTTTTACATAAAAGAAACAATGTTTGTCAACAAGAGAAATAAATGGGGTTTTTTGGAAAAGCGCCCCCTTTGCACTTTCTCTTTAACAGCTCCCAGGCCCACTTCTTTAGATGAGTAGTGGGGGGGGGGGGGTTCAGCTGCTCCTGCCTTAATCTCCCCCCATACCGCCCAGGCTGTAACCCTGCGGACGTGGTGGCCCTGCTGCAGGAAACCTCCCTGGCTGAGCGGGCATAAAGAGTCCTCTGTGCTTCTGCACACCACACACTCCACCTCACCTTCCGCCCAACAGCAGCCCTCTGTCCACAGCTGCATTCCAGCCCCCTCCCTCTGCCCGACCGAGACGGAGGTTCTGGGAAGGTGTACAAATACAGATGGGGACATAATAGTGACTTGTGTATATTAGCGCTTCTTGTTATGTTATGTTATGTTATGTTTTGTTATACTGGGATTTCTAAAGCGCACAGCTACTCAAAGTGTCCCAGCGTACCTCACATTATAAACCTGTTGTGCGTTATATTAACCCCAGTAATTCAGTGTGAAGAGATTAAGTGCGGCGACAGACAAAGAATTGGCTTAATTGGCTTAATGTCTTGTCTTGGCTTCTAGGCGCTGTAAATAGAAACAGGTATACCCCTTCCTTGCCAAAGTATAACATGTCTCTGCCCAGCTTAACTGATACATTAACATATAATTCAGTTGCTGATTTAAACAAGCAATTGCAATGCAATAGGTCCCGCATTTACCTGAGTTTGAGCTATTGACTTTGCATATAACAATGCCTTTTATTTTTGCTTTCTTTTTAAAAACCGAAATTAAAGGCATTGTTATTTACAATGCCAATAGCTTAAACTCGCGTAACTGTGAGACCGATTGTATTGCAAATGCTTGTTTCTTCTTCTATCCTTCCGAATCCAAATAACTGACTAACCTATCCACCACGTAAAATTACTTTCATGTTTCACTATACTAATTCAACACTAATCAACTATGGGTCCCAGTGTAGCGTTCTAATCGCCGAAAAAGTGCTTTGATGCCTTGTATGAGGTAGTAAGCGCTATATAAATGCAATTACAATACAATGTGACTGACTCCTGTCGCCAGTAAGGTCCAAAGACTAACATGATTGACTCTGCCCCAGCACTATCATCTCTAGGGTACAAATACAGACGTGATCGACTCTACCTTTGGCCTTTTTGTAAGGGAAAGGATAAGACTCTTCCCCAGCCATTTCACCTCTCAGAAGCAGAGACTGGCACATAGCTGTCAATTTTCACAGGTCCATATGTGACTACTTAGTCCAGGCCAGGTTTTTTCTTAGAATTGTGGGACTTGTGTTTTTTTTTTTGACCCTGTATAAAACCAGGACTACATGTTCCAGATTTCTAAGAAAAATTAGGGCTGGACCAACTAGTCACATGCTGACTTGGGATACCTGGCAGCTCTGCCCCGGCATTACCCCCTCTCAGGTGCAAAGAATAACATGTGACTGACTCCGTCCCAGACCTATTACCTTTCAGAGGGAAAGACATATGTACTCTTTCCCTTGCCACTACACTTCTCAGAGACATGTGACCGACCCTGCCCCAACCCTAACACTTCACCTATCAAAATCAAACTCTGTGAGACCTATTACTTTGCAGATGCTGGTTTCAAATTGAATGAGACATGTTAAATTCAACTGCCCGGTGTTAAAGTGTAAAGTTTGTCCCCCCCAACGCCATCCCTCGTGGGGGCAGCGAGAGCCTATATTACTCCACAGCTGGTACCTAATTTTACTTTCTTTGTATATGGTACACCGGGACCACCTCTAAACAGCCTACAAATGATGCCCAGACCAGACGGGCTCTGGTCACCGGCCCCTCTCGGGGACTGCCAGCCTGGGTCCAGCCCTCCAGTCTGAAGGCCTGGACTGCGTGTCTTAAAGATACTCACAAGTCTATTTAAAGGTTTGCTCCTTTAATTCTTCGTCTGTCGCCGCACTTAATCTCTTCACACTGAATTACTGGGGTTAATATAACGCACAACAGGTTTATAATGTAAGGTACGACAGGCTTCTATTTCCTTAAAAAAACATGGTGCCGTATTTATGTGTAGAAAGCGAATGAAATCAGCGCCAGAGAGGGCGCTACATTCCTCTAGGCGCTGGAAACTAACAGAGCCTGGAATGTTCTTTTTCGAGCACGAACCGTGATGTGAGACTGCCTAGCGGCCTTTCACTGACGGTACTGAAGCACCGATCAGCCCAGGCTCCTCCCTCTGCCAAGCACTAACACAAGCGCCCGACTTCCATGGTACCGGCCTTGAACTCACAGTGCTGTGTGTACTGTGTAACACGGGCTGTGTTCTCTAGTGCAGCATTCTACGCTGTTATACTGTGCTTGGCTGTGTACACACACTGAGGGTGCTCCACCTGCTTGTATTCTAAGCACAGTAGCACGTCCTGTTGTTAGGAATGTGCACTGCATATAATAGTAGAGTTTTGCATAAGGATAATGAGTGTAGTTGGTGCATGGGGTGTGTTTGCTGGATTGTGTGCGTGCATTGTAATTTATATGATATAGTATTGTGTTCTATTGTGGTGCACTGCCTGCTCTGTGTGCACTGCGTTGCCTTCCCTGGGATGTACATTGAGTTTGGGATGCAGTACAAAATAAAATATTGCCCGTTTCTGCTGCCTTACACCGGCCCCCACTTGCACCATGTACAGGTCTTTACATTTCAAGCCCCCTACCGCCACTTCAATAAGAGTCGACCAGTAGGCGTCTCCTAAAACCCTACATTTGAATGTGATTGTTTACCTGACTCTGGTGCATTTACCAGCAGAATCGGGACTGAGTTCCGAGCCTCTTTTCCAGAAACTAACTACCCATAGAGTGAGGTTTCAAAAAATTGCCCAAATATATCTTTTTATTTCTTCGTATAAATGTTTTTTTATTTTGAAAAGGCTACCTCCGCTCGCGTTAAGACCTTTGAGAGCAGGGCCTTGTTTTCACAATCATCCTTTCACTGTGGCAAACCCCCTAGTGCCTTTGCCGTGCCCTGGCTCATGTGATCGCATTTCACTGCGGTAGAAGAGATTCTCACATGGTTCAGGGAATTTGTGCCGCTGCAACAGCCGTGTGTACCCTACAGGCTACCCTGCCTTCCGTCTGTCCGAGGGCGGGAGCCACCGAGCACAGTGATAAACTACCCACCATATTTATTCTGCGATTCTAGCCACGAGGCTGGCCCCAGATGCATGAAGCACCCACTCTGCAAATCCTAAATAGCGAAAAATACCGAATCGCTATTCAGAATTCGCGGAATGGAATGCATCACCAAAATCGGTAAATATCTTCGAATCGCAACCGGCCGCGAGCGCCATATGCAAATTTGCTAAAATCGCTATAAAATCGTAGAATCAGCTGTTTCCGACCCCAAATAGCGAATTTGCATATAGCGATCTCGCAGATTGCGAGATCGCAAAAACGTGAAGTCGCATTTTGAGCACAATGATGACATCACTACCAGGAAGTAGCCTGCTCCATGCTTCATTTGGATCACAGAGCTGGATAGAGGAGGAGGCAGAGCACTGAGCTCCAAGAGACACACCCTGCAGTCCCAATACAGGATACATATTGATATCACAATGTCCCAGGAAGCTGCAGGACCAAGTGAAACAGCCAGGAAGCGCAAAATCAAGTTCTCTGAAAAAGAACTGGAGTACTTGATAGAGGGAGTCAGCAGGGACCATGACCAACTGTTTGGGAAGCTGTCCCGGAAGGTGCCCGAGGCTACCAAGAGGCGCATCTGGCTGCGCATCTAGGCCAAGGTCAGCACGGTGGGTGTTACCCACCGGTCCATCGATGACCTAAAAAAGAGGTGGTACGACCTCAGAGGCCGTGCCAAGGAGTGCATTGCGGAGAGACTGGGGGAGAGACTGGCCATGGGAGGAGGAGACTCCACAGTCCCCGAGAACACACCAATGGAGGACCTAGTGGAGGACGCCATCAACCCTGCAGCCTGCTTGGGGGTCACTCAACTGGACACCTCCGGCGCCATACACCAATCACAAGGTAAGAGCCATGCAACTGCGACCCCGTCCCCTAACAATGCCCATGCCCCCAGAGCAAGTCATATTTGTAACCCCAGTAATCCAGTTCCTGCCCCTCTCAAACGCCCAAAGGCATTGTGGGACCTGTAGTGTGACAATGTGCCCTGATAGCCACACACAGTCAGAATAGTCAAGTGAAACATACCCCTAAAGCCAGTCAGGGAATGCAAGCCTGCATGCATGTTGCTACATCCCAGGTGCCTGAATCATATCATTAATCATGCACTCATTCACATCACAGGTGCTGTAGATGCGGAGACGTCTGACAGCGAGACACTCCACATTGTGGAGACTCCTGATGAGATGGAGGGAGAGAGCCAGCCAGCACCAACACCTGGACCAGTACCTTCCCAAAGACACAGGGCCACCCCTGCAGCCATAGGTGGAGCACAACCTCACGAGTCGGCACTCATGGCAGTGAAGCAGATCCCACCCCCACCCAGGAGTCAGACATGACGCACAACAACTGTGCGGTCCCAAGCAAGCAGCAGGTTGAGGCAGCAGCGCTCTGTGGCCACCACAGCAGACATGGAGCAACAGGCACATAACTTAGGCCTTGGTATTGAGGCTCGGATGCTTGCTGTGCACCGCAAACAGGCACAGCACATGGCAGCAATGCAGCTGCAGCTCTACAAAACTGCACGAAACATTAGTCAACTCACTGAGAGTTTGCAGGAGCTGACCGCAGCCGTCAAAGAGAGCAACCAACTGATGGTGCAGCAGCAGGACATCACAAGCAGACGCCACAGGCAGCTGCTGACACGGCTATCAGCCTATACACGCCCAAACCACCTGATTGGGAACGCCACTTCACAGCTGTCGCACAGGTCACTGGCCATGCAGGTACCGATGGTCCAATGCTGTGCAGATGTTGCAAGGGCCCTGGAGCAGGTCACCACCGCTGTGGAGAAGCAACAGACGGCCGGCCATGGCCATGCAAGGGGGGGATGATGCCAGTGAGGGGACATCTAGCCTCAGCAGCCTGTCTGTGCCGGTGCAAAGAGAAAGGCGCCGCAGTTCCCGGCCCAACGCTGCATCACGGCAGAATACTCCCAACGTGGAGGGTGAGAGGCAACAAGGTGCGTCCGGCAGGA
Organism: Lissotriton vulgaris; assembly: GCF_964263255.1. Lineage (NCBI taxonomy): Eukaryota > Metazoa > Chordata > Amphibia > Caudata > Salamandridae > Lissotriton > Lissotriton vulgaris. The sequence continues at coordinate 470,749,154 of NC_141698.1, forward strand.
GGCGCCAGTGACTGTACATTTCCGGCAGTGTCATGGTGAGGTAACCATGCACGCCTGCTCAGGATACAAGAGCCTGTATGTCTCAATACAATAGCACAAATGTTTGCAGGTTTAAAGCACATCGAGAGCTTGTTAAATAAACAAAAGATTTATTTTGAACACATCTTCCTCAGGTCAATCATTCATGTGACATGCATGAGTGCAGTGTTGTGTGAGGGGTATGGGTGTACTAGAAATAGTTCAGAGTGATGTTGGTGCGGTGACTGTGTCCTTCAGCAGGATTCTCCCCATGTGCATGATGCACATGTGCAGTTGGCAGGTTGTCGCCCTCCGACTCACTACCAGACACCTCCACAGGTATCCTCCGCTTGGTGGCAATATTGTGGAGTATGGCACACACGGCCACGATGCAGCAGCAGACTTCAGGCCGGTATTTGAGGGCCCCGCCAGTCTTGTGGAGGATGCAGAATCTACTCTTTAACATGCCAAATGTCTGCTCTATCACATTTCTGGTGTGTATATGCGCAGCATTGTACCGCCGTTCCTGTGGTGTTGCAGGGTTGAGGTATGGGGTGAGGAGGTATTCCCGTAGGCACTGTCACCTGAAGGGAGGAGCAGAGGGTCAGTGCCTGTTATGCGCAGCAACATGGTCTTAACATACTGTATGTGGGCATGTGTACTTACCTAGGAGATGCCCCTCGCCAAATTCACCCCTGGCCAAGCGGGTGTGTATGCCGCTGTGCCGGAAGATGAACGAATCATGCGTGCTCCCCGGGTATTGTGCCACAATGTCTGTGATGATGGTCTTCGCAATGCAGACCATCTGGATGTTGAGGGAGTGGTATGACTTGCGGTTCCGGTACATGTATTCGGTCTCTGCGGTGGACAGATGTGAATGTGGGTGCAGTCGATGCAGCCAATTACATGAGGGAAATGGGCGGTGTGATAGAAGTCCAGCTTTGTTTGCATTAGTCCTGTTGGGTTGTTGCGAAGGTGATGTAGTGGTGTATCCGGCTCAGCATGGTGTCCAGGAAAGTCTGTAGGCAGCATGACAGTGTACTCTGTGATATACCCCCTGCATATGCAACTATCCCCTGGAAGCTGCCGGAGGCCAGGAGGTGCAGGCAGCACAGGACCTGGACATGGGTGGGCACGGCATTGGTCCTCCGTGTTGGGTGCTGCATCAGGGGGTCAAGGTCTCTGATGAGCTTCTTTATCATTGCCCCATTGAGCCTGTATTTGGAGTAGATCTCCTCTTCAGTCTGGCCCTGGAGTGTAATCTGCAGCCGGAAGATGCCCTCCTGGATCCTGCGTCGGTCTGGGCTGCAGCTTGGAGCCTCAGCCGCCTTGCCACGATGTAGAGACCTGGCATTGTGACTTTCCTCGTGCTCCTACTGAGTCTCCTTAAGTGTGTTTGATTTACCCAACACCTGTTTCTTGTTAGCCATTTTTTTTTCACCAATTGGACTTTATGGTTACCACCTGGTTTTGCTTCTCCTAAAATTTTGACTCGTATTTAGCGATTTATGGTATTTTCGCAATTTGCGATTAATGATGAATGGGAATAGCGATTTATTAGCGATTTCGCAATTTGATTGCGAATTCACTATTGCTTTCGCTAAATGTGTGGGTAATCGCTGTTAAGGAATCGCAATTGGGGTTTCCAAATGGTTTTGCGATTCTTTGTTTTGCAATTTTGCTATTTGCTGCTTTTGTACTTGATGCATTGCAGGAGCGGGAATTGCAATCGCAATCGCTGTTTCGCTGCGATTGTGATCGCAATATCGCTTGATGCATCTATGCCTGAGTCATCAAGAGCTATGTTATAATTGGGGGGCTATAGTCACAACACAGTCTAGTTCTAAAACAAGTGGTAAACCGGGCTTTTCAGGATCCTTTCTGCGGGGTCTGAATTGTAAGGACATTTTACTGACTTTACCGCCGTGTCACTCGGACACCTAGAGCAGTGACAATAGCGGAACACATCCAGTGGATAACTTTACACTTTGAGACACTCTACAGAGGCAACAGGCATTGGATATAATAACAATAACACCAGTTTATTCTATAGCTCTTCAAAACACACACAATTGTTTCCTACCTCCCTGTAAAATGGGTGCTAATGTTATCAAATAACAATAATATGCATTTTTGAGGGCAATGGCCGCGTACAACAACACACTAAAGAAAAGCCATAACATAACGTGATCTGCCAGATGTAAGAAGATCGGACCAGAGGAAACCAACTGTCTGATCTTGGACAAAGTGGCTCATCTCTCATATTGTGTCAATTTCGTTATTTACCAATAGTGATGCATTCATAATCAAGCTATCGCATCATGGCTGAGTGAGCTGAATGCTGAATTAGTGAACTAACAAGTGCAGGTGAAGTTCAGAAGTGGCAGAGGAGCTCTACACAAAGAGCTGATATAAAAAAGACAATGAATACAACACGTCCTCAACTTTATGTGAACTCACCTGTTTCGCACCGATTGCAACATTTCCAGTCTTGCGCCGAAAGCTGCAGCGGGTATTCGTTTTTAGGGCACTGAACTCCCAGTGCCCCCCCGCCCCCCCTACACATTTGAAGTCTCTGCACTGGTTGCCAATTCGTAAAAGGATTCAATTTAAAGCTTTGATTATGGCTTTCAAGGTCTTCCATGATACTGGCGCCCTCTATATCAGAAATAGGATCCAGCATTATGTGCCACAAAGATTCCTCAGATCTTCACAACATCTTCTCATGACGATTCCTACGTTTTCCCGCTCACGATTAGGCGGCCGCTCTTTTCAAGTATTGGCCGCACGTTTATGGAATTATCTGCCTCTGCCGCTCAGGCAGGTCCAGGATTTGCTGTCTTTTCGGAAACAGTTGAAGACCTGGTTGTTTGAGCAATAACAGCTGACGGTGCTCTCCATAACATGGTTGGATTTTTAGCAGTTCTTTCTCTGTCTTGTTGGTTCTTAGCGCCGGGACACTCTGTGGAGTAGCCGTGCGCTTTATAAATATCCTTTTACATTACATTACATTACAAAGCAGGCCACCCAGTCCGGCTCGGAGGCAAAAGGGCGTCAACCAAAAACCTTCATTTCCAATGACAGGCCACCGTTTAGCATAAATGGTAACGTCAGCCAATGGAAATGAGGGGCGGGGCTTCAAGCCCTCTACTGACACTCCTCATTCACAATAAATCTCGCCGAGGCGAGCAGTGCTTTGCGCTGCAATGCCACGTGAGACATAAAAACAGTGTGTGTAGTGTGCACCCTCACCTCACCCTCAGCGATGCCTCTCCCAGGCCTGCAGCTTCCCAAGACTGCCTTCGCCACTTTCACCTAGCAGCCGGACATGGACAAGGGAGAGGAGAAAAAGGAAGGATCCATCACTGAACATCCCTGGGGCTCAGGTAAGGTAGTCATTCCAGTATAATGGCTGTAGATAGGGGTAAAAAGTGTGTGTGTGTGTGTTTAATTTGCACGTTTGTTTTCAGCTGATCCTCGTTAATTGCTTCAACTTACGAGGATCGCGTGAAAACACAACCACTTGTTTTCATTTGCCATTAAGTATTCTCGCACCATTGCATCCACTTGCTGTCCCCTTTTAATCAGACAACAGCACTAATAAATAGCAGGGTTTCGCTATTGTTTTTAAAAAAAATTAATACACAAAATGTTTTTTTTAGGAAGGCAGAGTGTGCAGAGACTTGAGCCACGTTCATAATTCCACAGTCCCCAACTTTCCATGTTATGCCACATTGTCTCTCTATAGGTATTAAATATGTTTCTAAGGGTTTATCTCCGTTTCCCTGAGCACTGCGCCAGCACAGGACAAGCGTATTCACTTAAATTATGCAGAGCTTTGCCTCTGGAGTCTCTGGGACCCTCTCTGCCGGACCTCACAATATCCCCAGGCCCCATCGTATCTCCCTCATCGGGCCATAAATCTTATCAGGCTACTCATTTGGTTTGCTCTCACGTCCTTTCTTAGTTGTCCCTGTATTACAAATACTTGTTATTTAAAATGCAAAGTGTGTATTTGTTTTTACATTTACATGGGAGTATTCCTACAACCCTTTTCATTTAAACCAACCCTCTCAATTTACGTTTTAAATGTAACCCAGTCCTTACTCTATAGTTACCTCCAGCAGTCATTGTTCCTTTAAACCATTTACTCCTCACGATTTTGCACACCAGTTCTTTTTGTTTCCCATTATTTTATTTTTTTTAACATATTTTATTGGTTGCATGTTGACAAATTACAAGATACAGTACAGGTCACCGCCATATTTCTTCGAGTCATGTTCTAGAACTTTACGTTACAGCATTTTAAAAGTAATCATTCATTGCATCAGTTCTCCAATTTCAATAGTGGCATTGTAATCTATCTCCCTATACATACTTCAACCTACTTACTAAGCTACTTCTAACCTCAGCTAATTCCCACCCCCTCCCCCCACCACTGGTGTGTATCACATGAAGCACAAAATACAAAACACCTTTCTTGACCCAATTGCAATTCAAGAGTACCCATGATAACTGTGTACAAGGCCTCCTGCAATAACAACGCTCTCTATCTAGTCCTCCTCTGTTTGCTGATCAGTCAGCGATTGCACCAGCTTTTCCCATGCCGTCGCCGACTCCAATGCTTTCTCATTGTTCGAGCGTCGCGCCTGTTGGAATCTGGTAACACTCTCACTACTAGCCCATTTACTTAGCTCCGCCCCCTATCTCTTACTGTTGGGTCCATCTTTCGACTTCCAGTGCATCGTTATTTCTCTTTTTGCTAGTAGTAACCCCATATCTACAAATGTACTGGTCACCTTCGTTTTGGACGTGCGGGGGAACCAATGTAGCATGCATGTAGCTTGTCGTTCGGTGACTGCATTTAACTGGTCTCCCACTTCCTCTCAATAACCTCCTAACTTTGGACACTCCCACAGCATGTGCACCAGCTCCACCCCTCCTCTTGCACAGCTAGGACGTGCTTCGTCCTCTGCCTGAAAGTATTTTTGGATCTTACCCGGTGTTAAATATGCCATGTGTAGTATAAAGAAGTGCACCAGTTGGAACCGTGCAATCCTAGTACTTTTACAGGCCCTGCGAAGGATATGTCCCCATGCGGTTTCCGGTATGGGCTTCCCGATGCCTGTCTCCCATTTTTGTCGTAAGGTATCTAGTGGTGTTAGTCCCTCATTTAGCATCCTTGAATAGAGGCATGTAACTGCCTTGAAGGTCCCTGCCACCATCACTACATACTGACATGCCATCTTCGCTTTAGGTTCTACTGATCCCTCTCTCCAATGTTTCCGAATTGCTGATACCAGAGCAGCATGTATCAAAAATCCTCCCCCAGATAGATCATATCTCTCCTGTAGCCCCTGATATGGCATTAACTCTCCCTCCCCGTATAAGTCACCCAGTACCTGAATCCCTACCTGTTCCCACTCCATCAGAGGTGTCCAGTGTCCACCATGAGGCAACGCCGTTATCATCCCCAGTGGGATTTCTGGAGCATAGGGATGTAGTACTCCAGCTCTAGGCTGGCTACAGTTCCAGCATAATCTCAACGTTTTCTCTTCTAACGAGAGATCTCTAAGGTTAAGCTTTTGCTGCAGGACGATAAATGACAGTATGTGTCTTGGGATTCCTGTACCTCTCAAGTGTTCAGGGCCTCTAAATTCCATTGCAACTGCCTGTGTCAAAACCTGGAGTTGTGCTGCTAAATAATAAAGCTTGAAATCTGGAGCCCACCTTCAGCTTTTGGCCTCACTAGTGTTGTTTGGGCCACCCTCCGTCTGCCAGATTCCCAGAGGAACCCCACTATCATAGATTTCAGTAATTTGAACACCTAACCCAGGATCCAAATGGGCAATGTCCTAAAGAAATACAACAACCTAGGCAGAGCCACCATTTTCAATAACGCTATCCGTCCCATCACAGACAATGGAAGCGTCGACCAAAATGCCATGCTGCCCTTCAAAGCTCTCACACATCTCCCTATGTTCCCCTACAACATATCAGCGACCTGATGGTAAATACGAACCCCTAAGTATATCAAGCATATCGGCTCCCAGCGTACATCCCAAGAGAGCACAGGTGTTAATCCGCCAGGCTTCACCGGGAACAGGCACGTCTTATTCCAATTCACCCTCAGCCCTGAAATGTCGTCAAACTTTGATAACAGATCTGCAGCTCCCTTCAGCGCTCCTCCCGTGTCTGCCAAAAACATCAATAGGTCATCCGCATAGAGCGAAATGTACTGCGGATCTCCTCTAAACCGTCAACCCTCATAACTCTCGCCCCAACCTAGTTCTAGCCACCAAAGGCTCTATTGCCAGGGCAAACAAAAGCGAAGATAGCAAACAGCCCTGTCTCGTTCCTCGTGCCACTCCGTTTCGGGGTGAATCAACGCCCCCACTCGCACTCTAGCCACTGCAGAAGTATATAACACCCTAGTCCAGCTTACAAACGCATCACCCAATCCAAATCGCCCCAATGTTTTGTAGAAGTATGGCCATTCCAAACTATCAAAGGCCTTTTCTATGTCCACTGATAGGATCATGGGCACAGACGAGCCCTGGTGATCTTCCCCAATATTCCTCAGCAACCGTCACACGTTTATAGCTGTGTTCCTAGTTGGGATAAACCCAGCCTGATCTCAATGTATTAAACCAGTCATATGCTGCAGGAGACGGGACGCCAATACTCAACTCAAGATCTTATAATCCGTAGTTAACATTGATAACGGCCTGTAAGCAGTCATGTCTGTTCCCTCTCGCCCTGGTTTTAATAAAGGGATAATGAGCGCCTCCCTCATGGACATAGGAAGGTAACCCAGTTCTCGTGCCTCTTTATACACCTCTAACAACCGCAGAGCTAGTGTATTCACATATCGCGAGTAGAATTCTACGGGTAGTCCGTCTACACCCAGAGTTTTATTGCGAGCCCTATGCTTAATCGCGCTCTGGATCTCCTCAAGTATAATATCCAAGCCTAAAAATCCGCTTGTTCCTCTTCCATCTGCGGAAGTGGCACGCTCTCCAAGTACGCTTCGATTTCTGTCTCTCCCGCCACTGGTGAACTTTCATACAATGCCTCATAATAGTCCAGGAACCACGCCAGAATCTTACGCTGGGTGTATATCTCGCTACCATCCTGTGCCTTCAACGCCATATTTGGAGAGCCTCTCGAATTAGGATTAGCTAACCATGCCAACAATTTTCCCGCTTTGCCACCCTTCAGCATGAGCCTTCGAGTCATAAGTATTATAATCAAAGCTTCGTAGTCTTTCTATTTACCCTGCAACTGCTTCCTTCGCCTTTACCACTTCAGCTTGTACTTCTGGATGCTCCGGTCTAGCCTGTTCAGCTGCTCTCACCTACGTTCCGCCTTTTCCACATCTTGTAGCAACACCTTTCGTACTCCCACATGTTTGCTAATACAGAGCCCCCTTATCACCACTTTAAAGGCTTCCCACTCCACTGCTCTAGTAGAAGCCGTTCCTTAATTTTCTGTAAAATAGTGCACTATACCCTCCCCAATTTCCCTGTGGAAAACCGGATCATCTAACGTCTCAGGTCGCAGTCTCCAAGTGGGAATGTCGGATTTCACAATCGCCCAGTGCATGGTAATTAATAATAGTTGTGGTCTGACAGTGTCCTAGTCAGGTATTCTGAGCGTGCTATGGTGGGCACTATCGATGCGGAGCATAAAACTGCATCTAACCTAACGTGGAGTTTGTGCATCGCTGAAAAGAAGGAGTAGTCCCAGTCTCGCGGGTGGTGGTTGCGCCATATATCTACCAGGTTCCATCTATTTTGCCGTCCAATCTGCATTTGGCTAATCTACGGATGGGGGAGTGTGCTAAGGGGGGGATGCGATCTGTCCAGAGCTATATCTACTATGGAGTTTAAATACCCCCGGAGCACCACTGGGCCTGCCAAATAATGTGCTAATGTGCCCGATATGCGATCAAAGAAGCGTGCTTGGTCTATGTTTGGCGCATATATACTGCACAACATTATGTCCCTACCATGTAATCGCCCCTACACCGCTACAAATCTAACCTCCGGATCTATTGTCTGTTTCGTGGCCTGAAAAGGGACCCCTGCACTCACCCACACCAACGCCCCGTGCAAATGCCGAGTATGATGTGATAAAAACCTGGCCTCTCCACCTGCGTTGCAGCGCCTGACCTTCTGCTTTGGTAAAGGGGGTTTCCTGTAACAGCGCTATATGTACTCCTCTCCTGACTAAATATGCATGGATTTTATGGCGCCTCGTCATAGTGTGCAGACCCCTCACATTCCAAGTAACACATCGCAATTCAGGTAACGTCCCCATTGCAGCTGAACAATTTCCATCTTTCGCCCTGCACATGCTCACACACCCCAGTGGCCCCTACTTCCCAACCAGAACCCCAAAAGCCCCATTCTCCCACTCCCACAAGAACAGGTCCTAGAACAAAACTGCCAGTTCCCATCCAAACCTGATCAACAATCAACACACATCTAAGCCCACCAGTAGTCACTGCGGGCATGCCTTATGGGCAGTTGGGGGTGCTCAGTGCCAAAAGGCGACCACACGAACTCCAGGACTCATCCCGCTTAGATCCCCCATTAAAACACAGAATCCTCTACCCTCCCACACACTTTTCCAGAAACAGTGGAGCCCCCATAATTGTCCAGGCCCTGCACCACAGAGCGATCTCCGAACGCCCCCCGTGGGCAACCAGACCCCGACATCTTGCAGCCAAAACAGTGACCACAAGCTTACCAGCGACTCCCAGAACTCCAACAGCAACCTCCCAAATTACAAGCCATTACTCATCTAACAGTCCATCCGCTGTCGCCGGGGTGAAATTCGGCACACATAGACTGTCCGTTTCCGAGACTTCAGTGTCTGACTGCGCTTTTGGACCTATTGCTTGAACCTAGTGAGGGTATATTGAAAACAAGGGAGTTTCATAATCCTACAGACAAGAACGCGTTGTTGGCATTCAAAAGTTTCCATCCCAAGTCCCTACGGGAGAATTTACCGGTGGGCCAATTCTTTCGAATACGCCGCAACTGTTCGGACCGTGCTTATTTTGTCACCGAGGCTGGCACCCTAACACAGAAACTACAGCACAGGGGGTACCCACCGAATACCATCAAGAGAGCTAGGAAACGGACATTGAATGCGGTTCGTGACTCTCATCTTTCCATAACAGAAAGACCTAAGACAAATAAACCTGTCTTTGTTTCCACTTTTAATACTGCATCCCAGAAGATCAGACGTCTGGTCTTGCGCAACTGGAAAATTCTAAACACTGGGGGTATGTACATGGAGAAGCCACTTTTCTCGTTCAGGCGGAATCAGAACCTGAAGGACCTTTTAGTCCATACGAGACCTAGAGTTACTAATGTGACTAGGGACACCATCTCAGTGGCGGGTCTACACAGACTGATGGGCCACACCAAATGTGGCACATGTAGCGTATGCACCCTCACGTCTAACACCAAACACGTTGACTTGGGCCTTCCCACCCCCTGGAAACAGAGATCCCACATTAACTGCAATTCCCAGGGGGTTATCTACCTTATCACATGTCCTTGTAATAAATATTGCGTGGGGATGACGAGTAGGAAGGTGCGAACAAGGATCACAGAGCACCGCAGTACACCAAACTGACAGCATATTTTTTAGAAATGAGACACTCTGCTGATGAACTAAGATGGACTGTCTTTGAAAAACTGAACTTAGGTAGGCATATGGCAGATGACAAGCGTATTTTGCTTCTTCGGGTACAGAAATGGGTTTATCGCCTCAGAAGTCATATCACTGGTCTCAACGATGACATTTCTTGGCAAACTCTGGGGAGACATTGGATGATTTGACATTGGTGGGCTTGAATAGCAACATTTGATCAATTTTGGCATCACAATAATCAGACTTGTGTTGCATCTGTTCGTGGAGAGATAACTGGGGCATCCTCTGGTGATGTTGATTCCTATTTTCTGCTTCACCATTGTGATCTGGGATAGACACATATGCCATATTTTATCATGCTACCTGCAAAAACTAAAAACTACTTTCTCCTGTACCTTGCTGCAGGGTGCCATCTAATCTAAGCTATGTGGTGGCACATCTGGCTCCTGTACTCAGGAATAGTATTGTGTGCCATCCTCTGTATTTGGAGTTATGGTGGCTTGATGCTAAGCCGTAATTTTATATAATTTCTTCTTTGCTGTGGGTTAATCAAGCCCTTTATTGTTTGCTGTTCACCCTTCTGATATGTATCAATTTGAAAGGGAGGAGCACAGGATGTTTGTCGTGTGCCACTATCGTTGGGTGTACTGAGCTCGCTGTGATGCCAAAATGCGGCGCGCAACACACTGTATTTGTGGCCTGATGCGACCCCGTAAGTTCATCTGTGTTGTGGGTTAATCCAACCTTTCGTGTTTTCTGTTCATCCCTCTTTTGTTCATCTACATAGAGGAGTATGGGATGTTCACCGGGTGCCTATATTGTTGGGTATATTGGAACCGAGCCCTTTGTTATACTATGATGCAGCGCGCTATACGCCGTATCTGGATGCAGGGAAGAAATTGGCAGAGGGTTTTGGCCAGCGGGTCAGGCATTTACACGGAGCCGCGACCTGGACTCAATCCCCCATGATTCCTTTGCGCATCACTACGGACGTAATTACGTCAGAAGCGTTGTCACATGGGGCGCGTGGAACCAATGGTAACATTGGAGTCAGACGATATCTGAAAGAACTTCCAGAGCCGCTTCTGACTACAAGGCGATCCGGAAGCAGGCAGTTGTGCAAGGTTTCTCCCTCGGAACAGTAAGGAGGATACAGGGGGGCTGTTTATTCTGCTATTGGATCATGTAGGCTCTCTTGCACAGGCTTACTTCGGCATACATCGCAATGCAAGGCTCACTTACTTGTTGTTGGTGATGCCCGTGGCAGGGGCTTACTTAATGATCATGTATGATAAAAAAGAGCATTTTAGTGATACTCTTACACTCGTCTTGTTCCCTGGGATACAGGTTGTGTTCTTGGGACACCTTCCTGCAGGGCTCCATGTTGAGTTTACGACTAGGATAAACTCTGTGAGCACATGAATGGGAGCAATCAAATGTCTCACAGTGATGATGTGTGTGGGACATACATACTTTTTGTAAATATAACAGCTGGATAGACGCTTTGGACTTAGAGATATGTAGAGACTCGTTTGGGGTGATGAATATATTATCCTCACAGGCTGTAATAGTGGACCAATTCAAGGGTACTTGTTCTCATAACCAATGGGGTGGCTTGAATACGTTTGTAACTCTTTGGCACCCATATACAACATACTCATGTAGGATTATTTATTATTTCAGTTTTTGTTTCCCGTGCATTTGGGATCCCCTCCACACGTGGTGATTCAATTGGAATCTTGTGTGATCAGCCATTTGGTACTTTGACCGAACTACGGTTAGGCCAACATCAGGACTGGTAACGACATACGTCCTGAAGAAGACCGGGGTGACCTTTAAGGCACAGTAAGTCGGTCGAAACAGGTTGACCCAAGCGGTATTAGGAGGGTTGTTTTGAGAACTCTAATTTTCTCTTTGAAACACTACCCATCCTTCTTCTCTTTTTAATCCTGTTTGTGGAACCTATTAATAAAGGTTTGTTTGGTATCCTCAAACCAGTTTTAAAGCACTTCCTCCTTAACTGCACTTGTCACACCCAAGTTCTAGTCACAGGGTGACATTCACTGATTACTTTCTTTTGTGTGTGTATATATATATATATATATATATATATATATATATATATATATATATATATATATTTATATATGTTGTTTGGCATTGTTTTATGTCCTTTGGTCTTTTATGTTTACCCCCTCCCTTATGCTCCGTCCTGAGTGTGGCTACACCTGGGCATATTGTAAGCAGACCTGATGATGAAGCATGTCACACACTTCGGTGTGTGAGTGAGGGCAGTATTTCCAAAACAGTTATATTTTCTCTGTTTTGTGGTGTTACACGTCTCTTTACCCCTTCTTGTGCGTATGAATGTGACTTAGGGGGTTCGGGTGGTAGAGTTGTAGATACGGTTGATCCTCTCCCCTTACCTGTGTTGAATGACTGCGCTTTGTCCCTTTCCGAGTCCGTGCCCTCCGGCGATTGAGTCAGCTGGTCTCCTGATAGAGCCGATATCGCTTCCATCACCCCCCCGTTGCTCTACCGCAGTCTGTGACGTCGGTGGCTTCCGCAGCCCCTGCCGTCTGCGGCGTAGCCGTTGTGATTGATGGAGTTGGTGGTCTCTCGGAGGATCTGAGACCTGGAGCCCCACTCGATCCGTCCCAGCCCTATAGGACTCCAGCCATGTCCACCCCTCGTCTGGGGTGTCATGGAATGGAGTCTTGCCATCCAAGATTATTCGCAGTTTGGCGGGACCAATAGGGAGTACTGGAGTCCCTCCATTCTTAGCTCCTTTTTGATCGACAGAAAGGACGCGCGGCGGCGCTGTATATCCAAAGTATAATCCGGGAATAGTGTTACCTTGTCGTTTCCGACTTGATATGGGCCTTCGGTGCGCGCCTTTTGGAGCAAGAAGTCTCATTCTTTATAGTGGAGCAGACAGGCTACCACCAGGCGGGTTGGACAACCCGGGAGTGGCGGCCTCGCAGGTACCCTATTCGCTCGTTCCAATATGTAGAAAGAGGACAACCCCTCAGGACCCACCACCGTCTTCAGCCAGTTCTCTAGGTACTGCATCACATCCGACCCCTCTTCGTTTCAGGCAGGCTCACTAAGCGGATGTTATTACGTCGATTTCTACTTTCAGCATCCTCAGCTCGCCTCTCCAGCGCCTGGATACGGTCCAAGGCATCTGTCACTTTGCTCTCCAACGCGGTTTGGCCAGGTGCTGCATCCTGGAGTATGCGCTCCACTTGTTTTACTCTGTCTGCAAGCTTAGAGTGATCCGCTCGCAAGAGGCCTAGGCCTGTCGCCACCTGTGCAATGTCCTGTTGTAGGGTGGTACGAGAGTCCACAATGGCCGCTAAAATGCGGTCGAACTGTTGTTGCATCCCAGGGTCTTAAGGCACTTCCAAGGCCCCCTGCTCATTCTGGGTGGGAGTCTCTGTGTCTGATAGCTGGTGCGCTCCATCTTTCTTCCCCTTTGGTTTCACCATGGTTTGGTCCTCCAGCCCGTGCTCCGGTAATTATAGGCGCTCCCCCGTTTCTGGATCACCTAAAGAAGACCCAAGTGTGAGACAGCAAGGCCAGTGGCCCCTCTCCCCAGGAATACTCTTACTGAGCAGTTCGTGCGACCCAGCCCGCGGTGCACCCTTGTTATTCAGAAAGTACACTTCCAGTGCATTAGGAGCAAGGTCCCAGCCACGCCTAGGTATTACCAATCCCAAAGCCGCTTACTTATGGTCGTGCTTGCAGCCAGCCTAAGCAACCCCTGGTCAGGGTCTCCGAGAAGGCCCAGGCTTGCCACCTCCATGCCTTTATCTCCACTCAGGGTGCGTTTCTCCCTCGGAACTCGCTACAGTACCAAGACCCTGTTGCTCCATTAACTATTCCTGGTCTAAACCACATCCATGCCTCCTATCCACTGCGGCCCTTCCGAGCACAACAACCACCAGTGCCACTTCAAGTTGTTGCGCCTCGAGGGCAGAACTCTCCTTCACCGGACTCTTCTGCGCTCTGTCATGCCCCTTCACTCAACAGTTTACGATCTCCTGGGCCCCAGGTCCGATCCCACAGCGCCTCACAGCCTGTGCGCCTCACAGGCCGCCAGCCAAGCCACGACAATCTTTGTGTCCTCCTTTTTCTTCTAGCAGCGTGTGCTCTTCCACCATTCCGGGTCCAGTTCGCATGCCACTTCTTTCCAGGGAGCTCCCCCGCCACCTCCTCGTCTCGGGGCTCCAGGTCATGCCATTCCCCACTCACCCGGGCCTGAGCAGTTGTCGCCGTCTGTCCGCTCTTTGGTTGGCAGTCCCACACTGCCTCGTTGTGTCCAAGCTCTCCCCGCTGCTCCAGGGAAGCTAAGTCCTCCGGGCATGCTTCTCCAGTTTCCGAGCTGCTCCCGCTGCTGGAAAACTCCAGCCTGGGCTGCCTCTGAGGACGCCGCAGTCCTCAGTCCCCCTCTCGTGCGTCCCGATCCGGACCGCGATCAGAACTCCGCTGCGCCGGCTACTGTAGTCCACCCAAGTCTGTGCCCCGCAGTCAGCAGTGCCGATCTCCACTTTTCTCTGCGTTGGTATTCAGAGCCTCAGTGCCGCCGCCATTTTGTCTCGCTCGCCTGCAGACATCTCGGTCTAAATAAATGGCCAAAACTCCCGATCGGCACTTACAAAAGCCTCGGGGTCGCACCAGCCAAGCTCCGTGCCGCTCCTAGCACACTCGGTGCCGGCAGGAGGATCGAGAAATCAATATTTGTCAGGATAAATTCAGGGATTTGCACGGAGCTCAGTGCTCATACAGCCTGTCCGATCGGCTTCCAAGCCACGCCCCTATTTCCCATCCATGAGATATCCGTGTCCCGAGTGTTTCTTTTAGTCAGAAATGAAAACATGGCGCTGTAGGAGAGTAGGGTCTGCTTTCCTATGGTCACCCCACTTTTTGCTTTTTGCTTTACTGGTTTTCGACTTAATGTGGCTGTGGGCCTGCTAATCAGACCCACAGCCCAGCTGTTCTCTCTCTAAATTCATACCATGTACTTTAGGTACATTACTAATTGGGAATTGGGTCACCTTATGAGCCCCTGTATAGTGTACCATAGGTACCCCGGACATAGGTGCATCCAAGGCCTATCAGGGGCTGCAGCAAGTATTATGACACCCCTGGCTGACCACTCACATTGACACAACTGGCTGATCACTCAGCTGGGGCATGGTTGTATAATCACCCCTTGCGTAGGTGTAGTATCCCTATACCTACCTTTACATATAGGCACATATATACCTATAAGTCACTCCTATGGCAGGCCTTAACAATCCTGGAGGCAAAGTGCTTGGTTTTATGTGAGATGAGGCTCTAGCATGAGCTGAGCCTGTCTGCAGCTTTCGGAACCATGTCCTTATAGCTGTTCTATGATTTAGCCATACCATATACTCTTAAGTGCATTATCATCCTCAGGTTGAATGCTAACTTGGTTTGGCTTTATCAAAACATGTTGTGTAAGGTGTCATACGCGTTGGAATACTACCCTCTCGCCAGTTCTGATGACGGGGGTAGCATTCCACCCTTCTAGAGGGAGAAGACATGCTGTTCCTGTTAAATCCGGTTAAAGTTAACCAGAGCCTCAGCATCACAAAATGGATGCTGCTGCCACAGACACAAGTCTGACCTCCTGCTGCTGGGAGTCCTTTCAGCGAGGGAGGCTTGAACAATAGGTTTCCTGTCTTGGGAGGTGCTAGCACCACCCCAGACAGGCCATAGTGTATTGGGGCAGGGAGGGCTGAATAAAATGAGACACTGCCTGTGGCACACAAGGTGTCCCATGCATAGTCCGGTTGAAACCAGTTGCTGGGGCACTCCAGCCCCAGCTCTGGCGCGAAACTGGACAAAGGGAAAGGGGTTTAACCACACCCTTCCCTGGTCCCACCCATAGGAGGGACCTAGCAGGTAATCCAGCCCCTCATATTGGTACATAGGTAGGAGCTGAGTCAAGAGACTTTAGATTTATCCTGAACTGAAACTTGAACGAAACTCTGGACCTTCGACATTCTATTGCAACTAGAAGACTGAAGAATCTCCCATGTGGTCAAGGAGTGTCCACCCTGTGCACACAGGACCATCCAGCGATCTGCGGTTTGCTTTGTCAATGCTCCCGCTGGAGCCCGATCACAGAGTCTGACAAGAACCAGACTTCCAGACTTCTTTGAGCCCGATCCACAGCCACAGCAAAGCTGAGACCCGTGGAGGTGACGAGAGAGGTGGGACCGGTCATCTTGAAAAACCTGCACTTTGCTACTTGTGCAGCTCCCAAGGCACCCTCAAAGCTGTGCATTGGGGATTGAGAAGCCCCAGCCCGAGCACCTTCTACACCGACACACAGCCCTCCACACTCCACGAGTGCCGCGTGGGGCCTACTAGTGTTTTTGTGCTCGACGCGTCTGTTCGTTCACTTGCCCGCTGGCTAGTGGCCTCTGTGATGACGAACCTACGAATCTACACTGCCGGCCTGGTTGCTCCAGGCTGGCCCTTGCTTCCCTGAAAAGGAGAAGCCCCCAGACCTTGCTGGTCAGCATCAGAAGCCATCTTCGATTCCTGCGTGGGTTGCCTTTGCCAAGGCTAGTTGACTCCAATCCGGAAGCCGACACCGCCGACAGGCACGAGTGCCGCTTGGGGCCTGCTAGTGTTTTTGTGCTCGACGCGTCTGTCCGGTCACTTGCCCGCTGGCGAGTGGCCTCTGTGACAACGAACCTACTAATCTACACCGCTGGCCTGGTTGCTCCAGGCTGGCCCTTGCTTCCCTGAAAAGGAGAAGCCCCCCAGACCTTGCTGGTGTGCATCAGAAGCCATCTTCGATTCCTGTGTGGGTCGCCTTTGCCAAGGCTTGTTGACTCCAATCCGGAAGCCGATACCGCTGACAGCGAGATCCTTCGTGGGACAGTCCGTGCCCAGCTCCTGGTCATCATCGACACCTCCTGGTCCACGTGGCTTCACAACATCACCTGATTGCTTCACAACATCGCCTGGTTCCTTCCTGGTTCCTTCCTGGTCACTGGCTAGTGACCCAGACTCTGTCCCCTCTGCTTTCAGGTACGCTTCATCCTCGATCCGCCCTTGGATCCAACCGGACACTTCTCTCCTGGTCGTCTGCAGCACCTTTCTCCCAAGCGGTGGGAAGCTTTACCGGAGGATGTACCATGTTACAACGCATACCGTTACAACTACCTACCATTACAACGCGACCATTACAACGCATACCATTACAACGCATAGCGCTTTGAGGTGCTGGATAGTGGTAAGTATAATTTACTATTCTAACTCCAGTCCCCGTGGACACTAGGGAAGGTGTTGGATAGTAAATTAAACTTATTCCTTATCCTAGAGCGCCCCCCAGCGCAATGCGTTGTAATGGTATGCGTTGTAAAAGTCGCGTTGTAATGGTAGTGCGTTTTAACAAATGCGTTGTAACAGGTGTATACCTTACCCGATACAGAACTATAGCATGGTAATGCCACTCGCTAGCAGTTGTACTATATAAGAAGGGGATTTTCAGTTTCTGCACAGCGGGTGCATTAAGAAGGAGATTTTCAGTTTCTGCACAGCGGGTGTATTAACCATCCTTGAGTCGTGTGCTAGGAATGTTTCACTCCCTGTGATGTCTTGTGTACAGTAGCTTACTTTGGCCCTTGTAACGAGTTGCCAAGAGAGAAATACACGCAAGGTTTGAGGTTTCTCTGGTCCAGGAACTATCCAGTCTAGATCTGATAAACCAGATCAGGAGTCTAATGCAGTTGGCATGCCTTGCCCCAGCACGTCCTCCTGCATACAGCACTATGTAAGGAGCAGGAAAAAGCTTCCCTCAACTGAAGTAAAAAGCTCTTTCCCCCCTCTGCCCCATCATCCTTCCACATCCCCAGCAATGAAAACAAGCCTTTGCAATGTAATAGGTCCCGCATTTGCCCGAATTTGTGCAAGTGTCATTGTAGATGACAATGCCTTTTATTTTTAAAATATAAATAAAAGGCATTGTCATTCACAATGCCAATAGCTTAATCTCTCGCAAATGCGAGACCTATTGCATTGCAAATGCTTGTTTTTTTTATCTAAATGAGAGCGGTTTCTAAAGCACCCAGGATATCAGAGGGCTGAACAAGGTACCATTTTCACCAATACAAAGTTCTAAAAATTGAGCTATTTACAGGTACGTGATTCATGATTACAAGAGTCTGTCTGGGTGCTGTCCGGGAGACCGTTTCCAAATTACCAGAGTCTATCATAGACAATTTACAAAGAGTATGCCAGTGGCAGGTATATGCCGGCCAGACTGCAGTGGGAATTTACTCAGTTCAAGATTCTTTCAAACAAGTGAAGTTAGCGCCTGCATAAAGCGGCGGATGCATACAGTTATATTCTGCTGCACAGGACCTGCCTGCTGCACTTCCAACCTTACCTTCCCCAGCCTTTACTCTAACATCAGCCTCCTTACCGCTCTCCCACATATTTGATCAAAACATTCATTCGCACGTCATCACGACCAGGGACGGGCCCAGGGGCCTTTCCACACAATCTTTTGCATGCCTCTAAAGCCTCCACATAATTGTACCCCATGATCTTTGGCCGACACCATACCTGTCATTTGATCCATCATATTTGTGTTTATTCGCATTTTAAATATGGGGTAAGTGTGTTCCCACAGCAAGGCATGATAGGTGCTTCCCAGCATGAAAGGTGAGGAACATCTTTAGGGCTTTTTAACAGCCGTTCAAATAAGCACTGTTCAAATGTGGACTCATTTTCATGAGTAAGATATGAGCTTAATCTTGAGGTAAATATGTTTTTATTGAGCTTGACTAACTGCAATAGTTAGCAGTATAAAGTTTTTTTAAAAGTTATATCAGTTTACGTTATTATGCTCTCCCAGGGCTGAAGTTTCTTAATGCCTTCATAGAATCTCTTGCACACCTCAAACTTTGTAAAAAAAAAAAGATAAAAAAGCATTTTCCTCGCTTTATATCTTCAGATAATAATGGTAGCTCAATTGTGTGGGTAGGCCTGGCACCTGCGACAAGGAAAGGCCCAAAATGCAACATGGATCCATGACATTGTTCTACAGAAAACTGACCCCTTTTTTTGCTATGTGCCTAGCTGTGGATTTTGAGCCCTAGTTCAGCTGGCACCTAGAGAAGCCTAGAAAACCTGTACATTTTTGAAAGCTAGACACCCAAGGGAATCCAAGCACTTGTGTGGCTCTCAACTGGTTATGTTACCCAGAATCCTTTGCAAACGTCAACATTTGAGAAAGAAACACGTTTTCCTCACATTTCTGTGATGAACAGCGTTGGAATCTATGTGGAGCCTCAAAATTCGATCCACCCAGCATTCCCTTAAGTCTCCAGATAAAAATTGTACCTCAATTGTGTGGTTAGGCTTAACACCCGTGACATGAAACGGGCCAAAGCACAACATGGACACAACATTTTTCCACAAAAGGGAATAGCACAGCGAATTGTAAGTGATATTTTCTTTTTAAATTGGTTTTAAGGCTGACTCTGCATAGGATACCCATACAAGTGGGGTACCGATTTTATCGAGAGACCAAGGGGAATGCTGGGTGGTAGGAAATTTGTGGCAGCGCAGTGATCCCTGACAGAAATGTAAGGAACATTTATTTTTTTAGCTAAATTTGTGGTTTGCTGGGGATTCTGGGTTAAAACATGTTGGGCCACACATCATTGGACTCTCCCGGGTGTGTACTTTTCATAAATGTCTGGGTTTGGTAGATTTCCCTAGGTTGTCACAGAGCCCGGAACCGAAAACGCAGGTGCCCCATAGCAAAACCAGGTTGTTTTTTGATACATCATTTTGATGTCTCCAAAATACGTTTTGGGCCCTTCCCTGCAGCAGGCACTTAGTCCACACACACAAGTGAGGTACCAATTTTTATTGGGAGACCTGGGGGAAGTCTGGGTGTTTGGAAATGTATGTCGGCCCGGTGATCCCACAACTTTTCCATACAGAAATGGGAGGACATTTTTATTTTTTTTAGCAAAGTGTGAATTCACAAGGGATTCTGGGTTGGGCATCTGTGCAAGCCACACCTCCCTGAACTCCCCGGGTGTCTAGTTGTAAGAAATAGCTGGGTTTGGTAGGCTTCCCTACATGGCCACCGACCCCCGTGACCAAAAATGCAGGTGACCCCCTTGTTAAACAAGGTCTTTTTGTAATCGATAATTTTGAGACCTTCACCATATTGTGGTTGCAGGCACTTTGCCCACCCACACAAGCAAGGTAGGATTTTTATTCGGGGACCTTGGGGGAATGATGGGTGGTGGGAAAGTGTGTGGGCCTGGTGATCCCATAACTTTACCACACAGAAATGTGAGGAAAATGACTTTTTTTTTGCTAAAATGAGGGTTTGTGTGGAATTATGGGTAGAAAAACATTGGCGGATACATGGAAGCCACACCTCCCTGGCTGCTCCGGATGTCTAGTTTTCTGTAAAGTCTGAGTTTAGTAGGTTTCCCTAGATAGCCACAGAGTTAGGACCAAAAATGCAGGTGCCCCCTTTGCAAATAGGTTGTTTTGTGATATATTGGGGGTACCAGGGTTTTTGGTCCCGGCTCGGGGGCCATCTAGGGAAACCTACTGAGCCCCGAGACTTCTGAAGACTAGACTCCTGGGGGAGTTCAGGGATGTGTGGCTTGAGTGGATCTCCCAAAGTTTTCTTATCCAGTTTCCCTTGCAAGCCTTACATTTAGCTAAAAAGTTGCATTTTCCTCACAATTCTGTGTGGCAAGGTTGTGCGATCACTGTGCCGGAAAAATTTCCCATCACCAAGTGTTTCCCTCAGTCTCCCAATAAAAATGATACCTTACTTGTGTGGGTGCACAAAGCAGAGTCAACCTAAAAACGTATAAAATAAAAAAAAATGCCCTTTTGGATCCACTTTGGTTCCTCCTCAGTTTTTTATTGTATAGATTTTTAGGTTCTCTGTTTTGGGCTCCCACACAAGTGAGGTATAATTTTTATCAGGAGACCAAGAGGAACACTGCGAGGTGGGTAATGTGTGCTGGTGTGGTGATCCCACAACTATTCCACACAGATATGTGAGGAAAGTGTGACTTTTTAGCTAAATGTAATTCATGGTAATAAAATGCTGGATGATCCACGCAAGCTACACCGGCAGCCAAGCATCCTCCATGCACGCCATCCAAATGCCATCCATGCACACTGCTACCCAAGCAACAGTTGATGCACACTGCCAGCCAAGAGCTAGTCCACACACACTGCCAGCTAAGCGCAAGTTCACACAGATAATTTATTTATTTATTTGTTTATTTGAAAGGTTTTATATAGCGCTGGCTAGACCCGGGGGTATTAGAGCGCTTTACATGTGCAAAAAGAAAACAAGAACAAGATTACAGGAGTCGCTAAAAAAACACAGCATAACCAAACAATAAGATAAACGTTCCATAGTTGTCTAAAAAACAGAGACATAGCATGAGCAAATAAATTAACTGGGGCTGGGGCGGAGGAAGATTTAGGGCTGAGCTGAGGGTGAGATAGAGATTTTTTTAAAGGATAGGCGGGGGAAAACAGGTTGTTGTAGGGGGATGGTCATCTGGGCGGGGTTTTAAGAGGGAGGAAGGAAGAGAAGTGGGAGTAGGGTGGGGGAGTTAGACTGGGGGAGGGGAGAGGTGAAGGGGAGGGAGTGAAGTTGAGGAAGATAGGGTCAGAGGAGGTCAGAGGGCTGATTAAGGACCTCAGTATGTCGAGGAGGTGCAGTTTAAGGTCTTTTTTGAAGGCACTGTAGGAGGGGTTGCAGCGCAATTCCTTTGGGAGGGCATTCCAGGCAGTCTGCTCGTTTCCAGAGGAGTGGAATTGAGAGGTTTTCTTTTTGAATAAGGAGGGATGAAGAGGAAAGTGTTTGTGCGCCAAATTATTCTGGAGCAGCCCACTTTTTTATCAGCCAAACTCCAGTTAACACACACGGAAAAATTAGCTAGTGTCTAGATGTTTTCTGGCCCAGGAGCCTAAAAATATTGCTGATCTGCCCCCTGTGGGAGGGCAGAAGCAGCCAAAATGTGTTCACAAAAAAAGGGGCTACTCCCTAACATGCCCATAAACAAAGCTCTGGTGCCTAGATGACTTTCTGTCCACCGGGGGGGGGCAGAAAGACTGGGGCTATTTTTTGGGTGAGGGGGGCATTGGCATCACCCATTATGAGAAGCCCACATGCCTCTTTTATTAATAAAAATCCCTGATGTCTAGTGGGCTTTCTGCCTGCCCCCTGGGGACAGATCTGGGTAATTACCCTTATCTGCCCCCCAAGGTGAGCTAAAAGACTGTCCTTTTTTTAATTGGGGAGGTGGGGGCATTGGCATGCCTATTTTTGGCAGCCCCCACCCCTACAGATTCAATACAAAAAATACCTGGAGCCTAGTGGGCTTTCTACCTCCCAGAGGAGTGGATCGGGTGCTTGTACCCTCATCTGCTACCCAGGGAAGGCAGAAAGACGTTTGTTTTGATAATTGTGGGGGGGCATGCATTGCCCATTGTGGCCAGCCCCATCCTTCTTTCATAACGATAATCCCTGGTGTCTAGTGGGCTTTCTGCCCCCTGTGGTCAGTTCGGGGGTAATAACCCCCATTTACCTTCCGGGTGCAGAAAGAATGACCCTTTTTTGTGTTGGGGTTGGGGCATTGTCACACCCATTGAGGGCAGCCCCACTCCTCTATTAGAAAAAAAACAATAATCCCTAGTGCCTAGTGGGCTTTCTGGTCTCCTGGACGGGCAGATCGGGGGTTAATGCCCCATCTGCTCCCTCGGAGGGGGGGCAAAAAGACTGTGCACATTTTTGGAAGGGGTGGGGGCATTATAATGCCCATTTAGAGCAGCCTCAGCCCCTACATTTTCACACAATCAATAATCCCTGGTGTCTAGAGGGCTTTCTTCCCCACCCGGGGGCAAATTGGGGGCTACAGCCCCCAGGGAGGTAGAAAGAATGATTTTGACCAAATTTACATAGGGGGAGCCAAGGCCCTTGCCCAAGGGGCCGCTCCCCCCTCCCTGGTGTCAAGTGGGTGGAACCCTGCTTGGGGATCTCACTCCTGCCGTGATCCCCAAGCAGGGATCAACTGAGAAAGGGTACAATTACTGTACTGCAATGTGGGAGAAGGAGCATCCTCCATTTTTGCTTCAGTAGATGCGAGGAGTATGGACAAGTGAAATGGAGGCATAGCTTAGAGTCTTCTCAACGGTTGGTGGAAGTTCCCACAGTGGTTATAATAGGCCTGTCCTTGGTATAGAGCATTGTGTACGTGGGTCAGCAGCTTAAATTGGCATATCTTCTGCATGGAGAGCCAGTGGAGTTGCCTGAGGTGTGGTGAGATGTTGGTTTGTCAGGGAATGACAAGGGTGAGTCTGCCTGTGGCATTCTGCATGGTCTGACGTCTCTGTAAGAGGTGTGTGGCGATTTCTACAGAGGGTGTTGCCATAAACCAGTTGGCTGGTGAAGATAGCTTGTGTCACGGTGCGTATCGAGTGAAGGTGTAGCCACTTGAAGATCTTACATAGCATGCACTGAGTGAGGAAGCAGGCGGAGGAGATGGCATTGATCTGTGATTTCATGGTGAGCTTGTTGTCAATGATGATTCTGATGTTTCTGGAGTGGGTGGAGGCAATAGGTATGGGTCCTAGGTCTGATGGCTACCAGAAGTTGTTCCATGTGTAGCTGCTGTTGCCAAAGATCAGTATTCCGTCTTTTCTGTGTTCAGCTGCAGGCAGTTCTTCATCTAGCCCGCGGCATATGTCATGCATCTGTGGAAGTTGGTTCTGGTGGTGGGGTCGTCGGTAAGTGAGAGGATGATTTGGGTGTCATCTGCTAGGAAATTATGTTGAGATCATGGGCCAGCGGGGTCCTATATGCACTAAAGAGTGTGGGGCTGAGGGATGAGCCCTGGGGGACACCACAGGTGATCTCCTTGGGTTCAGATGTGAAAGGTGGGAGGTGGATTCTCTGGGTTCTTCCAGTGAGGAAGGAAGTGATCTGTCTGAGCACGTCCCTTGGATGCCAATGTGGTGAAGTCTTTTAATCAGTGTGTGGTGAGATACACAGTCAAAGGGTGCCGAGAGGTCAAGGAGGATCAAAGCTGCTATTTCTCCTGGGTTGAGGAGAGTTTGGATGTGGTTGGTTGCTGCGATCAGGCTAGTTTTGGTATTGTGATTGCTGAGGGGAAGCCAGATTGGGAAGCTTTGAGTAGCTGGTTCTGCTCTAGGTGTGCCATGAGTTGGTTGTTGATGATGATGATCATCAAATAAATTGTATTCGGTTTTATACATAAAACCATTACATAAAACCATTAAAGTCATACAGATATCAATAAAACAGCTTCCCGTTTACAGAATAACAATTAAAATACATTCCATATTGACAGAACACAAGATAAAAGTATTGAAATACATTCCAAACTTAATCGCAGCTTGCCCTAAGCCTGACAAAGACCCATAAAAAGTTAAGGGTGTACAAATCAGTTTCCTTAGATAGAAGTTGTAAAAAGATAAAAGCTGGTCTCACCCTCCTAAAACCCTCTTTTTTGAGAATGGGGATAATAAAAAACTTTCTAGAAACAGTATAAAAGGTGCAGAACATTGTTGATGATCTTTTCCATTACCTTCTCTGGGAATGGGAGCAGGGAGATTGGTCGGTAGTTTTTGAGTTTGCTGAGGTTTTCTTGGGTAGTGGAAATGTGATCGAGGTGTTGAGTAGGGTGGTGAGTTCCTGGATGATTCTTTGGTTTCTGAGGTTGAGGATGTGGTGGAGGTAGTGTTCTGGGTGGAGAGAATGTTCCAGGTAATCAGTGTGTATGATTCATGTCAGTTACAGTGGTGGCGTATCTGTCGGGGAAGTCCGTAGGTGTGGGTTGGGGTTTGAAGTTTCTGTACATAGTTGCCATCTTGTCGTGGAAGAAGTGGGAGAGGTTGTCAAACAGATCCTGTGAAGGGGTGATAAAGTTTTCATTGGCAGCTGGGCTAGAGAACTCCTTAACAATGTTGAAAGGTTCCTTGGTGTTGTAGGTGCTGGTTTTAGTGTGTGTGGCAAGGTCTGTCTATTTGTTGCCGGTGGTGGTAGAGGTTGAGGGAGGTCTTGAAGAGTGTCCTGTTGGAGGTGTTCTAGCTGGTGCGCTCTTTATTCTCCAACTGTTTGCTGTCTTGTTTCACTGTTCTGAGTTCTTGGGTGTACCAGCTGGTCTTTTTGGAGGATCGTCTCTGGATGTTGCTCCTGGTGGGGATGATGCTGTCTGCTAAATTGGTTGAAGGCGTTGAAGTTTTTCACTCCCTGTTCAAGGTTGGTGGTGGTAGCAGAATGGGTGCTGTTGAGGGCTTTCACCCAGATTTGTTCCACCTCCAGTCGGGGCGTTGGTCATCTTGGTGGTGGGGGTGAGAAGGCTGGACAACCTGAAGTGGACTATGGAGTAATGGGTCGTTGTGAATTCTGTAACATGGCTGTATTTGAAGCAGTAGCTGGAGGTGGAAATTAGGCACAACATTTGTCCTGCGGTGTGTGTAGGGTTGTGGACTATCTGGGTCAATCTGAAGCTGCTTATACTGTCAAGGAAGTGTGCAGGGTTTTTGTTGTTGGGGTTGTAGATGTGGAAATGTAGGTCACCAAGGAAGATGTAGTCCTGGGAGTTTAAGGCTAGGGGTTCAATGAAGTCTGCAGTGGTGTTGCAGTAGCTGGAGCGCGTGCCTGGAGATTGATATGCGACGGTGTCTTTGATGGCTGTCTTGTCCTCCGTGTGAAGCTGGAAGTGAGATGTTCCATGGGGGTAGTGGTGTTGGTGGTGGGACATTGTATGGTCTCTTTGTGGATGATGGGTGTTCCTCCTCCCGGCTTGTTAGTGTATTCCAGGTGGATGTGGAGTTGAGCCAGGTTTCAGTGAGGAAGATGATGACGGGTATGAGTGTCGCAATGAGGTCTCATAATTCAGAGCAATGCTTACATAGTGAGCGTGTGTTGAGAAGGGCACATGCAAGTTGGTGTTTAGTTCAGGTGATGCCTGTATTGTGTTCGGGTTAGGCTGGTCAGTGGGCTGGTGTGTGTGCAGTGGCAGGTGACCTGGCAATTGGCGGAGGTCAAAGGTTCTACAACGGAGCATGGATCGGGTCAGTGGCAGTATTTGTTACGGTGTCCAGGGTTGAAGGTGCAGCGTTCAGCGATGGTGTATTTTTGGGGGGCCGGATGGCCTGGGGTCGTTGCGATGGGCCTGGTCTCAGCATGGACAAGCACAGATTGGCAAGTCTTTGGCGTGACAGCGGTGCACCCGCTGCGGCCTGCACTAAGTAGATACTGGGGTGGGTGGTGCTTCTGTTGAGGGGAAGAACAGTGAGCGTGAAAACCTGGGAAGCTGCAGTGTCACTAAACCAGTCTGGAACAAGCAGGAACTTGAGGCCAAAGGCACGGGTCAAGCTAGGTGTTTAGGTGTCTACTCCTGTGTCGTACAGTGGAGTGTCATAGAGTGGAGTGCCACAGAGTGGAGTACAGTGTTGTGTTGTAGAGTGTTGTGTCATAGAGTGTCTTGCCATACAATACAATGGCGTAGACTGGAGTGGCATAGAGTAGAGTGGAGTAGCGAAGAGTGGAGTGTCAGAATGCAATGTTGTAGTGTGCCTTAGAGAGGAGGGGTTTAGAGTGGAGTGGCACAGAGTGGAATGGCATGTCAGACTGGAGTGACATGTCATAGAGTGGTGTAGAGTGGTGTGGCGCAGAATGGATTGGCATGGAGAGGTGCAGATAGAAAGTAGGCATTTGCCAATCTGCGTTTTAAAGCTTATTGTGCACTTTTCTCTGTTTTATCCTGCTTTCAAATCTATTTTATCATAACTCTTCCTTTGAACTTACCTGTCACTCTATTGCTCCATCCCTGTTCCACCGCAGCTTCTGTGCTGATTGTGCGGAGGGAAGAGGAGTGTGAATTTCCACTCACTTCCGGCTCTTGGAGCCCTTCCAGTTGCTCGGAGGGAAGGCCCTTAAAACAAATGGCTGAGAGGACATGCAGTGGATAGACAGTAGGTACGCTGATCCACTAGTTACCTGCCAACCCACATTTAAAAGCTTATTGTGCACTTTACTCTGTTTTATTCTGCTTTTAAATCTATTTTATTATCATGTTTCCATTAAAACTTACCTGTCACTCTTGTCCTCCTTCCATGTTCCACTGCAGCTTCTGAGCCGATTGTGCTGAGGGAAGAGGAGCTCGAATTTTCCCTCACTTCCGGCTCTTTAAGCGGTCCAGTTGCTCGAGGGGAACTCCCTTAAAAAACAAATGGCTGAACAGATGGATAGTGGACGCGTGCAGCAGGTTTGCCTAAGGCAAGCTCGTCGGCGCCCGCTTGTGTCCGACTGGGGCCAGGAACTTTTGTCCTTTTAACCCAGAGGTGAGGTCTTGCGCTGCAATGTTTTTGAACTACTTGCAACCGATACCTAAAGCAGGCCTTTAACCCGGGGGTGAAATCTCTGCAACTTTGCTTGCTCAATCTATATTATTTCCATTAATGCTCATATGGTTCATCACCTACCTTCGAAGCATGTAATGGCAGCAGATCGGTCTGACTTTCCTGGTGTGGGACATCCTTTGGGGCACTATTTTACTCAGTCCTTTCATTGTTTTAGTCTGAAATATCGCACACCTCCTAAACATTAATAATTTCCTTTGTGATTCTAACCCAGATACTGTATTCCTCACTGAAACCTAGTTACATGCAGATTCTCTGCAACATGACATTGCAGTGCTTCCTGCTAATTTCTCCTTGATTGGGATAGCCAGACCACACAGAACTGGTGGAGTAATTGCCATTATTTTTAATAAAAGATTGCAAATGGAAAATCAATGAACTTCTGATCCCTGTTTCTGAAGCTTTGCTATTTACACTTTCCTTCACTGCTAAATTTACGTTTTCAGGTGCTCTGATACAGTGGTGGCCAGCACAGGTAAGAGCGGGGAAGCGGTGAGTGGCTGGGCGGGGTGGGGGTCGGTGAAGTCGACAAACAACGGGATAAGTAAAATTAAATACAAAAATTAGTAAAATCTTTTACCTTGCGCTCGCTGGATTGCCGACTCGGCAATGCGGCGAGCGTAAAGTAAGTGGTTTTATCTATTTTTTTAATTTAAGTTTACTTATCCAGTTGTTTGTCGACTTCCCCGATCCTCAATCCACCCTGCTCACCACTATTACCTGTGCCGGCCATCACTGCTCTGATCTATCTTCCCCCTGGGTATCCCAGTAAGTGGTCCATTACCCTCTGTGACGTATTGGCCTCCCATATTTTGCACACTGCTAATTTCACTCTGCTTTGTGATACAAATCTCCATCTTGAGGATCAAAATAGCAACCAGACTTGAGTTCTTATTGAAGATCTGGGTATTCTCAACTTAGCACTTTTAAACTCATCACCTACTCATACTGCAGGCATGTTTTGGACCCTATTTTCTCCAATATAAAAGACCTGATATTAGACCCCCTCTTCAGCTCTGCTGGTGTGACCACTTTGCTGTGCCATTTAAGACTAGGGTCTCTTCCCTTTTTCTCATAGTGCTGCCTGCCCTGAAATCTACAGCCAAGGAACTGGTCCAAACTTAACATCTGAGCACTAAATGAGTAACTTCTTAGCACAAAGCCTATTCTTTTACCATATCTTGATTTTGACCAAACTTCAATACATCACTAGCTCAATGAGCCTATTGACATCATCCCTCCACCAACCATTAAATACATGGGCAGACCTCAACCTCAGGGTGTCTGGTTCACTGAAACACTCAGACTATAAAGAAAGCAATGTAAAATGTTAGAAAGACACTGGAGGAAGCAGTATGATGATGAGGCCAAGTCGGAGTACAGGGAGGCATTTAACTGTTATCATGCTCTCTTCAAGTCTGCTCACACTACATAGTATACAGAATAAATGACTAATGCCCAACACTGCCAGAATACACTTTTTAAGGTGGTGAAAGAACTTTCAGATGCGACTAACATCTTGCCTTAGCTCTTTCTTTTACAAAGCCATTGTGATGAGTTGTCTAGTTTTGTCATGCAAAAAGTGGACAAGATTCACTTATAACTAGATACAGCATCTGTTAACACAGATCCCAGCTCAAAAACACAGACACCTCTCATATGTTTCTGATGGAAGCTACTCACCTGGCAAACAGACTCAGGGTGCCACTGAAATCAGTGCATGGTCTCCAGCGGATCTTGCATCTTTCCTTACTGCCTTACATTCTATAAAGTCTGGTTCTCCATTCGATCCTCTTTCCCCAGTTAAGCTCACACTTTTGAACACTTCTGTCTTAACTGTGATTCTGGAGCTCCTTAATTCATCATTAAGGGATGGGATCGTGCATCAGAAGTGGAGGCATGCTTGGTTCATCCTCTTTTTAAAAGCTCATTTGGATCCCTCTCGCTTGTCGCATTTTCACCCTATCTCCCTCCTACCAATCATTTCCAAAATCCTGGAAAAGCATGTTAATGCCACTTACTGCATTCACTGAGACCCATCTTTTTTTTCATCCCTCGCAGTCTGGCTTCAGGGCTGCGTACTGCACTGAGCCCGCCCTTCTCGGTGTAACAGAATATCTCAGACAGCACCTGGATATAGGAGGCACTGCTGCGCTCATTCTACTTGATTTGAGTGCAGTTTTTGACACAGTGTCTCATACTATCCTGGCTGGAAGACTAGCGGCTTAAGGCCTCAAAAGTTTGGCTTTGAGGTGGCTTGTCTCTTTCCTAAAAGACTGTAGTTTTCAGGTCTTTTTGGCTAATATGATATCCAAGCCTCTCGCCCGTACTTCAGGCGTTCCACAGGGTTCCATTGCGAGCCGCTTGCTTTTTAACGTCTATGTCTGTCCTTTGGTGGACGTAATAGAGAATTGTGGGCTTACCCTTTTTTCATACGCCGATGGCACACAGATTATTTTCTCTATATCATCAGCTCAGAACCATGACCCGTCTTTGCTGGACCTGAGGAAATTTCCTTATGGATGAATAAAAACACACTCGGGCTTAATGGTGACAAGACTGAGGTCATGGTCCTGAGTAACATCACCACTCTTTAGGGCCAAAGACACTGGCTGGAATCCTTAGGGCCTATGCCCACCCTGGCTACTAAGGTTAAAAATCTAGGCTTTATTATCGATGATAAACTCTCCTTGAAACCACAGGTGACTGGGGTTACTGCCACCTATTTTTCAGTCCTCAAACGGCTGAAAAAGATTTTTTTATCAATTCCCTTAGCGGCTCAGAGGACTGCTCTTCAGGCATTACTCATATCCATATTTGATTATGGCAATGCATTGAAACTGTCTGCGGATAAGACTTTGATCCACTGCTTGCAGATTGTCCAAAATGCTGCAGCTCGGCTGCTCTTTTGATTACAAAAATATGCTGCAGTCTCCCATCTGTTTCAGGAACTGCACTGTCTCAAGGTCTCTAAGCCTATTGAGTTTAAGGCCCTGTGCTATATGTTCAAGCATGGATTAGCTCCCTGTTACATTCAGGAATTGGTAACTCCTTATCTGCCTTTTTGATCCTTCAGATCTTCGAGTCATGCGTTATTTTCAGTTCCAAGGTTCCATCTTACCCGCATGAAGGGCCGCTCTTATGCCTACCTTGGTCCTGAATTGGGAAATTCTCTGCCTGCTGACCTTACAAACTGCAATTCATTACTTGCCTTTTACAAACATTTTAAGACTTAGCTTTTCTAGATGCTTGTCCTGGGCACCCCTATCTGCTTCTATCCTGTACTGGAAAACCCCTTCGGTAGTTGTGCGCATTACAAATCTCCAAATAAATTAATAGAGTGGAGTGGCACAGAGTGGAGTGTTGCACAATGGAGTGGTGTGTGGTAGAGTGCTGTAGAGTGGAGGGGTATAGAGTGGAGTAGAGTGTTGTAGAGTGGAAGTGTGTAGAATGGAGTAGCGTAGTGGGATCATGCATAGTGTGGTAGTGCACTGCTATTACAGACAACACATTGTTTATTGAAATGGCCATTACATTTTCAGGGACAGACACTTTTAATGATAAAGGTATATAGTGGAGTACAAAAGTGGAAATGTCAGCACCTAGTGTGTCGATTTGTTTTGATCATATTAAAATATTTGTTTCCATCGCACTACAGAATTATAAATAAGAATGTGCTTCATTTGTGGTTCCCTAATTCTGATATATTATGAAATATCTGCACAGTTCATTTACAGACATTAAAATGTTGTTGTGTGTACTAAAAATCTTTCTTTTCGAAGCAAGATTGTCACATAAATTCTCTCACTTTAAAGTCAGAGAAAGATAAGTAAACATCAAGCTCCCTCAGAAAACATAACCTGACATTTGACCTCTGTCTTTGAATGCACAGCAAATGTAACAAGATCAGAACAAGTTTAAATGGCTGTTTACAGAAAGCAAGCACTTGTGGAAGAATGCAGTAAATAGACTATGCTCCGCGGAGAGGGGGGTAACTCAAGCTGAATAGCCTGTAATAAACAAAGCCACCAAATAGAAAGCAAGCAAATGTTAGCTACGAGCCATAAAGCCAATGGTAAGCAATGGTCTGGATGCATTTCTAGGGAAGCTTTCAGAATGTCCCCAAGATGTTGTTAGCAAAGAAAACAGCTGCACTGTCTGATAGGCTTGTAACCTTTGCTTTTCAACTCATTCTAAAGACTGCAGTAAATGTTTATTTACAAAAGATTGTTTTATAGTTTTATATTTGTTCCCAAATTATTCCTAGAATCTAAAGTTTCCATTAAAGGAACTGAAAGGAAAATAATCAAGAAGTAACTTTCTATGCCTTTGTCGGTTCTGTTTTCTTCATAATATTGTTGAAAATTAAGGTATTAATTGTAATATAGGAATATTAAATGAAGAAACTTTAACTACAGCTCATCGGTGCCTCAGAGACTTAGTTAAATCTGAAGAGCCCCAGTAGTTGAGAATAAAAGTGTGTTTGAGCTATAGGTTAAACAAGTAAAAGAAGTATGCTATTTTTAATGGAATTAAGGAAAGTATAGTTCAAATACATCATTTAAGGGAAATGGCTTCAAAAGAAATCTAAACTCAGATGTAATTTGAAGATGATATAGTGTATATATCAGTTAAGAAATATCTAAAATGCCTCTAAGAGATGAAAAGTAAACTGGATACTTCCAACGTTATTGCTCAGATCCTGTCCTAGGATGTGCAGAAGAATTATGCTGTGGTGTATGGGGCAGTTAGTGTTCCTTTGAAGTTGGAGGTACATTCACTGTCTTTTGAGGCACTAATAAATTGTGAGTGTAGGTAGAGAGCACCCAATGAGCTACCACTGTTTTGCTTGTTTGTCCTACATGCTTGAATGAATGAAAGAAATACCTCTGCAGACTATTGAAAGAGAGCAACATACATGGTGCGGTTCAGGTGACAATCCGCAAGTTACAATCAC
This sequence comes from Lissotriton vulgaris, assembly GCF_964263255.1. NCBI lineage: Eukaryota > Metazoa > Chordata > Amphibia > Caudata > Salamandridae > Lissotriton > Lissotriton vulgaris. The sequence continues at coordinate 470,781,297 of NC_141698.1, forward strand.
TGCCTGGAATTATATTAAATGAAGATTTTATGACAAGTGTATTTTATAATGTTTTTGTTGCATGTCATATATTCTTTACATATATATATATATTTTAGGATGCTTGTGACACTTAATTTTGTTTTTAGAATATGTATTTTTATTAAGTAAATTGTCATAATAAGCCTAATCTTTACTACTAATAATAACTTTACAGCTCAATCATCAACTATATTGCTTTGAGCAATACCTACATTTTGACTGCTTTATGAATGATAAAACTGGAAAATGTGGGTACATTCTGCCACAGAAACATATACGGCAACAAGAAAAAGAAAATTATTACGACACCAAATTCCAGAAATTATGAAGTTGTTATAGGCAGAAATATTTTGCAGCATGAACTGCAATTTAAATAAAGTTATTGGGCTTCAACAAAGACATCAACCTCGCCCTTCAAACCCGGAGACAACATGGCATTTATCACTTTTATATAAAACAAAACATCCCTTACCAGAAGCTATTTTTATAACAACTTTTCCAGCCCAAGCCCTCTGCCACCTTGATGGTGGCAATGCCCATCCCATCAACATCACTAGGTCAACACTCATTCAATTAACAATGCCCTAAATGGAACAGCCACCCTCAGTAAATAAAAATTTGACAATATCATCTCACCCAAAAGAATTTACAGCAGCTAACGCTACAGTCTTATTTGTCTTCAAGACAAGGTCACCACATCAAAGGTCATAGCAACCAAAGGACTACCAATATGCCAGAAAAACGTATCACATTCAAGGCATACCCAACACAAGAACACAATAATCTGCAAAGTTTATATTCAAAACTTCAGAAAAGCACTGCAAAAGAAAGCAAGTCTTTTCAAGCTACTGCCATAGGATCTGGAAACCTTCACTAATTTGGTCCACTAGAGAGCACTATTTCTTCTTCTGTTGTTAAACTAGGGAAGTTACCTTAGCCCTGACGATGGAGAAAACATTGTTAGTTGCTAAGGTTGCACCCTGTTATGTTATACGTTTTTTTATATATATATATATTTTTTTTTTTTCCACAAAGCAAACAAATGACATTACAATACATCCCCCTCAAACAAAAGATACATTCGTCCCATACCAAACAAAGAAAGGAAAGGCTCAGTTACATCAATATAGTCATATCTTCTACAATAAACCAACTGATGACAAAATGAAAATACAAACAATACGAAAAACAAAACACATCTGCCCATTTATCCAAGTCATGCATTACATAGTTAAAGTTGAATAATGCGACAGTACCCCGTCAATAGGCCAGCTTCCTCCCCCCTGCCCTCTCGGCGTTATCCTCTCGATCCCATATACATGCATGCCCATTTACTCAACAGCATCTGTTCTATTCAATAGAAATACAGGCAGCGGCTCCCAAATATCTCTCGGCCTCGAAGTTGTTGGCATCTCCTCTGCGTAAGCTTCCAGATTTTCTTTGCAGTAAACTAAATCTTTTAGCCAATGCTCTGCTTTCAGATTACGCCTCCCCCCCATACAACTGCCACTCTTCACGATGCCATCAACAAGGACAGTGTACAAACCTCCCAGGCACTCCTCTGATGTGCGGCACACAGCAAAGTAAACAAACAAGCGGGGTTCACCGGATTTCTACTGCTACCATAGTCGTTAAATATCGCACCACCACTTCCCAGAACTCATACACCTTTCTACAGGCCCAAGCTAAGTGCAGAAAATCCGCTCCTCCTTGACCGCAACGCATACAGCAATCAGACTTGCACAACCCAAACCTATGTAGCTGTGCAGGTGTGTATTATACATGGTGTATATATTTAAACTGTATGATGCCTAAATTACCATTCATGCTAAGCGTCCCTGTCAACTCGCAGATATGATTCCAATCCCACTCCATGATCGGCTCAGGTAGACAGGCATTCCATCTCTCCCAACTCCTGTGCGGTTCAGCCATGCATTCATCTTTAATCATCTTATATAATCTGGAAATCAATTTCTTGTTAGTGGGAGTGGTGAGGTCAAACTGCAATGATAACAGAGCAGGAGGCTCCAGCGGGTAAGTAGTGTAGTGCACTTTGGCCGTGTTGCGCAACCTGTGCATCGCAAACCTGAACAGCAGTGTCTGATTACTCATATACAGAAGAGTGTCCCGTGTGACAAATGTCCTGTCTGAATATATATTCTGCATCCGTTGGAAGCCAGCCTCGTGGAGTAAACGCATCGATGGCGCTTCACTAGTCACTGACATTGCGGCGTAGTGTTTTATGTACATGGCTGGTGCACATAGCGGTAGCTTCTGCTTCAGTCGCCCTATTGCCTGCCAGGCTGCTATAGTTGTATCGACTGCATTTATTTCCATTTTCGGTTAGCCGCGCGTCCGGTGAGTAATCATGCTGTGCAGCGGAATTGGGGAAGCATCCCCTTCCTCCACCACAATATGCGGTATACATTCATGTGGTCTCAGACAATAATATACGTATTGTGCCTGCGCACTCAGAAAGTAGGTGTAAAAGTCTGGCGCTCCGAACCCTTCCCTGTCATAGCCATTGGTGAGAGTTGACCACTTCACACAAGCGTTTTTACCTCCCCAGACCAGCCGCAACAACACCTTTCGGACATTATTAAAAAAATCCCATTGTGAGTACCACAGGAATATTAGTGAACAGGTACAAAAATCGTGGCAAGACCACCATTTTAATTAGTGCAATGCGATCCGCTAGTGACAGTGGAAGTGAAATCCACACGTCCACCTGCTTTTCTAGTCTGGCGTACGCCCTCCCATAGTTTACAAGTATCACCGTGTTGGGATCTCTATGAACCCACACTCCAAGATATTTTACTGGCTCCATGGACCACACCAATGGGAACTCCACGTCAGGTTGTGAAGTGGACTCCCTCAGCGGAATAATGATAGATTTGTCCCAATTAACAGATAAACCCGACAGGCGACCGAATCAGACATACTCCCGGAGTAGTTGCGCCAGGTAACGAGAAGGCTTGCGAACAAAGAGTACCATATCATCCACTTATAATGAAATAGCCACTGGCCGGTAGTTAAAATTCAGTGCCGTCTCCCTATGCCGTTGCCTGATAACACACGCCAGTGGCTCTAATATGATAGCAAATAAGAGTGGGGATAGTGGGCACCTCTGCCGCGTGCCCTTCCTATGGTAAAAGGTTCGGAAGTCAATCCTCCAACACGCACTCTAGCCGATGGTTCCGCATACAGCACTGCTATCCATTGTATAAATAATGGTGGGAAACCCATCAGCCGCAAAACAAAAAGCGTATATTTTCATTCCACCGAATCGAACGCTTTCGCTGCGTCCAGAAGCACGGCCGCAGCTGATATGCTCGGCTCAAGAATGAGGAACATGGAAAAGATAGTCCGAAGATTATACGACGTAGATTGGTCGGGTACAAAGCCTGATTGATCAGGCAACACCAGACATGGCATCAGAAGCTGCAGCCTAATCTCTAAAATTTTGGCCAAGATCTTAGCATCTATATTAATCAAGGACAGAGGGCAGTAAGAGTCGCACCTGTCTGTCGGCTTATCTTTTTTGAGTAGGATGATTATCAGTGCTTGTCGCAATGTCGGTGGTAATTTCACTGACTTGTGCGCCTCAGCATACATCTCCAATAGGTATGGGGCAAGTAGGTCGGCCTACCTCTTATAAAATTCCACCGTCAGGCCCAGGTGATTTACTGTTAGATAGTGCCGATATCGCTGCCTTCACGTCCTGCTCATCTACAGGCATAAAAAGATATTCCCTGTGAGCGTCGGAGAGCCAGGCGCACGCCACATCTTCCAGATATTCCTCCATCTCAGCCTCCGTCGCGCCACCCTTGGAAGTATATAACTCTACATAAACGCTTCTGAATTGTTCCGTTATGGCTGCCGGGTGATAATGCTCCCCCCCATTAGCGTCCATAATCATGTCTATACGCGGCTGCTCCATTCGATCTTTGATCTTATGTGCCAGTGTGCGCACGGGCCTACCTCCCTCCCCATACTGTCGGGCCATGTGTCTGCGTGACAAATACTTTATTTCAGTTTCAGCCAGCGTATCATACTCCTTAACTAGCTCAGTTATGCGAGCCAACGTGTCTGCCCTTGGAGTCTCGGTGTAAGTACGCTCCAGCTCACGTAGGGTGTTCTCGGTGTATTGCAACTGGGTCCCTTAGTATGCCTGCCACAGTGCAAATACATACTCCCCTTATGGTGACCTTGAAAGCCTCCCAGAGCGTTGAGGCCTCGTCTACCGTGCCCTTATTTATTACGAAATATTGTTCAATAGCCTCTCTCACTCTATTCTCATAAACCGTGTCTAGTAGTGCCTCAGATCGCAGCCTCCATGTGAAAGGGCGATGCACAGCCGTCAGGATTTCCAGGTCTAGTTGTACAGGATTGTGATCTGACAATGTACATGGTAGGTGTGCAACTTCCCGCACCCAATTCATGGCTTCCCCTCCCACCAGCCAATAGTGCAGCCTGGACCAGCTGCTGTGTGACGGTGTTGCATGCGTCTCTTCTCTTGCCAGGGGGTTCCTCACTCGCCAAACATTACTCAGACCAAATTCCTCCATGGCGCACTGGCTACTTTGGGAGTTCGATGGGTCATCGGGTTAGATTTATCCACATCAGGATTTAAATATGTATTTAAGTCACCCCCCCACAATACAGTGGCCTCGGGCCAACCTCTCAATGCACCATACATTTGAGAAAAACATACTGGGTCATCCATAATGGGACCGTACATATTGATTATGGTTACCAGCGAACCCCCTAGTTTACCTTGTACTATCACACACCAACCGTCTTCATCTACATACGTGCACACTGGTTGAAATGCTAGTCACCTTTAAACCAATATCATCTTGTCCCTTGCATGTGACGAAAAGGAGGCCGCAAGCTTAAAGCCTGCGCATCTCCCAGCAATACCATGGTCGGTGTGTTTAGTCAAGTGCGTCTCTTGCAGCAAGGCAATGTGCACTGAGTGCCGATTTAAATAGGCTAAAACTTGCCTAACTTTTTTGGGTGAGATGAGGCCTCTTACATTCCAAGTCAACATACGATAAGTATCACCCATCACCGCTGCCATCAACATCTTCCCTGTCAAGGAACAAGGGTGGTTAGGCCCTTATGGGAAAGAGGGTAGGTAGGGCCAATATAATGAAAAAACAGGGGATTTTTACCTAAGCCTCTACGGATAAATTCAAACACTGAATGTTCTTTGGATAAACACAACTTTATTTGTTTACCCAGACAATCGATTTTGTCTTTGATTTATGTCAATTTATCTTATCTTTTTGTACACAGAAAAAGAAGAACGCCATCAACCTCACATATAGCCATATGTTAAATACATTACAAATATGTGAATATTTACAAAAAGTGAATAAAACACAAGAATATGTGAAACATTTAAATCACAAAGTGCTCATGATTATAACAAAAACATGGACAATGAATTAACCTTCAGATTTGGAAAACACACATCATTTATCAGTACTAAGGCTCAAGGGTGAACACTTTTTGTATAGGACCCCTGGCCATTCATGCTGACCAAATCAGAAAAGCTGAACAGTACGAATGCATCAATCGTTTCGAATTCAAATGTCAAATACACAATAAATGGCAAAAATAGAAAGCCGACGCGTTTCGAATCCTGTTTGTTGAATCACAGGATTCTCATCAGGGCAGTATAATTCTAGTCCATGGACACTATTTACAAAACAAAAAGGGAAAAGTTTGTTTTAATTGAAATGCCCCTCAAGCCATTTGTTGTGTTAAATAGCATAGCGGGAGGCGGCATACCTTGTGTGGCAATTATCCACGGTTGCATTTATTTCATGGAAGAAGATGTTCTATGCTGTGGGCCCGCGCTGCAACAGAGCGAGAAATTGTTTAACCGGCATGTTGGAAGGGCATGATGAGCTGTTGCCCTATGCTCGTATTCTTGCGCATTGCGAAAATTGGTTTGGCTAGGGGATACTTCAAAGTTTCTAATAGGTGCCAATTTTTTAAAATGATGCGTTTGAAATGGTTAGTATGTTGACTAAAAGTAGTCACACACACCAGTTTATCCGATTGACATTTTTCCTTTACCTTAAGTAGAGTCTCTCTCGGAGTAAATCTAGCTCTATTTTTTGAATGTTTTAAAAGTTTTTTGGGGTACCCACGTTTCGCCATTTCGCTGCAAAAGGATGTTGCATGAAACTCAAAATCAGATACATTCGTACAATTTCATCTGATCCTGAGCAGCTGCCCATATGGTAAGTTCTCCTTCAAACTTTGTGGATGTGAGCTATGGTAGTGGAGAATTGTGTTTCGATCAGTTTCCTTTTTGTGCAAGGAGGCCGTCAACTTTGCTTCACTGGCACTTACTGCGACGTCAAGAAAGGTCATTTTTTGTTTGCTGGAATTTAGGGTAAATTTGATATCTCGGTGACGTGAATTGAGCCAAACATGGAATTCATCGAGGTCCGTCTGGCTCCCCTGCCACAGGAGCCAGACGTCATCGATGTATCTTAGCCATTGTTTGATGTTACATGAAAAAGGATTGTCATTGAATATGAATTTTTGTTCATATTGGGCCATGTACAGCACTGCCAGCTCCGGCGCATAAGGACAGCCCATGGCTGTCCCTTTGATCTGAATGAAGAACTCATTCTCAAATTTAAAATAATTGCTCCGTAAGGTGATTTCTGCCAATGACACGATGAATGTAGTGGGGACCCTATGGGGTCTTTCTCGCTGATCCAGATACAACTCAATCACCTCAAGTGCCTCGTCCTGGGGGATTTGAGTGTATAAAGAGGCAACATCTAATGTTGCCATCAATTGGGTCTCTTCATTGAATGTCAGCCCCTCCGTCTTGGTGGGAAAATCCGTTGTGTCCCTCAGATATGATTTAACATTTGAAATGAAGGGCTTCAAAAAGAAATCAATATATTTCGAGATAGGCTCGAGTACAGAATCACAACCGGAGACCATTGGTCTTCCCGGGGGTGTCGTGTCATTTTTGTGTATTTTCGGCAAGAAGTACAGAACTGGTGTTCTTGGTGATTTTTTATTGAGAAATTCAAATTCTTTGGGACCGAGATAACCCTCATCCAGTCCAGTTTTAGTGATTCTTGCGATTTTATCCTGAATGGCATGAATCGGATCTTCCTTGGACGGTCTATACCACTCACGATTAGTTACATGTGTTTGGCCTTCAACCAGATACATAGAGCGGGGCCATAAAACTACAGCTCCGCCCTTGTCTGCCTGTTTGATTATGATTGATGTGTCAGATTTAAGATCACGAATTGCTTTATTCTGGCTTTTGCTGATGTTATTTTTAGTGAACCATTTTGCTTTCTCCAATTTCGTGAGGGACAATAGGACCGCTTGCTCAAAGGCAATTATCTGTTTAGGAATATTTTGTGTGGGTGTGAACCTCGATTTGACCCGAAGTCCAGTAGACCCATCAATTCATTGACTTGTATTAAAATTAAAACCCACAGATAAATAACTCGGACTACGACAAGCACAACCTGGACAAAGGCAGCCCTGCCGCCTGATTAAGAAATTCCAAGGTAACATTGTTTACTGTGCTCAAAACTAGGCAACTAATTTTTGCCCTTCCAACATGCCGGTTAAACAATTTCTCGCTCTGTTGCAGCGCGGGCCCACAGCATAGAACATCTTCTTCCATGAAATAAATGCAACCGTGGATAATTGCCACACAAGGTATGCCGCCTCCCGCTATGCTATTTAACACAACAAATGGCTTGAGGAGCATTTCAATTAAAACAAACTTTTCCCTTTTTGTTTTGTAAATAGTGTCCATGGACTAGAATTATACTGCCCTGATGAGAATCCTGTGATTCAACAAACAGGATTCGAAACGCGTCGGCTTTCTATTTTTGCCATTTATTGTGTATTTGACATTTGAATTCGAAACGATTGATGCATTCGTACTGTTCAGCTTTTCTGATTTGGTCAGCTTGAATGGCCAGGGGTCATATACAAAAAGTGTTCACCCTTGAGCCTTAGTACTGATAAATGATGTGTGTTTTCCAAATCTGAAGGTTAATTCATTGTCCATGTTTTTGTTATAATCATGAGCACTTTGTGATTTAAATGTTTTCACATATTCTTGTGTTTTATTCACTTTTTGTAAATATTCACATATTTGTAATGTATTTCACATATGGCTATATGTGAGGTTGATGGCGTTCTTCTTTTTCTGTGTACAAAAAGATAAGATAAATTGACATAAATCAAAGACAAAATCGATTGTCTGGGTAAACAAATAAAGTTGCGTTTATCCAAAGAACATTCAGTGTTTGAATTTATCCGTAGAGGCTTAGGTAAAAATCCCCTGTTTTTTCATCAACATCTTCCCAGCATATCATTACACCGAACAGCTGTAGCGGAGTGATGCCAATCTCACTCCTCGGTTATCTATCACATTTCACACATCTCACTGCATCTGACTTCAATTCAACATGGGCAGAAAAAAAACAAAAAATACACCAACACAATACACACCCCCTTTCACCTGTCCTCTACCCCCCACCCACTTCATCCACCCAATTAGGTCGAGATCGATTCCTGCCCCCCACCCACACATCACCCTGGTTAACCATTCAACTCAACAATTGGGGAATACCCACTAGGGGAAGAGGATCGGCAGCGATTGCTCACACCAAGGTGTGGTCGCCAGAGTAAGGCAATGTGATTCACTTGTGCACAGTGATACAAGAACAAATATATACTGTGATCAAGACCCTATCCTCTGATCAACGCAATATAATTATAGGCCCATGAAACGAGTAATGCACGCCCAAGGAGGTGACACCCACCCGCCACAAGCTTAACGCACAGGAATAATCCACCAATTAATATAAGCTCTAAAATAGAAAAAGCTCGGTCATTTCTTTCAAGCGGTGTAGAGTTTAATCAGATTCAATCCGCTTCTTCTAATCCCGATGTCAGTGCCGTGCTCTCTGATCCGCCCTGCCAAGTCCCATTCTTACAGATATGTTTTGTGAATTTCAGGGCCGACTTTGGGTCAGTGAAGAAGTGCGCCTGCCCTTCATGCGTTATTTTCAGTTTGGCCGGGTACAACATAGCGCAGGAGACTGAGGCGGCCTGTAATCATTTTTTCTCTGATACAAACTCCCTCCTAGCTGCCTGCTCCCTTATAAGTAACCGGGGCCCTAGCCCTAGCCTTCCTCAGGATAGCGTCCCTGTCAGCATAGTTCAGAAAACGTGCAATTATCGGGCGAGGCGGCGCACCCGGCTTAGGTCTAGAGCCCAGAGAGCAGTGCGCCCTCTCCACTATCATCACTGTAGACAATACCGAACCAAACAGGTCCCGCAGCATCCCTTGAATGAAGGTCTCCATTTTGGAGACAAAGCTTGTCTCGGGGCAGGCCAATAATGCGTAGATTGTTGCGCCGAGCGCGCGCCTCCAAATCTTCATTCTTTGCTCGTATAACATCCAGTACCTTCTCCATCTGCAAAATTTGAGTTATAGACTCAGCCCATGAATCCTGCACCTCGGACAGTCTGTTTTCCAAAACATCAAGCCTGTGCTCATTCGTATCCACTTTTTTTTTTTACAACGTCCAGTCCAGTCGCCAGTGCATCAATTTTGCTATCAATTGACTTCATGCCGGCGCGCAATTCCAAAAGGATGGTTCTGGTGTCATCCCCCGTGCCGTCGCTTGTCCCCGCAGTGTCTTGCGATCCGGGCGGATCCCCCATACCTTCATTTGCTTGTGTTCTGCGTTTGTTCTCGAAATGCAGTTTGGGCTGCTTAGGGTCAGATGTCAGCCGATCGCTGTGTGCTGTCCAGTTTCGTCCGTTCACATGCACCCAGCCCTTCAGTGTGAGGTCCACCTGCCGCACAACCGCCCAGCTGCCCTGTTGCCGTACCCTGTTATGTTATATGTTATGTTATGTTATGTTATGTTATATGATGTCGATTTGTAGAGCACACTAATCACCCGCGAGGGTATCCAGGCACTTGAGCAGATGTGCAGGCATGTAGTCCCTTCAGAATTATTCGAAGACCCAGGTCCTCAACTTCTTGTGAAGCTCAAGTAGCGAGGAGGAGTCTCTGCTGTGTTGCAGGAGGTTGTTCTATGCTTTGGATGCAATATAACAGAACAAGCGACTACCTCCTGTGCATCTATGAATTGGGGAGTGTGGGGGTGTGTGTGAGTGAGGATGAGTTTAGATGTCTGATTGGATTGTGGAAGCGCATGTGGCAGTTGAGGTATGCAGGTTCTGTGTTGTGTAAGGCTTGTAGGTGTGCAAGAGGAGTTCGAATTGGCAGCATTTGCAAATGGGGAGACAAAGTAGCACCCTGAGGTGTGGAGAGATGTGTTGTGGTGATGTAGGTTGAGTGTGAGTCTCATGGATGCGTTCTGAAATCTGTTCAGGAGTTGCTTGGACATTCTGGCGTACTGCCCATTGCCAAAGTCTAGTGAGCTTGTGATGAGTGCTTGTGTAACAGTTTGTAAGGTGTTCTGTGGCAGCAATATTCGTAGGATGTCGAAGCACACGGAGCTCACTGTGTTGACTTGTGCTGTCATATTCAACTTGTCCTCCAAGATGATAGCCAGATTTCTGGTGTGGTTGGTGGGTGTTGATGTGGGTTCTAGTTCAGTCAGCCACCCGGTGGCATCCCACAGGGAGTTCTTGTTTCCAAAGACTAGCACTTCTGTCTACTCAGAATTCAGTTTCAAGCTGTTGGTTTTCATACATTCCACTACCAAGGTCATGCAGTTGGTTTTGGTGGTGAGCATCTTGTCCTTTGGGGAGATGATGAGTTGGGTGTCATTTGCATAGGAGACAATGCTGGTGCCTTGAGACCTGATTATGTTGGCAAGTGGTGCCATGTAGAAATTGATTTGGGTCAGGCTGAGAGATGAACCCTGGGGACTCCATATACAAGTTTCTTGTCCTCGGATGCAAAGATTGGCAGTCTGATCCTTTGGGTTCTCCCTGTGAGTAAGTAGAAGATCCAGTTGATTGCTTGCTTTTGGATATTGCAATTGCGGAATCTTCTGATGAGTGTGTGGTGGGAGACTGTGTCAAAAGCTGCAAGGAGGCTGAGCAGGATGAGAGAATGTTTCCTATTCGCGAAGGATGGTACTGATGGTGGCTGTGACGAGTGCTGTTTCTGTGCTATGATTCTTTCTGAATTCTGATTGAGAGTTGTCCAGTAGGAGGTGGAGCTTGAGGTGGCTTGTGGGTAGTTTGTTGATGGCCCTTTCAATTATTATCACTGAATAGGAAAGCAAGGAGGTAGGTTGGAAGTTAACCAGGAGTCTGCAGTAGTCAAAAAGGTTTTTTTGAGGAGGGCCTTAACTGCTGTGTGTTTCTAGACTTTTGGGAAGTGGCGGAGGTGTTGGAGGTGGTCATAATGTTGGTGAGAGCTGTGCTGATTGGTGATGGCAGAGGTTATAGATGTGGTGGCGGCACAGCTCAGAGGGGCTCTGGAGTGGATAGTCTGCATGATTGCAGCTGATTCTTCATGGTGAAGGACTTCCATCTGATCAGGTGATGGGCAGATTGGTGATGGGTTCGCTGGGATCTGGTTGGATTGTGAAGTTGCTTTATATGTCCGTGATTTTGCTTAGGAAGAAGTTGGGTAGGTTGTCGCAGATTTCTTGAAAGGGGGTGATGCTGTTGATGGAGGCTGGGGGTGTGGTGAAGTTTTTGATGATCAAGATGATTTCTTTGGTGCTCTTGGAACTCCCCTTGATGCGTTCAGCTAGTGCTCTTTCCTTGGTTTCTGTAAAATTATGGTGTTATAGTCTGAGTGCAGATATGAAGGCAGTTATGTCAGGGTTATTGTGGCTGGCTCCCCACTTTCTCTTTAGTTATTAGTAGTGCCTTTTAAAATCCCAGAGGTCTTGTGTTTGTGAGCTACCTTGCTTTTTGGATCTTCTCTCTTTGTTGAGCTTGATGGGTGAAAGGGAATTTGCGCAGTTCCATATGTTAAAGTTGTTGATGTCCCTGCTGATGTTGTCTGTGAGGTTGGGTGGATATGTGTGGAGGGCATTGAGCCAGTCTGCTTCCAAGATTTTGCTCTAGCTGTACTGGGTCGGAAGATGTTGATAGCTGCTTGATTTGGAAGTGGATGATGGTGTGGTTAGTCAATGTTAGGGGTGAGGTGGTGTTGAACTCAAAGTTGATGGTGGTAGTGAAGATGGGTTCCAGTGTGTGGCCGGTGAAGTTTCTGAGTTCTGTGATGAGTTGGGTTAGTCTGTTGTTGTTCATGCTTTCTAGTAGTACTGAGGAAAGGCAAGCCCTCTGCACCCATCAGCACATGGACCATCCCCAGCGCAAGGAACTCTGGTCCGATCACAGCTCAGTGATAATCCGCAGCAATCCTTAGGTCTCTAGACCCCAGACGCCTTTCCTGCAACTGCTGCTGTGCCTCACACATCTGGGCCTAAATCCATCGTTTTTTTGCACTCCACACCACCCAAGTTCAGACATGGCCATATGCAAATCAGTCTGACCCTGTGCCTCATGGGAACAGTCCAGCCCGAACTGCCAAGCCATGTCTTCCCTGGACCGGAAACAAGCATCCTGGTACCGGTTTCTGGCTAATCATCCGTCATCAGCCAGGCTAACTTGAATCCAGTGGTCCTCATTGGCTCCTGACATCGCCACAGCAATCTATCAGACTACAAAATTACTCGACAGAACTGCCTTCACAAGCCAGAAGGCAGACTGGCTATCATCTACAAGGAATCTATAAAATGGCAACCCATGGAATACCTCCACTTCTAGCTGCAAATCCCCAAAAACCTCACCCTGAATGGATGGAGCCCTTGCCTAATGACCACTAGGACCACAAGCCAGCTTTACTAACCTCCTCATCAACTTTGTCGCTCCACTAACCATCAACCCAGAGCCTACAAACCAAAACCAAAACCACCCCAGCTCTAAAGCATTTCTCGAAAGCTTGAACAACATCGGACTTATCCAGCTTGTCCCAGAACCAACCATCACTGCAGGACACACACTGGACCCCATCTCCACCACAAGCAACAGCAATAGCAACAAACAGAAGGTCGGATATTGAGGTATGTGCCATCACGTCAGTGCACTTTGAAGAGGGCATGTGTAATGAAACCATCATCCTTAACGGTGGGCACAACGATCTATCGGTAGAGTCGGTGTTTACGTAGTCCTAGTTTGTCACTAACGTGGCAGCATAATTACCACCTTCACGGCCCCTCTCCGCTATTTGATCGCATGCTGATTATTTCTGCTTGGGAGTAGGGGAGTGTATGGAGGGACATCGCTACTGTGGGACTAGTACCCTGCCATAGTAAAGATGACAAGCCCTAATTAACCTAGGTGGAATTAGATAATTAGAAATCGAACACGATCCTACAGGACGATGTGCTTTCTTTACAGCATTGTGTCACCATCTTGCACATTTAGGGCCAGCAATGGCACTCACCCACTAGATGGTTGTAACAGGTACAAAGGAAGTGCACGCAGTCAGAATGTGTGCCTTTTCAAGATGATGCTGCACCCTATCAAGGTCCATAATGCGAAAATTTAAGATGCAAGCGCAATGTGTACAGGTTCTCTAATAGTCACCCTCCTCAGTGAAGGCAATCTTAGGGGAATCCCCCCACGAAAGCTAGAATACATACGTAGATAGCCATCCTGCTTTTCTTTGGAACTCCCTCCCCTATTATAGAAATTCTTCTCTTTCATTTAGTGGTATATACTAGAACCAGACATCTGACCTTACCACCAAGACCTCAGCACTGTCTTTTCTTTTGCTGGAAAGATTTGTCTTATTACTGAGAGGGATCTTACGACCCACAATGTTACTACGGATGGTCATGCGTGCACTCTTGCCCGTACTAGTTCCTGTAAATTAGTAAGTGATGGCCCAGGGCCATTATTGATATTCGATGTCCCAGGATGTCTGAGTAGCTCGCAATCTGATCTTGTGTCCTCTCTGCATTTAGGAGCTCCGTTGAGCCCCCTCACTCTGACTGCACAGCCTGATTCCACGTGCTGTTGGCCAGACTAGGTAATCACCACCCTTCAGTATCCTATTGGTTTCAGGTGCTTCTATTACACAGTCCTGCTGAAGACCCAACTCTAAGGACCAAATCACCATGAACATCTTAGGGGTCGAAACGTTGACTACTTCTACTATTAGACAAGCCCCGACAACTGAAATTAATTATCAATGTCTCCTTATGCTATGTGTATCTAGTGGAACCGTTGACCTGTGATAGGCTGGAAAGGTCTCACTAGGGAATTTGATGTATATATGTCACATTACCTCTCCCTTGTCCATTACCCTCACTTACTCACTTTGATCCAAGACACCTCCAGCCTTCCTTCCGATGGCACCTTGTTATAAATATACTCATGATTCCAGATGCAAGAGCAACTGCGTTGCCTAACTAAGGTGATTCATGCTTTCAAAATAAACCGCATTCGCTGCAGATCATGCAAAATTGGAGTTGTGAATGCCGTTATTTCTCTTGTATTGTTTAAATTGTTGCTACTGTGACCATTTGTCTATTGTACCGTGATCTCTCCACCCAGCAATACAGCTGGGTTGGAGAGATGTCAGTGCCTGAGACGGCCAGCCAAGCTGTCATGTGCACAGACAGCAGACCCACCACTTTTTCTCGCCCTGCTGCAGTGCTTTGGCCCCGCCCCCACCTCCAAGACAGCCACAGGGTGAAAAATAAAATGATCTGCACTACGGTCATTTTATTTTTCGTTTACCTCTGTGCAGTGGGACGACGTTCCTCCTCCTTAGCGGAGGAGTTGCCCTGAAAAAGCAGGCCAGCTGGTAATCAGAAGACATTCGAGACACCAAATGAAATAGCTAGAGAGGGAATGGAGAGCCAGCCACAACACCACCAACAGAACTACCTACAAGGCTGCACTCAGCCGCTATCACGAGCAGATAAGAGACACCAAGAAATAAGCACTAGTGGACCACATCAAAGAAAGATCCGACACCGGCAAAGAGATCTTCTCAATCATTAAGGATTTCACCTCCCCCTCAGCCACTGTAAACAACATTGCTGCCTCCTAACAACTCTGCAACAACCTATCCATCTTCTTCCACAGCAAAATCGCAAATACCTACAGCAACTTTACACACCAACCCAACCCCAGAGAACGTGTTGCTTAGCTACCCACCACCAACCAAGATGGCCACCTGACTGAATGGAAAACCCTGACTAGAAATGACACATAGGCAGTAATGCAGACCTTTGAATCAGGGGCCCCAATGGACCCATGCCCCCACTATATCTACAACCTCAGAACATCACCAATCAACACCACTCTGACCCACATCATCAACACATCCATCATGTCGGCCACTTTCCCAGATGAATGGAAACTTGCAAAATTTGACGCCTTCCTCAAGAAGCCTACAGCTTACCTCAATCGAGCAACTTCCAACCCATCTCCCTGCTCCCCTATCCAGCCAAAGTGAATGAGTAGGCCATCCACAAGCAACTCACAACCCTCCTCGAACATCACCATCTTCTAGACAATGCTGAATCAGGATTCAGAAAGAACCACAGCACTGAAAAAGCACTCACTGCGGTCCCGAGCATATCCAAATCATCCTGGGCCGATGAGAAACAGCAGCCCTCATTTTGCTTGATCTCTCCACTGCCTTTGACACTGTCTCCCATAACACCCTCATCAGAAGACTCCACAAGATTGACATACAAGGATTTGCTCTTGAATGGATCTGTGATTTCCTCATGAGAAGAACCCAAAGGGTCAGGATACCGCCCTTCACATCAGAGACCGAGGAATTGATATGCGGAAATCACAAGACATAACCTCCATCTCCTACGATGATGATACACAACTCATCCTTTCCCTGACAGACAAGACAACCACCACCAGAACCAACTGGTGCCTGTCAGAGCTAGGATCAACACCTACACCCAGAGACAACGCAAGGAATCTCTGGATCTTACTAGACAACAAGCTCAACATGATGAATGAAGTTAATGCAGTGTTCACCTCCTGCTTCCACATCATACTCCTGCTACGAAAGACCTTCAATGGTTGCCTTAGAACATCAGACCGACCATCACACAAAAACTCATCACCAGTGCGCTGGACTATAGCAACACTCTCTACGCCAGAATCTTAAATAACTCCTACAAAGGCTCCAGTCTACCAGAACACCACTGCAAGGCTCATACTCGACTTTCATACGGCACCCACATCACACTGCACCTCAAGAATTTGCACTGACTCCCCATTCACAAGCACAGCCAATTCAAACTTCTCATGCACATATACAAAGCCCTACATAGCACAAAACCAGAATACCTGAATAGCTGCATACAATTTCACTAATTCACATATTTCCGGCATATGCAAAACCAAACTAGAGGTAGCTCATTCTTGCACCCAAGACATGGAACAACCTCGCTCAACACATCAGAGCCTTCTCCTCACTTACTGAGTTCCGCAAGAATCTGAAGACATGGATCTTCGTATAAGCACCTTGGGGACCACACACCTACATACCTGCCCAAGCACCTGAATACCCTTTATACAAAGCAATGTAACAAAATATAACATAACTGCAGGTCAGTTCTGTCTTCGAACTGGAAGTTAAGTTCTATGAGGAGTATGAAGGCTTTGGTGTCGATGGTGAGGGGGTGATGAAGTCATGATGAGGTTGGTGAAGGTGGCCCGCAGTCCCGGGGATCGGTAAACGAGGTCCAAGGATGACATTTTTGGAGATTTGAATCTTGAAGTGCAGATGTTCCATGAACGGAGTGGGGTTCTCTGTGATTGTTCAGCAGCTGATGGCGTCTTTGTAGATAACCGTGGGTCTCCCACCTGGGCCTTGATTGTGGTCCTGTCGCACAATCTTGTAGCCTGCTGGGATTTCCATGGCAATGTCCATGAAGAGAAGACAACCGCTGTGTAGCTCCTGCAACACGTCTGGCCTTCCTAAATGCACATCAAATATCACCATCAAAGCAACTTAACTAAAAACTGCTCGATTTTCATGCAAGAGTCACAGAAAATGGGTAAAAAGTGTTGGACCTGTGTTTCCTCTGCAGGATGCCCAAGGCTGGCTCAAAATGTCACTGAAGGAAGCCCTTTGGTATAGATAACCACACCCATCACCCCCTCTTCCAAGCAGCGGAGGTATTTAAAAGCACTGCTCATAATATGGAAGACAAGATAGGTCTCCATTTTGGAATCTTCAAAAATCTATTTAACTCCGTAAATGTTCTAGAAATATCAAAGGAACACAATTCCCAAAAACTGGATAGGCATCCTACCCCCAAAATACGAGTCCAATGATATCAAAAGCTAATTGAAATCTCAGAATTCCATAAAAGCACTAGTTAGGGGTCTTCCCTGGAAATAACAATAAGTAAAGTTTAATGTGCAATGCATGGATAATAAATATGTTAAGAAAACAACAAATAAAAATAAAGATTAAAGAAAACTTTTAGACAAATAGCATGCAAATAAACAACATACTAAACATAGAAGTATGATCCGATTATATATACACATATATGATTGCTTGTCAATATTTTGATGGACTGTAGAATTTGTAGGGGAATTCATTCTTTTAATTTATGTGAATTGTTTTGCTGAATTTAAATTAATATTTATATAATACATGTATTGTTAACCATTTTTTTAGTGTTTGAATTTTGAGAGAATTGAGTTGGTAGTATGTTATATCATAAAACATTTTCCATAAATTTTAAATAAAATATCATGAATGTATAATTAAATATTAAGTATAGTAAATATTAATTCAAAATATATTTAATAGAATTTGTTGACATTTTTTTTAAATCATGAGAGTGATAGTGAGGTTTAGAAAGTGTTTGGGTGGGTAGTGTATAAAATTTTATATATTTTAGACAGGAAACAACCTTTACATCGCAGTCATTAGACCGTGATTACTTTACAATGAGGTTGTTACAACGACCGCGTTGTTACTACGAGATGCCATTATTACGCAAGCCATTACATCGACTTGCAGTAGATGGCGCTCTAACATGAGGAATAGGATAATTTACTATTCCAACACCTTCCCTACTGTTGTGCAGGCTGGAGTTTGAATAGTAAATGATACATTCCTAATGTTACGGCGCCATCTACTGTAAGTTGATGTAAGGACTTGCGTAGTAATGGCATCGCGTTGTAACAACGCGGTCGTTGTAACAACCGCATTGTTACATACTTCGGAGTAAAAGCATGTGTTATAACATGCTATATTCATCTATTTAATTAGCCCAATTTTTCACTCTGATCACCCAGTTTTGGACCTTTTACTGTTGAAGAGTCTGATCACGTGTGCCTCACCCAGGGTAATAACATGATAAATGGACTTAGTATGTTGACCATCAGTGTTTTCCATTTTACGATAAGGCTGCTTCAATGCCGCTAAACGAAGGGGCACTGGGCTGTTCACATGTGAACGTGTGTGCGGGCTGCTGGTATGCACAGCCCAGTAACTGTGTACAGGTAGTCTGCCGCAGAGTGGACTCTGCAAGGCTAGATGTTGACCTAGGTAGGCCTTATAAGATTAGTGAATCACAAGAAATAGGGCAACCCAGTAATCCCCAAGGAACTGGGTAACATAAGTTAAGTAGAAAAAAGCTCCTTGAGGAATTATTTCAAATGCTTCAAATAATTTCTGTTAAGTCTTTTTCAGGTACACCATTTAGGGAAGGAACATAAAAAACGTGGTAACTCAAATCATTTTTATATATTATTTGCTCAATGATTATTTTGGCGTATCACAAAATTAGAAAAGTACATATACTAGGCAATAAAACAACACTACAATACTCAATACTCACTGGTCTGCATATGGAGAAGACTGGGAACCGTTCCCAGGGCACCCTACAATGGAAAGAGAATGGGCAGCATTGTCACACCCTACCTCTAGAGGAAGGTGCCCTAGAACCCAGGCCTCTAACAAGCAAAGGCGGAGGGGAAGTACTGTCATGCCTCTCCTTGTGCCCATGTCTGGGGGGAGCGGGGCAGCCACTGCAATGCAATCCAAACACACTGTCCACATGGAAAGGACAGGGAGAATCTAGTTGACGGCTTCTGCTCCAGCAGTGAAGGAAGAGCAGTTGTGCGGGGAGCCGGCGATGGCAGCTTGGGGTGGGCTCCCCATGTTGCCTCACAGGAAATGCAAGTCAGGGTGCCTGGTTGGGAACAGGCACCCCAACAAAATAAAAAAGCCAAAAATAAAAAGAAGACGTGGGGCGCAAAACCCTGAGCATCACCAAAGGATAGCCCTGTCAAGGCCACCTATTCACCACTGTGTCGTGAGAGCACCCTATAAGGCCCTGTGAGGCTAATTCTGCCTATTTTTCCTTATTTTTGGTGGCCCCAGGATGGCAGAGGCACCACCCACATCATCAAGAGGAGTTGTGCAGGCTGCGGAAGTGCAACAACTCCGCTAAAATAATTTCTAAATTGACCCTTTGTCTGCAGGTTTAGGAAAATTATAACTCCCCTCCTCTCCCCTAGACTTTCAGCCTAAGGTTTAAGCACTCACAAGGCTGGAACCTTTGTTTTATAGCCTGAGAATGCAGGACCTCTAGTGGCTGGTCCAATGGCTGCATGTTTCGGGACTAAAGTGGTTAAAGGAAGACACTGGCATGTATAACGTTGTTTCATATTGTTATATTTAAAAAATATATTGCTGATAGTAATTTTTCATAAATGTGTAATGCTTTATTAATAAAAATAATTGCAGATTAAACATGGGTATTGATGCGAGTGAGGAACATATGTTTTATTTAACATATGATTCTGGTCTTTGAAAGTGATAACCCTGATCAAAGCCAATAGGCAGCCTTATTCAAAGTGACCCCCTCATATATGATAATGTGCTATATGGTAGTGGGGTACTGTGAATTTTGGCAGTCTTGACCCTTTATGGGTCAAATACGATTTCAGAGAGTCACCAAGGTGTTTCCACCTGCCTTATGTAAATATTTGTAAGTTACTGTGTAGTATTGAGTAGTGTGCGTGTAATACATGTCCTTTTCCTTTTCTAAAGAAGCACAGACTGGACAATCATTTATTGAGTGTTATTGTTTTGTACCTGGAATGGTGATTACAAGCCCAAATCACCTCCCATGAGTAGGCCTCGGACTGCTTTGCATCGCTTCCAGGGGCAGATCAAGTGCTACAATTGAGCGCTTGATTCCCAATGAGGAATTACTTGTGCAGGCCTCACACCCTGCACAACTAATAGCCGAGTTCCCTTACAATCAGTATTACATTATTTAATTATTTAAAAAAGTGAGTTTTGCTTGTTAACTTTCAGTTTGACTTTAAATTTATAAAAAATAGTTTTTGAAATATTTAACTTTTCAATAATGAGTGAGGTTGAATACATTTATTGCATAAATTATTTAAGAAATGTAGATACAACAAAAATTTTAAAAAAACAAATTGAAATCACATAAAAAATAAAAATAAAGTTGTTATATTAACCTCATAAGTGCTGCGCCAGTCCAACGGCCGACGGCACCACTACCTCGGGAGTGCTGCCGTCGGCCGTCGGCCGTTGGACGTTCCAACTGCACCTGTGCAATGGAACGTTCAGCACTGGAGCTGGACGTTCCATAGCTGCTAAGGTGCTAAAGTTAGAAAAAATAATGGATTTCAGAAAATTAAATATGAACGGAAAAGCCAAGCAGATCCCACAATATGCTAAAGGAGGCACCACAGACAAGGGGAGGAGTTGTTTTGTGACCTGAAATAGGTCCTAAATAATCACTGCACCTTTTACGAGGGTGGGGTTTGCCTTTGATAGCACAATAAGTAGTAATGGTACAGAGTGAATACAGAGTTATCTATTGTGTGTTTATTAGGCACAAGCTGAAAGGGAAATACACTGCTATTAAAGGTGGGATTTATAGGTTTGGAATGCATGTTGTTGGCTTCCTCTCAAAGAAGTTTATACCTGATAAAAAACAAAGCTAACCTCGCTATATGGATGCTCCAGTGACCAGACTATTAGTGGCCAATCATATTTAGGAAATATATCAGCATAAGAGGATTATATCATGATGTTTAAAGATTTCAAAATCATGGATGATGGATAGAAAAACAACCTCGATATTGTTGAGAAAAAGGCATCTGGCCGCAGATTGGTAAAGGCGAATTAAGGGTCAATAGGTAGCAAACACTGCCACATAGCGGCCAAGGAGTCAGATTGCTATGTGTGACATTTTCATAATTTCAGTGTAATTATGAGTGACAGTTCAACAACTAAGAGTGACACACTCTCGCCAGCAAAATCCAGCAATGACCATTGAGATTCACCACCCTTTAACAGTTAAGTCTCCATAACCACTCTCTCTCACATGCTTTGGTTTGCTTTTTAGAGCTACTTGTACAATTTTAGGGTGTCAGAGAACTGTACATCAAACATGGAGACAATAAATCATACATGTGTAAAGCAGTGTATATAAAATGTTGCAAAAGAGGCATAGGAAAGGAGTCATACGTCATTCATACTGGGTATAGTTTACGGGTGCTTGATCGGAAGAAGCACAAACTCAGAATTTAAAATGTCCCACCGTAGTTTAGGGTTGTCAATACTAATAACAACTGATTTCTACCCAACTGAACCTGTTTTGCAGCATTAGGATAATGAAAGATCGGGGGAGATTTTCATTTGTAAATTGCAACTATTAAAAGTATCTCTCCGACAAAAGCAGTAACCAAATAACCTATTTGCATTATATGCACTTCTGTGAGCTGCATGATGCTCGTGCTTTAGAGCAGGCACATTAACCTTCTGTGTAAAGTTTCTACTAGACAAACCTTGATCAATCCCGAGTGGATCCATTAGTCACCAGAGTTTTCTTGACAGTTTTATTGGTGCTCAAAACATACTGGAGGCAAGCAAACTGTCAGGTGCCATTGGAATGTGGCAGACACAATGGTGGGAGTGGGATGAAATGAAATGAAAGGGGTTTTGTAAAGCGGGACTGCTGCCCTTGGGCGTCCAAACGCTATTGTAACGGAGAATGCTATGAGGAGGGGAGCTGGGGTAGGTTAGTTGCTGAAAAGGAAGGTTTTAAGATCCTTGCGAAAGGATGCTAGGTTGGGGTTCGATCTGAGGTTTAGGGGGAGGGAGTTCCACATCCTAGCGGCGTTGAGCGTGAAGGACCTTCCTCCTGCTCTTGACCTCTTGATCCTGGGGGTTACTGCTAGGAATGTGTTAGTGGATCGAAGTTGTTTGCCGGGGCAAAAGGGGGAGAGCAGGGAGTGGTTGATTTTGGGGCCGGTTCTCCAGAATGCTTGGTGGGATATGCACATGGCTTTGAATTTTTTTCTCTCCCTGATAGGGAGCCAGTGTAGGGTCCTTAATCCAGGTGCCATTGATTCTCTGCGTGGAATCTGGAGCAGCGGGCGTGCAGCGCAATTCTGGGTCTGTTGGAGTTTTTACAGCACATATTCTGGTGCCCCTAGATAAAGCGCATTGTTGAAGTCCAATCGGGATTGGATTCGACCTTGTATGACGATTTGTCTGGCTTCAAAGGGGAGGAGTGGTAGAATTTTCTTCAGCATCCTGATAATCCCGAAACAGGTTGCCGATGTTTTTGTTGCTTGGGTGTTGAGGGTTAGAGATTTGTCCAGCCAGACCCCGAAACTTTTGATGCTGTCTTTTGGGATAGGGGTGTGCCCAGACTACTGGGCCATAGTCGGTCGATGTTGGACAAAGCTGGGGGGGCCGAGCAGCATGAGTTCGGTTTTGTCACCTCTGAGTTTGAGGGAGGATGCTGTCATCCAACTCCTGATCTCTTCCATACAGGTTGTTAGGTTGGCCTGCGCCGGTTCACTGTTCTTCTGTGCAAGAGAGACCACCAGCTGAGTGTCGTCGGCATATGTAACGATCTTATTGCCATATGGACGCAAGATCTCAGCTAGCGGCCTCATGTACACATTGAACAGTGTGGGGGCTTAGTGATGAGCCCTGCGCTACCCCACAGTCCAGTGGTTTGCTTGCGGAGATAGCGTCTCCGTCGAAGACTTGAAAAGTCCTTTCGCTCAGGAATGATCCTAGCCATGCTGACTTAGGATATGGCTGACGCGAGGTTAGTGCCCCTCACCAAGGATAGTATAAGTGCAAAGGGAGGTGGGTATAATACCTCTGATCCAAGAGAAGGCACGGGTGGTCTGCAGGGATATCTGGAAGGCCTTGAATTAAACTCTGTCAAGTCAAATAAAGCAATCGGGTGAGCATGGAACAGCTGTGCACACTGCCTGGTCATGTCATGTGTCAAAACGCTTGTGCATATTTATTCCCACCCAGATTTATATCTTATTAGACACAAAAGTATAATATTCATGTGTTCCCATTCATTCAGAGGACTTTGGAGCTGGTTCCCAGGGTATGTATCTTTTGCGTCCTTGGACTGTGTTCAAAAGTCACATCACTTATTCTGGCTCAATCACAACACGCATGTTGGGAGGAAAGGTGGGTTATAGACTCTGGATACGTACGAGAGGGCCAAATGCATACTAATAGGAACGTCAGAAAGACAAATATTAATTTCAAAATAAAATGGTTTCAATGTATACCACCTATCTCTACTCTAATCCCATTAATTTATTAATGCTCTTCCCACATTAGCATTAGTAAAACAGCTCGTGTTAGTTTCAGCAAAGCAGAAGCTAAGCATGTGAGCTCTCAAGCAGCCATTTTAATAGCATCTGCGAAGGTGCAAGAAATTCTCTACAAGCAACAGCTCGTCATAGTGCATAAGTACAGTTGACGCATGCGCAATAAAGATTTCCCGTTAGCAGCCATTTTAGAATTTCTCGCGAGTTACTTATTAGTAAAACACGTAGGCAAGCTTCTCTGTCTTTTATGTTTAATGGCATGTGTGTTAATTTACATAAGACGTGGCTAATACAATATTAAAAGTTACTGTGCATTGTTTAGACTTCAATAGGGCCACCCCTTGAATAGACACTGATTGTGAGGTGCACACAAAGAGGATTCTGTTCATAAAGGCCAAGTGTGTTTCAGCAAGGCCAACTATTTGAGATTTAAATATCTTAAGTTCTTCTGAAACCAATCGTCTTTAACTGGCCTGATTGAGCCCGGATATATTCCAGCACATAAATTTAACACACAGCATTGTGCAACATTTGTAAGTTCAGACCAGTCTCCATCCCCCAAAATAAAGGTTCCTTACTCCTGTGCTCTATCTGTGCATTTTTTACTATGCTTTGGCTATTTATCCCCCTCCCTCCATGGCAACCCACCCACCTACTGACCCAGAAAAATGAACAAGATTTGCCATGCAACAATTTACACTCATCCCTCACCCTTCCAACCCCCCTCCCTGTGTCTAAGAAAAGGAATCGCCTCCTTCCTTGCTGTCCTGAAGAGACAGCATACAGAAGACACTACCCTTATCCCCACCCCCAAAAGCTATTGTGAGCCCACCGCATCCTGGCCACGCCACCCCAGAATGAGCATGACAAAAAAAAGGAGAGAAAGAAAAAGCCAAGATAACCACAAATCTTAACAGTACTATGAAAAGCAAAAAGCGAGAAAGCTTAGACAGACATAGTTTGGAGCTGTTTGTTAATTATCTCATAATAATTTTTACCACCAATAAACATCAAGTCAATCTTTGGCGGTAGGCTGCCACTAAAAGAGTGCCTGTTTAGCCTCCTGCTCGTTGAAAAAAAATATGAACTACCATCCTTAATAATTTTAAAGCGGGCCGGCTCCTGTAAGAAAACCCGTGAGCACGCCGCTTTCAAGGGATCCATAAGTTGACGAAGCTGCCATCGTTTGTTCATAGTCAATTTGCACAGGTCTGAGTGCACAAAGATAGACATAGTTTCCACTTTGACAGGAGCTGATGGACGCACCTTAAAGTAAATTACTTGGCGAAGCAGGAAGTTGGCAAAAAACACATGTATAGGCCTTTGCAAAATTACATTTAGCTTGGCTACTTTGTGAGAGAAATAAAGGCAATGTATGCGCTCGCTGAACCTGTGTGTCCATATCCCAGTCTGCTAGATTGGGGAAAGCTTTCTGTAAAAAATTTATGATGAATGCCCATGGGTCAGAACCTTCCCTGCCTTCCGGGATTCCAAAAATCCTCAAGTTGTGATGCCGCTGCCGGTTTTCAAGATCTTCAATCTTTAGTTGCATCATAGACATTTGGGAGTCTTGTGATTTTACAAAAATTAGTAATGGGAGAGGCACTTCTGATTAAATCACCAATTTTTGAAAATGTATTAAGACGCGTATATCTGAACATAAGAGCACCATCAGGAATAAAAACACTAAAAGCAGTCTGGCAGTACATTGGGACAATAATAGACACACTATAGCCCAAATCAAATTCCAGGTCCTTGAAGTTGTTACCCCCACACCCGGAAAAAGCCTCACCAAGACTCTGTTACAGAGAGAGATATTTTGGATTCGGAAATTACAAACACAAGATCCCAAGGGGATCAATGACCGAGTGGATTTAATTTGTTTCTTGTGATTCCTGCACAAAAACTATACGCAGAAGGACTGTATTGATTTAAATTATTCACGTTTTGTTTACATTTATAGTTGTTCTTATACATGTATTAGATGAGGTGAATCACGTGTAATTAAGATTACTTGTAAATTGCACACGTTATGTCATGGCGTCCCAGCATATCCCACATTCTATTTTCCTTTCTCTTCCTAGTCCGTTGTTTATTTTCATGACACTACCGCGTCATATAACAAAGCTGTCGCACATTGCTCAGCGTTCGTAATGGCATACACGATCTGGCGTTCGTAATTGGGAATTGAAAGCGCGGGTGGAATTCGGACCTCTTTGTAACCGCTATCGGCGGTCTCAGGTACATGGCGTTGTTATTAGATAGAGCGGTGCTTGTATACTTAGGATTTTATTATTTCAGAACTTAAATACGTAATCTTTATTTTTTGACCGAGACATGTTGTCATTATTTTTGTAGATAGTCGGGCCAAGTTCCAACGAGTACCGTGAGCATTTGACAAGGGTCTACGAACCAGTTTGGATTTAGAAAGGTTGGTTTCAGATAGACGAGTTGTTATCCATCTAGTGAGTTTCTTTAGAAACACCAGTTCTCTGCTGTTTCTTTAAGGATTTCAGGATACAATGTTTTTTCTTGTACGGTCACAAGGTTATGTGAGATACTTGGTAAAATAGGATGTACCATTGAGGCTTGTGTGTGTTTTTTGTTCTTATAGGCTTTGGCTACATCATACCCGGATAGCATCAATATTGACACGCGCTTTCATAACATTCAGCCGTCATTGCACAGCTCAAGTGAGTGTGATGCTAAAACTTTCACGCAACTATCTGGCATTTCATACTAAACAATTTTTGGTCATGTCCGGTGTTTTCTTTCCTTCTCATTTCTTTTTAGTATATTGAAACGTCAGACCTGTAGCATCGGCATATCTCAACGGGACATTTTAAATATTCCACATCTTTCTGCCATTCGTTTAATTTTGACAAGTGAGTTTTAGTTACAAAGATTCAGAATATGCTTGTTTTTCTACCCTTCAAATTTGTCATCTTGCATACATGAGCAGCTTTTGTAATATGTAACTAATTACTGTGGTGAACTAATGAACTGTGCATTGGGGGACCTATCAACGGAGTGAAAGTGTTCTTTATGTTTTTGTCTTTTCAGATATCGCCCCTGTCGGCCCCTGTGGGGCCCGAAATGCATTGGGCAGGGCAACTTGTGAGATCAACTAAATGTTTGATGTGACTGTAACATCATAATTTCAGATCATATGAATTCGTTGTATTTGTTCACAACATATGAACATGATTAATAATGTTATGAAACAAGTAAAAATATGCATTGAATGAATTTCGTAGAGTTCATGTGTCTCCTTATATCATGAACATTTAATCATTTATATCTTGAGTATGGTGTAATATCCAATTGGGATCTGCAACAGTGCGCAGAGGGCAAGCGGTTTCGCTTGATCTTTTCAAGTCTTGTGATTTTACCATGTTCACAGTATGGGTATTGACCTCCTCTACGGCTGCCACCCGTTGTTGAAGATCAAAAACCTCAGATGATAGCTGAGAGACTTTGACAATCACTTCTGACAGAGCTTGCTTGATCTCAATACTGTCAACTTTGGCCTGTTGATAATAGTCTTGAGCTTCGTCTCTCTGAATGGCGAGCGCCTGCATAAATCTGGAAAGTGAGGGTTCCTCATCCTTGTAATCTCTTGCAGCGTGATGGGTATGATTGGTGTTGCTTGCACATCCTGTTTCTTTTACAGGCATTGATGAGGGAAATACTGTCGAGATATGGTGGGAGAAAGTGAAGGAGAGATAGTAAAAAAAGGAGATGTGGTCTACGTAGCTTGTGCTGTCTCCGTAACTGTTGACATTTGGAAAGAACCTTGACCCCCATCATTAAACCCGTTTTGTAAACTGCCCTGTCCATCCAGGTCCTCAGCGCACATCCAAGCAACTAAAGGAGCCTCAGAGATATTTGCTGTCGGTTATAGGCGTTCATTGTCTGTTGTAACAGTTAGAATATTACCAGGATTCCCCGGATTAGGTAGCCGAGAAATAACGGATTTTACTTTGTCTTTCGAAGAAACCCATTTCCGCAGTGGGCTCACCCCTGAACCGGCCTTTGCAGAACTTGCTGTTCCCTTAAGACGTCCCAGCACCTCTGGCAGCTGCGTCTTGGCTCCAGCACCCCGGCCTTTACCACCTTTGCCTGCCTGGACTGTTTTCCTTTGGCAGCGCTCCCCCCCCCTCGGGGTACTGTTTTTTTGACTGTTAGGAACCCCTACTTCACTATTGGAACTAGACATATTATGCCCCTGTGCAACAGCATTGAAGGGATGATCTGAGGATTCGGGCTGCCCAGTTTTTAAAGCATTATTGATCCCATTGCCGTTTGGAACACTGGTCAGCTCCTTGTAAATGCCTTTCTGGCAATTCTCGCCATTCTCCCCCACCATGCCGAAGCCAGTGCTCAATGAGTTGCCATTCAACTGCTTCAAATTTACCATAGAGCCCCTTATAGTCGACCCATTGGGCTCTGAAGTCTGACCTATAATAACCATAACAGTGTCAACAAGGCAGAAGCTGGATCAAGCACTTTCTCGTAAACAGGTTCTGCCGCAATAAATTCTGGGACTTTTGCTAGGGGTGCAGTGCTACTGCCAAGATTTTGATTGAGAGGGACTGTGGGTGTTATGGACATAGCAGGATCTTCCACCATCCTCCAGCCCTCATGTACAGCAGGATTCAGAACTTCAGCCATTTGAAGAACCGGAATGGTAGTCTCTGAACCACAATATCGGAGAAGCGCAGTTGCCCTCCCAGAGCGCAAAAGTTTCAAAATTGGCTCCCCCACCTGGGGGCCAGCTGCAATGCCAGAGCCCAATTTGCCTAAGTTACATGCGCCCCCAAGTGTTGTCTTGCTTACCGACGCTTCTCCTGGTGGTGCTAAGTAGTTACTGTAATCTCTGCCGCCCTCCTGTACATCTGGGGCATCCATAGCTTCTGTGGCATCCCCAGCTTCCATCAGGACCTCCGCTCGTCCTCATCGGGTGGTTCGTGGCGGAGCCATTCCCTTCTCCAAGTTGGCACCCAGACGCGTAAATACTCCCCTACAGCTGCTTCGCGTCCACCCGTTGCACCGGTTACAACCAGCACTCAGCGGTTGTGGGGGCGGTAGCGGCAGCGATAGTAGTTGAGTGGAAAACCACTTTGATGCTCAGACGCCGTACACCGCTACGCTTGATTGTACGATCCGGCACATCCAGAACACCAACAGCGGCCAAATGCAGCCCCGGGCGTTGTCTTTTTTCCAGCTTAACAGATTGCTTTAAAGATTGCTTTTGTCAATTTCTCCAAGTGCTACAACCTCATCGTTTCTCATGGCACCATTTGTGACTGCGGCAAACGGGAATAGCGGCGGCTCAGCCAAGCTCCGAGGAGAGGGTAGTAGTAGGCATCCTCCTGGAGTGGAGTCAATCCGCCATCTTCCTTTCCTGTTACATACTATGGCCGACTCTAAAGGAAGATAGACAATTGCCCAACTTTGGATTTTTGGGCGTAAGATTACGATATGTATGGTTTACGGTCCTAATATTGACTGCCCGGAGATCATCTCTTTTTTGTGTTCTGAATTGTTGGAATGGGCAGGGAAACTTATAGTTATGGGACCTTTAATTGTACTTTAGATTAAAAAAATTGACACCACAAATACTGTAGCACGAGTCCGAATGGTTCTGACAAGGCAGCTCTATTTGATCTACTTCATATACATCAATTGGAGGACGCTTGGAGAAAATTATTTCCTACAATACCAGGCTATACTTTTTTTTCGAATCCAGCATATGATTTTTACTAATAAAGCTAGGTTAAAAAACTTTTCCATGGAGGTTTTCCCGAAAGTCACATTGGACCATAAGCCTATTATGCTGACTGTTCAGCTTCAGCTTGGGGGGGAAAGAGCCAGCAAAGGAATTTTTGTTTTCCAGGCACCTCCTCATTAACCCCGACTATGTGAATTTCATGCAAGGAAAGCTGAGGGAATACACAGAGAATAACCAACATACTGCATCTTGTGCTATAGTTTGGGACTGTATGAAGGCATATATGAGAGCGGCAACATTACAATATATTATCAAACAGAATCGGATAAATGCAAGCTTGGTAGAAAATGAGCATAGGCAGTATTTAGATTTAGAGCAGCTACATGCTAGAGCTATTGCCTTGAAGGACACTGGGGAATCATTGATTTATTATCAGCTTATCGAATTAAGAGCGAAGCTCAGGAGAAGACTAAGGGACAGAGTAGGTAACAGCTTTCATAAGTTTAAAACCAGACAAATACGAACACTGAGAAAGGGTTGGATGTGTTTTGGCCTATCAGTTAGCCGATCAGAGGGCCACATCACATATTAAGCAAATTAAAGGAGCAGATGGTTTCGTTCATACTAAATCCCAAGATATAATAGAACAATTTACGTTATTCTATGCTGAGCTTTATAGCGATTCAGCATGCTTTAATCAGCAAATAGCTATGGATTACATACAAAAAAGCGCGCAATGCCTGTTTTGGATCCACTTAAATCCGAGCAATTGCACAAAAATGGTGATCTTATAGAAATAAACGCAGCAATAAGTGTACTACCTTCAGGCAAAGCGGTAGGCGAGGATACTATTCCTCTTGAGTTTTATAAAACTTTTAAGGATATATTGGTCCCGGTCCTGCTTGATCTGGTTAATAAAATAATGCAAGGTGGGGATGCACCCTCTTCTTGGAATATAACTAACATTATTGTTTTTCCTAAAAAGGGGAAACCTGTAGAGGAGAGGAGCTCATATCGTCCAATATCTTAAAATCAATGCGGACGCTAAAAAAATTCAAAAATTCTTGCCTCCCGTCTAGCCCCTATGATCCATCTTTTATTATCTGAACAATAACATGGTTTTGTACCGGGTCGAGACACAGATGATCACATAGACACAGCTATTGCTGCATTCGACCTCTACAGCCACTTGAACCAGCAGATAGGGATGCTGATGTTGGACACCGAGGAAGCCTTCGAACGAGTATCATGGGGGTCTTCATGGTACACAATGTCATCTCTAGGTCTCGATCGGAGGTTTATCTCGGCGGTACAGAAACTATATTATAAACCAACTGCTGCTATCAGGCTTAATGGTCTTGCTCCTACCTTCTTTAGTATCCATGGAGGTACGCTGCAGGGATGCCCGCTATCCCCACTATTATTTGCTCTTTACATGGAGCCCTTTATTAAGCATTTGCTCCATAATGCTCTTATCATTCCAGTGTCCCTCAATGGTATCGTTTTAAAGGTAACTGCGTACGCAGACGATATAGCTGTATACACTATGAGACCAGTGGAAACTATAGCTGTGATAACTCAAGAAGCTCAGCACTTCGTTTTTTTCTTGGGCTATAACTTTAACAGGACAGTCAATTTTAAATTTTCAACTTGAATCAGCTCCACTCTCTTTAGGAATTACCAGAACTGCTACATATCTTGAAGTCTGTCTTAGTTGTCACACTGATGATGTCATTGCTCTAAATTATGAGACACTGTTCAAAAAGGTTGTTGCAAATATGCGTAGCTGGCATAAGTTACCACTTAGCATTATTGGGAGGTGTAATGCAGTAAAACTGAACATCCTTCTGAAGTTCTTGTACCTGTTTCGCACTATTCAATTGAGGGTTCCTCTGTCTTTATTTAAGCGGCTTGAGAGTGCTGTAGGCAGTTTAATATGGGGTATAGGAAGGCAAGGAGAGCTCTAAGGTATATTAAGTTAACATACGAACAAGGTGGTTTCAAACTCCCAGACTTTAAATCTTACTTCTGGGTTGCTTTTGTAAGTCAGATCCAGAGCCTAATCAAGGGGCCTGGTCCGGGTAGGATTTGGTTTGCATATCAGCTGGCCTGTGGCCCAAACATGGGGTGTTTACTATACAAGACGACCAACCCTAATTATTACAAGAGGGTTCGATTCAAGGTAGTCAAACATATTGCCCGCATTTGGCAAGACATATGCAAGGCCTATACACTACCTGAATTGCACGAATATACAATTCTTTGGGGGAATCCGAGGTTGTGTGAAATATTTTTCGACTCTGTGGGGAGAGGGTGGCAACGCTGTGGTATAACAAAGCTTGGGCAGGTGTATGGTGAGCAAGGTTTTAGATCATTTGCATCACTGAAAGAACAATTTGGGGTTTCATATAATTCGGTCTTTAAGTACTTACAAGTCAGGGATTATTTACTCATGGAGAGTGCTTATTAGCCCTACCCAGCTCAACTGAGGTATTATTTGCAATGTTTCAGATTTCAGGCCGGGCCTGTATAGGAAAAATTTATCAGAAATTTTTAGCGGCCGCTATTTGTGATGGCATACAGATTGTAGCTAAGTTGAGTCGGATTTTTAAAATTAATATTACAAATGAGGAACTGTACAAATCATTGGCTATGATAAATACTGCAGTTACCTCAGTTAACTTTAAGTTACAGCAACACCGGAATATGTTTATGTTGTACTATACCCCAGAGATCATCACAAAGTGGACCATGACCCATGCTTCTGTAAAGTCACGCTGCCCGAAGTGTCAAGAATTTGCCGTGATCTCCTGTCAGATGTTTGTTACTTGTCCAAATCTAAATACATTTTGGGTTGATGTAACCCGCGAGCTGGTTAAACTATCAGGCTATGATATTCAACTAACTGAGAAAGAAATGTTATTGGGGTTAGTATCAGATTAGGGTAATCTAATGAAATCTCTAGTTTCGATTATTATAGTTTGTGCTCGTTTATGCATTGCCAGGGCATAGATTCAAATGCTGAGTCCAAATATTACTCAATTTGGGGTATTACTGAGCGGGATTTATGAAATGGAATTGGCCTTAGCTAAAGCTAGGGGTCCACACCAAAAGGCAACATTCGAAAGGGTGTGGTCGAGCCTTCAGTGGGACTAGCAGATTCATTGTCCACGATATGTATTTCTATGTTACAGTCTGCAATCATTCGACCTTTTAAAAAAAACATATTGTTAATGCATTTTTATTTCTTTCTGTGCTCTTTTCCTTTTTTTGGTGTGTTCTGAAGCTAGCTATGTGCGTTGTTATTCTGTGCTATATATGTTTAAGGTATCATACTGATGGCTAATAAAATTTAAAGATAAAAAAAACAATATTAAAAGTTTAATGAGAGGATTGCTTCCGAGCAAGTCTCTTTTCTACGAGTCCTTGCTCCATCAATCCCCTCTCTGATGGCATTTTTGAGCCATCACAAAATCTTCCATCCCAATCAGAAGCCAAACTTCAACATATCTCACTTTCTTTCCCTTTTTTGTTCTTGTTCTCGTCTTTATTCTTCAAGTCTTTCATTCTATCGTATAGTTTCCCCTTTATTTCCTCTAATTGTATTTGTTTATATTTTCTTTTCTTTCCTTTTCCATTTATTTCATATCTTCTTCTTCTCCATTTATTTGTGCAACACTT
This sequence comes from Lissotriton vulgaris, assembly GCF_964263255.1. NCBI lineage: Eukaryota > Metazoa > Chordata > Amphibia > Caudata > Salamandridae > Lissotriton > Lissotriton vulgaris. The sequence goes on from NC_141698.1 coordinate 470,814,403, forward strand.
ACATCAAATTACTATTGTTAGAACTTTTATTGTTATACCAACTAATAGTAAGATTACTTGACCTATTATACCTACACAAGATTAGCAAACCAATTCCCTATTGAGGAAATGCTCTTTGTTAGTCTCTCCCATACATTTTCAACCTTCAGTGGTTTAAATTTTTCTTGAAGTTTTGTAATATTCCTAATATATCCTCTAATTTCTTTACTTTATCGGGTATCTTTGTAAGTGCAACAATGTTGCACTTTCAACAATTTACAGACTCCTCCTTATTTTGCCAATAATATATCAAGTGCAAGTCGATTCTGCAAAACCATAGACCTAATTGCAACCATTTCTGTATTAATCATCAAGAAACCTCCAGCAGCATCGGTTGTAAGACGATTAACTACTGTTGACAATTGATAGATTCTATGTGAATTTTGAATGACTTCCTCTGAAGGTATCAATGAACTAAATACGTCACCTATTATTTCTGAAAAACTAGCTCTTTCTTTGTGTTATTTCATTATTGTTTTCATTGCTTCCAGTGATTTGTTTTACATGAAAAATCTTTGGAAATACTATTCCAAAGTAGCAACTCCTGTACCACCGTGCAGGCAGCCTATATTAAGCTTTATTCCCGCACACATAGTAAACTCCAGGAAATACTGGATCTGTTCCCCCTTTTAGTCCCCAATCTCCCAAAATCAGGAAGTTATGTTCACATTCACTGGAACCAATAAATACATTATTATAGTCTGTCTCTAATCTATGGAGGCAGGTTTTCCCTGTCTTTACAAAGTCTAGGGACATCGCAGCATGAGCTTTGCCAGTTGTATAAATTCCTTCTTTCTCAGCCCACGGTGGTACATGGGTTTTCTGTTCATCAGCTTTTTTGGGAAATCCTGTCTCCTTTCTTCAACTAAATTCAAAAGCACTTTCTCTTCTTCACGTAATGAACATGTAAGGTTATTCTTATGCGCCTTCACTATATCTAATGACTTCATTGTTAAGAAAAATTCACCCATAAACTGTGCATCTAGACAACGGAGCACTGGATCATATTCTTTCTAATAGGAATTTCTGTAAATACTACATCTAGATTTGACTAATAACATTGAAGTTTTCCTGTTCTATAAATACACTTGACAATATGCTATGTGAAATACCATACGTTAATGGTACATGATGGTATGTGACTCCTTCTGGTAGTTTCAAACAAACATAATCACTAATTTCCATTGTGTCTACGTACTGAAACAATAATTTTTGTAAATACATTTAAAGATGTGTCATTATCTGTTACTGTGTGATTTAAATCTACCTCATCTATTGCTTCTAATTCTACTCTATCTCTTCTCCAAGTAACTGTCTTTTCATTAGTGTCTGTCATTCTACTTGTCTGTTATTATAAAACAAGGTACTGGTATTGTTGGAAATAGCCATACTAAGATCACTAATACAATACTACATATGCAAGCCCTACAGCATTTCTTTATACAGCTTCGTGTTGGTCTTTCAGCAACACTGTCTTTAGCCAATTTGACTTAATAAGATTCCTCTTCTTTTCTTTAGTTATGAATTCGAATCTTTAGTACTTCAAGGAGGCCTCACTTTCCCTTCGTCAATCTGTTCTGCGATTACTTCTTCATTTGTCTCGTCATTTAAATCTAGATTCTCAAATTCTTCTAGTATCACACAGGTCCATTCCGGACCCTTGAACTTATTGTTCAAGACTTTCAGTATTGGACTTCTTTGAATGTTTTTGGCAATTGACTGTCTAGTCTGAGTTTGACTGTTAACCTCATTCACTTATTCTGGGTTTTCATTTACTTTTCTCAATGATATTTTAGCCTTTTGACTCCAACTGGTCAAATATCACCTTTTCTGACCCTTTTAACTTGCACTGCACTTTCGCCTTCTTTGCCTTTCTCAAGAGCTCTTTTATTCTCGTTATGTTCCGGCACAATCTCTTTTTCCCTTTTCTCAGTATCGCTCTCTATCTGTCCTTGTTCAGGTCTTGTTATTGTGGCTTTTTCTGCCTGAACTTGTTCTTCTTCCTCTAACTGTTCCTGTTCGGGTACCCTTTCAGACATTTCTTTTTCAACCCAAACTTGTTCTTCTTCTCCTAACTGGTCCTGTTCAGGGTTTACTACAATTGGTTCTTCTACTGCCTGAACATGTTCTTCTTTACCTGTCTGTCCTTGCTCAGGATTTTTGACTGATTTATTTACCTGAGTATGTTCTTCTGTCCCTGTCTGGTCCTGCTCTGGGTCTCCAGTAGCTTTGTTCTCTTTCTCCTGAGCGTGTTCTTCTATGCCTATCTGATCCTCACTAGTTTCTTGTCTTTATAATCTTGTTCTACTTCTTGTTTAAATAACTATCTCGACCACTGGTATCCAGTCCTTCTGACTTGTGCTCGGTTGTCCTTTGTCAGTCCCTTCAGAATCTGTTCCTCTAGGTTTTTTGACTGTATAACCTTCAGCAGCCGCAACTGTTCTAGTCAGTTGTGGTCCCTTTTCAGCAGGGGCTGGAACCCTTTCCCTCTGGCTGGCATGGATCCAAGTGGGCAAACCTGCACACTTCACTGCTGTAGTAGTGACCAGTATGACTTGCCGTGGATCATCCCACCTGGGTGTTAGGCACGACTTTCTGGTGTGCTTCTTCACTACCACCCAGTCCCCGGGTTTCAAATCATGCGCCTGAGCCAGCTGCCTCGCAACTGCTTCTTCTCCAACCTGGTGAGAGACAGAATGCACTAGGTCAGCCAATCCTTTGCAATATTCCAATACCAGATCATCAGTTATATTCAGTAATTTATGTCCTGGTATAAATGCTTGTCTCAATGCCCTTCCCATAAGAATTTTGTGGGGATTCAATCCTATATTTCTGTCAGGAATACTTCTGAGTCCCATTAATACAAGGGGCAATGCATCTTGCCAATCTAATGATGTGGATGCACACACCTTTGCCAGTCTTGACTTGATTATGCCATTTAATTGCTCTACCAGTCCAGAAGTCTCTGGGCGGTATGCACAGTGCAGTTTCTGTTCAATTTTGAATGCTTCACAGATTAATCAAATTACTTAATTATTAGCATGAGGTCCTCTATCTGATTCCAAAGTTACTGGAAAACCAAAACGAGGAATTAACTCTCTCAACAATAATTTGGCAACTGTTATGCTGTAATTTCTCATACTGGGGTATGCCTTCACCCATCGTGAAAACAAACACACTATGACAAGGAAATACTTAATTCCCCTGCATGGTGGTAACTCTATAAAGTCAAGCTACAATCTTATGAATGGTCCTTCTGCATTTCCGATTTACCCCCAACTGACCCCTGTCTTCCTACCTGGGTTTATTTGTTGGCATACTAAACATCTCTGGCAAAGACTCTCTGTGACTACCCTAAACCTTGGGTTATACCAATATTGTCTAAATAGTCTGATTATAGAGTCCCTGCCTACATGAGTGTCTCCATGATACATTTCTGCAAATTGAGAGAGCAAAGAGTCTGGAATGACTGGTCTTCCATCAGGGTACAACCACACGTCATCTTCTGCCCTTCTTTCACACCCTGATTTTATCCATTTTTCTTTTTTACTCTCTTCTACCTCATCCTGCAACTGTCTCACCTCATCCCATGTTTTGAAAGCTGTGAATAGCATAAGTTGGAAGCTGATTCCACTTGTTTCCATTTTCTTGTTCAACAACATATTATTTCTTGTACAGTATTGAGCAACCTGGTCAGAGTATCTATTACCAGCCGCTATATAGTCATTCCCTGACTGGTGAGCTGCACATTTAACCATTGCTATTTCTTTTGGCAACTGTATTGCTTCCAACAGTTCTTTCACAAATTTCCCATTTCGAATAGGGGACTCTGAAGAAGTCAGAAATCCCCTCTGCATCCAAAGCTGGCCAAATTCATGCACGTAACCATATTGACCATCAGTAAATATGGTACATTTCCAATTATTCTCAATTTGCATGCTTTTATTATAGCTATCAATTCAGCTACTTGTACAGGCTTGACTCTCTGTAAACAGGATGCTTCAATGATCCCAGATATTTTGCAAACAGTGTGAGCTGCACTTAGTCCTCCACTTTCAAGTCTTAAGCAAGAACCATCAACAAACAGTTCATGGTCTGGCTCTTTCAGAGGCTCTTCCTGTATGTCGGGGCGGGGCTTAGTACACATTTTAGTTACATCCAAGCAATGATGTTCTGATTCATCTTTCACTTTCTCACAATGTGAGTCTGGCAATAGAGTAGCAGGCTTAACCATAATCCACCTGATTAGTGCCACATTTTCTGCTCCCAAAATTATTCTTTCATACTTAGTCATCAGACTAGGAGTAAGATGCTGTGTTCGAGTTCTTGTTAACAGAATTTCGACTGAATGTGGAACATAAACTTTCACTGGATGTCCCATCACAATTGACTCACTTTGTTACAGGTACCAGCTACTACTTTTAAGCAGCCAGGTAATAGTGAAAGCCACAAGATCCAAAGTAGCAGAAAAATATGCAACTGGACTTTAGCTTAATCCATGTCTTTGGGTTAGAACTGAGAGTGTGCAACTTTCTCTTTCACAACAGAACAGTGCAAATTATTTCGAATAATCAGGCACACCTAATGCAGAGTTCTCACATAGACAATTTCGCAATTTTACAAATGCTTCCACACTTTCATCATCCCAAACTATTGGATCCTTCACTCTTTTCCGTGTCATGTGAATCAATGGTTTTGCTAGTATTGAAAAATCTACAATCCATTGTCAACAATACCCCACCACTCCCAGAAACATTCTGATTTCTCTTTGTCTTTGTGGTAACTGCATTTGCTTGATTATTTTATCTCTCTCAGTGGTCACCATTCTCACTCCCCTTTCTATCTGGTGACCCAAGTATTCGACTCCTGTTCGGCAAAATTGTAATTTTTCTGGGGATACTTTCTGTCCTCCCTCAGCCAAATGATTTAGTAATGCAATGGAATCATTAACAGTCTTCTCTGGATTTCGATGCTACAAGTAAGTTATCAATATACTGCACTAAAACTGAATCTCTGAGCATAACGAACTTCTCTAAACACTTTTTCAGTATTTAATGAAAAATTGAGGGACTTTCTGTGTACAATTGAGGAACTCGGTTCCATGCCAAGATACGATCTTCAAATTTAAACGAAAAAAGATACTGGCTGTCTGGATGTAATGGAATTGAGAAGAAAAGCTTCGCACAAATCAATTACAGTAAACCAGCCTGCGTTCCAAGGGATCTGATTAAGAATCACTGCTGATTTGGCACCACGGGACAAGGAACTATAATTGTATATATTTTTCTCAAATCCTGGACTATCCTATACATTCCACTAGGCTTTTTGAGTCCTATTATCGGCAAATTACAAGGACTACTCATTATTTATTTTATAATGCCCTGTTTAATCATACGGTCAATTTCAGAAGCCACTCCTGCTTTCACTCCTGGACTCATTTTCTATTGTCGGGTGTAGGGGTAAACTGCACCTTCTTTCACTGCCACTTTCACTAGGTCTACGTTTGGCATTAGCCCTATTTCTTTTCCAGTGAAATCCCATTCTTCTGGTTTCACAGTTGTTTTCAGCGTTTCTGGTAAGTCATCTTTTGTCATCAAAGAATACATCTCATCTATTTCTGAGCCTTGTTTAGCTAACACTATCTGGTATACCATATCGTCATCAGGGATTTGAAGTGCAACACCATCCGGTGTACAATAAATTGTGAAGTTCATTTTGCACAGTAAATCTCTTCCCAATAAATTAATTGGACTAGAATCGCAGACCACGATTCTATGCATGTCTTTAAAATTTCCAATATGCACCTTCATAGGTTCGGTAATTGGAGTTCTAATCTGTTGATTCGAAACTCTAACTACTTGGATTGCTTCTCCCGAGAGGGGTAGGTTTGGGATGTCTGCTGTTCTCACAGTAGAAAGGGTAGCACCAGTATCCAACAGAAAAGTGATATCATTGCCTATTCTATCAATAAATGGACCCGACTGATCTACCGGCAAGGATGCGCCAAGTACGCACTCCTCTTCCTCCCTCCTCCGGCACCGTCATTGCTCGTCTTCACTTTCATGATTATTCAGTAAAAGGTATTGTGAAATCACATAATTTCTTCTACCACTTCCTCTTTGAAATCCGGCTTCCGCACTTTACTTTGGCTGATTCACAAAATTTGGCACAGGGGCAGGTGGCACCTGACACTGCTGATTAACTACCTGCTGCGGCTGATTCATAAGCACCTCATTCTGCCTCTGTGGATTTAAATGTTGGGTTAGCCCATTATTATTCTGAATATTCTTACACTCGTTTTTCCAATGTCCAAGCTTTCGGCACCCATGACATGTAAACAACTTTTTTGCATCCTCTCCATTCATTCGTCCTCTTCATTTACCACCATTCACCACATATTCACTCTGACTCTGTTCTTTTATCTGACCATCTGCCTGACTATTTTATTTAATCTCCTGTTATGCCAATTTAACTTGTGCCCACATCATTTTCTCTTTTAACTTTTATGCCTTGCCTCAATATCATCCCCACAATATTTCACATATTTTAGAATGTCGTCAATGGATTTTCCCTGCCAACACAACATTTGCTGTTGAATCATCTGACAAATTTCTGGCTTTAGCCCGTACACAAACCGATACACAAAATGACCCATATCCTGATCTCCAATGATCTCAAAATCACTATACTGTTTAAACACCTGCAACAGTCGTTCATAATATGCACGGACAAATTCATTTTGCTCTTGGCTGGTTCCGTTTATTTTTACCCAATCTGTTTCTTTAGGAGGAATTTTCCCTTTTAGGAAAGTAATTACTTGGTGATATTTCATCATCACATCATCGGAAGGTGCTCCTGTTTTTTCATCTCTTGGATACTCTTCACTTGGCCAATCAACTGTGATCTTACATTCTGTCCATAAATCATCAGGTACCACTATATCAAACAGACCATCCAAGTCTTTCAATAAAACCTTCGAAACCTTCACAAACCTCGCAACCTGTTAGTAACATTCAACTGGTTTCTCTCTCAATTTAGGGAAATCGTTTGTAAATGACAAAATATCTTGTTGACTCCATGGAACATGAACATTTCCACCACCAGGTACCTCTCTCATAGGACACAATCTTTCTACCTTTCCTGCCTCTTTTAACAGATATGCAGTTGACGCTTCCTGTGCCTGTGCTTCCTCCTTTTTCCTTGTCCACCTCATTCTCCACCTGTCAATGTCTCCCCACTTTTGCAAGATATTCAACAACTCCAATACCTGTAACTTCTTTCCAGATATTCATATTTTCTAAATCTTTGTAAATTCCACTTGATATGGTTTCTATAGCACTTTTGATCTCCCTATCTCAATCTCCATCTCAGAGGCAAGTTCTGTCAACTTCTCATGAAATAATCTTGCATTCCTCTTTCATACTTCTACAAATGAGCAACAACTCTTCCTCATTATAAGTATTCAATTTTTCTAGTCCCACATTTCCAGCTATCATCTCTTCAAACTCTACTTTCAGTTTGTAAATATCTACTATATTAGGGGGTGTACTCTGTTTTTCCGTTCCATGTGCCCCTCTCATAATCTTCAGAGGCTCCTTGCAAGATACAGTGGCAGACGCTAGTCCAATTTACTCCTCTACTGTCTGTTGCAGAATGCATGCTGCCAGTTTTTGAAGTTGTATTTTAGTTGTTCTTAAATACTGTGTTTTTTAAGCTGTCTTTTTAACTTTCATTTCGAGCTGATTTTTGTGCTTCTGCACTTACCTGCCTTACTGGGATACTCGTGGTTCATTTGGGCATTGCTGCGTGTTGCAGGGGTGCCTCAAGTATACGCCTGGCTTTGCACTTGGCGGCCATTCGCAGTTTCCACTGGGGTAGGACATTTGAGGGCGCCATTTTGGTCAGCGGTCTAGTTTGCCGCTTGACTTAATTCCCATTGCCTACTTAATGGCACCCGCGTCGCGGACGCACGCATAGGGCTCGCTGCTGGCGTACCGAAGACAAGCCCATCTGTGCCCGTCCGCGTCCGGATTGCGGCCAGTGCCAGCCACGCTGTCCCTTCCCTCCCTCATGGCAGAGTGACTTGGTCCAGCCTATCTGATGAGAAAATTGCAAACCATCCAGAATGCCGGTGCTGGGCTTATTAGAAACGTGCCACCACGTTACCATATCTCCCCTCATCTGCTTGGCCAACATTGGCTCCTAGTTAGGAAAAGAAGAGAGTTTAAGGCTCTGTCTTTGGCCTTCAGAGCCTCTAGAGACAGAGGCCCAGGATACCTGAAGGTGAGACTCCAGAAGTATAGCCAGACTAGGAGCCTGCGATCCAGTTCTCAGGAATTGATTTGGATTCCTTGCTTTTCCAAAACCAGGATTGGTGGGCGAGCCTTCACGGTATGAACTTCTACCCTCTGGAATTCCATGCCTGACCATCTTCGTGAAGCCGAGTCGGAGACTGCATTTAGGAAGACATTAAACACTTGGCTATTTGATTTGCCTTAGCCCGTCTTGCTCTCTCTGTTCTCCGCTGGGGTTTTTTTCCGCTACTTAGCGCCGGAGCACCACCGTTGGTGGTAGCCGTACGCTCTACAAATGAAATGGAATGGAGTTACTGCTGTTGCACTTCTGGTTCGAGAAGACACTACTGACATTCCTTCTTTTGAACTACTGGGTGTAACTCTTTTTGGGGTTTCACTTACTGAGTCTCTTAAAGTAAATACATTCATGAAATTTCTGAATTGCACTCACTGGCTTGATCATCTATTATCACAGTTTCTTTACTTGGGTAACTTAAGGGAGCTGTTACAGCTGGTGGTTTAAGGCAATTTGCTTTGTCTCCACACAATGGAACAACAGGACCTATAGTTTCTGGTATTGTCAATGCTTGGGGGTTCAAATTCAATAGACGTATTTTCTGTATTATTCTTCTCTATTTTTATTTAATGCCTCTTTTTCCCTATCTTTGAGTACCCTATTAACTGTTAGGTCATGTAAAATTTGTGGAATCAAGGGTGTTCCCAATACAGGTGTACTTGGGGTAACTCTATTTGGTCCTTCTTCGTACAGTGGTTGTCTTTTTAGTTAAAATGTCCTCTAGCAACTTATCTTCTGATTCACCTATCCTGTCAGGTTCATGCGTTTCAATTTTTCTTTACACTTACTACCTGACTATTTCTCAGTCACTAATACTGGGTATAAACCTTCTGATACCATTTCTTTTTCCCATTGCTTCATCTGACCTTCATGTGTCTCCCGCAAATACCTAGGAAAATTACACATATATCTTCCACTCTGATTGTTCTCTTGTTCATTTGACTCAGTCTCCCATTCTTCTAATGCCTCATACTGCGTTAACCTAGGTCTCAGATCTAAATCATTCATCTGCATCCTCAAATTCTGCAAAATTCTTCCATTAAAGGTACCATGCTCAGGAAAAGCTAAAACACCATCATCTTTTGTGTATTCCATCCAATTTTCCACCCATAAACATGTGTGATATCCTCTCTCCATCATCATAAATGAAGCAGGCGTTTTAGGCGGTGGAATAGGAATTTCTTCTCTAGTCAATACAAGTTTATCTTTCTTAAAGAAATTCTCAATTTTCTTTATTAATGAAAATGTTCTCTTTTTTCCATACATACTAGACACTCAATACATGAAACAATAATCCGCAAATCCTCAAGCATTTCTGTCAGGGCGACTCGCACAAAAAGGCAATCAAGCATACAAATTTTCACAAACCAATCTAAAAGCAGCTTTCACTCAATCATCTAATCAGATTGTGGCGTACGCTTGTGATCTGACCAATGCCAGCGCAGCCTTTTCAATGTTGTCAGTTCTGCTCCTTACTATTGACCCCTCCTTTACAATTCGCGTTAGTCACACGCCTGCTGTTTCAACTTATCCCAGGACAGCTATCTGTGACGTTAGGGCAACTCCGGCAACTGACCCTCCCTTACACGGTAATAGGAAATCGTATTTATTTTACTCTTCCTTTAACTAAATTCCATTAGTAACAACGTTAAAACATTCGCTACTCTGCCTGTTCCACTAAACAAAGGATAGATTTCGACTTATTCTGGAGACTCAGAATTGCTCCTCTTACACTGCGAGAAAAACCTTCTGTTTACCCTCTGTTCAAGCCCAAGAGAACCTGTTAAGCCTTCAGTGTTACCCTTTCTAGTTGATAAAAGACCAAAGTTTCACCAGCGAACCCTTTTGGCTATCATTCACACTCAACTTACATACAAAATAGTCCCTAGTTTAACACTGCCAGCCCTGCGTAGCTTCTCAGTGCTATTCTAACAGACGAGTAACCTCACTGCAGTATGGCTTCTATCACCGCCCACTATTCATTTCCCCCGGACAACATAAAACAAGACACTAACTCTTTTTGTTAAACATAAATCAATAATCAAAATCAATATTTAGCACCAAACTAGTCAATAATAACCATAGCTCTGCTACCAGAAAACTGATCCAGCGGCTCAACAGCAACACGTACTCCAATACCATATACTCACTTGGGCCCCAAAACACACTCACACAACCTGGCAATAACTGCTGGAGCCACAGTTTATGATTTCCTACAATTTCAAGATTAGTCACCTCTTATTCTCAACTAAACAATCACTGATCAAAAAGTTCTTATCTCTGGTCAATGAACCATTAGTTGAACTAGTTGATGGTGAAATGACATAAATAATCTTCTTACATTTATGAAATGACCACAAACTCTGGAAATATTTTAAATCTTTATCTAATCAATTTCATGTGAACCACTTACAAAGTACAGTACAGTCTCCGTCACTCATAGGAAGGAAGATTGAATTAATCAATCATCAAACTCATACTTTAAATCTTGCAATGACTTATACTCAGAAAGGAGAGGATAGAGAGAAAAGAACATAGGCACATACAGAATATATATGTATATATATATTTACCTAGGATGGTGTGAAAACCAACCCCCTGGCCAAGGAGCTGGAAAAGGTCCCCCGGGAAAGATCAGGCAACAAAGGCTTCAGGACAGGAATCAGGACAAGATAGATGACCTCGCTACCACCGAAGCTTGCGTAGCACCCCTCTCTGATACACTCTTCCTCATTCAAGATTCTTCCGCAATCTTCTTCCAAGTAAATCAATTTAAGATAAAGTGGTTCTGCATTCGATTCTTCATCAGCATCTCTCGTCACTCCGTCAGCATCCCGAGCTCTGCAGCATTCAGCAAATTGCCATCTACGTCTCCCTCTCTAACCAAGACTACCTCAATTATACCCTACAATATTCATGTACCTCCCATTAATGTTTTAATATCGTAAAATTACTAACTCTGACTGGACAGGCAAGGGGTGAGGATCATCACACCATGCTTATTTTTAATCTTAAGTCTATCAGTCTATTGTTCAAAGATCCCACCCCTTAATTCTTATTCATAAATCTTTATTCCCACCCGTATTCACATCTTATTAGACACAAAAGTATATTTTTCATGTGTTCCCATTCATTCAGAGGACTTTGGAGCTGGTTCCCAGGGTATGTATCTTTTGCGTCCTTGGACTGCGTTCAAAAGTCACATCACTTCTTCTGGCTCAATCACACCACACATGTGCGGAGGTCAGGTGGGTTGTAGACTCTGGATTCATACGTGAGGCCCAAATGCATACAAATGGGAAAGTCAGAAAGACAAATATTCATTTAAAAATAAAATGGTTTCACTGTATACCACCTATCTCTACTCTAATCCCATTCATTTATTAATGCTCTTCCCACATTAGCATTAGTAAAATAGTTTGTGTTATTTTCAGCAAAGCAGATGCTAAGCATGTGAGTTCTCAAGCAGCCACTTTAATAGCATCTGTGCAGGAGCAAGAAATTCCCTCCAAGCGACAGCTCGTCATACTGCTTAGGTACAGTTGACACATGCGCAATAAAGATTTCCGGTCAGCAGCCATTTTAGAATTTCTCTCGAGTTACTTATTAGTAAAACACGTAGGCAAGCTTCTCTGTCTTTTATGTTCAATGTTTTGTGTGTTAATTTACACAACGCGTGGTTAAAACAATATTAAAAGTTAAATGATAGGATTGCTTCAGAGAAAGTCTCTTTTCTACGAGTCCTTGCTCCATCAAGTAGACCGCACCCATGTATGTACACCATACAATTATAACAAACACTATGGATGGACCGCACCAATGTACGTACTTACTAGCTATAGGTGGACCACACCCATGTATATACTCCAAACTTTGGGTGGACTGCACCCATGTTTCCAGACTAAAATAAGGGGGGACAGCACCCATGTATATTCACCGAAATATGGGTGGACCGCACCCATGTACATACACCAAATTATTATGGGTGGACCGCACCCTTGCATGCTAAAATGGGACTAAAACTCATAAAGCTGAATGTAAATGGGACTGACACCCATTAACCCCCCCGCCCCCCTTGAAGCCACCCGTAAAGTAAAGGAAAAGTGACATACAATGTGGAAATGGGGCTATAACCCATTCCAAATAACTAAATATGAAGTACAATGTGTCTATCACACACAGTAGAAGAACAGCACACAGCACAGAGTGACTATAAACACAACAGCACAAAGAGATGCACAGGCGACACACACCAAATCGACATTCCACCAAGGTATACATATGCAAACACTGTGGCAACAAGAAACAGTTTGCTAGAAACCAAATAAACGCTGAGACAATGCAAACTCCAACCCCCAAAACAGTAGTACCATTTTTTTTTTAAACAGAAAGACCACACGCCGGTGAGCGACCTCTCATCCGAGTTGCACATCCTTAGGAAAATTTTGTATAGTGTGCCCAACTTCCCAGTTAACTGACCCACCAGTATTAATAATGCCTGTAAGAATTATTTTCAGCAGCATGTCAACCTGTGAGCAAAGAAAACACAGAAAAAACAAGACCTTCCAAAACATAAAGTTGTGTGCAAACTTCACGAAGGAAATGAGACACTGTCCAGGAGGATACTGATACATACAGTGTTGGTCCATGACAGTATCAAGCACAAACAAGTACACCAAAAAAACAGTACTTACGCCAGAAAACAAAATGCAAACTCCAACAGAGAGCACCGGTTTGGACTGCAGAGCACGTGAACTCTGATGCCAGCGTGCAGCTTACTACAAAATATTAAAAGCTGTACCAGATTTTGCCCCAGATCGACTGACCTCCGGAATAGAGCCACAAGCTGCGTCAACAATATTCTCCTCAAACCCCATGTAAATAGAAGACCTCACAGATGTGATGATTTCAATACGAACATCTCCTCAGGATTAACACACAGCAAAACAGAGAAAGTACCTAAGATGCAGATTAGGACGGAGCGACTTTGCCGTACCAGATGAAATCTTGAATTAACTTTATCAACAAACACAGAGCGTGGTTGGCAGAGATTGTGCTGTAAAAAAACCAGTGAACCACAGAACACAGCGTGGCTCCTGTACATCGTTGGTGCCTCCAAACACAAGATGGAGGCTCGCAATTGACATTGTGCCGAATGGCTCTCAGCACGCTCTTGCAGCAAAACACCTCAGCAGAGTTCCAGATTGCCACTGCAACAAAAACCTTGCTATGAAGACCTTGAGGAAAGTCTCAGTGCGACAGAAACAATGCAGGTAGGAGTCCGAGCCCTTCCCGAGACTCGTGCCACAGTTTTTTTAGGTCTCGACTAGCGTACACTGCGCCGCAGTGTCGCGCAGCTCGAGAAATTATGTTTTTACAGTAGCCCCTCTCTCTTCCATTGGCTAGCTCCATAAATGGAGGCTAGCTATTGGAAGAGAATAATGCCAATCATTGTTGGAGCAGATTCGTGGGCGTTTCTGTGTTCTTTGTTAGCCCCGCCCCCTTTTTACCATCATGGGGCGGTGGGCGTTTGCTTTTTTTTTTGTTTTTTTCAAGCCATGTTTTTGTCATTTGGAACGTGTCTGTTGCACGGATGGGCTGCGCGATTTCTGTTGCTGATTGATTTGCGACCCGGTCAGCAGCATTTTGTAATCTTTTTTGTTCGAGCCCTACAGAGATTGTGGTTCCGCTCGCCTCCCCCCTTCCCTCTGCCCGCAGCCCTCCTCCTTCCCGCTCTTGCCTCGCCTCCCCCCCCTCTCCTGCAGCACTCCTCCGTCCCGCTCTCGCCTCCCCCCTTCCCTCTGCCCGCAGCTCTCCTCCCCGCAGCTCTTCTCCGTCCCGCTCTCGCCTCCCCCTTCCCTCTGCCCGCAGCTCTCTTCCCCGCAGCTCTTCTCCGTCCCGCTCTCGCCTTCCCTCTGCCTGCAGCCCTCCTCCCCACAGCTCTTCTCCGTCCCGCTCACGCCTCCCCCCTTCCCTCTGCCCTCAGCTCTCCTCCCCACAGCTCTTCTCCTTCCCGCTCTCGCCTCCCCCCTTCCCTCTGCCGCAGCTCTTCTCCGCCCCGGTGCACCGGGAGACACATGTGCGCCTCGCCTCCCCCACACCCAACCACAGAGCCGGCAAGAGTATGTGCTCCTTTTTGACATTCCCTAAAGTGATAACCAAATGCCTCGTGGAAAAAACGCGGTAATTTTCACCATTAATTAATTGCACATGGCCCAGTCTAGCACTGGTGTGTGGTGTACGGGCACAATATAAATACATTTAAATTAAGGATGTGGCGTAACCAGAGCTGCCGACTTTGAAACTGAGGAATCGGGTTCGAGTCTCGGCAACGGCTCAAAATCCTGTGTTTCTGGGCAAATTACTTAATCTCCCCGTAATGTAACTGGTGCTCATGTAAAGGCACTCCGATACCTTTGGGTCAAGTTTGCACTATATAGAACTGCAAAAAAACATTTTTAACTATGAAGCAATATATCCTCCCATCCCCCCACCAACTCTGGAACTGGCTAACCAGGTTAGAGTCTTGGCGTCCCCTGTTTTGGGCAAATCACTTAAAACTGTGCATCCCCAACTATACCCCCACCCCCAAAAGAAGAAAAGAAAGTGACCTTATTTGATGACCATTGCTCATGGAGAACGAACGCTCCACTACCTTCGGGTCATGTTCGAGCTATATAAAACTACACAAAATATTAGTTGAATTGGTATGTTATGTTATGTTATGTTATAAACCGTTTTGTAGCGCGCTCTGCTACTGGAGAGTATCCTGGCGCGGGGAAAGGATCAGAACGGCAGATAACAAGACAGCGAAGAATCCTCCTAGCCTGCACTCGTGAATAGGTGTGTTTTCAGATGTTTTTTAAAAGCAGTCACTGTCAGCATGGAGCGTAGATGGAAAGGGAGGGCATTCCAGGCCCGAGCCACCACAACCGACAGTGACTGACCACCCAGTCTGGCTCGCTTGAAACGGGGAAGAGACAGTGTAAACAGAGAGGCAGATCTCAAGGTGCGTGCCGGTATGTAGATCAGTTATGTGAAATCATGGGCTCTTGTGCTCCTTGAAAGGGATGCACGGTGGGCGTTAGTGCACTCCTGTAGAGGCTGCTCCGGTTTCACTCTCTTCCCCCCTCGCCTTTGGCTGCAGACGGTCACACCTCATGCATTCCTCAGCAGCAGGGTTTCAGTGATAGAAGCTAACTCATCACTTGCAGTGCCCACACTGTTCTTTGCCCTGTAATGAGTGCTAAACACGATCTCTTCGGGCACTCGGTGAACTATACTGCAGTTCAAATTGAGTAACATTTATTTGCATTCCAGGCATAGATTGTCATTTAAGAGATGGTAACACCGGTTAACACGTTCTCATTATTAACTTACGAATCACTAATTCTTGTTTAAATGGTGTACGGCGGTTAAACTGCTTGAAAAGCCACACACAAAAAATCGCCATTAAGTAGGCCCGTAGTTCCCAAACTGTGCGCCGCGGCGCCCCGGTGCGCCGTAACGAGGAGCCAGGGGCGCCGCGACCACAATGGAGAAAAGTGAAGCAGCCTCCGCCAGAACACATCCCACCTGCAAAAACCGGGGAAATGGTTTGTCCCAAGGACGCACTGCTGCCATTTCTGCCATACGCGCGTACGTATATGCTTACGTGCTCTTTACAGGCATCGGAGGTAGTCTCCATTACTGGTATACGATTGCCATACGCAGCTCTGGCCATTGCAGGGGTAGTTACTTGTGCCGTCTTCTGTGCCCCCCATTCTCTGCAGCTTGCAATCTTCCCACTTAAGGTAAGTTAAAAGGGCAGTTGTTGTTCATTTATAACATGCTCCGTTTTGACAAAAAACATCCATACTTTTTGCTCATGCGGCCCCAAGTATGTAATTTAGAGATGAAGGGCATCGTGCACACTGCCCTGGGGTTAGCATTTGTGTGTGTTTTACACAGGTGTGCTTTCTTGGTTCAGTGTTGTCATTTGTCTGTGTGTCTTTGCTGCGGTGAATGTGATGAGGTCACTTGATTCATTTTACTTGTTTTATCATGCTTCATTGTATATTGCCTAGGATAATAAAACGCATATGCTGATTTGTAAAGCGTCCCTTCACACAATCACTGGCACAAAGCCTTTTTAAATTTGTGTCTCAGTGTCTTAGAATTTCAAATGAGCAAATTTGTAATCTTTTCTTCAATCCTGAACCTTGTGCCTCTTGATACCAGCTGTGCTCCCTCGCGTCCTGTGCAGTATGAGGATGCTGTCTGTTTAATTACGTTCCTTGAAATTCAGTCCATAACAACCTGATAAATGCCATCAGCAGAGGCTGTATCCTTACAGAAAGTGTAAGGGACGATGTCTAGAAGTCTACCCAGATGGTTCTGTGTGCCAATATACCAACTGACAATAGGTATGGCTAATAACTCTATTGACAAGTAAACGTCTTTTACCGTTTTCATGTACCCATGCCTGGCGCTCAGGCCGCAAGTCAGATAAGGGCCAATAACCTGCCCACCAAAAAAAAAATCGGTGGGGAGCCACGGTCATCTGCTAATTAGGTCAAGGGAGCCACGGGTCCAAAAAGTTTGGGAACCACTGAACTAGGCCAACACAAAACGGGCAGACTCTAGCATATGCCACAGGATCAACCGAAATCCATGCGTTGAGGTGACACAGCAGACGTAGCGAGGTTTTGTCTTTCAACTTATTTATTCAAGTCCTTTACATCAAAGGTAACAAGGATAGCAGGCAGAGCAGCCCCACCAGGAGCAGCCTGCTAGCTGCTCAGCCCCTCTTCCAAACTGTCTCACACACACCCAGGCACTCAAGCATTCTACTCATGTCAAAATTCCACACAGAACACTCACGCTGGCTGAGCAACTAGTTACAAGGTAAAGGGGAACACTATAAACATAACATGAAGATATTACAGAAACATATAAATATCAAAAATTACACCCATTTGAGCAACGATCTTAAAACTGCTTCAAAGCACCAAAAATGGAAGGACACTAACAGTTCTATTTTGAAAGTTAGGTGGGATCATATTGGTTCCAAGTGTGAAAGAGATTCACGTCACAGAGGAGCCACTAGTGGGAGATTCTTGGGCTGTTCAAGGTACGGCACATTTATTGAGGGCATGTCACCTCTCATGAAAACTAGAAGGCATGACACTGGAGACTTTTGATCCCTGGAAAGGTCAGGTATGTGGTCTTGTGGAGTGATCCCCTCTCTGAAAGTGACTGATGATGAAAAGCATTCTCATCAGAAATTTTTGTTTATGAGGCAGCGTCCCATCATTGGGTGACTTGGCGGTGACGAACTCTCCAGGAAAAGCATGGCTGGGTGAGGTGTTGTCTTAGTGATGCTGACTTGTAAGGAGCGACCATTCCACCCTGTCTGGGTGTCTTTGAGTGCAAGATCCCGTTCCTGAAGTAGGTACGGTTGCTTTATGGAGCTCTATCCTTAAATGATACCTTGTGCGGTTCCTTTAGCAGATGATGACCATGAGGCTGTATCTACCATACAATCTGACTTGAGTAGCAATGAGGGTTGGGGAGTTATCACCCTTTAGCAAGGCGGTATCTTCATCAGGTGATGTAGACTGTGATGGTTGTGGTGGTTGCGTGGGAACAGTCAGCAAGCACAGACCAGCTTGATTCCCTGTCTGGAGCAGGTAAAGAGCTGGATGACGAAGTCATGCTTAAAGCTCAATGGGGATAAAACCGAGCTCATGCTCCTCGGTCCATCTGCCCCCTCCACCTTAGAGCTATTGTGGCCCCCCAGCCTAGGTGCCCCCCCTACACCCAGAGATAACATAAAAAGTCTTGGAATATGGCTAGACAAATCCCTAACATTCAATACACAAGTCACCAAACTATCAGCAACATGCTTTGGTCTCATCAGGATGATGAAAAAAATCCTCCCACTTCTTCCTTTCGAGGCCAAACAGGTAGTTATCCAGGGCCTGATTCAGTCCCGTATTGACTTTAGCAACGCCCTGTATTTAGGGGCACCTTAATACTGCCTGAACAAACTACAGCGGATCCAAAACTGTGCAGCCAGTACACTTCTTGGAATCCCCCGCAGAACCCCGATAGGGCCGGGATAAAAAACTCTGCACTGGCTCCCTGTCAGGGAAAGAATTAAGTTCAAGGCCATGTGCATCACCCACCAAGCCTTTTGGAAATCCGGCCCTGTAATCAACCACTCCCAACCATCAACCACTCCCTGGTCACTCCCTCCCACCCCAAGAAAGAGCTTCGCTCCTCTCAAGCCTTCCTAGCCGTTGTCCCGCAGATACGAAGATCCAGAGCAGGAGGTCGATCTTTCTCCTACAATGCATCCAAACTGTGGAACTCTCTCCCCCTACATCTAAGGTCCAACTCCAACCTACCAATCTTTCACAAACAATTAAAAACCTTCCTCTTTAACTAAAAACAAACTTACCCCCTGTGATCAACTTCAGTAGAGAAGTTAGCCTGGCATATGGTGTCCACTAATCTAGTGGGAACCTTGCACCAGTCTAATCGACCCTTATTGATGGTGGTTGTAAAGTCAACTTTATAGATAAGCTATCCTAGTGGTATTATGGACCAGCAGTCTTAGGCTAAGACTTCAGAGAGCATGTGAAGCAAGCTGTTTTACCAATTATAATCCCTTGAATACCAAATGAAAGGACACCACACAAGGTATATATCAAATATATGTGTATTTATTCTAAACACAACCCCTCTGCACCCTTTAGGAGGTCAGAGGTGGAAGTACATCACAAGTTACTCACTTAGCATACGATAAGTTGCACAAATACAGTTATGCCCTAGGGGCCTCACAAACCATATACTAAAGAAGTGGTATAAGAACCACGTGAGAGTTAGATAGCAGGCCTAGGGCCTGTAGAATCGCTGGGACTACACTAAACGACCAAAGGTTAGGAGGTAGGAGGCCCACGGGAGACGTGTGCAGTGTCTAAACACAGTCGCGAGTTACCTTTGACTTATAATGGGAAACAAAGAAGTTACAAAGTTACTGTTTTAGGACACTTCCGGATGGACTACGATAAAACCCCTTTAGACTAGGACACTTAGGGAGTCAAGACCCACGGGAGCACAGGAGTACTCGTGTTACCTCACCCAGGGAAGCCGGGTGCATAGGTGCCTTTTGGTGTCAGGTTTCGTCGTCGTTTTCTATGGAGATCTGCAAAGAAGTGCTGCAGGCGACCAGAGGAAAAGTGTCCGGGTGGATCCAAGGGTGGATCGACGATGTGAAGAGCCTGAAAGCAGAGGGGACAGAGTCTGGGTCACTAGCCAGTGACCAGGAAGGAACCAGGCGATGTTACGTGCTTGAAGGTGAGGTTGTCTCTTCAGTCACGAGGTCCAGGAGGCATCGACGATGACAAGGCGCTGGATTCGAGCTGTCCCACAAAGGATTCAGTTGACTGCGGTGTCGGTATCTGGATTGGACCCAACAAGCATTGGCAACCGCAACCCACGCAGGATGTCGAGATTGTTGCAGACCAGCAAGGTCTGTGGCGCTTCTCCTTTGAAGGGAAGCTGGAGCAAGCCTGGAGCAACCAGGAAAGCAGTTTAGTTCAAAAGGAAAGTCTTCAGGGGGCTCACTAGCCAACATGCAAGGAACCGGGAAGATGCATCGAGCTGAAATGCAAGAGCAGGCCCCACGAGGCACTCGTGGAGTGTGGAGGGCTGAGCTTCGGTGCAAATGGCGCTCGCGTCTGGGGTTTCTCGTACCCCAATGCACAACTGCGAGGGTACCTCGGTAGTCGAGCTGTTAGCAAAATGCAGGATGTCCAGGGTGTCCGGTCCCACGTCTCTCGTGTCCGCCACAGGTCTCAGCTTTGCTGTGGATGAGGGTAGGAGTTAGAGAAATCTGAAAGTCTAGTTCCTGTGTCGCTGAGTCTTTAGGTTCTGGCGGGAGCGTCGACAAAGCAAACCGGCAAGTTACTGGTGGTGCCTGTTTGCACAGGGTGGTCACTCCTTGACCACAAGGGAGATGTCTTCCGTCTTCTAGTCAGAATAGAATGTCGAAGGTCCAAGAGTTCTGTATCAAAGTTTCTTTCCAGGATAATCTGAAGTCCTGGGGACACAGCTCCTATACTGATACTAAGATAAGGGGCTGGAATATCTGCCTAGGTCCCTCTGATGGGTGGACCTGAGAAGGGGGTGGTTACACCCCTTTCCCTTTGTCCAGTTTCATGCCAGAGCTGGGGTTGGAGTGCCCCAGCAACTGGTTTGAACCGGGCTATGCATGGAGCACCTTGTGTGCTCCAGGCAGTGTCTCAAAAAGCATCTGCTAATCCAGCCCTCCCTGTCCCAATACACATCTGGCTGCCTGGGAAAGTGCTGGCACCTCCCTGGACAGGAAACCTATTGTCCAGGCCTCCCCTGTCGGAGTTTCCTCCAGCAGCAGGAGGTCAGACTTGCGTCTGTGATAGCAGCATCCATTTTGTGATGCTGGAGCTCTGTTAAACTTTAACCGGGTAAAGCAGTAACATACATGTCTTTTCCCTCTAGAAGGGTGCAATGCTACCCCCGCCACCGGAATTGGCAGGGGGGTAGTATTCCAAAGTGTTTGACACCTTACACGACATGTTTTGATGAAGCCAAACCAAAGTTAGCATTAACCGTGAGGATTATAATGCACTTAAGAGTATATGGTATGGCTATATCATAGAACAGCTATAAGGAGATGGTTCCGAAAGCTGCAGAGGAGCTCAGCCCATGCTAGGGCACTCTCTCACATAAAACGTAGCACTCTGCCCCCAGGATTGTCGAAGCCTACCATAGGAGTGTCTTATAGGTGCACATGTGTCTATGTAGAAGGTAGATATAGGTATGCTATATCTAAGTAAGGGGTGATTACACCACCTTACCCAAGCTGAGTGATCAGCCTGTGGTGTCAGTTTGGAGGGCCAGCCAGGGGTGGCATAATACATGCTGCAGCCCCTGGTAGGCCTTGGATGCACATATGCCCTGGGTACCTGTGGTACACTGTACAGGAGCTCACAAGGG
Organism: Lissotriton vulgaris; assembly: GCF_964263255.1. Taxonomy (NCBI): domain Eukaryota; kingdom Metazoa; phylum Chordata; class Amphibia; order Caudata; family Salamandridae; genus Lissotriton; species Lissotriton vulgaris. The sequence continues at coordinate 470,835,835 of NC_141698.1, forward strand.
TGAGCCAATACCCAATCTGGTATGTACCTAAAGTACATGGTATCAATTTAGAGAGGGAACAGCTGGGCTGTGGGTCTGATTAGCAGGCCCACGGCCACACTAAAGTCCCAAAAACAGAAAATCACAGCAAAAAGTGGGGGTGACCATAGGAAGCAGATCCTACTCTCCCTCAAGGTGTTTTCTGTTCCCTGAGCATGTAATGTTGGCAGGTGTTTGGAACCGAATTAGACTGCTCTCACCGGTCACTCAGTCAGTTTCACTGTTACTTCCTTATTCAGGTCCTTTCTCACTCACAGTCTCACCTTGGGCTCTATGTCTTACAAGTGTTTGGGTATCCTGGCTCTTTTGTGTGCGCCAGAAGTACTGGACACAAGGACTACAACAGCCGCAATCATGCACAATGTGTTCAGCTAAAAACGTGTAAAGTTGTTGATGCTGAGATGTCACAATATTAATGTGGCTGGTGGTGAGAATGATACTTAACATTTATTTATTTGTGAGTTTTATATAGCACGAACTAGACACTAAGGCCGTGGTTCCCAAACTGTGCGCCGCGGCACCCCGGTGCGCCGTTATGCGTTGCCAGGGGCGCCGCGGCACGATGTGGGAAATTACAGTGGCAGCGCTAGACATTTAGAAATTACATCTGCATAATCGTTATAACTCCGCCACTTTAAGGAAATAGGAATATAAAGAAAGGGTAGTCTGATCTGTAAGCAAAATGCAGAGTGGAGCTGCAGGAGCTCTTGGAAGGGGGGAAACAACAGAATGAATGAATGAATGAATTTGGGATTTGTATTGCACGACTTAACCCGGAGGCATAAAGGCGCATCTGATGGAAACAGCTGAGTGACCAGTGACACCCGAAAGAGGGGGATTACAGGTAGGATTCTGCGAAAAACCAGGTGTTTAGACCTTTACCAAAAAGGGCGAGGGACGGCTGGCCCTTAAGGTCAGCTGGAAGCGTGTTCCACAGTTTAGGGGCAAGGGAGAAAAAGGCCTCCCTCCCCACTTAGCCTTGATGGTTCGGGGGATAGACAGAAGGTTTTTGTGGGCCGATCGCAGGGCCCTGCCCGGGGTATAGAAGGACACAAGAGACCCGATGTCCTCAGCACCCAGGCCGTGTAGAGCATGGTAGGTAAGGACAAGAACATTAAAATTAATCCTGGCCTCTACAGGCAGCCAGTGAAGGTTTTTCCTAATCCCGGAGCCAGATGAGCTCTTTGCTTATGCCAAGGTAGAGGGCATTGCAGTAGTCCAGGCGAGGACAGCAAGGCCTCATTAACATGCAAATGGTGTTTAAAAGACCTGTGAAGTGCTCGGGTGCGGCTGCTGGTGTGCCCAGGAGATCTTATCCACAGGCAGCCACACAAAAATGGGGAAGGGGACTTGGGAGGGGGGGGGGCTGAAGCCCTTTGAGTTCAGTGGGTGTTGCGCGCCTGAGTCTGAGGGCACAAAGAGAACAGGTTTGGAGATAATGGATAGAGGGCACGAAGGGAGCAGACATTGAGGAAAGGGGCAGTCTCAGGGCATGAAGGGAGAAGGCATGGAGGGAAGGGGCAGTCTCAGGGCACGAAGGGAGAAGGCATGGAGGAAAGGGGCAGTCTCAGGCAGTCTCAGGGCACGAAGGGAGAAGGCATGGATGAAAGGGGCAGTCTCAGGGCACAAAGGGAGCAGGCATGGAGGAAAGGGGCAGTCTCAGGGCACGAAGGGAGCAGGCATGGAGGAAAGGGGCAGTCTCAGGGCACGAAGGGGGCAGGCATGGAGGAAAGGGGAAGTCTCATGGAACGAAGGGAGAAGGCAAGGAGGAATGGGGCAGTCTCAGGGCACAAAGGGAGCAGGCATGGAGGAAAGGGGCAGTCTCAAGGCATGAAAGGAGCAGGCATGGAGGAAAGGTGCTGTCTCAGGGCATGAAGAGAGCAGACATGGAGGAAAGGGGCAGTCTCAGGCAGTCTCAGGGCATGGATGAAAGGGGCAGTCTCAGGGCACGAAGGGAGCAGGCATGGAGGAAAGGGGCAGTCTCAGGGCACGAAGGGGGCAGGCATGGAGGAAAGGGGAAGTCTCATGGAACGAAGGGAGAAGGCAAGGAGGAATGGGGCAGTCTCAGGGCACAAAGGGAGCAGGCATGGAGGAAAGGGGCAGTCTCAAGGCATGAAAGGAGCAGGCATGAAGGAAAGGTGCTGTCTCAGGGCATGAAGGGAGCAGACATGGAGGAAAGGGGCAGTCTCAGGCAGTCTCAGGGCACGAAGAGAGAAGGCATGGAGGGAAGGGGCAGTCTCAGGGCACGAAGGGAGAAGGCATGGAGGAAAGGGGCAGTCTCAGGCAGTCTCAGGGCACGAAGGGAGAAGGCATGGAGGAAAGGGGCAGTTTTAGGGCACAAAGGGAGCAGGCATGGAGGAAAGGGGCAGTCTCAGGGCACGAAGGGGGCAGGCATGGAGGAAAGGGGCAGTCTCAGGGCATGAAGGGAGCAGGCATGGAGGAAAGGGGCAGTCTCAGGGCACGAAGGGAGCAGGCATAGAGGAAAGTCAAGTCAAGTCAAGTCAGAGAATTTATATAGCGCGCTACATACCCAGAGGGTCTCAAGGCGCTTGAGGAGGGGTGGGGAATTACTTGTCAAATATCCACGTTTTAAGTTGCTTTCTGAATGCTAGGTGGTTCTGAGTAAGGCGAAGGTAAGTGGGAAGTGAGTTCCAGGTTTTAGCTGCCAGGTAGGAGAAGGATCTACCTCCCATGGTGGTTTTGTTGATGCGAGGTACAGTGGCAAGGGCTTGGTTGGATGATCGTAGCTGGCGGGGGGGGGGAGTAGAAGGGAACGAAGGGAGAATGCAAGCAGGAATGGGGCAGTCTCAGGGCACGAAGGGAGTAGGCATGGAGGAAAGGGGCAATCCCAGGGCATGAAAGGAGCAGGCATGGAAGAAAGGTGCTTTCTCAGGGCACGAAGGGAGCAGACATGGAGGAAAGGGGCAGTCTCAGGCAGTCTCAGGGCACGAAGAGAGAAGGCATGGAGGGAAGGGGCAGTCTCAGGGCACGAAGGGAGAAGGCATGGAGGAAAGGGGCAGTCCCAGGCAGTCTCAGGGCACGAACGGAGAAGGCATGGTGGAAAGGGGCAGTTTTAGGGCACGAAGGGAGCAGGCATGGAGGAAAGGGGCAGTCTCAGGGCACGAAGCGAGCAGGCATGGAGGAAAGGGGCAGTCTCAGGGCACGAAGGGAGCAGGCATGGAGGAAAGGGGCAGTCTCAGGGCACGAAGGGAGAAGGCATGGAGGAAAGGGGCAGTCTCAGGGCATGAAGGGAGCAGGCATGGAGGAGAGGGGCAGTCTCAGGGCATGAAAGGAGCAGGCATTGAGGAAAGGTGCTGTCTCAGTGCACGAAGGGAGCAGACATGGAGGAAAGGGGCAGTCTCAGGGCACGAAGGGAGACAGCATGGAGGGAAGGGGCAGTCTCAGGGCACGAAGGGAGAAGGCATGGAGGAAAGGGGCATTCTCAGGTCTCGAAGGGAGCAGGCATGGAAGAAAGGGGCAGTCTCAGGCAGTCTTAGGGCACAAAGGGAGAAGGCATGGAGGAAAGGGGCAGTCTCAGGGCACGAAGGGAGAAGGCATGGAGGAAAGGGGCAGTCTCAGGGCACGAAGGGAGAAGGCATGGAGGAAAGGGGCAGTCTCAGGGCACGAAGGGAGCAGGCATGGAGGAAAGGGGCAGTCTCAGGGCACAAAGGGAGCAGGCATGGAGGAAAGGGGCAGTCTCAGGCAGTCTCAGGGCACGAAGGGAGAAGGCATGGAGGAAAGGGGCAGTCTAAGGGCACGTAGGGAGCAGGCATGGAGGAAAGGGGCAGTGTCAAGCAGTCTCAGGGCACGAAGGGAAAAGGCATGGAGGGAAGGGGCAGTCTCAGGGCACGAAGGGAGAAGGCATGGAGGAAAGGGGCAGTCTCAGGCAGTCTCAGGGCACGAAGGGAGAAGGCATGGAGGGAAGGGGCATCTCAGGGCATGAAGGGAGCAGGCATGGAGGAAAGGGGCAGTCTCAGGGCACGAAGGGAGAAGGCATGGAGGGAAGGGGCAGTCTCAGGGCACGAAGGGAGAAGGCATGGAGGAAAGGGGCAGTCTCAGGGCACGAAGGGAGCAGGCATGGAGGAAAGGGGCAGTCTCAGGCAGTCTAGGGGCACGAAGGGAAAAGGCATGGAGGGAAGGGGCAGTCTCAGGGCACGAAGGGAGAAGGCATGGAGGAAAGGGGCAGTCTCAGGCAATCTCAGGGCACGAAGGGAGAAGGCATGGAGGCAAGGGGCAGTCTCAGGGCATGAAGGGAGCAGACATGGAGGAAAGGGGCAGTCTCGGGGGAAGAAGAGAGAAGGCATGTAGGAAAGGGGCAGATTTAGGGCACGAAGGGAGCAGGCATGGTGGAAAGGGGCAGTCTCAGGGCACGAAGGGGGCAGGCATGGAGGAAAGGGGCAGTCTCAGGGCACGAAGGGAGCAGGCATGGAGGAAAGGGGCAGTCTCAGGGCACGAAGGGAGAAGGCATGGAGGAAAGGTGCAGGTTCATGGCACGAAGGGAGAAGGCAGGGCGCCGTCCCCAGCCAGGGGGGAGAGCGCTCCCTGTGAGCGAGAAAGGGAGGAGTAGCTTGGTCACACTTTCCACCTCCCCTCGAGAGATGAGTTTCGATCACCCATCTGGCCTCCCCGAGGACTGGCTCCAGGCCTGCTGAGTGCCTGGGATCCCTCCAGACCCAACTTGAAAGGATGAAAGGAGCCGCCGAGGCGGAACCCCCAACAACCAACCCCCAGGTGCTAAGACCTCCGCCTGCGAGGACTCCGGACATCAAAGGAAGGGAGACCTATATCAAGGGCCACTCTGGGACGATCAGGCAGTTGTATCCTGGACTACGAGAGCCCTGCTGACCTGGTCGCGGCTCCCCCTTTGCAACCAACGGAACCCCGAGCCCTGCTGATTCGTCGCGGCTCTCCTACTATCCGAAGAAACTCTTGAGCCCTGCTGATTCGTTCGCCGCTCCTTTGCAACCGAGAAGAACACTGCTGACGCTGTCGCGGCTCCCCTGCTACCTTGAGCCCTGCTGATTTGATCGCGGCTCGAGAGACTACTCTGGTCCGGCTGGACCCAAGATCACTCCGTATCACCCAGCTCGAGGATTGAGAGCTGTGCGCCGGATACCTTGAACTTTTGAGACTGTCCCGCTACCCTATCCCGACCAAGACTCTTCAAGCCCCGGCTCGCCTGTACTGAGAATCTGCGGATCATAAGGATCCATTTTTATTTGAAGAGATAAAGAATACGTTCTCTTAAAATCTTCAGTGTGGTGTCTCAATGTTGAAGTAGTGCTAGCGCAGCGCGTACGATTCTACATTCGAGATCCTCAACCTGAGGGTCTTCCGCCAGTGCTCGGCTGTATTCCTAAGAGAGGTGGGTCACAGGGTGGTCAGGTGGGAAATCTGTCCCCTCCCGAGATCGGGCCTCTAACAAAGGGAGAAGGCATGGAGGGAAGGGGCAGTCTCAGGGCACGAAAGGAGAAGGCATGGAGGAAAGGGGCAGTCTCAGGGCACGAAGGGAGTAGGCATGGAGGAAAGGGGCAGTCTCAGGCAGTCTCAGGGCACGAAGGGAGAAGGCGTGGAGGGAAGGGACAGTCTCAGGGCACGAAGGGAAAAGGCATGGAGGAAAGGGGCTGTCTCAGGGCACGAAGGGAGAAGGCATGGAGGGAACGGGCAGTTTCAGGGCATGAAGGGAGAAGGCATGGAGGAAAGGTGCAGTCTCAGGCAGTCTCAAGGCACGAAGGGAGAAGGCATGGAGGAAAGGGGCAGTCTCAGGGCAGGAAGGGAGCAGGATGGAGGAAAGGTGCTGTCTCCGGGCACGAAGGGAGCAGACATGGAGGAAAGTGGCAGTCTCAGGCAGTCTCAGAGCACAAAGGGAGAAGGCATGGAGGTAAGGGGCAGTCTCAGGGCACGAAGGGAGAAGGCATGGAGGAAAGGGGCAGTCTCAGGGCACGAAGGAAGAAGGCATGGAGGAAAGGGGCAGTCTCAGGGCACAAAGGGATAAGGCATGGAGGGAAGGGGCAGTCTCAGGGCACGAAGGGAGAAGGCATGCGGGAAAAGGGCAATCTCAGGGCACGAAGGGAGCAGGCATTGAAGAAAGGGGCAGTCTCAGGGCACGAAGGTTGCAGGCATGGAGGAAAGGGGCAGTCTCAGGGCACGAAGGGAGCAGGCATGGAGGAAAGGGGCAGTCTCAGAGCACAAAGGGAGAAGGCATGGAGGGAAGGGGCAGTCTCAGGCAGTCTCAGGGCACGAAGAGAGAAGGCATGGAGGAAACGGGCAGTCTCAGGGCACGAAGGGAGAAGGCATGGAGGAAAGGGGCAGTCTCAGGGCACGAAGGGAGCAGGCTTGGAGGAAAGGGGCATGTTGGACAGGCCACATGAAGGGCCGCTCTCCCCCGGCCCAACCAGGCCCGAGCCCGGTCACGCAAGTACCACACACCACCATTGCCCGTCCTCCGTCCCCCCAGGTACCCCTGCCCTCGAGCATGTCGACCTCGTGGGTCCGATCCACTGCCGGCTCACGCGCCCATCCTGGGGCGCCATCTTGGACACTCCACCACGAGGCCGCCTGGCCCCCGATCGACCTCAACCCTGGGCCTGGCCCGGCCTCAGACACCCCGGCACCACCATCCACCCAGGAGGTGAGCGGGCTACTTGGCAAGTCAATGAGAGAAAGAGGTGTCGATGGCTCTCCCCCGCCAAGTGCCGCTCACCCATCGCCTCCCCGGGCGCTGGCTCCACCCCCCTGCTGGGTGTCTGGACTCCCTCATCCCGGACCTCCCGACCTCCAAGTGCGAGGGTCCGGACATCAAAGCACACCAGCCCTATAACTGGGGCAGCTCCAGAGCAGGAAGGCAGTTGTATCTTGGAGTCGAGAGACGCAAAGAGGAACTCATCCTAGACGGACTACTGGCGCTGCCGTAGCTCTGTCTTGTGCACCATCGTCCTGCCTGCCGGCGCTGCCGCAACCTTCGCAACCTTCATATCCTTCATCGTCGTCGGGACCTGCTGGCGTGGCCGTGGACCGTTTGTAACCGTCATCTTCACCGGGACCTGCTGGCTCCGCCGCGGACCGTCGTTTCCTTCGTCCATCTCGGGACCTGCTGGCTCCGCCGCGGCCCGATCATCTAGAACGCCGAGCTCGAGGATTGAGAGCTATATCCATCTTTTGGTAACAAGACTGTCCCGCTACCCCTTTTTCCCAAACCAGAGACCAGAATCGAGGGGACCCCTGAGTCCAGACCTCCTTGTATCATTTCATCGTAACTTAAAGAATTGCCTATAAAGTCTCGTTGAACTTTAACCTTGTGTGGTGTCCGTCTGTGGGGGGGAAGTTACTTGTCTGTACGATCGCTGGAGACGGCTCTCTCCGGAGACCTCTCCCCTTATTCTCGGCCGACCCTCCCGGTCCGTCTAACATTGGTGGCCAGCGGCGCGATCCGAATCACCGCATAAACGTACAGAGAGTAGCTCACCCCACGACGAAATCACAATGACAACTAAAGAAAGCGGATCAACCGAGAAGTTCCAGATGGAGAAATTGGATGAGTACAGCCATCGTGAACTAAAACAATTCTGCATCGAACTAGGTATCGCTACCACCGGACTAAGTACCAAAGACGATTTTAAGCATGCCCTAGAATCTTGGGCAGAAACCGGGGCTGCCGGAACCCCCGATCAAAGCACCGCAGCAAAAACCACCACGGCCCCTGAAGAGCGAAGAACGGGTCTCTCGCAAGACGAGATCCAGGAAAGAGAAAAAACCCGACTACACGAGCTGGAAATGGCCCGACTCAAAATGGACGTTGAACTTAAGTTGGCCGAACAAAAAATCAACTTAGAGCACCTGCGTCTCCGGGAAGAAAGAGAGGAGAAACAGAGACAAAGGGAGCTCGAGGAAAAGAAACTGACGTACGAACACGAGCGGAACCTAGCTGAGATCAACCTACGCAAGCAGAATAAAGGAGTAGGGGTGCCCGAGCAACCCCACACCCCAGGGGCAACAGAGAAAAAGGTACACATCCCCAAGGATGTCGTCCGAGAATACTTCCGAGAGGACGACATCCAGCAATGGTTTAAGGCCTATGAAATCGCTATGACTGCACACCGGATCGATAGAAGCGATTGGGGAGCCGGTCTATGGGGGAGATTCCTCAATGAGGGCCGCGATGCCCTACTACAGCTCCCGGACCACCAGATGACCTCCTATGACCATATGAAAGCTGCACTCCTCACCCGCTATGGCCTCACACCCGAGATGTACCGCCAGAGGTTCCGAGACTGCACCCGCATCCCGGGTACAACTTGGGTGGACTATGTCAACTACTTTAGCCGAGCCTTCGAGGGCTGGATCAAAGGAAGCAACGTCACAACCTACGAACAACTGTTCAATCTTATGGTATGGGAGCATCTGTCGAACAATTGCTTCATTGAACTCCGCCAGCACCTCCTCGACAGCAAGTTAACGGATCCCCGGCAGCTCGCAGCCGAAGCTGACCGGTGGGAGATCACCAGAGTGGGCCGGAATGGGTCCTACGAACAGAACCGGAACAACAATGGTCAGCACCGACCCAGAGGAGGAGGAGGGGGCCAAGGACGCGGAAGAGACAACGGCCCGGTCGCCCCCGCTACCAACACCACCCCCCCGGCCAACCGGGGCAGCACCCCGGCGCGACCGGGATACCGAGCCAATGTTACGTGCCATCGATGCCAACGAGTCGGCCACTACGCAAACGACCCAAGCTGCCCCCAGTACCAGAGCCCAAGGCCCCGCCAAGTAGCCGCTGCTGCTCTAGGGGAGGAACAGATCACAGAGGAACAAGAGGAATATGAACAAGAGCATCAAGAATGGGAGCCAGCCGCCATGGCTCTAGCATGCTTAGGGGGGAAAGACATGATCCCGCGGGTCCCCCTACCCGCTAACACCCAGAAGTACAGCCAATGGGTGAGCATCAATGGACGCCGGGCCGAAGCCCTCCGTGACACCGGGGCCAGTGTAACAGCCGTCCGCTGTCACCTGGTGACCCCAGAACAGTATCTACCGAACATTCTCTGCCCTGTACGTTCAGCCGATAACTCAGAAAGTCTGTGTCGGATGGCCTGCGTCCCCTTCGAATGGGGAGGGGTCTCCGGCATGTTGAAAGTAACGGTCCGAGACGATGCCCCCGTAGACTGCCTCCTGGGGAATGACCTTGAAAGCTCTCCGTGGGCAGCCGTAGAACGAAGAGAACACCTGGGGATGTTAGGCGTCCCGGACTGGGCGTGCGTCACCACCCGGTCCATGGCCGCTCGTGCCAACCACCGCCCAGAAGAACCCGAATGGCCGGCGCCACCGCCTCCGGTCGCCCCAGCCGAAACCACCGACCGTGACGTCCCCCCCGAACCAGCTCAACCTTCCGACCTCGCTAACCTCGACCAGTGGCCTCAAGAGGGGGGGCCCACGCAAGAACAATTTCGCCAAGAACAGAAGACCTGTCCCTCCCTCGAGGGACTCCGCCAGCAAGCGCTCGCCCAAAGCGCAGGGGATACCTCCGGAACTCACTGGGTCTACTGGGACAATGATCTGCTGTACAGTGAGCAAAGAATCGCAGAGCTGGGGGCCAGCCGGGTCCTAGTGGTACCACTCCGTTTTAGAGACTTTCTGCTAAACCTGGCCCACGATGTCCCCCTGGCAGGACACCTGGGACAAGATAAAACCTACAGTCGCCTAGTGACCCACTTCTTCTGGCCCAAAATGAGGAACGATGTACACCAGCATTGCCGATCTTGCCCCACGTGCCAAGCCAGTGGAAAGAGCGGCCGCAAACTAAAGGCCCCCCTGCAACCTTTTCCCGTGGTCACCACCCCGTTCGAGAGGGTCGGGATAGACATCGTGGGGCCCCTGGACCCGCGCACAAAACAAGGCCATCGATTCATCTTGGTGCTAGTGGACCACGCCACCCGCTACCCTGAGGCTGTTCCCCTGCGGACTGTGACAGCCCCGTTAGTCGGCCGGGCTCTGATGGGGATCTTCTCCCGTGTGGGCTTCCCCCGAGAAGTCGTCAGCGACAGAGGCACGAACTTTATCTCTAAATATATGAAATCCCTCTGGCAACAGTGCGGGGTTACCTACCGATTCACGACCCCCTATCACCCTCAAGGGAACGGACTCGTTGAGCGGTTCAATCGCACGCTAAAAGGGATGATCGGGGGGTTGGAAGAGCCCCTCCGTCGCCAGTGGGATGTGCTGCTGCCGTGCCTCCTCTTCGCCTATCGGGAGGTCCCCCAGAAATCCCTGGGCTTCAGCCCGTTTGAACTGCTATATGGACACCCAGTGCGGGGGCCGCTCAGCCTAGTCAAAGAAGGCTGGGAGATGCCTCCGCTAAAGAACCCTCCAGATGTCTTCCGGTACCTCCTAACCCTCCGCAACCAGACCCGGCGGTTCAGGGAGCTGGCAAAAGCTAACCTAGAGGCCAGTCAAGAGGACATGAAAAAGTGGTATGACCGGAATGCCTCATCCATTGAATTTGAACCTGGCCAACAGGTATGGGTGATGTCCCCCACCGAGCCATGCGCCCTGCAAGACAAATGGACGGGGCCCTTCAAAGTAGTCGAGCGCAAGGGCCCTGCCACCTATCTCATCGACATGGAATCTTCCCGGAACCCCCTCCGGGTCCTCCACGCTAACAGACTGAAGCCCCACTTTGTGCGTACAGAACTCAGCCTCCTGATGGCCACAGACAATGGGGCTGAAGAAGACTCCGAGCCCCTCCCTGACCTCCTACGGACTCGGGAGCAAGACGGCTCCGTGGATGGGGTCCGACTCTCGGAGGCCCTCACCAGAGAGCAACGCCAGGAGTGTCGAGTCCTCCTGTCACAGTTCGCCAGCCTGTTCTCCCTCACCCCAGGTGTCACTTCCTGGTGTGTGCACGATGTGGACACGGGGGACAGCCCCCCTATCCGCCACCGGGCCTACCGCGTGCCAGATCGGGTACGGGCCTGCATCCAGGAAGAAGTAGCCAAGATGCTCACGCTCGGGGTCATCGAGCCCTCAGACAGCCCCTGGGCCAGCCCTGTAGTACTGGTCCCCAAAGCAGCTGCCCCCGGCACCACACCAGAACTCCGGTTCTGCGTCGATTACCGGGGCTTGAATGCGGTCACCAGAACAGACGCACATCCCATCCCCCGGGCAGATAAACTAATCGACCGCATGGGAGCTGCCCGCTACCTCAGTATCTTCGACCTGACGGCGGGCTACTGGCAAATCGGCCTCACACCCCGGGCGCAAGAACGTTCTGCCTTTTCCACCCCCGGAGGCCATTACCATTTCACAGTCATGCCCTTCGGCATGAAGAATGCCCCAGCAACATTCCAACGGCTCGTCAATCAGGTCCTGGCGGGGCTCGAAGGATTCAGCGCCGCCTACCTAGACGACATCGCTGTATACAGCCACCATTGGTCCGAGCACCTCCACCACCTCCGAGCAGTGCTGCAAGCCCTTCAGCGAGCTGGCCTCACGATCAAGGCCAGCAAGTGTCAAATTGGGCAAGGGTCTGTAACCTACCTCGGGCACCAGGTGGGAAGCGGCCTGGTGGCCCCTCTGCAGCTAAAAATTGCCGCCATCCAGTCCTGGCAGCCCCCTATCACCCAGACCGAGGTACGAGCCTTCCTGGGCCTCACGGGCTATTACCGAAGGTTCGTGAAAGACTATGGTACTATAGTGGGGCCCCTCACAGAACTCACGTCAAAAAACCAGCCCAAGAAAGTCAACTGGACCCCAGAGTGTCAAGCTGCATTTGAACAATTGAAAGCCGCCATGTGTTCCGCCCCTGTGCTCCAGGCCCCCGACTACAGCCGGGAGTTCGTCGTCCAGACGGATGCCTCCGACCATGGCATTGGGGCAGTCCTGTCTCAAGTGAACACCGAAGGCCTTGATCAACCGGTGGCCTTCATCAGCCGGCGACTCCTACCACGGGAACAACGCTGGAGCACCATAGAGAGGGAGGCCTTCGCTGTGGTATGGGCCCTCAAGAAGCTCCGGCCCTACCTTTTTGGCACACACTTTCGGGTACAGACCGACCACCGACCCCTGCAGTGGCTGATGCAGATGCGGGGGGAAAACCCGAAGTTACTACGCTGGTCCATCTCCCTACAAGGTATGGACTTCACAGTTGAACACCGGCCTGGGCCAGATCACGCCAACGCGGATGGCCTGTCCCGGTTCTTCCGCCTCGACGAGGAGAGTCCCCAAGAGGATGGGTAACTCTCCCCGCCTTCAGCTGGGGGGGACGCATGTTGGACAGGCCACATGAAGGGCCGCTCTCCCCCGGCCCAACCAGGCCCGAGCCCGGTCACGCAAGTACCACACACCACCATTGCCCGTCCTCCGTCCCCCCAGGGACCCCTGCCCTCGAGCATGTCGACCTCGTGGGTCCGATCCACTGCCGGCTCACGCGCCCATCCTGGGGCGCCATCTTGGACACTCCACCACGAGGCCGCCTGGCCCCCGATCGACCTCAACCCTGGGCCTGGCCCGGCCTCAGACACCCCGGCACCACCATCCACCCAGGAGGTGAGCGGGCTACTTGGCAAGTCAATGAGAGAAAGAGGTGTCGATGGCTCTCCCCCGCCAAGTGCCGCTCACCCATCGCCTCCCCGGGCGCTGGCTCCACCCCCCTGCTGGGTGTCTGGACTCCCTCATCCCGGACCTCCCGACCTCCAAGTGCGAGGGTCCGGACATCAAAGCACACCAGCCCTATAACTGGGGCAGCTCCAGAGCAGGAAGGCAGTTGTATCTTGGAGTCGAGAGACGCAAAGAGGAACTCATCCTAGACGGACTACTGGCGCTGCCGTAGCTCTGTCTTGTGCACCATCGTCCTGCCTGCCGGCGCTGCCGCAACCTTCGCAACCTTCATATCCTTCATCGTCGTCGGGACCTGCTGGCGTGGCCGCGGACCGTTTGTAACCGTCATCTTCACCGGGACCTGCTGGCTCCGCCGCGGACCGTCGTTTCCTTCGTCCATCTCGGGACCTGCTGGCTCCGCTGCGGCCCGATCATCTAGAACGCCGAGCTCGAGGATTGAGAGCTATATCCATCTTTTGGTAACAAGACTGTCCCGCTACCCCTTTTTCCCAAACCAGAGACCAGAATCGAGGGGACCCCTGAGTCCAGACCTCCTTGTATCATTTCATCGTAACTTAAAGAATTGCCTATAAAGTCTCGTTGAACTTTAACCTTGTGTGGTGTCCGTCTGTGGGGGGGAAGTTACTTGTCTGTACGATCGCTGGAGACGGCTCTCTCCGGAGACCTCTCCCCTTATTCTCGGCCGACCCTCCCGGTCCGTCTAACAGGGCAGTCTCAGGGCACGAAGGGAGAAGGCATGGAGGAAAGGGGCAGTCTCAGGGCACGAAGGGAGCAGGCTTGGAGGAAAGGGGCAGTCTCAGGGCACGAAGGGAGCAGGCATGGGCAGTCTCAGGGCACGAAGGGAGAAGGCATGGGGCATGGGGGAAAAGGGCAGTCTCAGGGCATGAAGGGAGCAGGCTTGGAGGAAAGGGGCAGTCTCAGGCAGTCTCAGGGCACGAAGGGAGAAGGCATGGAGGGAAGGGGCAGTCTCAGGGCATGAAGGGAGCAGGCATGGAGGAAAGGGGCAGTCTCAGGCAGTCTCAGGGCACGAAGGGAGAAGGCATTGGGGAAAGGGGCAGTCTCAGGGCACGAAGGGAGCAGGCATGGAGGAAAGGGGCAGTCCCAGGCAGTCTCAGGGCACGAAGGGTGTTGGACCCGGCCTTGTGGCGTGGTCACCCCTGAACCAGACAGCTTCCCAAGACCCTGAAACACCCGAGCCTTCCCGCCATGATACACATCCCCGACCCTGGGCTTCCTGTCCTCGTCTCCCATTTTCCTGACATCCGAGGCCGAGGCCCATGTCCCTGCACCTAAAATGGCCGCCCCGGCCCGACCTCGGCCGACGGCGCCATCCCCAGCCAGGGGGTAGAGCGCTCCCTGTGAGCGAGAGAGGGAGGAGTAGCTTGGTCACACTTTCCACCTCCCCTCGAGAGATGAGTTTCGATCACCCATCCGGCCTCCCCGAGGGCTGGCTCCAGGCCTGCTGAGTGCCTGGGATCCCTCCAGACCCAACTTGAAAGGATGAAAGGAGCCGCCGAGGTGGAACCCCCAACAACCAGCCCCCAGGTGCTAAGACTTCCGCCTGCGAGGACTCCGGACATCAAAGGAAGGGAGTCCTATATCAAGGGCCACTCTGGGACGATCAGGCAGTTGTATCCTGGACTACGAGAGCCCTGCTGACCTGGTCGCGGCTCCCCCTTTGCAACCAACGAGACCCCGAGCCCTGCTGATTCGTCGCGGCTCTCCTACTATCCGAAGAAACTCTTGAGCCCTGCTGATTCGTTCGCCGCTCCTTTGCAACCGAGAAGAACACTGCTGACGCTGTCGCGGCTCCCCTGCTACCTTGAGCCCTGCTGATTTGATCGCGGCTCGAGAGACTACTCTGGTCCGGCTGGACCCAAGATCACTCCGTATCCCCCAGCTCGAGGATTGAGAGCTGTGCGCCGGATACCTTGAACTTTTGAGACTGTCCCGCTACCCTATCCCGACCAAGACTCTTCGAGCCCCGGCTCGCCTGTACTGAGAATCTGCGGATCATAAAGATCCATTTTTATTTGAAGAGATAAAGAATACGTTCTCTTAAAATCTTCAGTGTGGTGTCTCAATGTTGAAGTAGTGCTAGCGCAGCGCGTACGATTCTACATTCGAGATCCTCAACCTGAGGGTCTTCCGCCAGTGCTCGGCTGTATTCCTAAGAGAGGTGGGTCACAGGGTGGTCAGGTGGGAAATCTGTCCCCTCCCGAGATCGGGCCTCTAACAAAGGGAGAAGGCATGGAGGGAAGGGGCAGTCTCAGGGCACGAAAGGAGAAGGCATGGAGGAAAGGGGCAGTGTCAGGCAGTCTCGGGGCACGAAGGGACAAGAAATCAAAAGCCTGGGCTTTTGGCTAGACCAGGACCTCAGCTTTTGGCTAGACCAGGACCTCAGCTTCAGAGCCCAAGCAGGAAAGACAGCCGGCACCTGCTTTGGGCTCATGCGAGCAGCCCGTAAGATCCTTCCGCTTATCCCCCCCAGTCTAGGAAAATTCTGATTCAGGGCCTCGTCACATCAAGATTAGACTACGGAAACGCCCTATACCTAGGCGCACCTGTAGCTGTCATAAAAAAACTTCAGCATGCCCAGAATGCTGCAGCAAGACTACTGACGGGAACGAAATCTAGATGCTCAGCCAAACCCTCCCTCAAGGCGCTTCACTGGCTTCCCATCCAAGAACGCATCTCCTTCAAAGCCTTGTGCATCTCCCATAAAATCTTACAAGGCAAAGGTCCACCAATTCTGAGACCTCTCATCAAGCCTCACAAATCAACCCGACAGCTCAGGTCGGACACCCTGTTTCTGGCAAGCGTCCCCAGAATAAGGAAAGCTCGCACTGGCGGCGGCCGCTTTTCTTATAACGCTCCCAAGCTCTGGAACAGCCTCCCCCTCAACATCCGCAAAGAAAACAATCTACTCTCATTCCGTAGACTGCTGAAAACCTGGTTGTTCCCCAAATAATCCATCCCCAAGAGTACTGTCAAGCTGTTACGTTAGCGCTGGGAAGCCCGAGGGTAGCTACGCGCTCTACAAATCCTTAATCAAAATCAAAATCAAAGGGAGAAGGCATGGAAGAAAGGGGCAGTCTCAGGGCACGAAGGGAGCAAGCATGGAGGAAAGGGGCAGTCTCAGGGCACGAAGGGAGCAGGCATGGAGGAAAGGGGCAGTCTCAGGGCATGAAGGGAGAAGGCATGGAGGAAAGGGCCAGTCTCAGGGCATGAAGGGAGAAGGCATGGAGGGAAGGGGCAGTCTCAGGGCACGAAGGCAGCAGGCATGGATAGAAGGGGGAGTCAGAAGGCTCGTATGGAGATGGCATGGACAGGAGGGGTAGTCGGAGGTCACGAAGAAAGGAGGTATGCACTGAAGGGGCAGTCATGGAAAGAGGGGGCAGTCAGAGTGCAACAGGAAGTACACCCGAGGTCGGGCTTACATCCCCACTCACCCTTCCACCGGTGGGGGAGCCACGGCCAACTGCCAATTAGGTCAAGGGAGCCACGGGTCAAAAACGTTTGGGAACCACTGCACTAAGGTATCAAAGTGCTTTACACAACAACAATTAAATGAGCTACAAGCATAAATAAATATATATAGTAACTGTTAAAATGGCAAACGGTATTCAATGGGATATGTAAGCAAAGTACAGCAAGTGCCAGAGTTACATAAAGCGTAAATAACAATATATATCAACATTATATAAAAGAAGAATCCGATAGAAAGAGTGCTAGAAGATGTGAACTTCTGAGGTAGATATAGTAGGGAGTTGCAAGGGTAGGGAGAGTAGGTGCATAGTATTTCACCGAGGTAGTGAATGAGCATAGCAACATAGCACCTAAGATCATGAGACTAGCACTTTACAAAGTCAGCACAACAGCAGACACTTGAGGTACAAAGAGAGCAAAGAAAAATAAGTCTTAACATGAAGAAAGGAGTGGACGAAATACAGTGGGGTATGTAAGCAAGAGGAAGCCAGAACCAGAGTAATATAAAGTGTGCGTGAAAGTACATAGCGATAATAAGTTATAAAAGAATACACATGATAGAGTACATAAAAGTTCTGCTGTAGTTGATGAAGGTAGATGTAAGGATGGGGAGAGTCAGAGCACAGTTTTCCCCAAGGTTGTTATGCATAGATTTGCGTGAGGAGTGTAGTGTAACATAAATGCGGGACTTAGAGTAACATAAGTGCGGGACTCAGGTAAATTACGGAGTGGCAGGAGGCTGCGGGCAGATGGGGGCGAGATCTAAAAGAGAGCGGGTGTGGTCAAGTCCTCAGTGAGAGGAATTTGTTGGAGAGAAAATGTTTTTTTTTTTTCTTGAAGAGGAATATCCTTAGGGAAGGTTTAAGTTTCCTAAGGATATGCAGCTGATGGTTAGCTCCTCTAGTGATGGTGCTGATGTGTTTTTCCATGTGAGGTCTTTGTCTAGAGCATGGGTACTCACAAATATTTTGCGAGGGGCTGCAAAGTTTAGTCTGTGGTGTGACTGAGGGCCACTTTGATGGCAACAGGGTGGTGGATTGGTGGGGGGACGGGGCGTTGGTAATTGTAGTGGAAGTGGAGCATATAAATCTATTGGCTTAAGAGCATAATGGGAAACCAGGGCTCAATCCCGGCTTCCCGCCTTCACTAAATTTTGTGATGCTAGATAATGGTTCTATTCCACTTTCCATCTTCTTTCTTCATTATCTCATATCAAAATATGCCCTCAGGACCTTCTCGTGTGTTTGATTTAATAAACTAGAATGTTGTTCATGTATAATAGCAACCCAGGACATCCAAAGGGTGCACATAACACCTGACTTGCCTCTTAGGTCACTACTGGCATTGTTGTCAGTGTGGGGTTGGGAGGCATGAATGTTTCTAAATTCATTTTTGAAAAACGATCACTTTAAAAAATATGCTGATTTAATCTGATTAATTAAGGTGAAACAGGTCTGCATTTTTTTATTTTTGAATAATGAAGATACTTTATCATATGTTTATTAGTTTGATGCAAGATGTCTTTAAAAATGATTGTGTTCCCAAAGTAATGTGATACAGGAACACCCTTGATACTTCCCTTGTTTTTCTTCAATTAACCTTTAACCTAATGCTTGGCTGTTTATGCAATATATGTTTAATATTAGTTGAGCTGGGCTGCATAACAGAAGCAGCCCTGTCCTCCTATTGAGCAGGGGGCCACATGTAAAAGTCACAAGGTAGGCATGCGGCACCCGGGCAGTGCTTCGAGTATCACTGGTCTAGAGTAATGCCAAGGGATTTGGCAGAATCAACCACATGCGGTGTGCAATTCAGGGCGGGTGAAGGGTGAGTCATTCTTTGGCATTAGAGGTGATAGTGGGCAGTGAGATTAAAAATAATTCAGTTTTAGGGGCAATGAGTTTGAGGTGATTGCGAGTAAATCATCGTTGAGGTTGTATTCGGGTGTTACGGAGGGTGTGGATGTCCTCGGGGAAGGTTATTTTATGTAGAGTTGGGTCTTGTTAGCATACATATGGTAGGAGATGTGGGAGCGTTTGAGAATATTGGTCATTGGCTTCATGTAGAGGTTGAACAATGTTGGGGAGAGGATATAGCATTTGGGGTGGGGGTGCCCAGCGATAGTGGGGCCAGCTGGGATAGAGTGTGATTAAATAGGAAGCGCTGTGAACTGTTGTGTAGAAAGGAGAACCATTTTACCACAGTCCCGGAGAGGCTCATCCTGTGTTCTAGGAGGTCAAGCAAGGTAGCAAGGTGGATCAAGAGGCAGGGTTCATTTAGTTCAAGCGTGCGCAGCAGGGCATCGTCGACATTGTGGACCATAGCAGTTTTGGTGCTTTGACACGAACGGAAGCCAGATTAACAGTGGTCTAGAAGTTGAAATTGTTCAATGTGATTGTAGAGTTGTAAATGCACACATTTTTCGAGGAGTTTGGCCAGAGTAAGGATGCAAGAGATGGAGAGGTGGTTGTTGTGGCAGGAATGGTTGGAGTTGTTTTTTTTTAGGATAGAGTTAACCTGACCAATTTTGAGGCAGTCTGGAAGGGAGTCTTGGGTGGGAGAGGCATTGATTATCTTAATCCACAGTGAGAGTAGTAAGTGGATGGACTCATTTAGGAGTGTGGAGGGGATCAATGAAGTGGTTAGAGTATTTCCAGGTCAAAAAATTTAGACTGCCAATCTCATTGAGGGTTATGAAGCTAGACTAGGTGGAAACATTTATCACCATCAATCAAACATGTCCTGTTGTAAGAAGGGCAGGAGGCAGAAGCGATAGGACAGCAATGTGAAATTGCTCTTTCCTCTATGGCATTGGCCATGAAAACACCTGCAGTGCCCCTTACTACATTAGGGTTCGGGTGTGCAGCCTCCTGTAAAGAAGCTGTTGGTTGAATTAGAGTGCTGCCCTTTTTGGTGCTGGGCACACAGATTCTATACAAACAGCAGAGGCAACTTGTTTTGGTATCTATGCATCTCTTACTATGCTCTCCCAAGAATTTGAAATCTGCATGCTTTGGTCTCGTGCATCTCTGGGCCATGTTTTTTAAAGGATTGCTAATGCTACATGCTTTTGTGGTGGTGTGTTTGGAAGGCTGTGCATCTTTGTGCCACCTTAGTACAGGAAATTAATTATGCATTCTTTGGTGGTGTGTGTTCTGTGGTTTATCCAGCTCCTCTCCCTGGTCTATACATGATGTCCCATACAGCATCCATACAGGTGTGTTGCTGGGTATGTACCTCTGTCCCAAGTTCTGTAAAGTATGCCAGGGTAGTATGTTTTGGTGGCATTGTGTTCTTCGTGCTGTGCAACTATGTCTTGCTGTACACAGGATTCTAATGCTGCATGTTTTGGCACGGGTGTGTTGTTGGGTAGTGCCCCAATACGCCATGGTGCGTACAGTATGTTCATGCTGCTATGTATTGGAAGTAGTGTGTGTGGTTTCCCTATATGCCATTTATTAATATTTATTTATTTATAAAGTCTTATATAGCGCGAACGTGACCACAAGGGTATCAGAGCGCTTTACAATAGAAGAATAAACAGTGAAAGAGGTAGTCAACACAAACAAAATGTCAATTTGTTATAATAGAGCAATAGCATCTGCAGAACAACTTACGTTAGACATTGTGCTATCAGCCGCACAGATCTACATCCAACGAAATTTAGGACATGAATTTGTTCATTAATAGACTTTTTACTTCTTTTTTTAAAACAGTAAGGGCGGTGATTCCATGCACTCTGGGTGGTAGAGAGTTCCAAATATTTCGAGCAATCCCTGAAAAAGCTCTACAGCCTGTTCTCTTTTTCCGGAAGGATTGGGGTTTCAGAAGTAGAGTGCTCGCACTTCGAAGTTGTCTGCAGCCTCCTGATTTTTCCAACTTTAGCGCCAAGTAGCTGGGTGTATTGTTGTGAATTGCTTTGTGCGTCATGCATGTCACTTTAAGGTTTATTCTTGCTCCATAAGGCAACCAGTTGAGTGCTTTCAAGGTTGGTGAGATGTGATTGTTTCTTTTGGTTCCTGATACCAGTCTAGCTGCATCATTCAGAGCTGCTCTCAACGGTGCAAGCCTGTATTTCGGGAGACCAGCGAGGGTGGTGCTTCCGTAGTCTAGTCTTGGTAGTACAAGAGCTTGTACAGCAACTTTTAAGTCAGCCTGAGGGAGGAAGGGTTTAAGTTTCCTTAATATACTAATTTTGTGATTAGCTCCCTTGGTGGCAGTAGAGATGTACGACTGCATATTCAAGTGTTTGTCAATGGTGACACTTAGGGATTTAGCCGAGTCTATGATGAGGGGGACACAGTCAAAGAAGGTTAGGTGTTTTAACCAGAGGTCTATCTTTGGGGTGTAGTTTGGTGGTGAGATGAGAATGAATTCCGTTTTTTTGCTGTTCAGCATCAGATGGTGGTTGGTGAGCCAGCTTTGCGTGTTCAGAAGCGTAGTATTAAGAGCAACAAAGTCATCTGGCGAGGTGATTTTAAGGTATAGCTGGGTGTCATCCGCATATAGGTGATACAGAATGTTCGCAGAATTCAGAGCATTCGCCAGGGGCTCCATTAACAAATTGAAGAGAATGGGTGAGAGGGCAGATCCCTGAGGCACGCCAAGAGTGACCATGGCTGGCTGCGAGACTGAGTTCTTCATCTTGAATCTTTGAGATCTGTTATTCAGGAAGGAGGAGAACCATTGTAGCACAATGCCCGAGAGGCCCATCCTTCATTCTAATAGGGCTAGGAGCTTATCTTGCTTAACCGTATTGAAGGCGGAAGACAGATCAAGAAGTATCAAAAGCATGATTCATTTAGATCAAGCATGATTAGTATATCATCCATAATGTGCGCGAGTACAGATTCTGTGCTGTGCCCACTTCGGAAGCCCGATTGGTGACTGTCTAAGAGGTTGAAGATCTCAATGTGATTACATAATTGAATTTGAACACATTTCTCCAATAGTTTAGCCAAGGTGGGGATATTGGTTATAGGACGGTAGTTGCTAGGATCAGCTGGAGAGGCGTCAGCCTTCTTTAGTATAGGAGTAACCTGTCCTATTTTAAGACAGTCCGGAATGACACCTTGAGTCAGGGAAGAGTTTACAATTTTAGACCATAATGGTAGTATAGAGGTTTTTAAAATCTTGAAGAGGGCAGGTGGCAAGGGATCCAAGAAATGATTGGAAGGGTTGATTGCTTGTAGAGTGTTGTAGATAGTTTGTTGAGAGAATCGCGAGAAGGTGTGCCAGGAGGCATTGTTTTTTGGAACTTCCCTTGGGTTAATATAATTCAAATGGTCTTCAGGTAAACCATACAATTTGGGATCTAGTGCCATAGTTTGGCGGGTGGCCAACTTTGATTGGATGTCTAGCTCAATAGTTCTAGTCTTTTCATGGAAGAAATTGGCAAGCACGTCACATGCAGGAGTGGCCAGGTCATTTAACTCACTGTAGTTAGTTGTATTGCAAGATTGTTGCTTGATGATTTCAAAGAGTTTTTTTGGTCGGTTGCTCGCTAAATTCAGCTGAGTTCGGAAAAAGTCTGCCTTTGCCTTAAGAATCTTCCTATTGTATGAATTCCTTAATTTTCTAAGATGATCCAGGTTGAGAGTGTTAGGAGCCGATTTCCAAAGACGTTCAGCAGCTCTTAGCTGTCTACGCTCCAAGTTCAGGTCTTCATTGAACCAAGGCTTGGACCTCTTAGTGGAAACATTTTTTTTCCTGTAGCGGCGCTGTTGAGTCCAGAGTTTCAAGTATCTTGTTGTTGTAGAAGGTTGTAAGCTCATGTACATCAGTTATGTCCGTCATGAGGGTCAGAGCGGGGTTGCACTGGTTTACTAGGGAGACGGGATTGATATTTTGTAGATTCCGTTTCCATTGCTTTAACTTTGAGGGTTGTCCCCTTTTATGCATAACTTCTGTATTGATGGAGAAGAGGATGCAGTAATGATCAGACCAATCGCAGGGAGTGATGGATTCCATTAGGATGATGTTAGATTTTGCAATGATGTGATCCAAAGTCTCTCATTGTTATGCGTTGGGCTGTCACAGAATTTGGATAATTCCTACTCTGATAGAAATTCTTTAAAACAGCCCACAATATGATCACTTGCATTTTTCCAATGGAGGTTGAAATCACCTAAGAAAATATGAGGAACTAGGGAGCTGGAGTTGGATGCCATGATCTCCATAATCTCATCAATACAAGTTAAATTATCACCTGGGGGTTGGTAAAATATGTGTAACTTACAAGTGATGCACTTAGAGTCTGAGATAATGATGCAAAGATAATCGCACGAAGACAGTTCAATGGAGTCTGCTTGTTTGACTGATAGTGAGTTACGATAAATGCAGGCTACCCCTCCACCAATTTTCCCAATCCTATCAAGTCAAATTAGATCATGGGAGGGAGGAACCAGTAGGCCGAGAATGGGAGATGAGGAGCTATTTAGCCAAGTTTCTGTGAGGACCAGAATGTCTAAGTTGTCATCTAAAATGAGATTGAAGATATCAGTAGCATGTTTGCTGGCAGATCTACAATTTAAAAGCCCACACTTCAGCTTGTTGAACGAGGGGATTGAGGCAGTCAGTCCTAAATTGATTTTTGTGAGGTTATCTCTGTTAACAGCTCTGTTGTTAAGTGGAGGTTCTCTGAGGGGGTTGGTTACAATGGATTGAATTGCGCTGCAATGAGACTTACTATTGTCAGAATCCAGGGCATAGGATATAAGAAGGTCATCAATGTCGCTGTCGGAGAGATGATCGCTTGGTCTCTTTGACCCAGAGACGGAGGATAGACTATCATGAATGGTGTTGATCGGGAGGGAGACGTAGGGTGTAGTTATACTAGGTTGGGCATAGTTTTGGTTGTGTTGAATAGAATTGTCATTGGGAGCATTAGTGGGGCAATAGTTTCTCGTTTGGAGACTGATCAGATTCACTGTGTCATTGGTGGCTCTATGTAGGGTAAGAAGATCTTTTGTGATGGTTGAAAGAGTAAGCATTTATTTATTTGATTTGATTTATATAGCGCGTTATAACCCAGGGGTCTCTAAGCGCTTTGTCAAGTACGCACAGCAGAAATTCCTAAAAAACCCTACCAGGAGTTATAGCCCAACCCAGGCCTTCTGAAAAAGAACAGTTTTCAACTTCTTCCGGAAGGACATCAAATTGGATTCCTTCCGCAAATCCGCCGACAGATTATTCAAGACTGCTGGGAGGGTATTGGAAATGGCGCGGCCACCCACTGTGGCCAATCTGAAGCGTGGTTGGGTAAGAAGGGTTGCTTCAGCAGATCTTAACGACCTACCCGGTTTGTATGGAGTCAAACGGGTCTTGATATATCTTGGCGCCTTTCCATAGAGCGATTTGTGTGCGATGCAGAGCCCTTTAAAGAGCACCCTCTGCCTTACTGGCAGCCAGTGTAGCTCGCGCATAAGTGGGGACGCATGCGAGCTCCTTGGCTTCTTAAAAATGAGCCTGGCGGCATCATTCATCACCACTTGAAGTTTGTCCAGAAGTTTTTGGGGCAGTCCTAAATAAAGCGAATTGCCATAGTCCAACCTTGATAATATCATTGCGGATACCGCCCGTCTCAAGGTGGAGAAGGACAATAATGGCGCAATTTTCCTAAGTTGTCGGAGAAGACCGACACAGGTTCCTACCACAGTGGTGACTTGCTTCCGCATGGATAGTTTATCATCCACATGGATGCCTAGGCTTTTTACCACCGCTGCAGGTTCTGGGGGTGGCCCAAGTTCTCTTGGCCAAAACCCGTCGTGCCATGGGTTACCAGCAATGGTGATTGGTAAAACCTCTGTCTTGTCAGGGTTGATTTTTAAGGAGTTCAAAGACATCCAGTTGGCTGTATGCTTGAGGATATTTTGCAGCCTTGCTAACGCCCCAGGAGCATCATCCATTTGGATGATGATTTGGGTGTCGTCAGCGTAATTATACACCTGACAATCCATTTGATTGAGGAGTGAAATCAACGGTTGTAGATATATATTAAATAAAAGGGGCGACAGAGCAGACCCCAGCGGCACTCCACATGAAATTGGTGTTGCAGTGGAGAGCAATTCTCCCAGCTGTACTCTTTGCGCCCTCCCTTGTAGGAAAGAGGCAAACCAGGCATGAGCTGTGCCCTGAATGCCGAAATCCCTCAACCGCGACAGAAGTTGTTTATGACACACAGTGTCAAACGCCGCGGAGAGGTCTAACAACACCAGGGCACCAGGTATCTTCCTATCTGCCCTATTCCTGAGCTCATCTAAGATAGACAGCATGACCAGCTCCGTGCTGTGATTCGCACGGAACCCCGATTGATTTGGTTCCAACAAACCATTCCTTTCCAGATGGTCGGAGAGGTCGGACAAAACATGCTGTTCTAGCACTTTGGCCAGGAAAGGAATCTGGGAGATAGGCCTGACATTTTTCAGGCATTTCAAGTCTGCCCCTGTTTTGTTTAGCAAAGGGATCAGTCGTGCTTCCTTGAAGGCTAACGGAACCTTGCCTAATACTAAGGATGAATTCAGGAGAGCCAAGACATCTTCCTCTATTCCTGGCACACCCAGTTTGAATACTTCAGGAGGGCAAGGATCGGCCTGAGAGCCAGACTTAACTCGCCCCATAAGCAATGACAGTCCATCCTTCGCAATCAAGGGTAGAGTGTCCAAAGGACTGTCCACCAGCTTCTTTGCCGGGGTGGTCTGTAGGGGGCAGGCATGCATGGGAGTACGAGCAATTTCAGAGATGAGGTCAGTAATTTTACTGGTGAAAAAGTCCTGAAATCTCTGACAGTCCTCTAGAGTGAACTCCGGCCTCTGTTCTTTTGTTTTCCTGAGTTCATTTAGGACTCTAAAGATTTCTTTTTGTTGATCTTTAGCTGTAGTGATCCTTTCCTCATAGAACTCGGCCTTCCTGGCTGTTATTGCCCGTTTATAGGTCGCTAGTTCTAGCATATAGAGACTTCGCGCATTAGTGTCATAGGCTCTGCGCCAAGCTCTCTCCGCCTTCCGTAAAGCCCTCTTCTTCTCCCTAAGAGAGTCGTTATACCAAGGGGATCCCGAGCCTCTATTTACTAAGTTGACCCTTCGTGCTGGCGCCACGTAATCGGCCGCCCTTCGAAGTCTATCATCCAAATTACTGCAAAGAGCATCCGGATTCTCATCCAGAAAATTCTGGGGTGGATTCGCTAGGAGATGTGCTACCATTTTGTCTCCATTAATATTTTTCCATTTCCTCACCACCCTTCTACAGGTTTCATTTTTTGTAAGTTCATCAGGAGATCTCCCTTCACCAGATGGTGATCCGACCAGACACAAGGCAACGTAATCGTCAATCCCTGTACCGGAAGTGACGTCCACACCAGATCAAGCGTGTGACCTTTCACATGTGTCGGCCCCTTTACTTGTTGGACTAGCCCTAGTGATGATAGAGCCTCATCAATCTGGCTAGACTGCCCTTCTTTCGGGGTAGTTTCCCAGTGGTAGTTAAAGTCTCCCAATATAACCATATTATCATACCTCGAGCACAAATCCTGCACTAGCTTCAAAAACAGGTCTGGAAACTCCGGCATGGCCCATGGAGGACGATACACCACCAGGACTGTCAGGCAGTCTATCCCCAACCTCAGTTTAACACCAAGCACCTCCGTCCCTCCCAAATTTTCTGCCAAGATTGTTTCTCCTCGCATACGATCTGCAAAGAAAAGTGCCACCTGTTGGACAGGCCTCGTGAAGGGGCCGCTCCCTCCCCACATAATAAGACCCGAACACCGGCTCTCCCGGTGTCACCAGAAGAACCACCCCGGCAACCCACAGAAGCAACCCGCAACCCGTACCCAACGGGACGCCTGCTACCGAACGCCCCGACATCGGCCGGCCCGGGCCACCATCAGCAGCATTGCCCCGGCCGCCGCCATCTTGAACACTGCACCACGAGGCCGCGTGGCCTCAGCTCGACCCCAACCCTGGGCCTGGCCAGGCCCCGACATCGAGGCATCACCATCCACCCAGGAGGTGAACGGACCACTTGGCAGGTCAATGTGAGAGAGGAGTGTCGATGGCTCTCCCCCGCCAGGTGCCGATCGCCCCCAGCCTCCCCGGGCGCTGGCTCCACCCCCTTGCTGGGTGTCTGGACTCCCTCATCCCAGACCTCCCGACCTCCAAGAGCGAGGGTCCGGACATCAAAGGAGGCCAGACCTATAACTGGGGCAGCTCCAGAGCAGGAAGGCAGTTGTATCCGGGAGTCGAGAGACACCTAGAAGAACTCATCCTTGACGGACTGCTGGCGCTGCCACAGCCCTGCCTTGTGAATCATCGTTCCTGCCTGCTGGCGCTGCCGCGGTCCTCTGCAACCTACACCTTCGTCGGGACCTGCTGGCGCTCCCGCGGCCCATCCTCGTGAACCATCGTTTCTGCCTGCTGGCGCTGCCGCGGCCCTCTGCAACCTACACCTTCGTCGGGACCTGCTGGCGCTGCCGCGGCCCATCCTTGTGTGAACCATCGCCTTTGCCTGCTGGCGCTGCCGCGGCCCTTCTCAAGTGAGACTTATCATCCTAGCCTGCTGGCGCTGCCGCAGCCCGACCTTCCAGAAATCCGAGCTCGAGGATTGTGAGCTACCCATCTTGCCACCCCGTACCAGACCGGTACCAAGACTGTCCCGCTACCCTTTCCCCTTCAGAGACTAGAATTAAGAGGACCCTCGTGTCCTGACCTCACTGTATCGCTGATAACCTTGCTTCAAGAATCGTATATAAAGAGTGTTGACCTCATCCTTGTGTGGTGTCCATCTGTGGGGGGGAAGTTACTCGTCTGTACGATCGCTGGAGACGGCCCTCACCAGAGGCCTCCCCCCTGTCCTCGGCCGACCCTTCGGGTCCCCGTCTAACATTGGTGGCCAGCGGCGCGATCCGAACCAACGCGTAATCGTACAGAGAGTAACTCACCCCACGACTCAACCACAATGACAACCAAGAGAGCGGATGCACAGAAAAATTCCAGATGGAGAAATTAGAAGAGTACAACCACCGAGAGCTAAAACAATTTTGCATAGAACTAGGCATTGCTACCACAGGACTAAGCACGAAAGAAGACTTCAAACAGGCCCTAGAGTCTTGGGCGGAGACGGGTACGACCGTACCCCAAACCAAAACCTCGAGGCGCCAGAAACGAGCACCACTCCGACAGAAGGAAGGAGATCGGGTCTCTCCCCAGAGGAGGTCCGAGAACGAGAGAAAAGCAGACTCCATGAATTAGAGCTGGCACGACTTCGGTTGGACGGAGAACTGAAATTGGCGGAACAAAAGATAACATTGGAACACTTGCGGCTCCAAGAGAAGCGGGAGGAAAAGCAAAGACAGAGGGAGTTAGAAGAGAAAAAACTGGCCTACGAACATGAGCGCAATCTAGCAGAAATAGAGCTTCGGAAACAGAATAAAGATCTCGGGGTGCCCGAGCGCCCGAACACTCCTGGCACTACAGACCCTAAAGTCCACATCCCCAAGGATGTCGTCAGAGAGTATTATCGGAACGACGATATCCGGCAATGGTTCAAGGCCTACGAGATAGCCATGACCTCCCACCGGATTTCTCGAAGTGACTGGGGAGCCGGGTTATGGGGGAGGTTCGTCAACGAAGGGCGCAACGCCCTGCTGCAACTCCCGGACCATCAGATGACGTCCTACGACCACATGAAGGCCGCCCTCCTCACTCGATACGGACTCACGCCCGAGATGTACCGCCAGCGGTTCCGCGACTGCAAACGGATCCCGGGTACAACTTGGGTGGAGTACGTGAACTTTTTCAGCAGAGCATTCGAGGGGTGGATCAAGGGCAGCCAGGTAACCACCTACGAACAACTCTTTAACCTCATTGTGTGGGAGCACCTCTCCAACAATTGCTTCGTCGAGCTCAGGCAGCACCTCCTCGACAGTAAACTGACTGAACCTCGGCAACTCGCCGCCGAAGCTGACCGATGGGAAAGCACTCGAGTTGCCCGAAGCGGGCCCAGCGAGCCAACCAGAACCAACCAAGGTCCCCATCGCCCCCGAGGAGGAGGAGGCCAGGGTCGGGGCAGAGACGCCGTCCCGGCGGCTCCTGCCAGCAACACCCCGCCCCCGGCCGGCAGGGGAACCCCCCGATGCGTCCGGGGTTCCGAGCCAACGTTACTTGCCACCGGTGCCAGCGGACCGGCCACTATGCCAACGACCCTAATTGCCCGAAGAACCAGAATCCTATACCCCGCCAGGTCGCTGCCGCCGCCCTGGGAGAAGAGCAAGCCCCAGAGGGTTATGAAGAATACGAGCAGGAACAGCCCGAGTGGGAACCAGCCGCCATGTCCCTTGTCTGCCTAGGGGAAAGAGACATGATTCGGCGGGCTCCCCTACCCGCCAATACGAGAAAATACAGCCAGTGGGTAAACATAAATGGGCGCAAGGCTGAAGCCCTACGCGATACCGGGGCGAGTGTGACGGCAGTCCGCTGTCATCTGGTAACCCCGGAGCAGATCTTGCCAAACGTCCTTTGCCCCGTTCGATCAGCCGACAACTCAGAAAGCCTGTGTCGGATGGCCTGCGTCCCCTTCGAGTGTGGAGGAGTGTCCGGAATGCTGAAGGTGACTGTCTGCGATGATGCCCCAGTGGACTGCCTCCTGGGAAACGACCTCGAAAGTTCCCCTGGGCAGCCGTTGAAAGAAGAGAGCACCTGGGGATGTTGGGCCTCCCTGAATGGGCCTGCATAACGACCCGGTCCATGGCCGCCCGCGCCATCTCCAGTCCCGAAGAACCCGAATGGCCAGAACCTCCTCCCCCGATCGTCCTGGAGGGAGACGCCCTAAGTGCCAATCCCCCAGGGCAAAACGAAGAAGGGCCCGTTAAACTCCAGGACCTTCCCGAACTGGCCCAGTGGCGTCAAGAGGGTGGTCCTACCCAGGAACTATTCCGACAAGAACAGAAGTCCTGTCACTCCCTCGAGGGACTCAGGCAGCAAGCCCTCGCCCAGAGCACAGGAGACACCGCAGGGGCTCACTGGATTTATTGGGACAATGATCTGCTCTACAGCGAGCAAAGAATTGCTGAGCTGGGGGCCTGTCGGGTGCTGGTGGTGCCCCTCCGCTTCAGAGACTTCCTTTTGAACTTAGCGCACGATGTCACCCTTGCGGGACACTTGGGACAAGAGAAAACATACAACTGCCTGGTAACACACTTTTACTGGCCCAAAATGCGAAATGATGTCTCCAACCACTGCCGGGCCTGCCCCACCTGCCAGGCCAGCGGGAAGAGCGGCCGAAAGATCAAAGCACCCTTGCAACCCTTTCTCGTCGTCACCACCCCGTTCGAACGGGTGGGAATAGACATTGTGGGGCCCCTAGACCCCCGAACGGCCCAGGGGCACCGGTTCATCCTAGTCCTGGTGGACCACGCCACCCGGTACCCCGAGGCCATTCCTCTTCGGACCGTGACAGCACCCGTGGTAGGCCGAGCCCTAATGGGGATCTTCTCTCGAGTGGGCTTCCCCCGGGAGGTCGTCAGCGACAGGGGCACAAACTTTATCTCAAAGTACATGAGGTCTCTCTGGCAGCAGTGCGGGGTCACCTACCGGTTCACGACCCCTTATCACCCACAAGGAAACGGACTGGTCGAGCGGTTTAACCGTACTCTCAAGGGAATGATCATGGGCCTAGAAGAACCCCTACCTCGCCAATGGGACGTGCTGCTCCCGTGCCTCCTCTTCGCCTATCGAGAAGTTCCCCAGAAATCCCTCGGCTTCAGCCCCTTCGAGCTCCTGTACGGACACCCCGTCCGGGGCCCCCTCAGCCTGGTCAAGGAAGGATGGGAGATGGCCCCCCAGAAGACCCCTCCGGACGTATATAAGTATCTCCTGACCCTCCGCAACCAGACCCGGCGATTCAGGGAACTCGCCAAAGCCAACCTTGAGGCCAGTAAGGAGGACATGAAGAAATGGTACGATCAACATGCCTCCTCCATCGAGTTCGAGCCAGGCCAGCAAGTATGGGTGATGTCTCCAGTCGAACCTTGTGCCCTGCAGGACAAATGGACAGGACCCTTCAAGGTGATAGAGCACAAGGGCCCTGTCACCTACCTAATAGACATGGAGTCCCCCCGGAACCCACTCCGAGTCCTCCACGCCAACAGACTCAAACCCCACTTCGTACGCTCGGAGCTCAGCCTACTAATGGCAACAGATAGTGGGACGGAAGAAGACTCCGAGCCCCTCCCTGACCTACTGAGGACCCGTGAAAAAGATGGCTCAGTGGAAGGGGTCAGACTCTCCGAGGCCTTGTCCCCGGAACAACGCCAAGACTGCCGGGCTCTCCTGCTACAATTTACGAATCTGTTCTCCCTCACCCCAGGGGTCATCCCCTGGTGCCTTCACGACGTGGACACTGGGGATAGTCCACCTATTCGACACAGGGCGTACCGAGTGCCAGATCGGGTGCGCACCTGCATCCAGGACGAAGTCTCCACAATGCTGGCTCTAGGAGTGATCGAGCCATCCGACAGCCCCTGGGCCAGCCCAGTCGTACTGGTCCCCAAGGCTGCCGCCCCGGGCGTCGCCCCCGAGCTCCGGTTCTGTGTAGACTATCGGGGCCTGAACGCTGTTACCCGAACCGACGCTCACCCCATCCCCCGGGCGGATGAGCTGGTTGACCGCATGGGGGCTGCCTGCTATCTGAGCATCTTCGATCTAACAGCAGGCTACTGGCAGATCGGCCTCACCCCCAGGGCCCAAGAACGATCCGCCTTCTCTACCCCGGATGGCCACTACCACTTCAAAGTGATGCCATTCGGCATGAAAAACGCTCCGGCTACTTTCCAACGACTTGTGAACCAGGTATTGGCGGGCCTCGAAGAATTCAGCGCCGCCTACCTGGACGATATCGCTGTGTACAGTCGTCACTGGGCAGACCACCTTCACCACCTCCGAGAAGTCCTGCACGCCCTCCAACAGGCCGGCCTCACCATCAAAGCCAGCAAATGTCAGATTGGCCAGGGGTCCGTGACCTATCTCGGACACCAAGTGGGGAGCGGTCTGGTGGCTCCCCTTCAGCTCAAGATCGCTGCCATCCAGTCCTGGCAACCTCCTGTCACCCAAACCAAGGTTCGAGCCTTCCTAGGGCTCACCGGATACTACCGGCGGTTTGTAAAGGACTATGGCAGCATTGTGGGGCCCCTCACAGAACTCACCTCCAAGAAAAACCCCAAAACCGTCAACTGGACTCCGGACTGTCAAGCAGCCTTCGAGAAGTTGAAGGCCGCCATGTGCACCGCCCCCGTGCTCCAGGCCCCCGTCTACAGCCGGGAATTCATCGTCCAGATGGACGCCTCAGATCATGGCATTGGGGCAGTACTCTCTCAACTCAACGCCGAGGGAGTCGATCAACCGGTGGCCTTCATCAGCCGACGCCTGCTGGCCCGAGAGCAGCGCTGGAGCACCATCGAGCGGGAGGCCTTCGCAGTAGTATGGGCCCTCAAGAAACTCCGGCCCTACCTCTTCGGTACCCACTTCAGGGTACAAACAGACCATAGACCCCTACAATGGCTGATGCAGATGCGGGGGGAGAACCCAAAACTGTTGCGATGGTCCATCTCCTTGCAGGGGATAGACTTCACTGTGGAGCATCGCCCTGGCCAAGACCACGCCAACGCGGACGGCCTGTCACGCTTTTTCCGCCTCGGCGAGGAGAGTACCCAAGAAGATGGGTGACTCTCCCTGCCTTCAGCTGGGGGGACGCATGTTGGACAGGCCTCGTGAAGGGGCCGCTCCCTCCCCGCATAATAAGACCCGAACACCGGCTCTCCCGGTGTCACAAGAAGAACCACCCCGGCAACCCACAGAAGCAACCCGCAACCCGTCCCCAACGGGACGCCTGCTCCCGAACGCCCCGACATCGGCCGGCCCGGGCCACCATCAGCAGCATTGCTCCGGCCGCCGCCATCTTGGACACTGCACCACGAGGCCGCGTGGCCTCAGCTCGACCCCAACCCTGGGCCTGGCCAGGCCCCGACATCGAGGCACCACCATCCACCCAGGAGGTGAACGGACCACTTGGCAGGTCAATGGGAGAGAGGAGTGTCGATGGCTCTCCCCCGCCAGGTGCCGATCGCCCCCAGCCTCCCCGGGCGCTGGCTCCACCCCCCTGCTGGGTGTCTGGACTCCCTCATCCTGGACCTCCCGACCTCCAAGAGCGAGGGTCCGGACATCAAAGGAGGCCAGACCTATAACTGGGGCAGCTCCAGAGCAGGAAGGCAGTTGTATCCTGGAGTTGAGAGACACCTAGAAGAACTCATCCTTGACGGACTGCTGGCGCTGCCTCAGCCCTGCCTTGTGAATCATCGTTCCTGCCTGCTGGCGCTGCCACGGCCCTCTGCAACCTACACCTTCGTCGGGACCTGCTGGCGCTGCCGCGGCCCATCCTCGTAAACCATTGTTCCTGCCTGCTGGCGCTGCCGCGGCCCTCTGCAACCTACACCTTCGTCGGGACCTGCTGGCGCTGCTGCGGCCCATCCTCGTGAACCATCGTTCCTGCCTGCTGGCACTGCCGCTGCCCTCTGCAACCTACACCTTCGTCGGGACCTGCTGGCGCTGCCGCGGCCCATCCTTGTGTGAACCATCGCCTTTGCCTGCTGGCGCTGCCGCGGCCCTTCTCAAGTGAGACTTATCATCCTAGCCTGCTGGCGCTGCCGCGGCCCGACCTTCCAGAAATCCGAGCTCGAGGATTGTGAGCTACCCATCTTGCCACTCCGTACCAGACCGGTACCAAGACTGTCCCGCTACCCTTTCCCCTTCAGAGACTAGAATTAAGAGGACCCTCCTGTCCTGACCTCACTGTATCGCTGATAACCTTGCTTCAAGAATCGTATATAAAGAGTGTTGACCTCATCCTTGTGTGGTGTTCATCTGTGGGGGGGAAGTTACTCGTCTGTACGATCGCTGAAGACGGCCCTCACCGGAGGCCTCTCCCCTGTCCTCGGCCGACCCTCCGGGTCCCTGTCTAACACCACCCCTCCGCCTCTCTTCTCACCCGCTCTATTACAATATAAAACCGAAAAATTTGCCGGTAGAGCAGCCACAAGATCCGGCAGCGAGGAGTCCTCCAGCCACGTCTCCGTGACTCCTAACACGTCGAGCTCCCCGTCCTCCAGTAATGAAAACACCCCTCCATTGTGTTTTTGGAGGGAACGGGTAATAACAGCCCGCAGTGCAAGACCCCAGCTTTATGAGCATGAGGCCATCCAGACCCTTTCTCCGGAACCCTCCACAACCCTTCCTGTCGAAGTAGGGCTGCACTCCCCTCCTCAAGAGATGTATTACTCAGGTTAACTTCCAATAGCTCACCTCTATCATAGATGATGCGCGATCCAGTTGTCCTGACCCCAGGTCACGGATGGGCACAGATGGGCTTGCCTCTGGCGAGCCTCCGGCGTGCCCACGGCGGGCCCGCTGCGCGCTTGCATGTGGCAGGTTTAAATGGCCTCCTGTGAGCCTATCGCGTCAGGCAGCAGCTAGCCTGCTAACAAAAATGTCTGCCGCAGCCGGCACTACCTCACCCAAGATGTCCCCTCACAAGCAGAAGCAGCTAAAGGGCCGCTGTAACAGCGGTGAGATTCAATAATTATTGTGCTAGCAATGTCCTAACATGCCCCGTTTACCCCCACATAGACGCGGCGGAATTAAAGCGGCTGAAAAGCCGAGAAATTAAAATGGTCATGTTGGACAGGCCACGTGAAGGGCTTGCTCCCTCCCCGCATGACAGGGCCCAAGCCCCGGCCCTCCAGGTGTTACCCACAGAAGCAACCCGCACCCCATCTCATACGGGACTCCTGCCCCCGGACATCTCTGCATCATGGGGCCGAATCACTACCGGCTCCCTCGCCCGGCCCGGCCGCCATCTTGGACACTGCACCACGAGGCCGCGTGGCCTCAGATCGACCCTAACCCTGGGCCTGGCCAGGCCCCGACATCCCGGCACCACTATCCACCCAGGAGGTGAACGGCCCACTTGGCAGGTCAATGGGAGAAAGAAGTGTCGATGGCTCTCCCCCGCCAGGTGCCGATCGCCCCCAGCTCCCCCGGGCGCTGGCTCCACCCCCCTGCAAGCAGATCTTGCCAAACGTCCTTTGCCCCGTTCGATCAGCCGACAACTCAGAAAGCCTGTGTCGGATGGCCTGCGTCCCCTTCGAGTGTGGAGGAGTGTCCGGAATGCTGAAGGTGACTGTCTGCGATGATGCCCCAGTGGACTGCCTCCTGGGAAACGACCTCGAAAGTTCCCCTGGGCAGCCGTTGAAAGAAGAGAGCACCTGGGGATGTTGGGCCTCCCTGAATGGGCCTGCATAACGACCCGGTCCATGGCCGCCCGCGCCATCTCCAGTCCCGAAGAACCCGAATGGCCAGAACCTCCTCCCCCGATCGTCCCGGAGGGAGACGCCCTAAGTGCCAATCCCCCAGGGCAAAACGAAGAAGGGCCCGTTAAACTCCAGGACCTTCCCGAACTGGCCCAGTGGCGTCAAGAGGGTGGTCCTACCCAGGAACTATTCCGACAAGAACAGAAGTCCTGTCACTCCCTCGAGGGACTCAGGCAGCAAGCCCTCGCCCAGAGCGCAGGAGACACCGCAGGGGCTCACTGGATTTATTGGGACAATGATCTGCTCTACAGCGAGCAAAGAATTGCTGAGCTGGGGGCCAGTCGGGTGCTGGTGGTGCCCCTCCGCTTCAGAGACTTCCTTTTGAACTTAGCGCACGATGTCACCCTTGCGGGACACTTGGGACAAGAGAAAACATACAACTGCCTGGTAACACACTTTTACTGGCCCAAAATGCGAAATGATGTCTCCAACCACTGCCAGGCCAGCGGGAAGAGCGGCCGAAAGATCAAAGCACCCTTGCAACCCTTTCTCGTCGTCACCACCCCGTTCGAACGGGTGGGAATAGACATTGTGGGGCCCCTAGACCCCCGAACGGCCCAGGGGCACCGGTTCATCCTAGTCCTGGTGGACCACGCCACCCGGTACCCCGAGGCCATTCCTCTTCGGACCGTGACAGCACCCGTGGTAGGCCGAGCCCTAATGGGGATCTTCTCTCGAGTGGGCTTCCCCCGGGAGGTCGTCAGCGACAGGGGCACAAACTTTATCTCAAAGTACATGAGGTCTCTCTGGCAGCAGTGCGGGGTCACCTACCGGTTCACGACCCCTTATCACCCACAAGGAAACGGACTGGTCGAGCGGTTTAACCGTACTCTCAAGGGAATGATCATGGGCCTGGAAGAACCCCTACCTCGCCAATGGGACGTGCTGCTCCCGTGCCTCCTCTTCGCCTATCGAGAAGTTCCCCAGAAATCCCTCGGCTTCAGCCCCTTCGAGCTCCTGTACGGACACCCCGTCCGGGGCCCCCTCAGCCTGGTCAAGGAAGGATGGGAGATGGCCCCCCAGAAGACCCCTCCGGACGTATATAAGTATCTCCTGACCCTCCGCAACCAGACCCGGCGATTCAGGGAACTCGCCAAGCCAACCTTGAGGCCAGTCAGGAGGACATGAAGAAATGGTACGATCAACATGCCTCCTCCATCGAGTTCGAGCCAGGCCAGCAAGTATGGGTGATGTCTCCAGTCGAACCTTGTGCCCTGCAGGACAAATGGACAGGACCCTTCAAGGTGATAGAGCACAAGGGCCCTGTCACCTACCTAATAGACATGGAGTCCCCCCGGAACCCACTCCGAGTCCTCCACGCCAACAGACTCAAACCCCACTTCGTACGCTCGGAGCTCAGCCTACTAATGGCAACAGATAGTGGGACGGAAGAAGACTCCGAGCCCCTCCCTGACCTACTGAGGACCCGTGAAAAAGATGGCTCAGTGGAAGGGGTCAGACTCTCCGAGGCCTTGTCCCCGGAACAACGCCAAGACTGCCGGGCTCTCCTGCTACAATTTGCGAATCTGTTCTCCCTCACCCCAGGGGTCATCCCCTGGTGCCTTCACGACGTGGACACTGGGGATAGTCCACCTATTCGACACAGGGCGTACCGAGTGCCAGATCGGGTGCGCACCTGCATCCAGGACGAAGTCTCCACAATGCTGGCTCTAGGAGTGATCGAGCCATCCGACAGCCCCTGGGCCAGCCCAGTCGTACTGGTCCCCAAGGCTGCCGCCCCGGGCGTCGCCCCCGAGCTCCGGTTCTGTGTAGACTATCGGGGCCTGAACGCTGTTACCCGAACCGACGCTCACCCCATCCCCCGGGCGGATGAGCTGGTTGACCGCATGGGGGCTGCCTGCTATCTGAGCATCTTCGATCTAACAGCAGGCTACTGGCAGATCGGCCTCACCCCCAGGGCCCAAGAACGATCCGCCTTCTCTACCCCGGATGGCCACTACCACTTCAAAGTGATGCCATTCGGCATGAAAAACGCTCCGGCTACTTTCCAACGACTTGTGAACCAGGTATTGGCGGGCCTCGAAGAATTCAGCGCCGCCTACCTGGACGATATCGCTGTGTACAGTCGTCACTGGGCAGACCACCTTCACCACCTCCGAGAAGTCCTGCACGCCCTCCAACAGGCCGGCCTCACCATCAAAGCCAGCAAATGTCAGATTGGCCAGGGGTCCGTGACCTATCTCGGACACCAAGTGGGGAGCGGTCTGGTGGCTCCCCTTCAGCTCAAGATCGCTGCCATCCAGTCCTGGCAACCTCCTGTCACCCAA
This sequence comes from Lissotriton vulgaris, assembly GCF_964263255.1. Lineage (NCBI taxonomy): Eukaryota > Metazoa > Chordata > Amphibia > Caudata > Salamandridae > Lissotriton > Lissotriton vulgaris. The sequence goes on from NC_141698.1 coordinate 470,872,678, forward strand.
ACCAAGGTTCGAGCCTTCCTAGGGCTCACCGGATACTACCGGCGGTTTGTAAAGGACTATGGCAGCATTGTGGGGCCCCTCACAGAACTCACCTCCAAGAAAAACCCCAAAACCGTCAACTGGACTCCGGACTGTCAAGCAGCCTTCGAGAAGTTGAAGGCCGCCATGTGCACCGCCCCCGTGCTCCAGGCCCCCGTCTACAGCCGGGAATTCATCGTCCAGATGGACGCCTCAGATCATGGCATTGGGGCAGTACTCTCTCAACTCAACGCCGAGGGAGTCGATCAACCGGTGGCCTTCATCAGCCGACGCCTGCTGGCCCGAGAGCAGCGCTGGAGCACCATCGAGCGGGAGGCCTTCGCAGTAGTATGGGCCCTCAAGAAACTCCGGCCCTACCTCTTCGGTACCCACTTCAGGGTACAAACAGACCATAGACCCCTACAATGGCTGATGCAGATGCGGGGGGAGAACCCAAAACTGTTGCGATGGTCCATCTCCTTGCAGGGGATAGACTTCACTGTGGAGCATCGCCCTGGCCAAGACCACGCCAACGCGGACGGCCTGTCACGCTTTTTCCGCCTCGGCGAGGAGAGTACCCAAGAAGATGGGTGACTCTCCCTGCCTTCAGCTGGGGGGGACGCATGTTGGACAGGCCTCGTGAAGGGGCCGCTCCCTCCCCGCATAATAAGACCCGAACACCGGCTCTCCCGGTGTCACAAGAAGAACCACCCCGGCAACCCACAGAAGCAACCCGCAACCCGTCCCCAACGGGACGCCTGCTCCCGAACGCCCCGACATCGGCCGGCCCGGGCCACCATCAGCAGCATTGCTCCGGCCGCCGCCATCTTGGACACTGCACCACGAGGCCGCGTGGCCTCAGCTCGACCCCAACCCTGGGCCTGGCCAGGCCCCGACATCGAGGCACCACTATCCACCCAGGAGGTGAACGGACCACTTGGCAGGTCAATGGGAGAGAGGAGTGTCGATGGCTCTCCCCCGCCAGGTGCCGATCGCCCCCAGCCTCCCCGGGCGCTGGCTCCACCCCCCTGCTGGGTGTCTGGACTCCCTCATCCTGGACCTCCCGACCTCCAAGAGCGAGGGTCCGGACATCAAAGGAGGCCAGACCTATAACTGGGGCAGCTCCAGAGCAGGAAGGCAGTTGTATCCTGGAGTTGAGAGACACCTAGAAGAACTCATCCTTGACGGACTGCTGGCGCTGCCTCAGCCCTGCCTTGTGAATCATCGTTCCTGCCTGCTGGCGCTGCCACGGCCCTCTGCAACCTACACCTTCGTCGGGACCTGCTGGCGCTGCCGCGGCCCATCCTCGTAAACCATCGTTCCTGCCTGCTGGCGCTGCCGCGGCCCTCTGCAACCTACACCTTCGTCGGGACCTGCTGGCGCTGCCGCGGCCCATCCTCGTGAACCATCGTTCCTGCCTGCTGGCACTGCCGCTGCCCTCTGCAACCTACACCTTCGTCGGGACCTGCTGGCGCTGCCGTGGCCCATCCTTGTGTGAACCATCGCCTTTGCCTGCTGGCGCTGCCGCAGCCCTTCTCAAGTGAGACTTATCATCCTAGCCTGCTGGCGCTGCCGCGGCCCGACCTTCCAGAAATCCGAGCTCGGGGATTGTGAGCTACCCATCTTGCCACTCCGTACCAGACCGGTACCAAGACTGTCCCGCTACCCTTTCCCCTTCAGAGACTAGAATTAAGAGGACCCTCCTGTCCTGACCTCACTGTATCGCTGATAACCTTGCTTCAAGAATCGTATATAAAGAGTGTTGACCTCATCCTTGTGTGGTGTTCATCTGTGGGGGGGAAGTTACTCGTCTGTACGATCGCTGAAGACGGCCCTCACCGGAGGCCTCTCCCCTGTCCTCGGCCGACCCTCCGGGTCCCTGTCTAACACCACCCCTCCGCCTCTCTTCTCACCCGCTCTATTACAATATAAAACCGAAAAATTTGCCGGTAGAGCAGCCACAAGATCCGGCAGCGAGGAGTCCTCCAGCCACGTCTCCGTGACTCCTAACACGTCGAGCTCCCCGTCCTCCAGTAATAAAAACACCCCTCCATTGTGTTTTTGGAGGGAACGGGTAATAACAGCCCGCAGTGCAAGACCCCAGCTTTATGAGCATGAGGCCATCCAGACCCTTTCTCCGGAACCCTCCACAACCCTTCCTGTCGAAGTAGGGCTGCACTCCCCTCCTCAAGAGATGTATTACTCAGGTTAACTTCCAATAGCTCACCTCTATCATAGATGATGCGCGATCCAGTTGTCCTGACCCCAGGTCACGGATGGGCACAGATGGGCTTGCCTCTGGCGAGCCTCCGGCGTGCCCACGGCGGGCCCGCTGCGCGCTTGCATGTGGCAGGTTTAAATGGCCTCCTGTGAGCCTATCGCGTCAGGCAGCAGCTAGCCTGCTAACAAAAATGTCTGCCGCAGCCGGCACTACCTCACCCAAGATGTCCCCTCACAAGCAGAAGCAGCTAAAGGGCCGCTGTAACAGCGGTGAGATTCAATAATTATTGTGCTAGCAATGTCCTAACATGCCCCGTTTACCCCCACATAGACGCGGCGGAATTAAAGCGGCTGAAAAGCCGAGAAATTAAAATGGTCATGTTGGACAGGCCACGTGAAGGGCTTGCTCCCTCCCCGCATGACAGGGCCCAAGCCCCGGCCCTCCAGGTGTTACCCACAGAAGCAACCCGCACCCCATCTCATACGGGACTCCTGCCCCCGGACATCTCTGCATCATGGGGCCGAATCACTACCGGCTCCCTCGCCCGGCCCGGCCGCCATCTTGGACACTGCACCACGAGGCCGCGTGGCCTCAGATCGACCCTAACCCTGGGCCTGGCCAGGCCCCGACATCCCGGCACCACTATCCACCCAGGAGGTGAACGGCCCACTTGGCAGGTCAATGGGAGAAAGAAGTGTCGATGGCTCTCCCCCGCCAGGTGCCGATCGCCCCCAGCTCCCCCGGGCGCTGGCTCCACCCCCCTGCTGGGTGTCTGGACTCCCTCATCCCGGACCTCCCGACCTCCAAGTGCGAGGGTCCGGACATCAAAGGGCGACAGACCTATAACTGGGGCAGCTCCAGAGCAGGAAGGCAGTTGTATCCTGGAGTCGAGAGCCGCAGTGAAGAACTCATCCTTGACGGACTACTGGCGCTGCCGTAGTCCTGCCTTGCGAACTATTGTCTTGCCTGCTGGCGCTGCCGCAACCTTCTGAAACCTTCTTCCTCGTCGGGAGCTGCTGGCGCTGCCGCGGACCGTTGTAACCACCACCTTCACCGGGACCTGCTGGCGCCGCGGCGGACCGTCGCTACCTTCGATCATCTCGGGACCTGCTGGCTCCGCCGCGGCCCGACCATCTAGAACGCCGAGCTCGAGGATTGTGAGCTCTCCATCTTATCATCGCATCTACCAGATTGGTAACAAGACTGTCCCGCTACCCCCTTCCCATCCAAGAGACTAGAATCGAGGGGACCCCTGAGTCCAGACCTCTTTGTACCATTCTACTGTACTTAAAGATTGCTTATAAAGAACGTTAAACCTTATCTTTGTGTGGTGTACATCTGTGGGGGGGAAGTTACTCGTCTGTACGATCGCTGGAGACGGCTCTCCCCGGAGACCTCTCCCCTTGTCCTCGGCCGACCCTCCAGGTCCGTCTAACAGGTCAAATGTAAAATAAAAGCGCGACCAGGTTGCGCAGATCAAGCGTTAAGCAGCGTTTTTTAAAATATGCAAATTATCCTTAGGAACCGCAGCGCTTACCTTTCAAGCATATCATCCTTAAAATGAGATATGCTAGATGCTAACACATTAATTTGGTCGACCAGGACAGAGATGGTAGAGTAAGTAATAGGTGTTGGTCCATGTGCTGTTTGGGGAGGCGAAATGTCCGTGGTATCAATGTGCATGTCTATTGCCGGAGTGGTATAGTAGCTCCCCACTTGAGGTTGGGGAAGGGGCATTGAGTTCAATGATGGTATAGGCGAGATGAGTGTAGCCACTGTCGGGGTTCCTTCAGATATTGTGGTAGGTAGTAGGTGAGTGGAGTCTAAACCATCCTCTATGGTGATTGTATAGGCGAAATGAATGTAGCAGATGTAAGAGTTCCTTCAGATGCTGCAGCGGATAATAGGTGAGTGGGGACTAGGCTAACCCCTGTGTGAGAGGGAGGGGGGAGGGGGACAATAATGGAGATATCCAATTTTGAGATATCCACCGAGGGTGGTCTGGATAATATTGAAGTGGAGTGATCGATATCAAGGACCATGTGTGAATCTTCTGGTCTGAGGGGATCAGGAGTGATTTCAGACAGATGGACTAGTTGGCGGTGAATATTGGGGGAGTCAGTCCCACTGATGATAAGGGCTGAGAGCAAACCAAACACACATGTTCCAGGGGACCCATGTATACCTGTAATAGAAGTGTCAGGGGAGATAGGCACCAAGACTGGGGCGATATCTGTCAGATTGGGAGAGTCTGGAAGATTCGAAATGTTAGGAGAGATAGGTACCAAGACAGAAGCGACATTTGTCAGATTTGGAGAGTCTGAACAGGTATACTGAGAGGGAGGCGTTAAGGGGAAGTCTAAGTTGTGTTGAGGGGTGGTCACGTGCCATGATTGGTGTTATCTAGATTAGACTATGGGATCGCAGCCCTCTCAGGTACATCAAAGTCTTACCATGCTCCCTTCAAAACAACTCTCAATGCAGCAGCCAGAATGGTCACAGGAGTGAATAAATTCGACTGCATCTCACCCGCACTCAGAGAACTACAATGGCTCCCAGTTGAAATGCATGCAAGTTTCAAAACAGCTTGCCTCACGCACACAGCTATTCACACAGGCAAACCTGAATACCTGGCCTCCAAACTCAAAAAAGCCGGTCAGACCGGCACCCGCAGGAGCTAAAACACACTACTACTCATCCCGCTGAAATCACGCAAACAAAAGACCGAGGCCCGGTCCTTCGCGGGTATCGCGCTCAAAATATGGAACTCTATTCCCTCCCATATCAGAACTATCCCCTCCTTTGCAATATTCAAAGGACAGCTAAAAAATCTTTTCCTATATCATTCCCTAGCGAAGGGACAGGAGCTGCAGAAGCGCTGATGTCATTACTCCCTGGAAGGGGAGGGCGGCCCAAGTCTATGACACTTGTTGAAGGCATTCCAAGTCTTCAATGCCCCTTGGTTTCACAACCTACTGAAACTCTCCGTCCATGTTCTATACTATTAATGTATTTTATGATCTTTTGCAGTACGACTGTTGCAAAGCGCTCCGATACCCTCGGGTCTGGCCAGCGCTATATAAAACTTCAGAACAAATAACTAAAAAAATTAATCAATATGTACAGGAAGCTATTTCTGCATGTTTTGTGTGGGGGGGAGGTACAAGGGTCAGTGCACCTTGATGCTAACTCCGCACAGGATTCCACTGATGTGTGTTTTGGTAATGGTGTGACCTAGGTGCGGTACAACACTGGGCAGTGCCCTGAATAGGATTCTAATGGGTGTGAACATTGGTGCCATGCATGCTACAGTATGCTACTGCTCCTGTTTTGAAATTGAGATTTTGGGTCGCCCCCCTCTGTGTGAGATGGTGTTATTGCTTGTTGTGTGGGGTGTTTGTGTGTTCTAGGGAATATGCTGCTTTATGCCATGCTCTGAAATGGATGCTAATGCTGCATATTTTGGTGGTGGTATGTTCTGGGCAGCTCTGTGCCATGCTCTGTACAGTACCGCTAATGGTGCCGATTTTGGTGACTGTGTGTTAATCTGGGGGTCTGTGCAGCTCTTTGTCGGATGAGAATTTTTGGTATTGGTGTGATGTTGGTGTTGTGCAGCTTCGCACTATGCTCTGTTCAGCAGTACTTAATGTGTGCCTGTGGTTGCAGATGGTGGGTACCAACGCTCATTTCATGGGACTGGGGCTTATTTTGTATTGTTAGGATTTGATCCAGAACAACGTACAAAAAGGAAGAAAAAAAGAAAATAGGTTGGAAGAGAAAGGCAGAAGAGAAATGAAAGGGATCACAAAGAACCCGAGACCGAGATAAAGAGGCAGGGAGTGAGGGGACATGGAAGAAAGACATGAGAAGAAATCAAGACTGCACATACTCGTATTTTGATGGCTCCAAACAAAAACTTTGGGAACCCTGCATGTTGTTATTATTATTACTACAAATTATGCACTGTTGTACGGAACGATAATGAGGTGTGTTGTTTTGTTATTTGAGGTTGATGCGGCTGCGTGTCGTACTCTGGTGACAATTGTGGTTTTGTGGTAGTCTTGTGTTCTGGGTCTTTATGCCCACTAGGCTTACTTTGCTAGTAGAGCATACATCTCTGTGAATAGACTAAGTAGGTGAGGGATACAGAAGCTTGATCTTATGCTTTCTCACTCTGTATGCTTTCTGAGAGGTGTGCCCCCTCTTTGCCCATGACGGCTATGAACACTGGTGTAGTGATGGACGCTACGAACACTGGTGTAGTGATGGATCACTCTGTGCCCTCTGCCTGTGATCCCTACTGACAGTGGTGATGCTCTGACCCTATGCTGTCTACTGACACAAGTGTAGTGTCGCCCTCTGTGACCATTATCACTACCAACAGGGGAACGGTGAGGTGTGGCCCTCTGTGTTTCGATTGGTACTGGCCATAAAACATACTGCAGTGCCCCGTTCTACCCGGGGGGGTTTAGTTGAGGGGGGTCTAGGCATGGGCAGCATGGAAAACAAGCAACGTCGTCTTACCACTAGTTAGAAGAAACTGACTGCTAGGCGTGTGTGCCCGAAAAAAACTGCATAAGTCACCGTCAGATCCACATGAAGCTGGATAAGGTGCGCTTGCACTTTGTTTATTTAAGTAGTGGCCTTCAAGGAAGGTAACGCCACAGCAGATTACAAATACTATATCCGGGTCAGGGGGCTGAACGTGGATGGGGTATGTGGTGTCGTGGGCCCTAAGCCCACATGCTGCAGCAATGACCACGCTGACACATAGTATTCGGTACTGGTAACTGGCCTCGAGCACGTGCACCCGGGCTCTTTTATTAGCGGGGTCACGTGACTAGTGACACCCATGATGGATGGGTGAGGGGTGTAGTGTGCCCAGCCCTCGAGGGAGTGGCTGGCAGGCAGGAAGCTGGAAAACGCTAGAACGTGTCCTGCAGGACACTACATTCCTCCCCAACTTTATTGAGGAACAAACAAAATGCTGGTCCAAACTGTGGGGGATAAAAACAATTAACTAGTTACCACAGGGTCCATCAGTCTCTAGAGTCAGGTGGCAGGATGACAGCAGACCTGGATTGGTGACTTGGCTTGCGGAGGAACCTTCTCGGCGGGCACCCATAGTTTAACCAACCTGAGGGCCTCAGGACACGACTGCTGGCTGGGAGCTGTCCTCTGCATGCCGACAGCTCGTTGATGGTGAAGTGTCTTGCTGCTTTGCCTGGGCTCCACTTGGCTGACGTCCGTGATGGTCCGTGGTGGTTTCTAACAGTTCATGGTAGTGAGCTGCGTCACCAAAATGGATGGAGTCCTACAGGAGAGTTCACAGAGGTGTGGCTGAGCCGACGGTCCTTGTTGAATGGCTGGGCTGTGACCGGATACCTGTCGGTGGGGCAGAGTCTCTGCTCGCTCTCCCGCCTGGGGAGGCCCGTTGTCGGGGTTGCTGCGGGACTGTGGGAGGGCTGCACTGAGGGCTGTTTGTGTGCCAGCTGGTGGCAGCTGCAGGGCCGCAGAGGAGCCGCTGCTTGGTCAACCGCCCAACTCCCACGGGTGCATGAGTCGTGGACTAGACTTGCCTTTGCTGCTTCGGTTCCGGTGTATGCCAGGTTCACAGGGGGGCCTCTGGTTTCTATTGTCTGCTGGTGTGGTGACTGTGCAGGACTCCAGTCCACCGATCTTCTGGGAGTGGTAATGTTTGATGCAGGTGATGACGGCTGGCGTGATGGCAGTTGCCAGCCATGTGGTGACTTGGGATGACAGGTGGTGGTGACTTGCTGGGAGTGTTGGATGTCCAGGTGGACTTGGCAGCCGTGTGCCTCCGCCTTGCTGAGCTGGAGTGTCTATGGCGGCTTGACACGTAGAGTGAGGGGATCCTCCTTTGCCTGGCTTGGGGTCACTGCCGACTCCATCTTGAGGCGGTGGGAGGTCGGACACCCTAGGCTGATCTCCACCCTTGATACCGGAGGACAGGAGCATGGATGCTGGTTGACTCAGACTGCTGACGCTCGGGGATGGACGGTCACCTGGGAAAACGTTGGGACAAGACGTGGGCTGCGCTCGCTGCGGCTTATGCTTGGTCTATCCGTGGCGCTGCATCCTAGGACGTCGGTCTGCGGGGACGGACGGTCGCCTGGGAAAACGTTGGGATGAGACGTGGGCTGCGCTCGCTGTGGCTCATGCTTGGTCTATCCGTGGCGCTGCGTCCTGGGACGTCGGTCCGCCTTGGTGGCTGTCTGGCGTGTCAGGGTGTTTATCTTGGCTGGCTGTGAGTCCTCGGTCTTCTCCCTTTAGTGGTCTTGTTCAGCCCACCTGTGCTGGTCCGGTCTTCGGGGTGACAGAGCTGTCACTCTTCTTCTTTTCCCTTTTTTTTTTTTCGAGGGCGTTGCGTGTGGACCTCGAGGCGGCGCAGTCATGGCGCCGGCTTCCGCCTTTGCTCTGGCGTGCTTGTCTGGACTAGTCACTTGGTGACGTGTTTCTTGCTTGCTGGGCGACGTGACGTCCGGTCTTGTGTCGCTGTTTGTTGGAGCACATGGTGCTGTGGCGGCCTGCCACGTGGGGTGTGCGACTCCTCTCTTGCCTGTTGTGGGTCCCTGCCGACTCCATCTGGAGGCAGTGCGAGGGAGGGCACTGTTGGTGGTCTTCGGCCTACTGTAGGGCTTCGCTGTGGTGGTGGAGGTGGAGGTGTGTGTGCTCTCCAACCTGCGTGCAGCAGTGCCTCTGTGCGGGGAGGTTCTGAATGTGCCATCAGGTCCACTGGCGCGACCTCCTGCGCGTTTCTGGCTTGGCGTGTCCTTTGAGTGCTGGGTCTCGTTTGTGGACGTTCTCTTCTGGCACTTGGGGTGCTTGCGTTGTAGCTTGCGGCTGTTCAACAGTGGGGTGGGTGACGGCGACCTCTTCACTGGTGGTGGCAGTGGGTGGCCACGTGTGGTGCGTGCTCTGCACCTGTCTTTCTTGCACTGTCGACTGGGACAGTTCCTTTGAGGGGATGCCGTTTATGGCTGGCCTTCTTCTTGTCACGATGAGGTTTGTGTTGCAGCCTCCTCGGTATTGATGCTTCAGTTCCTTGCAGGGTTTATTCCTTTCTCCTGCGGGCTTTGCAGATGTGGCAGGCAGTGCTGTTGCCTACATGAGGCTGGTGCGGCCGGGGGCCCTTTGGGGCTCTCGGATGTGGTGGCTGCCTGTAGACTGCTGTCTTCGAAGGCGTCCTGGCTATTCCTCCTTGCGGGTGCAGAGGGCCACTCTGTGTTTCCTTCAGCCCACTGCGGGGCTTCGCTAGGGCGGTGGAGATATAGGGGATCTCCTCACAGCGGTACTTCTTCGTTGCGACCGTCTGGCCGGTCAGTTCTCTTTTTGGTGCGCATCAACTGTGCCCTTCGTTTGCTTCACTGGACGCACTGGGTGCGCGTTCTCTTCCGTCTGTCACTCCTGGAAAGGTAGCAGCTGTCCCTGTGCTGCTGTGCACTTGCTTGGTGCTGTGTTCTCTTCTTCAACCGCGGTGCAGTAGAGATGTGGTCGCTCTCTGTACTGCATTCAGCAGTGCTTCTCTGTGGAGAGGTCTCTCTCTGTCTCTCTCCTCGGCGTCTACCCGTGCTGATAAGCTTCTGTGTTCCTGTGTTGCGCACCTCGGACGTTGCACTCTTAGTCCTTCTTCAAAGTGCTCTTTGCTGGCACTGGTCTTGCTTGTTTTCTTGCTGAGGGGTCTGTTCTCCACCTGGACTATGTGGGCCGTATCTTAGCTTGTGGTGGCATCAGACAGCTACCGGGGTTCACGCAGTGCTCACTTGTCTCCTTGGGGACTTTCCTCTTCTCTCAGGCTGACACTCGGTGAGCCTCTGCTGGGGAAACAGATCTCCAGCTGCCGGCTTTGACAGTAGTGCTTGCTGGCTCTCCCTGTCGGTGTTGAAGCGTTACTCCCTTCTTGTGCTTTTTCATGGGGCTTGCTTGGTGTTTGGCTGCCTGCAGTCCGATTCCCTCTGCTGGACTTTATTTTGCCATGTGTTGCTGTCCTTGGGGAGGTACTTTCAGGCCTATTGTGGGGTCAGCAGTCTCTCTGGACGGGGTGCACAGTCTCTAAATGCCACTGTTTTCCTTAAGGTCTTGGAGGCACTGCAGAGGACCCCTCTAACCGCTTGTCTCCCTTTTGTTTAGTGTAGGGCTTGTGCGGCTGACATCTTCATCCGGCCGATTAGCGGTTGTGCTGGCAGTGCTGCCTTTCCTTGTTTGCAATTCTGACTTATGGATGTGTGTCTCCCATGGGACGGACGTCCCCTTTCTTCATTCACCATATACCCTTTTGGATGCATGAGGCTTATGGCCTTTATCCTGGATAGTGTCTGTGGTGCCTCGTGTGCTTTTCCGGTGGCACTTGGTGATTTGCTTGCTGTCCCTCTTGGCCTCTCACCAGAGCTAGAGGTGCGGTGGCTTCGTTTCGTGATGCGGCAGGGTTGCTGAGACTGTAAGTCACACTGGAGTGGAGATGTAGCTGCCAGGATGCTTGTACATATTGGCCTGCCTTCGTTCGGGTGCAGTACCACCCGCGGCCACTAGGTGGCAGTGCAGTGCATCAGTTCACAGGGCCCGTTTTTTTTAAATAAAAAAAACGTTTTGGGGACCTTGCAGGCCTCTACTCTGACTGGAGTCAGGAACCGGGGTGCGTGCTGCTTTGGTGTCGGGCATTTCGTGCAGGGCGTGCTGTAAGAGGGAAGGTGAGTGCTCCCCTTTGCCTTAGTGCTTTGGCCTTTTTAGGTCTCGCCTGTCGATGCGCATGCGCATCGAGCAAGCGAGACTATGGGGGCTTATCAACTCTTTATCCACACTGCAAGGAATCGTGGCGATTCCTTGCAGTGCCCGTGACTTTAAAGCTCAATGCGCATGCGCATTGAGCTTAAAAGCGCGTGCACGTCCGTCTTTGTTTACCCGCTCCGCCCCCTCCCCATCCCGCCGTCTCGCATTTCCCCTGCCGCATCAAAGGCTTTCACGGCCGGCCGGCCATGCTTTCAGTTTCACGACCGGCCGGCCGTGTCAATTACATTCCAAAGCCCGCTTTCCATGCTCCGGCTGAGACGCATTTCTCCTCCCTCCTCCCCCCATTCACGTTTATTCGCAATTTTTTTAGAAAAATGTACCACAGACTAGACAATATTTTGAGACCATGTTTATAACTAACACGTGTGTGGACGGAGTTGAAAGTGAGTACATCAATTTTCATTTCGCCTCGCTATTTAGCACACCTTCGAAGTCTTTCTTTTGGGTCTGTGCTGCAGTCATTCATTTCGCCTCGCTATTTAGCACACCTTCGAAGTCTTTCTTTTGGGTCTGTGCTGCAGTCATCCAATGATGTCCATCCAACTACAGCGGTTGCTCGGTTTCTGGCTACCCGTCTGACTGTGATTGGTGTGAATCTAGATGGAGCCACGAGCAAACCAATCACCGGGAGCCACGGTTTGAGATCCGGGGCAGACGAGGGAGCGGCGCATGGCATTGGCAGGTAGATAATGCCAGACTCATCCGGGTTTGCTGCACTCAGACTCTCCTCTTCCCATCCACAACACAGCTGGCCCAGTCAGGGGCACAGACTGTTACGGACCCGACTTCGACATGGCTACACCGCGACTTCTTTTAGGTAGGACCGTGGCGGTGTTTATAATGCCCGGCAGCTTCCTTATATAATATGTTATATATATATATTGTAATGTTAGTTCCTTTACCCCACAGAATACTCTGAGTCAGGTGGATGCGGATAACTCAGGTTTATTCAATTACAAGAAGTATCAGAGAGCTAAGGGCGCCGAGCGTCTAACTGCCTCTAGCTCCGGTCGCCAACTGCCGTTTTCCTAGTTCGCGCCTTTCTCTTAACGTCTCTACGCATGCGCGCCTATCCGCTCCAGTCTACGGCGTGACGCGTCACCGCGTATACGCGCGTAGACTAGAGCGCATACCACATATCTCCCTCCTTTAATATAACCAAAACAAAACATTGTGTCCCAAGGGGTGTGCGTACCCAGACGTGAAGAGTCTATGTGGGGCACTAAATCTAGTGTCCATCCATTACAAAGTCTCTGTAGCGAGAGGGCACTATGACTGCCCTTCCACTGCGGGTGTGTCTTACCGGCCTGTTCTCTCCCGCTTCAGTCTCTCCTCGGGACATCCCCGCATCTCTCAATTCTGCTTCCTGTTCAGCGTCCATCTGTGTGCCCCCTCCGTCGGTGGGCTTGGTTCCTGGGACATGCGATGCGCCGTCCTCACCTGCACCTTCTCCGTGGTCATCAGTGCCGTGCTCAGAGGGCAGGCAGACTTCTCGGTGGTCTATGCGCCTCTCGCTCTCCTCCGCCTTAGGCCAGCCTATTATTTTGTTGACCCTGGCCATGCGGTCTTGCGACCAGACTTTTCCATCACTGAGGAGAGCCGCCCTGCCGCGCACCTCCTTGACTTGGAGCGGCTGGCTGAATTTGCTTTCACCCTTCTTTTGTAGGGTAGGGAGTTTAATCCTAACCCACTCCCCTTCTTCCAGCGCCGTTTCCTTTGTGCTTCGTCGCTTGTTATAGTGTGCAGCGTAAATCTTCTGGGCCTTCTCCAAATTGCACTGCACCACCGCTGGGGACCACTTACTGGTGATGGTCTTCTCCCTCCATGTTACGTTGTCCCGTGTGAAGGGATGCCGCCCCCGTAGCACCTGGAACGGACTATACCCCACTACGGAGGGCGTGATGCGATAAGCCCATAGCATGTTCATTACTTCCACTTCCCAGTCCTTTCCTTGCGATATGGCTGCCTGAATCGAGCCCATGAGCACTCTATTGAATCTTTCGACCTGGCCGTTGCACGCCGGATGGTACACCGCTGTATGTCTCACTTCAATCCCGTTCCTCTTCATGTATCTACCCCACTTGTCCGATACAAATTGCGGGCCATTGTCACTGAGAATGGACTTGGGTATTCCCTCTCTGAGGAACACTGATGTTAGGAACTTCAAAATCGTGTCCGTGTCCATCGAATCTTGTATGTCCACTTCCGGCCATTTGGAATACTTGTCCATTATCACACAAATGTACTTGTTTACCCCTCTGCTGTCTAGAACGGGCCCCAGAATGTCTATGGCCACATCTTCCCAGGGGCCTTGCGGGGTGTCGAACTTCCCCAACGCAGGTCTGAGCGGGCGGAGCACCTTGTCCGCTCCTTGGCATTGCCCGCACTCCCGCACTTGTCTCTCAATGTGGGCATCCATTCCTGGCCACCAGTACATTTTCTTGACCAACGCCTTCGTTTTTACTATGCCCAGATGCCCTTCATGTAGCAACTTCAGCAGCCTGGGTATCAGTGACACTGGGGGCACGACTCTTTCTCCTCTGTACAGGAATATTCCTGAATCGCTCAGAGATAATTCCTCCCTCATCTCGTAGAATCGACGCACCCCCTCCGACAGTTTCTTCTTGTCCGGCCACCCCGATGTGAGGTGTTTTCTGACTTCCATCTTCTCCTCGTCCAGCTCGTAGGCCGCCTGCCATTCCTGAGCACTGATCGCCATCTCGTGATCCTCCATGCTGGCCACCATTTCCTCATTGTCCGGGCACTCCTCCGGGGCCCTTTCCATCGCTGCTGCCCGGCTGAGGTAATCAGCCACCTTGTTCTGCGTGCCCGGAAGATACTCCACGTCGTAGGTGTAATCCAGCAACTTCAGGGTCATTTTGGCAATTCTCGGGGTGGCCGTATCGTGGCCCGATGACGTTAACACCTTGATGAGCGGCTTGTGATCCGTCTGGAGCCTGAATCTCGTGCCCCATATGAACTGCCGGAACTTGTTCAACGCCCACGTGACCGCCAGCATCTCTTTTTCGATCACGCTATACCGTTGTTCCGTTGGGGACAGTGCCCTGGACGCAAAACTAATCGTTTCTTTAGTTCCATCTTCCCGTTCCTGCGCCAGGACAGCCCCCAGACCCTTGTCACTGGCGTCTGTTGTCACGATGGTCCTGCCCGCGGGTACATACCCTTGCAATGGAACAGCGTGGCTGATGCAGTCTTTTATGGATTCAAATTCTGACTGGGCCTCTGCGTCCCACTCGAACTTCACGTTATTCCGTATGAGTTGTCTCATCCTGTACGTTCTAGTGGCAAAATGTCTGACAAACTTACTGTAATACTCGGCCATTCCGAGGAACGACCGCACCTCCTCCTTCGTTGCTGGAGCCCTGGCGTCCCTTATGGCTTTCACATTTTGCTCCTTCGGTGATATGCCATGCGTTCCTATCTCGTGCCCAAGGTAAGTAACTGAGCGAGCTCCGATTCTACACTTGCTCCACTCCGCTGTCAAGCCTTTACTTTGCAACACTCCCAGCACCCGATGGAGCTTTCTATCATGCTCCCTTCTGTCGGAGCCCATCACTAGGATGTCGTATTGAAAATATTGCACTCCGGAGATGTCCTTAAATAACCTGTGCATGAGTTTTTGGAAAACAGCCGCAGTGGATGCTAGGCCGAAGGGCATTCTCCGGAATTGGTAGCATCCAAAGGGAGTAATGAAGGCTGTGTACTGCCTGCTCGACGGGTGCAGCTCAATCTGGTAATACTCGGACGTGAGGTCTATGGTGGAGAAGTGGGTGATGCCTTTCGTTCTTGCTAGCATCTCCTCTATCCTGGGGAGCGGGAACCTTTCCACGATGAGGTTTTTGTTGAGCTCCCTCAGGTCCACGCAGAGCCTGACCTTGCCACTCGGTTTCTTGACCACCACCAAGGGCGACAACCACTCCGCACTATCCACTGGCTCGATGATGCCTTGCTCTTCCAGCATCTGTAGTTCCTGGCGCACGGCCTCACTGGTGGAGATGGGAATATTCCGGACCTTGTGAACAACTGGTACCGCCCCCTCCTTGAGGACCATTTTATGTACGAATTTGTCCAGTTTTCCCACCGCGCCCTCAAAGACATTGGGGTAAGCTGCCTTCCAATCTTCATCTTTCGTGAGGGGCCATTCATCGGTTAACATTATCTGCTCCTTCCCTCCGGGGTTTAGTACGATGCCGAGATCGCCTGCGTCTCTCCAACCCAGCACCGATGGGCCCCTTTTCCGCTACGTACAGGGTGCACGTGGCCGACCGTCCCCTGAATTCGAACACCAGGTCTCTGCACCCTACTAGGGGAATGGAGTTCTCTGTGTACGAGATGGGTCTTATGTCCGGTGGCCTCAGGTCGGGCCCAACAACCGGCACGAAGTCCCCTTCCCATATCGATCTCTGCACAATGGTCCAGGGGGACCCGGAATCCACAGCCACATGTACTTTGACGCCACCAATTAGCATGTCTGTGCGGGGCTTATCTCTGCGCCTCCCCGATACGTCCAGCACTTGATCCTCGATGCACAGGACCAGATCGTCGCCTTCCTGATCTTCTTCCTCACTTACGTGAGCCGTGGCTGCGTCGATGCATTTGACCGTGGACTTCGTCCCTTTCCTCCGACATACCTTTTCGAAGTGGCCATTCAAACCACAGAACGAGTACCTGGCTCTGAACGCGGGACATCGCTTGTCCTGGGCCGCGTGGGCTGCACTGCCGCATCTGTAGCACGCAAATTTGTTCCCCGGACTGGGGCGGGCCGTTGGTCTCCCCGACCCTTTTACGTCCTTTCTTGGTTCACCGTAGGTGCTTTTGGGCTTGCTGGACTGCGGTGCTTCGTCGATCTTGTTTATCATCTGTCTCGGCCCACTTTCTCTTTTAGCTGCATCAGCACCTCTCTTCGACATTTCTGCCTTCTTGACCATTGCCACCACTTCCCCACAGAATACTCTGAGTCAGGTGGATGCGGATAACTCAGGTTTATTCAATTACAAGAAGTATCAGAGAGCTAAGGGCGCCGAGCGTCTAACTGCCTCTAGCTCCGGTCGCCAACTGCCGTTTTCCTAGTTCGCGCCTTTCTCTTAACGTCTCTACGCATGCGCGCCTATCCGCTCCAGTCTACGGCGTGACGCGTCACCGCGTATACGCGCGTAGACTAGAGCGCATACCACATATATATATATATACGATTCGCCCAGACCATGGTGTGATATTTGTAACCCCTTGTCGTTTCCCTGTCTATCCTCCTTACAGAAGCATTCTAACAGAAGTAAGGCTTTACTATTGTGAATGACGACTTTCTTCTTCCCACCTTATCGTAGAACTTATTTTCTAAGTTTGGGTGTGTAAGGAATTTCATTCATAACAATTGCTGTGGAAAATGTAAGACAGAGCCATAGATCCCATCGCTCTAGATTTCGTGGGGTTAGGTATGTGTAGCTAAAAGTTTTATTGAATCGAAAAGTGCCAGCTAGAACACGACCGGCTAGAATGTGTAAAGCTTAGTAATATCGAAGTGCCCTAGAGTGTAGAAAATCTTCGCTGCTGATGAACAGCAGCGGCAATTGGTTCATGTTTATCCCGCTTTCAATTTATGCATTCGATTTTCATTACTTGTTTAAAAAAATATATGTTTAAGTCAGTTAAAACGGTGTTCTTTAACTCTTTTATACAGAGGATGTAGGCTTAAGGCTCGCGCGATCGACCTCTAAAGCTGGGAGCTCGGGTTCGAGTATCGGGAACGACGCTCAACATCCTCTTGATTCTTGGCAAATTACCTAAGTAATCTCCCCGTCCCAAACAAACAAAAAATATGAATGTGTCCATCTGTAACAAAACTGGTGCTCATGTAACGTGCTCTTATACCCGATATCTTCGGGTCTAGTTCGCGCTATATAAAACTAAAAAAAAGATACCGCTATAAGCATGTAGTTCTTGTTCCGTAAACCGTGTCTTTACGCATGTATTATTCTGCGCTTTGTAAACTGATTAGTAGGCTCCATAGTTGTTGAGATTTATCATCTATCAAATTCCTCAAACAAGGAGCCTCAGTAACTTGCATGTCTGGCACTTGTATTTCGGACATAAAAAGAAGATTTTATTAAGCATCTTTAGTTCTGTGTATGCCAAAGGAGCAAATCGCTGCTTGAGCAAACTCATTCAATTTTGACATTGGCAAAGTTTGGAACTTTCTGTTTGGGGACACCCCTCACCCTCAAACCCTCACCCTCACTCACCCACCCTCAACCCCTCACCCTCACTCACTCACCCTCAACCCCTCACCTTCACTCACTCACCCTCACTCACCCTCAACCCCTCCCCCTCGACCCCTCCCCCTCAACCCCTCCCCCTCAACCCCTCACCCTCACTCACCCTCAACCCCTCACTCACCCTCACCCTCAACCCCTCACCCTCAACCCCTCACTCACCCTCACTCTCACTCATCCTCACTCACCCTCAACCCCTCACCCTCACCCTCACTCACCCTCAACCCCTCACCCTCACTCACTCATCCTCAACCCCTCACCCTCAACCCCTCACTAACCCTCACTCTCACTCATCCTCACTCAACCACCCTCAACCTCCCTCACCCTCAACCCCTCACCCTCAACCCCTCACCCTCACTCACTCACCCTCAACCCCTCACCCTCAAACCCTCACCCTCACTCACCCACCCTCAACCCCTCACCCTCACTCACTCACCCTCAACCCCTCACTCTCACTCACTCACCCTCACTCACCCTCAACCCCTCCCCCTCGACCCCTCCCCCTCAACCCCTCACTCACCCTCAACCCCTCACTCACCCTCAACCCCTCAACCCCTCACCCTCAACCCCTCACCCACCCTCAACCCCTCCCCCTCAACCCCTCACCCTCACTCACCCTCAACCCCTCACCCTCACTCACTCACCCTCAACCCCTCACCCTCACTCACTCACCCTCAACCCCTCACCCTCAACCCCTCACCCTCAACCCCTCACCCTCAACCCCTCACCCTCAACCCCTCACCCTCAACCCCTGACCCTCAACCCCTCACCCTCACTCACTCACCCTCAACCCCTCACTCACCCTCACTCACCCTCACTCTCACTCACTCTCACTCACCCTCACTCACCCTCACTCACCCTCACTCACCCTCACTCACCCTCACTCACCCTCAACCCCTCACTCACCCTCACTCATCCTCACTCACCCTCAACCCCTCACCCTCACCCTCACCCACCCTCAACCCCTCACCCTAACTCACACTCACCCTCACTCACCCTCACTCACCCTCACTCTCACTCACCCTCAACCCCTCACTCACCCTCAACCCCTCACTCACCCTCACTTACCCTCACTCACCCTCACTCACCCTCACCCACCCTCACCCTCACTCACCCTCAACCCCTCACCCTCACACAGTGCAATAGGTCTCGGAGCATTTGAGTTAGAGCTTTTAGAATTGTTTATGGCTTTTTTTATTTCTAATTCTTTAGCATTGGCTACAGGAAAAAAAAATGCTAAAGATTTACAAAGAAAACCCATAAACAATTCTAAAAGCACTAACTCTAATGCTGCGAGACCTATTGCATTTTCAATGCTTGTTCTCCCTGGTTAGGCTTGCCGCCTCCCCTCAGGCAATTTGTTGTCAGGGGTTGCTCTCGTGGGTGAAGTGCATGCTTGAGCCGCGTTGCTCTGATTCCGTTGTGGCTGCGCTATGCATAGAGGCGCTGGGCCTTTTTCTAGGAGTATTCTTCCCCCTTCAGGCATTGGATTGGAGCTGAGCTCACTCGCCGTTTTTGTTTTTGTTTGTTCAACGGAAGCTGACTGGACTGTGTTTTTTTTGTCGCGAGTCTCGTTGAGAATTAGGATGCCGTAACGGGGCCGGCTCTGTGTCACGTTGGTGCGCAGTTCGCTAGCTGGAGGGGCGGGCGTCGCTTGTGCAGCTAACTAACCGGGTCGGGCCTCCGTATATGGGTAATATCAAGCTGGTGCTTACTGTGGGTGTAGCAGCAGGCCGGGCATGTCTTCCCTGCCGGACGGTCCACGTCCTCCTCTGCCGGCTTTGATTGCGCCCAGCGCTGAAACCTTCATATTGGCTGGATGTGCGGGCAGTGGCTGTGAGGGGTCAATCAGTGGTCTGGCAGCACTTCCCCCTTCTTCTCTCCCAGGCCCAAACGCGATTAAGCAGGCAGCTGTAGGGTCATGTCAGGGTACCTCGGGCTACCGATCTCCTCGGGGCACAACAGAGAAGCAGCCGGTGCGCACGTGGGGTCGGACCCCCTCGTCGCCATTGTGGTGCGACCACTCGCTCCTCTCACTCGAGCAGAGTGGTCGCTCCCAGTGTCCCCTGCCGGCACCTGGTATTGTTGGACTTGCATTTCCTTTCTTGAATTACTTGTGATTATTTTACATTGCCTGCGTTTAGCCTGCTGCTCGCCGCTTTAGCTGCATTTGCATATTTGTCATCTGTATATCTCATATTGCCCGCGTTTAGCCTGCTGCTCGCCGCTTTAGCTGCATTTACATATTTGTCATCTGTATATTTCATATTGCCTGCGTTTAGCCTGCTGCTCGCCGCTATAGCTGCATTTGCATATTGGTCATTTTGCATATTGGTCGGTTTGCGCGTCTGTTCTCCCCCCTCCGCCTCCATTTTGTTTATTTGTTGTTTTCGGCCTCGTGGACCCGCCCCGCCTCCCAGCTGAGACGCCCTCCCACTGAATAGATCAGCGCTCTCCTACCTAAAGGCGCCGTGACTCGCTCCTCTCACTCGAGCAGAGTGGTCGCTCCCAGTGTCCCCTGCCGGCACCTGGTATTGTTGGACTTGCATTTCCTTTCTTGAATTACTTGTGATTATTTTACATTGCCTGCGTTTAGCCTGCTGCTCGCCGCTTTAGCTGCATTTGCATATTTGTCATCTGTATATCTCATATTGCCCGCGTTTAGCCTGCTGCTCGCCGCTTTAGCTGCATTTACATATTTGTCATCTATATATTTCATATTGCCCGCGTTTAGCCTGCTGCTCGCCGCTATAGCTGCATTTGCATATTGGGCATTTTGCATATTGGTCGGTTTGCGCGTCTGTTCTCCCCCCTCCGCCTCCATTTTGTTTATTTGTTGTTTTCGGCCTCGTGGACCCGCCCCGCCTCCCAGCTGAGACGCCCTCCCACTGAATAGATCAGCGCTCTCCTACCTAAAGGCGCCGTGACTCGCTCCTCTCACTGAAGCAGAGTGGTCGCTCCCAGTGTCCCCTGCCGGCACCTGGTATTGTTGGACTTGCATTTCCTTTCTTGAATTACTTGTGATTATTTTACATTGCCTGCGTTTAGCCTGCTGCTCGCCGCTTTAGCTGCATTTGCATATTTGTCATCTGTATATCTCATATTGCCCGCGTTTAGCCTGCTGCTCGCCGCTTTAGCTGCATTTACATATTTGTCATCTGTATATTTCATATTGCCCGCGTTTAGCCTGCTGCTCGCCGCTATAGCTGCATTTGCATATTGGTCATTTTGCATATTGGTCGGTTTGGACGTCTGTTCTCCCCCCTCCGCCTCCATTTTGTTTATTTGTTGTTTTCGGCCTTGTGGACCCGCCCCGCCTCCCAGCTGAGACGCCCTCGCCCCTCCCCCTCCACTATCCATATATGACAGTAGCTCATGCGCGCAGCGTCCACGCGCAGCGACCAAGCCCAATCCGCGCCGAAGGTGCGCCAAAGGTAAGCCCGTCTACGCCCGTCCGCGCCTGGACCGCGCCCAGCGCCAGACCCCCTGCCCTTCGCTCTGCCCAGCCCCCCCGCATTACCTACGATGCCGCCACCCTCCTAGCCCTTAACCCCGGTCGCGCCCCCAACTGCGTCCAAGCCGCTCCCGGACACACCCATGGACCATTCTCTTGCTACTCCTGCAAATTCAGCGGCTCCGACAACATCTCCGCCACGACCACACCACAGATTCCCGACCCCAACCACCTACAATGCATCCTTCTCAACACTCGATCGGTCCACAGACACGCCATTGACCTATGGAATCTACTAGACACCATCTCTCCAGACGTCGCCTTCCTAACGGAAACATGGATGAACGCTTCCTCCGCCCCAGACATCACCATTGCCATCCCGGAAGACTATAAGATCACACGCAAAGACCGTACCGGCCACACAGGAGGAGGCATCGCTATCGTCCATAAGAAATCCATCCGCATCTCAACTAGCTCTGACACCAACCTCGCCAACTCCGAACACCTCCACTTCCAGATCCACATCGACCCCAAAACCACACTCAGAGGCACCCTCCTCTACAGACCACCAGGACCCCGAGCTAAATTCAGTGAAGACATCACGGACTTCATCACTCCCCACGCGCTCCCCTCCAAAGACTACATCCTTCTGGGAGACCTCAACTTTCACCTCGAAAAGATCAACGACCGCAACACCACCACCCTCTTGGACAACCTCGCCAACCTCGGACTTAAACAACTAGTCACCTCCCCCACCCACATCGCAGGTCACACACTCGACCCTATCTTCACCTCCAGCAAACATGTCTCCTTCAGCCACACTACGGATCTCCTCTGGACTGACCACAGCTGCGTCCACTTCACCTACAACAAGCCAAAACCCACTAACCACCTCCAACCAACCCTGCAAAGAAACTGGAACAAGATCACCCCCGACCAGATCTCCGCATCGCTCCTTCTAAACACCCCAGCCCACTCTTCCAACCCAGACCAAGCCGCCGCCAACTTCACCCTATGGCTATCCAACACCGCCGACACCTTAGCACCATTGAAAAAACGTCAAAGCAAACCTGGCAACAAGAAGGCCTCATGGTTCAACGATGATCTTAAGAAGTCCAAGAAACTCTGCCGCTCCCTTGAAAAGGCCTGGAAAAAAGACCCAACCACTAGTACCAAGGACGCCTTCAAAAACGCCACCCGCACTCACCACCAACTGATCCGAAAGGCCAAGAAAACAGCATTCAAGGATCGACTTGACAACAACGCCCACAACAGCAAGGAACTCTTCAACATCGTCAAGGAATTTTTCAACCCCTCAGCCAACTCCAAGGACATCACCCCCTCTCAAGCCCTCTGCGACTCCCTAGCCTCATTCTTCCACAACAAAATTGCAGACATCCACAACAGCTTCGACAACCGACCCGGAGACCAACCCACCCAACCATTTGCTGAACACTCTCCCCCTGTGCACACCCTCAACGACTGGAACCCAATCTCTACTGAGGATACAATCCGCCTGATGAATTCCATCCACTCAGGCTCCCCCACTGACCCATGTCCTCATCACATCTTCAACAAAGAAGACTCCATCATAGCACCGCACCTACGGGACGTCATCAACTGCTCCTTCAACTCCGCCACCTTCCCGGAAAACTGGAAACACGCTGAACTCACCGCCCTTCTGAAAAAACCCACAGCGGACCCCACCGAACTCAAAAATTACCGACCCATTTCGCTCCTTCCATTCCCGGCCAAAGTCATCGAGAAAGCCGTCAACAACCAGCTCGCCGCTTTCCTCGAAGCCAACAAATCCCTCGACTCCTCACAATCCGGCTTCCGAGCAAAACACAGCACTGAGACCGCCCTCATCGCAGCAACAGACGACATTCCAACTCTATTGGACAATGGAGACACAGTCGCCCTCTTCCTCCTCGACCTCTCGGCAGCATTCGACACAGTTTGTCACAGCACCCTGTTACAACGCCTCAATAACATCGGAATACAAGGAAAAGCACTTGAATGGATCACCTCATTCCTCACCGGAAGAACCCAGAGAGTCCGCCTCCCACCATTCAAGTCCGAGGCCACTGAAGTCATCTGTGGCGTACCTCAAGGATCCTCACTCAGCCCCACCCTCTTCAACGTTTACATGAGCCCACTCGCGGCCATCGCCCGCCAACACAACCTCAACATCATCTCTTACGCGGATGACACCCAACTAATCCTTTCCCTCACCAATGACCCCAGCACCGCCAAAACTAACCTACACGAAGGAATGAAAGAAGTTGCCGAATGGATGAAACAAAGCCGTCTGAAACTGAACTCGGACAAAACAGAAGTCCTCATCTAAGGTACATCCCCCTCTGCATGGGACGACTCCTGGTGGCCGGAAGCCCTTGGAAAAGCACCCATCCCGACAGACCACGCACGGAACCTAGGCGTCATCCTGGATTCTTCACTCTCAATGAACAGACAAGTCAGCGCCGTTTCCTCATCCTGCTTCAACATTCTTCGCATGCTCAGAAAAACATTTCGCTGGATCCCCACCGAAACAAGGAAAACAGTCACCCATGCTCTAGTCACGAGCCGTCTGGACTACGGAAACACCCTCTACGCAGGTACGTCCGCTAAACTCCAGAAGAAACTCCAACGAATCCAAAACGCATCTGCCAGGATCATATTAGACATCCCGCGCAACGAACACATCTCTGGTCACCTGAAAGACCTCCACTGGCTTCCCGTCAATAAGAGAATCACCTTCCGACTGCTAACCCACGCACACAAATCACTCTACGACATCGGACCAGAATGCCTCAACTCACGACTATCCTTCTACACCCCCTCCCGCCAACTTCGCTCTTCCAGCCAAGCCCTCGCCACCGTACCTCGCATCAACAAGACCACCATGGGAGGAAGATCATTCTCTTACCTGGCTGCTAAAACTTGGAACTCACTCCCCGCCAACCTTCGCCTCACCCAGAACCACCTAGCATTTAGAAAACAACTTAAAACGTGGATATTTGACAAGTAATCCTCCTCCTATTTCTAAGCGCCTTGAGACCCTCTGGGTAGGTAGTGCGCTATATAAATTCTCTGACTTGACTTGACTTGGTGTCGTGGGCCCTAAGCCCACATGCTGCAGCAATGACCACGCTGACACATAGTATTCGGTACTGGTAACTGGCCTCGAGCACGTGCACCCGGGCTCTTTTATTAGCGGGGTCGCGTGACTAGTGACACCCGTGATGGATGGGTGAGGGGTGTAGTGTGCCCAGCCCTCGAGGGAGTGGCTGGCAGGCAGGAAGCTGGAAAACGCTAGAACGTGTCCTGCAGGACACTACAGGGTACGAACATAAAGAAAGGACAACAACCATGGAGGCAACCATAGATCGAGCAGAAAGGTGAAGACGAAGCAATAGAAAAGGGGCCAGTGGCGTAGCTAGGGGGGTGCGTGGGTTGCAGTCCGGCACTACTTTTGAGGCAGCCACGGCACCGGTGTGCCGTTGTGGCCGCGGCGGCCTTTATAAATTATTTGGGAACACAGTGTCCCCAAATAAATTAGAAAGGCCGCCGCGGTCGCAACGGCCAACCAGCGCCGCGTCCGCGGCCCAGTTTAAAAGTGCAAGCGAAATCCGTAGCCCACAGGAGGATGAGCCTGCTGTGCGCACAGTATCTCCGGTAAGTAATTGTTTAAGTCCATGTTAGTGAATATAATTGTGTTAGTGTGCCCAAAATCAACATCCTGACACAGGGAAGGCATAAGAAGGTACCTGCAGGCCCACGGCAGGTGCTAAAGACATTGTGGTAGAGAACTCTTTGTATTAGACGTGAAGTGCCAAATGATGGTCCAGAAATATAAGATTGCGGTACTCTTACGTACACATATCCAAAGGGGATGTGTACCTGAGGAGAGGCATTATGGAAGCTTTAGAGTTCTAGTGGGAATGTGAGGTGGGGCTAGTTTCCCAGGTGGTACATGGTATGAGATACACCATGCTAGTTTAAAGGTAGTGCGTGCTCGGTGAGAGCACATCGGGAAGAATGGCTAAATGCGAGCCAAGTAGTGTAGATGAAAGCCCATTTGAACCATGTGATCTCTGTTCTAGACGAAGGTGTTCTGCTGGGGCTGCATGAGAGGCGGTGGTCCATTGAAACCGCAGGAAAGAGGTTGAGGACTCCGGCTGCGACAGCAAGGACCAGGTACTCGGGTTGACAGTAGCCTGATGCGTTGGGCTAGAGACTAGTCTAACAGTACTGCTGGCAGGTTGAGCGAGTTGGGCTGGCAGTAGCCTTGTTGAAAAGATGAGACTGAGAGGTGGTGTCCGAGCTGGTGAAGCTGGCAAGCCAATTAATTGTGTATTCAGATTGTTCGAGTCCAAGACTGGATTTTCTGCCCTACTTCAATGAGATATTTGCATTTGATGTCTTTACTCCGCATATCCAACGTGGAACCCTTGTCTGCTCGAGATACTAACGCCGTCAAATTGTATTCTCTAACATATAGACCATGGAAAAAGTACAGGGAACAAGATTTGTGAACTATTCAAAATATGTGATGTGTAATGACAGCTGTATTAAATCTTTAAACAACTACGAAAATCTGCATATGTTATTGTCTGAATGAATGTTGACTGTTAAACATTCTGTCAGATTGATGGATCCCTGAACAGTGTCGTGTATGTGCATGTTTGCATTGTGGTGAAGAGATTACCAGGTAATTGTTCACACAGCTCTCTGATGGATGTAACATGCAGTTTTTCTGAGTCCCTAAATAAAACATGCAGTCTGTGTGTTCTCTTTTTTACTGCCAGTCACCGGTGTATTCAACTGTGTAGCCTTGGACCGTGTCATGTATGTGCATGTAACTTGCATGATCGAGCTAACTATTAGTGTCAATACTACGTGACTCTCGGACCTCTTTCAAGTGCTCGCCATCCTTTTTCCCGAGCATCACCGCCCCTCACCCCCCTGGGCGACAATCTGAGGGATAGCCCCGGGCGCCACAAGCTCTAGCTATGCCCCTGAAAGGGGCCACGTCCTTTCTACCCACAACAAAAAACAAGCATTGCTAAATGCAATCATTTTCACCAAGCAATTGGTAAATGCATTGTAGAAAAAAGCAGAATGGAGTACCGGGCGTTGAAGCTTGGCAAAGTTTAGTGTGCGACCAAGGAAAGTTAAGTAAAAAATTAAAATGTAGGAGAAATGTGGTCAGTCATGTTGCCATGGGCTCAAGTCGGGGTACCACGCGGGTGGACGGCGTCCCCCCACTTATTTTACTTGGAGCTCGATTACTGGAGCAAATGGAGCCACACATTCATTCTTTGGCCTCTCTGGGGCGAGATCGGAGCTCATTCAGAACGCTGCTCACGCGCTGGCTTCTCTGATGCAATTGCATCTAAGGGGTGAGCGAGGGAAGGCAATGAGTCTGATGGTGCAAGCCACCTTTCGTGACGTCACGTCCTGTTGTGATGTCAGTGTCCCCCCACTTCTTTTTTTGGGACTTGTGCCCTGATGTTGCCACAAAAAATTCTTCAGATGCATCGGCGAAAGTAGTTCTAGCCATCAAAGCCGACGAGAGGCGAATGAAAATGAGTGATCAGGCCTCCAGAAGCTAATAAGAGAAACACCTTAAAAAAGCAAGCATTGGTAAAGAAAAAACAATGCTCAACCAACAGAAAGAGGAAACCTGAAGTTACAAGCCCACGGACAAAGAAGAGGTTAAGGTGCAATATATGCCCCTTTTAAGATATATCAAATACAGTAGATTTCACAAGCACAGCACAAGAGCTGTGCAGGTGAAACCTAAAAAAATCTGACTTATTGGCGCAGCTGATTCATACCAATATTTGTTCTTTACACTGTGTACCAGCTGATATCCAATCCTTTATATGTTATGGTTGCCTTAACGATAGCTGATATGGTGCTGGGCTTTGGAGAATTACTTTTCCTGAGCAAGACTATCTCACAAGTACTAACTGGGCTTCAACATGAGGTCAGAGGAGAGGGAAATGGTATGGATAGCATTTTTTTGTGCAAACAAACTAAGATACTGTCTGGAAAGGTAAAGTAAGTACAGGGTGAAATTGAGTGATGATAAAAAAAACTGTTACTACTTGGAAAACTGTTCCTGATTGATTAAAATGGATGTATATTCCTCCCATAGACGAGAACTCTCAGTGCCCTCAATTTATAATGATTTTGGGCTCGTGCAGGATTAGGAGCTCGTGCACTGACCTTCTTGTAGTCCTTCTATGAGACGAAATGTGGGTGTCTGCCAAAAAAGAGTCAATTATAATCTATATTACATTGGGAAAGGAAACAAACAGTAAGTGCCAGCGCCCTGCTGTCTTCACCACTGGTGCAATTTGAGTAATGGTTTAATATCCACAAATCCTCTTTTATCCCCACCCACCTCCAGCATAAAATCCATCTGATTAATAAACTAGTGATTACTCCTCCGCATTACCACCCAGACACATTAACACTCCAAGGGGACAGAGCTGATTTTAAGTCTGTCATTGAGAAGCATTGACAAGGGTATTACAGCTGTTAAACATGCTTTGGAGATCAAATGCTACTGTGTTGGAGGCCATTTACAGGAAACCTAAGAGAGAGACATCACTTCAGCATGTACTGAAACTTTCAGGTTTCCATAATGAATCTCAGAAGCAGAGATGCCAAACACTATTACACGTTAAATGTCATCCTATCAGTTAAATATGTGTTTTAAATAGATAAACGTACCAGTATGAAAGATCCAATTTCTTACCAACTGGGTGAATACTGTACAAAGAGTCTCCATTCAAGCCTCAGAAACTTGAACCAGCCTCATATACCATGATGCTATTGTCAAGACACACCAAAACAAAATAAAATAAATAGATGAGGTACATATTTGCCAGCTGGGTAGTGGTTAAACAACTGGACTACAATATTTAATAGTTCAGACGTTACTCTGAATGAAAAGCGGACAATGCAATGGACTACTGGTTGGAGCGAATAAATCAGTAATAGCAAAATTGCAGGTACTTCAGAATTCCACCACCAGATTGCTCTTTGGTCTGCCCAAATATTCATCAGCCAAACGCCTTGAACATCTTGCATTGGCATTGAGCTGCTATCAGTCAGTCAGTCATAAGCTTTTATTCGATATGCAAGATATCTTATAAGCACACGTACAATACAATCATTTACAAATGTACAAAAAGCATCATTTAAGAAGTCAATATTAAAGTTCATTTAAAAAGGGTAAAAGGACAAAGAAATGCCCAGAATAATTTAGCTAAAAAAGAATTAAACCACTACTGACAGTCTCTTGCAACCAATAAGCCAAAACTGCTTTAAAAATTTAGCTATTCCACATACAATTGGGGGGGATGTGTCCGTCATTAAGATGCGCAAAGCTACTAGGTAGCTACGTGTACCCATGTTTCGGCAAAGAGGTTTAAGCCAAAAGCTCCTGGGCTTTGCATAGTCCGGGCATTTAAACAGGATATGCGTGATGGACTCTATCCTACTCGGGCAGCAAGCACAGTTGGGGGACGTATGAGCAGCTGAATTCCAGTTTGATACCACAGCCCCAAGCGGAAGTGAGCCAACTCTAAATTTAAAATATAGTGCTCGGTCAAAAGGTAGGGTGATGAGGTCCAAATAAGGCTCAAATACCACGACATCTTTTACTAGTTAAAAGGCAGCGGTGGACTTGCAATGGTTTGGGTTAGTAACTAGGTGCTCTGCAGCCCATTTCCAGTAAAGGTTCTTCACAACCTCTTTTGGTGGGGCCGAACGTGAAGACCAACAGTCCCCCAGGCCGATTTTCTCCAAGAGTTTTTTAGTGTCTCTCAGCCATCTTATTTTTGCCCATCCGCCCAAGCTCATTATTTCCACCAATCCATCAGCATAAGATTTTAGCTCCTCACCCCTCCAAATTCGTGTCCATAGAAGGAGGGGGCGAAGTTGAGCTTGATCTTTGATGTTTTTGAAACCTGTATCCAACAACACAGGTACAGTTGGGGTGCTCAGAGGGATGGCGATAAAGGATTTTAGTAGCTTACTCTCCACTGTAGCCAGGGCATCCAAACGGCAGTGTCCCCACAGTTCTGCCCCGTACAAGGCTGATGTAACTACCTTGGCCTTGTAGATATCAATCACTGGGGTAAGCGATCTCCTAGGTGAAGCCCGGAATTCCCTCAACAGGGCTCCTCCTACTCTCTTATGATTAAGGACCATCTTATCAATGTGGGGTGCCCAGGACATTCTATCCGTTATCCGAATTCCAAGGTAGTCGAATTCGGATACTTTCTCCAAGGCAACGGAGTTAAGCGTAGGTGGGCGGCCCAATTTCCTTGGTGGATTTAGGACGAAGTATTTAGTTTTGTCCACGTTAATTACTAAACCCTTTGCAGCACAAAAATCATGAAAGCGGGTTAGCAGTTTCTGGAGACCTTGCGGAGTCTTGGAGATCAAAAGCGTGTCGTCCGCAAATAGCAGGGTGGGGATCCGCACTCCTCCGAGACAAGGGGCGTCGGCTGGTTCTAGTTGGAGGTGTTCTACCACCCCATTCACATATAGTGAGAATAGGGTGGGCGCCAGAACACA
This sequence comes from Lissotriton vulgaris, assembly GCF_964263255.1. Taxonomy (NCBI): domain Eukaryota; kingdom Metazoa; phylum Chordata; class Amphibia; order Caudata; family Salamandridae; genus Lissotriton; species Lissotriton vulgaris. The sequence goes on from NC_141698.1 coordinate 470,902,070, forward strand.
ACCCTGTCTCACGCCCCTTGACACCGGTATTTTCTCAGTGAGCTCTCCGTTTTTACCCCAGCGGACCTGTGCAAAAGTGTGGGCATGGAGGCTAATGAGGAGGGACAGGATGTAAGGGGGCAATCCCAGGTCGTGAAGCACCCTCCATAACTCTTCCCGGGGGACTAGGTCAAAGGCAGTCTTTAGGTCTATAAAGGCCAGGTATAGACTGCCCTTGCCTAGCTCCACCACCTTCCACCCCAAAAGTGCCAACCTAAACACCTGCTCTATTGTCCCCATTCCTGCCCGGAAACCTGCCTGAAAGTCCGATAGTATTTTATTCTCCTCTACCCAGTGTAGAATCCTCCCCAGTATAGCTTTGCCTGCTATCTTTTGGGTGGAGTCAATCAGACTTATCGGGCGGTAGTTCCCCGGGGTTTCTCTACACCCTTTTTTGTAGATCGGGACCACCACCGCCCCTTTCCATGATTCTGGGACTGGCCCTCCCATCATGATGTCATTAAGGAGGGCAGCAATGACCCTTCCCCACTCCACTGGGTATGCCTTCATAAGATCTCCCGGGAGGCCATCAGGGCCAGCTGCCTTGCGGGGGGCTACCCACCCTATTACTTTTTCAATCTCTAACGGGGTAAAGAGATCGTAGGCGTGAGGTTCAATTACTAGTGGGATGTTCGTCCTAACATTCGGTTCCCCGTCTGCCGGGAGGTATAAAGCCCCAAAATGATTTACCCAGCTTTGTGGCGGGATGTTACAGGGTCTCATGGCTGCCTCGGGCCTATTCCGTGAGCCTATAAGATTCCAAAAAGCCCTTGAGTCCCTATTTTTGCTAGCTTGGAGCAGGTCTTCCCAGAATTTATCTTCCCACTCCCTCCTAGCACTTTTGAGGGATCTATTGTGGGCCTTCCTTGCCTCCTGTATATCGCTGAGGGATTTGAGCTTTACTGCCTCAACAAGCCTTGCCTTGTGTGCCCTACATGTTTGAGTATACCAGCCATCATCTGGTTTTTTACTTCTCTTGTTACCCAACTTACTAGGGTGAATGGTAAACACATTAGTCAAGGCCTCTACCAAGGAGACAAATAGTCCACTCACCCTACCCACCCCTTCTATGGGGGACCCCAGGGATGTCACTGCGAGATTTAAGAGGGAAGAAATTTCTCCGACCCTTGCCTCAGATAGGGCCAATGTAGGCCATTTTATTCGTCTACCACAGAGCGAGACTACAGATTCGTCGGTGGGGACTACTACCAGGTTGTGATGACCCTTAGTTACAGGTCGCCACCACTGATCCATGCTTAAGGAAAGTGGGTTGTGGTCGCTTTCAGTTGTAGGGACCATCAACATGTCCCTCACATGGTTCCATAGATATACATCTACTAGTATGTAATCTATCCTGGAGGTGTGTCCTGGTCTATTGTACGTATGGGCACCCCCCCTATCCGAGATTGTCCTCCCGTTAGCAGCCCTTAGGTTTAATTCCAGGCTCAGGGAGTATAGCTGTAGCGCCACTTCTGACCACCTTCTGATGGGTGGGATTTCCAATACAGGGATCCCCAACCTAATGTCCTCCTCATCTTGGTCAAGGGCAACGTCCGAGCCCAAAGGCTCGAACGTACAGTTCATGTCGCCCGCGACCAGTGTACGCAACTTATATGGGGTTTTATTTAGTAGGGTCTCAAGAAGAGATATTACAGGTGACTTTTTCCCACCCTTAGTCCCTCTGGCATAAACATTATAAACATTTAAAACCAGTCTTCCCCTTTGATCTATTAAGGTAATGTTTTGGATGTCCGGGCAACCTGTGGGAAGCTCCTCTACTCTACAATCTAGGGAGGCTGCCACCCAAATGAGCAGGCCGCCCGAAGGACGCCCTCTCCCAGATTCCGATGTTAGTGCAGGGACAGAGTAGGTGGAGAATCCCACCCTGTGTACCGGCACTAAGCTCCAGGTCTCTTGGAAGATACACAAAGGGTGCTCATCGACCCATGCAGTGAACTCGGGTAGAGCCAACTTTCTTGCGATCCCTGCGACATTCCAGCTGAAAACCTTAAATACTAGGTCCGTCACAGCTGGAGTGTCGCTGGTCGCAAGAGTACCCTTGCCTGTGGCCCTCGTCAAGGATGCCTGGGGGGGAGCAATGATCTTGCGGGATGTCTATTAAGGCTACCATCCCGCTAGTATCTCCGATTAAGGGAGAATCAATTTGGGAGGGTAATACTACCATTGGATCTAAAATACTCACAAATTCTTTTTCTGGAGCTACATTCGTGCATGCCCTGGGGTCACCCTCCTCCAGTCAGTAGGGCCCTGGCACCCACAGTCCGTTCATCCCTCTACCCCCAGGTGCCCCAGCCCAGGGTGTCTCCCAATTTTGACAAGAATCAATGGAGCTTAAGCTTCCTCCAGTTTGGCTAAACAATTGCCTGGGGTAAAAATAGGATAGGTCTACTACTTTAACCCCTGGTGCTCCCATGTTTTTTATTGGAGTGCAAATGGAGGGCACTACTCTGGGGTCTTGGAAATTTATTATTATGCAGTCCCCCTCATGAGCTTTTTTACCCTGACCTACCCACTCAACTCTACGGACACTTAGAATAATCCCATCTACTCCCAACGGAATGGGCTTATTTGATTTTAGCCAATGGATACACTTATTCTTAAGGGATTGGTGGTCTTCCAACTGGCCTTCCTTTAGAGGAGGAACATTTACGAGAACAGCAACAAAAGGTTGGCAGTCTGGGGGGAGGTTTACTGGAGGAATTTGACGTACTGGGTTTGTAGGAACCAGTGAAGTGGTAATTGGAGCAGTAGGTTGGAGGGTAGGTCTGGAGACTTTCCCCGATTCTAATCCCTGAGCTTTGTCACATGGGCCTGGTATTTGAGTATCTTTAGCTTTACTACTGGCTCCCTGAGACTGTTTTTGTGGAAGTGGCTTGGGCTTAGTTATAACAGCCTCTAAGTGCGCTGTTGGCCCCTTAGGTTTTGGCCCTACTTTGGGAGGGAGAGAAATTTTGGGAGCTGAGGTTTGTTCTCTATTAGTATCAACCTTATTTATGCTTTTTGGGGGCTTGGGGTTTTTCTGCGGTGGTAAGGAGACTGCAGGGTGCTCGCTCCCCTTTGGCCCGTGTCCGGGTTCTCACTCATTCTGGCTAGTTGTTTAAATGTGGTTTTGAGTGAGTGGAACCCGTCGAGGGTTGATTGCTCTAATTTATCTATTCTCGCCCCCAGGCTCTTAACCTGTGTTAGTAGGGGCATCAAGAGACTATTTACCCTCTCTAAGATATCTTCAATAGTTGCGGGGTCAGTGAGCTTGGGGACATTAACGGGGTTGTCATTAGTAAAAGGCCCCTTAGAGGAGACCACAACATCCCCCTCTGCCTCGGCTTTGTTCTCTATAGTCAGGCTCCTTACATTTTTCCTACCAGGACCCAAGGGCTTTCTCGTTCTTTGGTAGAGTGCGGCCTGTCTCTCCAGCCTACCCTTTTTACCATATCCTGCCTTTTTACTTACGACCCTCTTATCCTGCCTAGTTTCAGAAGTTTGAATGGTTGAAGACACCTCGTCTGGCACCCCATCTGTTATTGTAATGACGGGGGAAGGTGGATATGGCAGCGAGGGCTGACTAGTGGCTTCGTTTAGGGGTTTAGGCAATACAGGTGGAGATGATGTACTAAGACCACCCTCTTCCTCAATATCACTAGGGAGAAGCGCGGCCAGATGTTCCAACCTGTCTATATTTTGCCCAATTCCAAGAAGTTGGGGAGGGTCTGTTGGATCATCAAGAACACCTGCAGAGGGGGCAGAATGAGTCCGTTCACAGGCCGGTGTAAGTGCCTGTGCAGCGGCCCCCAAGGATGAGCGTCTTGAAGGGAGGTAAACCTCGGATAGGCGCCGCTCCGACATAGCGATCTCCTTTTCTATTACAGCCGCCACCCTGGTGATAAAGCGTTCCATAGTTCCAATTACAGGGCTCCCGGCAATAGCTCCCCTTTCGCCCTCACTCCTGAGGGGTTTTCCTGAGCGGGTAGACATAGTTGTAGGGAACACCAAGGGGCCTTAAGTAGGTCGTATGTGCACACTGCTGTTGGAGTGAAAAGGGACGTGGCCCAGCCCAGCCTTGACAGCCCCTGACTGCCACAGACTGCCCGCCCTTTGCTCGGGCTTCGCTTGGCGTCCCGCTGAGCGTCAGGCAGAGCGTAAAGTAGGCGCGTTGCAGGCGGGGGGCGTGGCTGTTGGTGGGCGCGTCCGCTGGGGAAACAGGGACTCCTGGACTTGCGAGTCCCTGTTAAGCGCCGTCTTGTGGGTCCTTCACGCGCCTCCCAGAGCCCAGCGCCTGCAGGTTTCTCTCCCAAGAGCTTGCGCCGCGAAGCGGCACCCGCGGAGCGGGAGCGGCGAGGGTAGCGGCAGGCCAACACAACAGATGGTTCCGGTGAGGTAGTAACAGGCAGCAACCTCCAAAGCTCCCAGTTGCTATCTATTCTTTGGTGTAGCCGGCGCCAGGAAAGCCTTTTTGGGTTGCTGTTGCACCTTACAAATTTAATTAATAATAATAACAATAATAATAATTGGCTGTCTATTGAGAAGCACATTACATTTAAGGCATTGTGTATCATATTTAAGGCCCTACAGAACTCAGGTCCCACCTACCTGGTAAAACGCTTCCAATGGCAGTGCCATCCTCCTGTCTTCAGAGATGGGGTGGAAAAAGCTTTTTCAATATCACCTCTAGATGGCGGAACAAGCTACCTTTTCAGTTGAAGAACTCTACTGATCTCTTGTCCTTTAGGAAAGAACTGAAGACCTGGCTTTATACTCTGTAATTTTGTAAGCATTGGTTCTTTACATCATGCAGCTGCTTTGTGGGCTACCTCTACAAGCGCCTAGACACCCTTGGGTAGTAATGTGCTATTAAAATATATAAATAAATAAGTAAAAGACATATCCACCTTTATTTAGGGTTTTCTCAAGTTCTGTACCCCAGAGGTCCCAGTTATGGTGGCGTATGCCATGGTTCACATTGTCAATGTAGGATTAGAGATAATTTATTGGTTAAAGAAGTTTGGACCTCTGGTATACTGCATAAATAGGATGTCATATTTCTTCAACTGATAAAGATCTTATCCTCAGACGTCCCTACAGATAGCAAAATTGGTAGAGCAGGTTATGTGAGAGTAAGGATATTGTTGACAGTTTGCTCCCTTCTGAGTATCTCAGTATAGCCACAGGGGGAGATTTGTTCAGTTTCATTAATGCCTGCCCAAGGAAAAAAGATGCTATGAACAGAGTCTCCCATTGTCCTCAGGGATAGGTCTAGCATGGAATTTGCATAGTTCATAAGTGAAATTTCTTTCAAAAGGAACACTAATTCTGTCACTTTCTGCAGATATTGGCAAATTCCACTTCATTCTTTTAAAGGGAGAATTTAAATGCATATCAGGGTGAAGGACAGTTCCACAGCAATCTTGATGTTAACTTAAAGTCCCCTTGGACAAAGTATTTTATGCTGAAAGGTATGGCTTGATGTACGCCGATGAAGAATTGTTAATTACAGAAGTGATGGGAGAAAATGTGTAATTTTGTTAAAACAACATGGATCACTGGACAGTCTTCGTACTATTGCATAAGATCTTCTAAAGGAATTTAGTGACAAAGGTAAAATGTGTGATTTAATAATAATAATCGGATTGGCAGTCATATTGTATATAGTTATGAGGTTCATAAATAAATAGAGTAAGTTACAAAATGCAAACACTTTTGGTTACCTGGAGATCCAGTTTTCTTCTAAACTGGACTCGCAGCTCCAAAGAGAGATTTGCATTCCCAACATGATCAAGATTAATGATGGGCTGATGAGGTTTGCCTCTAACCTCTTTGGTGCTCAGGACGGCCCCCGGCCGTCCGACGTCACAGTGGGCATGTGCGGAGGATGGCCAGGTGCGGCTTGAAACACGCCCACTCATTAATTCTCCCACACAGCGGGAGAATTTGCGCAGCGTCGAAGGGGCTAAGTTAGGCAATAAATCTATTGCCCAGATGCTCACCCTTTATAACGCTTAAACAATTTCAACTGCAGTGTATGGCGAGGAATCTGGGCTATTGAGCAGAAGAGTGTTTTAGAAACTACAGAAAATACCTTTTTAAGGAGACTGCTGTCAGTACCCGCACTACCCTGGCATCTATTGTTCATTGTCAGTTGGGTGTTGATTTCCTCTTGGATAGCCTTGAAACTAAACCCCTACTATTGTGGCGATCAGTTTGGTCCAAACAAGAAACTTTGTTCACATAGCATCAAACCAAATACTGGTCACAAACGGGCAGATTCTCATAATCCGCCCCTTTGCCACCAGTATTTTTGCATTTGGGGTGCATCACCCCAAATGCAAAAATCTCAATTTAAGGAATCTCTAAATTGCAATTCCTTAAACTGCAATTGCATTTAAGGAATCCCAAATTGAGAATCCTTAAATGCAATGCATGAAAGATAAAAAATTAGCGATTTCGCTAATAGGAGTAGCAAATTACCATGATGTTGAACTTCATGGTAATTTGCTAAAACTTTGAAAAATGCACTTTTGTGCATTTTTCAAAGTTTCATGTTGCATGTGTGTGTGCAACATATGTGCAGAGATCAATTTCAGGGGTGCAACAGGGTGTCATGTTGACACCCTTGCACCCTTGAAATTTAATGAGCAATTTGCGAAAACCTACTGGTTACTCGCAAATTGCTCATGCAATCTCCACTTCATCCCTATGGGCCTGTAGGCCCATAGGAATGAATGGGACAGCATTCCTTAATTGCGACTAGCAATTTGCGAGTCGCAATTAAGGAATGTTTAGGAATCGCTATTTTTATAGCGATTCCTACATGCATAGGCTTTTGCGATTCCTAAATAGCGATTCCTTAAAAATCGCTATTTAGGAATCGCAAAAGCCTACGTTGATGCATGTGCCAGTTTATGAATAGAATCCCGTGGTTACGGAATATAAAATAGGCTCTGTTGGGCTTAGACCAGGTGGAGAGGAATTTGTGGTCTCATCCAGAAGATATGTTAAGGTATTCAAAAAAAGAATTTAGATAGCATGTGCTGGAGGCCAGCCATGGGAACAGGGAACAAGTAGGCTTTCCTAAAGTTACAGTGGGATGTTCAGAGTATGGAATGAGCAGTCTGAATGTAAACTGTACCTTACGATAGTTAACAATTCATAGCCCCGGTATCTTTTAACTCTCTTTCACCTTCTCATTTTCCATTCTTTGACTACATTCCCAAAAAATGAGAGCTGGAGCAAAATTACCAGAAAATGTCCCTGTGATAACTGATCAGAACAGTTTACTCAGCACATAGCACTTTCCTGTAAATATTACCTGATCCCCAGGAAATCTCTTCTTAAACAATTATTTTTACAAGAGAAAATTATTTATCATCAGGCGCTTTTAAACTTCTGTACGAACTAAGGGATGCCAAGGTATACTATAGGGTTGCCCTGATTCCTTCCGGATTAATCTGCTTTCTTAGATGATTTAGAGCTTCTTTAGAAGATTTAAGAAACCTGCAAACTTAATAAGAGTTCATGTTCAAATGTTATTCCTTGCTTTGTTTTATTGGTGATACCATTATGTCTTCATGGGTAAATGTAAACAGTGTCAGTATAACTCAATTTTAACCATTTGGTTATTATTTGATTTGGTGTATTTATGCATGAAGTTTGTATATAGTTCTATTGTATTCATGTTTTATGGTTTTGATTAAGTGTTTTGGTACCATGTGAATTTTGGTTTTATGAGACTTATGTTTTTAATAACACTGTAATAATTTATTGTAATATTTTGTGCCTTTACACTTCTGACAATTTGTGCCAAATAAAGATTTCTTACTGGTTGAACTAAATAGAATTATTTACATCCAAGCTCTTGTGTAGAAACTGATTCACGTGAGCTACAATGTTGGTAATCATAAAATATGTAGGAATATTTTTGCATTCTTGCCTAGCACCTGGAATGTCTGACAGATACTGACAATACTCCATATGATAATGATAACAAGCATTACAAATGATGGTCATCTGCATGCATTGTTCTGTATTTATTGTAGTGCTGAGGCTCCATATATGTACAGTTTAAATAATTCTGGTTGACATAGCCTCATAAGATCGAGAGAGTAAGACGCCATTTCCTGTTTTTATCCTAAGTGTTCAAGTAATGTTTACAGCGGGTAAGGGGCGTGTGGCGTTGTACTTGACCTGTGTTAATGTGATATGCTGCACTTGACTAAAGAACTGTGATCAATTAGATGTTTAATATGAACTTGATACAAAGACTGGAGTTGGCTTTTAGGCTAAATGGAGAGCTTTAGAGACAGGTTTTATTGTATCAGGAGTATCTCTTGAAAGGAGTTGCACTCGAACAATTCAATGCCTGGGGTAGGTTGGGACTGGATCACCGAAACCAAGGTTAGATGGGGGAAAGATGGGAACATGGGGCTTTTGCAAATTTGCATTACAGATATTTATAGTTTGAAGCAGAATAAGCCATTTGGCGGGAAGAAAATGATTTCTTTAGTCGGATCCTGAAGTCTGAATTTGAATTTGGGAAGCGGGTGTAGCCTAACGGCTAGGGCGGTGGATATCAAATCTAAGGAACCAGATTCGAGTCTGGCAATGACGCTCAACATCCTGTGATTCTGGCAAATCACTCAATCTCCCTGTGCCTAACTACAATGAATGCGTCCTTGAGTAACGCAACTGGTGCTCGTGTTAAGCGCTCTGATACCTGATACCTTGGGGTCAAGTTCTCACTAAATAAAACTACAGGAAAAAAACCTGCAGTCTTCAGGCTTAAGAGTCAGCAGCAACTTAGACACTTTAGACATTAAGGGCTTTGGTGAACCTAAGGATGAAGGGTTAAGCCAGACACTAAAACTTATTATACATAGATAATAATACAACTGCTGTGCTACATGCACCTGGGGATGGGTTCATTCAACCTGTTACACTGTGCTCAAAAGCAGCGAGGTTTAGGGATAGTCTATATTAACAGAGCTGACTGTTCTTACCTAGACCGTTGCCGCAGCCAGTGAACTCGATGCAGTAGACGGTACGATCCATGCCGTAAGGACCCATCAGTGTCCTGAAACACAGCAGAAATGCATACAAGGTTAGCAGATGAAAGGCAGAGGCTCAAACACGTGCTAAGACACACACGGGCACACATACTTACAAACACACACGCAACCAGACAGATATAGGTCATATGTACTAGACTGCCCATACAAGACACACGATGAACAAATGCCAGACTGCCGGACATGGAGTAGGACATAACGTTACATATGTATAAGCATGATCGCTGCTGCAGAGGAGAATGTGCCCAACAGCCTTAAGAGATGCCCGTACAACCGTTTGCTCCCAACTAACAGATATGGAAATTAGCGTTTTAAAAAGAATCCTTTGTAACCATGAACATTTTTTGGGGGGATTGCTCACAACTATAAGAGGCAGATATGAAACTAGTATTAGCAAAGACAATAGTCTCAGCTACCCAAGGCTGTGGTACTGCCTTTGCCAGTAGCTCTGGCCTATACATGCATGCATCAAAACGCTTGCGCACACATCTGGCAATGTTTGAATGGGTTTTCTAAGTAAACCCATTCCAAGACAGCCAACAGACCACGTGATTGTGTTATGACGCATACACATGAATGTATTTTAATGTATGCACATGCATACTTAGGGACACCTCTGCACACTAGTGCTCTGACGTATGCTTGCACATGTGTTGTGACAGAGGGCAGCAGTTTTTAAGTTACCATTTCATTTCATTTTCATTTCAAAGCTTTTATTCGGCAATTTGCCATGAAGCCAGCAAGAAAAATACATTTTACATAAAACAAAATTACATCAATTAGAAGAATAAAGTGCAAATTATTGTACAATCCTCATACAAGGTCCTAATTATTTACAATTCACATTAATTTGTTTACAATTCATAAGAGAGACATATACATTTTACATTTAAGGGAGTTTACAGACCTCGTGTTAAAAACACTTATATAAAAAATGTTTTAAATAATTAAAAGCCAGAATTAAAAAACTTAGTATCTATGTTTTAAAACCATACTTTTTCCTTATCAAGCAGATACTGAAAAGAAATCTACTGACTCCAAAAGTTATCAGACTAGTGGTCGAGGATCTTAGTAATCTTTCTGCCTCTTTATATGAGCGTATACCCAAATTTTTACAAAGGGGTTTGATCCATTTTGTACGTTGAACTTTATACCATTTCAAGCTGGTAGACAGCCATGGTACAATAGTAAATTAAAATGTTTAAAAAAAGTAAAGAAGAAGCACAAAAAAAGTGCAAAAATTGTATCACCTTGCAGCTGCTAGGCTCATGGAAAAATACATCATAATTGTATTGTATTGTATTGTGGCATACTTATATAGCGCAACCTGTCACCACCAAGGGCATCCTGGCGCTTTGACCCGTACTCAATGAAAACAGTAGCTCAGCCTATCCTGGGGAAAAGATGAGTCTTTAAAGCCTTTCTGAAGGAGAGGAAATCTCCAAGGCTTCTCAAGGATAAAGGCAGAGAGTTCCAGAGTTTGGCTGCCGCTACTCTGAAAGAGCGGCCCCCCATCCTCACTCTCTGGAATCGTGGGACTACCAGTAGCCTGGATGACGAAGAGCGTAAAGCTCTAGATGGACAGTACCAGGCAAACATTCGCCGCAACGGAATGGGGCCTAGCTCGTGGATAGCCCTGAACACAATACATGCTGCTTTGTAGCGCACCCGAAGATGAACTGGCAGCCAATGAAGTTCTCGCAGTGCTGCCGTAGATGAACTATGGTAAGGGAGAGAAAGGGCGAGTTTGGCTGCGATGTTTTGCACCCTTTGCAACTTGCCCAAGAGTGTTACCGGGGCCTCCAGAAGTAGTGCGTTACAATAGTCAAGTCGACTTAGGATGGTACAACGCACTACTTCTGGTCTGGCTTGCACAGGGAGGAGAGGAAGGACCTTGCGCAGCATACGAATCAGCATCATACATGTTGACGAGATCTTATTCACATGTAGATCCAACTGCAGGTTAGGCCCAAAAGTGACGCCTAAATTGCGCGCTGATTGTGCCGCAGACACCGTCTCTGAGAAGGACGGAGGCCAGAAGTCCACTGGAAGGTCACGAGGAATTCGATCAGTGGAGCAATGTAAAACCTCCGTCTTAGTTCCGTTGAACTGTAACGAGTTCAGCCGGAGCCATTCCGCTGTCGCCTGCATGCACCGATGAAAGGTCTCCAATGTGACTGCCTCCTGTCCCTCCAGAGAGAAGACCAGCTGGGTATCGTCTGCATAATTAAATGCAGAGATACCAAAGGTTTTAATGAGCTGGACTAGGGGGCGGAGGTAGACATTGAAGAGTATAGGGCTGATGGCCGAGCCCTGAGGTACTCCTTGTCCCACTCTCCGTTCCTCCGAGCTGAAGGGGGGTAATGAAACCCGTTGCTGACGGCAGTCCAAATAGGAGATTAACCAATCCCTGGCCTTGTCCCTGACCCCGCATTCCTCCAGCCTAGAAATCAGGGTGGGATGGCTGACCGTGTCGAACGCGGCCGACATGTCGAGCAGCACCAGAAATGCTGCCCGACCACTGTCGACTCGCGCCCGCAGGTTGTCTAACACGGTCACCAACGCGGATTCCGTCCCATGTGCTGGGCGGAAGCCGAATTGCGTCTCATCCAACCAGCTGTTCCCTTCTAGGAAACTGGACAGAGCACGGGTGACCAACTTTTCCATAATTTTAACCGGAAAAGGGAGCAGGGAGATTGGCCGGTAGTTAGAGAGGCAGGCAGGGTCGAGCGTAGGTTTTTTTAAAAGCGGGGATACCACTGCCTTCTTCCAGCAGCTTGGAACAGTAGCAGTCTCGAATGACTGACAGCAGATGGCGTGCAGGGGCTGGAAGAGGTCCTCTTGAAACACCCTCCAGAGTCTGGGGGGGAGAGGGTCCAAAGGCGAGCCAGAAGAAATCGTTAGGGCTAGATCGCCGAACTCCTTCAAGGATGGAAGGGGAAAACTACTCAGCTGGGGTCGACTGGCCTCGCACGCCGGAGCTCCCAAACTGAGGGCTGGCTCCAAGGAAGGAGAAAAATGACTTCTCTGCTGGGGTCGACTGGCAGCAGTCTCCGGAGCTCCCAAGCAGAGAGCCTGATCCAAAGTGGGGGTAGAGGAGCCACTCAGCTGGGGTCGACTGGCCTCGCTCGCCGGAGCTCCCAGACTGAGAGCTGGCTCCACCGGAAAAGGGAGAAGGCTACCCTGCTGAGGTCGACTGGCTACAATTGCCGGAGCTCCCGAGCAGGGAGCCGAATCAGGGGCCGCGAGGGAAGAGCAGTTCAGATGGGGTCGACTGGCCGCAGTCGCCGGAGCTCCCAAGCTGAGAGCCTGATCCAACAGAAGCAAAGGAGGGCTACTCAGCTGGGGTCGACTGGCTTCCGCCGCCGGAGCTCCCGGGCTGGAAGGCTGCTCAACTGGTCGGGGTCGACTGGAGGGCGAGACCGGAGCTTCCTGACAGAGAATAGTAGCCCTCTGCAGGGGTCGACTGGCCATTTCCTCCGGAGCTCCCTCCTCAGTGGTAGAGTTCCGTGGGTCCTGCAGACCTGCTAGGATTTTACGAATTTTTTCCTCAAAGGCATCCGCCAGAGAGTCACAAAGAGCTTGCGACGAGGGAACAGCGCTGGCCACACAAGTCGGATGAGCCAGGTCCTTAACGATTTTAAAGAGGGCCTGAGCCTTGTTTGGGGCCTGATTCAGAGTAAGTTTAAGGAAGGTCGCTTTTGCTATTTTAATTTGAGCTTTATATTTGTGCATGGCAGACTTAAATGCAATTTTCTCGGAGTCTAGGTACTGCTTCCTCCATGCCCTTTCCGCGCGTTTACAGTCGAGTTTGAGCTGGCGAAGTTCGCTCGTGTACCAAGGACTAGCTCGGTTCACTCTCCCTCGCGACTTCCGAAGGGGCGCTAACTTATCCAGCGAACTAGCTATGGACTGACAGAAGAGGGTATAACTGTCTTCAACTGTATTGCCCAGTTTGAAGTCCTTATCTAAGATGTTCGGCAATGGGACATTGTTTAAGATGCGGGACCAAGGTCTCTCTAGCTTAGCTAGAGGTAATCCAGCCTTACGCGAAGTAGGGTCCTCCGACCAAAGGGAAAACCTAATCAGAAAGTGATCCATCCAATATTGGCACTTGATGTCCACAAATGATGCCCATTGAGGATCCGCGAACACCAAGTCCAAAATGTGGCCTTTCCGATGCGTGGCGGCATTCACCAGCTGTACTAAATTAAGATCTGTACACGCTTGGCTAAGAGAGAAAAAAGCATTGTCCAACGAACTGCCTGCCCACAGATTGAAATCACCAAGAACTAATAACCTGGAATGGGAGCTGGCAAGTTCATAAATTAGGTCAATGAAAAGAGGAATGGAAGGTGCTGGTCCCGGGGGGCGATAACAGAGGACACCCGAGCAGCACAGCGACTCCTGCTGTTTAACTGAGAAACCCAGCAATTCAAATCCCGGTACCTCTCGAATCTTTAACTGGGAGAGGGTGAGCGAGTCTCTATGGATGAATCCAATTCCCCCTCCTCGGTTAAGTGGGCGCGGTGTGTGGCTGATTTTATATCCTATAGGGCAGGCTAAGCCCAGCTCGACCTCACAGTCCTCCCGAGTCCACGTTTCAGTAAGAAAGAGGACATCGAGCTGTTCAGACTCAATGAGGAAGGCTATTTCCGTGTGGTGCTTGCAGAGAGATCTGACATTAAGCAGACCACAGATGATTGGCTTGGAAGTAGACGATCTAACCGGGTCCTGCCCAGGTCTGAGTTCAATAAGCTCACTCCGAGTGTAAGCTATGCGGGTTGGACCGGAGGGGCCAGAGGTAGCGGCCCTAAGCGCGTCCGTTGCGCGAACGGGCGCAAACGGGCTTACCTCTGGCGCACCTCCGGCGCCCCTACGGCGCCCCCGCTGCGCACCGTCGCTGCGCACTGGTCTAGCGGCCATCTTAAATAAAATTATTTTTCTTATAAGATACATTTGTTTTATTATGTATTGTTTTTTTTTATAAATATGATGTTTTTTTATCACCAAGTATGAATAATGAAAGGAAAAAAACCGTTGGATAAATAAAACATATATATTTCATTCCTTTGCATTTTGCCATTCTTGTCTTGCTAATCTTATCATTAGAGGGTGGTATAAGATTAGATGTGAAAGTGGTGAAAATTCTTCGTGTAAATTTGTTAACTTACCTTGACTCTTTATTTTAAACATTTTTATTTTTCATCATCATCAGAGTTACAAATTCATAGGACATTGCCAGAGAAACAAAAATAACTTGCCGTTCAGAAATCATTATCATCAGATTCAAAACAAATAAAGCATTTTTCAAAAACCCAAAGAGCTATAGACTGGGAAAAGTGAGTTTAAAAAAACAAGCATTTGCAATGCAATAGGTCTCGCATTTGTTAAAGTTAGAGCCTGTTGGTGTTGGAAATGACAATGTTTTTTACTTTCGCTTTTTGTATATCAATGGCAATAGCACTATGCAAATATAATTACCCTGCTGCAAATAAAAAAACTAAAGTAAAAATCATTGTTATTTTCTATGCTAACAGCTCTAACTTAAACAAATGCGAGACGTATTGCATTGCAAATGCTTTTTTAACTTTTCCATTTACTGTTCTAACATGGCTGTCCGCCATGTTAGAATGTTAAATTAAAAATGTCTATCTGTATCACAACTCATGCCCATCCATGTTTCATAAGAGGTGTGTGCCCATGCATCAAGATGCATTTGTACCCTTCAGCCACCACCTTGGAATGGGTTTTCTTTAATAGAAAACTCTGTGCAAGAAAGGAAGCCATGGTTGTGCATGTGTAGTGATGCATGACTACACATGCAATTGGTAGAAAAGCTTTAGTAATGCTAAGTGCTTGACCTTTTAGAGTTAAGACATTTTTGCATTGCTAATGCTTGTTTGCTATCTATACTACTATTATAAAAAGAGAACTTGCACCTTTAGGCAAGGTAAACTCGGGAACCACAGCGCCAATCTACACACCCGATACACCGTTGAAATCGGCAGGGTGTGTAGATGGTCATAGGCTTTAAAAAATTTTTAAATAAATGTTATATAAAAAGTTACATTTTTACAAAAAGTAGTTCCCCCAAAGTAGCGCCGGCTGCGACTGTACGTCGTCACGTCAGGAGCAGGGGAGGAGCAGCGTCCCAGGAGCGGCGGACATGGCGCGCAGGGGAGGAGCGGTGAAGTGAGGCCAGCGGCGGAGCGGAGAGGCGGATATGGCGCGGGGAGGAGCGGCGGCGGACAGGTGGTGAGTGGCAGAGCGGCGGAGCGGAGAAATATGGACCGGCGGTGTGAGCAGCAGAGGCAAGGTAAGAATCCGGGGCAGCCAGGGTCGGGGCGGGCGGGGCACGGGCTGCTGGGGAATGTCAGGGCAGGTGGGGGTAGGGGAAGCCAGCATTTCAGGTTTGCGTGCTCTCCCGCCCGGCCCCCGCCCGCCACAACATTGTCCGGGACACAGACAATGTTGTGGCGGGCGGGGGCCTGGGCGGGAGAGCACGCAAACCTGAAATGCAGCCCCCAGCCCCCTTCTACCCCAGGCAACGCTGGGGCGGGCTGCTAGTTGTGTATAAATTTAGATACTTGCCTTTTAGCTCTCAAGTGTACAGATAACATACACAGAGACATTGGAATATGTCCAGTATTTATAGTTTAAGTCGGGTGGGAAGCCTGTAAACAAAACGTAGGTGTTGTGCATTTTCAATTAACATTTTATCATCTAGAAGAAATCTCCTTCCCCACCACCAAAAGCCCATCTCCTCATTTCCATTAGTCTGTGAATTAAGCTGAATTCATGTTTTTATACTCCATAACATGATTTATAACTGTAAATGTTGTCAAACAGCACTCACATTTCAAATTGATGTGTTTAGTGTTGGTCCGGCCTATCTGGACCTAGACCCCCCCCCCCCCCCCCCCACCTACCCCCTTCCCAGGAGAATGGAGCAAAGAAGCAAACGTTTAATGGGAGCTGCTTTTAGGACAGGGTGGATTTAAGGATTCTTGGCCCACCTAACCATGAATGAAACCCCGAGGAAGAGGTCTGCGATATGTGTAGCCACATATGTAAATTGTTGTTGCAGAGAAATAATACTCCTGGATTTCGGTGCTTGACCTTGAACCATTGACATATTACACTGGACTTGTTCAGAACTCAATTGCATGTCAAACCTATCCCTTGCAATTCACTTTTTGTGGGAAATTGTACTGCCAAATTAATTGTTTGATATCTCTGTAAAAACACGTGTTTTGCTGGCAGGTGAAATAAGCCCTCCTAGTCAGGACCATCATGCTCTGCTGCTCTTGTGAAGGGCCTGGGGGCTGATAAACACTCTCCAGTGCTGCATTTAGCTCAGTCGAGCGATGGGTGTTTGAGGTGATTTGCAAGTTGCAACATCCACTTTGTGATTCCTCCTTCTTTGCTGATAGCAGTGTAACACACTGCCACACTTGGCTTCCCCCACTCCCACTATGGAGGAAGTAGAAGGATTTCTATTGGATTCCCTCTGCGCTCCAATCTCTGGTGAGAGGTCACGGGGAGGCTGAAGCAAGCCCATGTGCTGATAACACGAGGAGCCATATCTCTGACACTGAGATACCGCTATTTCTGCCGTTTCTGAAAGTATGTATGGGGCGTGAGTGGAACATGTTCAGCCCTGAGGAGTGTCGAATATGATTTAGGGGGATCGTTAACCTTCTACTAATTAATGGTTTTGACTCATTACATCTTTTCGCGGAGGGAAGCCGGGGTGCTGCTTCATTGTTAGCTTAGGGCACTCGCGTACAAATTGGCTTTATTTCATGCAGGGGCGGATTGGCACTGCGGGCATTCAGTGCCCTCTGTGGGCCGTTTTTTTTCTCCCCTTTCCCAGTCCACAGAGAGTGCTCTCTGCTGTCTGCTCTCTGTCGACTGGGAAATGGGAGAAAAACAAGCTGCTTAATGCCTTGAGTGTTTTTTTTGGGGTGCCGTGGGACCCGGCGAGCATGGCGGTGTAATAGCCACTGCTGTGACCTGGTAGTAGCCATCTGTGGCGGGTGAGTGTGTTACAGTAAAACCCAGCGCCTCCATTTTCTTTTTTGTTGAGCTGACACGATTGGCCTCTTTGAACCCTTTGTGGACACCAGTTGTGCACCGGCGTGTTTCTGTCTCCTCCTAAGAGATTGATTGGTCGTGCTGGCGGAAGGTCAGAGGCAGTCAGGAGGGCCGTAGAGTGAGTCACTGTTTCTCACTGACGGTCAGTGTGAGTCACGGGCACTGCACGACTAGCCGCAGGGCACCAGGTAAAAACGAGCGACCCCTAGCGGGCACTGATTCGGCCTGGGGTGGGGCAGAGTGTATACCTAGAGGGCCCGAATTCGGCGCGCCCTTTGATATGGGCCACTGTCCACCGCAGTCACTTCTTTCCATTGAGGTAAGATAGCGCTTCGGGTTAATGCTCTTACTGCAGAGATCCGACAGTCTCAGATTCAAGCTGAGATGGGCTACCTGTGACCTAGCGGCTAGAGCTGCCCACTTTGGAGCTGCGAACGAGGTTCGAATCCCGGCCACAGCACATCAGACTCTGATTCTGGGCAAACTAATTAACTTTTCCCGTTCTGGCTCTGATGTAAGGCCAAGGCCATTAGGCCAAGTCCACGTTATATAAAGCTGCAAACATACATACAAGAACCTCCTGACTAATATGCACACCCTCAAACTGTGCAACAATAACATGTTTTTATCAAGAGAGATTCGATATCTGGACAACATGTATCCAGACTCTCTCCATCCCTTTAAACCAGAAGGCAGCGTGCTCGCGACAGGCTGGGGAGCAAGCGCCCACGTTCCAGGCAGCGAGGGAGGCGTGGCGCGCACCGCCTCCCTGTGCTGTGTCGCGCCTCATGGATCTCGTCCCCTTTTGTTATTCCCAGTGTGCGCACCGCGAGGGCCTGTTTCTTACGGTGGGGGCCTGCAACCGCCGCTCTCTGCGATGTTGGTGGAGATGCGCCCCCGGTCTGGGGGAAGCTGCCGGTTTGGCAGCCACTCTCGGTCCTTCCCCTGAAGGTATGGCAGATCTCCCGATGCATGGGGGGGCGGGGGGGGGGGGGGGGGGGTGTTTGTCTGTGCAGGGGCGTGTGTATGCATGCGTGTCTGTATGTGGGGGGGTTGCAGCGTGTGCCTGTGTAATCCCCTGAAGGTATGGCAGATCTCCCGATGCATGGGGGGGGGGGGTTGTCTTTGCAGGGGGGGGGGGGCAGCGGCGTGTGTATGCGTGCGTGTCTGTATGTGTGTGGGGGGGGCTGCAGCGTGTGCCTGTGTAATCTGTGAGCAGGGGTGTGGGGCTGGCTGGGTTCGCACGGGCAGTATCTGTGGACGACAGGGGCACTTTGCAACACAACCAAACACACTTTTGGCTCAGAGTTGCTCAAGGGTCTTAGTCTGAATAGCATGGCAAAGAACATGTTTTTCTGCGCACGGCAGCTGCCATTTCCTGCAGAGACGCTCGGCTATATGAAAAATGCTTTAGTGAAAATTCAATGTCTTTTTAATGTACCGATGTAAGTGGAGTCTGCAATATTAATAGCTCGTATGCTATTTTTTTCCTTGCCATGCTCCCCCCCACCTTCTTCTCATTTGCTCCCCACACCCACTGTCTTTGTATTTATTGGGTGCGTGTACCAGGCAGCACAGTGTTGATGCCCCCCCCCCAACCTTAAAAACAAAACCCAAAAAGTGCTTTTACAGTACTTATATTTACTCTTTTTGTATTTTTATTCAAATATCTGTCTCGGTATCAATAATTTAAAAAGGCACACATTGAGTATATGTAATGATGCATGTGCGATCCTCTCAAATGCAGCGTCACTGCAGTTTTCTTTTCTTTTTTTTACGTTTGGTCATTGGCATTGCTATACAGAATTGGCAAAGCTAATCAGTTCCAAAGCGAGACCGATTGGCTTTGCCGATGCTTGTTAGTTCTGATTCTGCTTAACTCAAGGTGCGAAGACCCTGTTATTTTCTCACTGTATGCTGATATATCTGCAGTTAAGGCCTGATCTGGTGCCCTACGTGTTTCGCTCTCTCCCTTTGCAACTTTCTGGTTTTATGTTTTCAGTTTTATGCATTGGGAAATGTCACTTTAATTCAAACCGAAACAGCCAGGACTTTATTTCGTTTCTTCGGGGCTTTTGACTCACATTTTTATAAGGTTTCGAAAGGGCTGAGTAGAATGAGCTCAGATGGTAATCTTCTCCCACTTAAAAGCAGCTCTCTTTTCTTCCTGCGATTAGATGTTACGTGCCTCAACAGGCCTGTGTGACTGTTATTATTGTCGGATGCGGAGACTGGAGGGTTTCTAAGTGTGTGGGTCAGTTCAATGCGGGGGCCTTTAACGTCCCGGCAGTGATTCAAAGACGGTGTATGTACACAGTGAATGGGCGGCCTTTAAGGGCGACAAGCTTCTGTGGTTTTTAGACAGAGTTTGACATCACAGCTGTCACCTCCTGACTAATGCACACCCTAAAACTGTGCAACAATAACATGTTTTCATCAAGAGAGATTCGATATCTCTTAAAATCAGATTTAAATCAGTAAATAAAAAATATAAAGAACATGGCACCCACAGTGTTCCATTTGAATGCCCATGTGTGGTTATGCATGCACACGCGTCATTAGATGATCTCGATGTGATATGCCTTGCTATATGTAAACTTTGTTAATGTCTGGAAAAAACAATAAACAGATTCAAACAAAAATGCATGCGCACACTTCATTACGCATGTGTAATCCCCTGAAGGTATGGCAGATCTCCCGATGCATGGGGCGGGGGGGGTTGTCTGCACAGGGGGGGGGGGGCAGCAGCGTGTGTATGCATGCTTGTCTGTATGTGTGTGGGGGGGGGGCTGCAGCGTGTGCCTGTGTAATCTGTGAGCAGGGGTGTGGGGCTGGCTGTGTGCGCACTGAAATAACGTGCGCGTTCACGAGGTCAAATCTCCAGCAGGAGAATCTCGTGACAGTCTGCTGTCCACATTCCCCTGAAAGTGATTACATAAGTTGTCTCGCCCTAGACAGCAAAAGCTTTCGCTTTTGCTTTCGTCTAGGCGAGACCTAAAAAGGGAAAAATTAATCCCAAGAGCAATAGAAAGCCATCATTATGAAAATTCATACAGTCTTAATTGCGTTAAACTTTCCCCCCATTTCATCTTATACAATAAAAATTGTGTCACAGGTGTGCCTGGAGATTTTAATCACTTGTTTTGTCACTCTGAGGAGCAACTATTTGTGCTCTTTATTTGCTCTTGATTTATCCTTTTTCACATGCTAAGTTGCTTGACTTGGACACTCGTTTTCTTCTTTTCTGAATCAGAATGACTACCAATGATGAGAAAGGGGTCTTAAGTTGGTAACATCTACCGTTTGCCCCGAGGGTGTGCGCCCGTGAGGTGTCATTCTGTTTCATCACACTTTTTTCACAGGTAGTAAGTGTGGTTGGGTGTACTGTCTCAGTGGAGCAGACACCGTCTTTTCTCTGTGTGACTGTCAGGTTGAAACCTTTTGGGAATTTCCTTTATCTATGGAAAGATTTGTTGTCGGATGAGATGCATTCAGCATACCCAACTACAAAAGAGCGGATGCCTAGCTGGAAGTTGAGTTGTGCTCTCTCCAGGTGATTAATAATTAGTGCCAAGTAACACAGTAACATCCGACGTTCGGGGTACAGGGTTCTTGTTATTGGTATTGATTGAGTGGAAGGCATCCCTGTTCTTACCCCCTTTTTTTCCCTCTTGGCTCCTTGTTGAAATATCTACGGGGCGAGTACCATGGGATTATAGGTGCTTGGGAATACTTCCAATCAAGCTTTGTTTTAAAATGTATATTACTATCATCGTCTTCCCATAATTGGTCACCGTCTGTAGCAAACACGACTTGGTGGTTTCAAACCGCACTCGTGCCTGCCGTTCTTCTAACCGCTGTGTCAGCCGCCCCCCGGACACGTGTCAAGAAGTTCTCATTCGAAGTTTTGTTGTAGCAAACCCATCCCTTTTCCTAAGAAGGGTATCTCCCATAACATTTGGATTTCATTTTACGAAAACAAAGACACACATGACTTCCATTGAGTGCTTAGTAAGAACGAAAACAAGCATTGCCAAAACCAATCACCTTTGAATTGCAATTGAGCCATTATATTTGTCAATGCCTGTTTGATTTGGCACAAAGAAAAATCTGAAAATGGCCATTGATTTATCACAACACATACTTTTGTATTGGTGGCCATCTACCTATGTGTTTTATGAAAGAAGACACCATTCCACGTTAGCTGCTGTGTTGCATGCTTGCTTTGGGACATCACTATGCATATAAACGCATGAGCAGGCATTTAGGAATGTGTTTACACCATTCCACCATGGTTGCTATGGCACACGCATGCATCATGATGTCAAGTAAGTGCATACAACAGTCTCCATTAAGCAAGGGTATTTTCGTTTATTTATTTAAATTACCATTCATACTTGGCTGACAGTCATTTTCAAATTTTTCAAATGGTAAATTAAGTGGCCAAACAACGAAAATGCACGAGCACCAAAATAAAGGAGCGAGAGCCCTGGCAGCATCGTACAGCTGCCAGACACTCATCAAAAGTAAGAATGTAAAAAAAAGATGAAAGGAGAGCAATGTCAAGGAGCAACAGGCCCGGCTCCAGGAATTTTTATTTGGGTGGGCCAAGGGTGCATTTGGGTGGGCCACTGCGGGCTCGATTTGTCACATATATGTCTAGGCAGGCCTGCTTCAGGGCCCTCCTTTATCGATTCTTAGTCTTACAAGGCCCGGTAAAACGCACTCTTTTCCAAATCTCTTTCTAAATATTATCACTCTCAAAAAGTGTTTTTTCCATGTAATGCTCCTTTTGATGGGAAGAGGAGGTTTCTGAGGTGGGAGTATCAGGCAAGTGACACTTCTCGGGCTCCCGCTATGTGAGCCTTCAGGGAGAATCCCTCTTCATTACTACCTCCACCTGACCACGGACTCTGCAACGCACTCCCATACAGGCTTGATTATCCACTACTCCTCTCCAGTGCACCTCATCTCACAGATGACCTTGGGCCCCAGCCCCATATCAGGCACCATCGGGCTCCACTTTTATTTTTCCCCGGTAAAAACATTAGTAAAGTCACCTTCAAACTTAAAACATTGAATAAAGTAGTAAATATAATTAGCATGCACTTTAAAGTATGTTCCACAGTAGCCCTTATAACCGAACAGCTAATTAAATAAACAAACACAGAAAGGCTGGCTTCAGCGCTGCTGCGAAAGTCTTTTTTGGCGCCGCACCAATAACCTCTTTCTCCGTAAATCGCCTTTACTCCCACCTTCCAACAGTGCCCCTCATCTCTCAATGCCCCCCTATTGACCTCCGCCTTGGATTCCCTCACAGCCACATGCCACAAGTGCCCCTCATCTCTCCCTAACTACCCCCTCCACCCCATAACCTCTTCCTCAGATTCCCTCACAGCCACCCTCCACCAGTGCCCCTCATCGCTCCATAGCCCCTCCCACTACCTCCTCCTCAGATTCCCTCACTGCCACCCTCCAACAGTGCCCCTTATCTTTACGTAGCCCCTCTCTCATATGCATTTGTTGTATAGCGCTACTCATATCAGTGTAGTGTGTGTCAGTAATTTACACAACACACACATTATACAGAGACAATGAATCATACAAGTATGTAAATCAGTCTATAGGGAATGTCATATAAGCCAATGAGGATTACAAGGTGTATGAATCACATGTCATCCATACTGGCGGGCAGTATATTTTAAGAGGGTTTGGTCTGGGGAAACACAACCTTAGGATTTAAAGAGTATTCCTCGGGGTCAGCTTTACTGATAAAAATGTATATCTGCTCAAACATACTCATTTTAACAACATTAGAATAATGAAAGACTGGGGAAGTTCTAACTATATCACAAAACAAAAAAAGCGAAGTTCTAACTATACCATTCATGTTTGTAATGCAGCTCTTTGATGACAGTTCATTGGTTACTGTCCTATGTAAGGATTGTAACTTCTGAACTTCAAGTAACACAAGGATCCCTGTGACAAAGGCAGTAACCCACTGAGCTATCCGGGGCTTTAAGTGGGCCGGGTCTCACTGGGTCTGAGCACAGGCAGTTTTTTAAGGGGGCCTCGAAACAAGTCTCTATCGGGCTCTGTTATGTGTGCTGGTCCCAGGTAGTCCGTTTTTTCCCGAACTGCTGTCACTGCAGTCCGGAAAAAAGGGCCAGGGCGTAAAACAGAGCCCGATAGAGACCCGTTTCGAAACAGCAGGCACATCGGTGTATGCTGCTCCCACTACTCACAAGTGGAAAGTTACGGCATGACGTCATGCCAGGTGAGCGTTGTAGGGAGAAGGGAAAGGGAAATCCTTTAAAGAGAGTCATTTTCTCTCTGGATTTCCCTTCTCTTTTTGAAACTCAGGAGCAGCAACATTGTTGTGATGTCATCAGTGCTTTTTAAGTGGAAGCTTTTGCAGTATTATATACAAGCCATAGTTGCTGTTACTTATTTTATGCAACTAACAACCATTGACAAAGCCAATAGTCCTGGCTTGTAGGTATGATGTTACTTGTTGTATCATATACCTGGATACAATGACAGAAACAGCAAAATACAAGTCGGGCCGCACACTGCTAAACACAGATTTTTAATGTACTGTTTTTAAGCCACGTCCTCAATTACATTGGCCACGCCCCTTTGAGACACCCCCCAGTTTTTTCATCCCACTTAAAGCCCTGAATTTATTCACATAAAATACAGTTCATCAGCATTTAAAAACTACTAACAGATAAATGATTGCTCTCCGGCAGGATCATTAATCACCAGCGTTATCTGGGCATTTTGTATTCTTATTGTTGTCCTGCATCGGCCATGATAACGATAAAAACTGTTTAAATGAAGCTCACACGAAGTATGTGTCCTGCTGGGCCTGTGCAGATTTTAAAAAGAAAAAAAATGTAGTAACGCATTCTCTTACCTACTCCATGAGTCAAACTTTGTGTCACAGCCTTATGTGATAAGCCAAAGCAGGGGTCAGGAAAGGTGAATAGAAATAAACAAATTTTACAGAGACCTTTCAATACTGGGCTGATAATCCGTAGCTAACATCTGCTTCAAAACATCGACCCTAAAGACTGCGGTTGTGCCACCGGTGGCTCTTGTTCATGTACTGGGTCGTGCAAGTGTGGGAACTGCAAATGTACATCCTCGAAAAAAAGCTGCTGTTCCTGTTGCCCTCCCGGATGCGATAAATGTGGCCAGGGGTGTGTGTGCAAAGGAGGATCGACGGAGAAATGCAGCTGTTGCACATAATTTGCAGATTGGCTTATTCAGTGCCCATGGAGTTGCTTAACACACAAAGAAGCACTTTTTGATTTATTTTTCTTTCTTGTGCAAATGAGCAATCTTAAATGTACATATTATATATTTGTATATAAATGTTCTGCTAATAAAGTAACCTAAAATACGGAAATAAATAAATAAACAAACTTCTTTTCTCCTGCGCTACATAGAAAAAGAAAGATCAATGCAGCATGACAGTAGGCAAAGGTTACCAAAGGTTACCGTTGTGAAAGAAAGGATTTGTCGCCTTTCGCCATGCAGAGATAAAGGGGTGAAAAAATAAGCAAAGCCTCGTTAACATGTAAATGGTCTTGTAAAGACCTGTGAAGTACTCGGGGGCGGCAGCGATAATCTGTAAAACTGTCTGTGTGTGCGCCCGGAGAAGCTGTCACGGCCCGGGCTGACACACAAGAAGGGGGAGGGTTGTAGCACTTTGATCCCAAAGGCGTTGCACGCCTGTCTTCAAGCCCTCACTGTGAGGGCCAAGGTTCCTGTTTGGGTGGGCCAGGCTCAAGTTTGGGTGGGCCTGGCCCACCCGGCCCACCCGCTAGAACCGGGCCTGAGGAGCAAGCAGCCCAACATCAATATATGCCCAACCTGAGCCCAAGCATGGGTAACAATAACATCCATTACTGCAGCGCCAAGAGGACATTTTGTTTGTGATATGTATTATATATAAAATAATGTTAATATTAAACATCTATGATTGTGTGACCAAACACAAACCCAGACAGGTGAAATGTATATTCCTGACCTTATGAACTAGAGTGGGCTGTTGGATTGCAATTACCCGCGTGACCAGGCCAGACTAATAGAGGATTCAGTCTTCTGTGATCTTCTTCCTGGTCCCTTAGGTGTATGTATATGTTGTTTAGTAGAAGAGAGGCCTAAGTTGGCCAAGTAGGCAGATATTGCTGCAAGGAAAGAGGGCCAGCATCTTAGCAACACTACCAGTGCCATGGTCTAAGCTACCACCTAGGCATGGCGAGAAGTGGGTGTTGCAGACAGGATGGTGAATTGCAACAGGTAATTACGGAATGTGGAATCCTGACCTCCATATTTGGCTAGAAAGGAACCATTTACCATGGTTCACTATGTGGCATTCTACAGGTGCTTCGCTACTCATCTGAGTAAATTGTAGAGAGACATCTGCTGCACTGTTTGAGGAAAGTGACATGTTTCAGTTCTCATGGTGAGCCACAGGTCCAATTATGAACAGACACTTGGAGGAGAGTGAAATAGACAGATTTTACGGTGGTTGGGAGCGGAAGAGGACAGTGGAAAAGGAAGTATGACTGTATTAGCTAGAAATGTGAGTAAAATGGAAAGGCACCACTAAAGAGATTAAGCAAGAGGATGGGAGATAGAGAACTGGTTTTGCTAACTCACCCTAGTACACCCTGGTCACTCACTCCAAAGCCCAAAAAGCGGCACTGATCTTGGCAATAAAAGGCTCAATATAAATGACCCTCGCAGTTCATCTTTGAGACTCTATCTAGTTAACCTACTCTTTGCACAGAATTGGTTCCTACTCATTCATGTTCCAATTAAAGATTGTGATTTCAAGTTCAACCTCCTCTGCAACCCCATGAGGGGATTCCCCAATCACTCAACAACTATTCTGGATAGACTAGACCCTAAGAGACATATGATTCTTTTAGACAACTTAACAGACAAGATGAGCAGTGGAGTGGTCACTACACAGGTCATTCCTGCACGAGGAATAACATAAAGTACTGTTTCACATCAAATGACTCTCAACCCTTGATATCATGTACTATCATTCAGGATACAAAACATCTGTCCTAGATGAGTTCTTCAGTTGATATGCTCCCATGCCAGTTTTCGTTTAGCAGAGTAACGGTCATGGGTATGTCTGATTTGAGGAAGGAAGAGAAGAAGAAAACATAAGCCCCCCGCTCCTTAAGAACAAGTAGCCCACAGGGTGTGAAGTCACCAGGCAGCCTTACATTGGACTTTGTAATCTCCCAAGATGTTAGCTAACGTTAACTTCCTCTCCTGGTCTAAGCCCTTCCCCACATTGGCTTGGATAGGTTGCTACAAGAATTAACCCGCCACTAGGTCTGAATCAATCCAGTTGCAGCCACAACTGTCCCAAGAGACACTTGAAGGTGTGTGAAATGGACTTTAGTTTCTCTCTCAATTCAACTTGTTTGCATGTAAATACAGATGCCTCATTAGACTAAATCCTTGCACCCCAATGCAAAATATCTCTGCTACAAAAAACAAGTTAGCACCCAGGAATGAAATAAAACATAGACCCAGAAGAAAGACTGCCACTCAAGTCTCAACAAAGATCTAGTCAGTTTAAAATGTGAGGAAACGAAACCGAAACATGCAGAAATGCATTACAGAGGCACACTCGACTACTGTTAGGATCCAGTAAATAGACTATCATGCCACAGCCCAGCAAGCCAATGATACAAACCAGATCCTGCTGGAAGAACACTTTATCTCTAGTCTTTCAAGAAAGTCAGGGAAACAACAAATCTCGAGTGTAAGTCGGTTAGTATAATAAGTCAGACACTTGATCCATGGGGTTAAGACCAGCACTGTGAACGTATGCAAAAGATCCAAAGCATTGTACCTAAAATATGTGGTGTCCAAGGATCCTCATGCGAAAAACCGAATAAGCTAACACATATTAATGGCCAAAGGGGAAAAAATCAGAGGATACAGAGCCACGTGCAAATACCTTGATAGAAACACAAAGAGTAGGAACAAGGCAGTATGGAAAGGGGAGAGGAAGAAAAGAAAGAGTTTATGACCAGAGACTACAATTCCCCCCCAGGCTCTGCATCCCCAAAAGCTGCTGTCCAAGGGACGGACTGCAGTCCGAGGTTCATAATGCAGAGGGAAAAATTCCAGAAAGACTAAAGTACTGAGATCTATATTCCTGTGAACCACAATTACCATCCATTACTTCTTTCCTCTTTATGAAATCATAAGGTACTTGTCTATGAAGCCCCTGATACACCCTTAATTGTTCTCTCAGGGCAATATTCCTAGCAACCCTGGTCGGCAAATGTCTGAGGCAAAAGCAGGAGATTCTCCAACGATGCAAGAAACAAGAAATCCAGCAGTGAACCTCGAACGAAAAAGAGAAGTTCCATACCATCATCATCATAAAATCTTTATTTCGGAGGGGTCGCCGGAGGCCCCCTCCCCGCGAGACCTGGTCACGGCTCCATCGCCCGTCGTTGGACCCAACTGGTGAGCTGCAGCGCGCCGCCCCCCCCCCCCCCTGCCATTTCCCGGAGGGGGCCGGCGATAGCGGGGTCCGACCGCGGGTCTGCCCGCCATCTTCTCCCCTCGGTGGAGGACCGGCTCCCACGTGCAAGCGACCCCTACCTGCGTGCTCCCTGCTGCCCTGGGCACATAGGCGGCGGTCTGGGAGGCAGATCAGACGCTGCGTGTTGGCGAGGCCTGAGCCTTGGTGGGCCCCAGCACTGCAGGACACATCCCCTGGCCGCTTCTCCGCTACAGCCCTGCCGAGCCTGGTGGGTTACAGACTGGACGACCCTGCCTCGAGCTTGCAGGGACCCCGGGGGCCTCCGCCATCTTCTGCCACACGACCCAGTCGCCCCTTACCCTGGGCCTCCTGTTGCTGGGACGCTGGGACGCTCGGGGGAGCCCTCCTGGACACTCTTCGGCCGCTGCTGCGGGGCCGACTGGGCGCCGCGCTGGGGGAAGTCCCTGACTCAGGCGGGACCAGGAGGCTGCACCACGCCACGAGCCATCGGAGGCCCTCCGCCTGTAGGCCCCAGGCCCTGCCTACCGTGGGGCACCTGCTGACAACGCTTTCCTGACACCCCCCCTGCCTGCACGCTGCCTTGCCTCCCCGGCTGCGCCATCTGCCCCCGCTCCAGCGGCCCCTCCACATCCTGGACTTCTACTGCTTGAGTGCGTCCCGTGTCCTCTCTGCGGGCTGACCCAGCTTCGGGCTCGTGAGGGCCACAGCTCGCACCGCCATCTTCTGCCTCGTGGTCTTGAGCCCCTGACCGTGGGACCCGGGCTGCTAGATCACAGGGGCGCCAGCGCGACCTCCCTCAGACTCTCCCCCACCATGGACCAGGGGTTGCGCACAATAACTGACCCTGCCCCCCACTGCCCTTTGACGACCTGGGGGGACCATGACCCGCGGCAAGGGGAACAAGCCGGACCCCCCGCCAACGACGACCAGAGGAACATCAGTGGCTTCCATGTGGGGCAAGGCGGGCTCGCCATCATCCTCCGGGGGCCCCCCATCATCATCAGGGGGGAAACCCCCACCGCCAGCCGACTCTCCACCGGTGACCCAGGCCTTCATGTCCTCCTTCATGGCTGATTTAAAGACTGAGATTGGGTCCCTCAGGACGGAGGTCCATACCTGCGTCAAAGAACTACGCAAGGAAGTCACCGACCTCGGCGACCGGGTCGACGACCTGGAAAAGACGGTCGATTCCCGCACCGAGGACCTAGAGCAGATCTGGCGGAGAGTGGTGACCCTTGAAGAACAAAACATCCAGCTCCAGATCAAGCAGGAAGACCTGGAAAACAGGGGACGCCGCAACAACCTCCGCATACGGGGTGTGCCACTTGGAGAAGAGGGGACTGATACCATGGCCTATGTGGCCCTACTCCTGCACGCGGTGTGGGGCGAGGAAGACGCCCCCCCCCACCATGCCTCGATCGCGCACACCGAGTCTTTGGAGCGGGAGGAAAAGCGGGCCTCCTACCCGACATCGTCACCAGACTCCATTACTTCACTGAGAAGGAGAGTACTAATGTGAGCGCGTTCCTGCGTTGGCCTATTCATTTAATTGCAAAGCTATGTTTATATATACCTAACTAGGTGACAAAGAAAAGAAACAGATATTGAAATATTCAAAACGTGTAAAAATTTATTTTTTTCTTTCTTTTTTTAAAATTCAATTCATATGAGTTCTGTTATAAATCAGAAATCATAAAACATTTATCAATTCATATCAAAAATTTCAAAACAAATACAATTGAATCATAAATATCTCGCAGGTGCGAAGGGAGCCTTATGTCACATCTTGGCCCTACCTTTTTTCAGCAATATCATCTTGCAATCCAGTTCCTTTCACCATTTCAGTTTGGAGTTTGAGTGTAGTATGAATGTTAGCACGTGAGTGTGTTGAGACATGAGTGTCACCAAGGGCCACTATCAAATAATGTTGTGTGTTGTACATAGATTCTTCTTTTGTAGATATTTATGATTCAATTGTATTTGTTTTGAAATTTTTGATATGAATTGATAAATGTTTTATGATTTCTGATTTATAACAGAACTCATATGAATTGAAATTTAAAAAAAGAAAGAAAAAAATAAATTTTTACACGTTTTGAATATTTCAATATCTGTTTCTTTTCTTTGTCACCTAGTTAGGTATATATAAACATAGCTTTGCAATTAAATGAATAGGCCAACGCAGGAACGCGCTCACATTAGTACTGTTGTTTGTTCCCCTCTGTTCCTGGGCCACAACTTATCTGCTTGAGGGGGTCCCTTATTACATGTTGTTCACTGAGAAGGAGGCCATCCTGAAGGCGGCTAGGGACAACCCGGACCTGCGGTACGAAGGCCACAAGATCCAGATCTTCCAGGACTTGGCCCCCACCACACTCCATAGACGAAAGGTCTTCCGCCCGATCACGGAGAGGCTCCGGACCCTCAACATCTCTTACCAGTGGGGACATCCTTTTGCTCTCATCTTCAGGTGGGAGGGCAAGCGCAGGGCACTCAGGTCCTACCGAGAAGCGGCACAACTGCTAGACATGCTGGAGTCCCCGGATCACAGTCCAACCCGCCCTCACCACCCGGAGAAGGCTCCTCCACGCTCGGAATGGTCCACTGTGCGCAAACGTCGATGGTCCCCTCCAGTGGACGCACTCTCTGCCTCGCAGACCAAGCAGGACATCATCGCTCACATCCGCTCCCTTGAGGGCGACCGCGAGGAGCAGGCCTCCCAGCTTCTCGCCTCTGGCTCTGAGGGTGGGGATCGCCCTTCGACTCCGGAAGGCCGCTGACCATTGCTACTGTGACTCACGCTGCCCTGAGCACACGCTCGCCCACTGGGCACTTAGATTTGTTTTCCTGCGCCATGGTGGCCTATCCCCACTGTTCTTGGGGGAGGGGCTCCCCCTCTCACTAGCGGCTTTCCCCCCCCCGTGGGGGTTAGAAGGAATGGACGACACCATTCGCCTCCTCCAGGCCATGTACCGCATCACTGAGCCCCAGCGCCCTATAGACACCTGGGCGGACCATGTGGACCCCACGACTCGACGCACCCCCGGACTGCCTTGCGGCAGCGGGGTGGACGAGCTCCGAGACGACTGGATTCCATTTCATCTACCCAGATCTCCGCTCCCTCCCTTTGTCCCGTAGGAAGTGACATTCCTGAGTTCATCCAAACCCTCGGGTAGAGGATGTCCGGTACCTGGGACAATGTACACTGGCCCTGTTGGCCTGTTTTGGTTATGCTTCTTCTCTGCGTCTTTTCTCTTCCTTCTCTCTCTTCTCTTCCTACTTTTCTCTTGCACTGCCCTCTCTTACTATTCTCTCCCCGCGCTTGCGGAGGGGTGGCATGGTGGGTCCTACGGGGGTTGGCGCGCTGGAGGCGAGGTGAGGCTGCCGCTGCCCTGTCTGCGGAGGGGTTTGCTACGCTGGGTCTTGCGCGACTCCACTCCCCCTTAGTGCTATGACAGCGAACATCCCTACACCCTTGAAGGTCCTCTCCCTCAATGTCAAAGGGCTCAACTCCCCCAACAAGCGGAATCAGATATGGCGCTACCTCCTACACCACTCCCCTGACATTATCCTCCTCCAGGAGACGCACCTTCTCAGGGGAGACATCAAACGCATGGCGCACCCTAGATACCCCACACAGTTCTGGGCATCCTCTGACACCAAGACAGCGGGGGTGGCAATCCTCTGCAGGGCTGGCATTAGGCGGGGACCCGCGAAACCCTTCAAAAGCGCTGACGGGCGTTTCCTCCGAGCAGGTGGGCTGTGCACAGTTCACCCTAGGATATGTATATGCGCCCAACCAGTCGCAGGACAAATACCTCCAGACACTTCTGCGGGATCAGTTCCCATCGGGCGACACTAATGTGATCCTGGGCGGAGACTTCAATCTTGTCTGGGACCCCGAGCTGGATCGTGCGGGAGCCCCCTTCAATGGCGCGGGAGCAATGTCCTCTACCCTTAGAACGCAGCTTACAGACCTGGGACTCGTGGACGTGTGGCGCTACCACAACCCGGGGGCCCGAGACTACTCCTTCTATTCGCATTCCCATCGGCCATACTCCCGAATCGACTATCTCTTCACCTCCCTTGAATTGGCCCGAGACTCCTTAGCTGCCGCTATATCCGACATTTCCCTATCGGACCACGCCCACGTGGAGCTTTTGCTACAAGACCCCCTGGCCCGTGCCACTCGTGAACGCAGATGGGTGCTCCCGCCGAGAGTCCTTCGGGACCCGGAGGACGTCGCCAGCATCCGTGACGCCATAGACTCGTATTTCGCCGTTAACGACACCCCTGACCTGCCCTTTCATACGGTTTGGGACACCTTCAAGGCCACCATTCGGGGCCACATCACCTCCCTGGCGGTGGCGCGGAGGAAGGAGGCGTTCAAGATGGAAACCGACCTGGCTAGCGAGATCAAACAAGCGGAGGCCCGGGACCGGGACTCCCCTTCACGGGCGTCAAAGAGAGCTCTCGCCAATCTCAGGGGGCAACTCCGCACTCTGCGCACCAACAAGGCGGAACACTCCCTGCTAGCGCTCAAATGACGCTACTATGAGGGAGGGGACAAAGTTGGCCGCCTACTGGACGGCAGGCTGCGGGCACGTGCCGCTAGGGCCCACATCGCCAATGTCAAGCGGCAGGATGGCACCTGTGCCACCTCTGAGAAGGCCAAACAGGCCGCATTTGTCGCTTACTACTCCTCTCTGTATGCTGAGGAGCCCACCTCTGCGGAGGCACGGGAGGCCGTTCTCGCGGATTTCGAGGGGTCTCCACTGTCCCCGGCGTGTGCAGCCACGCTAGAGGGCCCCCTACAGGAGGAGGAAATAACGGAAGCTGTCAAAGACCTCCCCACGGGGAAAACCCTGGGGCCGGACGGCCTGCCGTTGGCCTTCCATCGCCTCTTCCTGACCCAGCTCCGCCCGCATCTGCTGCGGCTCTACGGCTCCTTCTCTGACACCACTGGCCCGTCCCCCGATATGGGCCTGGCGGAAATTGCCCTGATCCCCAAACCTGGGAAGGACCCCGACCTATGTGCCACCTATCGCCCCATTGCCCTCCTGAACACTGATCTTAAGATCTACACTAAGATCCTGGCCAAACGGCTGGACCCGTACATGCCGGGATTGGTAAACCCGGACCAGGTGGGATTTATACGGGATCGCCAGGGGGCCGACAATGTTCGCAGGCTGGCGCACTTAGTGGGGAAGGTGCAACATTGGAAAATCCCGGCCTGCCTCCTCTCGCTAGACGCAGAAAAGGCCTTCGACCGGGTCGACTGGACCTTCT
The DNA here is from genome assembly GCF_964263255.1 of Lissotriton vulgaris. Classification (NCBI taxonomy): domain Eukaryota; kingdom Metazoa; phylum Chordata; class Amphibia; order Caudata; family Salamandridae; genus Lissotriton; species Lissotriton vulgaris. Next base: position 470,935,136 of record NC_141698.1, read on the forward strand.
TGCGGGCGGTCCTCAGGAAACTAGGTCTTGGCCCTAACATGATCTCCAGGTGCATGGCCCCTTACCTCTGGCCACAGGCCAGAATTCGGGTCAACGGCCAACTGACATCGGCGCTCTCGATTCACAGGGGCACGAGGCAGGGATGCCCGCTTTCGCCGCTCTTGTTCGCCCTAGCGGTGGAGCCGCTGGCGAAGCTGATTAGGCGCGCTCCTGACATTCATGGTATCCCCCACGGGGGGCGCACCAACAAGGTAGCGCTGTTCGCGGACGATCTGATTCTTACACTTACGAACCCTCGGGTCTCCCTCCCAGCGGTGCACAAAGCCCTCTCACTGTTCGAGCAGGCGTCCGGCCTTAAGATTAACCACACCAAATCTTGGGCGCTTAACCTCACCATCCCCGAGGAGGAGGTCTCCTTCCTGAAGGGGGTCACGCCCTACCGTTGGGCGGATGATCACAATAAATACCTGGGTCTGGACCTCTCACCCCACCTTGACTCGTGGTCCTCGAGGAACTGGGCCTCTTGCCGCAAGGAAGTCCTGGCGGACCTGCGGAAATGGAAGCCCTTGATGATTTCCTGGCTGGGGCGGCTCAATGCGGTCAAGATGTCGGTCCTCCCCCGCATTCTATATGTTTTCCAGTGCCTGCCCACCCCGATCCCGCTCCACTGCATCAGGAATCTCCAACGCGACCTCACGTCCTTCATATGGGGTGGCAAACGACCCCGGTTCTCGCAGAAAGTCCTTATGGAACCGAGAGACAGGGGTGGCCTCGCCTGCCCAAATCTCCTCCACTACTACTGGGCGGCACATCTCCGGTTCGTGATAGAATGGGGTGCACGCGAAAGCGACAAGCACTGGTTCCACATGGACCGAGTGGTCACGGGGCGCACCATATGGGACCTGCCTTGGCTACCGCGTGTGGCGCGCTCCAGGAGTGCATATATGGCGGTCCCCACGAGGACGGTTCTTGACGTATGGGACAGAGTGGCAGTGTCCAAGGGTCTAACCACGTTCCCCTCTCCGCACACCCCCATTGCAGGTAACCCGCACTTTCCCCCTGCTGCCCAGACCCGAGCTTTTGAGAGCTGGACACAAGGAGACTGCAGGGTTGCAGGAGACCTTTTTCTTGGAGGGTCACCTAAATCATGGCTGGACTGCAGGGAAGAATTTAACCTCCCTTTAACCGCCAGCTTACAATATGCGCAACTGCGCCACTGGACCTCGGAAGACGACATGTATCGGGCTGCTACCAGGGCATATACTCCATTTGAGAAGTTGGCACGCTCCCTCGGGGGACTGAAACGGCTCATCTCCCAGATTTACAACATCCTGCAACACCCCACCACTCCGCCCGCGCATCCCTACCAGAGGCAGTGGCAGTCGGCGACTGGCGCTGATATCACGCCATCTCAATGGGCTCGGCTCTGAAATGACATCCCCAAAACCTATCGCAGCATCCCGCAGAGGGAAAACGCGTACAAGATGCTAACGCAATGGTACTACACCCCCCTGAGACTCAGCAAAATGTTCCCCACTTCCTCGCCGCTGTGCTGGAGGTGTGGCACTGCGACTGGCGACTTCGTACACATCTGGTGGTCGTGCCCTACCCTAGCTGTCTTTTGGAAGGAGGTCCTTAGTCACATTAAGAAGGTGTTGGGTTTTCCCCTCCCTGAAGAGGTTTGCACGCTCCTGCTGGGCATTCAACCCCTCACACTTAGGGCCCTCACGCGCAGCGACTGGATCCTCACCCTCCACATGTTAGGCGCTGCCAAGCAACTCATTGCTCTGTACTGGAAGCGGGCTGAGGCACCGCCGATAGCATCCTGGTTTGTGCGCCTCTGGCAGGTCCTGACTATGGAGCAGCTCACGGCGCGGATACAATCGAGGGGGGTACGCTTCAAGGCAGTGTGGGAACCTCTTGTGCGTCACCTGTGCTCCATCAGCTATGCCCGCCACATGCCTCACAGGCTTCGCGCTCTGCAATTGTTCGAGGACGCCCTCATCCCTGCTGACCCAAGCAGACTAAGCTCTTAGTCGCTTCCCCCAGTGCTGGTTTGCGTCTTGTATCCCCTACCGGCGACTGCAGACACACCCCCCCCGACCCCTCTCCATCTCGCCACTGCTCACTCCTCTTCCAACTTTTTCTTCTTTCCTGCTTGCCACTCTGGCTTCCGCCCCTCTTTGGGGCAGTTTGGTCCCCGTTGGGCCTTTTGAAAATGTGACACCACTGCTCTTCCTCCCATACGCGCCTCCCCCGCACAACGATACATTGCCAGCGTATGGCCACCTCTTGCTATCTTTGCCCCTACGCCACGCGGCCGGCCCCCTCCGGGGGTTGTAGGCAGGGCGCTGTGTTAATGATTCCACCTCCCCTGGTTAATTATGCCTACTGGCTCTTTTCTGCGCGGCCGGCCCCGATACAGGGTTGTAGGCTTATCGCTGTGTTCACAATAAAAACAGATTTGAACAAAATCTTTATTTCGGTACCATAAAAGCACAGGTTTAAAAAGTCATACACCATCATATACTGCAAAATTATTATAAAAGCACACAATTAATTACAGTCACAGTAAAATCACATTACAAAAATGTATTAAAAAAAAAAACAGAGGGCTCATTATTCGCTATTCTAAAGGGCAAGGAGAGACCAGGGAAAGCCTCAATGAAAAAATACATTGTTTGTCCAATAAGGTACACTTAACCCTAGATACTTGAGGATCTCCTTATGCGCCACAAAGCTGCTAAAAATTGCGAAACTGCAAAAACAATGGGACCTGAGGTATAATTTTTCATTATCCTGAGTGCTTGCATGCACTGCCGGAAGCCAAGGATTTTGCAGAGTGGGACAAGCCAATATTTCCTAGGTTTTTGGTATGCAGGGCAAAAGAAAAAAACGTGTTGCTCTGTTTCACTGTTGCATTGGCATGAGGGGCAGTTTTTCGGTGAAGACATGCTTCAATTAGATGTAAAGGCCCGTACAGGTAATGCACCATGCTGCCATTGCACGTAAAAGATTCTTGCTATGACGGGATAGATAACATCCGGGAAGCACTCAAAGTGGTATGTATCTTTTACCATAAGAGAGGATACAGTTCTGGAGCCGTGCTTAGGATTGCGCGTTGCCATATCCAAGCTCTCAGCCCGATATCCTTTCGCAAGCATGGCAGCCAAAATCTGACTACATCCCCTCTCAGAGTCAGTCCATAGGTTTGAGAGCCCCAGTCTAGTAAGTTCCTTCCTAATAAAGGTGAGCTATGGTATTTTAGATGCACTGCTACTAATGAGTACTTCTTTAAGCTCTTGCCTGTAATTGGCCAGCTCAGGTGTAACCCATAAACGGCGCCAGTTTCTTAGTGGTCTTAAAGCTAGCTCCTCCTCAATTGGTGTAATCCCCAAATCAAGTCTCAATGGGAGGAGCGGGGTACTGGGCGGAAGAGCTAATAAATTTCTTAAGAACTCATTTTCAACCCTGGAAATTTTGGATTTGTTACAGTGACCCCACAGCTCGCTACCATACATACTTGCGCCCCTAGCCTGTGATTTGTAGACCTCCATTGGAGGGCCCAGCGGTTTTATCGTTGAGGCATTGGATAGCCGTAGAATCCAACCCGCTAATTGGGCAAGCTTTAGCTGCAATTTAGTTGCCTGGGGACCCCACGACAAGCTCTCATTGATCGTAACCCCCAGGTAAACAAAGGTGCTAACCATTTCCAGTATTATTTTGCCCAGGGTGGGATTGGGTCTTGTGGTTCTGGGAGGGTTGAAGATCATATATTTTGTTTTTAATGAGTTGATCTCCAAGCCCCGTATGTTGCAAAATTCTACAAATCCATCCAGTATTCTCTGAATACCCATCGGAGATTTCGAAAGCAATAGGGTATCGTCGGTGAACATTATCGCCGGTACCCTATCTTTGGCGCATCATTATTCAGCACCCCATTCAGATGCGAGATAACCCCATTGACATAGAGGCAAAACAGGGTCGGTGTGAGCACACAACCCTGCCTTACCCCCCTGCCAATGGGGAATCTAGATGTAAGAGTACAACTCTTCCCGCATCTGACTTGGGCAAAATTTGCCTCATGTAACCTAATAAGGACTGAGAGGAGATGATCAGGGATGCCCAGATCTAAAAGGACTTTCAACAATTTGCCTCTTGGTACAAGGTCAAAGGCAGACCGCAGCTCTACGAACACCATACAGAGGCTGCCACCCTCTATAAATACAGTTTTCCAGTGTAATATTACAAGACGAAAGATTTGATCTATGGTGGAGGTGTTCTTCCTGAACCCTGCCTGATAGGGGCTAAGTATTTCGAATTCCTCTATCCAATCCTGCAGTTGATCTAAAATAAGTCTCGCAAAGATCTTCTGCGGGACATCAATGAGACTTATTGGTCTGTAGTTGGATGGGAGCAGAGGCAAGCCCTTTTTAAAGATAGGTACTATCTCTGCTCCCAGCCAGGTACTAAGGGGCACCATCCCTCTCTGGATTTCATTAAATACCAGACAGAGATAAGGGCCCCAGACTTTTGGTTGGTGCTTGAAAAGATCGCCTGGAAGTTTATCCAAATCGGGTGCTTTATTTGATGCAAGTCTGTCAATGGCAGTGCATACTTCGGCCACCGTGACCATACACTCCTCAGGGCAGAAAGTGCTCAAACCATAGGGCAATGAATCTGCAGACACAGCTTTAGGTATGGCCTTGCAGGAATACAGAGTCCGTAAGTGGTCTTCCCAGACTTCAGGGGCTATGTTTGGTTTTACTGCTTGTTTTGGTTGTCCTGAGCCTACACTAATTATAGGCCAAAATGTGTTGAAGTCTTTACAGTTTAGGGCAGTGGATAGGCTGGACCACTTTTCCTGGTCCCATTCTTCCTTAGCGCACTTAATTTTTTTCTTATAGGGAGCCCTCTTAACTTTTATTAGTGCACTATTATTATCTTTTACGGCTGCCACTAATTCTGACTTCACTTCCCTACATGCCTTATTATACCAGGAGGAACAGGGGGTATTGTTTCTTTCCCTGGACACCCTAGGATTCAATACTTTTGCCAGGCTGCATACTAGGCTCCCATGCATGGCCTCTATTCGTACAAGAGAGTCAGGGGATGGTGGTAAGTCATTCAGAGCAGTGGCTTCCATCAGCAGCCGAACTGCCAGGTTATATAATTTCGCAATCTGTTCTGGTTTTTCCTTGAGTCGCAACCATCTGAATCTACACCTATTATTTGTCAAGGTCAGATTGTTAATACCTTCGCCCCTCGTTAAATCCCCAGGCCTGCTGATCCTTGGGGAGGCCATTTCTAAGATTAAGGCGTTGTGGTCACTGTCCTCTCTTGTCGTTACAGCAAAATCGATAACATTCGGCCATAGCCTGGTTTCCACCATAATGTAATCGAAATGTGATGTTCGCCCAGGTTTATTGTATGTGTGTTTGGCTGGGATATCGGATGGTGTACGACCATTACAGGCTCGTAGGTAATGGGTGATAGTCAGTGCAGTGATTTGGACAGCTAGGGGAGACCATGCCCTGGCGTACGGGGCCTGGGTCATGGGGATTGACCAATGGTCATCATCTGCTGTAAGTGCACCTTCGTTTAATCCCTCTAACGGCTCGAAGTGACAGTTTAGATCGCCCCCTACCACTATATTGCAGTCATTCGGAATAGTTGGAATGAAGGTGGAAAGATCATCAATGGTGCTAGACTCACTGCCTGCTCTAACTGGGCGTGAGTATATGTTAATCAGTGCTAGCTTATATCGGTTTGGTCAAACAAGGACCACGCATTGTATATCTCTGGAGTTGGTGGTAAGGGTGCTAGCCTTACAGCCCAGGTGTATTCCAACCCAAATTGTGAGGCCGCCAGAGGGACGCCCCCTCCCATTCCAAAGTGCCGGTACGTGGAAGGAGGCAAAACCCACTCTACGTTCCTCTGTGCATGCCCAGGTCTCTTGAAAAAGGCACACATCATTTTTGTCTATAAAAGATCTCCATTCTGGACATGTGATTTTGTTGGATAGTCCGGCAACATTCCATGTCACAATTTTTATAGATTCTGGGGCATATTACCTAGAAATAGTGATATTTATCGCTAAGCAGAGTTAGCGGGAATAATTTTATCGCCGAGCTCCGGCGATTTTTATCGCAGAAAAACCTTGCTATTATCAAGGTTTATCTCAAAAGCGATAAAATCGGCCCAAATGCATGAATATCGCTGAAAAGTCAGCAATATTCATGCATTACCGAGCTAATGCTCTTAGCCATGTTATCCACCTACCATTGGATAACATGGCTAAGAACTGCTCTGGGCAGGCGTTAGCTTTTGGAGATATTCACGCTTAGCGCAAATATTTCCAAAAGTACGCCTTTGTAGGTAATAGAAGATAGCGATGTTAGCGACTGTTTACAGCCGCTAACTTCTTGGCACGCCCACTTTGCATGTCATTAGCGATAAATATCGCTGACATGCAAAGTGTGCCCCAAGATGATCGCTATCTCCTACTGGCTGTCGCTAACTGGTGTTAGCGACAGCCAGGTAATAGTGCGATAAAATTATCTCCGCTTTAGCGGGAAAAATTCCTGCAAAAGCGGCGATAAGGCCCTTGGTAATATGCCCCTCTAAGTTTATGGCAGGGGCTCTTCTCTCAGTTTGTGAACCATTCCCCACTTCTATAGAACCAGTTCTATGGCTGTTACTAGTCATGAGCTTATACCCCCCCCACCCTCCCACAGATATCAATTGCAGGCCCTCTGTCTAATTGAAGTTTGAGTACTTCTGCTGGGCTTAGTAAGGTTACCACACTGCATGTGTCCTTCCCTTTCATTTTATTTCCTGCCTGATTGCTTCCGACCATTTCCAGCCCCTCCATTTCACTTTCACTATTCGCCCCCTGTGTGCCCCAGGGATTGATATCCAATTCATGAGGATTTAGTCAATCCACCATGTCTAAGGGGCTGAATCTGTTGTATAAGCACATGTCATCTGCAGCCCGGGATTCACTATGTTTACCTTGTCTTGTTCCTATTCTTGTTTTGGGGGCTACCCAGTTCCAACCTGCATCTCTATCAATAATGTTGTGCGCTGGGACAGGTGGAACAGGTGAATAAAAGTAGGAGAGGGGAAGGGACTGAATGGCAGTCAATGGTGTGGGATGGGGCCACTGACAAACATGGGACACTGTCCGTGTATCCCTAAAATTAATTAGGACACAGTCTCCCATGAGGTCCTTAGTTTTTTGGCCTACCCATGCTACTCTACGGACCATCAGAATTTCGCAAGTAACATCTTGAGGTAGTGGTCTATTTTTTTTTAGCCAATCAGTGACTTTGTTCTTAAGGGTGGTGTGTGTTTCTTCTTGCCCATTTGTCAGTGATGGCACTCCTGCGAGAACCACTACGAGGGGACTACATTCTGGGGGTAAATCAATTCGTACACTCGCGGATTTATTATTCTTACTGAGGAGTTTTGGGACAGCGTTTGGATTTGTGCTCACTGTGTCGTCGCTTTGGGGGTGCCTATCCAGTCCCTTAGTTGCGGCCGCTGCTGTGGCCTGTTGTAAATTCCCACCCACTAGGATGTGTGTTCCCAACCTACTCCCTCCTATCCCTGGTTTAGCCGGTGATGTATTCCCGACCCCCTGTGCACTTTGACGGTCTATCACTGACCTCACTCCACTTAGATCAATTGCACTGTCGGGAGTTAGGGACTGTCGCTCCGTGGTAGGGCTGCTGCGGTCTGTTTGCGCCCCAGGGATTCTATCTAGTGCATTAGTGAGTGAAATTAGGTTTGATTCAATGGCAGCCATTCTATTCGATAGGGGCATTAGGCACTCAGCAATTATTGTCCCCACTTTCTCCCAGAAGCTACTATTCAAAGTGACCACAGGGACCACGGGTGTGTCCGGCATAATTGGAGGGAACGGCACCTCCTCCATCTCAGGCGCCACACTTTGGCCCACCATCTCTGGCTCCCCTGTTTCGTCCACATCTTTTCTCCCCTTCCCCCACGCTTCATTAACCTCCCGCCGCCCACACAGTTATTTCCCTTTTGTCCATGGCCTGCCCGCCTCTTGGTTTTTTGGCCTTGTTTGTCTTTCAGAGAGTCCAGCCTTTGCTTGCTCGAGGCCGTCTTAGATCTAGTTGTTGCGCGACCAAACTGATTAGGTGTACTTAATTCTTGGGCGGTCTCCTGATTCATAAGTACAGTGTTACTATCCACTGGGGGGAGCTCATTACTAGTTGTGTTTCGGGCCTCCGGGGAAAAAGTGTCCTGGACTTGTCCATTCTCCATCAGGGGCCTGGCAATTCCCAAACCAAGTGAGAGCCGTTGTTCAGTCACCTCAATCTCTTTTGCGATCACATTCGAGGCTCTAGTGATAAAATAGTACAAAGTTCACATGGTACCTCCCCCTTTTGGCTCTTTCTTCACTGCACTGTTAGCCATGGCTGGAATTAATGACCCTCCTTGTATGTCTTGCACAATACAATTAAGTCTTACTGTGGGCAATCAACGTTCCGGGATAGGAGCTCGTTTTATCTGCAGCTGTACTGCTCTTTCCTGCGCCGTGGGGATGCTGGCCTTGCTGCTGCCGGTACCTGGAGTGTTCATCGCAGTTCAAAGGCAGCCGTTGCTCTCTTTTGGCCCCGAGTCATGCAGGGTTAATGGTGGAGGCAAAAGCTCTTCCGGTGTAGCTCACTTCACTGCCTACTGGGCTGCCACGCTTCCCCCTTCCAGTGCTGACATCAGAGCCCTGCTGCGGCGACCCTTGGCGTTGGGCCCACCTTCGTACTGCCCTGGTTGTACGATGAAAGTAAGGGGGGGCACTGTAGAGCAGCGCACATGGGCTGGGCAGCTCGCTTTCTCGCTCCACACCACATTTTCACCTGATTCCTTTTCTAGTCATTGCTTTGACTGGTTTAAGGAGTGAATGATAAAATTACTCGTGACAACAATATCGGTTGCCTAGACCCTTTTTAACACCCTGTCAGAACATACATAAGACCATCTTTGAAATGGACATTCTTAACAAACCAAAGAACTCAGGTCGAAATTGGGTTGGATAGTTCAAACGCATTGAAACTATTACATACAGAAATGGGTTATTAGTTAAGCAGAGTGAGATTGAGAACCCACCTTAAGTAATAAAACACAGCCCTTGCCAGGGTGACCCACTAAAGTCTCTATATTTACCTCATCTCAATCCCCTGGTAACTATAGAAAAGAGCAGAGAGACTTAACTTAGAAGCAATGTGCAAAGTATCAATGCAATACCTAAAGTGTAATAAAGTCAAAACACAAGAGAGGAAAAATCCAAAGACAATTTAGAACACTTGAATACATTTTATTACTTTAAACAACATCAAAATAAAAAAAATCCAATAAGGGGAACCAGAAATATGAATAGCTAAAGTTTTAAATAAAAATGGCACCAAAAATTGTTAAGCGTCAGCTGCAGTCAACATGTCACAGTAGACCGCAACCCAGGTGCAGTTTAAGGCCAATGACAAAGGACTGTGTGTCTGTAACGGAAAACAGGTTCAAACTCATCAGAAGTTTTGCTTTAGGTCTTAGTCTAAAAAATGGAAGTCCAAAATCTTCAGCAGGGTATGACAGCAGGCTGTAGTCTGTACTGTCGTGTGAGTTAGCAATGGCGGGACCCTTTTGGTTCCTGATGGACTTTGTACAACTATGTGGTAAGTGTTAATGTGTAGAGAATATAGTTCATGTTTAGAACTCTGAGTTCCCAGTTACATGCTGAGTAATAAATATGTGTAATACTAAGCTCAGTGTGTAGCATTTTCATTTACAAGTACCCAGGTTAGGGAGGATACTACAACTGTCAACGAGATAAGTAACACAGAACCCGAAGAGCGTCAGTGCTCTCTGAGAGAGTTTGGCGTTATCCAGCAACTTCTCGTGCGTGTCACATGTGCCTCAGTTGAAGTGAAGATCGATGCTTGGCGTATGTGGAGACAAAGCGCCACTACAGCCACTGAGAAGCATTTGATAATAACGAAAGCTTCTCTGAGAAGTTTATTCATTGTTGGCCAGAAATCTGTTACTAAGGCAGTGAAAGTGGTACTGTGCCACAATGCAACATTGAGCTATAAATTGCATGGACGATAACACTAAAGGTGGAAACAACCAGGTACAGAGAAGTGCTGGAAGCTGCAACAGATAAGGGCAAGAAAGCGCTAGCAGCAAAATTAGCCAAGTACAGAAAAGCACTAAAGGCAGTGAAAACCAGGTTAAGAAATTATTGTGCTATGTACTCATAATGGGAATATAGAGAGTCATCATACCCAAAATTGTGAATATGGGGCTGTTGAGCCCTGAATTGGACACCACCGAAAGTGCTGGGTGCTTTCCACATGACTCGAAAGTCCTTCAAGAGTTGAAAAACTCAGATGGCCAAGCAAAAAGAAGTTCTATCCATTCTGATTGGCCATAACGACCCTGAAGCCAGCACGTCATAAGGACTTGCAGATGAATGGTGCAAGTCAGGGGGGGCACAGACTTTCAACATCAGTAAGTTTCACCACTGTTTATACAGCCACTGCCTTCCTTTAACCATCACTTCCATTAGACACTGCTATTAAGTAGAATATTGGTGACAGATGGACGGCCTGGATAGAAACATTTGATGATTTCATTGATGCACTGGAAGAAACAGATAACAAAAAGATTGTCAAATATCTAAAAAAATCTTGCCAGTTAAAGATTAAAAGAGGTAATCAGGAAATTACTGTAAACTGACAAAGTCACACACTGTCAAATCAAAGACGCATTAAATCTCAAGTTAAATCGGATGACTTATGTTGATTAGGAAAGATATATTTTCAGTCAGGAATGAAAGCTGGTGAAACAATCGACTAAATTGTTGAGAGACTTGATACAAACTTTGTAAGTTCAATGAATTCAATGATGAAGCAGCTATACGTCTCTGAGTTATCAAAGGATGTCTGTCAGATTCATTTAGATGACGAATGCTGAGAGAAACCCTTAGTCTGGTCTGAGTTCTCATGGCTGCCAGAGCTGAGGAACGTGCTGATCGACAAGCTGCTGACATGGAGGCCAGAGGTGCCCAGAATAAATCAGTCATGAAAAGTAAGCAGAAACATAAAGCTGAAGGACACAAAAAGATGTCTCTAAAGGAAAAGAAATTGTGCTTTAGATGTGTATTTTTGTTTCCACATGAATGAAAAGGTCCTGCCATTGAACAGGTAAGTAGAAGCCGTGGGAAGGAAAATTGTTTCGTAACAGTTTGCAGGGAAAAGCTGAGAACGTCACAACGAGAAAACAAAATGGACACCGAACGTTCCAGAAGGACGTTGTATGTACGCCCACATGGTCAAACAGCAACATATGTTGAGGGGTTAAATGGGCAATGAGGGCCCGAAGCATACTTTGGTCCTTCTGTGGGTAGGTCAGCGTCCGAGGCAGGAGGGGAAAATGCACGCTGATGCTTTGAGTCAGCTGTGTGAAGTCTTGATGACTGTGCACTGCGCTGTCCTTCACATGGCACTTAGCCATGGATTGTAGCAGCGGCAAGGAATGGGCATGGTGCATGCAGAGCCCGGGAGCAGTAGTTTCCACCTTTATCATCAGTGCAGAAGGAGCCACAGGCCTTTGGGCAGCACGTTCCTATCTTAATGATTCACAGCAAATGACCATATACTGACTCATAGCGAAATCTGGGAAGGGCTTGAGTGGTCCCACTCACGTTTATTTATACTCCATTGCTGTGGCCAGCCAAAGGCTTGCGCGCAGCGTCTCGGTCCGGGGTCATGCAAAGTGGGCCAGGTGGCTCACTTTAGTGTGGAATCCTGCTGAAGACTAGGCCAATAAGACTCACAGTAACTAGTAGAATAACCCCAGTTGCTGTACTCCACAGCCAAGAAGCACAAAATTGAACTGAAAAATGCAAATAGAATTGCATAACTAATTGCATTGGGAGTGATGGAGTGGAAATTCTTATCTGCATTTTACTCATTTGTAGGGGTGCCTCATAATCACGTGTAGAGCGCACCCACATATAATCTTGTCTTGTGCAAATTTGAGTGTTAGAATTGTGAATAGTGTTAATGTGTCTACGTGACATATTTTTGTTTACTGACAAGAAGTATGAGGAATTAACATAGGAAATAGCTGTAACTAGCATAAAACGCTAACATGAAGAGACCGTGTTGTGACGTTTTGACACTGTTCATGAACTAAATGTGTTTAAAATTAACACTTTCTGTAATTTTGTAAATGTATTAGTTGAAATGCAATATAGTTATGAGCTTGTAATGCTTAAGAGATATGTTCTTATGTTTGCCAAAGCTGTAGGCCTCAAATGCAAAATGCTGACAAACTCTTGCTTTAGAATTAATATTGTAAATTTCATGTGCACTGTGGAAGCTGTTCTTTCTCATATTTTTCATTGAAGGTGGAAAAGCATTCTTTTAGGCAAATGAATGCCTTTTGTTTAGCAGGTTGGCAAGGAGAGGAGAAGTTACAATTACATGGCTTGGAGACGAAAGGGGGACAAGTCGGTTCCACACAGGAACCAAGGATGAATCGTTGCAAAGGATGTACATGGAAAAGTACGCTCATGACTGTACCCATTGTGGAGTATGTGCAAGAGGTGCCTCATGGGAATTCTACCTGTGGTTGTTGGAATTAGGGACAGTGCCCACAACTTCCTTGCTTTTAGGGTGGTAGCATCTTTGAACTAGCTCTTTCTCTTATGAAAGTGGCTTTATGTTGCTTGATCCATCTCAATGATGGAGAGACTTCTTAGGAAGACTCCATGACTGACACCTTTCTCCTTTCCGCCTGGACCTCGTCCCGAACGGTTGCTCCCCCACGCTCCCTGGCTCCTGCCTGCAATTCTCGTGTGTGGTATCGTAGCTCTTAGCGCTCTGTGCTTTGCTCATTGTGGTGGCGCTTTAAAAGTTAATGCTTTAGCCCACAGCTGAGGCACCTTCAATCAGCCTTCGTGTTTATTTCATAGTGCTGTGTGCTTTGTTCATTAGCCTTCGTGTTTATTTCATAGTGCTGTGTGCTTTGCTCATTTGGGTAGCGCTTTAACGTAGCTGCATTTGGTAGCGCTTTTTACATATTTGTAGCAGTATTCAGTCCTTTGCGCTTTCACTGCTTACAGTGCATTCCTTCATAGCTGGCATTGTACTGTGTTGGTTTCGATTCCTATCCCTCCCACCATTTTGTTGTTGTGCTTTCCCCTGCCCCGCCTCCCCGCTACCGCCTCCCAGCTGACCCGCCCACGCTCCGCCCCCTCCACTATCCTTTAAATGCCAGATGTTCCAACGCGCAGCGTCCACGCGCTACGGCCACGCCGAAGGTGCGCCAAAGGTAAGCCCGTCTACGCCCGTCCGCGCCTGGACCGCGCCCAGCGCCAGAGCCCCTGGTCCTCGTAATGCCCACCCCTCCCGCATTACCTACGATGCCTCCACCCTCCTAGCCCTTAACCCTGGCCGCTCCCCCATCTGCGTCCAAGCCGCCCCTGGACACACCCATGGACCCTTTTCCTGCTACTCCTGCAAGTTCGACGGCACCAAGAACAACTCCTCATCTACGAACACACAACAGATTCCCGATCCCAACCACCTACAATGCATCCTGCTCAACACCCGCTCGGTCCACAGACACGCCATTGACCTCTGGAATCTACTCAACACCATCTCTCCGGACGTCGCCTTCCTAACAGAAACATGGATGAATGCCTCTTCAGCCCCAGACATCACCATTGCCATCCCGGAAGGCTATAAGATCATTCGCAAGGACCGTACCGGCCACACAGGAGGAGGCATCGCTATCGTCCATAAGAAATCCATCCGCATCTCAACCAGCTCAGACGTCAATCTCGCCAACTCTGAACACCTTCACTTCCAGATCCACATCGACCCCAAGACCACACTCAGAGGCACCCTCCTTTACAGGCCACCAGGACCCCGCGCACAATTTAGTGAAGACATCACGGACTTCATCACTCCACACGCGCTCCCCTCCGAGGACTACATCCTTTTGGGAGACCTCAACTTTCACCTTGAAAAGAACAACGACCGCAACACCACCAACCTTTTGGACAACCTAGCAAACCTCGGACTTAAACAACTTGTCACTAACCCCACCCACGTCGCAGGTCACAAACTCGACCCTATCTTCACCTCCAGCAAACATGTTTCCTTCAGCCACACCACAGCTCTCCTTTGGACTGACCACAGCTGCATTCACTTCACCTACAACAAGCCCACATCCAACAACCAGCCCCAACCCACTCTGCAAAGAAACTGGAACAAAATCACCATCGACCAGATCTCCTCATCGCTTCTTCAAAAGCCCCCCGCCCACTCCTCAAACCCAGACCAAGCAGCCACCAACCTCACCCAATGGTTATCCAACAGCGCCAACATCCTAGCACCACTGAAAAAACGACAAATCAAACTAGGCAGCAAGAAGGCCTCCTGGTTCAACGATGACCTTAAGAAATCCAAGAAACTCTGTCGCTCCCTCGAGAAGGCCTGGAAAAAAGACCCAACCACCAGCACCAAGGACGCCTTCAAAAACGCCACCCGCATACACCACCAACTAATCCGAAATGCCAAGAAAGCAGCCTTCAAGGACCGTCTAGATAACAACGCCCACAACAGCAAGGAATTATTCAACATCGTCAAGGAATTTACCAACCCCTCAGCCAACTCCAACGACATCACCCCCTCTCAAGCCCTCTGCGACTCCCTAGCCTCATTCTTCCACAACAAAATTGCAGACATCCACAACAGCTTCGACAACCAACCCGGAGACCAACCCACCCAATCCCCTGCAGGACCCCCACCCCCCCTGAACATCCTCAATGACTGGAAGCCAATCTCCACTGAGGACACCATCCGTCTGATGAACTCTATCCACTCAGGATCCCCCACAGACCCTTGCCCTCACCACATCTTTAACAAAGCAGACTCCATTATTGCACCGCACCTCCGAGACGTCATCAACTGCTCCCTCAACTCCGCAACCTTCCCGGAAAGCTGGAAACATGCCGAACTCAGCGCCCTCCTGAAGAAACCCACAGCTGACCCCACCGAACTCAAAAACTATCGCCCTATCTCACTCCTTCCATTCCCGGCCAAAGTCATCGAGAAAGCTGTCAACAACCAGCTCGCCGCATTCCTCGAAACCAACAAATCCCTCGACTCCTCACAATCCGGCTTCCGAGCCAAGCACAGCACCGAAACCGCCCTCATCGCAGCAACAGACGACATTCGAACTCTACTGGACAATGGAGACACAGTCGCCCTCATCCTCCTCGACCTCTCCGCAGCCTTCGACACAGTCTGCCATAGCACCCTTCTACAGCGCCTCAAAAACATCGGAATCCAAGGAAAAGCACTGGAATGGATCACCTCGTTCCTCTCCGGAAGAACCCAGAGAGTCCGCCTTCCACCTTTCAAGTCAGAGGCCACTGAAGTCATCTGCGGCGTACCTCAAGGGTCCTCACTCAGTCCCACCCTCTTCAACGTTTACATGAGCCCCCTCGCGGCCATCGCACGCCAACATAACCTCAACATCATCTCCTACGCCGACGACACTCAACTGATCCTATCACTCACCAGAGACCCTAACACGGCCAAAACCAACCTACACGAAGGAATGAAAGAAGTAGCCGAATGGATGAAGCACAGCCGTCTGAAACTGAACTCCGACAAAACAGAAGTCCTCATCTTAGGTACCTCCCCCTCCGCCTGGGACGACTCTTGGTGGCCAGAGGCCCTTGGAAAAGCACCCATCCCGACGGACCACGCACGGAACCTGGGCGTCATCCTGGATTCCTCACTCTCGATGAACAGACAAGTCAACGCCGTTTCTTCATCTTGCTTCAACATTCTTCGCATGCTCAAAAAAACATTTCGCTGGATCCCTACCGAAACTAGAAAAACAGTCACCCACGCTCTGGTCACAAGCCGACTGGACTACGGAAACACCCTCTACGCCGGCACCACCGCAAAACTCCAGAAAAAACTACAACGCATCCAGAACGCCTCAGCCAGGCTCCTATTAGACATCCTGCGTAAAGAACACATCTCTGATCACCTGAAAAACCTCCACTGGCTCCCCGTCAATAAGAGGATCACTTTCCGGCTCCTAACCCACGCACACAAAGCACTCTACGAAATCGGTCCCGAATGCCTCAACACACGACTATCTTTCTACACCCCCTCCCGCCAGCTACGATCCTCCAACCAAGCCCTTGCCACTGTACCTCGCATCAACAAAACCACCATGGGAGGTAGATCCTTCTCCTTCCTAGCAGCTAAAACTTGGAACTCACTTCCCACTCACCTTCGCCTTACTCAGAACCACCTAGCATTCAGAAAGCAACTCAAAACGTGGATATTCGACAAGTAACTCCCCACCTTTCTTCAAGCGCCTTGAGACCCTCTGGGTATGTAGCGCGCTATATAAATATTTTGACTTGACTTGACTTGATTTGAAATGAGATTTGAATTGTGGAAGACATGCCACTAGATCTCAGAGACACAGTCTCTGCAGTGATGTGAAACGTCTCAAGAGAGGAAATTAGACTGATTCGAGGAGTCAAGCCAGACCTCATTCAGATCAAGCCAAATGCAGAATTTCTGAGAACACCTCAGTATAACATGACCCCAGAAATAGTGAGAGGGATTACACCTATAATTGAGTCCATGATTGTGCAAGGCATCCTAAAAGAGATCATGGGAAGTCTGTGGAACTCTCCTATTAAGGATTTACAGAAACCTAGAGGTAAATATTGCATTGTCGAAGACATCAGGAAAATTAACAGCATAGTGATTTCATGTTGTCCCGTGGTACCGAATAAATCTGTGATCGTATTCCAGATTCCCTGTGAACCTGCATGATTTATGGCAGAGTTCTTCAAACTTTTTTGCTCTGCCCCCCTAAGCAAAAAGTTTTGAGAACGGGCCCCCCTCCAAAACTTTATGGCAAAGATTGGGAGAGTAGGATGGAAATGGCTGCGTGCAGGAGGCGAGGCTTATGAGATGATTTCAGAAGTGCTTTTTCTATAGTTCATAAACCTCACTAAATATGAGACTTATAAAACAGCAAATGCATCAAACAAAACCATGTATTGTTTCACAAGTACTTCTCCCCAGAATTGGATATGTTTGTGAGCCCATCACAGCCTTGGACCGCAATGCAACTACACCTACTGTACCAATGATAACTGCAGTCCTGAGTAGCAGGCTATCTCCTCTGCATCTTTCACCTCTTCCCCATCATGCCTGAACATCACTCAAATCTTGAAACAGGCTCTCTGGCCCGTTAGAAAAAAAGAGCTCCCATGTTCTATCCTTTTTTTCTGGAAGGTGCCCTCTGTCGTAATGCTTGAAAAGAAAATAATCTCCCATCCCACTTTTAAAAGGTAGATAGTCATAATTATGAAGCAGTGGGCCCCTTCAATTCCTGGGCTCCAGCCCTGCTGCATCTGCTTCATTAATGAGAACCAACAGGTGTCACTTACACACCTGGCAGCAGTACCTGCTGCACTGATGAATGGCCCTTTATAAAAAAAAAGGCCAGTTATATTGTCCCCTTCTTTGATGTATTTCGCTCAAGAAGCTGTCTCTGGCCATTTGTAAACGAAAACATTAGTCCCATACAGTGCTCTCTATTCTGGGCCATCTATTTGACAACATCCATGAATATCGCTCCTTTCCTCTTTCTACTGGACTATTATTCTGGGGCCCCAGGGGTCGAGAGGATAAGGGCTCGGCATCTTAATGCAACCCAGCGGTTCTACCTGTCTCCTCATTGATGTAGCTATCACAATAAAAACTGTCCCTGAGCACTTAATGTTGACTTTGAGGTCCCTCTGCCTGGAAGAGAAGTGTGTGGTGGTAGTGCAGAAAGGTAAAGAAGAAACTAGCCTTAATTGAATGAGTCACTGAAAGCCAGGGTCACAAGAATTATGAGTTTCTGCAGCAGTTACGTTTTCCATATAATTATGAGTTTTCCACATTTGGTACATAATCTATCATCTGCTGCATAATCTGCAGAATTTAGCCAAGACGAAATTCATTCCAGCTCAAATGGAACAAAAGTTACTTAAACCGTTGACCGTGGTGCGAATACAGCCGCGGTGTGGGCAATTTAATCAGTGGGCGGGGTTCGGACGGCCACCGACCGTCCTCCACACACGCCAGAGGCCGTCCGCAGCACTGAACAGGTTAAAACGTGACAAAGTGTTCAGGAGCAGTGGAAGGCCTTTTGCAAAGATTGACTGGTAATCTTGTAGCTGCCTATTGCTGTATGTGGGTGTTAAACTGGTAATAATGAGGTTAAATATTGCACCTAACAGCCTAACCATGAGTTAAAATGTCAAAATAATAAAGTAATGCTAACCACAAAATGAGCTGCATTGTGCCGCATAATTTATCTTTTCTTGCTGCATGATTTATTCAACCCTGCCGCATAATGTGGTCCTCTCCTGCTGAATAATTCCAGTAGCTCTGCTTAAAACTTCATGGTGGCAAATATATATTCTGTTTAAGGTGTAATGTTGGGGTGTTATCAGTAGAGTTCTGGAATAATGGAGACACATAAAACTGTCTACATTAGATACAGTCTGATTACTTATTACTGAAAACTATATTTTGTAAAAACTTGTTTTATCTCAAACACTGCATCAATTTGCAGCAGCCTAGCTTAGACTTTGTGAAATTCTGTTTTAAAATAATGATTTACATATTTACAGTGCTTTCTGTCACAGGCTGGTACCTCATAGCACTGTAACCAGGCCCACTGGAATTATGTGGCAGGAGAAGGCCAAATTATGCAGCAGGGTTAACATTTTGCAGAAAGCAAGGGTGAATTGTAATAAATAATGCTGAACATTTTGTGATAGCTTTACTGAATTATTTTGCTATTTTTACAATTGTTAACACTATCCTGGCATATTTCCTTTCATAAGTGCCAGTTTAATACCCACATATAGCAATAACATGCTAAATTACTGTGAATACACAAAAGGAAGGCTTTGTTTTTAGCAACATCTTTGATCCTGCCAGCACACTTACTGACCTCTGACCCCAAGGCACTCTGATCACAGTTTTGACTTCAAGGGCACTGAGTAAATGAAGACAGCCTGGAAAGGCAGCAAATACACAATGAACTTCCAGGCCATCTTCATTTACATGTGTTTTCAGAGGCATTTGTGCCCCCCTGGGAACCCATCCATGCCCTTCTAGGGGGGCGCGCCCCACAGTTTGAAGACCTCTGGTTTATGGTGATTGAACTCTGTCAAGCATTTTTCTCTGCTCCATTGCATGAGGAGGTGCAATTGTTATTTGCATCCCATCTGGAAAGCTGTGTCTTTACTTGGTGTTGTAACCCTCGAGGGTATACTGAAAGTCCATCCATCTTCAACCAGATCTTGAAAAGGAACTTTAAAAGTCTGATTCAGGCCCGAAACTCAGTACTGGTCCAATAAATAGATGACCTTCTCATTGCCTCCAAGACATGTTATAATTGCAGGGACGATAATATTGCCTTACTGAACCACCTGACTGAGAATGGGGATAAAGGTGTCCCCGGGTAAGCCTCAGTCTCAGTACTGTTTAAATGAAGTACAGTACTTGGGCCATTGGATTGAAAAGGGCAAGAGGAAGGTCTCATTGGAAAGAATGGAGGCGATCATGAAAATGAATCTACCTAGCACCCATAAGGAGGTCAGAATGTTTCTGGAAATGGTTGGCTATTGTCGACAGTGGATTCTCAACTTTTCCCTGATAGCAAAACCTTTGCAGATGCTGACCCACAAGGATGTGTGTCATCCAGAGCCTTGGTGTAACGATTGCCTACTTGCCATCATGAAGTTGAGAGAGTGCCTGTGTCGTGCACCAGCTTTAGGAATGCCTGATTGCAACAAAGCATTTTCACTGTTCTGTCATGAAAGGGAAGGATGTGCTCTAACTGTACTCACGTAGAAACACAGAGGTGCTCGTGGACCAGTGGCCTATTTCTCAGCTACTCAAGATCATGTAGCTTCAATATTGCCCAGATATTTCAAATCTGTTTCTGCAACAGGTGTCAGCTTGAACAATGTGAGAGCATTGTGATGGATCACCCTCTTACAGTGTATTTACCACACTCAGTTCAGCTTCTGATGATGAGAACCAAGACACAGAACTTGACAAATAACAGATTGACAAGGTACGAGCAGGTGCTTTTCGCTGCTGAGATTCTAAGCCTAAAGGGATGTTCTGTGTTAAATCCTGCTACCTTGTTACCCATTCCAAGTGCTGATGGGGACTGTTAGACCTGGCACCTTGGCGTGAGTCTCCCTTCCACTTTTTGCTGATGTGCCTCCGATGTTTTGCTGGTTTTCCGATACTCAGGGCACTGCGCCACGGCTGATCCGTGCCGCAGTGCAAGTGCTCCCTACTGTAAATTGTACATACGATTGGTATCCATGATTGGTGCATTGGATTTACTGTTAGTCCCTAGTAAAGCGCACGAGAGAGTGCCGGGGCTTGTAGATGCCAATACTGCTGGTGAGCCTGCAGCGCTGGTTGCGCCACCCACCGAAGCAGCCATAAAGATGTGTCTGGGAACTGCGACCGCAGAACCCGCGTGCGGTCTCGTACTGTCACGCTAGCTGGGCAAGTGTCCCCACTTGCCAGCACCGACCCTTCCCTTGACTACATATTAGTCACCCCTATGGTAGGCCTGCGGGCAGGGTGCGTTGTAGGTGCAAGGTAGGACAAGCCCTGATGTGCATGGCATGTCCTAGTAGTGACTTACAACGAAGACCGTATTTCACTACTGAAGGCTACCTGCTCCATTAGGCCAGACTGAGCTGCGAGGGTTATTACACCCTATAATCCCCGCAGGCTCAAGGAGCATGGTAGTGAGTCATGTTTAGTATGCCTGAACTCAGGATAA
This sequence comes from Lissotriton vulgaris, assembly GCF_964263255.1. NCBI lineage: Eukaryota > Metazoa > Chordata > Amphibia > Caudata > Salamandridae > Lissotriton > Lissotriton vulgaris. The sequence continues at coordinate 470,956,088 of NC_141698.1, forward strand.
GGAGATATTTCTTGTAGTCAAGTTTATTTCAGTACCCTGGGTTTGCAAATGCTACTTTTAGAAAGTTAGCATTTGCTTGCTTAACCATTTCAGCCGCCTCTGCTGATGTGTATCTGACTGTCTGGGATGTGTGAGTGACAGGGCTGGAGGGATGACAGGTGGTGAATGCGCAGATTACACCTTAGTGGGAGGTAGGAGTGCCTCTTGACTCGAGCTGTCACTGTGCTCGACCTCCACAATGCTGGCTCCACCCTCCTGGGGAGCGGCGGATGACTCTGCCGGCACCTGGCCCAGGACGGGCGAAGCTCCCATCAACAAGGTACTCTGGCCACTCCTGTCCGGACAATGCTGGCTCCACCTCCTGTGGGGCGTCTGATGCGCCTGCCCCTCACACTGAAAGCAGAAGCCGGAGTACACCCGCGGGGGTACTCCAGAACTGAAAGTGGCTATGCAAAGGCCCCCCTGGCCTGCGAGAACAAAAGAATTGGCCTATAAAAGACGGAGCCCTGCTCCTTGAAAATTAGATCCGGTTTGGGCCACAGAAAGACTCTGCCCTACGAGAAGGACCGTGAGAGACAAGGAAGGGTGCTGACTCTTGCCTGTGTCTGGTGCCTTGCTGCTGAAGGAGAGGAAGACAATAAGACTACGAAAAGACTATTGTGCTACTTGTGCCAAACTCTGCAAAGAGATCTCCAAGGGCTTGCAACTGAACTTGCCCCCTGACCAGCGTCCCAGGACCAGTGGACGCTACCCCCTTGGAAAGCGACTGCGGGGGCTGACCATCGCCGCAGCACTGACGGAGGAATCTCCTCTAAGGCATCAACCTCCTCCCGACCACCGTGACCGGGGCCCAAAGCAACAGCAAAAGCAAAGTGAGGACCAGCCGCCGCTGGCCCGAACACCGTGACCGCAACTGCACCGGGAGCCCGAGAGCAAAGCAAAGGAGGACCCGTCCGGTCCGAGCTATCGAGGGGACTGCATAGCGAGCAGTCACTCACCTGCAAGGACGGACAGTTGCCCTACGAGAATCCGCAAGGTCGGTAAGCCTGCCCAACAGCCCAGCTGTGAGCCCACAGCTACACCGACATTTGGCTGGGTACGTCCTGCACTTGGGGACCGTACTGCCACTTGTCACAACCGCACAGTCGCCACCTCCAGGGTCGGAGCGGACGACGAGGAAAGGACCCTGCCGCCACAGAACACCGCTGCCCCGGACGACCAGTGACCTGCTCGGCCGAAGAGCCGCAACGATCAGCGACCCCGGGAAGGCAACGCGACGTGGGACAGATCCCTTGGAAGCCGCCGGCGCCACAAGAACTTTGAATAACACCGGTCTACGGACCTCAAGAGAACTTCCATAAGAACTGTGGTAACCCGAATTACGTAACTTGCAACCGTCTTCATAAAGTTATTGACTGTATTCACAAGCCTGCTTAAAATCTATATAAAGAGATATATTTTTTACAAGAATACAGTCTGGTCTCGTTGTGTGGTGGGTTGGTTGTAAAGGTGTACTGTTGCAAGTGTTTAACCCAATGTGCCCCAAAGATTAGCCTACGACTGCTTAAGCCACACTACCTAGAGGGTAAGCAGAGGTTGTCTGGAAGGTAACCCTCAGCCCTGACGAGGAAGAGAGAGTCCCTGCTTGTCGCTAGTGTTGCACTGCGCCAACTAGAGCCTCCCCCTTCCTACATTGGACGCAGCGGTGAGGATTTCGAATTTACACTTGCGATAGTTATACCTGAGCTTCTGACCACTACACAAGGATTACGGTGCAGTTACTAAACCACAGACTTTGCTTTTTGAAAGAAGATTCCGCGTGCCGAAACCATGCCGGGCACAAAGAGCCTGGATGGAGCGGAGTCCACGACCTCTGAGGTGTTGGAGGTGGAGTGGGACGCCGCAAAGCTGGATAAGTACACCAGAGTTGAACTGAAGTTTTTCTGTAGGAAACTCAAAGTTCCGCACGCTGGCTGCAAAAACAAGCCGGAGCTCTACAAGGCCCTGAAAGCCTGGGTGGAGTCCAGAAAGACCCCGGAGGAGCAGGACGTCCTCGCCGAGCAGAATGCAACGCCGGAGCAGAATGCACCTGGGGATCTGATCGATCTCGAGAGGCAAGACAGCGAGCACAGCTTTGGTAAAGGCCTGTCGCCAGAGGAGCTGGCGGACAGGAAGGAAACCCGGAATCACGAAAGAAAGTTGGCAGAATTGAAGATCCAGCTGGAGCTGGAAACCAAAAGAATGGCGCTGGAAGAGCGAAAGCACCAGATGGATTATGAAATCAAGATGAGGGAGATAAGTCTCAAGGAGAGAGACTTGGATCGGCCTCCCTCTGGTGGCAGCACATCGCCAGTGCAGGTAGAGTCAAGAGTGCACATCCCGAAGGACGTAGTTAAGGAGTTCTTTAAGGGGGATGACATAGGACAGTGGTTTAGGGCATACGAGGTAGCCATGTCCTCCCACCGGGTCCCTGACAAGGATTGGGGAGCGGGGTTGTGGGGAAGGTTCCTTAGCGAAGGGAGAGATACCTTGCTAGATTTGCCCGTTGAGAATCAGAGATCCTATGCCCACATGAAAGAAGCTTTATTAAACAGGTACGGGCTTACCCCTGAAATGTATAGACAGAAGTTTAGGGGATGTACTAAGCGGCCTGGGAATACGTATGTGGAGTATGTGACTTACTTTTGCAGAGCACTGGATGGTTGGGTGAAAGGTAACAAAGTTAATGATTTTCAAGGTCTCTTTGATTTAATTGCATGGGAGCACTTGGCTGATCACTGTTTTCCTGAGTTACGCCAACACCTGATCGATAGCAAGCTGTCCAACCCGAGGAAGCTTGCTGAGGAGGCGGACCGCTGGCTCAGCACCAGGGTCCACAAGGGTCCCGTGGGAGATTCCGCCAAGAGTGGGCAGGGTCCCCAGCAGAAGAGTGGGGGGGACAAAGGGGGAAAACAGAAAGGGTTCCAAAAAGGCCCCCAAAGTAGTTCCCAAGGGAATCCGCAGCAGGGTTCTCAGCCTCCCCCACCCCCGAAGCAGAATGGGGCCCCGACAGGTAAACCTGTTCCAAAGGGGCCCTTCAATTGTTTCAAATGTGGCGAGCCTGGGCACATATCCAGTGACCCCAAGTGTCGCCTATTTGGAAAACCTGCACCCACTGGTGCTCCGCCCCGACAAGTGACTAGCGTTCACCTGGGAGAAGAAATGATGGTCCCGGGGGGTGGAGATCCCGTTCACATGACCCTGGTCTCGCTAGGAGACAGTGAGATGATCCCGACGAACTACCTGCCCTCTAACACTAAGAAATATGGGCAGGTGGTGATCATCAATGGCAAGGAAGCTGAGGCTCTTAGAGACACAGGAGCCAGTGTGACTGCAGTGAGGCAGCACCTGGTGTCTCAGGAGCAGGTTGTACCCCATGCCTACTGTAGGGTTATCAATGCTGATAATTCTGAGAGCCAGTGTCCGATGGCTCAAGTTCCCTTCGAGTGGGGGGGGGTCTCTGGTACTCTGCAGGTCTGTGTGAGAAAAACCATGCCTGTTGACTGTTTGCTAGGGAACGACTTGGAGCACTCCCCTTGGGAAAAGGTGGAGAAAGCGACTCACCTGCGGATGGTGGGTCTGCCTGACTGGGCGTGCGTGACCACCCGGTCAATGGCAGCCAGTAAGGGTGATCGAGAGGTCCTGGGGCCTGATGGAGAGGCCCAGGAACCGGCTTTAGGGAGAAGGCGCAGGGGGCGCGGGAAACCGGCCCCTGAAGTTCCTACGGTCCAGGAGGAGGCAGACCTTGAGGGGGATGCCCTGGAGCCTACTGGGGAACAGATCGCCGAACTGGGGGACCTGCCTGAGCTGACCCATTGGCAGCAAGAAGGAGGACCCTCCAGGGAGGAATTCTGCAGGGAGCAGAAAGAATGCCCTTCTCTCGTGGGTATGCGGCAACAGGCTGCAGACCAGGCCAATGGTGTTCAGGCCAAAACACATTACGTGTACTGGGAGAACGACCTCCTGTATTCGGAGCCTAAGGCTGCTGAACCTGGGTCAGCCCGTGTGCTGGTGGTACCCCAGAAGTTCAGAGCCTTCCTACTGGGTCTGGCTCACGATGTGCCTTTAGCAGGACATCTAGGGATGGACAAGACCTATGACAGGCTTGTCACCCACTTCTACTGGCCCCAAATGCATAAAAGCTCAGACGCTCATTGCAGAACCTGTCCGACTTGCCAGGCAAGTGGGAAGACGGGAGGGAAGAACAAGGCTCCCCTCCAACCCTTCCCTGTGGTCGGTACGCCATTCCAGCGAGTGGGTATTGACATCGTTGGGCCTCTGGACCCCAAGACAGCCATGGGCAACAGGTTCATCCTGGTCTTGGTGGACCATGCCACCCGGTACCCTGAAGCCATCCCTCTGAGGACAGTGACGGCTCCCGTGGTGGGGCGTGCACTGATGGGAATTTTCTCACGAGTAGGATTCCCTCTAGAGGTGGTGAGCGACAGGGGGACCAATTTCATATCGAAATATATGAAGTCCCTTTGGCAGGAGTGTGGCGTAACGTACAAGTTCACCACACCCTACCATCCCCAAGGTAACGGGTTGGTTGAAAGATTCAACCGAACCCTCAAAGGCATGATC